>NW_024543064.1:22269500-23530500 GCF_018167655.1 Microtus oregoni | reverse complement strand
CCCCAAGGTTCAGTGGAAAAGGGAGAGAGAATTGCAGGAGCCAGAGGATGGGAGGAGTGCAATGGAGTGCTGTCAAAGACTGGACATGGACTCACAGCAGCGTGGGGCCCCAACAAGAATAGCACAGAAGCATGGACAAGAGCATGGACGATGAGAGGCTCATGAGCCCCAGTCTTCACTGGCACACAGCTGTCCATGGCTACTGGGGGAGGGAGGTTGCGACCCACTGATAGGTTATGTTAGACAGTGAATGACCTCACGCTCGTGTGCATATGGCCAACATTAACTGGATTCAGCGGGTTATGAAGAAGGGTGGGGGGTGGAGAAGGACGTGAAGTTGGGGAAGTATGGGGCACAGGGGAAGCTGGGGGTGAGGAATGGACCGTGATATGGCCAAAATACATGTATACGTGCAGGAAATTCTCAAGGAAAAAGATTACGTTAAAGTTTTGACAGTATAGGAGGCTAGGAGACAGCTGGAATAGAAAGGACTTCCCACAGAAGTCTGAAGACCTATGTTCTGACCCCCAGAACCCACAGAAATCCTGACTTCGTGGTGCACATCTGTAATCCTGATGAGAACAAGAGCTAGACATAGGCCAAGCAGTTTAGGGATAGGAGAAGTGTAAAATCTTCTTGGTTCTGTCCTGACCTGAGGGCACTATGGATGGATTTCTCCCCTTCCAGGGCTCCCTTGGACCCCCGGTAATGTGACAAACAGAAGCGTCAATTTTGTCCCTTCTTAGGATTTAAAAAACTATAGGGGGCCTGGAGGGATGGCTCAGCCGTTAAAGGCTAGGCTCACAACCAAAAATATAAGAGTTCGGTTCCCAGCACCCACGGCTGTCCCTCCAGGTACCTTAAAATAAAGAAAAAAAAAAAAACTATAGGGTAAAACGGAGCTATCAGGGTTTTGAGATCCATTAAGGGAAAACAATTTGCTCCTAGTCAAAAGAATGAAATATGAGAACTATGGCATTCTGATATGCTCTAAAGACTGGAATATTATACTCTTGTCTCTTCCCCTGAGGGTTAACCCAGCTGGACTATTCATCACCTGGGTAGGAGATCATTCCCCAGGAAAGCGGATTCACCAGGAGACATGCTAAGCAGACAGGAGGAATAATTATCCCCTTATTGAGATCATGGGCTTATCCCAATCTTGATGGAGTGGGCTGCAGAGCCTCCAGCACACAGCACTGCCAAGCCTGCCTGTATAACTCCTGTCTGTCTGTCTACCTATCTATCATCTAATCTATCTGCGTACCTATCATCTATCCACCTCTCTCCCCTCTCCATTTCCCTCCCCCGGCAGCTGCCAAGATTTACAGCTTGCTTGCCCTGTTGTTTTTCTTTCCAGCTCTAATAAAATGGTCCTCAAGCTTCCTTCTGAACCTATTTTAAAACTATTCTATTAAGGAGACTAAGGATGCAAATGGGAATCCTAGTTTCCCCAGTGACAATTCCAGTGCTGCCTTGGTGAGATGGGACGCAGGGACCAAAGACACCACAGGAATGTGGGGGCTGGCCAGCCCGGCATACAGAGGCAGCAAACAAGAGACCCTGCCTCAAACAAGGTGGCCACTGAGGACCAACACCTAAGCTGTCCTCCGACCTCCACACGCCCACACTCATACACAAACAAGCACAGTGTACACAAGAAGAAAATTAACAGTAAGTGAGCAGAAACAACGAACCAAGATCAGAATGCTGAACACTTTACACAGGGAGTGTGAAAACAATAAATGCATTCTGTAACATATAAAGTGCAGAGTTGTGAAATTTTTTTTTTTTTTGGTTTTTCGAGACAGGGTTTCTCTGCAGCTTTGGAGCCTGTCCTGGAACTAGCTCTTGTAGACCAGGCTGGTCGGTGCATGCTGCTGCTACTGCACTCTTATTACCGCCTGGCTATATAAGTGTTTAGATGAGGTATGATATCAGTTATAACTATGGGGGCTGGAGAAATGGCTCAGACGTTAAGAGCACTGGCTGCTTTTCCAGAGGACCCTAATTCAATTCCCAGCAGTCACAGGATGGCTCACGACCATCCGTTACTTTAGTTCCAAGGGATACAAGGTCCTCTCTGGCCTCTACCTGCATGCAGTACATAGACACACATGCAGGTAAAACATGGATACACGTAAAATAGAAATTGTATTTTACTGATATATAGAATTAATATTTATATTAATGAGGCAAAAGACTTAAACTTTTCACATTTGGTGAGGATGGAGCTCCTTGGTAGAACACCCAAGGCCAACCTCCAGCACCAAAGCAATGGTTTCTGGTGTGGGATGCCCCTCTGTACACTGTGAATATGTTTTATTACCATTGATTAATAAAGAAGCTGCTTCGGCCTATTGCAGGGCAGAATATAGCCAGGCTGGAAGAGATATATAGAGTAGGCAGAGTCAGAGAGACACCATGTAGCTGCTCAAGAAGCAAGAGGTAACAAACCATGAGCCTTGTAGTAAAATATAAAATAATAAAATGGGTTAATTTAAGATATAAGAGTGATCCAGGAATATGCTTGAGATATTGGCCAAACAGTGTTTTAATTAATATATTTTCTGGGGCTGGAGAGATGGCTCAGAGGTTAAGAGCACTGCCTGCTCTTCCAAAGGTCCTGAGTTCAATTCCCGGCAACCACATGGTGGCTCACAACCATCTGTAATGAGGTCTGGTGCCCTCTTCTGGCCTGCAGACATACATACAGATAGAATATTGTATATATAATAAATAAATAAAAAAAATACTATATTTTCTGTGTGATTATTCGGGTCTGGGTAACTGGGAAATGAACCGTCTCAGTCTACAGGTTTTCTCATACCTGGAATGTGCAGATGCTAGTCTTGACACCTGAAGACTACTGAAGGGCAAAGATGAAAGACTCTAAGTCAATGACGTCACAAAAGGAGCTGTGTCTGTGGAGAGAAAGGAGACACACAGAGTGAGCTTTTGTAATAAGAGATGTAATCTTGTAAGGTACTTAATTATTTATTGATAGTTTAGGCATCAGTGTTCAGCATGTAAAAATAGATAATTTGGCACAGATCATTAGTTTTAAAAAATAGGCCGGGCGGTGGTGGCGCACACCTTTAATCCCAGCACTCGGGAGGCAGAGGCAGGCGGATCTCTGTGAGTTCGAGGCCAGCCTGGTCTACAAGAGCTAGTGCCAGGACAGGCTCCAAAGCTACAGAGAAACCCTGTCTCGAAAAACTGTCTCGAAAAACTAAAAAAAAAAAAAAAAGTAATAAACTGGCTACAGAAGAAGTTTAGCAAACACTGGCAACTAATGCAGCAGGCTGGAAATTGTGAACGAAACTGAGAAGTTGGAGGAACAACTGGTTTTACTGTCTGTTGGTTGTGACATCATGAAGCCCAAATGGGCTTCCCATCTTTGATCCTCCTGCCTCAGCCTCCACAGTATTAGATTACGGGCACGTGTTCCCTCCCATGCACAGGAAATCCAGGAGTCTGAGAGAGGAAAACTTGTTATAGGGAAAGTTCATCTGTTAGCCAGTCCTAAGGAGCCAGAAGAACCTGGGTGAAACGGTTACTCTGACAGCTTTTGGGCTCACCAGGGCGACTTAGCAAAAGTGAATTCTAAGCTATCAGGGAGAACGATTTCTAAGCCTAGATTGTATCCCATACAGATTTTACATGCTGATGACATGTCATTTTGGGGTGACAATCACCAAGTTCCACCCTAACGCATACTCAGACACCTCTAGAACTTCCTTAAGGGAAACTAAAAAACATATTTCCCAGACTCCTTTGCAGTTAGTCTCCCCCACCGCACGCACCAGCCCCCATGTAAAATAACAAATCTTTTATGAGAGCTCCAAGGCAGAAATGAGGCGGAACCATCTTCCCACGGCTGGACTGTTAATGCCGGCAGACGTGCTTATGGAAGCTTTCATGGATGTCAAGACAGCACATGGGTTGTACATGCATGCAAATATCATGAATCTCAGTAATGCAGACATTATGTTAACAATGGTAATTCTTGTCTGGTTCTTGTTTTTGCAACAGGGTTTATCCATGTAGAGTTGGCTATTCTAGAACTCACTCTATAGACCTGGCTGGCCTCAAACTCACGGCCTGCCTCTCCTGGGATAAAAGGTGTGCACCACCATCGCCTGGTTGGATGATCTTACTATGTAGCCCAAGCTAGCTTCCAATTGTGATCCAGTTATAACGATCTTTTAAAACACACACACACACACACACACACACACACACTACAGCAAGTGTTTCTTGTAATCTTAAAATCACAATCATTTCTTATTGTGTTTGTGTTGTCCCATGTACACAGCCCATAGTGGGGGCCTGAAGGTGAGAAGACAATGGGGGAATAGACTCTCTCCAGCATCCTGAGAGCTCCAGGGATCAAATTCAGGCCATCAAGTGTGGCAAATGTCTTCACCTTCAGAATTGTCTCCCTGGCCTCCATTAATTAGTGTATTATGTTTTTCAAGCATGAAAATCAGAAGTCAGGGCTGGGGAGATCTCGGCTCACAGGATGGGCTTGCACTTGCTGTTCTTCAAGAGGACACAAGCTCGGTTCCCAACACCTATGTCAGGAGGTTCAGTCTGTAACACCAAGATCTGACACCTTCACACAGACATACAAGCAGGCAAAACACCAATGCACATAAAATAAAAATAAATAAATTATTTTTTAAAAAAGAAAGAAAGGTGTGTGGTCCATGCCTAATCCGGGGTCTGGGAAGGAGCATCCAGCTGTGTGCTGGTCCCTTCAGGAAGTGCTCAGTAAACTGGCTCCTTACTACTTGATACCATTTAGCATACTTCACAATGGCAAATAGCATCCTACATGATGAAAGGCTTATTTTCTGCATACAGGACTATGCCACAGGCATGGATACTGACTTCCAGATTTTCCTTTTTCAGTAGACTGATCTTACAAGTTGTATCAGCAAGTTATAACTCAGGGCCCATCCAAAAGTCAAATGGGACATTTGCAATATCTCTGCGCTAAATATCTATAGGAGTCCCAAAGAAGATTACAGAAGTCAAAATTCCCATTTTAAAAGGTGGTGGGAGGCCGGGTGGTGGCGCACGCCTTTAATCCCAGCACTTGGGAGGCAGAGGCAGGCGGATCTCTGTGAGTTCGAGACCAGCCTGATCTACAAGAGCTAGTTCCAGGCCGGGCGGTGGTGGCGCACGCCTGTAATCCCAGCACTCGGGAGGCAGAGGCAGGCGGATCTCTGTGAGTTGGAGATCAGCCTGGTCTACAGAGCTAGTTCCAGGACAGGCTCCAAAACCACAGAGAAACCTTGTCTCGAAAAAACCAAAAAAAAAAAAAAAAAAAGAGCTAGTTCCAGGACAGGCTCCAAAACCACAGACAAACCCTGTCTCGAAAAAACCAAAAAGAAAAAGAAAAAAAAAAAAAGGTGGTGGGAAAAGACAAATTTGGAACCATTAAGTTTGAAGGTCTTTGGAATAGAAAAAAAAAGCCATGCAGATTTGGGTAACAAGTAAAGCCTGATACTATACACAGCAATGAGCAGAGGCTCTCGACCTTCCTAATGCTGCGACCCTTTAATACAGTTCCCCGTGTTGTGACCCCAACCCTGAGATGATTCCGACGCCACTCCATAACTGTAGTTTTGCTGCTGCTATGAGTCATAATGGAAATATCCGATATGCGGGATGTCTAATATCCGACCCCTCTGGGCTTTGCGGCCCCAGGTTGAGAACCACTTACCTAGACCTTAGTGTGTTGGTCTTAGCAAAAATCCCTGCCTCCTAAATTTGAGCTAACTGGAACGGCAATTGTGTTCTTTGAATCGTGATTGTACTCTTCGGAGGATGTAATTCTGGGAATATTCGGAATTAAGTCCATCTTAAGAGCCGTGCTGGAGAAGGCTGCGTCTCCTCCAAAGTTCATGCTGAAAGTTAATTCTCGGAGGGGGAGTGTTAAGAGGAGCTTTTAGGGGGTCATCAGGCCACAGGGGCCCTGCCCTCATGGATGGGATTAGCATCCTTATGAAGAGATTCGGAGAAGTGGGTCTGGCCCCTCTTCATCCTTCTATCCATCTTACCAATGAGGACACGGAGATGACCTCATGGTGAACGTAGGGACAGGCACAGTCCTGGAGCAGGGAGCACCCTTCATCTGCCAGGGCACTGCCAACACCTAATCGTGGACTTCCCGGCATCTACAAATGTGAGAATAAATATCCGTTCTTGTTTTGTTTTTCATTTATTTATTTATTTATTTATTTATTTATTTATTATGCAATATTCTGTCTGTGTGTATGCCTGCAGGCCAGCAGAGGGCACCAGACCTCATTACAGATGGTTGTGAGCCATCATGTGGTTGCTGGGAATTGAACTCAGGACCTTTGGAAGAGCAGGCAATGCTCTTAACCTCTGAGCCATCTCTTCAGCCCCTCTTGTTTTGTTTTTCGAATACAGGGTTTCTCTCTGTAGCCCTGGCTGTCCTGGAACTTGTTCTGTAGACCAGGTTGACCTCGAACTCCTGCCTCTGCTGGGATTAAAGGAGTACACCGCCACCCAGCAGTACTTCTTCCTTATGTGTTACCCAGTCCCGGGTAATTTGTTTTAGCAGCATGTATGGGCTACAGGGTCTAAAACTGGAAATCTTAAAAGTAAATATAAGAACATTTCCTGGCACACATCCTTGATCCCAGCACTCGGGAGGCAGAAGCAGTCAGATCTCTGAGTTTGAGAGCAGCCTGGTCTACAGAGTGAGTTCCAGGACAGCCAGGGCTACACAGAGAAGCCTGCCTCAAGGGGAAAACAAAACAAACCCACATTTAACAGCTAGGGAGATGGCCCGGTGGTTAAGAGCACGGGCTGTGGTTAAGAGTCCTGTTTCTCCAGAGGACCTGGATTCGCTCCCCTGCACCGACAGGAGGCTCATAACTATGTGCAACTCCCATCCAAGGGGATCCAGCACCCTCGTCTGGTGCCAGGCATGCACTTGGTACACAAACGGGCAAAACACCCGTTTAAAACTTAAAAAAAGAGAGACTCAAAACTATAGTTGAAAAAAAACCCACCTCATTTCATTTGAGTGATGTCCAAGTATCAGAAAGACTATTCCAGGCAAAGTTAAGAGCAGGTGCAAAGGCCCTGAAGGGGAACAAGTAAGACTGGACCATGGAGAACCGGTGGGGAAAGCAGGCCACCTGTAATATATGTGCCCCTGACCCGGGTGGCTGAGGCAAGAAGAAGTCCAAGGCAGCCGTAGGCCACTCAGAAAATCCTCATCTCAAAAATAAAATTAATTTTTAAAATGAGGCTAGGAGGTGGTGGTGCACACCTTTAATCCCAGCACTTCAGAGGCAGAGACAGGCGGATCTTTGAGTTTGAGACCAGCCTGGTCTACAGATCAACTTCCAGGGCAGGTAAGGCAACAGAGAGAAACTGTGGAAAAAAAAAAAAAGTAAGTGTCTGGGGATGTATCTCAATAGTAGAACATTTGCCTAGCATGTGCAAGGCCCTGAATTCAATCCGGCAAAACACACACACACACACACAGTGAGCCAAATTCCTATAAGGCCTTGGAGACTTAAAGGCTTTATGGGCCTCTGGCTTTTTGGTAAGATGTGAAGAAGCATTTAAAGCTTGGAGAGGGTTGGGCGGATGGCTCAGAGGTAGTGCTCCAGTGTAACATGTATGAAGCCCTGGGTTCAATTTGAGCACAGAACAGTACCAGGTGTGGAGATCTATGGCTGTAATCCCAGCACTTGGCAGGTGGCTGCAGGAGAATCAGGAGACCAAGGCCATCAAAAATTACATAGATTGTGGGCCAGCATGGGGTACATGGGATCTGTCTTCAAAAAATAAATATATAAAAATCAGGGAGAATAAAAAAACAACTAACCTTAGATCAACCTCTTTGAATACTAATATATATATATATATATATATATATGCCATTGAAGGAGTTAAAACAGACTGAAATTCGACTAGTTCATCCCAACACTCACAAGGTGGAAGGAGGAGTATCAAAATGCCAAGGCTAGCCTGAGCCCAGTTTAAAACAAAAAATAAATAGGCAAATAGCAGTAAGATTTAAGTGACGAAGATCAGTGAAGGTTTTTTTGGTACTTGGAGACTGCTCCTGGGGCTGCTTCCTGCCTAGGAGTGAAACTCGGTGCTTAAGAGTCTTTCCTTCGTCAGGTAGAATAAACAGACTGAACTGGTAGTCGTCTCGGAAGAAATTAAGTCAACTATTTCATGAAAGTGAAACCACTCCATTTACTAGAGTCCTGCAAATATAGACTTCTAGGTGTTAGCGCGTGTGCGGTTGGGTGCCCGCTAGGTGTGAATCCCATTCCAAACACGTCTCGGAAAAGCAAGGAATACAGCTAACCGCACGGTCAAGGGCGAGTAAGCCCGCCAGACGCGAAGGGACCAAAGCAGACAGTGTCGCCAGGTGGGAGATGCCAGGGACATTCTCCCGGGAGCCAGCTGGGGCTCCAGACTTCTGCCCTCGGTTCTAAGCCCGGAACCGTCGCGTTGTGATTGAAAGCGAAAGGGTGGAGGGCGGAATGAGGACGCCGGGCCGCAGCGCCCCGCGCCCCGCGCCCCGCGCCCCGCGCCCCGCGCCCCGCGCCCCGCGCCCCGCGCCCCGCGCCCCGCGCCCCGCGCCCCGCGCCCCGCGCCCCGCGCCCCGCGCCCCTCCCCCGCCGCGGCGCCCGACGGCTGCGGACACGCCCGACTCCGTGGCGCCTCCTTCCCACCGCCGCCGCCAGGAGGCTCCGGCGCCTTCCCGCCTTTCCCGGGGCCCGGCCGGGGCGGGCGGCGGGGCGGGCGCGGACGGCGACGGCGCAGCCATTGTCCCGCAGCCGCGCCCGGGGCCGCCGCCGCCCGCGCCTCCTTTGTGGCCGTCGCCGGTCCTCGGAGCCGCTGCTCTGCGCCCCCGGCTGCAAATGGCGCCCGGCCGCCCCTGCGTCGCCCCGCGCACGGGCTACGGTTGCATCCCCGGGGTGCACCTCGGCGGCCCCGCCGCCCTCCGCCAGGCTCTCGGGCCGGGCCCGACGCCCCGGCCGTCCTCCGCCCGCCCGCGCCCGCGCAGCCACTTACCGCGGGGCTCTGGCCGCTCGTGCGCGCTGCGGAGCAATTCCCGGTTCCCGGTGGGGGAAGCACCCCCTTCCGAAGCAGAGGCTGTGCGCCCTTAAACAAGTAGCCCCAACGTGGGAGAAACAAAAGGTATTTGCTGACGTGGGCGTTGGACAGAAACGCCCGAGGGCTGAGGACACAATTAAAGGGGCAACGCACAGATTTCAGGCACCAACCAGCAGCTTCGCCCACTCCCCCTGCCCGTGCCCACACCCGGCTGCACCCTCCGCAGGCACTGGGGCGCCCAGATTCCCTAGCAGTTGACTGCGGATCATTCTTTTAGTCGGGAGCTTAAATTTTAAAATTGTACTTTACGTTGGGAAAGGCGCCTCCGGAGGGCAGAAGGGCTGGATTTCTAAGATGTGGGGATATTGGTTTAAGGAGAGAGGGAGGGACTTAGGCGTGCCCGCAATTACTGTATAAGTACATGTGACATTATTGTACTTAAGTTTAGCAACGTCAAATGGAAGAAATTTCCACAAATTTCCCCTTTTGTCGAAGCACTTATTCTAGACAGGGATAGCCTTTTAGAAACCTTCGTAGGTCCCCGGCAGGGCCATTTGAAAAGGCAAGCCCACAGAAGCTGAGATCCCGAGAACATGATTCTTGATATAAAACTAGTAAAAACAGAAGGATTTGTACAAAAGTTGATCGAATATCAAGCTTCTCTCCGGACATGTCCCAAATATTTAGGCTGCAAACATCAGGTTATGCATTTTCTATAACAGTAAATCGCTGAATTTCCCCCTCTACACCAGCATAAATTCTATAAACTAAATTAGTTTTGTTATTCCTCATACTGGTTGCCATTTTTTGAGAGATTCTTTTCCCAAGCTCTTGTCCAATTCTTGTGTCTGTGGTTTCCTCTTTGTCATTCAGTCGTCTGAACGTCACACCTGTTCACTCCAGGGGGGGCTTTGTGATGTAGATGTATTTCCTCACCTTTTGAGATAATGGAAACTTGTTTGAAAACCATTAGCAAGCCTTTAATCCCAACACTCTGGGAGACAGAGGCGGGCAGATCTCTCCAGCTGGAAGCCACCCCAGTCTTACACAGTGAGTTCCAAGACAGCCAGAGGAAGGTACTGAGACCCTTTCTCCAAAAGAGAATATCATTAGTGATCAGCATTGCTGAATGTGCAGTTCTGCTAACGCCCCATTGAAGATTTATCCCAGAAAGACCTAGACATAATAGCAAAAGCTTACAGCAGCACTGGGGAGGCAGAGGCAGGCAGGTCCCTCTGTATTCAAGACCATCCTGGCTTACAAAGAGAATTTGCCGCTATCCAGGGCTTGTGTAGACCCTGCCTCAAAACAAAACGCATTCGGCAGCCAATTGAGCCAACCAGGAAGGTCCCTTTGCCCCATGGGGGGGCCTGGCGTGCGATGGTTGCACAGAGCAGCCTTTTACCTATGTGGTTGTCCTAAAGGAAGTAGGAAACAATTCTCCAGCAGCTATGCCCACTCTAGACTGCAGACGGGATGCAGGAAGCTTTTGGGAAGCCCCAGGGCACAAAGGCCAGGGTTTACTTAAGCCAGGTCACCCTGTCCTCTGCACCAAGATGCCTGATGAGGAACATATGCTCCAGGCCCCACCTGGAGGCAAGTTCAAGTTTCTGGCCTGCAGCTGATCCACATCTCAAAGCAGTGGGGCCCCATCAAATGTAATGCAGGTGAATTTGAAGACATATTCCCTGAGAAACAGCTCCTTCCCGATGGCTGTGGGGTCAACTATATCCTCAGTTGTGGTCCCCTGGACAGGGGCAGGCCTGCATTCCTAGGGGCATCCACTGTGTTCTCCTGTACCTCACCAAGTCATGTGCAGTAATAAATCTCCCCACTGTGGGAGGAGGCGGGGGTTCTTTCGTGGCAGAGTTCTACTTCGCTCCGCACGCCACCCTAAATTCCCGGACTCAGTCTATCACCGTCTTGGCAAGGGAGGTGTGTGTGTGCCTCTGCACCTGACCAAAGGTTTTATTTTAGCGTTAGTGAATACAAATGGCCAACAGAACCAGGCATGCTGTAAGGCCAGCAACTGGCAAAGGTAAAGCTGGAGAAGCCGGCATTCCACGCTAGCCTGGGCTATTCGCCTGGACCTTTCCTCAAAAATAAATGAACACGTAAAGCAAAAACAGTTCTTTAAACATGTTTCTGGAGAGCCCACGTAAGGCTGCTGGTGCACTGCAGTCCAAGGGGGAAAATGAGAATTTCTTCTTTTGTCTTTGCCCTCCGGGCTTTAGTAGTTCACCCTTCTCAATGCGAGTGTGTTGTCTCCTTTATCACTATTTAATTATTCTTTCTAGTTGTGGATTTTTGTTTCTTTTTCCATTTTTCTTGTCTTTCTTTTTTAAAACCCTCTCTAGTTCATATTGTTGTTCATTTCTTTTATTTCTTCAAGACAGTGTTCCTCTGTGTAGTCCTGGATGTCCTGGAGTCCGGGACAGGCCTGTAGACCAGGCTGGCCTCAAACTCAAAGATCCACCTGCCTCTGCCTCCCGAGTGTTGGGATTAAAAGTGTGCACCACTACCACCTGACCTAGCTCATATTCTTATTAATTGAGAATTAATTTCAATTTTTAAAATTTTAATTTTATGTTTGCAAATGTTTTGTCTGTGTGCATATATGTCTCCGCACCATTTATGTGTCTGGTGCTGGTGGTAGAAGCCAGCGGAGGGGACTGGATCCCCTGGAACTGGAGTTTGGATGCTTGTGCGCCACCAAGTCAGTTCTGTGACTCAAACCTAGGTCCTCTGTGTTAGGAATTTTTCCTAACACAAGCTCTCTGCCGACGTAAATTCCCAATCAAGCCAAATCAAAACAAGCCAAATGAAAATGGGAGTCCTGCGCTCCTCTGGGGAACGGGAGGCCGCGAACACGACCACCTGGAGGAAGAAAAAGAAACCACGTGTTCCTCTTTCGGGAGTTTGTCTAAATACCCTGTGGTGGGGGTCAGGACCTGGCATCCTGGGATTTGGAGTCCAGACCAATACAACTCTCAGGCCTGGGGGCTGGGATAGATGCGAGGGGCTGGGGGTCTATGCTCCCAACTTAACACGCTGTGACCGCCTCCAGGGCCCTTTCTGCAGAGCCATCTCTCCTGGATCTCCTTCCGATTTTACAGGAATTTATTCAGCACCTACTATGAGCAAGGTGTTTGCTGTTGACTCTTCAGATACCTTAGTGAATAAAAACTCTCGGCTCAGTTGGGCAGCAGTGGCGATGCCTTTAATCCCAGCTCTCAGGAGGAAGGCAGAGACAAGTGGATCTCTGTGAGTTTGATGTCAACCTAGTCTACAAAGCAAGTTCTGGGACAGCCAGGGTTACACAGAGAATGCTGTAAATCTTATTTGCTCCCCGCCCCTCCACAAGAGAAAAAAAGAAAGAAAAAAAGGAGTCAGGGGTGATGGTTGTTGTGTAACAGTCTCCTATAAGATTAAAACTTTCCATCCAGGATCTAGGTGGCTCTTTAAGTAGAGAGTCAAACAAGAAATACCTTCAAGAACTCCCTGATGGGGGAGGGGGAGGGAAATGGGAGGCGGCGGCAGGGAAGAGACAGAAATCTTTAATAAATAAATAAATTTAAAAAAAAATAATAATTTTGAAAGAAAAAAAAAAGAACTCCCTGAAACTGGGCAGATTTCCTAGGCCCCTTCTTGCTAGGGACTTCAGAGCCCAGCTGTTCTTTTGTTTGAGTTATTTTGTTTGTTTGGTTGGTTTTTCAAGACAAGACTTCTCTGTGTAGCTTTGGGGCCAGTCCTGGAATTCACTCTGTAGGCCAGGCTGGCCTGGAACTCAGAGATCCCCCTGCCTCTGCCTCCAGGGTGCTGGGATTTAAGGTGTGCGCCACCAATGCGTGACTGCAGAGTCCAGCTGTAAAGACGACTCTCGGGTGAGCTGCCTGAAAAAGGTTTAGAACCCGGGCGGTGGTGGCGCACACCTTTAATCCCAGCACTAGGGAGGCAGAGGCAGGCGGATCTCTGTGAGTTCAAGGCCAGCCTGGTCTACAAGAGCTAGTTCCAGGAGAGGCTCCAAAGCTACAGAGAAACCCTGTCTCGAAAAAACAAAAAACAAAACCAAAAAAAAAGAAAGAAAGAAAGAAAGAAAGAAGGAAAAAGGTTGAGGCCAACTGAGGCTCCTGGAAAGGACTCTCCAGCCTGCTGAGCAGCCTACAGGCTGTGCAGTTCTCTAGGTTCTTAGCTTCTGTGAGCTGTCCCCCATGCTGGGGTAGTCCTTAGTGATGCCTTTGAGTCATTTCTGTTCCTGTAAGTAACCCCAATAAAGTTCACTGGTTGACCAAGCTGGACTGTGATGGCGTCTATACTTGAGTCTGTTGTAGGTTCCCTGTCTGGGGTGAGTAAAGAAGTGTTTTGTCTTCCCCCAAGGAAAGTTTTGTCACACAACAGTGGTGCACGCCTTTAACCCCAGCACCTAGCGGGGCAGAGGCAACCAGATCACTGTGCGTGCGTTCGGGCCAGCCTGGTCTACATAGATGGCACCGGCTAATCCAGGGCTGTCAAAAAAGAAAAAAAAGAAAGAAAGAAAAGAAAAAAGAAAGAAAGAAAGAAAGAAAGAAAAGGAGGAGCCTACAAGAGCAGATTTTTGTCTCCTGTTCTGTTTTGTTTACTGGAATAGAGGAGTCACAAAGATGATGGAACCGGCTTGGACATGTTGAGAACAAGGTATCTCCATGACACAGGTTGCTGACTTTGACGTCTTCATTCTTCCTGTAAGTACGGACGTCATCTGAAAGCCCGGAGCAGTAGTTCCAGGGTCAGTGCTTCAGGCTGGGTTTTTTTCTTCTTCTTTTTCTTTGCTTTGTCATCTTAGCCCAGATCAGGATCATGTGGGAAGAGGGGAGTTCAGTTGGGAGGACACCTCTATCGGACTGGCCTATAAGCAAGGCTGTGGGGTCATTTTCTTGACTGATGATTAATGTGGGATGCCCCAGCTCGCTGTGACTGGTGCCACCACTGGGCAGGTGGCCCTGGGTTACGTAAGAAGGCAGGTGGCCCAAGCCGTGGGGAACAAGGCAGTAAGTATTGTTCCTCTGGGGTTCTGCCTCAGTTCCTGCCTCATTTGAGTTCCTGTCATGGCTTCTGTCAGTGATGGGATGTGAGCAGGACATGTAAGCCAAATAAATAAACCCTTTCTTCTCCAAGCGGCTTTCCTTATGGTGTTTATCACAGCAATAGAAAAAAGTTAAGGCAGCTTTTGTTTTGGAGCAGTTCCCCCTATATAGCCACACTGACCTTAAACCTACTTCTGCCTCAGCCTCCTGTGTGCCAGGATTCTAGACACGGGCCACCACTCCAGTCTAGGACCAAATTTTAAGCAATCCCTTCATCTAGTGGAGAGAAGAAGATGAAATTGCAAGTGAGTCCGAGAAGGGATTGGAGAGGGGGGAAGAGACACATGGGTCGATGTATTGTTACTGAAACCACAGAAGACCTCAATTCAAGAAGGTGGATAGAATTGGACAGGCATAGTTATCGCTAAGACATCAGGTCTTGGAGAAGGTACTGCTAGTCTTAACAAGCTGGAGATATTGATCTTTTGTTTGTTTGCTTGTTTGTTTTGTTTTGTGTTTTGAGACAGGGTTTCTCTGTAGCTTTGGAGCCTGTCCTGGAACTAGCTCTTGTAGACCAGGCTGTCCTGGAACTCACAGAGATCTGCCTGCCTCTGCCTCCCAAGTGCTGGGATTAAAGGTGTGCACCACCACCACCACCCGACCAAACAAAGACTCTTACTTGCCACACGGGAGTCATTTAAATAGAAGAGTAGAATAGAAACAAGAGTCCACCAATCAGGAGAGACTCACACCTGTCCCCAGCATTTGAAGCTAAAGGCTGGGAGGATCAGGAACTCAAGGTCATCCTTAGCCACACAGAGAAGTTGAGACTGTCTCAACCTTACCCTGTGCTTCAAAGAAACCAAAACAAGAGCGTCTACTTTCCCACGCTATTTACTAGGGCGCTGGAATTCTCAGGGCCCTCCAATCAGAAAAGCACCAGAAAAAGGACATGAACAGGAAGTGAAGCAGCCATGGTGCCCCTCCTTGCTGACGACATGATTCTATCATAAGACCCTAAAATGTCTTGGAAATGAGTAACCGTTTTCACAAGGGGCAGGATACAACGTAAACATAGAAATCGCCTTAGCTGGGTGTTGGTGGTGCACGCCTGCCTTTAATCCCAGCACTCGGGAGGCAGAGGCAGGCAGATCTGTGAGTTCGAGGCCAGCCTGGTCTACAAGAGCTAGTTCCAGGAAAGGCTCCAAAAACCTTGAGAGAAACCCTGTCTTGAAAAAGAAAGAAAGGAAGAAAGGAAGAAAGGAAGAAAGGAAGAAAGAAAGAAAGAAAGGAAAATTAATCCCAGCACTCGGGAGGCAGAGGCAGGCGGATCTCTGTGAGTTCGAGACCAGCCTGGTCTACAGTGCGAGTTCCAGGACAGGCTCCAAAGCCACAGAGAAACCCTGTCTCGAAAAACCAAAAAAAAAAAAAAAAAAAAGAAAGAAAGAAAGAAAGAAATCATTCACTGTCCTTCACACCTGTGGCAAACATGTTGAGGAAGAAATCGAGAAATCAAGAAACAGGCCTGTTCAAAATTGCCTCAATAAAGAAAGGAAGGAAGGAGGCAAACGGGGGACAGAGAATTTGCTCACAGGAGAGGCACTTGTTGCCAAGCCTGATGACTGAGTTGATCCTTGGGACCCACATGGTTGAAGGACAGAATGGACTCCCCGAAGTTCTCTCTCTCTCTCTCTCTCTCTCTCTCTCTCACACACACACACACACACCATACAATGAATAAATGAATAATAAAGTTTAAAAACAGGCCTTGCAATACCCAGAACCAGAGAAATGAACAATTTCTATATTAAAATCTTCAGAACATTCAGGGGAATGATGAGAACTGAAGGAGGTGGAATGACCTCCCATGCTTGGGCAGAGGAAGAATCAGCATTGTGAAAACGGCCATCTCATCAGAACAGATTTAATACCATCCCCACCAAAATCTCGATGCTGGGAACTGGAGAAACAGTCAGTGGTTACAAGCTCTTGCTGTTCTTGCAGAAAAATGGGGTTCAGTACACACACACACACACACACACACACACACAACAGCTCACAAGTGCCTGTAACTCCAGTTCCATGGAATCTGGCGCCCTCTGCTGGCCTGCTCGGTCATTTACACACATGGCGCATTCAGACACACACATATACATAAAAACACCAGCACCAGGCTTCCCAGAAATAGCACACTAAAAATTCATTTGTGGCCGGGCGGTGGTGGCGCACGCCTTTGATCCCAGCACTCCGGAGGCAAAGGCAGGCGGATCTCTGTGAGTTCGAGACCAGCCTGGTCTACAAGAGCTAGTTCCAGGATAGGCTCCAAAACCACAGAGAAACCCTGTCTCGAAAAAACCAAAAAAAAAAAAAAAAAAAAAAAAAAAAAAAAGAGCTAGTTCCGGGGACCGGCACCAAAGCTACAGAGAAACCCTGTCTCGAAAAACAAAAACAAAACAAAACAAAAAAAATGAAAATTTCTATGGGCATTTTCTTTCCATCCTTATCACGGACCATGGATACAGGCCATTTCTTGAAGCACATGTGACTAGTATCGTCCTAATGTTTGTTTGGAACTGGTGTTCTCAGGACGTGGACTTCCTTCCAGTTTTACCACGTGACTTTTTTTTTTTTTTTGAGACAGGGTTTCTCAGTATAATGGTCTTGGCACTCATTTTGTAGTCCAGGCTGGCCTCGAACTCACTGAGATCCGCCTGCCTCTGTCTCCCGAGTGCTGGGATTAAAGGTGTGCACCACCGCCACCCAACCTAGCATGTGTCTTTTAAGGCTTTTGAAGGGTAGGATATGTTGCGTACCTGCTTGCCAGGCTTGGGTGTGCTACTAGAGCTGGTGGTGTTCGCAGTGGCAGCATGCCGGTCCTGAGCAGGAACTCCAAGAAGTTTTGTGCATATCCATTGGTTCCCTTGCTCTTCCTCTCTGCTATAATGGGATCTTTTTACTGCAGAGATGTGAACAAGAGTCTATTCACTTCAGATAGGCCACCTATAGACCAAAGAAACAAGTCCCCTGAAGTGCAATGTGGTTTAAAAATGAGTTTATTGGGATTATTTCCAGAAGCATGGGTGAGAGGTAATTTACAGAAGCTTGAGTGATTAAAAAAAAAAAAAAGTCGCCGGGCGATGGTGGCGCACGCCTTTAATCCCAGCACTTGGGAGGCAGAGGCAGGCGGATCTCTGTGAGTTCGAGACCAGCCTGGTCTACAAGAGCTAGTACCAGGACAGGCTCCAAAACCACAGAGAAACCCTGTCTCGAAAAACCAAAAAAAAAAAAAAAAAAAAAAAGTCATGCCCCCCCCCACAATGACCTCATGAAAGCTGCGTCATGGAATCCCACCTTCAACTGTCTACCTCTTCTACACTGTCTTAGTTAGGGTTTCTATTGCTGTGAAGAGACACCGTGACCACAGCAACTCTTAACAAATGAAACGCATTCAGTTAGGGTGGCTGACATTTTCTGAGATTTAGTTTATGATCATCATAGCATCATGGTGGCATGCAGGCAGACATGGTGCTAAAGATGAAGCCAAGTGTCCTACATCTCGGCTTGCAGGCAACAGGAAGTAGTCTGTTTCACTGGATGTAGTTTAGGAGCTTAGCAGACCTCAAAGCCCACTCCCAGAGTGACGTACTTCCTCCAACAAGTCCACACCTACTCCAAAACTGCACTTCCTAATAGTACTACATGCCTTGGGGGGGTCATCATATTGGAAACCGCCATGTATGCTGTAGCGTCCCCCTCCACGTTCCCTCCCAGATTATGTTTTGCTGGGGGGCAGGAAGGACTGATGGGGGGATACCAGATGAGGGCCTGTGACCCCTGACTTCCTACTACTAAGGAGTGTTACCAGCTCACTAGTTCCTCTGGAGCTAACTATTAGTATTCAGGCATCTGTACTGAACAGATACTTGGGATATGTGTTCTCTGCTGTAGCCACTAAGAGCACCTACTGCGCACATTCACTACTTTCTCCTTCAAAAGGGCCCTGCCCACCTCTCATCTCTCCCTCTTTCTCTCTGTCTCTGTCTGCGTCTCTCTTCTCTTCTGCCATCCCTGTCCCCAGAGGCCAGTCTCACCTCTTCCCTCCCCCATTTCCCCATTCACTTTCTCCCAATAAAAACCCCCTCCACCTGAGCGCTGCCACATTGTATCTTTCTCTGGCGCTGCTTTTTCTAAATGACAACATTGGTCCCTGATCCGGAAAGCCTCTTCTGACACTTCCTCCAGCCTGCAAGCAGTCTGAGGCACACCAGGACCCTGGAACCCAGTCCACGTCTGTTAGCCTCTCTTTCTTCTCCAGATCGCCTGGTCCCTCCGTCTAAAACCGGCATGATTG
The DNA here is from genome assembly GCF_018167655.1 of Microtus oregoni. Taxonomy (NCBI): domain Eukaryota; kingdom Metazoa; phylum Chordata; class Mammalia; order Rodentia; family Cricetidae; genus Microtus; species Microtus oregoni. The sequence continues at coordinate 23,511,957 of NW_024543064.1, read as the reverse complement.
GTTAGCCCCTCCCTTTCCCTCACCTCTGGCTATTTCCTCAGTGAGGACTCATCTCTCGAGCATTTTCATTTTTCGCCTTTTGGCCTTGTTAAGTCCTGGTACCAGGCAACCATAGCTCTTTCCAGCTCAGAGCCCTTGGCCCCCGCTCTTTGCCTGATGACTCACGGGGCAGCCTGTGCCTGTCTTGTTTCTCAGACCCTCGGGTCTTTCGACGGCCCCGCCACCACCCACCACACTCCTTCAGTGACTCACTGGGCCACTTGTGCCTTTCTCATTCAATCCTCGCTTGATAAAAACCTCTTGGATCTTGCTCTGCCTCACTCATGGGGAATAAGCTTACTAAAAACCTGCTTCCCAGGATTTCTCCATGTAACGGCCTTGGCTGGCCTGGAACTATCTCTGTGGTCCAGGCTGGCCTGGAACTCACAGAGATCCACCTGCCTCTGCCTCCCAAGTGCTGGGATTGAAGGCATGCGCCACCACCTCCCGGCTTCCTGGCACTCTATATCCTGACATTGTACAGGACCTCCGCAACATTCTCTCAGCCATCCTGATAGATGGAAGGAAGGAGGTTATCACTCTTCTGCTTCCCCCTCCCTCGATAAACCTCTTACATTAACTCTGTTGCCTGCGCTATGTTTGCTCAATGGCAGAGCCCACCGAAAGGTAATCACGGGGGACCCTACCCACCTGCTTCACCCTCAACAGATCTGCTCTCTTCCTCCTGCAACGAACCTGCTTTCTTTATTAACTAGCAGCTTGGCCTTCCATTCAATACTAGCAATCGGGTCTCTGGCAGGGTACCTGTCTCTGACCATTCTTTCCCAAGCACAGTCCTCTCTTCATCTTCTGTCTTTCCTCGAAGTCCTGGTTTCAGATGATTGTGTCTTTCTCAGGCTCAGAGCCCTTAGCCCCACATGCTTTGCGTGATGACCCACTGGGCAGCCTGTGCCTCTCGCGAAATCGACCCTCTCTGAATTCCTGGGACGCTAGGAATTGCAGACCCTTGGGTCTGAATCTCTGCCTGGTTCATGGGAACTGACTGCTTATACCTCCTTGTTCTCACTGGGATGTTTTTTGGAGACCCCCTGGCCATTCCTAATCAGCTATTGTTGCAGGACTACCAACTGTTGGCCATAGTGTGTGAGGCACAAGACCATCAAACATGTCCCTGTGGTGCTGTGGTGATGGGCAAGGATCAGATGTTTTAAGCCCTAGGGAGTTGACTTGGATGCACCTCGAACAGCATGTTGCCAAGTCCAAGCCACGCCTGATGGTTCCATAGAGCCTGGACAGTGAAGCTAAACAACCAGCTACTCCAGGACGTGGCCAGCATCCCAGCTTTCCCAGGACCCCCAGAGATGAACAACAACCCCCAGGTCAGCAGGAAGTAGTCTTGAGAATATGGCGGCTTCATCCCCGCCTTACCTGCTACCCCTCACCTTTTATAATAACTCCTCACCTTTTTATAATAAATAAGAAGGGATGAATGTTAGTATTCAGGCATCTGTACTGGCCTGCCCTTGGGGTCCTGACAGGATACATCCTCAGCTGCAGCCACTAAGAGCACCTCCTGCGCACATTCACTAGATTCTCCTTTCAAAGTGCCTTGACCACCTCCCATCTCTCCGTCTTTCTCTTCTCTTCTGCCACTCCTGTCCCCAAAGGCCAATCTCCTACCTCCTCTCCCACTTCCCCCATTCACTTTCCCCCCAATTAAAAACAAAACAAAACAAAAACTCCCTCCAGTATGAAGACAAAAGCAGGCAGATCTTTGAGTTCAAGGCCAAACTGGTCTACAGAGAGAGTTCTAGGAGTGGGGGGGGGGGGGTTCTCAGAGAAACCCTGTCTTAAAGAAAGCAAAACAAAACAAAAACAACAAAAATCAAAGAAGAAAAAAGCAAACAAAACCCAGGAGATATATGCAAATGTCAGCTGTTGTAAACCAAGGGTTGGTAAATTACAGACCACGTGCCCAATCTTGTCCATTGTCCTTTTTTTCCTTAAAGCTTATATTCTAACATTGTCTTTGTTTTACATTTTTTTACGGGTTGAAAGTAACCAAAGAAGAACATGTTATGAGATGTTATTTTTCTGTCTGCTTGCTTCAGGGCTGCATCTGAAACAGGTATTTTGACTGCCTTCTGCTGCCCTGCAGCCCCTCAGTGCTTAGGCCAGGGTATGGTGGGACTTCTGGACCCACTGGCAACAACTCTGTTGCTGCCACCAAATGCAGTTTTTTTTAATCTTTTTTTAAAAAATATTTATTTATTTATTATGTATACAATATTCTGTGTATATGCCTGCAGCCAGAAGAGGACATCAGACCTCATTACAGATGGTTGTGAGCCACCATGTGGGTGCTGGAAATTGAACTCAGGACCTTTGGAAGAGCAGGCAATGCTCTTAACCACTGAGCCATCTCTCCAGCCCTAGTTTTTTTTTTTTCAACTAAGTCTCTATTGTTCTATTTGAAATTACCTGGCTCTTAGCCGGGCGGTGGTGGCACACGCCTTTAATCCCAGCACTCGGGAGGCAGAGGCAGGCGGATCTCTGTGAGTTCGAGACCACCCTGGTCTACAAGAGCTAGTTCCAGGACAGGCTCCAAAACCACAGAGAAACCCTGTCTCGAAAAACCAAAAAAAAAAAAGAAATTACCTGGCTCTTAACTGCCGAGCCATCTCTCCAGCCCACACACCTTAATTTTTTTTTAGATAGTTGTTTTCACTGACCTTGGAGCTCCCTTAATTCGGTTAGACTAGCTGGTCAGTGAGCTCCAGAGACCTGCGCATCCCCCAACCCAGCACTGGGGCTGCAGGTGACCTCAGAATCCCACTTCTAAGTGGGTCCTGGGGATCCAAACTCAGGTCCTCATGCCAGTGTGGAATCATGTCTCCAAGTCTCCAGCCCTGAGTTTTTTTGCCCTGAGGGGGAGTCTCACTATGGCGCCTAGCCTGGCCTCAAAATGAAGGGTTGGTGGCCTTAAGCCATTCTCCTGTTTCTGCCTTCCAAGTAGCTGAGTCAACCAGTGTATTCTGACATATTGGGCTAGTGAAGAACTCAGAACTACACAGATTGCCTCCAAATAACATGGCTCAGTTAGGTTTGTTGGTTTGTTTTTTTGAGACAGGGTTTCTCTGTGTAGACCTGGCTGTCCTGGAACTCACTCTGTAGACCAGGCTGGCCTCAGAGATCCATCTACCTCTGCCTCCTGAGTGCTGGGATTAAAGGCATGTTATTTATTTTGAGAGATGGTCTTGGAACTTTCTCTGTAGCCCAGGTTGGCTTCAAAGTCCAAACAATCTTCCTGTCTTAACCTCCTGAGGGTGAGGCATAAAGGTGTGTGATCTTATACTAGTTTCTCATGGCATTTCTCTCTCTGTCTCTCTTTCTCCCTCCCTCTTTTTTTCCCTCCTTTGGTTTTCTAAGACAGGGTTTCTCTGTGTAGTCCGGGCTGTCCTGGAACTCACTTTGTAGATCAGGCTGGCCTCGAACTCACAGAGATCTGCCTGTCTCTGCCTTCCAAGTGCTGGGGTTAAAGGTGTGTGCCACCACTGTCTGGCTCCCATAACATTTTCAAACATGGATTAAGTAGCCAGTTTGAAACCATGATGGATCGAGGGGTCAGGAAGACAGCTCAGGCCCTGAAATGCTTGCAGTGAAAGCTGGAGGACTTGAATTAGGTTCCCAGATTGCAGCCTAGTGGCAAGGATTTGTAATCCCAGCAACTAAGAGGTGAAGACAGGAACATCCATGCGGTTGGTTCTCTGGATACAACTTAACAGCTCGGCAAACAGCAGACCAATGGGAGACACTGTCTCAAAAGACAAAGGTAGACTCCATAAATTCAACGAATTAAAAAAAAAATCATAGGGGGCTGGAGAGTTAGCTCAGTGGTTAAGAGCACTGCCTGCTGTTCCAAAGGTCCTGAGTTCAATTCCCAGCAACCACATGGTGGCTCACAACCATCTATAATGAGATCTGGTGCCCTCTTCTGGCCTGAAGAACAATGTATATCTAATGAATAAATAAATCTTTAAAAAAAATCATAAAAATAAGATATGGAGCTAGGAGAAAGACATGGAGAGGGGGGGTATGGGAGGTAGATATGAGCAAGCTATATTATATACATGTATAAAATGCTTGAATAAATAATACATTTAAGACGAAACAATGAAGGCAGACGGCTGCTGAGGAATGGCATCAGGACTTCTGATCTCCACACAGCAATATCAACACAACACATACATACACACATGCACACACAATTATGATTAAACTCTAATATTGCAAAGCCAGCAAACTTTTTTCTGTAAAGGGCAGATAGACATTTGGAGTCCTCAGGCAATTTAGTCTCCTTGAACAAGCCCATGTGACAGGGCTCCAAGGGAGCCGGCCACTTAGGGACACTTAACTTCAGAATGGATGTCGTTTTCACATGTCAGGAAATATTATTGCTCTTTTGATTTTGTTTCAGCCATTTAAAGTTTAAAAACTAATTTTAGCTCACAAGGATACACTAATGGGCAGAGAGCCAGCTCGGGCCTGTAGGTTGTAATTTGCCTACCTCTGCAAAATTGCTTTCACAGTACGATTTCAAGGAACTAAAAGGAAACATCTACTACACAAAGAAAAGGCTGAGGGGCCGGCAAGGTGGCTCAGTGGGCAGCGGTGCCTGCCACCAAGACTGACTGCCTGAGTTCCGTCTCTGGGACCTGTATGACAGAAGGCAAGAACTGATCCCTGTTTTATCTGCCCTCCACTCCACACGTGTGTTGTGACATGTGATATTCCCATAACACCCATAACAAATAAATGAATTAAATGATTAAAAGGCTGAGTATAACCCTACCAAAGCGTGGGCTGGTGTTGTGTTTCTTTGAGATAATCTTGTTTTGGAGCACTGGTTATCCTGGATGTCTCCATCCTCCTGCCTCAGCTTTCTGAATGCCAGGATTACATGGCTGTGGTGGCTGGTTTTCCTTTCTTTACTTTTGGTCTGAATTTTACTGATGTGTAGGAGCTGAAGAGTTGGCTCCGTGGTTAAGAGCACTGACTGCTCTTCCAGAGGACGCAGGTTCAGTTCCATGACTCCACATAGCAGCTCACAACTACCCATGACTCCAAATGTAAGGGGTCCGACACCCTCTTCTGGCCTCCAAGGGCATCGGGCATACTTGTGGCACACATCCACTCACAGAAAACTAAAACTTTCAATTTTGCTGAATTTTTACTTTACTGTAATGACAGAAATGAAGAACACATGTGTTAGCGCTCATCCACACACGTGTTAGCGCTCGTCCTTCCTGCAGGTATTTACACGTGTGTTAGCACCTGTCCTTCCTGCGGGTATTTACACGTGTGTTAGCACCTGTCCTTCCTGAGGGTATTTACACGTGTGTTAGCACCTGTCCTTCCTGCAGGTATTTACACGTGTGTTAGCACCTGTCCTTCCTGAGGGTATTTACACGTGTGTTAGCACCTGTCCTTCCTGCGGGTATTTACACGTGTGTTAGCACCTGTCCTTCCTGCGGGTATTTACACGTGTGTTAGCACCTGTCCTTCCTGCGGGTATTTACACGTGTGTTAGCACCTGTCCTTCCTGCGGGTATTTACACGTGTGTTAGCACCTGTCCTTCCTGCGGGTATTTACACGTGTGTTAGCACCTGTCCTTCCTGCGAGTATTTACAGGTGTTAGTGCTCATCCTTCCTGCAGGTATTTACAGGTGTGTAGCACCTGTTCTTCCTGCAGGTATTTACAGGTGTTAGTGCTCATCCTTACTGCAGGTATTTACACGTGTGTTAGCACCTGTCCTTCCTGCGGGTATTTACACGTGTGTTAGCACCTGTCCTTCCTGAGGGTATTTACAGGTGTTAGTGCTCATCCTTCCTGCAGGTATTTACAGGTGTTAGTGCTCATCCTTACTGCAGGTATTTACACGTGTGTTAGCACCTGTCCTTCCTGCAGGTATTTACACGTGTGTTAGCATCTGTCCTTCCTGCGGGTATTTACACGTGTGTTAGCACCTGTCCTTCCTGCGGGTATTTACAGGTGTTAGTGCTCATCCTTCCTGCAGGTATTTACAGGTGTGTTAGCACCTGTCCTTCCTGCAGGTATTTACAGGTGTTAGTGCTCATCCTTCCTGCAGGTATTTACACGTGTGTTAGCACCTGTCCTTCCTGCGGGTATTTACACGTGTGTTAGCACCTGTCCTTCCTGAGGGTATTTACAGGTGTTAGTGCTCATCCTTCCTGCAGGTATTTACAGGTGTGTTAGCACCTGTCTTTCCTGCAGGTATTTACAGGTGTTAGTGCTCATCCTTCCTGCAGGTATTTACAGGTGTGTTAGCACCTGTTCTTCCTGCAGGTATTTACAGGTGTTAGTGCTCATCCTTACTGCAAGTATTTAGAAAAATAGCAGAGGGAGGAAAATACAGTGATGACTGTTACGGGGTTGATTGGAACTGGAGTCTGTCCAGCCAATCACTGTATGTATTTTATTCTATGTATAACTCCATAATCACTGTATGTGATTTTCTTTTTTTTTTATTTTTTATTTATTTATTTATTATGTATACATATATTCTGTTTGTGTGCATGTCTGTGGGCCAGAAGAGGGCACCAGACCTCTTTACAGATGGTTGTGAGCCACCATGTGGTTGCCGGGAATTGAACTCAGGACCTTTGGAAGAGCAGGCAATGCTCTTAACCACTGAGCCATCTCTCCAGCCCCCTGTATGTGATTTTCCTATGCCATCTAAGTCACCTATCAGTGTATGAGATCTCCACTGAGGGCCTCACAGCAGCAACACTGCAAAAGCTATGAACTCCCATATAAACCTTTGTTTCTTTTTTCCTTCTCTTCCTCCTCTCCCTCCTCCTCACCCACTTCTTCATGACAGGACTCACTGTGTAGCCCTGCTGGCCTGGAAGTCACAACTCAATATGTACACTCAGAGATTTGTATACCTCCCCCTCTGAGTACCGGAATTAGAGGTGTGTGTGTATAAAGGTATAGATATAGATATAGGCACATTTGTATGTGACGCCCAGCCCACCATGATTCTTTTTATTTTGTTTTTCTTTTTTTCTTTTGTTTTCAAAGGTGAGGTCTCCTGTGACAACATCTGCTTTTTCCTGTCTCTGTGCACCTGTGCTCAGATTACAGGTGTGTACCACACTGGGCTCAGATCTGGTTTATAAATTCCTGCTCTCTGGTGGGGCCTACATATAGAATCGTAATATTTGGGAGGCCCAGGAGGCAGGCTCCAAAATCTAAAACCAGCCTGAGCCTGAGGAAGACCCTGTCTGATGTGGGCTGTCCTTCTGTATATGTGTTGCTTTTATTGGTTAATGAATAAAGTGGCTCTGGCCTATGGCAGGGCAGAACATAGCCAGGCTGGAAGAGATAGAGAGAGCAGGCGGAGTCAAGGAGACGCCATGTAGCTGCCAATGGAGAAGGAAACATTACTGGATAGAAATGGGTTCATTTAAGGTATAGGAGCTAGCTAGAAATATGCCTGAGACATTGACCAAACGGTGTTATCATTAACACAGTTTCTGTGTGATTATTTGGGTCTGGGTGCCCAGGAAACGAATGAGCAGTCTCTGTATATAGCCGTTTCAAGCTGATGTGTTCTTTATTAAGCAGGACCAGGACAACCTGTAGAAGTATGTGATTCTAAGCCTCAGCCTGGCCTGGAGAACGTCCGAGAGTCCAGAACGCCCTGTGTCAGGAGGAGGGATAGTCAAAGAGCAACTGGGGCACATCGAGTGGGAACACAGGCAGCTCACTTGAAAAAGCTCTCATTGGCTTAGCTTTGGAACATTAAAAATGAATGGCATAGCAGATTACAACCCCGAGAATAAAATAAGACACGGTGAGTCTGCGTTTTAAAAAATGATTACATTTAAAGTGTTTAAAAAGAAACAGGTGTGGCAGGAGAGATAGCCCAGTGGTTTAGAGCCTTGCTGTTCCAGAGAACCTGGGTTCAACTCCCATACCCATTCGGTGGCTCACAACCATCCAAAACTCCAGTTGCAGGGGATTCTCTGATCTCCAGGCACCAGGCACACATGTGAGGCACATACATACAGTCAGGAAAAACATTCGTGCATGTAAAATAAGTAATTTTAAAAATAAATGTAAAAGAAGAGAAATTGGTAATTTAAGTACAAAATTCTTTTTAATTGCCAGGGGTAACTTTCCAGCAAAAAATTCTGGCAGACGTCACCTTAATTTAGGACAAAAACGAACATTATCAGTAATGAGACCTGACAGATTTAAACTGTGTACTGGTGAATACCAAGCGCCGAGGACGCAGCATCGCTTCTGCAAGAGCCTAAGATGCACAGCAGAAGTGAATCAAGACCAACACAGCCTCCATAAATCCAGGCTTGACCCTCCCATGGCTGCGCGCCCGACTGCTGCCTCATCTGCCCTGCTGCCGCCAGAAGGCTCGGGTGCCTTCCTTGCCTTTCACCGGCAGAGGCCGGGTATAGCTCAGCCATTATCCCACAGTCCTTCCAGGGGAGCATCCTCTACCATGGGGTCTCCCAGGAGTCCAGAAACAGTAACTGGACTTTTTCATTATGGCAAAATACACATCGATGTGTTGCATGATAAAAGTTTAACATTTTAAAGGACAATTTAGCTAGGTGTGTGGGTGCATACCTGCAACCCCAGCCCTCAGCAGGCAGAGGCAGAAGATCAGGAGTTCAAGGTTATCCCTCAACTGCACAAGGAGTTAAAGCCCCACCCCGTGCAGGTCCGGCCAGCCCAGTCAGGCAGCCACCACTACGTGGCAGTCTCTAAGGTCTTGCCTATTCTGGATGTTAGCTATAAATGGAATTGAAGAAAACACAGCAGCCCTTTGTCACCGATTCTCTCAAGTTGGAAACAAAATTCCTCAAAGGAATGAGGATAATCTAAAAGGTGTTTGTGTCTCTCTGGTTACCTGGGCCATTGAAACAAAGCAGCCTTGGAAGTCGGGATTTTCCCTCAGGCTTCACAGACTGGGAGAAGGAAAAGGCTGAAGCCTGCTGCCAAACAGGGAATATGGATCCGTGAAAAGGGAAGTGATTTCAGCGGGAGCCAAGACAATGGCTGGTCAGTGATGGGCAGAACCACACCTTAGCTGGGACTGATTAGATATACACATTATTAATATTTATTTATTTCTAAAGATTTATTTATTTACTATGTATACAATATTCTATCTGAATGTGTGCCTGTAGGCCAGAGGAGGTACCAGGTCTCATTATGGATGGTTGTGAGCCACCATATGGTTGCTGGGAATTGAACTCAGGTCCTCTGGAAGAGCAGCCAGGGCTCTTAACCCTGAACCATCTCTCCAGCCCACTTAATTGTTTTTACTTCTTGCCCTCAGTTGGAACCTTACTCTCGTGTTCATATGTGGATATCCTTGGAAGGCCACTGAATCTCTTTGTACCTTGTCCCAGTGTGGCCGTTATGAATAAATCTCTCTCTTTTTTTTCTTTTCATTATCTCTTGGGGTCTTTTAATTGGCTTATCAAGGACATGTGACTGAGCCTGGCTTGCTAGGGCTTCCAGGGACACAGGCTCTCACCCTAACTCAGGTAACATTATCACCTCTAGTGCCCCCCCGCTCTAATGTATGAATGTTTGCCTATGTGAATGTATTTTACCACATTCATGCCTGCTGCCTGTGGAGGTCAGGAGAGGGAACTGGATACACTGGGACTGGAGTTACAGACGGTGGTAAGGCCATGTGGGAGCTGGAAACTGAACCTGGGTCCTCTGGAAGAGCAGCCAACGCTTTTACCTGCCGAGCCCCCTCTTCAAGCCCATAATTTTTATTCTGGCGATGCTGGGGGTTGAACCAGGAGCCTCATGCCTGCTAGGTAAGAGTTCTGCCACTGAGCTACATTCCCAGCTCCATGACACAATTTTCTTCTTCTGTGAATCTGATCCTACCCCAATTTCCAAATGAGCCATTGCACCCCACCATACCCAGCCTGCCTGGCTGAAGGGGTGCCCTGTCATCTGAGGAAATGCCTTTTCTGGGCATTGAAATGTTTTCCAACCTGTGCCAGGCAAGATTTCACCCATTAAGCGACATAGACCCTTAGTCCACTTTGGAAGAGTTTTGCTTTTTTCCCCCTGTAGTGCTGGGCAACCTCGCAGGGCCTCTTGTGTGCTGGGCACCACTCTTGTTCTGAGCTCAACCCCTTTCTCTTTTTATTCTCTAGTTTATTTGTTTTTTTGTTTGTTTGTTTTTCGAGACAGGGTTTCTCTGTGGCTTTGGAACCTGTCCTGGAACTAGCTCTTGTAGACCAGGCTGGTCTCGAACTCACAGAGATCCGCCTGCCTCTGCCTCCCAAGCGCTGGGTTTAAAGGCGTGCGCCACCACCGCCCGGCGGTATTCTCTAGTTTAAACTGAGTTGTCCAAGCTGACCTAGAACTCACTTTATAGCCCAGCAGGCTTTGATATTCACTCTTCCCTCCCGAACCTCCCAAGTCTGTGCCACTAGGCCTGCCTCTCCCTGAAGGATTTTATGTGTTTTGTTAAGGCAAGGTCTCACTATGTAGCCCTGGAACGCACTCTGTAGACCAGGATGGCTTCTCTCTAACACCGCCTTCCTCCTCCCATGCTATAGGTCAAGTCAATTCTTTATTCATAAACCAATAAAAGCAACACATAGACAGAAGTACCTCCTACGCCAGCCAGATGTTTGGGATCCCAAGCCTTTCCCAGGGTGAGCTTTTAAGCACAAAAACCATGCCTTGGGCTGACACTTTGGTTAACAGGAAGAGTTAGCCATAACCAGATCTACAGAAGCCAAAAAAAAAAAAAAAAAAAAAAAAAAGCAAGGTTAATACATTTATAGGCTTTCCCAGAACCATGGACTTTGCTTGATTAGGTCTTTGTTTTCTTTTGGCTGGTGGTGCTGTCTAATGCTGAGTTTTACAGCCTACATGGGACTTCCACCATGCACTAAGGTCTGGGTTCGTGCTGGAAAACACAACTCCTCTCAGACCTTGTCTCCTACTGTCACAGATGCAGCTGAAGTTGGTAGTTCTGACACCAGCCACTCTTTGACATCTGTTGCCTTACGCTTACAGGTGTTTGTTCCTTGAAAGTAAAGGCGCTCTGATCAAAACAAATGCTCTGCCTGGCAGTGGTGGTGCACACCTTTAATTCCAGCACATGGAATGCAGAAACTGGCAGATCTCTGTGAATTTGAAACCGATGTAGTCTATACAGTGAATTCTAGGACAGCTAGGACTATGTAGAGAAACCCTATATCAACCACCAGGCCCCCCCAAAAAGTCCCAATGCTACGGCATCCCTCTGGGATGTCTACTGCTAAACCGGAGGTGCCTGGAAGGCAGATCCTGTGGATAGGGGTGTGGTTGAGCTGGTGACTGCTTCCCTGACATGAGTGAAACCCTGGTTTCAATGCCCAGCAGAGAATAAGATGGACATTGGTTGCATCCACCTGCAATCTCAGCACTCAGGAGGTGGAGTGCAAAAGATTGGCACTTTACGGTCATCAGCTACAGTTTGAGGTCAGCCTGGGCGACAAGAGCCACTGTCTTACAACAGAGCAGACCATGGCTGTCTCTATTGTTAGCTCATCAGCCAGACTTCAGCTCTCTGCCACTATCTGTCAGCCAGAGGAGTACTAGATACTACCCCGAGGTGCTGGGTGCCGTGACAGAGCAGGCAGAGCCCCTGTTCTCCCTCCTTACAGATTGGTCTAAACCTCCTGGAGGAAGAGTAACAGCTCTGCAGTCCTGTCCGTGAGAATAATAGGTAGGCAAATGTGGAAAGTAGTGGTGAACAGCATATATGTTAATCTTCTGTTGCTATGGTAAGATACCATGACCAAGGCAACTTATGGAAGAAAGAGCTGGAGTCCACGGCAGCAGGAAGAGGAAGCCTGAGAGCTCCCATGTTGAACCCAAAGCAGAGAGAAGGAAAACTAGGAACCGCGTGGTGAGTCTTTAAACTCTCAACTCCCGCTCCAGTTGCGTATTTCCTCCAGCAAGGTCTCACCTCCCAAACCACCCAAACAACACCACTAACTGGGCACCAAGCGTATGATGCCTGAGGTTATGGGGGACATCTCATTCAGAACCACCACAAACATTTTAGGCTTTGCAGATAAAAGATGCCAGTCACAACCAATATATGTTGCCACTACAATGGAAAAACTGGCATTGGCAACACAGAGGGGGACCTGGAAAAAAAAAATCGTTTACAAAAACCAGGCAGCAAGCAAGAAGTGGCCTAATCCCTGTTCCACCAGTAACAGAATAAGAGCTTTTTTTCTTATACTAAATGAAGTTAATGAGTCTTCAGACAGACGGGAAGTGTATTTAACATTAACAGTTATATATTGTTATGTGGAATCTATAAATGTTTTCCCCAAGTGCAGGCAGCGAGCCCAGCTCATCTTAAATAAACTCAGCTTCAACATTTTAAAAAATGTAAAATTATATCAATATATTGCTGAAACTGGACCAACTTCCTGCTTTCAAATGAAAAATATTTGAAACTGTTGTTCAGCTGAGATCACTCTAAAACCCAAATATGCACATATGTTTTAAAACCATCAAGATAAAATGTTGAGACAGCAGAGATGAGAAGTCAGTTTCCTGTGGGTGATAGCCACTGATTTATTACTTTACTATTTCATGGTTTTATATATATATATATATATATATAGTTATGTGTACATATATATAAGTATACACACACACACACACACTCACACATATATATAAACCCAAAACAGGGGTTAGAGAGATGAATCAGAGGTTAAGAGCACTGGCTACTTTTCCAGAGATACTGAGTTCAATTCCCAGCACCCACATGGTGACTCACAACCATCTATAATGAGATCTGGTGCCCTCTTCTGGCCTGCAGGGATATATGCAGGCAGAACATTGTATACTTAAAATAAATCTTTTTTTTTAATATTTATTTATTTATTTATTTATTATGTATACAATATTCTGTCTGTGTGTATGTCTGTAGGCCAGAAGAGGGCACCAGACCTTATTACAGATGGTTGTGAGCCACCATGTGGTTGCTGGGAATTGAACTCAGGACCTTTGGAAGAGCAGGCACTGCTCTTAACCACTGAGCCATCTCTCCAGCCCCCCCTAAAATAAATCTTTAAAAAGAAACTTGAACCAGCAAAGCAACACAGAATGTGGACACTGCTGGACCAGAAGACCGGACCTGGCTTGAACATGAAGGCCCCAAAGTTCTTCATTTGGAGGGAGGAAGGCTTGAGGTTGCGTCTGGTCTCAGGACGGGTCTCAAGTTTGTGGCCGTCTTCCCCACCACACCTGTCTTTCTCCCACATGCTAGGATGACAGGTGTGAGCAGCTGTGTTGGTTGCTTCTCACCTTTTTTTAAGGATTGATTATCAGCTGCTGTTTGGCTCATGATCAAGATTATTACCAATTTTGACTTCTCTCCTTCCCTGCCCCCCCCCTACACTTTTTTTGAGACAAGGCCTCTCTCAACTTTAACCTTAGGCAAACTCTTCAGACGAGGGCAAAAAGCAGTCATACTCTTCACCAAAATATCCCAAGCACGATTTCTAGGCAACGTGCTAAAATTCTTCTCTGAAACTTTTTTTTTTAATTTTTTTATTTTTCAAGACAGGGTTTCTCCGTAGCTTTTGGTTCCTGTCCTGGAACTAGCTCTTGTAGACCAGGCTGGCCTCGAACTCACAGAGATCTGCCTGCCTCTGCCTCCCGAGTGCTGGGATTAAAGGCGTGCGCCACCACCGCCCGGTGCTCCTCTGAAACTTCTTGAGCCAGTCCCTGCAGTTCAAATCGGTCTTAGTACCGCTGTCTCCCGTGTTCTTACTAATGTGACCCATGAAGCAGCACTTAAAGCATTCATTCCACTGCTTTCTTAGCCCAAACTCCCAAAGTCCAGACTCCTCCAAACCAAAGCTTGGTCAGGTCTTTCATAGCAATACCCCACTCCTGGTACTAACTTCTGTCTTAGTTAGGGTTTCTATTGCTGTGAAGAGACATCATGACCACGGCAACTCTTATAAAGGAAAAACATTTAATTAGGGTGGCTTACATTTTCAGAGGTTTAGTCCATCTTCAGCATGGTGAGACATGGCGGCGTGCACACAGACATGGTGCTGGAGAAGGAGCTGCTACATGTTGATATGCAGGCAACACGCAGTAGACTGTCTCATAGGCATGGCTTGAGAACATATGAGATGTCAAAGCCCTCCTCCACAATGCCACAATGCCTGGAACAGAAGGTGCTGAGGATCACACTATCAAGAGAACTACATCTCTAGCTCTGAAGCGTGTACACTTTGTTTCTGTCCCGGAACAATCGGGAGTTCACTGCCGTGGGGTCACAACGAAGGAACTTGGTCAAGACAGCCTGTGCTGAGGCTGTAAGTCAGGGTGAGGGCTCCCACCTGCCTGTTCCCTGAGCTCCTGCTGGCATCCACCACACACTGTGTGACAACCGCTTTCCCTGAAAAGCACGGTGCTCGCTCACTGACAAAAATCAGAGTCTGACGTACAGTCAGAACTTCATAAATAATTGTTGGGTAACTCCTGAATAAATAACCAGCTATCTTCACTTATTGATGGGAAACAACTGAAGCAGGCAAGGGCACTCGGGCACTCCATGACATAGCAATCACGGAGCCCAGTGTTTGCTGGCTCCTGGGTGAGTACAGGGTTCCCATCAGACTACCACAGGTGGGACCTCAGGAGCTTCCAGTCAATAATCTCCCTATAGTAAGACATATACACCTGTACATCATATATACGACTATGAACAGCACCAGAGAATATAGGATTTTTAAAAAGAGCTTCCTTTGTAGATAGATAGATAGATAGATAGATAGATAGATAGACGGATATATGTAGTGGTTTAGTTTTTTTTTTTTTTTTTGGTTTTTCGAGACAGGGTTTCTCTGTGGCTTTGGAGCCTGTCCTGGAACTAGCTCTGTAGACCAGGCTGGTCTCGAACTCACAGAGATCCGCCTGCTTCTGCCTCCCGAGTGCTGGGATTAAAGGCGTGCGCCACCATCGCCCGGCTTTAGTTTTATTTTTAAAGTCAAACTGAATTATTTTTAGCTATTTATTTTTATTTTCTGTACAATGGTGTTTTGCCTGTATGTATGTCTGTATGAAGGGGCAGATGCCCTGGACAGGAGTTACAGGCAGTTGGGAGCTGCCGTGTTGGTGCTGGGAATTGAACCCAGGCCCTCTAGAAGTGCAGCCAGTGCTCTTAACCACTAACCCATCTAGCCCCTAAGGAGAGGTTCTTAGTATTCCTGGTAGAACTCAAACTTGCTATGTAGCAAAAGATGACATTGGACTTTTAGAAATAATTATTTTATTTTATTTATTGGTTTTTCAAGTCAGGATTTCTCTGTGTAGCTTTGGAGCCTGTCCTGGAAATAGCTCTGTAGACCAGGCTGGCCTTGAACTCACAGAGATCTGCCTGCCTCTGCCTCCCAAGTGCTGGGATTAAAGGTATGCATCACCACCACCCAGCTTAAAACACATTTTTTTTTCGATTTTTCGAGGCAGGGTTTCTCTGTGTAAGAGTCCTGGCTGTCCTGGAACTAGCTCTTGTACACCAGGCTGGCCTCAAACTCACAGAGATCCACCTGTCTCTGCCTCCCAATTTCTGGGACTAAAGGTGTGTGCCACCACTGCCCAGCTTAACACATATTTTCTGTTAAGATTTATTTATGTAATATATATATATATATATATATACACACATACATACATACATAGTGTTCTGCCTGCGTGTATGCCTGCAGGCCAGAAGAGGGCACTAGATCTCATTACAGATGGTTGTGAGCCACCATGTGGTTGCTGGGAATTGACTCAGGACCTCTGGAAGAGCAGTCAGTGCTTTAACCTCTGAGCCACCTCTTGAAACCCTGTAACACATATTTTTATATGTATTATATATGGGTGCTTTGTCTGTACGTACATCTGGACATCAGAAGAGGGCATCAGATAGTTGTAAGCTGCCATGTGAGTGGTGGCAACTGAACTCTGTAGACAGAAGTTTCTGTCCAGCCTGGTCCTACAGCCTTTCAGTCCCAAAGAGATCCTCTTGCCTCTGCCTATGCCTCTCGAGTGCTGGGATTAAAGGTGTACACCATCACTATCTGGCTTTATGACATTTTTTTTTAAAGAATACTTTTCACTTAAATATTTTAATCATACCAGGCAGTGCTGGTGCACAATTTTAACCCCAGCACTTGGATACAGAGGCAGGTGAATCTCTGTGAGTTCAAGGCCAGCCTGGTCTACACAGTGAGTTCTAGGACTATCTCCATGGCTACTGGGAAACTCTGTCTCAATAAAAAAAAAAAAAACAAAAAAAAGAAAATGTTTGATCATATTTCCTCCTCAAATTCCTCAAAGTTCTTCCCCACCTCCCAACTTTGTTCTTTTTTACTTCTCTCTCTTTTTTTTTTTTTTTTTTTTGGTTTTTCGAGACAGGGTTTCTCTGTGGTTTTGGAGCCTGTCCTGGAACTAGCTCTTATAGACCAGGCTGGTCTCGAACTCACAGAGATCCGCCTGCCTCTGCCTCCCGAGTGCTGGGATTAAAGGCGTGAGCCACCACGGCCCGGCTTTACTTCTCTCTTTAAAAATAAACAAATAAAAGACAAAATAAATAAACAAGAAACATACACACAAAAAAAAAATCCCACAAAAAAATGAGGCTAGAGCTCAATAGGCTGCGTTCTTTTGGAACGCACGCAGATCGGGGTTCTGGTGACTCTATCCGCGTTCGCTCCTCCGTCCTTTCGCTCACCCACCGCCGTAGCCGGCAGACCCACCCCCTCCTGTGCCAGGAACGTGCTGTCACTGGCACCATGCATTACCCATACCCAGCACTAACCCCGGAGCAGAAGAAGGAGCTGTCTGACATCGCTCACCGAATTGTGGCTCCGGGCAAGGGCATCCTGGCTGCAGATGAGTCCACTGGAAGCATTGCTAAGCGGCTGGAGTCCATTGGCACTGAGAACACTGAAGAGAACAGGCGCTTCTACCGCCAGCTGCTGCTAACTGCTGATGTTCGTGTGAATCCCTGCATTGGGGGGGTGATCCTCTTCCACGAAACACTCTACCAGAAGGCGGATGATGGACGTCCCTTCCCCCAAGTTATCAAGTCCAAGGGCGGTGTTGTGGGCATTAAGGTAGATAAAGGCGTGGTACCCCTGGCAGGAACCAATGGTGAGACCACCACCCAAGGGCTGGATGGGCTGTCAGAACGCTGTGCCCAGTATAAGAAGGATGGAGCTGACTTTGCCAAATGGCGCTGTGTGCTCAAGATTGGGGAGCATACTCCTTCAGCCCTTGCCATCATGGAAAATGCCAATGTTCTGGCCCGTTATGCCAGCATCTGCCAGCAGAATGGCATTGTATCCATTGTGGAGCCTGAAATCCTTCCTGATGGAGACCATGACCTAAAGCGCTGCCAATATGTAACCGAGAAGGTACTGGCTGCTGTGTACAAGGCTCTGAGTGACCACCATGTCTATCTGGAAGGCACACTGCTAAAGCCCAACATGGTCACCCCAGGCCATGCGTGTACCCAGAAGTATTCCAATGAGGAGATTGCCATGGCAACTGTCACAGCCCTGCGTTGCACAGTGCCCCCTGCTGTCACTGGAGTCACTTTCCTGTCTGGAGGGCAGAGCGAGGAAGAGGCGTCCATCAACCTCAATGCCATCAACAAGTGCCCACTGCTGAAGCCATGGGCCTTGACTTTCTCTTATGGCCGGGCCCTGCAGGCCTCTGCTCTGAAGGCCTGGGGCGGGAAGAAGGAGAACCTGAAGGCTGCCCAGGAGGAATACATCAAGCGAGCCCTGGCCAACAGCCTTGCTTGTCAAGGAAAGTACACCCCAAGTGGTCAGTCTGGAGCCGCAGCCAGCGAATCTCTTCATCTCCAACCATGCCTACTAAGCAGAGGTGATCCGAGGCTGCCCCATCAACACTCCAGGCCCCCGCCTACGCACTTGCTTTTGAAGAGGGGGCCTTCAGGCTTTCCCATCCATCACTATTGCTGCCCTTGTGACTGGTGTGGTGTTGTCTGCGAATGCTAATTCTACCATCCCTTCCATCCCACTGCCAATAAACAACTATTTAAGGGCGAAAAAAAAAAATGAGGCTAGGGCTGGGGCTGCGCGCCTTTAATCCCAGCACTCAGGAGGCAGAGGAAGGCAGATCTCTGTGAGTTTGAGTTCTGGCTTATATAGTGAGTTCCAGAACAGATTGGGCTATGTAGAGAGACCCTGTCTGGAAAAAGAAATTTAAAACAGATAGAAAAATAAACAAGCAAAAGACCAATAAGACAAAAAAATGCCAAACAAAGCAAAATGAGACAAAGTCTACAAAAAATACTACTTTGTTTTGTGTTGATGAACTTCTATTGGTTAATATTCTCAGGGAGACTCCACAGAAGGAACTGGTTTTGTTTGTTTGTTTGCCAGCAAGTGTCTTGGTTAGGGGTGGGGGTCTGTGTCCCCTTTCCCCTTTCAGTGCTGTTACCCTATGTTCTCTAAACCTGTAAAGCCTTGTGTGTGTTACTACAGTCTTTGTGAGTTCATATATGCATCTGTCCTGATGTATCTGAAATACACCATTTCTTTGGACTCATTCATCACCTCTGTCAATTACAATCTTTCTACCCTCCTCCTACTCACAGATGCCTGAGCCTTGTGGGGAGTGTGGGTGTGAGGTGTGGGGTGGACTTTGATGAAGACATCCCATTAAGACCTGGTGCACCAAAATCTCTCACTCCCTCCACACTGCCCAGTGTGGGTCTCTGTGTTAGTTCCCATCTACCTCAAGAAGCTTCTCTGATGACTGAGCGAGCAACTGATGTTTGGCTGTAGCAGAATGTCATTAGTGGTCGTTTATTGCTATGTTCCTGTAGCAGAGTAACAGCACCAGGTTTGTCCCTAGTTCCATGGCCTGTCTAATTGCAGGTTCTCAGTCCCTTTAGCAGTATCAGGAATGGGTTCCATCTCTAAGATTGCACCTTCATGTCTAATAAAAAAACCGTGGTTGGTTGCTCAGGTGACATCTATGTCAGTACTGCGCTGGTCTGTCCTACAGGCAGGTCATTGTTGTAGGTTGCAGAGCTTGTAGCTGGGAGATAGTGATGATTTCCCTTCTCCTCTGGTAGTATGCAGAGGACCTTCAAGTACCATGAACACTTGATAGACAATATTTTGATGATCCCATTTTGATTGCTTATCCAACTCTTATAATACTTCAGAGCAAGCTGAGCAGTGGGGGTGTACACCTTTAATGATGTGGGATGTCTTTCTATGCATTGCTTTTATTAGTTAATGAATAAAGCTGTTTTGGCTGATGGATTAGCAGAGTAAAGCCAGGCGGGAAATCTGAACAGAAATATAGAAAGAGAGTAGGCAGGAGATGCTATATAGCTGCCAAAAAGAGAAAGACACTAGAACAGAACTTTACCCAGTAAGCTGCAGCCTTGTAGCGATACACAGATTAATAGAAATGGGTTAATTTAAGATGCAAGAGTTAATTAAAGAAGCCTAAGCTATTGGCCGAGTAATGTTGTAGTTAAATTAGTTTCTGTGTGATTATTCGAGTTTGGGCAGCCAGGAAACCAAAGAGCGGTATCCATTTACAGGCAGGAGGATCAGGAGTTCAAGGCCATCCTGAGCAATATAGCTAGTTCCAAGTTAGCCCAAGCATAGTATCCTATCTCAAATAATAAATAAATCCCTTGTCAGTACTAATTTTGTTCCTATTTTTCTGATAAAGAAACCAAAGATAGGAAAGGACCTAGCTATGACAGAAGCAGGACTCAGAACTGATTTTTCTGGTGTCAAATCAATGGATCTTATGCACTGCATTCTAGTCTCTTCAAGGTTCAAATGGCATTTTCCTCATGGAGATACACAGATTAATAGAAATGGGTTAATTTAAGATATAAGAGCTAGCTAGAAATACGATTGAGCCATTGGCCAAGTAGTGTTATAATTAATATAGTTTCTCTGTGATTATTCAGGTCTGGGCAGCCGGAAAACATAAACATAGTTTCAGGTTATACTTTAATCCCAGCAATTGGGAGGCAGAGGCAGGCGAATCTGAGTTCAAGGCCAGCCTGGTCTACAGAGCAAGTTCCAGGACAGCCAGGGCTACACAGAGAAACTCAATCTCCAACCCCCCCAAAAAAACCACAAAAAAAACCCTTCAGTAAAAATTGTAAACAATGTATCACTCATAAGTAGCTAAGCACAAGAATGAACATTACTCAAGAGAGGAAAACTGAGTTGGTGATGGCTATGTATTTCTCTCTCTCTCTCTCTCTCTCTCTCTCTCTCTCTCTCTCTCTCTCGTGTGTGTGTGTGTGTGTGTGTGTGTGTGTGTGTTTGTGACATAGTACAGGTACCCAAGAAAACCAGAAGAGGGAACAGATTCCCTGGAGCTAGAGTTATAGGCAGATGTGAGCTGAGCTGTCTAGCATGGGTCCTCTGGAAGAACAGCAAATATTCTTGATGTTCTTTGTTTGTTTGTTTGCTTGGGTTTTTGGCAGCGGGGCGTTGGAGACAGGGTTTCTTTTTTTTTTTTTTTTTTTTTTTTTTTTTTTTTTTTTAAATATTTATTTATTATTATACAATATTCTGTCTGTGTGTATGCCTGAAGGCCAGAAGAGGGCACCAGACCTCTTTACAGATGGTTGTGAGCCACCATGTGGTTGCTGGGAATTGAACTCAGGACCTTTGGAAGAGCAGACAATGCTCTTAACCGCTGAGCCATCTCTCCAGCCCCCGGAGACAGGGTTTCTTGTGTAGCCTGGCTGTCCTGGAACTCACTCTGTAGAGCAGGCTGGCCTCGAACTCAGAGATTCACCTGCCTCTGCCTCCCAATTGCTGGCATTAAAGGTATGCACCACCACCACCTGGCCACAGCAAATGTTTTTAACTATCAAGCCATCACTCCAGCCCTAAGTTGCTGGCTATATTTTGATAAGAAAATTCTCTGATTATAAGAATTAGGTGGAGTATCTATTGTGCAATTACTTCATATTTGATAAAAATGATTCATTTGCTTTCTGTATGAGGTTTTTGAACTTTAGTTAGCTTTCCTAGCTCTGTTCCCCTGACAACCTGATAAGAGTCATACATTTTAAAGTATAAATAAATAAATTTTTAAAAAAATTTCAGAGGGCTGCTGAGAAGCCAAGGACAATGGCACGGGGTTTTGATCCTACTGGCTTTGTGGAAGCCTAGCCTGTTTGGATGCTCACCTTCCTAGACCTGGATGAAGGGGGGGAGGTCCGTGAACTTCCCACAGGGCAGGGAACCCCGACTGCTCTTTGGACTGGAGAGAGAGGAGGAGAGGAGTGGGGGGAGGGGAGGGAAATGGGAGGCGGGGAGGAGGCGGAAAATTTTAATTAAAAAAAAATTTTCAAAAAGTGGCTGGAGAAGCCGGGCGATGGTGGCGCACGCCTTTAATCCCAGCACTCGGGAGGCAGAGGCAGGCGGATCTCTGTGAGTTCGAGACCAGCCTGGTCTACAGAGCTAGTTCCAGGACAGGCTCCAAAGCCACAGAGACACCCTCTCTCGAAAAAAAAAAAAAGTGGCTGGAGAGATGGCTCAGTGGTTAAGAACTCTTTCAGAGGTTCCAAGTTCAATTCCCAGCAATCACATCAGGTGCCTCACAACCATCTGTAATAGGATCTGATGCCCTCTCCTGGCATGCAGGTGTACATGCAGAGAGTTCATACATAAAATATATAAATAAATAAAATTAAGAGTCGTAAGTTTACTATGTTGCTAAGCAATATCATATATGGTAGAAATGCCCCTAAATGGTAAACTACACCTGGAATGAAAGAACTACCTACACCTTAACAGAGCCACAGCTCTGGGCTTTCCTGAGTATGGTAGCTTTTAGAACAGGCACGTCTTACTGAGACCCTGGAAGCTACGTCTGAGGCTGTATAGAAGGTTAAAAATGCAAGACAGCTTCCATGCTGTGTCATCTGTACACGGCACCTAAGCCATGCCATACGGACAGCTTCAGGGACCTGACAGGAGCATAGTAACCGGTTCTGCCCAGCTGCCCAGCTGAGCCCATCTCTACCTTTCCATGCCAGCCTGGTGCCAACTACCCGATGCTCATACATCTGGATGTACCTACCTTCGACCTACAGAGCCCCTGGATGGCACAGTAGTACTGTTTGTCTCCTTTCTCTGAGAGTAGAGGACACCCAAGGGCTATGGATGTATAGCAAAAGATGCGCAAGTGTCTGGAACGCGTCTTCTTCTTCTAAAGGAAAACCCTCACCACACCCCGCACAGCCCTCCACAGCTGGTTCACACCCACGCCATCACCAAGGTGTACATCTTGGTGGATTCCTTCCCTCGAAATCCCCATACCTGCTCCTACCAACCCTTCGCCAAAGCACAGAGTTCTCACCCTAAGCTAGTGATCATTTTCTCTCTGCTCCTACACCCATTAAGAGCAAAATAGCATCTTTCTGCCAAATGGTCAGAAACCACACTCAGAGTAATTTCTTCATTTTCCCCCCTTTTGAGTCAGGGTCTTACTTACTGTATAGTACTGGCTAGCTTAAATTGCCTATGTAGACCGGACTGGCCTCCAACTCATAGATCCACCTGCCTCTGGAACCCAAGTGCTGGGATTAAAGGTGTGCTCACCACTTCCTGACTTCAAAGTCATTTCTTAATTACAAGTTGTGGGGTTTTTTTTATTTATTTATTATGCATACAGTGTTCTGCCTGAATATACACCTGCAGGCCAGAAGAGGGCACAAGATCTCATAGTTGGTTGTGAGCTTGCTGGGACTTGAACTCAGGAACTCTGGAAGAGCAGTCAGTGCTCTTAACCTCTGAGCCATCTCTCCAGCCCACAAGTACACTCCTTCCCTCCCCTCAAGAGAACCAGATTCCTAAACAGGCACTTTTGAACCTCACTTTAAGTTTGTATCTTAGACCCATCCACGCATTGAAACTACTACAAGACAAAAATTGCCTTTTATGAACTTGGACTGAATGTGCCAGAATGATGTAATATAAACTCAAGTCAGTCGTGGTCAGTGTTGGACCCAGCTGTGAATCTACCTATAAAAATGTCATTATGGACAGCCAGAGCTACACAGAAAATCTCTGTCTTGAAAAAAAAAAGGGGGGGGGGCAAGGGCTACAGGTATGGGTCAGTGGTATGCTGTTTGCTTCTGATTGCTTAGCTGTGAGCAGCCTTGGGTTCAATCCCCAACATAAACCATTAACCTCATGAGATACTAGGATGATAAACAATGACCACTAAATGTGAAAGCATGTTTAAAAGGCGATCCTGCTTACGTTCTGACAGTACACGCCAGAGAAGCAGCTCGCTTTAAAACATGACAGACTACAGTGAACCAGCTATTGTTATAATGTACTTGACGCAAACCCCAGACAGTCAACTAGGAAGGAACGATCAGAGACAACACAGAGTACTAACACAGTACACACTGGGCTTCGCAGCCTGATTTCCTCCAAGATTCCGCCACCCCGAGGCAATCACCCAGGAGGCAGAGGTGGCAGGCCTCTCTGAGTTTGAGGCTGAGTCCCAGCTGAGGTGAGGCAAACAGTGAGGTCCCATCTTAAAACAATAAAACAAAACAAAAAACACCAAAAGGTCAGAGACAGGAAGGCACGATTCTGGGTACATAAACCAGAGTTGGAGTCTTTTCTTTCTTTCTGGATTTTGCTCTTACGTGTGCTTTTGTATGACTGTGTGGGTGTGAGTAGATTCACATGAATGCAGCTGCCTGCAGAAACCACAGGCATCAACTGCTCCTGGGGCTACAGCTACAGGCAGCAAGGATGCTGGGAACCGAACTCGGGTCCTATGCAAAAGCAATGAGAGCTCTTTAACCACTAAGCCATCTCTCCAGTCCCTCAATCTTTTTTTTTTTTTTTTTTTTTTTTTGGTTTTTCGAGACAGGGTTTCTCTGTGGTTTTGGAGCCTGTCCTGGAACTAGCTCTTGTAGACCAGGCTGGTCTCGAACTCACAGAGATCCGCCTGCCTCTGTCTCCCAAGTGCTGGGATTAAAGGCATGCGCCACCACCACCCAGCTCCAGTCCCTCAATCTTATTCTAAGTTTTTGAGACAGGCCCTCTTGGCCCTGGAATTGGTTCTGTAGACCAGGCTGTTTGTAGCTGAGGATGACCTTGAACTCCTGATCCTCTGGCTGAGACACCTGGTACTTCATACCCGTACAGGGCTGGATGTCTAAGTTTCTGCATTATAAAGCTACATCAGACATTGGGCAAACTGTGAGACACCTGGTCTCAGAAACGGAACACAAAACTTGTTTGTTTTGTTTTGTAAGACAGGGTTTCTCTGCGTAACAGCCTCAGCTACCTGGACACTGTAGACCATGCTGACCTCAAACTCTCAGAGAGTGACTTGTGCCTCTGCCTCCTAAGTGCTGGGATTAAAGCCACACCACTCAGGACAAAACACAAAATTTAAAAATGAAAGATCATTTTTAAAACCCCAATTTATGGGGGCTGGAGAGATGGCTCAGTGGTTAAGAGCATTGCCTGCTCTTCCAAAGGTCCTGAGTTCAATTCCCGGCAACCACATGGTGGCTCACAACCATCTGAAATGAGGTCTGGTGCCCTCTTCTGGCCTGCAGACATACACACAGACAGAATATTGTATGTATAATAAATAAATAAATATTAAAAAAAACCCAATTTATAATTTATCTAGAATTTCTCAATCTTGGTACTACTGATTTTTTTTAATTTTTATATTTATTTACTTATTTATTTTGAGACAGGGTCTCACTATGTATCCCTAGTTTGCCTAGAGGTAGCTATGTAAATCAGGGTGGCCTCAAACTCACCTGTCTCCACCTCCTTGAGTACTGAGAGTAAAGGCCTGCTGACCTGCTTCTGGGGCCTCTCCAATGTAAGATGGCTCAGCAACATCCTTGGCCTAGACCTACCAGAAGCCAGGAGTTCCCCGCCCTGCTTCTAACAATCAAAGGTAACCCAGATGATGTCAAATTTCTGTGTAGCACAAAATTATATCCAGCCGAGAAGCAGTGTTTTATGGTAAAACCTTTAAATTGATTTTTTTCTTACCCAGAGACATGAAGAAGTCACAAGATAGCTGAAGAAGATCAGTCATGGCTCTACCCAAGGAGGTAGGAAGCAGGCAGAGAAGCTGAATTGTGAGATAGAAAGGCCATATTAAAACAGAAACAGATTAAATAAGAGCAAAATATCAACTACAACTCCTGTAAGGTAAATGCATACATCCATTTGAGTGCCTGTTCTGTTGAGATCTCTCGTAATCTATTACAGACAGCGTCTTGCTACGTACTATGTGGCTGTGGCTGGCCTACAAATCCTCCTGCTTCGGCCTCCTCAGGACTAGGCTCGCAGGTATGGGCCAACATGTCCCACTGCAAATAACGGTTTTGTTTCAGGCAAGAAAAATCTTTCTGGACCCTGATAACGTTCGAAGTGTAACCCTTGATCTAGTCAGTGAATTCGTTTTGCAATGCTGAGGACTGAATCCACATCCCCAACGCTTTTTGTTTGGCTTCAGGTGACACGTGGTACAAGACTGGCTTAAAAAACTTTCAACACTTTAATAAAATTCCAAAACTTTATTTACTTACTTATTTATTTTTGAGATAGAGTCTCACGATGTATCACAGACTGGTCTGGAACTGTATAGACCAGGCTGGCCTTGGACTTATAATAGAGATCTGCCTGGTCTACACAGTGAGTTCAGGGCAGCCAAGGCTACACAGAGAGACCTGTCTTGAAAAACAGACAAACAAACGTTTTAACCCTCCGATGACCAGATAATACCTACAAGTCCATTCATAAATTCTTCTGATTATTGTTCAAGAGGCAGAAAGACGGAAGATTTCACTGCCTTTTGAAACTGTATTAAAATTAAAGGAAGACAAGGGGATTTTTAAAATCCACTTTGGATACTTTACTTAAGAAAAGGCTATGAAAGTGTCTTCTAGCACTTTGTTGGCCCTTCCTGCCAGCTGATGCTTTAAAGATGTTTGCTTTGCAACAATAGTGACCTGGCTGCAGCATGGGTGAAAAGCAGACCGGCCTTAAAACCTGTTCTAGCCAGCTCCTTCCTTCTAGAAGGTCTTCTAAAAGTCGAAGGATCTGGGCTGGAGAGATGGCTCAGAGGTTAAGAAGTCCTGAGTTCAATTTCCAGCAACCACATGGTGGCTCACAAACTATCTGTAATGAGACCTGGTGCCCTCTTCTGGCCTGCAGGCATGCATGCAGACAGAACACTGCTTTATAAAATAAATAAATCTTTAAAAGGGAAAAAAAAAAGCAGAAAGACCTAGAAATACAGCGTTAGACAAGCCTGCGCTTCTCCCCAGCTCAAGTGTGGGCATAAACCAGGTGAAAGAATGTTAGTGCGACAGCCATCTCCAGGTGCACCGAATCGCTGCACGGAAATGACTACGAAAAGCAGGGGAACATTTTACATTTTGTCCGAACAACTTGTTTTATGATCTCAGAATAGGGTATTTGTGTGTATGCAATTGTCAAATAGCCTACCAGCCTGGCTCACAGGCTCTTTGGGGGTGGGGGTGGGGGAGCTTGTTAATTTAACTTCATCCAGCTGGGCAAGCCTGGGAGCCCTAATGAACTTACTACAAACTTGCAGAGTTTGTCTGCACACAGCTCCCAACCTTCAGGAGTGCAGACTGCAATTTAGAGAGGACCTTTATGACCATGGACCCAGCCCTTCCTGCTTCTTATCAAAGCAGGTTCCCTTCAACTTAGCCAGAAAATTAAACTGTGGAACTTGATATGAAAAGCTTGGCAGGGAAAGACTGGTACCCAGCCAGCACATTTTGCCACCTTTTCAGAAAACGGTAACGATAAGAGAATGCAGAAGGTTGAAAGAGTGGTAAGCAGGGAGGATTTTCTTATTTTCCTCCCACCCAGAGTTGGCTTCTCAAAAAGGAAATTAGGAAGGCTCGGGACCAACCTTGATTCATTCGGAACCAAGGTGAGGCCCACAGAACCCGCAGAATCCATGCTAAAAATCAGTCTTCTGAGTCACGACATCCAGACTCGGCTATGCAGTCTAACAAGATGGAGGGGGAAACAGCCCCTAAGTTCCACAAAATTAAACAGACGGTCGCTCTTACTGTAGAACAAGCAGCAACACCTAAAACCACTTTCCCAACGATTGATTCACGTAAGTGTCTCTCGGTCTGGTAAGCTGGGCCGACTGCGCGGCTTGTCATCGGACTCGTCCACAGCTGGGTCATTCTCTTCACCAGACTCCACATAGATGGGCCAGTCGTCCGCGTCACTCTTCCCGTGGCTTTCGGAAGAAGCCTCCCCCAGGCTAAGGTTGACGGGCATCAAATCGTCATCTTCATCGTGGGCGTCTGTGACACACGTGCAGCCGTCACACAACCCGAAGCGCCGCAGCCCCTGGGACAGGTGACTGGTAAAGGTTCTTCGACAGCCTTTGCAGATGATAGGACGGTTGGATCTGTGGACCTGGCAGCAGAAGCGGAGGCGGTAAATGCAACAGAAAAGGGGTCAGGGAGCTGGAGAGATGACTCAGCAGTTAAGAGTACCGGCGGGACAAATGGAAGTACATTGCTCTCCCACCCCAGGATGCTGAGTCTGGTGGGAAATTGGGGATACAGCTTACTCTACATCCATATCAGGGGGAAGAGGCCCACAGTCTGCTGGCCCTGCCAGTTCTGGCCTCATGACAGCCATCCTTGAGAAAACCTGAATGTTCCCATGCCAGTGTTAACTTTCTAAACGCCACCAGCCCGGCTTTAATCTGGCAAAAGAAAACGCCACCAAATTCTCTAAAAACCTACAGGGAACAGAGACGTGAAAGGCAGGCTTGCCCTCAGATTAGAAAACAGACGTAGCCCTTGCAGTAACGTCACCGACACTTACGCTCAGGGCATGGCTCCGAAGGTGCTCCTGCCGTGTGAACCTCTTGCCACAGGTCTCGCAGGGGTAAGGCCGCTCCCCAGTGTGCGATCGGATATGCCGCTTGAGGATGCCCTTCTGCTTGGCAGTGTAAGGGCAGAAAGGACACTTGTGGAGCTTGATGGGGACCACCAGCACGTCACCTGAGGAATCCAATAGACCGTAAACCGCATCAACCACAGCCAGCTTGCAGGGTGGGACTGGGAAACCCCATCCATCCCAGACAGAGGGAGAGTCAACAACCCCACCTGCTAGCAAGCAGCAAGATGCCAGTACTTGTCCAATTTTGTCTGGCTCCTGAAAGGTCAAAGGTCAAGTTTGCTAAGTGGGCTCCCCCCCACTTTTCCTTCCCTGTGCTGGAGACTGAAGTCAGGGCCATGAGTGTGTTACACAAACAGTCTGTTACTAAATGTCATCCCTATACGTCTAGCTTGGTTTCTGGTCTTGAGTATTAGGCTTTAATGGCTGAAACATCTCTCCAGCCCATAAAAGTTTTTTGCTGTTGTTTAAGATTTATTTTTTATGCCGGGCAATGGTGGTACATGCCTTCAATCCCAACACTTGGGAGGCAGAGGCAGGTGAATCTCTGTGTGTTCAAGGCTAGTCTGGTCTACTTATGTGGGATTCTCCTCTGTATGCTGTGATTACCACTGATTAATAAAGAACCGCAGAACAGAACTAGGTGGGGGAAGCTAGGCTGAATGCTGGGAGAAAGAAAGTGGGGTCAGAGAAAAGCAATGTAGCCCCCAGCAGAGACAGATGCCATAACTTTACCCAGTAAGCCACAGCCTTGTGGCAATACACAGATTAATGGAGATAGGTTAATTTAAGATATGAGTGAGCCAGAAATACGCTTAAGCTATAGGCCAAACAGTATTGCAAATGATATGGTTTCTGTTTGATTATCTTGGGGCTCAGCACCCGGGAACAAACAAACAGTCTCCTACAACAAATTGGCGCCAACGTGGCCAACTAAAATCCACTTAAAACCTGAGAGGGTTTAGGAAGGAATTCCAGGCACAAAACAAAACAAGACAAAACCAGAGTTAAGCATGGCTTAATGCCATGACTCCTTTAAGAGAGGTTTTCCTGATTCAGTGATAGCAGAAAAAAGCCACACAGTTTTGAAATGGCGGCTTTCTGGGCATGAACTCTGGACCTTTCAGGAGTTTGTGGGCAGTGTGCTGCAAGTTACTTGGTGGCAGCATAGGCCAACTGGTTATCAGAGTTGATGTGGTGAGGACAGCTCCTACTGGGCAGTCTCAGAGGCAGTAAATATGCTTCCTCCATGTTGAACTGGGCAGAGCAAGCAGGCAGGGCCATGTTGTCCCTAGCCACACCCACTTAGCATTAAAAAAAAAGTGGTTCTAGTCAGAAAAGGATTACAGATACAATAAAGACAAATCCAGATTAAAAAAAAGACCTCTATGTTGGATAAATGTACATAGGGTTGGGACAGAGAAGAAAAAGAGCATAGAGAGTTATAAAAAAATAGGAATAAAGGGGGCTGGAGAGATGGCTCAGTGGTTAAGAGCATTGCCTCCTCTTCCAAAGGTCCTGAGTTCAATTCCCAGCAACCACATAGTGGCTCACAACCATCTGTAAAGACGTCTGGTGCCCTCAACTGGCCTTCAGGCATACAGACAGAATATTGTATACATAATAAGTAAATAAATATTTTAAAAAAAATAGGGCCGGGCGGTGGTGGCGCACGCCTTTAATCCCAGCACTCGGGAGGCAGAGGCAGGCGGATCTCTGAGAGTTCGAGACCAGCCTGGTCTACTAGAGCTAGTTCCAGGACGGGGTCCAAAACCACAGAGAAACCCTGTCTCGAAAAAGCCAAAAAAAAAACAAACAAAAAAAATAGGAATAAAGAAAAATAAGCCACGTAAAGATGGAATATACACAGAGAGTATGCATTATGTAAATTATCGTGTTTTCTTTGAATTTATTAACTGTAAAGGAACTAAGTACAGAGAGACATTTCATTGTATGGGCTGCTAAGATAAACCAACATATATGTTTTAAAGGTTTCTTGATTTCAAAATATGGGTCAAAGGATATGTTGCTTTGGAAAAGAGGCTCTTCTTTTGTTTTCACAGAGGATGAGAGCCTGTGGAATCCTTCCAGATAATGTGGTTTGATGGACCAAGAGCCCCTGAAAGGTCACTGTGAACACCACCAAAAATTACTTTGCCCAACAAAAAGCAGGAAGCAGTTTGGAGAGAACTGTGCCCCAATTCCCTGAATGATTGTTTATAAACATTTGTTTACATTTAAAGGGAGATATGCTATAGAGATTTGCATTGGTATGGATCTTGATTTATTGATACAAATTTAAGATCAATTTTGTTATATATGTATATTTCTGCTCTTAAGGTAGGGTGTTTGTGCAGCTCATTTAAAAATGTGATGTATAATTAAGAAATATAGGTTAATAGATAGTCATCTATAATAGTCAAGCTTGTAGTCCTGTTAGGTTTTCTAGATATACAGAGATATATTTCAGATAGATAGGTATTCTACAGATCTTTCAAAGACTACAGAATATGGGCATTTAAAATGTTTTAAGAAGTTATGACTTTTCATAACAGTGAGACATTTGCTCCTGGCAGCACCAATCACTTCAAGAGGAAGATAGGCATTGAAGAGGCTCCTCATGGAGCTTGTTAGCCATTTGGGCAAGAAACTCCTCTTGCCTGAACTGTCTGATGGGCCTATAGGCTGAAGATAGATGTTCTAACGGTAGAGAAGATCTCTGGGTGACTGTCCAGGCAGAAAGATGTCTCTGTCAATTCTAGAGTTTTGGAAGTTGCTAACAATACACTTCCTGTTTACTTAGGTAATATTATATCCTTCTGGAGTTTTTGATAGAGTTGAAAAATATATTGCCAGGCAGTGGTGGCGCACGCCTTTAATCCCAGCATTCGGGAGGCAGAGGCAGGCGGATCTCTGTGAGTTCAAGGCCAGCCTGGTCTACAAGAGCTAGTTCCAGGACAGGCTCCAAGGCTACAGAGAAACCCTGTCTTGAAGAAAAAAAAAAAACAAAAAAAGAGTATATAGTTATAGTTACAGTTTTTCTTAGTTATGATAAAAGATAGATGTAAATATTATAACTATAATTCTTGCTTGATACCTGTCTTGTTATATGTAATTTTACTCTTAATGTAATTTTATATGTAATTTTATATGTTATGTATATATTTTAATGTAATGTTATATGTAATTTTACTATGTTAAAGGGGAGGTGATGTGGGATTCTCTTCTGTATGCTGTGAATACCATTGGTTAATAAAGAAGCTCTTTTGGGCCTGTGATAGGATAGAGCAGAGGAAGGTGGGGAAAACCAAACTTAATGCTGGGAGAAAGAAAGCAGAGTCAGGAGAAGCCATGTAGCCCTGCCAGAGACAGAAGCCAGAACTTTAGCCGGTAAGCCACAGCCTTGTAATGATACACAGATTAATGGAGATGGGTTAATTTAAGATATGAGGTAGCCAGAAATATGCTCAAGCTATTGGTCAAACAGTATTGCAAATAATATGGTTTCTGTGTGGTTATTTTGGGGATAAGCAGCCAGGATCAGCCTCCTATAACAGTCTACGGAATGAGTTTCAGGGCATTCAGGGATACACAGAGAAACCCTGACTCGAAAACAAAACAAAATGGAATAGGTATGGTCTGCTTGGAGGTGTGTCATTGGGGACAGGCTTTGACGTTTCAGAAGATCAAGCAAGGCCTGGTGTCTATCTTCTTCCTGCTGCCTGCAGATCAAGATCGAGAACTCTCAGCCCCTTCTCCAGCACCACGTCTGCCTGCACACTGCCATGCTTCCTGCCACGATGATAATGGACTGAACCTCTGAAACTGTGAGCCAGCTCCAATGAAATGTTTTATAAGACTTCCCTTGTTCATGGTGTCTCTTCAGAGCAACAGAAACTCTAAGACAAGTAGTGTACTTGGGAATACATGTGCCATAAGGCATGACAAACTTGTGGCTGCACCTAGAAGTTTATTTTGTTTTATTTTTTTATTTTTTGGTTTTTCAAGACAGGGTTTCATTTTAAACATGATGAGCCTGGGATTCCGTGATAACCCTGAAAGAAACCTAAAACCTCACCAAAATCTCAGGGAGAGGCATGCTTTCACTTTAATTATTGTTGGCATTGGTTTTCCAGAACTAGCTCCAAAGCCAGGAAAATGCCAATATGCACCAGGGAAGATGGACAGAGCTGGATTTCTGGGGGTCACAGGCCGGCCAGTTTAGCAAAACTAGTAGGCTGAAGGTCAACAAAAGATACTGTCTCTAAAAACAAAGTAGGGGCTAGAGAGATGGATAAACACCTTAGAGCACTGGTTGCTCTTCCAGAAGACATGGGTTCAATTCCTAACATACCTGTGGCAGCTCACAGCCATCAGTAATTTCAGTCCAAGGGGATCTACCACCCTCTTCTGGCCTCTGCATGCATATGATGTACAGATAGATATTCACACAGGCAAAACTTCCATACATATGAAATAAAACAAATTTCCATTTAAAAAATGAAGTTGGGTGGTGGTGGCTCATGCCTACAATCCCAGCACTTGGGAAGCAGACATAGTTGGATCTCTGTGAGTTCAAGGCCAGCCTCGTCTACAGAGTGAGTTCCAGGACAGTCAGGGCTACACAGAGAAACCCTGTCTCGAAAACAAAACAAAAAACAAGGTGGACATCTCTTGAGGTGCAACATCTATTATTGTCCCCTGGTCTCCACACGCATGCACACACACGGTACACAGAGTCTACATACAACAAGTACTCGATTAGTACTGGCGGTGGTGGCAGCAATGCCGGCGGTGGTAGCAGTGGGGAGACGGTGGTGCTGACTGTCATGACGATGGGAGAACACAAGGCACAGACAAATGTGGGGAGACAGAATGACTGTGATCGGAACTCACCTGAGTCCTCTCTATACCAGTCATTCTGAACGTCCATCACGGAACTCATGGCCGCTCCTGCACCTTCCAGTCTCCCCCCCCAACTATGAGAAAACTGATGATCCGAGTCATCTTTGCTCTGGACAGCACCGCTGCGCAGGAGAGCTTCCAGGAACTGCTTCACATGGTAGCTGCTGTAAGTCAAGTCCAAGGCCTGGTGACCGGACAGGCCGTCCTCCGCATGGGCCAGTGGGGCGGCATACTGCTGCAGCTGCTCGCTGGCCTCCACTTCCACTCCGGCCACATCAAACTCTACCTTGGGTTCAACCCGCGTGGGCACAATAGAAAGGTCACTGTCAGAGGCGCCGGAGCTCTGGCTGTCTTTGACCACCAGTTCCAAGGGATGGCAGTCATCACACGGGGATGCTCTCGTACACTCCGCACTCCCTTCTCCCCCTACTGGGGAGGAGACAAAGCTCTTGGTACCACAGGACGTCCCCTCCGGTCCTGAACTTGGACTTCCACTGTCTATCTGATGAGCTGCAGCAGCGGCAGCTGCTGCCGCGGCCGCTGCCACAGCTGCAGCCACGGCAGCTTCTTTCTCCATCTTTCGGCAAATGTCAAGGGAAGACCTGATGTACGCCTTGCAGAAGTTGACCACGTCATTCATCTGCAGGTAGCTGGCAGCTGACATAACTTCAATCACATTCTCGCCACACAAGTCCAACTTCCCGGAGTAGAGAAAATCTAAGATGGTGGAGAAGGCGTCCGAGGTGACAATGTCCAAGGAGGCAGTGCTGTGCCGCCCACTGTCCTCAATGTAGTGAAGGAGCAGGGCCCGGAAGTAGCCACTGTTAGCAAACAAGATGTTCCTGTGGGCCTTGAAGACACGCCCTTCCACAATGATGCTGCAATCACAGAAAAAGTCCCTTTTCCGCTGCTCGTTCAGCTCCCCCAAGAGCTTGGCGCAATAGGACTGCGCCTCCATTTCTCCACCAGCCACTGCCGCTCTGGAGGGGCCTGGAGCTCTGCCAAGATTTTTAGATATAAAACTTTAGATTCACCAAGATAAAATCGAGTATTTTCTCTAATTTTCCCAAATACAAATGGACTGGATATTGTAACTGTAATTCTTTTTTGTTAACCTTTTTTTTTTGTATATAATTTTACTATGCTAAAGTTAAAACCTTCCTTTTAAATTAGAGAAAAGGGGGAAATGCTGTGGAATAATCCTCCTGTACACTGTGTGAATATATGTCGCTATGATTGGTTTAATAAACAAGCTGACTGGCCAATAGCTGAACAGGGTAAGGTTAGGCAGGAGGAAGGGCAGAATCAGAGGAGATGCCAGCCAGCTGCCAGGGAAGCAGGACATGTAGAAAATGAGGTAACAAGCTATGAGACACATGGGGGCTGGAGAGATGGCTCAGAGGTTAAGAGCACTGGCTGCTCTTCCAGATGTCAATTCTCTGTAAATATATATATATATATATATATATATATATTTAAAGATGAGGCTATATATCTTCATCTATAATGACATCTGGTGCCCTCTTCTGGCATGAAGGCATGCATGCAGACAGAACATTATATATAATAAACAAATCTTTAAAAAAAGGAACAAAAAGTAATGATAGCTAACTGCATGTCACAGTACTTGGTGTTTTACATGGGTTCTTTCTACAACTTTTTATAAAAACCTTGTGGGAGGAGCAGGTATGGTGGTCCATACTCATGATTCTTGTATTCAGAACTCTGAGACAGAAGGATCAGAAGTTCCAGGCCAACTCAGAATAGAGAATGAGACCCTGTCTATAAATAAACAAACGGGGGCTGGAGAGAGGACTCAGTAGCTAAGAGAACTTACTCCTCTTCCCAGGGGACTGGAGTTCAGTTTCCAACATCCATACTGGGCAGCTCCCAATCACTTGTTACTTTAGCTACAAGGGATTCAATACCCTCTGTTTGCCTGCATGGGCACCTACATACCTACACATAAAAATATATCTTCCAAAAAATGGAAAAATAAAACTGGCTGGGAGATGGGGTAGTACACAACTTTAATTCCAGCACTCACGAGTCAGAGGCAGGAGGGTCTCTGTGAATTCAAGGCCAGCCTGGTCTACAGAGGGTTCCAGGACAGCCAGAGATAAACAGAGAAGCCCTGCCTCAAAAACAAACAAACAAACCATAAATTTGACACTTGAGAGGCAGAGACCAGAGAATCAGGAGTTGGTCATCTTTGATTTTTCTACTCTTATTTATTTATATTACGTGTATGTATGTATATATGCATTTGGGCATGTGGGTACCATGGTGCACATGCAGAAGTCAATTCTTTGACCATATAGGTCCTGGAAGTTGAAATCAGATCATTGGGCTCAATGGCAAGTTCCTTTACACTCTGAGTCATCCCAACATCCCCAATGTCATCTTTGATCATACAGACAGTTCAATGCCAGCTTGGTCTAGCATTGAAACCGTCTCAACAAACAAAAAAGTCTGGGGATGTGGCTCAGTTGGCAGAGTGCCTGCCTGGCAAACATAAAGGCCTGAGTTCCATCTCCAGCCCCCCATAAACTGAACATGGTGGCAGACACCTGTAATCCCAGCACTAGTGAGGTAGGAGGATCAGGAGTTCAAGGCCCTCCTCAGCAATATAGCTAGTTCTAGGTTAGCCCAGGACGTAGCATCTTATCTCAAATAATAAATAAATCCCTTGTCAGTCCTAATTTTGTTCCTATTCTTCTGATAAAGAAATCAAAGATAGGAAATGACCTAGCTATGGCAGAAGCAGGACTCAGAACTGGGTTTCCTGGTGTCAAGTCAATGGATCTTAGGCACGGTGTTCTACTCTCTTCAAGGTTCAAATGTCAGTTTCCTTTTCAGTGTCCTGATGTGAACATAGAGATTAGGCTTAGACTCTTATCTTCTGTAGTAGTCTATTGTATGAGAGGCTGCTTGTTTGTTTTCCAGCCACTCAGACTTCTGAAATAACCACACAGAAACTATATTAATTAAATCATTACTTGACCCATTAGCTCTAGATTCTTACTGGCTAGCTCTTTACATATTAATTTAACCTGCTTCTATTAATCTGTGTATTGCCATGAGGCTGTGGCTTACCGGGTAAAGTTCTGGCATCTGTCTCCAGCAGGGCTATATGGCTTCTCTTTGACTCTGCCTCCTTTCTCCCAGCATTCAGTTTAGTTTTCCCAGCCTAGCTCTGCTCTACCCTATCACAGGCCTAAGACAGCTTCTTTATTAGCCAATAGTATTCACAGCATACAGAGAAGAATCCGTATCAGTAGTCTAAATAGGAATGACCCCTTTAGTAGTTTGAATGTAACTGGCCCCCATAATCTCATTGGGAATGACACTATTAGGAGGTATGGCTTGGCTTTGTTGGAGGAAACATCACTGTGGGGGTGGGCTTTGAAGTTTCCTATGCTCAGATACCACCCAGTGTCTCAGTTGACTTCCTGTTGCCTGCACACCACCATGGAATAAACATCTGAAACTGTAAGCGAGTCACCCCAATTAGATGTTCTCTTTATAAGAGTTTCATGGTCATGGTGTCTCTTCACAGCAATAAAAACCCTAAGACAGCCCCCATAGACTCAGGTGTTTGATTCCATGGCCATAGGGAGTGGCACTATTAGGAGTGTTGGGGATCTCCAACTAGGGGCCCTCTTCTCCATTCTGGTCTCACTCCTCCCACCGCCCCGTCCCTGAGAAAGCCTGCCACAAGTCCCCATGATGATCACATGATGTGGGATGTCCTGTATATGTGTTCCTTTAATTGGTTAATGAACTAAGCTGTTTGACAAATAGCTTAGCCAGGCAAAAGCAGTTTCTTGCTCAGATGGCTAGCAAACTCCATAAGGAGCCTCTTTGATGCCCATCATCCTCTTAAAGTAATTGGTACTGCCAGAAGCAGACATGCCTCACTGTCGAGAAAAGTCTAAGTTCTTAAAACATTTTAAATGCCATATTCTGTAGGTCTTTGAAAGGTTTGAAGAATACCTATCCATCTGAAATATATCTCTGTGCATCCAGAAAACCAAACTAACATGGCTACAAGCTTGACTATTATAAATGACTATTAATCTGTAATTTTTAATTATACATTAATTTTTTTAATGAACTGTATAAAAATAATACCTTAAACAAAAGTAGAAATATACATATAAAAATTGGCTTTATATTTGTATCAATAGACCAAGATCCATATCAATGTATTCATTTTTATATCATATCTCCCTTTAAATGAAAATATTTATAAACAATCATTTTGGGAATTTGGGTGTAGTCTTCTCCAAACTGCTTCCTGCTGTTTGTTGGGTGAAGTATTTTTATGGTTCAGAGACCTTTGTGTGTGGGGGGGATCTTATTCCATCAAACCACATTAGCCTGAAAGGAATCCACAGGTTCTCATCTTCTGTGGGAACAAAAGCAGAAACTCTTTTCCAAACATATCCTTAGACTCAAATTTTAAAGTCAAGATACCTAAAAAAAAAAAAAAAAATGCACAGGCAGTGGTGGCGCACGCCTTTAATCCCAGCACTCGGGAGGCAGAGGCAGGCAGATCTCTGTGAGCTCGAGGCCAGACTGGTCTACAAGAGCTAGTTTCGGGACAGGCACCAAAGCTACAGAGAAACCCTGTCTCAAAATAAATAAATAAATAAAGTCAAGATACCTTTAAAATATATGTGTTGGTTTAGCTTAGCAGCCCTCACAATCAATTGTCTCTCTACAGTTAGCTCATTAACAGTCAAAAAAATTAAAGAAAATACAATAATACACATAATCCAGATTCTGTATTTTCCATTTTTTTTTTTTTTTTTTGGTTTTTCGAGACAGGGTTTCTCTGTGGCTTTGGAGCCTGTCCTGGAACTAGCTCTGTAGACCAGGCTGGTCTTGAACTCACAGAGATCCGCCTGCCTCTGCCTCCCGAGTGCTGGGATTAAAGGCGTGCGCCACCACCGCCCGGCTGTATTTTCCATCTTGATGTGGCTTTTTTTCTATTACTTTTTATTTTTTTATGTCTATTACTTTTTATTATCTTTATACCTTTAACCCATGACTGTCTGTATTCTTTTATATTACTGTCTCTTTAAAGACTTTGTTTTATTTTTTAAAACTATTTACTTCCTTTTATAACTGTCTATACTCATTTTCCTCTCTCTTCCAATCCTACATACATCTTTAAATACACTGTGTCTTGTTTAGAGGTCTTTCATGTCTGAATCTGTTCTATTGTGTATCTGAAAATCCTTTTCTGACAAGGAGCATTTTAAATGGTAAGCATTTTAAAATGGTTCACATCTGAAATGTAAGCCATCCCCAATTAAATGTTGCCATGGTCAGAGTCTATTCACAGCAACAGAAATCCTAAGACATCTTCCATCACTGTTTTTGGGAAAATCTGGTAGATTCTTGGGTCTGTCAGCACACACATTCTCTTCTAAGGGTTCTGGAATCCCTCAGGCTGCTACAGAATCATTCTCCCCTCACTCTTGGCCAATGTGCTCTGCAGGACGCTGGCACCACCCAGCTCAGTCTCCAGGTGTGTCCGTTATCACACAGCCTACTACAATCAATGACTCTTACTCTCTGACCATCACTGACTCAGAAGGGGCACTGGGGCTTGGTTAGAACCAACGAATAGCAAGGGAGCTTTTGTTGGACAGATGAGGAGTGTGCTGCTAAGCCACCAGAAAAACCAGCCTTACAAAGGTGACATCAGGACTTAACCGATGGAACCTGGGGACAGTAGAAAAGCTCTGGCTCAAGCTGTGTCCCAATCAGTTAAGTACCTTTTTTGCCTTAGTTCCTCTTAGTGACTGAACTCTCTCTGCAACCACTGGCGAACACCTTCCTACTGTTTCAGCCCTGACCAGCTCTGTCTGAAGACTGCAAGCTCTTGAAAGGCACAGGCGTGTCTTGTTAAATTCGACAGCATTCATAGCAGCCAGCAGAGTGAGTGTTTTGGATAAAGAATGTTTGCTAAATTAAAAGGCACGCTCCTATTTTTAACTGCCAGGCAGAACAAGTATAATCAAGCTTGGAATCTTCCCGGCGGTGGGGAAAATGGAGGTGCTAGCTGTCTGCTCCAAGCGCTCCCCCTTCTCCCCTTCCCCCACCCCACATCACACCACAACCATCCATTAAGCACTCCTCCTTCTGATCCACTGAACTCAGAACAGTCCTGAAAACAAACACAGCCAGATCTCTGTAGCAGGGGCTTCTACATCCATGCATTCAGTCAACTATGGACTAACAATATTTGAGAGGAGAAATATTTTTGATTGATTTTATTGACTGCTTTACTGATCGATTGACTGACTGATGGATTGGAAGGGGGTACTAGGGGGCATATGTGCCACAGTATTTGTGTGAAGTTCAGAGGACAAGTTGCGGAAGTTGGTGCTCTTACCATGTGAGTTCTTGGGAATGAAACTCAGGTCATCAGGCTTGGCAGCAAGCACCTTTTACCCACAGAGCCAAATCACAACTAATTCCTATATTCTTAGGTTCATCTTAAACTCAACAAAATTATATCTTCATTTTAAAAAGTTTCCTCAGCCGGGCGGTGGTGGCGCACGCCTTTAATCCCAGCACTCCGGAGGCAGAGGCAGGCGGATCTCTGTGAGTTCGAGACCAGCCTGGTCTACAAGAGCTAGTTCCAGGACAGGCTCCAAAACCACAGAGAAACCCTGTCTCGAAAAACCAAAAAAAAATAAAA
Source organism: Microtus oregoni (assembly GCF_018167655.1). NCBI lineage: Eukaryota > Metazoa > Chordata > Mammalia > Rodentia > Cricetidae > Microtus > Microtus oregoni. The sequence continues at coordinate 23,472,244 of NW_024543064.1, read as the reverse complement.
AAATAAAAAAATAAAATAAAAGGTTTCCTCATCCAAAGTAGATAAAGTAAACACTATTTTATTTTATTTTTTAAATATTTATTTATTATGTATATAATATTCTGTCTACATGTATGCCTGCAGGCCAGAAGAGGGCACCAGACCTCATTACAGATGGTTGTGAGCCACCATGTGGTTGCTGGGAATTGAACTCAGGAACTTTTGGAAGAGCAGGCAATGCTCTTAACCACTGAGCCATCTCTCCAGCCCCATAAACACTATTTTAAAAGGAAGAGCACTTCCCAGGCAGTGGTGGCACACAACTTTAGTCCCAGCACTCAGGAGCAGAAGCAGGCGGATCTCTGTGAGTTCGAGGTCAGCCTGGTCTACAGAGCAAGTTCCAGGACAGGCTCCAAAGCTACAGAGAAACCCTGTCTTGAAAAACAAAACAAACAATAAAGAAAAATAAAAAAGAGTACCATATTATATCTGTAGGATTCTTTTTGCTTGTTTGTTTGTTTTTGTTTTTTAAGACAGTGTTTCTCTGGGTAGCCCTGGATGTCCTAGAACTCACTCTATAGACCAGGCTGGCCTCGAACTCACAGAGATCTGTCTGCCTCTGCCTCCAGAGCGCTGGGATTAAAGATGTGAGCCACCAGTGTCCAGCTGCAGAATTCTTTTTAAAATATACTTATTATTTTTATTATATGAATGTTTTACCTGCACGTATGTCTGATTGCCACCCATGTGCCTGTCCCTGTGGGGATCCTAAGGAGGTATCAGATCCCCTGAAACTGGAGTAATAGATGGCTATGAGCCACCATGTGGGCAACAGGAATTGATCCCAGGTCTTCTGCAAGAACAGCCAGTGCTCTTAACCACTGGGCCATCTCTTTAGCCCCACAGCTGCAGAATTGTATTGCTTCTAAATAAATCAATCTGGGGACATTTCTCCAGCAAATAAAGCCTCATTGTGTCCTCATTCCTTTCTCTAACCATCCTCATATTCTTAGCAACTGTTGTTACTGTCTTTGATAATCAAAACACTATGGGACAAAGACAAACAGGATCTAAAAGGAAAAAAAAAACACTTAAAAAAAATACAGGACCTTGTTAGGTAACACTGGCTGGCTTAAACTCTCTATATAAACCAGACTAGCCTCAAATTTGCTTTGGTCCTCCTCATCTCTGCCTCCAGGGGGCTGAGATCCTGGAAAACACAACATGTAAATATTACTTTCATTCTCTCCCACAGCTCTAAAATCAAACCAGTCAAACTGATAACATCAGCTCTTTGTGCAAATACCCTGTGTGGTTGGGGATATAACTTGGACATCTTTGGGCTGGAGAGATGGCTCAGTGGTTAAGAGCACTGCCTGCTCTTCCAAAGGTCCTGAGTTCAATTCCCAGCAACCACATGGTGGCTCACAACCATCTGTAATGAGGTCTGGTGTCCTCTTCTGGCCTGCAGACATACAGACAGAATATTGTATACATAATAAATAAATAAATAAATATTAAAAAAAAAACTTGGACATCTTTTTGGAGAGGGAATTTGACAATATTTTTCCAAAATGTAAAAGGTATATCAGGAGCTGGGCAGTGGTGGTGTACACCTTTAATCCCAGCACTTGGGAGGCGGAAGCAGGCGGATCTCTGTGAGTTCAAGGCCAGCCTGGTCTACAGAGTTACAGGACAGCCAGGAATACATACCGTGAAATCCTGTCTTGAAAAAACAAAAACAAGAAAAAATTAAAGCCAACTACTAAGTATGGGGGCTGAAGGTATAGCTCGGATGGCCGGTACTTGTCTTCCTTGCACAAGGTCCTGGGTTTAATCCCCAGCACTTCATACACCGGGTGTATGGTGGAAACAAGAGGCAGAGACGGAAGAATCAAGATTCAGGGTCTTCCTTAGCTACAAACCTTGGCTAAGACGCTGTCTTCAAAACAACAGTTACTAACCGTACTAACCATGTATATTGCCTGATGGAAGGAAGCTATTAGGAACAGGAAAGCTAACCAGAGCTAGTGACGTCCCCAGAGAGACTGTAGGTGAAGCATAGTACAAACTTCTCGACCCCTAAAGGCATCCTAGCCAGACTACAGGACTGGTTTTAGTCAAGAGCCGAAAACAGGGGCTGGAGAGTTGGCTCAACAATTAAAGAGAAAATACTGCTTTCCAAAGGACCTGAGTCCAATTCCCATTGCTTAAATCAGGTGACTCACAACTGCCAGTATCTCCAGGGGTATCCACATCTCTGGCCTCTGTGAGCAGCAGCATTCCAAGACCTGTACTCACACACATTAAAAAAAAAAAAAAAGCCTGGCTTTGTCTCTTTTACCCCCATTTATTTTGCTTTTTTTTGGGGGGGGGGAGATACAGTTTGGCTGTGTAGACCAGGCTAGCCTTTACTTGCTTCCATTCACCTGCCTCTGCCTCCCAGGTGCTAGGATTACAGATATACACCTCCACCGCTGGGCCAGCCTCCTCTCTTTCTGACAACTCTCCTCCAGTCCCACCAACCTGAGAATAAAAATAGATCCTCAATTACAAGAATTTTCTGTGTGTCATTCATTAAGAAATGCTATTTAACTGCAGAGGCAGGAGCAAACGGATCTCTGTGAGTTCGAGGCCAGTCTGGTCTACAGAGTGAGATCCAGAACATCTAGGACTGTTACACAGAGAAACAGTCTCGAAAAACCAAAAAAGAAGAGAGAAAGAGAGAGAGAGAAAAGAAAGAAAAGAAGGAAGGAAGAAAGAGAGGAAGGGAGGGAGGAAGGAGGCAAAATGCTAAGCAAACTCCTTGAGAAGCACATCAGCCTTACACTAACACTTATGCGGTATATCTTCATTTTTCGGGGTGAGGGAGGGAAACTGAGGCTCAAAGATACAGATTACACGCTCAGGATTTAGAATCTACAGTCAACTGATTCCAGAGAGGAGATTATTAAAAACTATTTACCGATCTCCCCAAACCCTCTACCAAGTCCAGAGAAACCGGGAAGCCACTCCCTCCTCTGACCCATAGAAAGGAGGGAGTTCCCATTCGCAGGCGTAGGATTTCTGACCAATTGCATCTCCGGTTCTCCTGCTAAACTGCTTTCAAGACACAGGGAACAATCCATCCAGAGTCAGAGGACCAGAGGAGGCCACTGGCACCAGGCACTGGGCACAGTCCCTGGTGTCTGGGTGTGGAAACCGAGGCCTTGCCTCTCCCATGTCTTTCCGCCAGCAAAGTGACCATCGCCGAGGCGGACGCTGGCCCAGCCTGGCCAAGCCCTGGCTCTCGGGTATGGTTCAGGATCAGAGTGAGCGGAAGCTAGAACTCCCACTTGGACCACTCAGGGAGAGCCACCCACAGCTAGGGAGAGCGGGGCATGTGTCTCGTGTCCGTTCGCCCCACGTAAAGAGAGAGGGTCTGCCCCTCCGCTCAGCCGGGGTCCAGGGAGTTGCTGGGCCGGGCGGTCCAAAGCTGGCTGAGAAAGATAACCGTGCTTGCTACCCACACCCGGTCCCCCGAGTCAGCCCTCCGAGGTCCCCCCAACCAACTTTCCCCCAAAACCAACGAAAGCCGGCCGGATGCTGGATTCTCACCTGGCACCGGGTTCCAGCTGCCGAAAACGGGCTGCGAGCACCGACACGCCCCCCTTTCATTCACCTGCGCCCTCCGGTAAGAGGCGGGGGGGGAGACGGCCAATGGTGGGAGACCTTAGGCTGACGAAGGCGGGCCCTTCAGCCTGCAGGTTCGTCAATGGTCCCAGCACCCACCTCTAGAGGATGCGCTCTGAAAGCTCCAGCATTGATGGGGTGATGGGAGTTGTGGTCTCAGCGCTCTCTTTTCAGGAAAGAGCTAGTGGACAAGACTACAAGTACCAAGATGCCCAAGAGGATAAGAATCAGCGCTGGAAAAAAAAAAAAAAAAAGAAAAGAAAGAAAAACAAAAAGGCAAAGCCCTGGGCTGGAGAGATGGTTCAGAGGTTGAAAGCATTGCCTGCTCTTCCAAAGGTCCTGAGTTCAATTCCCACAACAACATGGTTGCTCACAACCATCTGTAATGGGGTCGGGTGCCCTCTTCTGGCCTGTAGGCATATACACAGATAGAATATTGTATAAATAAATACATTTTTTTTAAAAAAAAGGCAAAGCCCTAATAAGGCTGGAGAGGTGGACAGGTGGTGAGGTAGTTAAAAGCATGTACTACTCTTGCATAGCGCCTGAGTTCAGGCTCCATTCCCCTCAGGCTGCTCACGACCACCTGTAACTTCAACTCCTTCGGGCCTCAGGGGCACCTACATGCATGTATACATACCCCCACACAGGCATACATATACACAATTTTTTAATGTTAAATTAAAAAGATAAAATAAAATAAGTGGGGTAAATAAATTGGATAAATGATTATCCAAAAGTAAAGTGCTTTATACACAAGCATGTAGACCAGGCTAGCCTCAAACTCACAGAGATCCACCTGCCTCTGCCTCCCAAGTACTGGGATTAAAGGCATGAGACACCCTCTAAACTCTCCCAACACACACACACACACACACACACACACACACACACTCCCACTCCCTACCCCTGCCATGAAGACCTAGGTTTAGATTCCCAGGATCCTCAAAAAAGCCAGGTATGGAAGTTACCGTGGCGTTGAGAGGAAGAGAGAGGTGCATCCCAGGGGCTCAGTGGACAGGCAGTCTAACCGAAACGTTAGTTCGTTCCAATAGATAAGTTCCAGTATCAGCAGGAAACTCGGTCTCAGAAAACAAGGAGCAGAGTGATGGAGGAAGATGCCGGCCATCGACCATTGGTCAACACACACACACACACGTGAACACACACACACACATATGTGCTCACACACACACGAACACACACACGTGTAAACACACACACCAAGATAAACACACACAGAGACAGGTAAACACATACATACATAGGTGAACACACACAGGTGAACACACGCACAGGTGAACACACACACACAGATAAACACACACATGTACAGGTGAAACACACACAGGTGAACACACACAGCTGAACAAACACGCACAGGTGAACACACATGCACAGGTGAACACACATGCACAGGTGAACACATACGCACACATACACTGCTTTGTTTTGTTTTAAGCTTTGAGGCAGCAGAAGCCTTGGTCAGGAAGAAATTAGATTCTTTCTCTCACAGGTTTGACCAAAATGTAAATACATCCATTTTTTAACTTTTCCTGATTTCTTCCGGAATCCATGTGCACGAGTGGTGACTGTGGAGGCCAGCGAGGGCTTTGATCCCCTGGAACTGGAGCTACAAACTGTCTTGAGGAACCATGAAGGAGCTGGGGAATCACACCCAGGTCCTCTCTGCAAGAGCTGCAGTGCTCTTAAGCCACAGAACCAACACTCCAACCACACTGTAACAGACAAGGCTTAGAATGGATCATACAATGCTTTTTTATTATTATTTTCTCTTTTTTGAGAGAGGATTTCTCTGTGTAGCCCACAGGAAGCCACTGAGAGCCCTGTCTCTATATGCCAGTGAGCCTGAGAGACTGTGGGACTAGAAATCCACACCCAGCTTCTTGTCCAGAACTTTCCTTAGCTTTGTCAGGCTCTGTGTTTGGATATTTGAGCACCATGCTGGGTACTATATGTTGATTTTTTTTTCTTTTTCTTCTTACTATCTTTCTTTCTTTTTTTTGAGACAGGGTTTCTCTGTATCTTTGGAACCTGTCTTGGAACTCACTCTGAGATCAGGCTGGCCTCGAACTCACAGAGATCAGAGATCTGCCTACCTCTCCCTCCCAAGTAGTGGGATTAAAGGTGTGCACCACCACTGCCTAACTGATGAATTTTTCTTTGGGCCACCAGTCCACAAAAAAAAAATGACACAGAAAGTTATTGTTAATTATGAAAGCTCGGCCTATAACTTGGGTTTGTCCTTCTAGCTTTTATAATTTAATCTATGTTTCACCTTGTAGCTTTTTACCTCTCTTCCATCTTGCACCTCCTGCTTCTTCTCTGTGTCCTCTGGCATCTCTCTCCAGCCCCCAAAGGTGGAAGACTTCAATTTCAGAGGAAATTGTTACACAACACTAACTGTTAACTATTTTCTCCTGAAAAATCAAAAAAAAAAAAAGGTTAAATATTCTCTGTATATAATGGCACAGGCCAAACATTTCTCTTCCAGAAAAGACATAGTAAGGAAAGAGTGAGCAAGGCAGAGCCAAAGCCAGGGCAGAAATAGCCTGGAGCCACACTCAGTGCCTAGAGCACCCCTCTGCAATCCCGCCACCTGCAGCACACACACGAGTAGAGTGGTGTGCACCTGCTAGTCCAGCCTGGGGGAGGCAGAGGCAGGAGGGTCCCTCATCTCGCTGGCCAGCCAGTCTAGCTGGATAGGTGAGTCACAGGTTAGTGGGAGAAGCTAGCTCAAACAGTAAGGCAGAAACAAATTGAGGAAAACATTCAGCATTCACCTCTGTCCTACACACACACACACACACACACACAAACCCAAACAACAACAACTACAAATGTGTTTTCAAGACAGGGTTTCTCCATGTAGCTCTGGCTGTCTACTAAATAAAGTGTAATTATTTTATTTACTTATTTATTGGTTTTCTACACAGGGTTTTGTGTGTGTGTGAGCATGTGTGTGTAGCCTAGGCTGTCCTGAAATTTGCTCTGTAGACCAGGCTGGTCACAAACTCACAGAGATCCACCTGCCTCTGCCTCTGAGCGCTGGGATTAAAGGTGTGCGCCACTACCGCCCAGTCACATTCTGAACTTCTAACAGTCAGTTCTAGAAGTCTGAACAAGAACCACTCAGTTAGCTTTCTCTATTTTACCTGTACCAGCTAGGTATATTCACTTGGTGCCAGATTACACAATATATTTAATCCTTCCTGCCAACTCTACGCTGGTGTCTCCACAGTGGAACCAGGGTGGGCTTGTGCCACTGAAACCTGCAGAAGGCCTAGAAGGCTTGAATCACCTCCCAGGACCATCCAAGGCCTGGCTGCCTTTCATTGAGATACCAAGTCTCTCCTGGGATCTGGAAGTCTTCTCAGGAACACTTCCTTGGAGAAGCAGCATATGAATGAACCCACACCGCCATCTAGTGGTGTATGCGTGTATGAGCTTCTTAGGAACAGGGCCAGGATCCTAGGGCAAGAACCATCACAGCTAATTTCCGAGCAGTGCTGTTAGGCTCCGAGGCTCTGTTAAGCAGTGGTGTTAGGCTCCGAGGACAGCGGTAGGAGGGTAAAACGAGGATAGTTCGCACGTGTAATCCTCACAACAACCGCAGTTTACATCGTAAGGACAGACACACCAAAGTCTGGAAAGGCCACACAGCTGGAAAGTGACTGACCTGAGATTTGAGTCCAAATCCACTTGAGGCTGGAAGTGATGCCAGTGGAGGGGGAGGGGTCCGGGATCAAGGCTCGGGAATGGATAGATGAGGAAGATGAGAGCTCTTTGAGTTTCTCTAAGAACCTTGAAGGCTTTGTGAGCAAGCACTGTCCTAGGCTTGAGGGTGAAGCCACGAGCTAAAGCCGACTCCACCGAAGGGCAGGAAGTCGTCCTTGCCTGGGTGGGAGGGCAGGAAAAGTAAAGGCATAACACGTGGGAAGAGCAGACACTTGAGTTTTAAAAATGTATTTTAGATTTAATTTTTTCCTTGTGAATGAATATTTTCCTATATGCATATATGTGCACTACTTATGTGTTTGTTGGAGTCCCTGGAACTGGGTGTAACGGGTTCCGGACCATAGCAGGCCTCTGAAACCTTAGCACAACTGACTCCAAGGTGGGAGTACCATTCAGGCTGTAAAACTCAGCATGTAGACAGCGCCACCTGCCAAAACTGAAACAAAGGTCTAATCCATCAAAGTCCATAGCTCTGGCAAAGTCTCTAAATGCAAGACCCTTGCTTTTTGGCTTCTGTAGTTCTGCTTCCAGCTAACTGTTCTTGTTAACTGAAGTGTATCAACCCAGGACGTGGTATTTGTGCTTAAGAACTCACCCTGAGAAGGGCTTGGGGCTACACTGGGATTCCAACACCCAGTGCAGCCACTGGCAGGCTACTAAAGACTTGAACAGTCTTTTCTGGTTAAAAAAACAAAACAAACAAACAAACAAAAACAAAAACAAAAAAACACCACAGTTTGGGCTTTTAGATGGTTGTGAGCCATCATATGGGTGCTGAGAATTGAATCCAGGTCCTTTACAAGAGCAACAAGTGCTCTTAACCACTGAGCCATCTCTCCAGCCCCAGGATCTTAATAGACAACATCAGGTTCCCATCAGAAATGCAGCCTTCCCAGATGTGTTCATAGGAAGAGATTCTAGGTCTCTGAATATAAACTTCTTAATTTATAAACGATTGGCTTAATAAATGACCCAGATTTGATCACATCATCGTTACATAACCGAAAACAAAAACGAACAAAAAAGACACAACCTTTTTTTGAGGCAGGGGTCTATGTAGCCCTGGCTGGCCTAGAACTATATATATATATATATATATATATATATATATATATATATATATATAATGTATACAATATTCTGTCTGTGTGTATGCTTGAAGAGGGCACCAGACCTCATTACAGATGATTGTGAGCCACCATGTGGTTGCTGGGAATTGAACTCAGGACCTTTGGAAGAGCAGGCAATGCTCTTAACCTCTGAGCCATCTCTCCAGCCCTGGCCTAGAACTTTCTGTGTAGTTCAGACTGATCTGTAACTCAGAGATACATATACCTCTGCCTTCTGAGTGCTGAAATTAATGGTGTGTGCCACTATGCACAAACAATCTTGTTATCCAACGGTGCATAGCTATAATCCCAGAATTTGTGTGGCTCTTACAATTACCCTTGGGTCTACACAGGAGTTGCAGGGGTGGTAAAAAAGTGACTCGATGCTGGTTTTGTTTTGAAGGCAGGGTGACAGCCTAGGCTACACAGATTCATTTTTACTTTCTGTGCATGGGTATTTTGCCTGCACAATGTATTATGAGCTTATGTGAGTGCTCTGTGTTATGATTTAAGTAAAAATGGCGCTGTTCCCTGAGTGGCTGACCTTGGTGGGGCAGCCAGTCCCATGAGGAGAGACAGACGGATAGGCATGCCCTGCAGAGTGAGGTTGGGTATTTATTTAGTAGGTTATAGAAGGGAGGGGGAGAGGGAGGAAGAAGGGGTTAGAGGAAGGAAGGGGGTGGAGAAGAGCCACTGCAGCGGTAACCTCTTTGGAAGAGGGACAGAAAGGAAGAGAGCTCAGGCTCTCTAGAAGCAGAAGGAAGATCTGCCTGCCTGGACTGGGGAGGGAGTGAGTGGGGCTTGTCTCTTAAAGGGACAGAACAGACCATTACACTTTGTGCCTACAGAAGCTAGAAGGAACCCTTGAATCTCTTAGAACTGGAGTTATACAAGGTTGTGAGCTATCATGTGGTTGCTAGGATGTGGAGGACCGAAAACGTGAGCCTATTATCACATTGACCAAAGGATAGAGAATTGGAACTTCCCTGTAGTTCCTTCAAGGTTATCCTGCCTCTATCTCAAACAAAGGTCCCACCTAGATTTAGGTTCTGCTCTCTCAAGGTTCACGTCAACAAGTGTGACTAATCAGACCTTGTACTCCAGGAATAGGGAAGTAGATGTGTTCCTACCTCAAACAAAACTCTAAGGATCCAACTAAGTTCCAATTCCCTTAAGGAGATAATTTTGGATTCCATACAGGGAATGGTTTGCCTACAGAATGTTTTGATCTAGGGTGTGAGTATGACTTGTTCTAGCAACAGAATGTTTAACTATGGCTGTAACCCGCAGCCTTGAACTGGTATGTTCATTTCCTTGTATAATGTTTTTTTTTGTTTTTTTTTTCGAGACAGGGTTTCTCCATAGCTTTTGGTTCCTGTCCTGGAACTAGCTCTTGTAGACCAGGCTGGCCTCGAACTCACAGAGATCCGCCTGCCTCTGTGCCTCCTGAGTGCTGGGATTAAAGGCGTGTGCCACCTCCGCCCGGCTTTCCTTGTATCATGTTAATGTAGTTTTTTTGTCTTACTCCTACCTTTGGGGCCAGGGGTATTTTAAGCAGTAGGAAATTAAATGTGGGAGAATCTCAGTACTCACTGGAATTCCCTTCTGATACTATTATATGTTTCTCTGTTTTATTATTTTCATTCACATCTTCCTATTCTTTACTAATATTTCCTAAATCCCCACGCCTCTACCCTGGCAAGAGGCATTTTTGTCAAGGCTGGTCCTGACACAAGAATTGGATCTGCTGAAAGAACTGCGGAGCAGTCTCTCCAGCTCTCACAAAGCCCGACTTAAAAGACAAAATTTAGAAACAAAAGTAAACATCAAACAAAGCTTTTGGTGATGTCATACAGGTAAGAAGGACATGCAGTCAGGGGGGAGAGCACTTGTCTGCCACATTTGAGGCCCGATTCAATACCCCAGCTCCAGAAGACTAAAAACCCCTCTGCCAACTCTCCTGGTGTCCAGAAGTCTCAGGCCCTGGGTGCTAACAGCCTTTGCTTATCGCCTCCGTCTCTCTCTCCTCTCATGTCAGCTGTTGCAGAGTGTTCCACGTCAGTCTTTGCCCAGGCTTTTGCAGTGCACATTCTTTCATCCACTCGACAACCGTTGAGTGTGGATCCTACACCAGGCACTGTGCTAGGCGCTGGAGAACGGACAGGCAGCCAAGACAGACAGAAAGCTCTGTCTTCATGGAAACCACATTTCTAGACAGAAGAGGCAGGTAATGTCTTTAAAAAATATAGACACTATCCTCTAGGGTGGTTGATTTGGGGAAAAGAATAAAGCAAGGAAGAAAGATGGTCGTACTGGGAATGTGAGCATGAATATTTTTAGTTTGGGTGGTATTGTTGTTTTTGGTTTTTTAATTTTTTTATATTTATTTATTTATTTATTTGGTTTTTCGAGACAGGGTTTCTCTGTGGTTTTGGAGCCTGTCCTGGAACTAGCTCTTGTAGACCAGGCTGGTCTCGAACTCACAGAGATCCGCCTGCCTCTGCCTCCCGAGTGCTGGGATTAAAGGCGTGCGCCACCACCGCCCGGCTGTTGTTTTTGTTTGAACTCTGTGTAAACCCGTCTGGCCTCAAACTCATAGAGATCTACCTGCCTCTGCCTCCAAGTGGTCAGAGTGGGTAGGAAGTTGAGGTAAGAACATTCTAAGCAGAAAGAACAAATTCAAAGGCTCTGGGTCAGGAAAGCACCAGAAATTTTCAGGGGACTCAAACTGGCCAATGTATATGGAGCAGTTTGTCCAACAAGGGCAGCAACGCAAGGTCAGATGGGGGCGCACAGGAGGAGAATGCAGGTGTTCAGTCTCTTCCTGTGTACAGAAAATGCCTTTTGGAAGACTGTGGGAGGAGGGAGGTGGGGATCTGACTGACATATATTTATGGGACCACTTCAGGGATGGGGATGGCACTGACTGATGGGAAGCTTGCTAACGCTCACACCTCAGGTTAAGGTTAAATCCTCTAGTCAGAAAAACAGAAATAAAAACACAACAAAAAAACACAAACACAATACACAAGCCCTCTTAACCATTTTGTTTGTGAGCTGAATTAGCCCCGCAGTGTGGTGTGTTCACATTGCTGTGCAGCCGCTCCTACCCACCTTCCCGAACTGAAGCCCTGTACCCATTAAACAAAAATCTGTTTTCTCTTCTCCCCCAGCCATCTACTCAACCATCTCTCTTTCTCTGAATGTGACTAGGTCAAGTGCTTCCCTTAAATGAAAGTCACGCAACAGTTATCTGCTTAGCATAACATCGTCAAGGTGCACCGTGTTACATAGCATGTGTTGGAATCTCTTTAAGGATGGGTAATATTCTTTTACAAACATACTTATATTTTGTTTATCCATTCACCCACCAACAAACCCTTCGGTTTCTTTCATGTTTTGGTTATTGCAAATGGTGTTTGAAGTTTCTGCTTTCGGTTCTCTGGGGTATATGCCCAGAAGAGGAACTGCGAGATCATACGGTGATGTTTTGAGGAAATCCTTACGTTACCACAAAAGCAGCAGTGTCAGCCTGCACTCTCAGAGACTAAGGGTTCCACGGAGAGAACAGACTCACTGGATCTACCAAAGCCCAGGCTCTCTCCCAGCTAAGCGGTACTTGACACCGAGACAAATGAAGGCGGTTTTGCATCGTCTCCATGGCAGCAGAGGAAGTGACTGGGTTCTGCCTTTGTTTTAAAGGAGGAGCCAACTGTATTGCAAGGGAGGAATCGAAGATAATTGGCTTGAGCAACTAGAGAAATGAGGTTGCCGTTTATAGATAAGGTTTAGGTGGACACACCAGAAGTTTGTGTTGGGACATGTGACATTTAATATGCTCATTACACATCTAGTAGATGTAAAGAATTTGGTGTTTTAAGAAGATAATTGGATGCTGAAAGAATCTCATAGTTGCAGGTGGCCTTCAAATCTTAAGATTTGGGCTGGAGAGATGGCTCAGAGGTTAAGAGCATTGCCTGCCCTTCCAAAGGTCCTGAGTTCAATTCCCAGCAACCACATGGTGGCTCACAACCATCTGTAATGAGGTCTGGTGCCCTCTTCTGGCCTGGAGACATACGCACAGACAGAATATTGTATACATAATAAATAAATAAATATTTTTTTAAAAAAAAGGACTGGGCTCTTGGACTTTCGAGAAGCAAGAAACAAAAATCTGTGTGGAAGAGATGTCCAGAGGACTGGTCAGGGAGGGCTCCGTGTCCTGAAAGCCCCAGGAGTCAGTCTCTGGGAAAGCGGGAAATGGATAACTGAGTATTAATGGTTCAAGTAAGAGGACAGGAAAATAGAACACAACAGACTCCATCGTTCTTTGACAAACTTCTGTCGGTGGATTGTGAGAAGGAAACAAACAACAAACAAACCAAAAACCTGACTGAGAGAAATTCAAAATATAATAAAAGAAATGGGGGACAATGAATAACTAAGTCAGGAGTCTTTCCACTATGGAGAAGCAGGAAAATGGTTGTTAAACCAGACACAATAATACACACCTTTAATCCTAGCACCGAGGAAGCTGAGGCAGAATAGACTACACAAGTTCCCAGCCAGTCCCGGCACGTGCAAGCGAAGAAGCCCTGTGGCAGAGGTGACTTTAGCTAAGGGGCATCCTTCCAGGAGGGGCGGCAAATAGGATCTACGGAATCCCCTTCCACAATTCAGTAGACCTCAATTCCCCTCTATCAGTCGATCTCAGGATTCTTCCAGAACACATTCAGCTCACGTTTTAAGTTAGGCCACCGAAAGTTGTGACAATTGAATGCGTATCTGCCTCTCCAGATGATACTGGGGGTCATCAGGAGGATAACCTGAAGTAGCCTCGGAGTTTTCCCAACCCTCCAAACTCTGGCTCGGAGCCCCGCAGCCCGAGCTTCCTGAACTAGCCCGGAACAGAACACTGAGCAGCTGCTAGGCAGCAGGTTTCACAAAGGGGAGCGATCCTAGCCCAGCGTTCGACGTTCGAGCCCGGCCCTCCCCTTTTCTCCCTCCTTCCAATCCGCGGTCTAGAAAGCCTGAGGAACTTGGCCCAGAGAGGCCACTGTAGTCAGGGGCTACCAGGAGAGCTAGAGGTTGGTGGGTGGGACCCGAGGGCAAACTTGAATAGGATTGGATCGAGAGTTCAGAGGCGGAGCTAAAAATCGAAATTGAGACTAGGATTAGACAGAGGCGAGGCACATTTGGGGGAGGGGGCGTGGGTTGGGCGGAGGGCTGAGCTTTGGACGACGATTGGGGCGCGCGCTTGGGGGCGGAGCCTGAGGGGGCGGTGCCGTGTCGGAAGTCAAAGGTCGGTAAATAGTGGTGATGTCATGCAGGCAAGATGGCGGAAGGGTGAGCCTGTCGTTCCTCCCTTTGGCGCCGGGGGCCTAGATTCTCCCGAGGTTGGGGTGGTGGGCCAGGATCCTTGTAGGGGACAGGCTGCCCGCGCGGGTGCGGACCGAGCTGAAAGGGCAGAGCGGAGGCGTGGTGCGATGGGGTAGGGAAGCGGCCCGCAGGCCTCACCACACTGCGGGGCCTCCAGATGTGTCTGTCTTCCACAGGGAGGACGTGGGGTGGTGGCGGAGCTGGCTGCAGCAGAGTTACCAGGCAGTCAAAGAAAAGGTAAGCCGGGCCGGCATCCTCCTCTTCTCCTTGCAACCGGATCCTGCTAGCCCTGCCTGGGTTTTTCACGCTTCTGGGAGGCCAGTTGGAAGAAAAGGATGAGACGCCACCACTAGCAACACCTTACCCTTACAGCAATCTAAATATTAGAGTATATGACAATCGCTACTCTCAAGACAGCCCGGGAGGGTACAGACCTTAGCTGAACTTGGGGCCTTAACAAAGCTCAGTCCGGAGGGGAGCGGGCAGCCGAACAAAATAGCCGCTTAGTTGCTTTTGTAAATACGGTGAAAGGAAGGTGCCTGACATCTTGTCCAGACTGGGGAGTCGTGAGCATGCCCAGGAAGGTGTAATAGAGAAGGTGAAGAGCAGGAACCAGGTAGAGATGAGGATCGCAGAGACACTGGTGTCTGGTGAGCCCTGTCTGAGTGAGAGGTTTTCAAAGGAGAAAGGAGATTGATGGCCAGAGAGTGGGGACCTGGGGAAATGAAAGGCTAAGTAATCCCTATGTAGGGAGTAATGCTTGTCCCTGCATAGGCTGTGCCACTGGCTACTCCTGTTTTGTCCCATGTTACTTTATTTAAAACCAGCCTAAGTTGTGGAAAAGCTAATTACTATTTACCCCAAGCGAATGAACTGAGTTCTGCTTTAGGGCAGACTCCAGGAGGCTTCTGATCCCAAAGCAGCCCAGTACTTTAGGAGCGATTTCTGTTTGTTTGGTTTTTTTCTTCCCTGACCTGGGCACTGCTGGATAGTCACTCAAGCTACCGCCCAGCACAGCTGAGCATTTCCCCTGAGCTGTTTGCTTTGTTGAAGAGGGAGGACTTTTCACTAAAGTTTACTATGAGATCTCAAAGTAGCGTGTTCCGGCAAGGAAAGTGTGGCATTCATTCAGCGGGCGGAGCAGGATGTCTTCCTGTGTGTTTCGAGGCTCCTCTCAGAAAGAGAAGACTGAATTTAGTTACTTACGTTTATGGGAACTTGGGCAATTCATCTTTTGGTTTGTTGTTTGTTTGTTTTGAGGCGGTCTGATTGTTTATGTAGCCCATGGCCGCTCTGGAATGCATAAGTAGACCAGACTGGCCTCAAACTCATAGAGATCCACCTGCCACTGGAGCACTGGAATTAAAGGCACAGACCACCATATTTGGCTTTGACCAGTCTTTTAACCTTTCTACGCTGAAAAATGAAGTAATAATACTGGTCTAATGGGTTGTCATGAGGATTAAATGATACAGAAAGCTCTAAGGACCATGTGTAGCACTTAGGAATCATGCAAGCATTCATTGTTTTTATTAAGTACTAATTATAAATAAAGCTTAGACAACATCACCATTTTTTTCTCTTCCACCTTTTTCTTGCTCTTTTGCTGCTTTCCTTGCCGTTGCTTCCCATCCTGACTCCCTTTGGATCAGTCACTTTTCTGCTCCCTTAACATACATTGCTCAGAGCCTACAATTTTGAGAGGGCCTGATAATCTGCCTTCTGCTCCCGTCCTGAGCCTCCTGTGTGTCTATATTGTTCATCCAAGTGCACACTCAGACACAATGTTAGAGAAGGCAAGGTTGTGTCTCTCCCCACTCTTAACAGGGTCTAGGTGCTCTAGAGAAGGAACGGGTAGCATCCTGCCCTGCCCTAACAGGGTCTAAGCACTCTAGAGAAGGCATGGTTGCATCCATCCCGCTCTAACGGGGTCTAGGCGCTCCCCAATAAACCTTTCATTCTCTTATTTTTCTCCTCCCCTTGTCTTCACAGACTTTAGAAAACAGGAGGTCAGCGATTCACCCCCTCCCCACCCCTGAAGCCACCACACACACTTATCACGAGTCACACACATTTCTCACTTGCCAGCTTATCTTTCTGGAACTTTCTACAGCTCTTGACACTAATATGTGCCCCTCCCCAACCCGTTTTGAAACTTAACTCTGTTGAGCTCATGTTTCTGTCTGTCTCTCTTTTTTTTTTTTGGTTTTTCGAGACAGGGTTTCTCTGTGGTTTTGGAGCCTGTCCTGGAACTAGCTCTGTAGACCAGGCTGATCTAGAACTCACAGAGATCCGCCTGCCTCTGCCTCCCGAGTGCTGGGATTAAAGGCGTGCGCCACCATCGCCCGAGCTCCCGGCCTGAGCTCGTTTCTCTGCCTGCCATTTAAGGATGGGGCTCTGAGTCTCTTTGTCCTTAGCTCACAGCTATGGGTAGTCTGCAGACTCTTCCTGTGGGTCACCTCCCCTTGGGAATTAGTCTCCTTTCTTTTCCTAGAGCCTTCAGTACTTAAGGATAGCTCTTACTGGACAACTACCCAGATAGCCTCTGGCCTCCTTGACTCTAAATGCCCAAAACTACGCCAATCACTAATGTAACATATTAAAAATGAAAACGTGCAAAGCTTTAATTCAACACTTGGGAGCCAGCGGCAGGCACATCTCTGTGAATGAGTTTGAGGTCAGCCTGGTGTGCAGAGCTAGTTCCAGGATGGTCTCATCGTGCCCTTCCTGCTTCAGTCCTTCAGTGGCTCCTCACCGTCTGCTCACAGTCCTGTCAGGGCAATGAAAAGTAGGCAGCCCCATCACAGGAAAAAAGAAAAACAAGAACAGGACACTCCAAACATGCTTTGGCTGGGCATGAAGGTGCAGATCTATAATCTGGGCATGATGTGCAGTCTTGAGGGAGGTGGAGGGAGAGGATCAGCCAACATAGTGAAACCTTCTCAAAACAAAGCATCCATGTGAAATGAGGGGACTCACAAAGTGGGGTGAGCACAGGTGGTTCAGGAAGTCATCTTGAAGTTGGTGGACATGATATCAGCAACACGGACATAGAAGGCAGCTGAGGACCAGCTGGCTCAAGCTAGTTCTGAAACAGGTTGGTTGGACAGGAGCAGATACCGTTCAGTCCAGAGAAAATTAATGGATAGGCAGAACCTGGAGCAGTGAGACTAAGACTAAGGGAGAATCCATCCTTCCTTGGAATTAAAAAAAAAAATCACATCCATCCTTATTGCCTGCCTGTGGTGGTGCCCATAATCCCAGCACTTGGAAGACAGAGACAGGTGGATTTCTATCAAGTCAGCCCGGTCTATATAGAGAGTTCAAGGTTAGCCAGGGGTAAAGTCAGACACTGTCTCAAAAATATTTTTAATTAAAAAGTAGTAAGTCACATACCTTTTATCATATTGGAAATTTCAAGCAGATAGGACTTATATCAAAGCAAGTTTTCAGTCGGTTTGGAGAGTAGGTATGTGTTCTTCCACTTGCCACTCTGCTTTCGAGGTCATTTGATAGGAGAGCAACAGTGACTAAATGAGGCGCACCCCTGGGACCTAGTTATGAGTGCCAGGGCTGAAACTCAGTCCCTATGCTAACGAGCAGGCGTTTCCCTCTCTGCCGCCGGCTAATCCAGGTCGGGGAATTGAGACAAGTAAGCATTATTCCCAAACCCTGGCTCTTCTGTCACCCGACGTGGAGTGATGGTGCCTGCCAGCTTTATCCTTCTCTGTCTTTCGTAGTCCACTGAAGCTTTGGAGTTCATGAAGCGGGACCTGACAGAATTTACCCAGGTGGTACAACATGACACAGCCTGCACCATAGCAGCCACCGCCAGTGTGGTCAAGGAGAAGCTGGCCGTGAGTACTACCCACCGTGATGGCCGCCCTTCACAATGTGGCCTGCTCTGGGATCCTGGTGGGGACCCCCAGCTTTTCCCTCATTAAAACCAAACAAAAAAACTTAGGGCCAACTAAATATAATTTTTAAAATAATTTTGTTTGTGTGTGTGTGTTTATGTGTTTGTGTGCACACTGTGCTGGGTTAGAAGACTACTGTGGGAATTGATTCTCTCCTGACTTCAGACCGTCAGCCTTGCATGTGCATTATTCACTGAACCTTCTCGCCAGCCCTAAATGCTATATTTTTTTTTTCTTGTTTCCTCTGACAGTTTTTTTTTTTTTTTCTAATGCTATATTTTTTAACATATTTGTTTTTATCCCTTTGGTCAGTCTGTCTGTCTTTCTTCCTTTTTTCTTCTTTTTTTGTTTTTTGTTTGTCAGATAGCCTAGACTAGCTCAAACTCAGTTTTGTGTCAGAGGATGGCATCAGACTTCTGATTCTCCCATCTTTATCCCCAAATGCATGAACCAACATACTTGAATCTTAACTGATTTTTTAATTATCTATTTGTTTATCTAAATGTGTGGGTATTTTGCCTGCATGCATATCTGTGTACCAAATGCATGCAGTGCCTATGGAGGGCAGACAGAGTCTCATCCCCTGGAACTGCAGTTACAGGTGATTGCGAATCACCATGTGGATGCTGGGAATGGAACTTGTGTACTTAAATCATTGCAGGCCTCATTCTACAGTATCCAGTTTAACAATAGTTAAATTAACTACAGTTACCTTCATGGCAGGGATTTTGGATATGTCTAGGCTAGGCTTTTCTTTATTTCTTTGCACACCCATTTGTTTATCTGCATTTTCTACAATGCATTATTTTGTGAAAGGAAAACATTTGTTAAAATAATACAGATGTGGAAAAACTATTAACTTATTTCCTTGACAAACAATTTCTTCAAACTGGGAGCAAAAGTATCCTTACGCCCCACGACTCATCCCAGACCCTCTTTACTCTTTACTACTAAAATGACGTGGATCTTCTTTGACTGTGTGTGTGTGTGTGTGTGTGTGTGTGTGTGTATGTATGTGTGTGTAAGTGTGTAAGTGCACATGTTCATGTGGGCTTGAAAATATGTGTGGTTCAGGCTGGGCAGTGGCAGTGCACACTCTGTAATCCTAGCACTCAGGAGACAGAGGCAGGCTGATCTCAGTGAGTCCAACCTGATCTACAAAGCAAGTTCTGGGACAGCCAGGACTAAGAAACCCTATCTCAAAAAAGGGGGGGGGGCAAAGGGGGAGAAAAGAAATACATGTGGTTCATGTGCTTATTTGGTTCACGTGCATCTGGAAGCCAAAGGACAACCTCAGGTGTTGTGAACCCCGCCACCTTGTTTGTTGAGACAGTGTCTCTCACTGGGCCTGAAACTTCTCAGCTAAGTTAGACGGTGCCCTCTGGCCAGCACACACCAGGGATCTCCCAGTCTTTGCCTCCTTAAATCTGTCACCACACCTGGCCTGCTACCTGCATGTGTGGGACTGAACTCAGGTCATCAGGCTTGCATAGTAAGCTTCTAACTGAACCATCTCCCTACCCCTCCTGCCAGTCTTTGATCAGCCAAGTTGGCTTTGATGTTTTGATGTAACAACCAGTTGAGCTCTCTTCAGGCCTACCTTGGCCCTGTTCAACATCCCCAGCTGGGACTAGAGGGCTCTACCTACCTCCTCCTCCAGTCTGAGATGGGGAGATGGATGGATGGTTTTTTTTTTTTTTTTTTTGTTTTTGTTTTTGTTTTTGTTTTTTCGAGACAGGGTTTCTCTGTGGTTTTGGAGCCTGTCCTGGAACTAGCTCTTGTAGACCAGGCTGGTCTCGAACTCACAGAGATCCGCCAGTCTATGCCTCCCGAGTGCTGGGATTAAAGGCGTGTGCCACCACCGCCCGGCTGGGGAGATGGATGTTAAGCATGTCTTATATCCTCACACCTAGTGCTCCTCTCCTGATGCGTCACCTTCTAGACCCCAGATTGCATTCCGCTCCTAAGACACTATTTTCCTTTCTTTGGTTTTCTCTGCAGACGGAAGGCTCCTCAGGGGCAACAGAAAAAATGAAGAAGGGGTTATCTGACTTCTTAGGGGTGATCTCAGACACCTTTGCCCCCTCACCAGACAAAACCATTGACTGTGATGTCATCACCCTGATGGGCACACCCTCTGGCACAGCTGAGCCATACGACGGCACCAAGGTATTCACTTACAGCCTTTGCTAAAGAGTCAAAGCGTTATCTATCAACCTTTTATCATAAAAGGAATATATGTTCAGTCTAAAAATATAGACAAGGGGATTGGAGAGATGGCTTAGTGGTTAAGAGCACTGGCTGTTCTTCTGGAGACCCTGAGATCAATTCCTAGCAATCATGTAGTTTACAACCATCTATAATGATATCTTGTGCCCTCTTCTGGCCTGGAGGCAAACTTGCAGGCAGAACATTGTATACATAATAAATAGATAAGTCTTTAAAAATATAGACAAATTTGGCCAGGTGGTGGTGGTGTACGCCTTTAATCCCAGACCTTGGAGGCAGAGACACGTGGATCTCAGTGAGTTTGAGGCCAGCCTGGTCTACAGAGTGACTTCCAGTCAGGGCTGTTACACAGAGAAATCTCTCCCAAAATAAATAAATAAATAGGTAGATAAATAAATAAATATAAAAAAGATAATTGCTTGGGGTTTTTTGGTTGGTTGGTAGGTTTTTTTTTTTTTCGTTTGTTTTATTTTGTCTTTTCGGGTTTTTCTAACCACGTTTCAGTGTCTTTAAATTCTTGCAAATGAGTACTAGAAAGATGGCTCAGCTATTAAGAGCACTGATTGCTCTCCTAGAGGACTGGGATTCAGTTCCCAACACCCACATGGCAGCTCACAACTGTCTGTAACTCTAGTTCTAGGGGACTGGACACCCATAGCAAAATACCAATGCACATAAAATAAAAATAACTTTAAAAAATTCTTGCAAGGGGGCTGGAGAGATGGCTCAGCGGTTAAGAGCACTGGCTGTTCTTCTAGAGGTCCTGAGTTCAATTCCCAGCAACCACATGGTGGCTCACAACCATCTGTAATGAGATCTGGTGCCCTCTTCTGACCTGCAGGTATACATGCAGGCAGAACACTGTATACATAATAAATAAATAAATCTTTTAAAAAAAAATTCTTGCAAATGAATATAGATAGCATTATTCAGTCACTTTCTGGTGTTACACATTTGGGTTCTTTTCAGTTTTCAGCATTAGTAAAGACCTGAAAAGAACATCTTTGGGGCATAATTTGTTTCATATTTCATTCTTTTAGACTAATTTCCACTGGAAATAAGTCTAGCAGTCAGAACCCATGAGTACCAACTAGAGCAGTGTGTTAGTGCTTCTGTCTCCTGTTTCCTGGGCCGTCTCTCTTTGTTGCATCTTATCACATTGAATTGCCATTCCAAACTTGCATTTCTGGGACTGTTTACTAACATGTGCCAGAATTTTGAGATTTTCAGTGATAAGAGTCTAAGTTATCATAGGGATTCATCACTAAAACGTACTGCTGAAGTTCCCATGCAGACAGCCCATGCTCTGTCTGGTCTGGGGAAGAAGGGCCTTTCTGTTTATCAGCTGAGCTGGGCTTCCTGTGGCCCCAGTAGAGCATCGCTTTACGGTGCATTTGGTAGAGTGGCTCTGAAATTTATCTTTTCTTTTCTCTTTTCCTGGGCCTAACTTTGTTCCCTGCTATGTTGGCTTTAAACATGCTAAGCAAGGGTCCCACCACAGAATTACATCCCAGTTCAAGATTTTTTTTTTTTTTTTTTTGACTTTTCGAGACAGGGTTTCTCCGTGGCTTTTGGTTCCTGTCCTGGAACTAGCTCTTGTAGACCAGACTGGCCTCGAACTCACAGAGATCCTCCTGCCTCTGCCTCCCGAGTGCTGGGATTAAAGGCGTGCGCCACCACCGCCCGGCCAGTTCAAGATATTATTAATGGAATTGTTATCATCATTATTTGGTTTATCAAGACAGGGTTTCTCTGTGTAGTCCTGGCTGTCCTGGGACTCAGTCTATAGAGCAGACTAGCCTCAAACTCAAGAAATCCACCTGCCTCTGTCTTTACTGGGATTAAAAGTATACATTACCATGCCTGGTTATTATTGATAAATTTTTTGTTTGTTTGTTTGTTTTTAATTTTAGGTTTTTCAAAACAAGGTTTCTCTGTGTAGTTCTGCCTGTCCTAGAACTTGCTCTGTAGACCAGGCTGACCTCAAATTCACAGAGATCCTCCTGCCTCCACCTCCTGAGTGCTGGGATTAAAGGCGTGCGCCACCACCGCCCGGCTGTATTGGATTTTAATTTTGGGACACTTAAATTATCTTACAATTTGCCCTTAAGTTTGGATTTTATTAACATAATTACATTTGACTTTTTTTTAATTTCATATATTCAAGAAGTTATACTATAATTTTATAATCTGTTTACTATAATTTCTCAGTTCTCAGGGTTGGAATATTGGGTAAGAGACTATTTTCCTGAGGGTCTTAGTTTTGGGGGCTACTTGAGTACCACTATATCATTAATAACCCATGGGTTTGGCAACCAACAAGGGGGAATCTGGGTTGTAGCTGATTTAATGCTATGCACAGAGGGGATTTTCTCTGCATCCACCTCCCCAGAATTTTTCTTCTCTCTTGCTTACAGGCTCGCCTCTACAGTCTGCAGTCAGACCCGGCAACGTACTGCAACGAACCCGATGGTGAGGGGTAGCAGTGGGGGTGAGCTAATGGGGCAGGAAGAGGGAGAAGATGTGGACTGTAGAGGGTCTCTATTCTAGATGCCACAGGTCAGGTAGCTCTGCATCCTGGGAACAGAGTAGGGTCGATATTACCTTATACTCTATGCAGATTATTGATCCCTTTCTTCCCTGAATCGCAGGTATTTTAACCCTAACTCTGTCTCTTGGAGAGACTTTGGTCTTACAGTCCCTTATCCTCTCTGTTCAGTTGTCTGCCGGAAGGGATTACTGCACCTTTGGGTTCCTGTCCACTATGCCCCATGCTAGGAACTAGAGACCAGAAGTGAGTTAAGCCTTCAAGCTGGCCATTCCTTCAGAACCAGGCTGCAAAGAGAAAGAAATGGGAGTCAAAGAATCAAGCAGAGGTAGAAAGAGTGGGTTGACTCTGCAGAATGGCATTGGTGTCCAGAGGAATGCACTTAGCTAGCTTAGCCTGTGGAGCCTGGGAGTAATATTTAGTAGTGGAAGGTTGTTCAGGCAAGGGCAAGAGTATGTTTAAAAAGCCAGAAAGAATAGTGAGCCCTTTTGGCGACACTAAATTAAAGTTCATGAGGAAGTGAAGGCAGCCAGCAAGCTGGTTGGGAGAGGGCTTTTGTGTATCAGAATAAGTAGCTAGTGTTTGGTCACGAAAGACTTATGATAGTGATTCTAGACTTTCCTTTAGTCACAGAGGCCTATAAAAATCTATTGACAGCAGGTATGATAGCATGCTCCTAAAATGCCAGCTACTTGGAAGCTGAAGCAGGAGGATTGAAAGATTGAGCGTAGGCTGATCTGTAATGATGAGTTCAGAGCCAACTTGGGCAATTTAGCAAAACCTGTACCAAAGTAAAAAGGATTTGGGATTTGTTTGCGTAGCATACACAAGGCCCTCGGTTCAATATCTAGTACCAGAAAAGTTTTAAAAAGAAACCAAAACAAAAACCTGATCACAATGATGCCCTTTCTCTATAAAAATGTATGTGTAAGGCCAGGCATATTGGTGCATGTGTTTGTTAATCCCATGATTTGGGTGGCAGAGGTGAGTGTATCTCTGTGAGTTTGAGAGCATCATGCTCTACATAGCAAGTTCCAGGCCAGCCAGGGCCATGTAGTGATACACTGACTCAAAAAAATAAATAAAAATAAATAAATAAATAAAACATACATATATATGTGCATACATATATGTGTGTGTTTACAGTGTTGGAATTCTTTAATTTTTGAAGATTTTCTGTGGACCCTCGCTTTAAAAGCTCACATTGTAGAGGACTGCTGAAGAGTTTTGAGGCCCCAAATGATCATCTTTTGTATTTTGTAAAGTAGCCCATGAGGCTGTGTTGTCAAGGAAGAGACAAAGATGGGAGCGTGACGTAGGGGTGCCTAGGGATCCCCTTGTCAGAGGTAAGGCCAGAGCCTGGGGAGGGGTGGACTGAATGGAGAGGAAAGGATGCAGCAGGAGAGCCTGAAGAAGGAGAGTCAGAGCGCACAGGAGGAAGGAGCTGGGGTGTCTTCTGGGTTTCCAGCAGTAGCCGAGTGGGGACAGACGTGAGTACATGTAGTGATGGCAGTTAACTCAGGGTTGCAAAGAAATAGGAATTGTCAGAAGAGGCCAGAATGATTTAGGGGAGACACATGAGAAAAGGCAAAGTGGGTGGGTGGGGGCTGGGAGGCTGGAGAGATGGCTCAGCAGTTAAGAGCACTGGTTGCTCTTGCAGAGGTCTTGAGTTGAATTTCCAGCAACTGTATGGTGGCTCACAGCCATCTGTAATGAGATCTGGTGCCCTCTTCTGGCCTGTAGTCAGACATACAGGCATAACACTGTATGCATAATAAACACATTTTTTTAAAAAAATGGCAAAATGAGAAAAAGGAGCTCGGGCCGACTTAGACTGTTCAGAGGAGGAGGAAAGGAATAAAAGAGGGAGAGGTCCTGTCACATGGCATAAGGGAGAGACACAGCCATTGTCTCTGACAGTATGGGTCCACATTGAAAAACGCTGTTTCTACAGCCCATGCAGAGGATGACGTGGCAGCAGAGATGGGAGACCTTGGTCCTTTCAGGAGATCTTGGAAGAACCCACCCGACCCTTGCTAACTCTTCCCCTTGGATAAAATGGCTTTGAAAATAACCCTTAAGCTTCCTTTACTGTTCAAGTGCAGGCTTAAGTGTTCTCTCTGGTCCCAGTGTTCTTTCCCTAGACACAGGAAACTGACCATCAGCGTTTGTCCCTCTGCAGGGCCCCCGGAATTGTTTGACGCCTGGCTTTCCCATTTCTGCTTGGAGGAGAAGAAGGGGGAGATCTCTGAACTCCTTGTAGGCAGCCCCTCCATCCGGGCCCTCTACACCAAGATGGTGAGGGCCCAGCCGGCAGGACCTCAGCTGGCTCTGAGGTGTTGGGAAGTGGGAGGGATGTGTGTAGTGGGAGACCCTGTAGAGCCAGATGGGCCATGTGCTGAGCCAGGAAGCTGCCAGGAAGAGGCTGATTTGCCAGGCTTCTGGCAGTCAGAGATGGTGAGAAGTGGAAAGACCAGCAAAGTCTTATGGCAGTTCTGGTCTCCTTTCCTCGCCACACTGGGCCCAGAAGGTGGGTTTGGTTGGATTAAAGTGGGGTAGAGGGGCTTTGTTGATTACTGCAAGGTCACTTTGTGTGTCTGCTCTAGAGTGATTGGGAACAGGCTGATAGGACTTTATATATCATTCCCCAATTCTCATCTCCATTTCCTCCCTTCAGGTTCCAGCAGCTGTTTCCCATTCAGAATTCTGGCATCGGTATTTCTATAAAGTCCACCAACTTGAACAGGTATGCTGGCCTAACTGGGGGAGACCCCATGACTCAGCCCTGGGGGAAGCAGACTTGTGTCAAGGCAAGAAAGAGTTGAAGACTGTAGTCCTTGGGCTGGAGAGATGGCTCAGAGGTTAAGAGCATTGCCTGCTCTTCCAAAGGTCCTGAGTTCAATTCCCAGCAACCACATGGTGGCTCACAACCATCTGTAATGGGGTCTGGTCTTCGAGCATAGACACAGACAGAATATTGTATACATAATAAATAAATAAATTAAAAAAAAAAAAAGAAGAAGAAGACTGTAGTCCTTTCTGGGGGTGCCAAGGGTTCTACAGTTATGACAGGGCCTGAGAGAAGGGTGCTGTACCTCCTGATCTTTATTCTTCCACCCTCAGGAGCAGGCCCGGAGGGATGCCCTGAAGCAGCGGGCGGACCAGAACATCTCTGAGGAGCCTGGCTGGGAAGAGGAAGAAGGTGAGAGGCCTTGAAATGAGATGGCCCAGGGACAGGCTTGGCTGTAGTATTCTAGAAGGCCTGAGAGGACATGGCATCCCTGGAAAAGCAGGGAATGGGTGCTGCTTGTGTGCTGAGCAGTCAGCTCTTACAAGGAGCTGCCGCAGGGCTCGTGGGACCTAGAGTTTGGGTACAGAAATCATATGTGCCAGTTGGAACAGATTGTCGTGTCACACATGAACCTGCTGTTGCATAACTATTGAGAAGCACACTGAACATCTAGATTCCGTCTCCCCGTGTCCCTTCTACAAAAGACTACAGGATTGTGGTTCAAGTGCCTGGTACTCGAGAGACGGGGGAAGGCAGATGTCTATGAGTTCAAGGCCAGCCTGGTCTACATCGTGAGTTCTAGGTCATCCGGGGCTACATAGTAAGACTCTATCTCAAAATAAAAAAGACAAGACTGTAGGTCAGGATGTGTGAAATACTTACACTGTATATCCAGCCCCCACTAAGAGCTTAGTGTATGGGTAACCTCTAGTGTATGGGTAATCTCTAGTGTATGGGTAACCTCTAGTGTATGGGTAACCTTTAGCAGAAACCAGTGTCCCTTCTCAGTAATGGGGTAGCAAGTTGAAAGTATGTCCTGGCTTGCATAGGATGGAACAGTCTGACAGGAACCTAGAACAGACCCACTTCCAGGCCTTGTCTCAGGCCGTGTTGTCAGCAGTCCAGCTTGGCCTCTGTAGAGACGAGACTGACTAGCATGGACTGTCTGATGAAGAGCCTGTGCTGAGGTAGCACCGAGAGACATGGGCTAGTCTTCACTGTAGTCAACATGACAGGACGTGCTTTCCAAGGTTGTCGTGGGGCTGACTGGGCCATACTCGCCCTTTCGCTACCTTTCTCTCCATAGAGGAGCTTGAAGACATTGCACCGTCTCCAAAAGAGGCAAAGGTTCCAAAAGAGACCAAAACCTCCCCAACCCCTGAAGCTGGACCTGGTCCCCAGAGCCCCTGTGAAGATACTCCAGTGGAACCCCCTGCAGAGGTGACTCCATCAGAGAGCAGTGAGAGCATCTCCCTCGTGACACAGATTGCCAACCCTGCTGCTGCACCAGAGGCGCCAGTGCTGCCCAAAGACCTGTCCCAAAAGCTACTCGAGGCATCTTTGGAAGAACAGAGTCTAGCTGAGGACGAGGGGGAAACTGGACCTCCACCCCCAGTTCCCTCCAAGCCTCCAACCCCTGCAAGCAGAGCCAGTGGCCCAGAGCCCAGGCCTCCCGCCAGAGTAGAGACCCTGAGAGAAGAGGTACCCACAGACTTACGCGTATTTGAGCTGAACTCAGATAGTGGGAAGTCTACGCCCTCCAACAATGGCAAGAAAGGTAGGTCTGGAGGCCTGAGTACAAGGGGCTCTATGAGCAGGGCAAGCAGGAGCTGCCACCATGCATGTCAGTGTGTCTGTGTCCGTTGTCATGATCCTAGGAGCAGATACACTTCATTTGTGATAATGGGGGGAGAACTATATGGGAGGATATATATATTGTCATACTCTATTAGCTAACATTTACATGGTCTTTGAAGGATACATTTGCAAGTTGTTTGGGTCTTTTTGTTTGGCTTGGTTTTGACTTTCGTTTTATTTTTATGTTTTATCTGTTTATCTGTGTGTACTGTCTACATGCAATGTCATTTTTTAAATTTTATATACGTTAGTGTTTTTCCTCCATGTATGTCTGTCTCAGTGAGGGTGTTAGGTCCCCTGGAACTGGAGTTACAGACAGCTATGAGCTGCCATGTGGTGCTGGGAATTGAACCTGGGTCTTCTGGTAGTGCAGTCATAGCTCTTAATTACCATGAGTGTGTCTTCGTTCGGGTTTTTGTTACCATGAAGAGACACCATGACCATGATAACTCTTATAAAGAGAGCATTTAATTGGGGTGGCTTGCTTACAGTTTCAGATTTCAGTCCATTATCATCATGGTGGGAGCATGGCAGCATGCAGGCAGATGCAGTGCTGGCTACATCTTGACAGGAAGTCAACTGAGACACTGGGCAGTATCCTCACCATAAGGAAACCTCAAAGCCCACCTCAACAGTGACATACTTCTCAACAAGGAAGCTGTACCTACTTCAACAAAGCCACACCTCCTAATAGTGTCACTCCCTATGAGATTATGGGGGCCAATTACATCTAAACCACCACACAGAGTCCAGGAGAAGTCCCAGTCCCTGAGACTGAAGTTACAGGCAGTTGTGAGCTACCATGTAGGTGCTGAGAATAAACCCAGAACCTCTTAAGTAGCCAGTGCTCTTAACTTCTGAGCCCCTGGCTTTGACTTTTTGAGACAGGACCTCACTATATAGCTCAGACTGGCCTTAAACTATGTAGCCTAGGCTGGCCTTTAACTCTTGGAACCTAAGCTTCCCAAGTGATAGAATTATAGGAATGAATCATCACCATGTGCAACATGGTAGGGTTCTTTTTTGTTTGTTTGTTTGTTTTATTTTTCGAGACAGGGTTTCTCCATGTAACTTTGGAGCATGTCCTAGAACTCACTCTGTGAGTCAGTCTGGCCTCGAACTCACAGAGATCTACCTGCCTCTGCCCCCCAAGTGCTGGGATTGAAGCTTTAGCATGTGCCACCACCGCCCAGCCATGCATGGTAGGGTTCTTAAAATCAACAAAACCAAGTTTATGTCAGGCCCTGTGATAAATGCCTCATGGTTTTGAGCATTTCCCTTTCCTTGGGTCCGTACTAATATCTTCATTCTACAGATGAGAAAAAATGACGTCTAGAAATATTAAGTAACTTTTTCAAATTTTAATGACTGAGAAGTGGAACTCCTAGCTTCAGCCCCAGGTCTGTGTCTGCCTTGAGTCCATGATCATGCCATTACCAAACTCTTGGCCCATTTCTACTCTTAAACAATTCGGCTCTGCCCCTGCTGGGAACCCGTGTGTGTGTGTGTGTGTGTGTCTTTTCCCTGGAAAAGTGTGGAGCCCCGGGAAAGTTAGCGTCTCCAAGCCTTGTCATGAGCCATGGAGACAAACCTTGAGCCTAACTTCAGGGAAACTCGGCTGAGCCACCTTCCACAGCAGGGCTTCAGTTGCATCTGTGTAATGGAGTCTTAGGGTGGAGACTGCATTTATGTGAAAGAGCAAACTTTTCAACTCCAGGAATTAAAGGAGAGGTACAGCTGTCAGCTTTCTGAGTCTCCCAAGATCCTGCTGCAGATTGTGACCCTTGACAGGCATGCTGCCGTGAAGCTTGCCCCTCAGGTGAGGTCTGGCCTGCAGCACGATGACAGCTTCAGGAGATGGGACATAGGCTCACCAGAGCTTCACCCTGCTCCCTGATGGAAACTTCCACATTTCGAGACTCTAACACAGTGCTCCTGTTAAACTTTGTTCAGTGAGGTCATCCATCCATCCATTGAATCTGCCTGCTCTTTAGGAGACGTGGAGGGGGGCAGGGCAGAAGGGACAGTCTTTGTGATAGAACATGATGAGCCGTTTGGGGCAGGTTTGATGCTGGAGGCATTCAGAGAAAGGAGGACTCTGAACATCAGCAGTGAGTCATCAAGGAGACAGCTGGAGAGTTGGGGCAGGTGCTGAGGAGTCGCAGTCCAGCTTGAGGGGACATGACTAAAGCCCCCCTCCCATACTTCTCCTGGGTAAGGGAGACACAATAGTGGGAAAGTTGGTTCTCTTTTGTTCTGTTTTGTTTGGAAACTGAGTCTCATTGCGTACTCCTAACTGGCCTGGAACTTACTATGTAGACTAAGCTGTCCTGGAATTTACACAAATACATCTGCCTCTTCTTCCCAAGTTCTAGGATTAAAAGTGTGTGCTACCACGCCCAGCCTGAGCAGGTTCTTAATTAACGAGAACTTATCATCTTAAGCTGGACTCAGGTGCAGAGCAGACAAACCCCAGCTGCGCTCATGAGCCACGTAACTTAGAAAAGTTACTGCTCTTGTCTAAGCATCTGCTTTCTCTTCCACAAATGGAAATTGTTTCAGACCGCCCTCAATCAGAAGCAACTTTGGTAGAGCCCTGCTTTGGGGACATGGTGATAGCCATCATAGAGTCCTTTCTATTGCTGTGATAAACACCATGACCAAAAGCAACTTGGTGTGGGAGGGTTTATTTCATCTTCTATGTCCAGGTACCAGTCCATCACAGAGGGAAGTAATGCTTGCTTCGGGGCAGGAGCTCAAGGGAGAAACCTGGGAGCAGAAGCTGATGGATGCAGAGGCATGGAGAAGTGATGCTTACTGGCTGTTCAATCTGCTTTCTTACATACCCTAGACTACCTTCCCAGGTAGTTGCCACCCACAGTGAACTGAGCCCTCCCACACCAATTGTCAGTCAAAAAAATGCCCACAGAATGACCAGACTGAGCGAAGCAGTTTCTCCATTGAGGTTCCCTCTTCCTAGATGACCCTAACCTTAGCTGTATTAAGTTGACCAAAAACACAAAAACAAAACCCTAACCAGCATAGTGCTGATGATAGGCAATATTCTTGGAGTATTTTCTGTCCCAGGCCGTGCTCAGCACTCTGTCTGCCTATCACTAGAGTCTCACAAAGCCCTTGACGAAAGCCTGGCGGTGTTAGCACATGCCTTTAATCCCAACACTCGGGAGGCAGAGGCAGGCGGATCTCTGTGAGTTCGAGGCCAGCCTGGTCTACCAGAGGTAGTTCCAGGACAGCCACCAAAGCTACAGAGAAACTCTGTCTCAAAAAACAAAACAAACAAACAAAAAAAGCCCTTGATGATTGGTGCGGTCCCCTACCTCTCTCCTGGTAAAAGTTTACAAAGCTGCAAAGGTGGCTCCGCAGTTAAGAGCACCTGCTGTCTTTCCAGAGGGACCGGGTTCAGTTCCCAGCACTCACATCAGGCCTCTCAAAGCCACCTGCATCTTCAGTTCCAAGGAGTCTGATACCCTTTTCGGACCTCTGTGGGCACCTACACTCACGTGTACAGATAACATGTAAATAGAAATAAAAATAATTTTAAAAATTAAAGAGAGGGCTGGAGAGATGGCTCAGAGGTTAAGAGCATTGCCTGCTCTTCCAAAGGTCCTGAGTTCAATTCCCAGCAACCACATGGTGGCTCACAACCATCTGTAATGGGGTCTGGTGCCCTCTTCTGGCCTGCAGCATACACACAGACAGAATATTGTATACATAACAAATAAATAAATATTAAAAAAAAAATTAAAGGGGGGCTGGAGAGATGGCTCAGTGGTTAAGAGCATTGCCTGCTCTTCCAGAGGTCCTGAGTTCAATTCCCAGCAACCACATGGTGGCTCACAACCATCTGTAATGAGGTCTGGTGCCCTCTTCTGGCCTGCAGATATATACACAGACAGAATGTTGTACACATAATAAATAAATATTAAAAAAAAAAAATTAAAGAGAAAAGCCAGTCAGCCCCCTGAAGTCAATAGGAAGATCACATTTAAGACTGAAATAATCTATAGGAAGGTGAACGAGCACGCACAGAACCTGATAGGAATGGGATGCCAGCTTCTGAGATTGTGGTCATGAGGGTTGTGACTACACCCACTGTTTTCCGGAGGGGGGTTGAGATAGGATCTTACTATGTACCCCAGACTGGCCTCATATTCCCTTCATTTTTGTTTAGTTTTTTCAAGACAGAGTTTCTCTATGTAACATCCTGGAACTCACTTTGTAGACGAGGCTGATCTTGAACTCACAGAGATCCTCCTGCCTCTGCCTCCCAGGTGCTAGGATTAAAGACCTGTATCCCTATTGCCCAGCTTCCCCCTCCCTTTTTTGGGTGGGGGGGCGTTTCAAGACAGGGAATCTACAGAGAAACCTTGTCTGGTGGGGAGCAGGGAGAGAACACTGCTCTTACAGAGAACCTGGGTTCACTTCCTAGCACCCACATCCTCAGGAGGATTAAGCCACCTGTAAGTCCAGCTGCAGAGATCTGCTCTCCTCTGGTCTGTAACTATGCGCACAAGCATAAACCTCCACACAGACACACACAAATACACATGATTAAAAATAAATCTATAGGGCCAGGCATAGTAACACATGCCTTTAACTCAGGAGGCAGAGGCAGGCAGATATCTCTGAGTTCCAGGATAGCCAAGGCTACACAGAGAGACCCTGTCTTGAAAAAAAAAATGTAATAAAATAACTCTTTGAAAAAAATAGAGTTATGATTCCTGATACTCAAAGTTCCCCTCAAAGTGCATGTACACACATCCACTCTAAGAACTACAATTCCGGGGCTGTAGAGATGGCTCAGCGGTTAAGAGCACTGGCTGCTCTTCCAGAGGTCCTGAGTTCAATTCCCAGCAACCATATGGTGGCTCACAACCATCTGTTGTGAGATCTGGTGCCCTCTTCTGGCCTGCAGGTAGGCACACAGGCAGAATACTATATACATAATAAATACATAAAAAAAAGAACTGCAATTCCATTTAGAATTTGGCCGCAAAGCGGATGATTAGGAAAATAATGATTGAAGCTGTACAGAGTTGTAATACTAATGCTCCTAACCATCTGCTGTGCACACCTTCACACGCTTGGCCTGGGATATGATACCCCTAAACTACAGGTGAGGAGAAGCTATGGTGTGGGCGCTAGACTAGGACAATGGAAATAGAACAGGGGGAAAGTCTCTGTGTGTGGTAGAACTAGAAATTGAACCCAGGGCTTCACAAATGCTAGGCACTTTTTTAAAAAAGATTTATTTTATGTATATAAGTGTTCTGTCTGCATGTACAACTTTATGCCAGAAGAGGGCATCAGATCTCATTACAGATGGTTGTGAGAATTGAACTCAGAACCTCTGGAAGTGCTCTTAACTGCTGAGCCATCTCTTCAGCCCTCTAGATAATATTTTTTGAGACATGGTCTCATCCAGCTTAGCCTCAAACTTGTCAGATAGCTGAGGATAACCTTGAACCTTGACCGTCTGGTCCTTCTGCTTCTACCTGCTTCCCACATGCTGGAATTGTAGATGAGTGACACCATGACCAGTTTGCACAGTGCTGGGTCCAACCGAGAGCCCCATGCACGCTGGGCAAGCATTGATTGACCAAGCTATAACCCCACTCCTTTTGTTTTAAGAAAAGGTTTTAAGTCGGGCAGTGGTGCAGTGGTGGTGCACACCTTTAATCCCAACACTTGGGAGGCATAGACAAGCAGATCTCTGTGATTGTGAGGCAAGCCTGGTCTACAGAGTGAGTTCTGGTATGGACAGCCAGGGTTAATCAGAGAAACCCTGTCTCCAAAATAAGGAGAAAAAAAAAAAAGAACAATAGAAAGGGGGTCTTTTTTAAAGATTTATGTTTTATGTGTATGAGTGTTTGTAAGTATGTCTATGCACCACACCTGTGCCTGGTGCCTGCAGAGGCCAGAATAGTACCTTGAATCCCCTGAAACTGAATCTATAGATAGCTATGAGCTATTATGTGGATGCTGGGATCTGAACCAGATCCTCTGCAAGAGCAGCAAGTGCTCTTAACTACTGGGCCCCTGGTTTTTGATTTATTTTTGTTTTGTTTTTTGCTTTATTTTTAATTTGTGTGTGTATGTGTGTTTCTCATTTGTTCATGAATGCAGGTAGCTGCAGAGGCCAGAAAAGACTCTCAGATCCCCTAGAGCTGAAGTCTAAGCTGACTGGGAAACTGACTGAGTCCTCAACTAGAGCAGTATACAGTCTTAATTGCTGAGCCATCTCTGCAGCCTGAGCCTTGCTTGAATCATGATCCTCATGCCTCTCCCTCACAAGCGTGTGTCCGCACACGTACATGAGTGTACTTTGTTCTTGCATTGTTTTCTTCAAAACGGGGTTTCTCTGTGAAACAATCCTGGCTGTCCTGGGACTCACTCTGTAGACCAGGCTGGCCTTGAAAGAGATCCACCTGCCTCTGCCTCCCAAGTCCTGGGATTAAAGGTGTGCGTCACCACCACCCAGCCCATCATGGTGTGTACATGGTGTGTACTTTATTCTTATTCATAGTGGTTTTTATTCTTAGACATAGCAAACCTGAGCTCTGGGCATGGGGGTTGTATTTGGACAGTTGGGTACTGACTCCTCTTCCCTCTTACCACCCCCACCACATCCTAAGCCGACACGAGGCTGGATCTGTGTGCAGCAGAGCTGCTCCAAGGGGCACTTGCCTCTTCAGATTCTCTGCAGAGCAGGGAAAGGGAAGTTGGGATGAGTATGTGACCTACAGCCCTGGGTTAAAGGCCCTACTTCACTATTACCTGTGGAACCTGTTTTTAATCTCCATTTATCTGAGGAAGTAGAAAAGCTATTACACAAAAAAATTACACTGTGGGTGATAGTGCCTTCTGGTTAGTAATTACCTGAAAAGGCACACCAAAACAGAACAGACCCAGTTGTGAAGGTTCTGGTGGTGTTTGGTTGGTTGGTTGCTTTTTCAGGACAGGGTTTCTCGTAGCTTTGGAGCCCCTCCTGGAACTACCTCTTTAGACCAGGCTGGCCTCGAACTCACAGAGATCCGTCTGCCTCTGCCTCCCTAGTGCTGGGGTTAAAGGTGTGCGCCACCACCACCCAGCCCATCATGAAGTCTTAATGTCCTTAAGCAGATCTTTTTACATGCCCCTGTGTGACCAAACAGGAAAGTGATTGACGTCTGTGCCATTAAAGTCTTTGTTCTGCCATGTATCAGTTAGTACTGTTGGTACCTGTCCTGGAAGGTAGAAGTGGAACCCCCAAGTGTCAGTTGATGTGTTTTCATTTCTAGAAGGCTCTATCTTAGCATTTAAGCCTGAAGGGAGTTTTTAGGTTCGAGAGATCAGTCAGAGCAGACCTACAGCCATGCAAGGAATTGGCCAGGAATCTGTCTTTTGACCCACAGGAAGCCACACTAACTGATAAACACATGCGTGTCCCGAGGGCACGGCACACGGAGTCTTTGGATACAGGATTAGAACTTGTCTTGGCTGTAGGTCTGCTCTGACTTGCAGTGGACCGCATGTAAAATTACTTAACTCTGAGATAAGACCTTTGAAAGAAATATGACCCTACTTCTCCATTTGTTAATTATCTGCTATATTCAGCGTGTAATTGGCACTTGACACTCAGACCCCTAATTCAAATGCCGTTGTTTCTCAAACAGCAAGCTCATTTCTAACACAGAATCCTGGGCTACACCTGCCTGCTGAGTCAAAATGCAGGCCAGGGAGAGATCTGTGTTCTCTAGTAAGCTTCTTTAGTGGTCTCGCAAAGACGGTGATTTGCCCTTGTTACATTTTTGCTGTTTGTTTTTAAGACTGGATCTCATGTGTCCTAGGCTAGCTTTGAACTCACTAAGTAGTTGAGGATGAACAAGAACTGCTGATCCTCCTGTATCCCAAGTGCTGAGATAACAAGGTGTGCCAGTGCTCCTGCTGCTGTTTGTCGTCAGTGCTGGGGACTGGACCAGGGCTTTGTCCATGCTAAGTGCTTTACCAACTGAGCTACTTTCCAGACCTTTCCCCAGCATAATGGGAATGATTTGCAGCTCGGAATAATTTGCCCCGTACTACACAGTAGGTATAATGATCAGTCCAGGTCTGCCAAGTTCCACAGACCTTGACTACACTGCATGATGGGATGAGGAGACCCCAAAAGGCCCTCCGTGCAGAATGTGCAGCAGGACAGCTATCTCTGTAGGTCACTTCTTACTGATAATTTTGACATATATGGTTTCAATATTACCTAGAAGAAATATTGTCCGAGTGTGTTTAAAGCAGATTGCACTGTAGCAGATTTGCACGAAGCAGCAGGTGGTACAGCCAGTGGTAAACTGAGCAGGGCCAGGTCTTAAATCCTGTTAGCTCTTTGGGCCATAGGCCCTCTGCTGGAACCCTTGAGCCCTGCCTTTACCACATAAAAGCATCCAGACGACATGAAAACAAGGGACGGGGATCTGTTCCAAATTTTTTTTATTTTTTGTTTTTTGAGACAGGATTTCTCCGTGTAACAGCCCTGGCTATCATGGAACTAGTTCTGTTGACCAGGCAGGCCTTGAACTCAGAGATTCTTTGCCTCTGCCTCCCAGATGCTGGGATTAAAGGATTATACCACCACCACCCTGCCCCCGAAGAAATTTTTTTAATGACTTTTAAATTTTTTTATTTTTGAGACAGGGTCTCTTCTCAAAAACACCCAAAAAAGGATTGTGCCACTTAAAAGATTTTATATGTATGAGTGTTTGCTTGCATGTATGTCAGTGTTCCACATGCATGTCTAGTGCCCTCACATCAGAAGAGGGTGTTGGATCCCTTGGAACTAGAGTTACAGAAGGTTGTGAGCTGCCATGTGAGTACTGAGAATAAAGTAACAAGTGCTTTTAACCAGCGAGTCATCTCTCCAGCTGTGTGTGTGTGTGTGTGTGTGTGTGTGTGTGTGTGTGTACCTAAACTTGTGAGTTGGTTCTCTCCTTCCCATTCCGTTGGTTTTGGGGGTTGAACTAAAGTTGTTAGACTTGACACCAAGCATCCGCTGAGCCATTCTGAAGGCCCTGTGTTCCATAGAAACAGTGGATTGAATTTGATAGGGGAAATAGTTGTCCAGCTGCTGACTTAGATAAAAGGTCTGTGAGTATTAGGTATCAACTTGATGTTCTAGACAACAGGAATTGTAGAAGGAAAAAACACAAATATTCCTGCCCTCTTGGAGCTCATGTTTAGATCCTTTATTACTGGATAATAAGCATAGTTAGCCTGAGTATATGTTAGAAAATATTTACACCCTTTATTATTGGACAATAAGCATAGTTACCTGAGTATGTTAGAAAATAAATGCAGTGGGGAAAAGAGAGGAGTGAAGGGGAAGGGTTGTGATTTAAAATAAGGTGGTAGAGTTTGCCCAGCTTGAACTCGTGATTCTCCTGCCTCTTATGCAGTCAGTCCTGGGGACAGAGCCTATGGTCTTGTGCATGGGAAACGCTGAGCTATATCACCAGCTCTAAGTGTAAGAGCGTGTGTGTTTCCAGGGATCTAACTAGACCTTGGTAGTGTTGTGTTATCTTACTACTGAGTTATATCCCTTACAAACTAAATTTTCTTCTACTTCCAGGATTTTTCCTTAGATTTCTACAAGTAAAATCATTGAGCCCAATGAAAGTGATTCTAAAGATGTATCGTGCCATCCCCTTTGAAGATTGCCACCAGACTGGATCATGGTGGCAAATCCCTGTAATCCCAGCACTCGGGAGGCAGAGGCAGGTCCATAGAGCCTGGTCTATAGAACAAGTTTCAGGACAGCCAGAGCTGTTACACAGAGAAAACTGCCTCGAGAAACAAAACAAAGACTGCCAGCACAGACACACACAAGTGAGCGTGCCTAAGTACCCACGCTGCTTATTACATGTCGCTTATGATTCCAGGCTCAAGCACGGACGTCAGTGAGGACTGGGAAAGGGACTTTGACTTGGACCTGACTGAAGAAGAAGTGCAGGCGGCACTTTCCAAAGTGGGCGCCTCCGGCGAGGTAAGTCGCCCTGGTCGGCCGGAGCAAGCTAGTGCAATGACATCAGGGTGGAAGTCCTTCCCCAGCACTCCTTGCTCCCTGCTATGACTCCCTACCAGGGAAGTGAAGTAATAGCTGCAGTAAGGGATGCTGCTGCTCAGTCCTAGGCTGGATGCATGAATGAGTTTTTGACCTTAGGTCTGTATCACAGTCACCCAAGGAACAAGAACAAAACAGATGCTGAGCAGGGCATGGTGACACACTCCCAGTATAAACCCAGTGCCCAGGAAGACACGGAGATTGCTGCTTGGAGTATGTAGCAAATTCAGGCTGACCTGGGTCTGGATTAAAATAGAGAGATATAGATGTTAAAGCCTGCCCCTGGTCTTGTGACTTATGGGGACAGAAGGCCTTTGATTGAGACCAAGTCATTTAACTTTCGTCCTCATCTAAAGTAAAGATGGAAAGTAGCTGGCTTAGAATTCTTAGCAAGGTAAACCAAGAAACACTCTTTAAGTGCTGTGCCTGTCATATGTCATCCAGTAGACATTAGTGACAAACACCACAAAACCCATTCCTGCTATTAAGTTTAAATGGACCTTTGATTGTTTTCATTCTTTGCTGCCTCCCCAAATCAAGAGTTGGTCCAGTTTCAGCCGAAAATGATGGCACACACTGAGGAGACAGGCAGACAGATCTGTGTGTTTGAATTCAAGGACAGCATGGTCTACATATCGAGTTCTAGAACAATTAGACAGGAGATCTGCCTCAAAATAAAACAGAAGTGGGCAGTTTAGAGAAAGACACACAAGGTCTGAGTCTTTGTGTGTTTTCCTCTCTCTCCTCTCTGTTCTCTCTCCCCTCTTCTCCCTCTCTTTCCTTTTCCCCCATTGTGGGGGTTATCGATAACTCACTGTATCCCAGGTTGGCTGTGAATTTGTAGCCATCCTCTTGCCTTAGCCTCCTGAGTTCTGGGATTGCAGGTGTGAACCACCAGGCTCAGTGACAAGGACCTGGTTTTTCATATTAAAAAGCTGGGGAATTAATGACCTTTTGCAACTATGACCTCACTGTTACAATAATTCTATTACTATTACCCCATGCCCTCTTCTGTCTTTTAGCTCTCTAGAACCTGATATGCTTGGCTGGGAATGTGACTCTGGTCAAGCACTCGCCAAAGCATTCAGGAGGTTCTCTGAAAGAATAAGCAAACAGTCAACAAAACCTACTAGGCAGTATACCTGAGCAGGCCACTCAGTCCCTCTGCAGCAGGAGTCAGCTGGAAACAGGCCAAGAGTAACAAGGCAAGAGGACAAAGTTAGGGTGCAGAGCCCCTGGAGAAGACCTTGTGCAAAGAACATGCATCCAACAGGAGGGGGAGGAAAGAGTCCATTGACCTGTGATGGATCCAAGTCGAGACTGCCTAAAGCTTGCGCGACTCCTTTAAAGTTGACAAGAGAGATAAAAGTTTTAGCTATATTGGCATCTGCAGCACCCTGCGACCCTGGTCCTAGTCCAGTGCCACTCTCAGTTCTTGGCTTTTACAAAGCATGGCCTTTGTCAGCTCAGCAGTTAGTAGGTTCTCCTTTTGGGGACTGCCTAACTCCTCAGGCAGGCCATCCCTTGCAGAGGCAGAGCTAGGTTTAGTTGGTAGAAGTAGAATTTGAAAGCAAAGAAAGCAGCAAGCCCTTCCTTCAGGCAGCTGCCTCTGTGTTCCCCAGTGTGGTCCCTAAAACTAGGGATTACTTGTGGGAATGGGCCCTTTCCAGTGGTAGCCTTGCTCAGCAGGGGGAGGTGGGCTTGGGCTGCCTCAGTGTGTGCTCTCATTATCTCCTCACCTTTGCAGCTGGAAGATGTGGAGTGGGAGGACTGGGACTGAGGAGAGCCAGAGCAAGCAGCTCCCCACCCAAGACATATCCCACCTCCCTTGCTCGCTAATCTCAGCCAGCCTTGGAAGACACTGAGAATGTCCCCCCCAAAATGGCCTCTACCATCCAGAAATTGGTGCAGATTCTGATGGCTCCGTGCTGGCCCTCTGCTCACACCTTGGAAGAACCTTTCCAAATACAAATCCAGAAGTCTGACTTGTGCCAACTTTAGGATGACTTAAAGGGAGGACCCGAACCCCACCGGAGAGCCTGCATTTCTCTACTGTTCTAGGGACTCCTGCTGGGAAACCTCCTGGGGTAGCTGTCTTCTGCACACACAGGAGCTGAAACACAGGTCTCTGAGAAGGCCATAAGCTAGTGAGCTAACAAGGGAGGCTAGCCACCTGCCCTTGGCTACACAGGGACAGTGAATAGCGTTTTGGTTCCTGTCTCAGTGAGTAAGAGGCAATCATCTCTGGGAAATTTGCCTCTCTCTGGAATCTCCCTCCCAAGTGTTTTCCACTCCTGTGAAGGTCCTATGGGTTCAGAATCTAAGACCAAATCTTGAATCTCCTTTAGCCCACACCGGGATATCCCTACATCTTCCCAGGGCTTTTTCCTGTCAGATGCACCCAAGTCCTTAGCCCAGCTGTGCCACTGCAAGAGTCTGCTCTTGTATTTTTTCCCCTCCCCAAGAAGGGAGGGAGCCACTTTCAGGCCCTTCTGGGTGTTGCCTGGTTGGATACCTGCTGCGAACAGCCACCTACCTTGACTCCCATAGCATAGGACACAAGCCAGCTGTGAGCTCTGTGAAGTGAGCAGAAACGTGCTCAGCCATCTGCAGGCCTGCTTCTCCTCAGCCCTCTGCTGAGGAAGGACCTCCTTCCTGAAGACTTTCCGCCTGGGGCTCGGTGAGGGCTGCACAGAGACCCGGTGCTTCAGATAGAATTCTGGTGATTCTGTGCTGGTGCATCCCCTAGTGACTTAAAGAGATCTTGACAGGGGCACCATGAGTAGTGGGCACCTCGCTTCAAACCTTCAGAGAAGAGGGTAGAATGAAGAGAATGCTAAATCTTTTTTCTTTTTCTTTTTGATGGGATGGGATTTTTCTCTTTGTAATTTTTAGTTTAATTAACCTTTTGGTTGTTTGTGCAATATTATATATTTTAAATTATAATGCATCTCCCCAGAGTATTTTGTAGCTGGGAAAAGGAAAAAAAAAAAGAAAAATTCTAACAGCTGTTAGTTTTGTAATTAAAAAGGAACAAAAAGCAAAGTTTGTCCTGAACCTTTTACAGATTTGTCATAACAGCATTAAAGTGATTGAACAGAAGCCAGAAGTGTCTGGGGATGTTTCTGTCCCCACAGCTGCAGGTGTGACTTCCTGCCC
Organism: Microtus oregoni; assembly: GCF_018167655.1. NCBI lineage: Eukaryota > Metazoa > Chordata > Mammalia > Rodentia > Cricetidae > Microtus > Microtus oregoni. The sequence goes on along the minus strand of NW_024543064.1, from coordinate 23,431,734 downwards.
GGAGCTGGCACTATAGGTGGGGTACAGCCTGGGTCCTGAGGCCTCTGGGTTGAGAAAGGGATGAGCCCAACCCACGGAGGCAGGAGGCCATTTCTTCGTCTCAAGGACCTTTGCTTTTGTGTGGAAAACAGGTTGTAGTACCTGAGCAGCTCCAGTGGGGCATGTTCCTTCTCTCTTCTCCCTGCCCAGGATGGCTTTAGGGTCTAACTTAATGAACCTTAACTAAACACCTATAAACATCATTTTGAGAACCATTAATAAAAGGCCCTTAGTTCTAAGATCTTTAGAGGGAAAGATGTCTCGGTAAGGGATTTGTGGGACCTCCTTAGGAGGTAGAAGTAGGCTAAGTTAAGTGTCAAATATAGATCACCATTTTAGAAGCAGGTGTTTGGGTTTGCTTTCTCCCCCTACTTTATTGGGGAGGACTTGCCATTGCTTTTATCAAGTGCTTGCTAGCCATGGGTGCCAACTAACTTCTTCGATTGAAGGCCGGAGTATCATATCTGGTTCCAAGAGCCGCTTGAGCAGGTCCTGGCATTCGGTTGAGATGCCCAGATGAGTGGGGAAGGATACCCCCTTCTGTTGCTGCCACAGCATCTTGGGGATATCTGTGTCATCAAAAGGTAGGCTTGCACAGAGCATTACATACAGGACCACACCCATGCTCCAGACATCACCTTTCTTGCTATCATGGGGTATGCCCTGCAGCACTTCGGGAGCGGCATAGGCTGTGCTGCCACAGAAGGTCTGGCTCAGCTCCCTGCATGACTTGGGTAGAACCTTGGCAAAGCCAAAGTCGGTCAGCTTCAGGTTGAAGCCCTGCAACAAGGCGTTCTCACACTTAAGGTCCCGGTGGGCCACGCCACAGCCATGGCAGTAGCGAATAGCCTCAACCATCTGGCGGAAGAGGGCCTTGGCCCGGCTCTCGGGAAGCGGCCCTCCGTTCAGCACACAGTCAAAGACATCCCCTCCCTCAGCCAGTTCCATCACCAGGTAGATTTTTCCATCTGCTGACTCCAGCATCTCATACACCCGGATGATGTTTTTGTGGTCCAGGGTACGGACAATCTGGAGCTCCCGGGGCAGGAATCTCTGGATAAACTCTGAGGGGGAAAGTGGAGAGGCAAAATGGACTATCAAAAAAGGAGGGCCTAATTCCTCCCTCCTGGCTCCCGTTTCTGTCTTCTGGACACCCACCGTGTCTGTGTGTCCCTCCTTGACTCCCTGAATAGTCTCAGAAGTTCTCGCAGCAAATATCCCCTTTTCTGACTTCATAGTTAGCTCATACTTGGAACCTGCTCCCTGCAGCCTGTGAGACCACAGATAAGGGGGTACTTGGGAACTTCAAATAAAGCTGCTGAATCCCAGGGTTCTTTCCAGGAGCCCTGTTTTCCTGTCCCTTTTCCACCTCTCCTTACCAGTTCCTATCATCTAGCCAATACCTCCTGGGATAGGAAAAACTGAGGCCCCTTTGCCATATATTTTGTGAATATGGGCAGTGCAGCGATCCTGGATCTTCACATCCGTCTATTACAGACCTGAGGGCAGTAATCTGGCTTGTTTTGCCCGTCACCAAAAGGGAAGAGCTATTTCTGACTGAGCAAAGCACCTACCCACGTCTGCTAGCCCACCCTCCAAAGGGCCCCTGCTCACCTTCTGGCCCTCCCATCTTGTCTATAATTTTAATTGCCACTTTTCTTTGATGTTTTTTGGAAAATGCTTCTTTGACTTTTGAGTAGGTCCCTTCCCCAATGGTCTTGCCCAGCTGGTACCCATTGGAGAGAAGAAAGTCCTCCATGCTGTGTAGCGCCTCCTTTCGTCACCCTCTCAGCTCATGCTGCCTCTGCGAGGCAGCGCTACTCCACCATCGCCCTTTGCCTGCTTCTTTTCCCCCCAAGGACTTCATCCACAGCCGCCTCCAGGGCTAGAACATTCTCCGACTGGACACAGCCACAGGTGGTGGGGAGGGAGAGGACCAGACATTTTTAAACTCCTGCCCAATTGTGATGTAAATGCTGTGTGACCCTCAGACAACATGGGCAGTGTCCCTACTTGCCCTCACCACCACCAGCAAACCCAGCCTGAGTTAAGTCATTCATGAGTTGAGTAAGGCACCGAGTGGTAACAGTGCCGGAGAAGGGACCCCGGTGGCTGTTGTAGGCCAGGGAAGCCAGGTTCTGCTTCCAGGCAAGTCTCCCTCATCCCCGAAGTCTCCATCGAGCTGTTGGGAGATAGTGCAAACCGGTCACCAAACTGCGGTCGCCAGAGCCCTTTGGTTTCAGGCCCCGGGCCCTCACTAAATGCCCACATGGCCAAGGGTAGCCTAGAATTCCAGCGAGGAATAGGCTGTGTGAGGTCAGCACGCAGAGCCCAGGGTCACAATGCAGCCCTCCCCTTCGGCACTGGGGCCCCTGCGCTCAGCAGACACCTGCCAGGCTCCGCCTGGACCGGAGCGTCCTCCCGCCGCCAGGGCTCGGGCAGTTGCTTCCAGCCTGGGACCGGCCTCGGCCTCCGGCAGGTAAGCCACGACCCACGAGCAGCACGGGCAGGGAGCGTCCAAGGCTCCGGAGCTGCCTGACCGTCACTCCCCGCGCAGAGTGTCCCGGGCCCTGGACATGAGTGCCCAGGAGACCCCACAGGGTCGAAGATTCCCCATTGAGGCCGGAGACTCCCCTGGCCTTGCCTCCGCCCCCGAGTCCCAGGACAGCCCGGAGCCAGTAGCTACGGATCATAACCCTGTCAGGTGAGGCAGATGCCCTCTGTCCCTCGGCCCCGCCCCATCACCATCCCCAGGGCCCTACCCTAGAGGATCCCAGGCGCGCCCCAACACTATGCGCCCCCTGTCGCCTGCCGCTTTCGCCAGGCCGCTCCGACGCTGCCCGGGCTGCCACTGTCTGACGCTGCTGCACGTGCCCATCGACGTCTACCTGGCCATGGGCGGGAGCCCCCGGGCCCGTGCCACCTGAGTGCGCCTGTGCACGGCAGCTCCGCAGGAGCCGGGCAGGACGAGGCCAGTCGCGGGCCACCACGCTGAGGTCGCACGCGCCGAGCACGAGACAATGATGCACATTTTAAAATAAAAGAATGATGCACATTTTAATAAAGCACAGCATAAACTGTTCTTTCCACTCCGGGCTGGCCGTGTATGTGTATCCGTCGGATCGAGCTGCTCTGCCCTAGCCAGTACCGCCCCACTAGCCCTCCTCCCTCAGACCAACCTTCGACCCATCTCCACTTCCCAACCCGCCTCCCTCTAGGGTAGTGGTTCTCACGCTGTGAGTGGCGACCAGTCAGGGAACGCTTGAAAACACTTGAAGACTGTAGGAAAACACACAATTGGGGTTAAGAGGTAGCAACGAAAATACCTATGGTTGGGGGTCACCACAACATGAGGAACTGTATTAGGAAGGAGCTGTATTAACTGCATCAAGAAGGTTGAGGACCACTGTTCTAGGTAGGGGCTTGTTACCCTCTTGAGAGGAATTCTTGTAACTACCATTTACCCTGAGAATTCTTCAGTTGTCTTCCCCCCCCCCCCCCCCCCCCGTCCCGGGTTTCCCAAAGAAATCATTCTCTGCGGGACGCTGGCTGCTCACACCTGCTTAAGACTGGGGGAGGGGGAGATGAGCAGACAATGTGGAAGAAAATCAAAGGCTGACCACAGCAAGCCTATGTAATTCTTCCAAGCTAGAGTTGGATTCAGCTCCCTGCTGTAGGGGATCAAGGGACGACCCCACTTGCTCGAGCCTTTGGTTACAGTTCAGACTAGTAGTCTTGAGAAAATTTTTTTTTCTTTAAAGACTGATTTATTTTTAGTTTATATGTGTGTATGTTTTGCCAGCATGCCAGTCTGCTCACCATGGGCATGCACTGTCCACAGAGACCAGAAGAGGGTGTCAGATCCCCTGGAACTGCAGTTACAGGCAGTTGTGAGCCACTGTGTGGATGCCGAGGATCAAACACAGGACTTCTGGGACAACAGCCAGAGCTCTTAGCTGCTGAGTCATCTTTCCACCCCCTTTTTAATTTTTTTTTTTTTTTTTTTTTTGGTTTTTCGAGACAGGGTTTCTCTGCGGCTTTGGAGCCTGTCCCGGAACTAGCTCTTGTAGACCAGGCTGGTCTCGAACTCACAGAGATCCGCCTGCCTCTGCCTCCCGAGTGCTGGGATTAAAGGGTGCGCCACCATCGCCCAGCTCCCTTTTTAATTTTTTTTTTAAAGATTTATTTATTATGTATACAACATTCCTTCCATGTATGTTTGTATGCCAGAAGAGGGCACCAGATCCCATCACAGATGGTTGTGAGCCACCATGTGGTTGCTGGGAACTGAACTCAGGACCTCTGGAAGAGCAATCAGTGCTCTCAACCTCTGAGCCATCTCGCCAGCCCCCTCCCTTTTTAATTTTTAAGGCAGCTTTTCTATGTAGCACAGGCTAGCCGGGCACTCGACAACCTCCTACCACCATCTCAGGACTGAGATTACAGTACCATCACACCCAGCTAAAGTACCTTGTGTTGATTTCCTCACGAGCTCGCCCAGGTGGTCCTTAAATGCTAGGCTTTGTCTCATCCAGCCCAGGAATACCAAATCCTTCCACTCTCCCTTTTTCTTCTCACCTCTGGTACTTCCTTCCCTGCCCCACCCTCTTCTCAACCTTCATTTTATTTAAAAAGACCATAAAAATACGAAATAAATAAAAATGCTAAAAACAAACAAACAAAAACCCTAAAACCCTGTAACATAAGCATTTCCTGTACCTCCTATATGGTTGGTTTGTAAGGGAGCCTGACTTCAGGCGCTGACCTTGCCAGACAGATAACAGCTGTGCCAACTTGCTCTGTGAGCCAGAGAAAGGGCCATCCCAGGTGAAACACTGTGGGCAAAGGTTTTAAGGCAGGAAGGTGGAAAGCGGTTCTGGAATGAAGTTTTCACCTCCTCAAGCCCAGACGGTGTAGCATGCTGAGAGTCCGGGTTTACTGCAGAAACTCAAGGGACCACTCAACAGAGAAAAGGTACATCAAGGAAGCCTTGAGGCCCGAGCTGAGGAGTTTGAGCTTTGTTCTGCAGACAACAGACCAGGCTGGGCTCCATCCTCCTGTTTCTCTGTCTTCTATTCTTCTCCATCCTCCTATCTAGAAAAACCTCCGGCTTCAACTCCAATCCTGAGTTCAAGTCTTGTCTCTGCCACTCCCTGCTGCATGACCTTGGGCCGATATCTAAGCCTCTCTGAGCTTCCACATTCTTATCTGGAAGGGGGGGGGAGTGTTAAGTCCCCTCTACGAGGTTTTGGTAAGGTCATATCTATATCATACCAGGTAGGAGGCCAGACTCAGCCCTTGAAAAAGGCTGAAATTGTTGGCACTCTGACCTTTGATTTCAAGGGGCAGCAAAGAGCCAGGCAGCCATGGATACTGTCACCGTTCTGCAGAGGGTTGGATCTAGAGCCTAGGGAAGGGACAGCTTCTAGAAAAATCCTTAGTTAGAAAGGATTTTTTCTACATAACCCTACATGCCTCGTTCTCAAGGGTAGGGCTGCCCAGAGACTACGGTACAGGACCCCCTGCTCCCAAGCCTTAGCCTGGGCCTGAGCAATGACAAGGGACCCAGAAAAAGACATTTGAATCGCTGCCTTCTCTGACTTCTCTCACAGATACCTTATTAGCTAGCCCCTCCCTAAGGGACCCCCTTTTAGAAGGAAGGGGGCGAATCCAAGTACAGATGGACCCCCCAGGTTTCCATGGAGACGGCAGGGAAAGGGTTGCTGCATCACCATGGCAACAATTGACGTCAGCACTATTTCCCATCTCTTGATATGAGAGGGGGGCAGCCGCCCCAACCGCGAACAAATCCCCCACAAAGCCTCCTCCCCTCACTGAGCCAATCAGCTGAAGGGTGGACAGGCTTAATATAGCACTAGAGGTAAAAAGCAAGGCTCTGATGTATGTCAACCCTCGGTTCAAATCCTTGCTCTGCCTCATCCTCGCTGTGGAACTCTGAGCAGATTCCTTAACCCCTTCAAGCTTCAGAGGTAAAGCCAGGGAAAAGCCAACCTTCCTTCAAGGGCTGCAGGTCACACATTAGGACCGGGCCATGGGAAGAGTGCAGTGACAGTTTCTCATTTTGGGATCTGTCAGGGAGTGGTGGCCTTGCAGATACAGTCTCAACCAAGCGCTAGAGGGGGGCCCCAGGATGATCACGGACCAGACCCCAGGATGTGTGCTCTTGACGAAGTCAGTGCCAGTGGAATTTCCAGGCTCTGAGGAAACCACAGAATGTCACGGTCCCTGAAACCCATCACATCCGGACTCTGACCCAGCTTCCTCTCTCTCCTCCTCCCCGATGCCCTGGACTGAGCCTTGTCAGCAGTCTTTGACTTCCTGAGCCTCCATCCGCTCCTACAGGGAGAAAGATGAATGGGAGGACCGCGGGAAGACAGAGGCCAACCCTGCAGCAGGTCGGACAGGGCGGCCCGGAGCAATGATGGGTGTTCCACACCCATGGCCCCTTCCCCACGCGCCACTGGGCCTCAGAGGCATGCCGTTCCTGCTCATTTCCTCCAACCAAGGCAAACCCCGGCACCATTCTGAGTGAGATTCTGTCACCAGCCATCCAGACTCCTCTCATGTTGGCCCTAACCACTCTCAGCCTCCTCCTTGCTTGGTTGTCCCAGTCTCCAGCTGCAGGAGTCAGCCCTCCTTAAATCTCATCAGTGGCTTTATGTCGCTGGTCCAGCCACATCAGATACCAGGCAGCTCCTCACAAATCTATCTTCCTGCCTTTTTTTTTTTTCTCCCAAGACAGGATTTCTCTTGTGTAGACTTGTCTGTCCTGGAACTCCCCTTTAGACCAGGCTGGCTGGCCTTGAACTCACGGAGATCTGCCTGCCTCTGCCTCCCGAGTGTTGGAATTAAAAGGCACCACCACTTCCTGGCTGTGTTTTTTTTTTAACCTGCCTTTAGCCCCAGCCCTGGTGTGAGTGGAACATGAGGGCCACTGAGGCTTGTAGACAGAGGGGGGCTCTTGTCTCAGGGGCATAAGGAAGAGTCCACACAGCAGGACACCCAGTGTCCATCTCTGGCTTCTACCCTAGAATGTGGGCACATGCACACATACACACAGATAATAAATCCTTTTTTTAAAACAATAAAAGTGATGTACACACTGTTAATCCCCAGAGCATGTCTCTAAATAAACAGATAAATAAGTAAATAAATAAAAACCAGTCACCTGTGCTTTATATACTTCATTTAAGATGCTGGGCTGGAAAGCTGGCTCAGTGGTTAAGGGCACTGGCTGCTCTTCCAGAGGACCCAGGTTTAATGCCCAATACCCAAGGAGCAGCCCCAGTTACAGGGGACCCAATACCCTCTTCTGGCCTCCATAGGCACCAGGCAAATGAGTGGAGCACAGACATACATGCAGGCAAAACACCACATATAGGATGTAAATGAGAATTGAAAGAGGAAGAAGAGGAGAAAGAGAAGCGAGCCTAGACTTCTGATTCAAGCAAGTGTTTCTACAGGAGGACTTGATTGCTGTGAGACAGGAGCATGGCTGTCATGGTCACACAGCCTTGGAAGCCTCCAGGAGGCAGGTAGGGGTCGGGCAAAAGTCAGTTTGAAAGACAATAGGGTCTCTGACACCCACTGGAAGCACGAGAACCTAGATAGACTGGGACTTGCCCATGCCAGGGTGAGGGGGGTAAGCCAAAGACCGTGAACCTGCCACACTGCAAAAGCTTCTAAGATAGCAAGAACAGGAGCTCACAGTGTCTCAAAAACAAGGGCCCCAAAGTATCTCAAGCGGGAGGGAGGTTCTGACTGTGTGAGTGTCAAGTAGGCCACCGATGAGGGGTCCAGTCAGATAGGCTCCGTGCATCCATTGGATTTAGCAACAAGGAGGTCAGAGGATGACCTTGAGGAGCTGTTCCCACGGGTTGGTGAACGCGGGAGGAAACCAGATTGCGGCGGAGGCCACACAGCCAAGTCCCCTTCTTCAAGAATGCTGGTCTGTAACTGTAAAGGAGCTGGAGAAGGGAGTGGAACAGGAAGGCTTGCTTTTCTCGCAGAGATAGGCAAGCCCAGATCCTGCTGACTGGTGGGAAGGAGCCATCCTGGAGGGAGGGGCTGGTAGAGGGAGACTGTCCAAAGAGAGAGAAAAGATCCCTAAATATGGCTGCATGATTGGGGAGGGGGCAAGTCAGGGCCTGTACTGGACGCTGGGGGCTCCAAACAGCTGCCCACTCTCTCCTGAAGCCTGTGTGAGTCACTAATAGCCGAACTGGCAGTGTGGGGAAGGGAGCTAGGCCAGGGCATTCCTCAGGATCTCCAGGTCCGGGAGGGCCCAGTCTGGGCTCAGAGCCCTGAACACCAGGCTTCGAGCCGGACAAGGGCACACAGACCCCTCACCCGTTTATTTTTTACTGTTCTCCAAACCTTAGTGTCTTATTCAGCCAAAAGAGCGAATTCGAACAGATGGTGAATTTGTCATGATTTAGAGTTGAGGTGAAGGAAGTCTTCCTCTTCTACAGCCTCGGATGTGAAACTACGCAGGCAGAGAAGGCCTTTGCGATGTGGGTCCCTGTGAGCACCGCAACAGGGGTGTGGTATCAAGCTGGAGGCCTCTGGGGCAGTGAGGGGGTTCTCTCTTTTCAGCACCCCAAACTGTCCTTCCTTTAGCCCCTAGGACTAAGGGGCTGGGGGTCTTTATCTTGGAAGCTGAGGAGGCTGATGGGGACTAGATCCCATCAAAGACCAACTCAGACCCAGCTCCCTCTGCCAACTGATGCCCAAAGCAGCGAGCCCAGGGGAACTGTGAGCTGTCACGCCTCCCCCTCCACACCTACGCGGCTGTTAAATGATCCAACCCTGGGTCAAGAGGACAAGACAAGCTATTCGCTGAGCCTGCCCACTGCGTGGTGAATTCTCTTGTCCCAGCGAGGACTGGAGAGGACTGTGGGAGGGTGTTGCTGGCTAAACCACCCTCTCTTGGCAACAGTCTGGGGGTTGGAGTGAGGTGCCCAGATCCAATCCCCCTGAGAATCCCAGTCTCTCCAGGTTGACTACAGTGATCCCGACCGGTGAGAGAAGAGAACCCCCGAAGTGACCAATCCCGCACTGCCTGGACCAGAAGTGTATTTCTGGGGCCACGTCTCAGCCTGGGCAACTGCTGACTGAGCCCGCAGCGCCACCCCCTGCCGGGTCGCTGTCCCGAGAGCAAGAGGCTGCCTGCCCGGGCCACCCGCCGTCGGGGCAACGGCCACTGATTACTGCACCCAAGCGGAGGAGCCCACCAGGGAGCCGGTAGGGACTCTCGGGAAATCAGCGGAGGCCTGGGAGGGGTGGGGCTCTGGGGGAAGGGGGAGGGGCCGGACCGGGGCGGAGCCCCCGAGGAAGTCGCGGGGCCTGGGCTGGGAGCCGGGGGCTCCTCCGGGGATTCGAGCCCTTGGGAAAGGGCGGGGCGTGAGCTGGAGGCCGAGTCCTCGGGGGAAAGAGGTGGGGTCAGATGAGGGGGCGGGGCCTAGAGGAGGTGGGCGGGCAGCCTGATCCCCCCCCACCGTGTCTGCCCAATTCCCAGCCCCTCCAGGTAGAAGCTCTAGCAGAGGAGCGTTAACTACCAGTTCTTAGGAAGACGTCGGGTTTCCCCGCACCCGGCGGGGCGGGGTGAGGGACGGGACTTGGGCGGGGCCGGGGTGGGGAAGGGCGAGGCAGAAAAGAAGTTCCAGCTTCTGAAGGCCTCCACCGTGATTTTTTTTGTTTTGTTTTGTTTTTCGAGACAGGGTTTCTCTGTGGTTTTGGAGTGTGTGTGGAAGTCAAAGGACAACCTGCAGAATCAGTTCTCTCCTTCTGCCACGTGGATTTTAGGAGTTGAATTTAAATTGTCAGGTTTATCGGCAAACGCCCTTACCTTTTGAGCCAACTTGCACGGCACGAACATTTTATTTTAAAAGCTGTCAAATATGGCTACATTGAAATGCCTATTCACCAAAGAAGGGGTTCCAAACAAGTAACAGGCTGGAGCGATACCTCTGCTGTTCTCCAGAGGATCTGAGTTTAATTCCCAGTAGACATGTTTGTGGCTCACGACCTCTTGTAACTCTAGCTCTAAGGGATCCTACATTCTCTTCTTACTTCTGGGGGCATCTTCACCCCAGTGACATACACACATACAGATACACATATACACATTTTTTTAAAAAACAAAAAAGCCCGGCGTGATGTCATATGTTTTTAATCCCAGCACACCTTGAGACAGAGGCAGACAAATCCCTGTGTGTTGGAGGTCGGCCTGGTCTACAGCGTGAATGCCAGGGCTACGTAGAGATACCCTGCCTCCAACAGTAAGAGTGCCAAACATAATGCTAGCTGCGTGTCCAGCACAAGGAATTTAAGGACCAAGATATCCTCAGCTATTTTCTAGGTAGGCCTCAGAGTGAGAGTGATTTCATCCCAGGGCCTGGTTGGCAAGATAAATAGGCAAAGAAAAACTGTGGAGGCATCCTCCTCCTGTGTGTGTCTGTGTGTGCTTCTTTTTTTTTTTTTTTTAGTTTTTCGAGACAGGGTTTCTTTGTGTAACAGCTCTAGCTGTCCTGGAACTAGCTCTTGTAGACCAGGCTGACCTCAAACTCACAGAGATCCTCTTGCCTCTGCCTCCCAAGTGCTGGGACTAAAGGCGTGCGCCACCACCGCCCAGTCTGTGCTTCACATTTCTGTGCTACTCTGAAGTCTGTGTGTCTGAACTGCCTCTGGTCTCTAAGTCCATTTATTTATAAGTCCTGTTTTGGCAGCTTGCTAGTTTTTATTTTTTTCTCCACTGAGTTCTTGGGGACACTGGTGAGAAAGTGGAGGTCCCTGCTCCCCTAGGGTTTACACTCCTCCAGGAAACAGGCCATAAAAAGGTATGAGAGATAAGCAACACGTGTCCTGTTTGAGAACAGGGAGGGGCCAGGTGCTGCTCCAGGCCGGACGGGCAGGGACTGTCTTGCTCACAGGTCTAGACAGTGCCTGACACATACGGGACTCAGTACACCGCTTGGCCAGGAAGTTCTGTCAGCTAGAAGGCTGAGGGGGTCAGCTATTTCTAGTCCTTAGGGAGTGTTCTAGACGGAGGCAACAGCGTGTGTCTGGTTGGTGACCCATATCCTGTGGCTCTCCCCCTGTCTGCTGTCATCTCAGGGGACATGGATTGGGTTTAAACAAGCCCCAGAGAGTCCCCAGGACAACTGCCCAGCTGATTTACTCCAGCAGAAAACTGGCCTAGCCAGATAGAGTCCTGGCATTTCCCTGGAAGCAGCCTTACCCGGAAGTGCACTGACTTTTCCCGGAAGCAGCCCTGGACCTTGGCTGTTTTCCAGTGTAGCATCCTGCAGCCCTCGAGGAAGTCCTTTGTCCTGTTTAACCACAGCCCTTGCTGAGGCGACCCCAGCCTTTCCTGTCATGCTGCCTTGTGGGCAAAGGGGAGGAGATGGGCTGGCTGAGCTGTAGTAGGTTCTGGCTAGACAGAAAGTTCAGGGAAGACCTGACAAGTGTGGGGAGTGACAACTGCCTGAAACTCCTGGGAGGTGATGAATCTCCAAGGACAGAGATGATTGATCATGCAAGCATCCATATCATCCAAAGACCTTGCTGTATGCATGGGAACTCAGCAAGGCTCAGAGGGGAAGGGATGACTGAATTGAAACACCTTGACCAAGAACCCCGAGCTTTGGCTTCCTTTCTTCACTGCTTTCTACTCTAAGCATTGTTTCCACCTGTAGACGGAACCGTCAACACCTAAGTGGTCCTCGGGTGAGGAGCCTGAGGCCCGCAGACACTAAATGACTCATCCAAAGACTGCAGCCCATCTCTGGCAGGGCTGTTGGAGCTCAGTCGCCTGGAATGCTCAAGGAGACTCCCCGCGCCTTACAGAGCCAGAGTTTGTTTTCTAGGAATCTGGGGATGCAGACTTCAGGCTGCTTACCTAATGATCCCGAGGCTGACCGGTGTCAAGCCAAAGATGAACAAAGGTGGCCTGGGAGCATCGCACATCGGGTGTGCCCGCCCTATGATATTACCCACCTCCTCCCTCCTCCTCTTCCTCCCTCTCCCCTCCCACGGACTCTTGAGTTTCTGCACTACATGCCCCAGTTAAACAGCTGTGTTTCCCTTGAGCTGTCTCCACTTTGTGTGGTTGTGTGTGTGTGTGGGGGGGTGTCTACCCCCATGGCCCTCCCATCCCTCCTGTCTCATCTGTGTGTATACCCTACAGAGCAGGCTGAACTCACGCCAGAAACACAGGCCAGCTGGGTGAAGGGTCTCACGAGGGCGATAGTTTCTTTGGGGCATAGTGGATTATCTGAAGAGTCAGGAAGGCTCCAGGGGCATTGCAGAGGGGAGGGGGTGAGCAGAGAGAGCAGCATTCTAGGCAGGAGGTCAAAGTGAGGGAGGACAGATTGAGCAGTTGTGAGCCAAAAGGTTCATCTCTGTAAGGGGCCACCAGACATGCCACTAGGTTTGCTTGCCAGCTAAGGTCAGCTGAGGGTCAGAGTTGTAGAGAACACGGGGTTGGACATGCTGGAGGAAACTGAGAGCCATAAACAAGTTTAAAGTAGGGGAGGGCCATCGTCCACGCACATCAGTTCAGTCTGTGGTCTTCAGACACCTGTCTGCACTTTCGCATACACAGGTTCTGTGTGGTACTGAGGCCAGTGGTGGTCCTACCCACACCTCCCCATAAAGGTGTGGCTGAAAGTGCCATGGTCAGAAGATAGAAGTCTTAGGGCTGCCATCCAGATAAAGACAGGTAGTTGGGGCGGGGGGGGGGGGGGGCAGGCATGGTGACACATGTTTTTAATCCCAGCACTCAGGATGCAGAGGCAGACAGATCTCTGTGTGTCTGAGGCTAGTCTGGTCTAAATAGGCAAGTTCCATGCTGGCCAAGACTATATAGTGAGACCCCATCATTAAATTGAAAAAAAAATATTGACAATCGCAGTACCCCACTCCTGAGCCCAACAGATTCCAGGGCTGTCTCCTCTACCTGTCACCACCCAGTTGCCTCTGGCTGTCTCTAGCCTAGATTTTATGCCCCCCCCCCCGACTGTCCTGGAACTCACTCTGTAGACCAGGCTGGCCTCGAACTCACTGAGACCCTCCTGCCTCTGCCTCCCAAGCACTGGCTTCCACTGCCTTTCTTTAGACCAGTCCAACTGATTCTTCCCTGGACTTCTTGCTTCTTCCTGTCCCTTCCGATCTCTGTTGACTGGGGCCTGTTTGTCTATGTCCTCTAGGTCCCTGTGGGGACATCCAGAGTGACCTCTAAAGGCAGCTGGGGCCAGAACAGGCCTGGGCTAGGGACAGAGATCTCAGTCACCACCATATAGTGAGAAAGGGAGAGGAGACACAGACAGACAGGACAGACGGACGGATGGATGGATTATTCCTCTGTCTGCAATACAGATTTTTACTCCAAACTCACAGATCCTGGTAACATTCCAAAGGTACTCAAGTCATCCTGACCCTGACGATCCTGCTTCCACACACACACAGCCCCCAGCTCTGCTCTCGGCTTGTCCTGTGTAGCACTGCAACCCTTACCCCCCCCCCCCCCCCCCCGGCCCAAGCCTCAGGGCTACCCTTAGCCTTCTTCCTCTGTCCTTTCCCATGGCCTCTCGTCACATTTGGCAAGTGAATAAATCATTCGCTCCTTCCAGAAACTGCTTCTTCCCTCAGTCTTGACGACACCCCTGCCCCAGGGTCACTCTCTCCTCACTGGGCACCACCAATAATCCCTCCAGGTGCCATGCTTCGAGTTCCTGCACTGCCTTCTGGAGTCATACTTTGCCCCTAATGGGTCCCACTGTGTCCAGTGGCTGCAAACGTGGCTTTGTCCCCTGGTGAAACTTTGAGAAAAGAGCATCTCCTTTCAGCTCAGGTTCTCCAGCCACTAACTGCCAGCCTGCTCTCTCCATGGACTTCTCGGGGCATCTTCTAGTTCAGCTCCAAGGTTATGCCCTTAGTTCCAGCCCTGAGAACAGTGAGAACTGTGAGAACAGGCAGCGCAGGGAGAGCCCATGTTGGCTACATCTCCGGAAGGCTTCAAGGACTGTAGCAAGCCCTAGTCCTTACAAGACACAGCATGGAAAACAATCAGATGCAGGCCAGTGGTAGGGCAGCCTTTGATCCCAGTACTCGGGAGGCAGAGGCGGGTGGGTTTCTGTGAGTTCGAGGCCAGTCTGGTCTACAGAGCGAGTTTCAGGACAGCCACGGCTACATAGAGAAACCTTGCCTCGAAAACAAAAAAATTATAAAAAGGAAGAAAACAGTCAAACAGAGGATCATGGTACAAAGGCTTGAAAAAGAGGGGCCATGGCTGGGCTGGAAGCCAGAGTGTGGGGTAGGGGCCAGATTGTGCAGGCCTTAATTGCTAGGTGCACAGCCACAGAGGCCACTAAGAGTGACAAGGTCAAGTGAAGAGCATGTTTGTTTTATTGTTGATTGATTGGTTGGTTGGCTTTTGTTTTTAGTTTTTTTTTTTTTTTTTTTTTTTTGAGAAAGGGTCCTGGCTTTCCTGAAACTTACTATGTAGGCCAGCTAGCCTCAAACCTGCAGAGATCCTCCTGCCTCTGCTGGGATTATTGGCATGCATCACCAGGTTTAGACTCAAATGATATATGTTTGAATTCACATTTCATTAAGCCTTTCATTCTTTCTCTTAACTATTTAACAGAAATTGATTAGTGGTATAATGCAGCTGGTTGGGATATAGCTCAGTGGATATTGGCATAGCTTAGGTGGGGGTCTATCTGGCTGGGCTGGAGTGTAGTCACTGGGTTGGGGTATCTCACTGGGCTGAAGTGTATCTCAGTGCTGGTGAACATACCTTGAGGATGGGGTTATGCTGGCTCAGATAAATGGGTTCCATCCCTAACATTGAAAAAGCAAAAGTTAGCCAGGTGGTGCCAGCAGAGGCAGGTGCATCTCTGTGAGATCGAGGCCAGCCTGATCTACAAATTGAATTCCAGAACAGCCAGGGCTACACAGAGAAACCCTATCTTGAAAATAAATGAAGGAAGGAAGGAAGGAAGGAAAGAAGGGAGGAAAAGAAAGGAAGGGAGGAAGGAAGGAAAGAAGGAAGGAAAGAAGGAAAAGAAAGGAAGGAAGGAAGATTAGAATTGTGGAGAGCAGCTGGGGAACAAGTCTAGTGGGCCAGGAGAAAGCAAATCTCCCTCAGAGCCATGGCTAAAGAAAGGTAAAGAAAAGACAAAGCTGAGTTTAGCTGAGCAACGTCTTAACCCTGTTTCCTGTGTGAAGAGCACTGAGCAGAAGCCCTACAGCCCAGAATCATGGAGTCATTCTTTCCCCCAGAATGTTGGTGAAGCTAGAAGGTTCCTGGGCAATGCTTTGATCAGGGAGTGGTGGTGCCCAGGTGGATCTCTGTGAGTTCAAGGCCAGCCTGGTCTACAAAGTGAGTTCCAGGACAGCCAAGATTGTTTCACAGAGAAACCCTGTCTCGGAAAGAAAAAAAAAAAGTAGAAGACAGAGAGATGGTTTAGCAGATGAAGCAGAAAAGCTCGGCAGCCTGAGTTCTATCCGGGAGACTCCACATGCATGCAGCATACACCGACGACACACAGACACACACAGATAGATATACAGTGACACGCACAGATTCACACAGACACACACACACAGGCCGCACCTACACAGACTCACACAGGCACATGTATAGGCACACGCATGCACACAGAGACTCACACAGACAAAGACACTGGCACACAGAAACAGACACACATACACAGTAAGAAAAGAGAAGAGGGTAAAGTCAGAGCCTGAGGTTTTCTCTGTAGAGGGAAGGGGCATGTTCAGATGCCCTGGGGTGGCCGGGAGTTTAGAGTTCTCAGGGAATGAATAGCTGTGGAGTTGAAGCTTGTGGGGCTCTCAGAAGAAGAACTTCCTGAATGCCCCTGGGAGCTGTGGCCTCAGGTGCAGGGTTTCTAGGCTTCCCTTAATGCCCCCTAGCTTGTTCAACTCAAAATAATTAGTCATGGGGGTGTGTACAGTGATGAGTCCCTTTTTATAAATGTGGATGCTTAGGCTCAGAGATCCCAAAGCTATGTGACGTGACGACAGAGCTACCACTTTACGCTGCCATCACCTCCACACCACACCGTAAGGCAGCCTGAATGGCTCCGAAAGTCCTCATCTAAGAGAGATAGCAGAGCAGGATTTAGGGGAGGGACCTTGCCTCCGGTTACAGAACTGGAAGGTAGTGTGGTTTAGCTCACCCCGGGGGAGAGGCTGACTGGGAGAAGGAGAGGGAAAGGCTATCAGGGAGGTTATGTGGAGGAAAGGGTGTGATTGGAGGTGGACTGGGACTTTCAGTTTCCCTGGTAGAGGGACTTCCCCTTCGTGGGGGATTTTGGCTGGAAAGTTATAAGCAATCCAAATTTCACTGTCCGGAGAATCTTTCCTTAGAGGTGCCCAGGAGTTGAAAAGAAACTAAAAGTCATGAAAAGGGAGGGAGTCCAGGCAAGGGCAGGCTCCCCACAGCCTAGATAACTGGGTTGAGTTTCTGGTGACCTCATCAAGCTTGGGGAATTGAGCCAGGAGCACGAGCCTCTGCTATCAGGGCAACCGAGCCCCACGGAACTCAACTGGGCAGAGAATGTGCCCATCCAACCAACGTCTGTGCCATCAACCCTGCCCTGGCACCAGTAACACCCCCCCTTCCCAAACCCTCACGAATACACTTTGGAGGAAAATATGGGGAAGGAAAAACAAACGTTCAGGACAGCCTAAAATTCTGGACCGGAATTTTCAGGCCTCCCCTGAGGTGGCCCAGAATCCATAGGTAGGCTCAAGGCCTAGAATTGACAGGCGGGTCACAGAACTGATTTCTGCTGACAGTTGAGCCCAGAGAGCCCAGGCTCATGAAAAGCAACGCTGGGTCCAGAAGCCAGGATTTGAGGGTCTTGAGGGTCTTGGCCCTCTCCTCGGTGGACTCCTCTTTGCTGAGCCCCTTGCCACTGCTGTCTACCTGAAGTGTTTTTGCTGGCTGCCTCCAGCTGAGCCTAGCACCTGGTGCCTTTTTTTTTTTTTCTTTGCTGGTGCTGGCCTTTGTTGTAGTTAAAGCTATCAAAGCTCCAACACTGGGCTTAGCTTCCTTCCTCTGTCAATGGGAACTCTGATGGCTGTACCTCCGGGGTCCTGGGATAAGGTACTCAGTCAGCGCCATAAGCCACCAGCATTACCATCTGTCAGTCCTGCCTGGCTCGCTGAAGATCTCTCCCGTGTTCAGGGATTTCCTTCACTCTACACCCGGGAAGTTCTTGTTTCAGTCAGTTAGCTTCTTCCCAGGCCCTCCCCTGCTGCCTACCCCGCCCGCCCAGCGCCCAGCAGTGCTCCGAAGCCTGGGTACTTCCTGGATGACCTCATACACAGCAGAAACCAGAGGCCCAGATTTCCCGAGGAGGGGGGTTAGTCCTGCCATAAAAACCTGCCTGTTGTCCCTCGGGTCACTAGCCTTTGGCTCAGGAAATATGTGAATCTATGTACAGAAGCAAGGCAAGTTCTAGTGACCTCCTGACGTCTTCCTGGACTCCCCTAAACCCCTCAAGGCACGATTCAATTCAGCAACTCCCTGAACTCCCCTCCCAAGCCCAGCCTCAGTCAATGGATGTTTCACTGGCTCTCACCCAAAACAGGAAAGGAGGGGGCAGCATCACCCTTCCCCCATTGTCTCTCACTCATTCTCGGTAGCCTAGGATCCTGTCTTCCAGACTTGTCCCAGGCTAGCCCTTCCTTCCACCCGTACCTACAGAGAAAATTCGCTGCTTCTACTCTCTCTTCTCCTCCTCCACAAGGCCCACAGGCCTCATCTAACCCTGAATCTCTCTCTTCCCTCCCTTAAGTCACCAAAGGTCTCTTCCACTAGATAGAAAACACGTGTGAGCAGGGACCCTGCGGCTCAACACCGAACCCTCTCTAGTGTGAGCAGGGGAGATTCTGGTAAGTCTTCATGAGCGTGGATTAGGGGCTCACCTTCTCACTGTGTAACAAATTAAGGCCAAAGGAGAGAGAAAACTAGCAATAGAGTCAAGCAAGAGACTGGTCTGGACCAGATCTGAGTTTTCTAGCCAGACAGATGCTTCAGGAGATTCGAACCCCGGAGCTGAAAACCAGACAGTGCCAAGTAGGACTCCCTAGAGCCTCTAGGAGAACCAAGCCCCCTCAGAAGTGTCCTCCTATCCCAAGGCTTCATGTTTGCTATTTTTACCATTAGAAAGCTCACTGGCATCTACTCTCAGGCCTGCTAGAGGGTGCCTTTTGTTTGTTAGTTTAGAGATAGGGTTTTCCTGTAACTGCCCTGACTGTTGCCCCGAAACTAGCTTTGTAGACCAGGCTAACCTTGAACTCTGTCTCCTGAGTGCTGGGATTAAAGGTATGAGCCACCGTGCCCAGCGAGGGTACCTTTTTAAATTTTCTTTTTAATTTAATTTTTATGAGTCTGGCTGTTTTTGCCTGCTTGTCTGTGTGTACCTACAAAGAGAAGAAGAAGAAGAAGAAGAAGAAGAAGAAGAAGAAGAAGAAGAGGAGGAGGAGGAGGAGGAGGAGGAGGAGGAGGAGGAGGAGGAGGAAGACGACGACAGCTGGGAATTGAACCCAGGTCCTCAGAGTTCCTTTTATTCATTTGTTTGTTTATTTCAGCACAGGTTCGCATTGTGCAACCCTGGCTGTCCTGGAACTCGCTCTGTGCACCAGGCTGGGATTGAACTCAGAGAGTCCAACTGCCTCTGCCTCCCGAGTGCTGGGATTAAAGTTTTTGTTTATTTACTTTATGTGAATTGGTCGTTTGCCTTTATATATGTGTGTGAGGGTGTCAGAACCCTGGAACTGAAGTTACAGACAATTTTGAGCTGCCATGTGGTTGCTGGGAATTAAACCCTGGTCCTTGGGATGAGCAGGCAGTGCTTTTAACCACTGAGCCATCTCTCCAGCCCCCAATGCTGGGATTAAAGGCTTATGTCTCTACCACTCGGCCCTGTTCTTTATTTAGAGAGAACGTCCTCTTCTTTCCTCTGCCCTTTGATAGGCCTGCCCTCGGAGCAGGTCCCGGGCTCCTGCCAGGGGGTTCATTTCCCATGGCAAGGGTCTCTTACAAGAACTGGGACAGATGGAGATGTCAATGCATAGGTCTCTAGTTATGACAATTTCATGTCCCCACCCATCCCAACCACTGAGCCATCTCTCCAGCCCCCTTAGCTTTCTTACACAACTCAGGACCTACTAAGACATGATACTGCTTACAGCTGCATGGGCCCTTCTACAAGTAATCCAGGGACCTTCTCAGGCCAGTCTGATGTAGGCAGTTCTTCATCTGAGGCTCTCTCTACTCAAGGGACACCTCCAGGTTATAGCAAGTGGACCTGGACAGTCCGCTGTAGTCTCAGTGGCCCACAGAGGCCCCCGGGACGGTTCACAAAATAGTCACTCTTGGCCCAGTGTGGTGGTGCACACCGTTAATCCCAGCATTCGGGAGGCAGAGGCAGGTGGATCTTTCAGTTGGAGACCAGCTTGGTCTACAAAGCAAGTTCCAGGAAAGCCAGGAGTGTTACACAGAAAAACCTTGTATCTGGGAAAAGGGGGGGGGGCACTTTTCAGTCTCTGCACTTACAGATCTCCCTCGGCCTCACACACACTCAGCACAGACCCGTTGCATTCAGTCGCCAGCACAGTCTCAAGGAAGGCCAAGCATCCACACGGAAAGTCTCAGAGTCGTCAGCACAGTCTCAAGGAAGGCCAAGCATCCACACAGAAAGTCTCAGAGTCGCCAGCACAGTCTCAAGGAAGGCCAAGCATCCACACAGAAAGTCTCAGAGTTGCCAGCTGTCACCAAAGCTCTCTAACGCTTGAATACACAGAACCAAACAGAGCTGCAGGCTCAGCCAACAACAAATGCACCCACCTAGGGTCTCACAAAGTCACACACACACACAATCACAAGGCCATACAAAGTCACACACAGCGAACAGACACACAGTTGCACGCAGATTCTGGGAGTCTCGGAAC
Organism: Microtus oregoni; assembly: GCF_018167655.1. Classification (NCBI taxonomy): domain Eukaryota; kingdom Metazoa; phylum Chordata; class Mammalia; order Rodentia; family Cricetidae; genus Microtus; species Microtus oregoni. The sequence continues at coordinate 23,411,685 of NW_024543064.1, read as the reverse complement.
AATGGGAGCATTGTCTGAGTTGGCAGCAGCTGGGGAGAAAGGAGCCACAGTGTGGACAGGAGGCCATGGGGGCTGCTGGACGCGGCCTCCAAAGTTAAAGCATCTTTCCTTTTCCAGAAGTTAGGTTCTGCCGGGACCTCCATTTGCTGAGGGCCTGACACCCGCTCCTCAGCCTCCTGGGATGTTTGGTGAAGACGCAGAGCTCTTAGGGGATCTGGGCCCTCATGCTCTTCCTTCTGGAATCTTCCCAGAGACTTGTCTTTCTCTCCACCAGGCAGTGCCTGGAAAGCAGGAGCCTGGAGATCCACTCCTGACCTCTGAGTCCAGCCCCTCCAGGACTCACACTGTCTGAATCCCGCTAGGCGGTCCGGGCAGCGCCTGGCAGCACTGTGGGTCTCCTATTGTGGCGGAGACAGAGAGCATGTCAGGACGTCCATCCCTTAGTGTTGTAAGTACCCTGCAGTGGGGACATGGTGCCCTTCCCTGTTCCCAAATAATTCTTCTTGCCTCTCACCCTCATCGGATAGTCCGGTTCTCAATAAGAAATTATTCAGGGGTTTTTCACCCTTAGCTATTCGTAGCTGTATGCCTCCAGGCAAGCCACTCTGCTATCCTGAACCCGGAGTAAAATGAGAGGCCAGTCAGGAGTGTCAGAGTCGGGGTGGGATTGAAGGGCACAGGAGTAAACACAGAATACAGATGCCATGCTACCTCACCCCTCTATGGTCACATCTGTGGGGAGTTGGGCACTGGAGTGTCTCCATACCTCACAGCTTCTAGCTTGGCAGGAGGCCTCCCCTAGGAGGGAAGGACATGCCGAGCAGTTCAAGACACAGCCTGCTTTTGCAACACTTGGCTTCCTCCAGCCCCCATTCTTGTCCCACTGGGGGACAAGAGGAAGTAGCTGTCCATACGTGAACACGTATCTGGGCCCAACCAAGAACTCTGGGGTTCTCACGGGCCTACCTGGGCCAAAGAAGGAAACAGAAAAGGACCAAGGTCTCCAAACAGGGTGGGTTTTTGGGGGTTATCCCTAATGCTGTGTCACAGATGTAGAGGAAGTCCAAATGTCTTCCCTCGCTTTAGGGAACTGGCTGGCGTTTGCAGTCTGCGGGGTCTCGCTGGCATTATGTTACCTGTATGGGGAAGCCCGGCATGTGAGAGGAGGGGAAATCTGGCCTAAATCAGTTATATGTCAACCGCCTCTGAGCCTCAGGGTCTTTTGCTTCAAAGTGGGATAAAGATACACAGACACAAACACAGACACACACACACAGACACACACACACACACAGACACAGACACACACACACACCCTGCAACCCCTGCCATGGGCTTGGTAATGAATGGACCCAGGCTGCAGGAAGGAGAAACTGGTCACCAACAGACGGAGAAGAGAGACTGTAGGATCTTACCACTCCGGCCAGAGGGACCCCAAGTTAGGTCAGACCCCCAGGTTGTTTGCAGTGGACTGGTAGGAATGTGACTTCTGGCCCGAGGGGGCGTCGAACTCAGAGTATGGGAGGGTGTGGGGTGCTGTGGGAGTTTGGTCAAATTTCTAGAGCATAACTCAGGACCAGCCGTCTGACGAGTCTGGACATGTGAGCCCTTCCAAGAGTTCAAGGAGCCAGAGTAGAGCCAGGGAATGAGGGCCTCTCCTCTGTGGAGCAGGGCTCAGGCTGAAAGTGAGGCGGTGTGAGCAAGGAATGACGGAGTGCTTCTTCCTCGACGGTCCCCTCCCAGTTCATCTCCCGGCGGGACCGGGAAGCTCTCCTTCCCACACCGAACCCTACCTGTCCTCAGTAATGCCTTGTGATGGGGGAACCAGATGGCTGGCTTTGCCCACTGCACGAGAGGGGCCCGAGCCCGACCCCGCCTCCGCCCCCGATTGGGTGCTCATTTAAATGTCCGGCCCCGCCCCGAGCCCCGGGCGAATACATATAGGCGGCTCGGCGGGCGGCGGGCGGCATTCTGGCGCGGAGCGCAGCGGCGGCGGGCGCAGCTACCAGGTCGGCTGCGGAGCGGGGGTGCAGCGCGCTTTGCCCCCGTACCCCTCCCCCTCGGACGCAGCCCCACCCCTCCGCCCGCCCGGCCGTCCCAGCCGAACTATCCCCTGCGGCGCCAGCGCGGGGCGGCTCCGGGCGCCCCTAGCAGACCCCCATCATGGGCAGCCAGAGCTCCAAGGCTCCCCGGGGCGACGTGACCGCCGAGGAGGCAGCGGGCGCTTCCCCCGCGAAGGCCAACGGACAGGTGGGTGCGCTCGGCGCGGCGGGCCCCGGTCCCCTACCCGCGCGCCTCGCCCCCTCTGGGGCCCAGGGCCGGGGCCGCGCGCTTTGTCCGGCCCGGGACACGCGGCGCCCCCTCCCCCGCCCGGTCCCTTTGTTCTCGGCGCCGCAGCCCCCGCGGGCGAACAAGGGGAGGGGCGGGAGGGGGCGCCGGCCGGGCTCGCCGCCTTCTTTGTTCGTGCCCGGACCGCGGGCGCTGCCCCCAGGCCGCCCCGAAGGCCGCGCGTGAAACAAAGGCGCTGCTAGGCCGCGCCAAGGGGGCGTTCGAGGCCGCGGGACCGGTGCTGGGCCCCCAGGGAGCCCCATCTGCAGCCCGGACCTCGGCGGCCCGCGGTGGCTTTTGAAACGGCGGGGAGCAGAGATGTGGGGAGACTCTGGGGTGGATGGGGGCTGTTCACACAAAGCGGGAGCCTGGGAAAATAGGCCGTCCAGGTGCAGGGAGTCAGCGCCCCGGGACTGCTTCCCGCCCAATAGCTCCGGGCAAGGCTTGCCCACCAGCCCGGGATACGGGCTCGGTGAGGTTCCGCGCGGAAAATAGAGATCGCGCCCCGGGGAGGGGGGTGGGGGCCCGTACCCCAGCGCCTCCTGCTGGCTGTGATCGGTCCAGCGCCTGTGAGGGGCGAGGGCGATGTTGGATGGGAGTGAGGCCAAAGCCAGACTTGGGTTACTGCAGACCCCGGTAGTAGGTTCCGTCGCCTGCAGGGAGCCAGAAGCGGGCTGGGGGAGGGAGAGAAGGGCCCCGGCCCTCACTGCTGTCTCCTCTGCCCCGCAGGAGAATGGCCATGTGAAAAGCAATGGAGACTTAACCCCCAAGGGTGAAGGGGAGTCACCACCCGTGAACGGAACAGATGAGGCAGCTGGGGCTACTGGCGACGCCATCGAGCCAGCGCCCCCTAGCCAGGAAGCTGAGGCCAAGGGGGAGGTCGCCCCCAAGGAGACCCCCAAGAAGAAGAAGAAATTCTCCTTCAAGAAGCCTTTCAAATTGAGTGGCCTGTCCTTCAAGAGAAATCGGAAGGAGGGTGGGGGTGATTCTTCGGCCTCCTCACCGACAGAGGAAGAGCAGGAGCAGGGGGAGATCAGCGCCTGCAGCGAAGAGGGCACTGCTCAAGAAGGGAAGGCCGCCGCCACCCCTGAAAGCCAAGAGCCCCAGGCCAAGGGGGCAGAGGCTAGTGCAGCCTCCAAGGGAGGAGACACGGAAGAGGAGGCAGGGCCCCAGGCTGCGGAGCCATCCACTCCCTCGGGGCCCGAGAGTGGCCCTGCATCAGCCAGCGCTGAGCAGAATGAGTAGCTGGGTGGGGGCAGGTGGGTGATCTCCTAAGCTGCAAAAACTGTGCTGTCCTTGTGAGGTCACTGTCTGGACCCGGTGCCCTGGCTGCCTTCCTGTGCCCAGAAAGGAAGGGGCTTGTTGCCCCCTTCCAGCCACGTTCCCTCCCTACTGTGGATTCTCCCATCAGCCATCTGGTCTTACTCTTAAGGCCAGTTGAAGATGGCCCCTTACGGTTTCCCAAGTTAGGTTAGTGATGTGAAATGCTCCTGTCCCTGCCTCCTTCCTACCCAGGCCCCACCCCTACAGAAGGCAATTGCTGGCTTTTCTCCCAATTCTTTTCCAAGTACGTTTTGTTTATTCTACTTCCGAAGCCCCTGAGCCAGAAGTGGGGGCTTAGACTCCTAAACCCTGAGTGTCCAGCCTTTTCCCTGTTGAGTTTTTAGTCTCTTGTGCTGTGCCTAGTGGCACCTGGGCTGGGGAGGACATTGCCTCTGTCTGGGTTTTATAACTGTCTTACTCAAGTTCAAACCTCCAGCTTGTGAATCAACCGCCTCTGACTTGATAGGCAAGTATTAGGCTTTGGGGCGGGAGGAAGGTCTGTGATGTGAAACAACTTTTTGTTGTCTTTTCCCCCTCCCATCGTTGTAAATAACTTTTAATGGCCAAACCCCAGATTTGTACTTTTTTTTTTCTAACTGCTAAAACCATTCTCTTCCACCTGGATTTACTGTAACATTTGGAAAAAGAATAAATGTTGTCCCTTTAGTGGTGATTTAATGAGTGGTCTTCTGGGTCATGGGGTAGAAGACTGGGGCAACCGGAAGACGCCAGGTGAGTCCAAGGGGCTTTCTGGGTGTGAGTCAAGAACCAGGGACACTGCCAGCAAACAAGCTCGCTCAGGAGGGTATAGAAATGTGCTGTTTTATTACAAAGAGTCTCACAAAATGAAAATATCTCAAAAAGGAAGCTAGGCTAACACCTCCACCTGCAGAGTTAGGGGAGACAGGGCAGTGGGCGTTTTTCTGCTTGCCTGAGTCTGGGGAAGGGTATAAACAGAACAGATCTAAAAGTGGCTGATTTTACCTAAGCCTGAAAACGAGGGGTCCCAGAAGACCCAGTCACCCCTTCTGGAAAGCTTAATAAGGGCATCTTAACAGAGCTCCTAAAGCAGGCACTTGGCAGTTCAGGATCTTTTCTTCTGGTTGTTTTCTTTCCACTCAGACCCTATGTGGTTGAAAGCTAAAACCTGAGCAGGATGGACAAGGTGTCTTTGGGAAAGAGTTCTCCCAGCACCTGGGCTCTGGTCCCTGGTTCCTATCTAGTCCTTGGAGACATTATATTTAATATATTTTATATAAATACACAGAGGAATAGAAAATATAAAATCTGAGAAATTGGGAAGCCGCCAGAGTTGCAGATCTTGCTCAAGCTAACTTGACCTCTTCTTTGACCCTGTGGAGAAAACAGACTGCCATGAGAAAACCACCTCTAGAGGGCTGGAGAAGGATGGCTACAATGACTTCCACAGGACCCTGGCTACCCCAGGTGATTGCTGGGGGCTGGGGCTTCCTAAGTTATGCAGAGACCCTGAAAGGGGCCTTTGTATGCTGAACCAGCTGTCCCTGCCCCTTCCCTTGGTAGAACACAAGGGGGGTGATGCTCCAATGCCAGGGAGATGGCCAGCAGCTCCTTCCTCACCCTTTGGCTTCTGGCTTCTCCTCCTTGGTTTTTTCCTCTTCTGTGACTTCTGGAACATAAGAGCAAAGGGCTGGTTGAAAGCCTCCGAAGACTCAGGTCAGGCAGTGAGATCTTCTATCCTGAAACCCCATCTTCAACATTACAGTTTACAGGTTACAGAAAAATGAGAAAAGCCCATCCCAGGTCCTCTGGTGAGTCTGGCTGAAAACAAACAGGTTAGACCAGTTTCCCAGCCAGTTTCAGCCAGAACACAGGCAGAGGCAGCCCCCTGGGAAACGGGGCAAAGTGCTGGGAAAAGAGCTTGGGTGCTATGTGAGAGGCAGGCTCAGTCAGCCAGCAGAGACCAAGAGTCATTGTTTTGTGGGTCTTGCTACTTCTAGGAACCACTGAAAGGCTCAAGAAACCCCCACAGAAGTTGGTGGGGCCCAGGTCACCCTTTCCTGTGCCCTACATAGACCCATGTCCTGGTCCAATGCAAACTCACCCTTTTTCTCTTCTGGATCTTTTTCTTTTTCATCCTCTGTTTTGACTCTTTTGGCTTTTTTGAAATTAGAAGAGTTCTTGCGACCACCTTCTCCCTCCTCATCTGAATCAGAAAATTCTTCCTCACAGGCAATCCGTTTGTCAGAGGAGCAGACTGGGGAGAAAGTGGACAGAAACATGGGTATGAGAGTAAGGGGCTATTTCAGGATCTATGCCCAATGTTTTGAGTGTCCTTCAAGAAATACCACAGGGACTGAGTGGCAGAGTGGTGCCTGGCACATATGAGAAGGTGCTGGGTTCCATCCTCAACATCCCTCCAAAGACACCAGAAGATACCAAGACAGGTGGGAGTAAGGAGTCTCAAAGCTAAGAATTCCCCCCACTCCGCAAGACAGGGTTTCACTGTTTAGCTCTGGCTGTCCTAGAACTCACTCTGTGGACCAGGCTGGCCTTGAACTCACAGAGATCCGCCTGCCTCTGCCTCTTAAGAGTGCTCGGATTAAAGGCTTATGAAATCAACACGTGGCAAAGCTAATAATAGGTAGAGTTTGGAAGAGATGAGAAGCGAAGGGAAGTTTAGAGCTGCCTACTGAGCAGGGCATATAGTCTTACTGGAGATGCGTTTGTCAGGGTCTTCTTCATCCTCGTCACCACTCTCCTCTGGGATGGCATCCTCAGGGATTGCCTGCATTTGGACGCCAGGCGCATGGGGCAGCATTCTCAAGTTCTCAAAGAGCCGCTGCCTACAGTTAACGGGATGGGCTGTGGTTAGAGACAGAGCAGACCTAGCCTGTCAAGAGGCAGCTTGGCAATGCACTCACTTGATCTTCTCCAGGTATTCATTAGTGTTCTGGTTAGTCATATTGGAAGGGCTGATGTGAAGTTTGAAGTCCGGTCCAAAGTATTCAAAGTAGTCATTGTATGGCAGTTCTGAGGGAGCACAGGAGAGCAGAGTCAAGACACAGCCAAGACAGGGCCCAGAAAGAAGCATATGAAGCTTCCTCTGGGTCCATTTACTCACCTAGAAAAGACTTGGACACCTACAAAAGTTTAATTTTTTTCTGTTGTGTCTTTTTGAAGACAGGGCCTCTCTGTGGCCAGGCTGGCCTGAGTTTCCTTCCCAAGGGCTGGAATTACCCTTAGGACCCACTGTACCTGGCTAGAACACCATTCTTTTTTATCAGCACTAGTGGAGTGTGTGTCTCTAGGATGGGAAAGGTCAAGTCCTAGTGTAGAATACTTGGCAATCCTCTATTCACTAGCCTATGCAGTAGAAATCCCAAACATCGAAATAATTGATAATCGAAATAATAACTGATAGGGAAAAACTGATGGTTACACTCTGCCTATCACAAGACCATTGGGAAAGAAGTTGTAAATGGGGAACATGAGGTCCACTCCCACCCAGCCCAGCCTGGTCCTGGAGCTAATACCATTAGGTATTTCTGTGTCCAGGGCCACAGCTGTTTCATAAGTCCAGCACCGAGCAACATTCCGGATGGTATATCCACCTCCTCCCAGCATCAGCATAGGCAAGTTGAAACTCTTGACAAACTCCACACACTTGGCATGCCCTTTGGAAGGAAAAGGGACGGTGGTTTACACAGGAACTCAGTAGACCCTGCCCACCTGTGTGTGTGCTACCTGGTCTCACCTTTGATGGTCAGATTGAAGCAACCTAACCGATCCCCAGATAGGGAATCTGAGCCACACTGTAAGACCACTGCACTAGGCTGGAACATCTCCATTACTTTGGACATGACCTAAAAAGATACACCTTGATATCAAAAACAAAACCAACAAACAAAACCCCCAACTGATACAGCACTTTCTTTTCACTTTCCACATACTGCGTGGTGTGTGGCAGACAAGAGTTTTCCAGTTTGAACACATCTGGAAAGATACAACTCTGACTGAGCCTTGAATGATCTCCCCCGTCAACTCCCTAATCTACTTTTCTTCACTGCCAAGCTCCCAAGATGAAGCTTCACAACCTCTAGCTGCATCTGCTCTCGTCAGGTAGCCCTACAGATTTAAGCCTTATACGGAGCCATTTTATTTTTGTATATTTTATTCTCAAACCTAAGCATATTTTACTCAAAAGTCGAAACTGAAGCTTCTGTCATCTTTACTAAGTACAAAACACGTACTCGTCTAAGTGACCACATGACTAACATTAAATAGTGTATTAAAAGTTTATTAATTTTTGTTTGTTGGTTGGTTTTTTGAGACAGGGTTTCTCTGTGTAGCTCTGCAACCTGCCCTAGAACTTGCTCTGTAGACCAGGCTGGCCTTGAACTCAAAGAGATCTACCTGTCTCTACCACAAGTGCTGGGAGGCTGGGCACCACCACGGCTTGGCCTATTTATAAAATATAATACTTGAACATGTCACTCAAGGTCCCTTTGAAATACAGATCCTGACATGCAAAGATTTTTAAAGCTCCAACATCCACTTCCTACCAGCTCCTTCCATTCCTCCCCAACACATTAACACAGCCTGCCTCACTCCATACTCATGCTAACCACCTCTATGTTGCAGATATTCCTTTTGTCCAATGTCATCCCTTTAGTCTTCACCTCCTTCCTTCACATAGGTAACTCCTCAATTTAACAATAAATAGCTGGGCGGTGATGGTGCACTTGGGAGGTAGAGGCAGGTGGATCTTTGAATTTGAAGCCAGCATGGTCTGTAAAGGGAGTTCCAGAACAGCCAAGGTTGTTACACAGAGAAACCCTGCCTTGAAACCCCAACCTCGACCAAAAGAAAAGGAAGAAAAGAGCCGGGCGATGGTGGCGCACGCCTTTAATCCCAGCACTCGGGAGGCAGAGGCAGGCGGATCTCTGTGAGTTCGAGACCAGCCTGGTCTACAGAGCTAGTTCCAGGACAGGCTCCAAAGCCACAGAGAAACCCTGTCTCGAAAAACCAAAAAAAAAAAAAAAAAAAAAAAAAAAAGAAAAGGAAGAAAAGAAAAATATTAGTGTTGTGTAACAGTCTCTGATTCCATCCTACAGGGAAGCTCCTTAACAGGAAAGGAAGGTAAAAGGACTCAAATTGCTTTAGGAAGTTCCTGAAATTGGGACCACTCCCTGTCAGAGTCAGCAAAGAGGTTCTCAGACCAGACCAGTTGCCTGGAAGAAACAAACCAGCTGAGATGCCTGGAAAAGATTTTGACCAACTCAAGTACCTGGAAAGGACACCCTGCTGAGCTGCCTGAGGCTGTGCAGTGTGCTTCAGGTTCCCAGCTTTTGTAATCTGTCACCCATGCTCGGTCGGCTTTGGTGTCTGAGTCACTTTTATTCCTGTAAGCAACCCCTTACCAATACGCTTATAAGTAACCCCAACAAACCTAACTGATTCATCAAGTTGGACTTTGGTGGTATCTGTACTTTGGTTTGTCGTGGGTCTCTTATCTGGGATGAATAGACCTGTTATGTCTCCCCAGGAAAAGTTTTGGCGCACAACAACTGACCACAAACTGTTGGGTACATATTGTTTACCTCCCACAAAGATTGTGCCTTACATGTTACGGTTCTAAGCAAAGGCTAGACTCACTGAGGAACAATGTCTTGGCTATGGTGGGTGCTTTGCTACCTTCCCAGAGTAGCCTGAGAGGTGACTTGGGCACTTACTGGCTTGAAAATGGCTTCATAGGACTCGTCATCGATCCCATCTCGGAGGGGGTAGTTAACAGCGTAGTACTTGCCTTTGCCAGCACCGATATCCTAATCAGAAGGAACAGTAAAATAAAATGGAAAGACAAATAGAAGGGGATTCAAAGACAGGGTTGGAAGACTAAGGAAAGAGACAGTGGTTCTGAGAGACAAGATGAGCCCATGAGATGGGCAGGCCACATTCCACAGTACAAGCTTTCTGGTGGGTCACGCAAGAAAAGCCCACTCCAACTCTGCCCAGAGTTTTCTGTATGCTCCCCTCTCTACTTTTACTCGTTCTAGGAAGCTGTGAATGGCAACAGTAAGAGAAGAAAACTTCTTCCAATTGGCTTCAAAAAAAGCTTCTTGTTTCAATGTTCACTGTATCTAACCTAACAATTTTTTTTTAAAATATTTATTTATTTATTAGGTATACATTATTCTGTTTTGCTTGTATGCCTGCAGGCCAGAAGAGGGCACCAGACCTCATTACAGATGGTTGTGAGCCACCATGTGGTTGCCGGGAATTGAACTCAGGACCTTTGGAAGAGCAGGCAATGCTCTTAACCACTGAGCCATCTTTCCAGCCCCCTAACAATTTAATCGGTACCATTTTCCCACCTAAGGGCGACTGGCAGGGCAGAGCTCTCACTGTATTCATGCTAACAAACAGGTGGAGCAGACTTGGGAAGGGCACAAGTCCATTAACGTCAGAGTCAGGCTTCCATGCAGTGTTCTGGAGAGTCCACTGCTTTCAGTTATATGGCTAAAGGGGAAGGGGACCTAAAACCCTGAGATGACTCCCAGTACCCCTAATCCCTCACTCCAAATTCAAGCTTAAGTGATATAATAGTGTGATTCAACTGAGCTATGTTGAGGAGGGAGGAACAATGAACCACTGACTCCTTGTGTCCCGATATCCCTCTTCCAGAATAAAGAATGAAAGAGACTGTCTAGGTGCCTCGGATGATAGTACAGTATTCTGAACGGCACAGGACAGGACCATTAGAGCTGAAGGTGAGGCGGTTGGTCTTGAGGGAGTTCTCACCCGTAGGTCCCCAGTTCCTGGGAAGTACTCTCCATATTTATGAAAGGACACGGTCATGACCCGATCTGTGGTATAGAAGGCCTCTTCCACACCATCGCCATGGTGAATATCAATGTCAATATACAGCACCCTCTGGTGATACCTAGGATCAAAAGGTGGTCAGAGGTCTGGGGCTCTTTGAGGATGGGACGCGCCAAGGGCGCCAGGTCCCAGCTTACCAGGCTAGCTGCCTCCCTCAGGTATCTCTAAGCACCAGAGACGTAGAAACTGGCTGAAGGAAGGTGGAAGAGCGGCCCGGTGTCTCCAGAGGCCTGACCAAGCCGACCATGTCCGATCTTCCTACTCTACAGCCAGGGTCAACTCCAGTCACACAAGGACACTCTGGAGGCGGGATCTGAGCAGCACCTGCCCCAGATCTTGCGTGGGCTCAGATCAAACCAAGACCCCGTCAAGGAGAGGGTGGCTAGAGACACTCATGGAACATATTCTAGCCAGCACACCATAAGAAAACCAAACTAGGGAGGCAAGCCCAGGGGAGAGGGAAGTGGGAACCTGGCCTAAGATGCTCCTCCAAGACACAAAGTCAGGCAGGCATACTTTAGCAGTTCCAGGATGGCCAAGACGATATCATTGACGTAACAGAAACCAGATGCTTCAGACTTCTTTGCATGATGCAGACCTCCAGCCCAGTTCACAGCGATGTCCGTCTGCTGCTTATTAAGTTTCACAGCACTTGCTGGGCACAGAAAAAGAACACAAGTCTGTTACTACACCATTCCCCTTCCCCCTTGAACCCAGAGAGAGATGGTTTATCATACAATGCAGACTATAAAATTCACTAGTCACCCACTTTTCATTTCAATAGGGAATAATATTTTTTTGTTTTGTTTTGTTTTAGTTTTTCAACAAAGGGTTTCTCTGTGCAGCCCTAGCTGTCTTGGAGCTAGCTCTGTAGACCAGGTTGGCCTTGAACTCACGGAGATCTACCTGCCTCTGCCTCCCAAGTTTGAAGGCAGCCTGGTCTACTTAGTAGTTCCAAGTATGTCAGGGATACATACGGACCTTGTCCTAAAAAAAAAAAAAAAAAAAACAAAAAAACAAACAAACAAAAAAACCACTAAAACAGTGTTTCAGAACACATGTATATTGTGTTAACTGTTGTATGAGTGTTTTGCCTGCATGAAGTATATGCATGCCGACATGGATGTTATGTGCACTGTTAGTGCCTGGTGCCCTCAGAAATGAGTAGAGCACACTGGACACCCTGAAACTGGAGTTACAGTTGTGAACCACTATATAGGGCCTGGTAACCAAACCCTTGTGTAAGAATAGTTAAATATTCCTAAATACTGGGCCATCACTCTGTATTTCTTTCTGATATCTGATTTAATTTCACATTATTCTATTATTCATCAAGGTCCTGAGACCCTATACTATATTTTAATACATAGCCTAGATATGTAAGAGGCCATACCATCTATCTATACTGTAATATTTATACAACAAAACTGTTTTATAACACATTTCTCAAAAACACATCCCCATCCTTAAACCATGTACAACTGCATGTTTAAGGCAACACACTAAGGTAACCCAGACGTCACTGCGGAAATGAACTGTGAGGAATATTATGACACCAGATATTAATGACCTCACTTTTTCATAAGACACAGATGTCCATCTTTTGTTTACAGAACTTTGTGGTTCACAAATTGCTTTTATATACAGTGTCTTCACAACCACTTAAGGTCTGCAGAGGATTCCTGTATATAACCTCTCCTGGCCGGAGAAGGGAGTTAAGAACACTCATCAGCACTGTGTCAAATACCTAAAGTAAAAACCCACAGCACCACCTCCGTGGCCGTAAGTCAGCGCTCAAAGGTTTCGTCTACGAGGCAGATCTCAATGTTAACAGGCTAGCAGTGTCTCAGGAACTGATTTTGTTTCCTTACCCACAGAGCCACCAGTAGACAGCTGACAGAACTCAAACAAGCCATCAAATACAGGACAGTCCTCACCAACGTTGACTTGAAAGAAATAAGCAAAAAGTTAGTTTGAACAATTTCTTTCATTTTTTAAATTTAGATATTTATGAACCAATAGGAAGAAGAAAAAACCAAAAAACAGATTCAGAAGGCCTGAGTTCTAGCTTAGGTTAACTTCTTGGAGATTTAGGCTATCAAATATAATAAGCAGTAATGATATTCATTTCAACCAGTCAGTGGAAAAATTAAGAGACCTCCCCTCATTTTAGAGACATGATCTCACTGTGTCCACAACCCGGTCATGAACTCCTGGCCTAATTTATCCTGCTGCCTCAGCCTTCTGAGTAGCTAGAACTACGGCACACACAGCCTTAGAAATCTTATAGGGAAAAAGCATTTTGCAATTTGGAAAATGCTGGTGAAGAGGAACCTACACAATAGTGTTTATGGCATGCCGCTCACTTCTAAGCACTTTAAATACCTGATGCACTTATCCTCACACAATCTTCTGAGGTAGAATTTATTCCCATCTTATAAATGAAGAAATAGCCTCAGAAAGTGAGCAGAGAGAGACCTATATAATTATTTGCTGAGTGCCAAAAGCATTCCATATGTTGCTGAGTGCTTTAAATACCTGATGCATCTTATCCTCAATCTTCTGAGGCAGAAATTTGTTCCAATCCTATAAATGGGGAAATGGGCTCAGAGAGGTGAACTGCTAACAAATACGGGAGGCAAAATTCAAGCCTTCGTGCTGTGCTGTCTGACCTAAAGGCATGAGAAAATGTATCCTGATGTTTTCCAAAGTGCTTTCACATATACATCCTCCTTTGATCCTTGAAACTCCCAAGAACTGAACAAGACAAGACTCGAACCCACCGTATACAGTAACAGGGATGTGCAAAGGAATTAGTGATTTGCTGAAGGCTATCTAACCAGGTAGCATCAGAACCAGAATAGGATCTAGGTGTCATGACTACCACAGTCCAGTGCTTTCCACTGCACAAGTGAAAACTGGAGCTATTTCAAGCCGGTGAGGTGAAAGTACAAAGTAGGGCATCGTGTAGAAAATACATGCAAACAAGAATGCAAATGAAACAACAGACAGGAAGCACACCTGGAGGGCGGAGTGTCAGAGGAGCCCCAGGTTATCTCCTCACAAAAAGAAAACTATTGAGATCAGGGGCAGGAGTGGGCCTTTATCCTTATCCCCTTCTCCAGTCTTTTATCAATAGGGGTTTCCAATGTAGAGCAAGAAGCTGGGAAGGGCTAGCCTGGATTATGGTAATATTGAGACAAAGGTATTATTTGCAATAACCTCCAGAAATATCAACTCTGTGCCAATGAGCTGGCTCAGAAGGTAAAAGTGCTTACTGTGCAAGCCTGGTAACCTGAGTTCAATCTCTGCAACCCACAAAAAAGGAATCAACTCTTACCTCCACCCATAAACTTATAACATGCTCACACACACCTCCATCACACACAGAAATCAATTTTTTTAAAAAAGTTACCAACTCCAGTGTTACTATAATGTGAAGAGAGCCCCAAAGCCGGGTGGTGGTGGCGCATGCCTTTAATCCCAGCACTCAGGAGGCAGAGGCAGGCAGACCCCTGTGAGTTCCAGGCCAGTCTGATCTACAAGAGCTAGTTCCAGGACAGCCTCCAAAACTATAGAGAAACCCTGTCTTGAAAAACCAGTCCATCTCCCCACCAAAAGTGCCAACTCTGGCTTACTTAAGGATGACTTCTCCCTACTTTCTTGGTAAACACTGGGAAGAAGCTATGTCCATAAGTACTTTGGTCCCTGGAGTCAGGCTATTTATCCAAGGGCAAATAGTTCTCCCTCTGGCTTTTTCCCTGCAGGAAAAGGTCTTGGTACCTGAGTTTCCAAAGGTTGGTTTATACCCCTTTTGTGGGATATGACATTCCCTGACATCCCCATGACGTAAGGGATGCCCTGTATATGTGTTGCTTTATTGGTTGATGAATAAAGCTGTTTTGGCCAATGGCTTAGGTGTATTCCTAGCTATTCTATTACTCTTGTATCACCGAGGCTGTGGCCTAATGGTAAGGTTCCCATGCTCTTCTCCTTCAGGAGCTACATGGCATCTCCTTGGCTCTGCCTACTCTATCTCTGTTTGGATTTCCCCCTTGGCTAAGCCACTCTGCTAAGCCACTGGTCCAAACAGCTTTACTCATCAATCAATAAAGCAACACATTATACAGAAGATCGTCTCACCATTCCCATGGGTGTTTTAGACAAATAACCATCAGCACCCAATTCAACATATAGCTCACACAGCCAGTCTGTTTATTTTCAATTCAGGAAGTTATGGGGCTGAGCAGTGACTGACACTTGTAATTTTGGCACCTGGGAGGTAGAAGAATGATAAAGATTCAACTTAGATACATGGTTTGAGACTACATGAGGCTTACTGTCTTTAAAAAGCATCATTCTAGGAGGGAGGGTCATGCCTGTAATATCAGTGCTTAAGAAAGTCTCCATGAGTTTGAGACCACACAGCAAGTACCAACCAGGTCTAAATAGTATTAGACCTATCTTAAACAACATATGGCAGCACTGGAGAAACCTGCATAGGATTAAAGACTAACTCTGGGATACAAGTTACACCTTGGCAATAAGGTCACAGAATGGGGGAGGGGATCGGAGAACTGGCAAAGTATAGAAACAAGAAGCTGTGCCAGGGGTCTTCAACCGTATTCATCGTGTCTTCTTTCTTGGGCTGTGAGGAAACACGGGTGTTCATTGTTTTTGATAACTGTTTTTTGTTTTAAAACAGGCCTCACACTGTAGCCCACTCATTCACTACGTTGCCAGGCTTCACCCGGGCTCCCTGACTTCAGTATTACCAGCATGTGTCACTAAACCCCACCGCTTCTTGATTTTGTTTTTTGAGTCAGGGTCTCACTGTGTGTAGCCTCAGATGGCCTGAACTCCTGTATTCTAAATCATCTCTAGAATAGTTATTATACCTAACACACTGTGCATGTTACAAAAATAGTTGTTACAGCAACTATTGTTTAGGGAATGACAGAAAACAAACCTGCTACTGTTTAGTAAAAAAGCATTCTTTGTTTTGATACAAGGTCTTACTCTATAACCCAAGATAGCCTCAGTCTCTCAAATGCTGGGATGACATTTCTGGCTATGAATGATTTTTTTTTTAAAGAGTGGTTAACAGAACCACAGACATGGAATGTAGGGACAGGAGCCACCTTGCCATCTAACTCTGATAACCTCATTTTACCACATGGATCAGTCTGCCAACAGACAAAAATGTTACCTGACTGCTCCACCTCCTGAATCTATCTCATGTTCCCCCCCAATTTATTTATTTTTATTTTATTTGCATTGGTGCTTTGCCTACATGTATGTCTGTATGAGGGTGTCAGATGTTGGAGTTACAGACAGTTGTGACCATGTACAACGTTATGTCAGATCTGATTACAGATGGTTGTGAGCTACTATGTGGGTGCTGAGAATTGACCCCAGGTCTAGGACCCAGGTCAGCACTCTTAACTGCTGAGCCATCTCTCCAGCCCCATTCTCATCATCTCATCAGCTTTATGTTCTGAGTATCTGCTCTAGAAATTACATTTATTTAGGGTCCCATCTTGATTTACTAAATATGAGCAGAGCAGACCATTTGGTCAAGGCTCTCCAAGTCTCAAATAATTTTTACGTGCACCAAGAGCACATCAACTCAGTTGGTTTAACTCAGACCTAACTCCTTAGGTTAGGTACTATTAAATATTAATAAGAGTCTGTAGGTTTTGCTTACTGCAGCAGTAAGACATTTCAGAAAGCACTTCACTGAGTGACATCTTAAGTTTTTACTACTTTGATTCCGAAAACATTATGAACCAAGTCTAAGGATTCATGAGGTTGAGACCTTCATCCTATTTACCTTTTCATTTTTTAAGATGAATTTTGATTTTATGTTAGTGGGTGTTTTGTCTGCATGTAAAATGTGTACTGTGTACAGTGCCCAGATGCCAGAAGGGGGCATTAGATCATCTGGAACAGATGGCTATAAGCCACCATGAAGGTGCTAGGAATCAAATCTAGGTCCTCTTGAAGAGCAATCAGTGCTCTAACCGCTGTCCAGCCCCATACCCATGGAATTTTCAATGAGAAAATTATAGACCTACTATTTTAAACATACAACCTTCTATTTTCTAAGAAACCAGAATACTGGCACAGCCACACCTACAACTAAGTGGACTAAGTGGTAACTGAGCATTTGAACCAAGACACAAAATCTCAGGACCATGAAGAAAGATCAACATAAAGGTGCTTGCAAGCAAATCTGATGGCATGATCTTGATCCCCAGATAATCAGTAGGAGAGACTCAACTTCAAGTTGTCCTCTCACACCTCCACATGTGCAAACACATGAAAAATAAATGCTTTAAAAAAAAAAAAAAAACTTGCCGGGTGGTGGTGGCGCATGCCTTTAATCCCAGCACTCGGGAGGCAGAGGCAAGCGGATCTCTGTGAGTTCGAAACCAGCCTGGTCTACAGAGCTAGTTCCAGGACAGGAACCAAAAGCTGTGGAGAAACCCTGTCTAGAAAAACCAAAAATAAATAAATAAATAAATAAATAAATAAAATAAAATAAAAACTTGGGCTGGAGAGATGGCTCAGCGGTTAAGAACATTGCCTGCTCTTCCAAAGGTCCTGAGTTCAATTCCCAGCAACCACATGGTGGCTCACAACCATCTGTAATGGGGTTTGGTGCCCTCTTCTGGCCTGCAGGCATACACACAGAATACTGTATACATAATAAATAAATAAATAAATATTTAAAAAAATAAAAACTCATTTTCTCACTGTAACACAGGCTGCTTCTCTAATGAAAGCTTGTTTTGTTGACAACTGAGCTTGGTTCTGTTGTCAATGTTTCATGGAAACCTCTAAAGTGATCTGCAGGAAAGAAATGATCGCCATGAAGTCAGCAAGACTTTGTCGATTCAGAAAGCAAACACACTTCAATCACAAAAGAGGATTCAGGTGTGACAATGTAGCCCTAAGTTTGAACAACACTTTCCCACGGCTAAAAGCAATCACAATGCCTACAAATAAGGTAAGGCTTTTGAGATGGGATATACTCTGCAGTTCCAGGTCCCAAGAGTCACCTCATCTCTAGTGTGTCCTTTGTGGCCTCTAAATTCTAAATACGAAGTAAGAACAAATACAAATGGACAGGAATCAGAAGCCACACAACTCATCCCAAACAGAAATCTTAGGGGAAGTGTCTTGCACAATCAGTTAAGAGCAGAACCAGTGTCTACTGTCTGCTTCTAAGCCAGAGCCTTTCCCATTAGTTAGAGCACTGTAACCCTAACTGGACAAAGTCCAACTCTACTATTTACAATCAGGAGACAAGAAAAACCAGATGAGATGAGAAAATAATACACTGGTACCTTTTGGGGACAAGACAAATCAGCTATGAACTAAATGGGGGCCAAGGTGAAATCCAACAGGGAGCTTTAGAGTGGAGTAGGGATGGAACATACTTACATCTCTGCATCTGCTTGCTGTACTCAGACATGTTATCTGGGCGAATGGAACGTAAAAATTTAATGTAGTCATCACTGTGGTACTTGGTCATCTCCTCAGCATTGGCTTTGTGAGGACGCTAGAGAGTATAGAAAGAAGGGCGTGTCAGCCTTGACCAAAGTTAGTCTTTTTTTTTTTTTTTTTCGAGACAGGGTTTCTCCACAGCTTTTGGTTCCTGTCTTGGAACTAGCTCTTGTAGACCAGGCTGGCCTCAAACTCACAGAGATCCACCTGCCTCTGCCTCCCGAGTGCTGGGATTAAAGGCGTGCGCCACCACCGCCCGGCATCCAAAGTTAGTCTTTACTCTTCTAGTTGAACCACTTCCATTTCCTCCAGCACCTACAGTCTGCTTTTCTGTACAATGCCTGTCCCATTACAGCAACAGCTCGGTGCTAGACAAAAACTAATATGCAAAGCTAAGTGCCTCATGAACAATGACTTATTATTCAACATGTGTCATGATCCAAAAGGCTCCAGGAGTTCAAGGGAAGGGTGACTAAAGATGATTAAAATATCTGGGAATTTTGTTATTTTGAATCTTTTGAGACAGGGTCTCATTATGTAGTATGGACTGCCTTGAGATCTACCTGTCTCTGCCTCCTGGATGCCAAGATTAAAGATGTAAGCCATTATATCATTTTTTTTTTTTTTTTGGTTTTTCGAGACAGGGTTTCTCTGTGGTTTTGGAGCCTGTCCTGGAACTAGCTCTTGTAGACCAGGCTGGTCTCGAACTCACAGAGATCCGCCTGCCTCTGCCTCCCGAGTGCTGGGATTAAAGGCGTGCGCCACCACCGCCTGGCTTATATTTATTTTTTTAAAGGTTTATTTATTTATTTATTAGGTATACAGGGTTCTTCCTGCACATATCCCTGCAGTCCAGAAGAGGGCACCAGATCTCATTATAGATGGTTGGGAGCCACCATGTGGTTGCTGGGAATTGAACTCAGAACCTCTGGAAGAACAGTCAGTGTTCTTAACCTCTGAGCCATCTCTCCAGCCCTATCATTTATTTTATATATATAATTTATTTATATGGGCAGGGCTGTGATTTGAGATAGACTTTCTCTGTAGTCCTGGCTATCCAGGAACTTGCTCTGGAGACCAGGCTGACCTAGAACTCAGAGATTCACCTGCTTCTGCTTCCCGGGTGCTGGGGATTAAAGACATGAGCCACCACCACCTGGCACTGGGAAATCTTTTATAAACCACTGCACCAAGAATTCTGATCAAGTCCTTCCCACTAAAACTTTGGCATGTAGAAATTTCATGATTACCCCAATGTATTTCCTCACAGTATTATTTATTTCATTGTATGTGTATGAGTGTTTTGATTGCATGTATGCCACATGTGAGCAGTACCCACGGAGGTCAGAAAGGGGCATTAGATCTGGAGTTGGGAGTTACAGACAGTTGTGAGCTGTCACGTAGATGCTAGGAATTGAATGTAGGTTTTCTGGAAGAATAGCCAGGGCTCTTAACTGCTGAGCCATCTCTCCAGACCCCAAGCCTCCTGTGTGACTATGCAGTTCAAGTTGACCTCAAATCCACAATTCTACCTCAGCACGAGTGCTGAGCTTACAGTGTTCACCATCACCACCAATTCTCCTTCCTCCTTCTCAAAAGGTCTCAGCTGACCATGGTAACACACACCTCTACTATATAGCACTCAGGAGGCAGAGGAAGATTACAAAGACCAGGACCACACACACAGTTCAAGGCCAGTCTAGGATGTGTAAGACTGTCTCAAAAACCCTTGGGAGACAGGACAAGTGGATCCCATCCAAAGTTACGAACAAGGCCAGCCGGGCTCTCCACAGATAAGCTTGTCTGGGAGGGGGACAGACTCCCTTCTCCCTGTCCCTTAGTGAAAGGTCACCCTGAAAGATGGCCATCTTCTCTATGGCTACACAACACTTATTGTTTTGTCTGTGCCCGTCATGTTCATATTTTATTGGCTTCACTTGAAGTAGAATTTTGCCAGTTACAACAGAAATGGCTACCCTGGGGTACACTTGGCTAGAAATGCAAATAACTAACTCTGGGCACTATTTTGGACCTCATTTAATCCTTAATGTAGGGAGAAAAGAAAAAAAATGAAATTAGTTTTCACCAAAAACACCCAGAGGCCAGGCAGAGTAACTCATATTTGGAATCACAGGACTGAGGAGGCTGGGACAAGAGAGGGAGTTTAAGTCCAGTCAGGGTCACACAGCAAGTTCCAGGTCAATGGAAGCTACAGAGAAAAGGGGTTTGTTTTGTTTTACATTTAGTTTATTTTGCATGTGTAGGTGTGTGAGTGCCATAGTGCACAGTGGACTTCAGAGAACAACTCTTCAGGGCTTGGTTGTCTCCTTCCACTTTGTCGATTCTGGGGATTGAGCTCAAGCTTGGCAACAAGTGCCCACACCCAGTGACCAATCCTGTCAGGGCTCCACAAACTGTGTTATAATACTAAGCCCTTTGCCATCTTCAAAATATTATCAGCAAAGTGGTTTTGGCTATGACTTCTAAGATACCATGTAAATTCTAACTTCATTTTGGTCCATGTGCTGAGTTGAACACTCACAATTATTTTTTTCTGAGACAGTCTCACCCTGTAGCTCTAGCTGTTCTACAACTTACTCTGTAGACCAGGATAGCCCTGAACTCAGAGACTGGTCTGCTTCTACCTCCCTAGGGATTAAAGGCATACACCACTATGCCCAGCTGAAGGCTCACAATTTTAATACGTACCCAGTCAGTTCTACTACCCAGTTATCCTTTAAGACTTTAAATTCGGTAGTACTAAACAATTTCTTGTCACATGTCCAACAGCACTTAAGTTCAATTTCTCTTTCAGAATTTCTCTTCTTTCATTTCTATTAATGAACCCAATATCCACCCAGGGTGAATGTGTCATTTAAAGTCTGGATGCATGCAAACAAACACACACAAAGGGGTGGTACACACAATTCTATAACTTCAAAGGCTGAGGCTGGAGGATCATGCTGAAGGTTACATAGTGATTTCAGGGGGAAGGGGCCCAATGGAAAGATTGCTCAGAGGTGAAGAGCACTGCTGCTTATCTATGGGATCAGGGTTCAGTTCCCAGCTCCACATGGCTACTCACAACTTTAACTCCAGTTCTAGATCTGACACCCTCTTCTGGCCTGCATGGGCACTGCATGCACATGACATACAGACATAGATGCAGGCAAAACAAAACAACCACATAAAAATAAAATGTAGGGCTGGAGAGATGGCTCAGTGGTTAAGAGCACTGTCTGCTCTTCCAAAGGTCCTGAGTTCGATTCCCAGCAACCACATGGTGGCTCACAACCATCTGTAATGAGGTCGGGTGCCCTCTTCTGGCCTGCAGGCATACACACAAACAGAATGTTGTATACATAATAAGTAAATAAATAAATATTAAAAAAAAAAAAATAAAATAAAATGTAATATAGAGCCAGGCATGGTGGCACACACATTTAATCTTTTAATCCCAGCACTGGGGAGGCAGAGGCAGGTGGATCTCTGAGTTCAGGGCCATTATGGTCTACAGAGTGAGTTTCAGGACAGCCAGGGCTATAAAGAGAACCCCTGTCCTGAAAAACCAACCAACAATATAAATATTAGAGGAAAGGGCAAAGGAGAGTGTCAGGAAGAGGAAAAGAGGGGGAAAAAAATGAGAAAATGAGGGAGGGAAAAAGGGGAGCTGGGGAAAAGGAAAGAGGGTTCATTGGTTAAAAGTACTGGCTACTCTTCCAGAGGACCTGGGTTCAAGTCCCAGCACCCATATGGTGGTTCACAACTTCTTGCAACTCCAGTTTCAAGGGAATCAGATGCCCTGTTGACTTTTCTTGAGTACTAGGCACTCACTGATACAGCAAAACACCCATAGCTATAAAATAAATTGATTAAAAAAAAATCTCACAGAAAAAATAAGAAAGAATACCATATAGAAAGTTATCTCTAGGAAGACAGGGTGGCACATACCATTAATCCTAGCACTCAGAAGAGGCAGGTGAACTTCTGTGAGTTCAAGGCCAGCTTGGTCTACATAGCAAGTTCCAGGACAACATAAACCTTTGTCTCAAGAAAAAAAACAAAACAAAAAAACCCACCAACACTGGTGGTGGTGCACACCTTTAATCCCAGCACTTGGGAGGCAGAGGCAGGTGGATCGCTCTCTGAGTTCAGGGCCAGCCTGGTCTACAAGAGCTAGTTCGAGGACAGGAATCAAAGCTACAGAGAAATCCTGTCTCAAAAAACACTCTTCATCCTTGGAAATAGATACAAATTTGTTTGGGTATTGATAAAAACGGCCCAAGAGATCAAATTGCAAAATCCATTAAAGTGGGAGGATGGCTGGAAGATGGTGAATGATCAAAATACAGCAAGGGAATTTTGCTACTAAATTTCTAGAATGGGTTTTCCCCTCTTACACAAAGGAGAGAGGGAGTGGAATGTAGCTCAGTTGGCATGGCACTTTCCTAGCATGCCAAAGCACCAGCACCTGGGAGATGCAGGCTCAAGGAAACCAATAGTTCAAGGTCATCTTTGCCAGTTTTCCCTCCTAGCTTTCTCAGGTGTCTCCCCTAGCTCTGAAAACACAATAAAGGCATCTGGGAAAGAAAATTCATCTACATTCAGTCTCTGAAATGCTGAAGATGTTGTTATTGCTAGGTTACTTAAGCTGTGAAGATAGCCATAACAGCCAACTGTAAGACTAAAGTAACAGGTCCTGAGCCTGCTTTCCTCATTCCGACTGTAGAGATAACTCCAAAGGTAACTAACTGGCCCTGCCATTTCTGTTGTTAAATTTTACTTCATTTTAGAGACAGGGTCTCCCTGTGTAGAACTTAGAGAGATCATTTTTCACAACTTGGTGAGCTGGAAGCCAATATGTATTTGGGAGGCTGAGGGCAACAAGACTGCATAAGGTTGGGGAGAGTTGGGACTATACACACAACAAAACCCTGCCTATAAAAACCAAAAGAAAACAAAATGCTCTCCATTTGTTCCTCACTGCCTCCAGAAGAGGTTAACTAAAAAAGAACTGAGCCAAATTTAGTCTACAGGAATATTGGTCTGTTTTCCTTGCACACCTGTTAAAAAACAGAAAAAGTCTGGAGATCACAGCCTATGTATAAGGTTGAGTTCTACCAACAAAAAAATAAAACAAAGACAAAAGCCTTGAGCCAACATTTTAAACTTAGGAAGATATTATATAATCCAAAGTTCAAGTTTTTCTTTTAAAATTGGAAGTTCAGACAAAATTCGTTAGAGCTGTATCTGGAAAGGACACATGAGCACACTGAGGCCGGGGATGCAGCTCAGCCAGGACAGTCTTCCAGCACATGAGGAAAGAGACCTGTGCTCAAGACCTCAGCACTGTATGAAGATAGCCATGGCGCGTGTGCCTATGAAGTTGTAATTCCAGAGCTTTAAACACAGCACTCAGAAGGAAGGATCTCAAAAGGGGAAAAAAGAAATCTTTATCTACATGCCAAAATAATAGCCACTGAGTGAATGAGCAGCTGAAGAGAGGAAGAGAAAGACTACACATGGGGACTGGAGCTTACGAAGGTAGGCAGGGGCAGAGTCCAGTAACTCACATAGATTTCCATTTTTCGGTAGAGACCATAGTTGAGTAGTAAATTGTGAGTCATGCGGATTCGGTGAGGCTTCATCGGGTGGCCTTGTCCATAATAGTAGTTTCCAACATCACCTGAACAGAGAAGTGTGGTTTCATTTTAGTTAGGTTTATTGAGACGGAGTTTCTCTGAGTAGCACTGGGTGTCCTGGAACTCACTCTCGAGACAAATGCTGGGATTAAAGGTGTGCACCATAACTTGCAATATGTGTGTGTGTGTGTGTGTGTGTGTGTGTGTGTGCATGCATGCCAGTGTAGGGTCTATGGAAACAATCTCCTGTGAACCATCTAATGTGGGTGCTAGAAATTAAACCCTGGTCCTCTGAATAAGCAAACAGTGCTCTTAACTGCTTAGCCATCTCTCCAGCCCTAAAAAGAGGTTTTAATAACATAGTTAAACACTCTCCTAGGAAAACCCAGCAAACTCCCAGAACAGTAATATACATTTCTAATTTCCATGATTCTTTCCCACCTTGAATAGGAGTAATTTCTGTAGTCCCCACATAACCAGCACTTACGTGTTGAGTCTAGCCTAGTTTCTCCTTTTAAAGCATAGGAACTGGATAAAATCTACTAGGAAAGAAGGAGCAGGCAGGGAGGGGACTCACCTCACCATACCTCTAAGGAATTCTTTCCCATAATAAACCACATCCTATAGATAAAACCAAACATTCTTGTTTGTTTCATCTATAGAAACAGCTTCTACCTGGTCCTTGGCTTGTGACTCATGCCATCTGACAAACTATAGTCATCTGAGAGGAGGAAATCTTAATTGAGAAGATGCCTCCAGAAGATCAGGCTGTGGGGCCAACCTGCAGATCTTTCTTTCTTTGTTGTCTGTTTTGTTTTTTTTTCCCCTTGAGCCAGAATTTCTCTGTGTAACAGCCCTGGCTGTCCTGGAAGTCACTCTGTAGATCAGGCCAACCTCTTAACTCACAGATCTACCTGCCTCTGCCTCCCATAGCACCTGAATTAAAGGCATGAGCCACAGTCACCTCCACCACCACCATGACCCAGTAAACATTTTCTTCATTAACAATTGATGTGGGAAGGCCCACATTGTGCAGCAACTCTGAACTGGTGATCCTGGGTTGAATAAGAAAGCTGCCTGAGAGTGGTAGTGGCCTATGCCTTTAATCCCAGCACTCAGAAGGCAGAGGCAGGCTCTGAGTTCAAGGTCAGTACAGTCAAAACCATGTGGGGGGGGGGTGGAGTGGATGGACGCACCAAGGACAACTTGCACTAGGCACACCAAGAAAGTTCCAAAAAAAAACCAAAAAGCAGGCTGAGCAAACTATGTGGAACAAGCTAGTAAGAGCACCCTTCTATGTCCTCTCCATTAGCTCCCGTCTCCAGGTTCCTGCCCTGCCTTCCTTCAGTGATGAACTACAATGTGGAAGCGTAAGCCAAGTAAACCCCATCTTCTCCAACTTGCTTTTTGGTCATGGTAACTAAGACACTGTCTTTCCATTTTCATCTGTTACTGCTCACCATCACCCTGGTTGTCTATTTTTGTTAGAAAGCTTCTGTTGGAAGCTGAGCTCGGTATTTACTTAAATACACCAGGTATGGTTATCTACAATCATAATCCTTGCACCCAGGAAGCTGAGGCAGGAGTCTAGAGAGATAACCTGGGATGCATGGTGACATACTGCTTCAAAAGCAGAAGCATCACTCAGGAGGTGGAGGCAGGTTGATCTTTGTTGAGTGGTCTACAGAGGAAACTCCAGAACAGCCAGGGCTACGTAGAGAGACTCTGTCTCGTATAAAATGTATTATTACCAACGTCATGTGTGTGACTAAAATGTATGTGTGCTACAGAATGCACATGGAGATGGGGCAACCTCTTAAGTAGTTTTTTTCCACTTTCACACAGGTTCTAGAAATCAAACTCAGGCTTTTGGGGCAAGCACTTACACTTGCTTTTTAATTATTTTTTGACACATAACCTGTTTCAAAAGCCCCAAACACTTCATGGGTCCACGTGATTGATCTTTTTCTCTAAAAGAAATCTATATATAGCACTTTACTCATTTTGTTTTGCTTTTACATACTTATTTATTATATTCATAAGACTCAAAGGCAAGGACAAATATATTTTTTATATCCTGAGGCTCAATAAACAACCAATGAATTAAACTGAAACTCAGGAAAATTAAGTGTCTGCCTAAGATCACTCAACTCTGATTCCAAATCTAGAACAAAAAGGCACCTTAGATTTCTGGGCACCTATTATTTCAAGTCTGCATTTACTCTGAAAAGCTCTGTGAAACCAAAAATGGAGACTTGCAAACGTAATCACAGCACAGACTGATCAGAGGGGAAGGATGACTACGTGCACCTTATTTGTAGAAAGTCCTTAAACAGTGTTCCAAACTCAAGTGGTCATTTTATTGTTTTCAGACAGGGGGTCATTATGTAGATCAGGCCTGAATTTGCAGCAATCTGTCTGACTCAGCCTTCCAAATTTGGAATTACAGATTCAAGTCACCACTCCCAGCTTAATGGTTTTAAATCAGGCTACTTTATAAAAAGTAATTATTTTGACTGGGCGCAGTGTAGTGGCACACACCTTTAATCCAAACATTTGGAAGGCAGAAGCAGGCTGTTCCCTGTGAGTTGGAGGCCACCTTGGTCTCACAGTCAATTCCAGACCAGCCAGAGCTACAACAAACAAATTCCTTCTATTTAGACACTAACTGTTCTCTTTTAGTACTGGGGATCAAATCAAGAGAATCATGCTGGGCCATGGTGGTGCACATCCCAGCACTTGGGAGACAGAGGCAGGCCAATCTCTGAGTTCGAAGTCAGCCTGGTCTACAGCAGTTAGTTCCAGTACAGGCTCCAAAGCTATCCATAAAGTGGCATATATAGACCGATCTGAGTTTGATGCCAACCTGGTTTACACAGTAAGTTTCAGGATAGCCAGGCCATAATACAGACAAATCCTCTCAAAAATAAAAACCAAAATTGGAAGGAAAAAAAAGTGGCCTATAAAAGGCAGAGTGACTTGCCTACTACTACAAACCTGACAGGCAGAGCCAAGTCCGAGCCCACCAGTAACAGAGCTGTAAGCCTGCACATCTAGTCCCTTCTCCAAGGTCTACTTTTCTCCTGGCTCCCATTTCACAACTGCTGAAGTTCCTACTCTCCAAGTGTCCTACAGCACTTTCATGACAGGAATACTCCTGGATTCACTGCACTGCAATAGGCTAGTGGAAAAGCCAAGGTCTTTTTGCCTCTGGCTTCCAGATGTTGAGATTACAGGGCTGTGCTCTTCTGACCGGCTCAAGAGTATTCTTACCTCACCTTGAAGACTTCTTACACTTTCTCCCTTCTACCCTTCCAACTTCCACACAATTTCCTCGTCACTTGTCCCTTCATCACAGACCAGCTGATGACTAGTACGCCTGCATAGATTTTTGCTTCTAGCTGATCTGTCTCCTCTGTAACCTCTATTACCAGCAAGCAGCTTCTATGCTGCGTCTGCAACTTCTTTGGTTTATTTTATGTATAGACTATTTGTTTGTAGGGAATGTTTTTGTTTTTCCAGTGGGGTCTCTGTGCATGGCCCTGGCTGTCCTGGAACTCACTTCTGCAGACCAGGCTCCCCTTGAACTTGGAGATCCACCTGCCTCTGTCTCCCACACAGGCATGTGTGACCACTGCCTGTCTTTCAAGGCTTCAAAACAACAAGACTGCGTCAAAGATGTGTGTGGTGGTGCTCAGCCTTAATGTCAGCACTCTGAAGGGGAAGACAGGTGATCTGTTAGCTCAAGGCCAGGCTACACAGCAGAGGCTCTGTCTCAAAGAGGAAGAAAGAATTCCAAGCTAGCTGGGTGGTGGTGGCGCACGCCTTTAAACCCAGCAGAGGCAGGCGGATCTCTGGGAGTTCGAGGCCAGCCTGGTCTACAAGAGCTAGTTCCGGGACAGGCACCAAAGCTACAGAGAAACCCTGTCTTGAAAAAAAAAAAAAAGAAAAAAAAAAAGAATTCCAAGCTAAAGTGGCCTTTCCACCTCTCTACGTATTCTGATACTACTGCAGTCTAGCTTTTACACCATCCTTGCTGGCTTCTCCACTCTCTGTCTTTCGGTCCTACAACTCAACACTTTCTAGTGTACTAACTTCTCTAGCCATTCTCTTAGGTATTCTTTGTCCACTAAAAAAGAAAAAAATTCTTTTTTTTTTCAGTGGTAGCCCACACCTTTGCTCCCAGCCTGGAGGAGGCAGAACTCTCTGAGTTCAAGGCTAGCCTGGTCTACAGGGTTCTAGAACAGTTAAGGCTACACAGAGAAACCCTGTCTTAAAAATAAATAAATAAACAAATAAATAAATAGCAGGGGCTGAAGAGATGGCTCAGTGCTTAAGAGTTCCACTTTCCTGAGGACCAGGGTTCAATTCCCAGCATGAATACAGCAGCTCACAGCTGTCTCTAACTCCTGTCCTAGAAAACCCCATATCCTTATACAGATATACCTGCAGGCAAAACACCAATGTACATTAAAAAATAAATGAAATAAAAATTTATCATTTATTTTGTGTGTATGAATGTCTTGTCTACATGTATGTCTGTGCACCACATTAATGTCTAACAAATGAAGCCTTAAGAGGTCACTGGATCCCTTGGAACTAGAATTACAAATGCTTGTGAGCCACCATGTGGGTTCTGGGACTTGACAAACCCTCAGTACAAAGTGTTCTAAAACTGCTGAGCTATTTATTTATCCAGCCACTCTATTTTATATTAATTATGTGTGTGTTGTGTGTCTGTGAGGGGGGTATGGATGGACACGAGTGCACGTGTCTGTGAAAGCCAGAAGAGGGTGTTGAATCCGCTGTAGCTGGAATCACCCAATATGGTGACTCTATGCACTACCAACTGCTAAGCTATCTCTCTAGGCCCTTTCTTCATTTAACCAACAAATACTTATTGAAAATTGAAAGGGAGGAGAAAATTATGTAATCCTACCAATCTCAAAAGAAAAAAAAATTTAAGTCTACTATGAGCTACCGACATTTTAGGAACTAGAAATACAGATATTTGGGGCTGGAGAGATGGCTCAGTGGTTAAGAGCACTAACTGCTTTTTCAGAGGACCCGGGTTCAATTCCCAGCACCCACATGGCAGCTCACAACTGTCTGAAGATCCAGTTGCAGGGGATCTGAAACCTTCACACCAATGCACATAAAATAAAAAATTAAATAAACTTTAAAAAAAAAAAGAAATACAGATATTTTTCTCCAAAAGTTTATTATCTACAAGAAATAAGAAAAAAGACAAAAGCAAAAAAAGCCAGGGGGACTGGAGAGATGGCTTAGCAGTTAAGCCACTAGCCGCTGTTCCAAAGGACCCAGGTTCAATTCCCAGCACTCACATGGCAGTTCCCAGCTGTCTATAACTCCAGTTCCAGGGGCTTTGACATCTTTACAGAGATACATGCAGACAAAATACCAGTGCACAAAATAAATAAATCAAAAAAAAAAAACACAAGATAAATAAATCTTTTTAAAAAACTGGCAACTGGGCATGGTGGGCCAAGCCTTTAATCCCAGCACTCTGGAGGTCAAGGTTGTCTGATCTCCTTTGAATTTGAAGTCAGCTTGGTCTACAAAGTGAGTTCCAGGCCAGTCAGTGCTACCCAGAGAAAACCTATCTCCAAAAACAAAACAAAACAAAACAAAAAAATATAAACAAGATTGTTCTTGTGCTAAGGGCATCACCGCTCCGGCACTGAAACAGGAATGTGGCTAACAGTTAGAAGACAGTCTGACAAATGAGCAATCAGGGCCACTGAACCTTCTTAGTTGGCTTCTTTAGATTTCAAACTGGCCAGGTCTAGGTGTAGTGGCACATGCCTTTAATCCCAGCAGTCCAGAGGCAGAAAAGTGTGAATATTTCTGAGTGAGAGGCAAGCCTGGTCTACAAAGTGAATTCCAGAACAGTCGGGGTTACATAGAGACCCTGATTTCAAAAAAAACAATAAAAAAATAAATAAGAAATAAAAAAGCAATTTCAACATAGTTTCTTCATCCTCTACAACCTGAGTGATTCTATCTTTCCTAAATCAACTATCTGCACTATTTTATGCTGACAATTACCTAAAGTAACTGTCTTGTGAACTTCAGACCTAAAGAGCCAATGGCCAACTGACTGGCTGGCTACACGTCCCCTAAGCAAGTTACTCCGAAAGCGTGCAAACAAACGCTAGACAAAGTAGTGCGGGCTTGGAGTGAGCACTCGGAGAGATGAGGAAGAATCTCGATCTCAGTTCAAGACCGACCTGAGCTACACAGTGAGACCCTGTCTCATATAAAGGTGCTGTCTCCTTCACCATGCCGTCCCCTCAACTTCCCTGGGACTGGTGAGCCACTCAGTTCTCAGGTCCTAAGCAATGACACACATCTGTCTGCTCCTTTCCCCTGATCCCACACTAACCCAGAAAGGTACTAGTGTCAGAGTCTAGCTCCCCCTTCAGACGGGAACTCCAGGCAGGAAATGTGACTCGCTGAAGCCCTCCAGCCCCAACAGAAACACAACCCAGAACAGAACAAGCCACTCCATACTGGATCAATGAAAAAGTCGGTTTGAACAAGTTACATCTTTCCACCTCGCATACCCGAGGAGCCCCATCTCCCAACTAGGAACGGCTGGCCCGACTCCTAGACTTGGGGGGAGGGTGGGGGAGGGGAAGCGGGTGGCCGGTCCTGCAGAACTCACCAAAAAAAAAAAAAAGAAAAAAAAAAAGACAAGGGGACAGTGAGGGACCTTTGTAGTCTCAGCAGAAAAAGGTGTCCTGGCAAACCGTCTCCATCAAATTGTGCTCCCCGAGCCAGGCTCAGCCCTCCCTCCGGGAGTCCCACTCCAACTTCCCGTCAGATTCCCTGAGAACCTCCCCTACCGATTTACCCCAGGCTACCCCTTCCGCGACCCCCGGACTCGGCCTCAGCCTCGACTTCCTCTCCTCACCTCAACCTCCACCTTCAGCCTCGACTCCCCCCCCCCCCCCCCCCCCGGTCTCCCCCTCAGCTTCGACCTCCTCTCAGGCTCCTCCCTCCGCCGCGACCTCTTCCCAGCCTCCTCTCCCAGCCTTTCTCCACCGCCCGGCCCCCACCGCCCGGCCGCCGCTCACCGTCGTAGTAATAACAGACTTTCCTCTTGGTGCCCTGAGTCTGCGCCATCTTGACTGCCGTCCGGCCCTCCCGTCAGTCGGTACGCCCGCCCGCCCGCCCGCGGCTCCTCAAGGCGTCCGACCAGGGGGGCGGAGCCAGCGCTGTGGCCCCGCCCCAGCCCCAGATTCACCAATAGCCGCACAGCCCGGGATCCAATCCCGCCAAATAGCTTTCGAGAGGCGGGGCCCGGAACTCGGCGGGGGGCGAGGGCAGCCTGGAGAAGCCGCCGCGGGCCCCCTGGGCCTGTACCAAAATTGGCCGCGGAGGGGTGGGGTCTGCCCGGGGCCGTACCATCAAGTCCCGGGGGAGGGAGCCGGCTCCGGCTCCGTGAACTCCGTGGCCGCGCTTCACAGTTGGGAGCGGGTGTAACGATCAAAGGCCATCTTTCTCAATTTACCGAGGAGACGCGGAGGCTTCCCAGGGGAAAAGACCTGCACAAGGTCACTTAGCTAAACGATTAGGTTGGGTCTGGATTAGAACTTGGGAGAGAGAAATAAATGGTAAGAAACAGAAAGAAAATACCCAGAGGCCTACTGTAGTGGGTGGAGCAAGAGCTTTTCATATTCTTAAGCTCTGATGATGGGCTTTTTTTTTTTTAAATGAAAAAACTCCATTTTATTTGGGCGTGGATGCGCAAACCCTTAACCCTGGCACTCTGGAGGTGGGGGGCAGGCCTCGGATCTCTGTCAACTGAGGCCAGCCTGGTCTTCAGACTGAAACCCTGTCCCAAAGAATAACCCCCTCCCCCACACACAGTTTACAGGTGAGGCTGAAGAACTTAAGGTCTTTGTGAGTTACTCAATGCTACAAATTAAATTCCATTTCCAAAGCTTACAATGCCCCAGCCCTGTGATAAAATGGCAGAACTTGGTGTTGTGTTTCGTCTTTAATTTATTGGGAGGGGGTGCTTCTATGCAGTGGGAGGTGAGTCAGAGGACAACTTGCAAGAGTCGGGAGTTGGTTCTCTCCTTTCACTAATTTAGGACCGGGGGATTGAACTCAGGTCCTGAAGCATGATAGGAAGCACTTTTGTCCACGGAACCATCTCACCCTCCCAGAACTTAGTTCCGTAAACTCAAAGCCTACCTCACTCAGTCACTCAGGTTGACTGAGGAGTCTAGGCAGGAGGTAATGGCATGGTCCCACCAACGAATTAGAGCAGCAAAATTTCTGGGGCACTGTGTGGTTTGTTTTGTTTTTTCAAAACAGGGTTTCTCTGTGTTTCCCTGGCTGTCCCAGGACTCACTCTGTAGGCCAGGGTGGCCTCAAATTCACAGAGATCTGCCTGCCTATGCCTCCAAAATGGTGGGATTAAAAGCAGGTACCACCATGCCCAGATAACAGCAAAATTGATTGATGGACTGAATTTTTCAAGACAGAGTTTCTCTGTGTAAGAGCCTTACCTGTCCTGGAACTCCGTCTGTAGACAAAACTGACCTCAAACTCCAAGAGCTCCCCCTACCCCTATCTTGTGAGTGCTAAGATTAAAGGTGTGCCACCACTGATCAGTGAAAACAAACTTTCTTAACCTTGCTACTCATGATATTTGGTAACAGAATTCAGAGTCTGTCTTGGGCATTGTGGATATTAATTGGCATGCTTGACCTCCTTAGACAACAGTAGCAACGCCCCTCCCCCCCAAACCTAGACTGTGACAACCAAAATTGTCTTTAGACATTAACAAATGTCTGGGGATCTCTATGCAGGTTCAAATCATCTCTCACCTTCCTGCAGAACTACTACACCAGATCCTGAATCCATCAATCATCCCAGAGCCATTACTGATAGACCAGATAGACCATCGGGCATAATAGCACATGCCCTTAGTCCCAACACTGGGTTGATCTCTGTGAATGGTCTACAAAGTGAGTTCCAGGACACCCAGAGCTACATAATGAGACCCTGTATCAGGCGGAGAAGAGAAGGAGGAAGGGGCCTGACTATTTCCTGACTTCTTACCATACAGCCAATATTGTGATGGGTTAGTTGCTTATTTGTATCCCTAAGGCAATAAAACATGTATTTTATGCTTTGTTTAATTTCTTTTAAGTTAGGGCCTTGGGGCTGGAGAGATGGCTCAGAGGTTAAGAGCATTGCCTGCTCTTCCAAAGGTCCTGAGTTCAATTCCCAGCAACCACATGGTGGCTCACAACCATCTGTAATGGGGTCTGGTGCCCTCTTCTGGCCCGCAGACATACACACAGATAGAATACTGTATACATAATAAATAAATAGCTGGGCGGTGGTGGTGTATGCCTTTAATCCCAGCTCTTGGGAGGCAGAGGCAGGTGGATCTCTGTGAATTCAAGACCTGCCTGGTCTACAGAGCTAGTGCCAGGGCAGGCTCCAAAACCACAGAGAAACCCTGTCTCGAAAAACCAAAATAAATAAATAAATAAATATTAAAAAAAAAGTTAGGGCCTTACTCAGTTGCCCAGTTTTGTCTTGAACTCTTCCTTCTTGATGTTGTTTGAGACAGGGTATCAGTATGTATTAAAGAGTTGTGCCACGACCCAGCCTGGTTTTGAAATCTTGAATTCAAGGGATCCTCCTGCTTTTGCCTCTCAAGAGCTTGGATGATCCTGGTGTGAGGGTCCTGCCTTTAATTTCAGCACTTAAAAGAGAGGCAGTCAGCCGGGCGGTGGTGGCACACACCTTTAATCCCAGCACTCGGGAGGCAGAGGCAGGCGGATCTCTGGTTCAGAGGCCAGCCTGGTCTACAAGAACTAGTTCCAGGACAGGCTCCAAAGCTACAGAGAAACCCTGTCTCGAAAAACCAAAAAAAAAAAAAAAAAAAAAAAAAAAAGAGCAGAGCTAGTTCCAGGACAGGAACCAAAAAAGCTACGGAGAAACCCTGTCTCGAAAAACCAAATAAATAAAACGCAAAAAAAAAAAAAAAGAAAGAAAGAAAAACAACAACAACAACAACAAAATAGCTGGATTTGAGGCTTGTACCCTATTTCATTTCTGTGCTGCCTCCCTACTGACTCCAGGTGGGTCTACATACCCTTTCTAGGACTCCCATTTCCATCTTTACAAAATGGAGAGAATAAGACCCCAGAATTTACCAGCTCCATGGCCACATACAGTACCTACTATAAAATCATGGATATTGAAGCATTTTGTAAAATGGAGAACAAGGGTTACAACTTTAGATGCCCAGAGGTCAGGAGGATGGTATAAATGGATGGTTTATATTCCTATGACTCAGATATTGTTTGTTTGCATATTTTAAAACTTGGAGTTTTTTGTCAGGTGTGGTGCCTTTAATCCCAGCACTCAGGAAGCAGAGGCATGTGGATTTTTATGAATTCAAGGCCATCCTGGTCTACAGAGCAAGTTCCAGGACAGCCAAGGCAACACAAAGAAACCTTGTCTCAAAAAAAAAAAAAGAAAGAAAGAAAAAGAAAAGGAAGAAAGGAAAGGAGGGAGGGAGGGAGGGAGGAAGGGAGGGAGAGAGAGAGAGAAAGTAACTTGGAGTGTCTTTAATTTTCTCCTTTCTTAGCAGACTAGTAGTGATGCACCCCTTTAATCCCAACACTTGGGAGACAGGCAGGTGGATCTCTGTTAGCTTGATTTCAGCCTGGTCTACAGAGAGTTCCAGAACAGCCAAGGCTATGCAGAAAAATCACATCTTGAATATATATAGTACATCTGAAGCCTGCAGTGGTGGCACACTCCTTTAAACCCAGAACTCAGGAGGCAGAGCCAGGTGAATCTCCTCTAAATCCAAGGCCAACCTGGTCTACGGAGCAAGTTCCAGAACAACCAGGGCTATACAGAGAAACCCTGTCTCAAAATACAAAACAAACAAACATGTATATCTGAAATCAAATATAGCCCTTTATTTAGTTTTGGATTTGACACAGGATCTTACTTTGTATCCTAGAATCATCTAGAATTCACTACATGGCCCAGCATGGCTTCAAATTCCTGTTGATCTTCCTACCTCAGCCTCAGAGAGCTGGGATTACAGGCATGAATCACCACACCCTGTTTAAATATGACCCTTCAAATGAGTAGCAATAAAAAGAGAGAAAGCTATTACTCTTATATAAAAGGGACCAGAGACCTATAACACACTCACACTCACCTCTTAGGAGGTGTCCTGTAAAGGCAGCTTAGAGGGGTAATGCTGGCTTGGGCTAGTGAGATAAGGTCAGGAAGTTAAGTACTTGCTCCTAAACCTGAAGACCTAAATTTCCTGCCCAAGACCCTTACTCCACAGGTATTCCACAGAATGCATATCCACACATGTATGTTGATACAGACATACCGATATACACATAGATAAATGGAAAAAAAATCTAAATGATGTCAGGGATGGTGGGTCCATCAAGTAATCAGGAAGCAGTCAGATCTCTGTGAGTTAAAGAGCCCGCTAGGGTTACAATAAAGAGAACATATGTCCAAAAGAGAGGGGGAGGAAAGAGAGAACATAAAGCTAACACTTCTATTTTAAGGGGTTTGTGGAACTGTTTTTTTTTTAAAGATTGATTTTATTTTATTTTTTAATATTTATTTTTTATTGTGTATACAGTGTTCTCTCTGCATATATGCCTGCAGGCCAGAAAAGGGCACCAGATCTCAATACAGATGGTTGTGAGCCACTATGTGGTTGATGGAAATTGAACTCAGGACCTCTGGAAGAGCAGTCAGTGCTCTTAACCGCTGAGCCATCTCTCCAGCCCCTGTGGAACTCTTTCTTTGGCCTCCTGCATCACAATAATTGGAGAAACATCAGATATATAGTTGGTCTTTTTTTTTTTTTTTTTTTTTTTTTTTTAAATATTTATTATGTATACAGTATTCTTTTTTTTTTTTTTTTTTTTTTTGGTTTTTCGAGACAGGGTTTCTCTGTAGCTTTGGAGCCTGTCCTGGAACTCCCTTGGTAGACCAGGCTGGCCTCGAACTCACAGAGATCCGCCTGTCTCTGCCTCCCAAGTGCTGGGATTACAGGCGTGCGCCACCACCGCCCGGCTAGTTGGTCTTTTTTTGTCAGACTTTTTTGGGACCACCAGCTTCTCAACATGGGAGAGTTAATATTATTAATTATGAAAGCTTAACCTTTAGATGAGGCTTGCCCCCAGTTAGTTCTTACAACTTAAATTAACCTGCCTCTATTAATTTACCTTCTGCCACACATCTCTTTACTCCTCTTCAATTCTGTATGTCTAACTCCCTCTGTGTCTCACCGGCGTCTCAAGCACCTAGATTCTAACCTTTCTGAGTTCCTCTCTCTGCCCAGAAGTTCTGGCTAACTTATCCTGGCTAGCTATTGGTCATTTAGCTTTTTATTAAGTCAATCACCATGATACATCTTCACACAGTATACAAATATCCCACAACATTTCTTCCTTTTGTGTAAATAAAAAGGAAAGGTTTTTTTATTCTAGTACAGTAAAACTATACACAATAAGAACAATAATCAGTGATTGTCTAAATAAAAAGAAAAGGTTTTAACCCTAACACAGTAAAATTATATACAATAAGAACAATTAGCTGGGGGCTGGAGAGATGGCTCAGTGGTTAAGGGTACCAACTGCTCTTCCAGAGGACCTGCGTTCAATTCCTAGTATCCATATGGCAGCTCACAACTGTCTGTAACTCCAAGATCTGACACCCTTACACAGAGATACATGCAGGCAAAATACCAATGTATGTAAAATAAATAAATTATTAAAAAAAAAAAAGAACAGAGATCCTCCTCCCTCACAAGTGCTGGGGTTAAAGGTGTGTGCCACCACAACCCAGAAAGGGCAGATTCTTGTCCAGTGACTAACTTTGTCACAAATGAAAGCAAACTCCATATGGAGGTTCTTTAATACCCATCATCTTCTATTTTAAAAAAATTATTTATTTTCATTTTGTGTGCATTGGTGTTTTACCTGTACACATATGTCTGTGTAGAGGTGTCAAGTCCCCAGGAACTGGAGTTACAAACACTTGTGAGCTGCCATGTGGGTGCTGGGAATTGAACCTGGGTCCTCTGGAAGAGCAACTAGTGCTCTTAACTACTGAGCCATCTCTCCAGCCCACCCATCATCTTCTTTGAAGTAGATTGGTACTGCTAAGAGCAGACATATCTCATTGTCATGAAAAGTCTTATGTTGCCGGGCGGTGTTGGCACACGCCTTTAATCCCAGCACTTGGGAGGCAGAGGCAGGAGGATCTCTGTGAGTTTGAGGCCAGCCTGGTCTACAAGAGCTAGTTCCAGGACAGGCTCCAAAACCACATAGAAACCCTGCCTCGAAAAACAAAAACAAAAACAAAAACAAAAAAAAAGAAAGAAAAGTTTTATGTTATTAGAATATCTTTTTGTTTGTTTGTTTGAGACAGGGTTTCTCTGTAGCTTTGGAGCCTGCCCTGGAACTAGCTCTTGTAGACCAGGCTGGCCTCAAACTCACAGGTAGAAATCTACCTACCTGCCTCTGCCTCCAGAGTTCTGGGAATAAGGCATGTGTCACCACCATTTAAGATAATTAGAATATCTTTTTTGTTGTTGTTGTTTTTCGACCAGGCTGGCCTCAGACTCATAGAGATCCACCTGCCTCTGCCTCCTGAGTGCTGGGATTAAAGGCTGGTGCCACCACCGCTCGGCTGAAAACACACAAACTTTTACTTTGTTTTTCAAGATGGGGTTTCTCTGTGGAATAGTTCTAGCTGTCCTGGAACTCACTATATACACCAGTATGGCCTTAAACTCAGAAATCTGCCTGCCCCTGTCTCTCTGGGATTAAAGATGTGCACCACCACTGCCTGGCTTTTTTCAAATTAATTTATTTATTGTGTATACAGTGTTTCACCAGCATGTATGCCTGCAGACCAGAAGAGGGCACCAGATCTAATTATGGATGGTTGTGAGCCACCATGTCGTTGCTGGGACTTGAACTCAGGACCTTTGGAAGAGCAGCCAGTGCTCTTAACTGCTGAGCCATCTTACCAGTCCCAACACACAAACTTTTAAAGGTAACATACATATCTACATTAACACAACCATGGAAAGTGTGGTATGCACAAATCAGCTAAAGATGATTCTTCGTTTTGTTTGAGCATGTGAAATCATCTGTCAACTTCATAAGTCCATTTGGACTATATAACCAAATATTAATATAAATTTCCAGCCATGCCATATGAGAGGATTGCATGTAATAATAAGTCATGAGGACTCTGTAACTAACAAGGTATATCATGTTTCATTCGGTCTCAGCTCATATGTCACCTGTCTTGTAGCCTTTTGCTTTTTATTTATGTTGGTAGCCAAGATTTCAGGAGGTCTCCCCCAGCCAAATTTGTCTGTATTAATTTTGAAGAAACCTACAGGTTTTTGTTTCCCATAGAAACAAAGGCATAACCTCTTTCCCAATGCAACATATTTTCTGACTTTCATTTAAGACCTTTTTAAAATATATAGGCTAATTTAATTCAGTAGGGTTTTTTTTTTTTTTACAATTTAGTATCTCTCAAAAGCTGCCATTTTTTTTTTGCTCATTAGTATTTAAAAAATTTAAACCAAATAGGATCCTTTCTTTTCTTTTCTTTCTTTAGTTTTTTAAGACAGGGTTTCTCTGTAGCTTAGGGGCCTGTCCTGAAACTCACTCTCTAGACCAGGCTGGCCTTGAATTCATAGAGATCTGCCTGTCTGTGCCTCCCAAGTGCTGGGATCAAAGGTGTGTGCCACCAAATCTGGGCTTTATTTCTTATTTTTTAATTTTATTTATTCATTAATTAATTTATTTTTTTAATATACCAATCCCATTTCTCCCTCCCTCTTGTCCTCCCATTCCTTCTACCTTACCCCTATCCACACTCCTCCACTCCTTGGACAACCTGTGTATTTCATATCCTTACATGGTTTATTTTTTACATTATTTTCTCATTCTTTTTTTAATATTTATTTATTTATTTATTATGTATACAATGTTCTGTATGCATACGTCAGACCTCATTACAGATGGTTGTGAGCCACCATGTGGTTGCTGGGAATTGAACTCTGGACCCTTGGAAGAGCAGGCAATGCTCTCAACCACTGAGCCATCTCTCCAGCCCCTATTTTCTCATTCTTTAAAAACTTTATAGCCGGGCGGTGGTGGCACACGCCTTTAATCCAAGCACTAGGGAGGCAGAGGCAGGTGGATATCTGTGTGTTCGAGGCCAGCCTGGTCTACAAGAGCTAGTTCCAGGACAGGAACTAAAAAAAAAAAACTACGGAGAGCCGGGGGATGGTGGCGCATGCCTTTAATCCCAGCACTCGGGAGGCACAGGCAGACAGATCTCTGTGAGTTCGAGACCAGCCTGGTCTACAGAGCTAGTTCCAGGATAGGCTCCAAAGCCACAGAGAAACCCTGTTTCAAAAAATCAAAAAAAAAAACTTTATTACTTTTTATTAAAGGAGAGGGACTGTTTTAGATTACATTTTATTTATTTTTTAAGATTTGTTTATTTATTATGTACACAGTGTTCAGCCTCCATGTATGCCTGCAGGCCAGAAGAGAGCACCAGATCTTGTTACAGATGGTTGTGAGCCACCATGTAATTGCTGGGAATTGAACTCAGGACCTCCGGAAGAGTGGTCAGTGCTCTTAACCTCTGAGCCATCTCTCCAGCCCAAACTTTATTACTTTTAAACATACATTTTTTTATGATTGTCTATACTCATTTTAAGCACCTAAACATATTTTTAAACTAACTACCTATTCAAAGTTTTGGCCTAGACCTGAACTTTTTTTCTTCCCCCTGCATCAGCAGCATTTTGTAAATGGAAATTTTTGTCCCGCCCAGTTCTGCAACTGTTCAATCTCAAAGAAACACAGAGTCTTATATTAAGTACAAACTGTTTGGCCTTTTAGCTCAGGCTTATTATTAGTTAGCTCTTACCACTTAAATTAACCCATAATTATTGCCTATGTTTAGCTACATGGCTTGGTACCTTTTATCAGAGAGGCATTATCATCTTGCATCCTCTGCATCTGGCTGGTGATTTCATCTCTGCCTCTCCTCTTCCCAGAATTCTACTCTGGTCACCCCACCCGTACTTTCTTCCTGGCTTCTGGCCAATCAGTGTTTTACTAAACCAATATGAGTGACAAATCTCTACAGGTTACAAGAGCATTATCCCACAGCATTGTGAACCAAATCTTAAATGACTAGGTGGTGGCTGGGCTATCTGCTTGCTTTGTGGCTCCACTTAGCACTTGGTGCTGACAGCTGGCTCCACCCCCTTCAGGTCCCTGAGAGCTGAGCCTTACACCTGCGGGTACCTCCTGTGGTTGCTGGCCAGGAGCTGCATTTACTTACCCCAGTTCCAGGAAGCAGCTGGGTTTGTGCTGAGGCAGGCATTTTTACCTAGCTTCCCATTCTAACTAGTAGTATGCCAGTTATTCAAGTGCTCAGCTGTGTGACAGGAGTTTTTTTGTTTTGTTTGTTTTTACAAGAGAGAGCATGAACGCAGTCCCCGACTACCACAACTTATGCAGTTGAGTTTCCCATATTTGGGGAAATTGCAGGGGTCAACACATCTGGGGTGCAATGGATAAGCCTTGCCCTGGGAAAACCACCTTAGTGATCATGGTATCTCCTCTTCCAGTACAACAGACCCTCTTAAAGAAGCTGCACCTCTGAACCTCTATAAACTGTGAACACTGAGCCTGTCAGGAAGTCACATTGAACTCCATGTTCAGAACATTTTTTCAGCTTTCTCAGACTCTGGTTTTTGTTGTTGTTGTTGTTTTTGTTTTGTTTTGTTTTGTTTTTGTTTTGTTTCTTCTTTTTGAGACAGGGTTTCTATGTAGCTTTGGAGCCTGTCCTGGAACTAGCTCTAGTAGACCAGGCTGGCCTTGAACTCACAAAGATCCGCCAGCCTCTGCTTCCCTGAGTGCAGGAAATAAAGGCGTGTGCCCCGCAGTGGCCCATGAACTCATTTTATCCAGGAAAAACTCACTGAGACATGATAGTTTAGTAGCAATGGGTAGAATGACGAGGGATGGGTAGAGTCCTGACTGAGATTGGAGGAGATTCAGAGTTTCTCAGGGTTTCACACATTTCACATAATAAAGGTTCTTCCTATGTTCAGTGGAGCGATTACAGTACAAATCCTGGCAGTTCACAGCAGGAGAACCTAGGGTGGGCGATCCAAACAGCAACCCCAGTTTCCATCATCTGACCCCCCACTCCTACCATCCATCATAAAAAATGAAGTGTGCAGTAGAGAAACGTACACCCTTAATCAACAGACATTTATTGAGCTCCTGGTGTGTGCTAAGCACCGAGGCAGAACACACAGAGATATCGGATTGGATGGCAGCCCACAGGGAAATTCTGGATGCCCTCAGAAAAGAAGTGGTAGACAGGGAGATACCTATCAATCACAGGCCTTCTCCCTTCTGTGGTTTCAGGAAATGGAAGGGTCCAGAAAGAGACACCTTAGATGACATCCAAGACTTAGACTTACATGTTCCATGTGTATAAGATACATGTGTATAACTCACACAACTATAGATGTGTACAGGACAAAAACTGCGTATATGTTGCATATGCACAGGCTTTATGTGCAGAGTCAGAGTCTATGTGTGCACAGGACACATGGATACGGCACAAGAACTCCATCTGCCCCAGCCAGAGCAAAGGGATGGGGAGGGTCTCGGGACAGCAAGACCTGTCAAGGCTGGGGCTGGTACTGGCCCTCTGTGGCTGTGAAGAAGTCATCCAGAACACTTCGAAGGTAGTCAAATGTGGGCCGGTCCTCGGGACGCTCCTTCCAGCACAGCATCATGAGGTGGTACAGCTCCTCCGGACAGTTGTCAGGTCGGACCATTCGGTACCCTCGCTCCAGATTCTGAATCACTTCAGGGTTGGTCATTCCTGGAAGGTTGATGGGAGAAAGAACATCAAGCCTTTAAATGTTAGAAACCTAGGGCTGGAGAGATGGCTCAGTGGTTAAGAGCACTGACTGCTCTTCCAGAATTCCTGAGTTCAATTCCCATCAACCACATGGTGGCTCACAGCCATCTATAATGAGATCTGGCGCCCTCTTCTGTTGTGCAGGTGCACATGGAAGGAAGGTTGTATACATAATAAATAAATAAATAAAAGAATATCCTGGGGGCTGGAGAGATGGCTCAGTGGTTAAGAGCACTGACTGCTCTTCCAGAGGTCCTGAGTTCAATTCCCAGCAACCACATGGTGGCTCACAACCATCTGTAATGAGATCTGGTGCCCTCTTCTGGCCTGCAGGCATATATGCAGGCAGAATACGGTATACACAATAAATAAATAAATAAATATTAAAAAAAAGAATATCCTATATTTATAAAAAAAATGTTAGAAACCTAAAAGCAAGGCTGATGCTAATTTGGAGATCTTTCTTTCTTTCCTATCTATAGTCCTATCTATCTATCTATCTATCTATCTTTTTATCTATCTTCTATCTTCTTTTCAATCAATCTATCTATCATCTTCCTTTTTATCTATCTATCTATCTATCTATCTATCCATCCATCTATCTTTGAGGTACTTGGAATTGAATACAGGATTTTATGCATGTTAGTCAAGCAGTCCATCACTGAGATACAACCCAAGCCTATAGTTTGGATGTTGAATGTCTTCTCATGTGTTGAAAGCCTGGCCCCCAACTCATGCACTAATGAGATACGGTAGAATCTTTAAGAAGTGGAGTCTTTAAACTCAGCACTCAGAAGGCAAGGCAGTTGGATCTCTGTGAGTTCAAGGCCAGCCTGGTCTACAGAGAAAGTTCCAGGACAGAGATGTTACATAGAGGGGATTAAAAGGAAGAAGTGGGTTCTAGTCATACATGGTGACACGTGCCTTGAGATCCCAGCACTCAGGAGGTAGAAGCAGGTGGATCCCCATGAATTCAAAGCTATCCTGGTCTACCTAATAAATTGCAGGTTAGCTATGGCTACATAGTGAGATCCTGCCTAAAAAGAGAAAGACAGAAACAATGAGAGATATGGGGATGGAAGTTAGGTCACTGTGGACATTCTCTTGAGGGACAACATGCTGAAACCAGAGTCCTCCTCTTCCTCTCTTTGCTTCCTGCTATGAGGTAACAGTTAACTATACCATGTGCCAGATACGCTCCCCCAAAAAGAAAAGAAAATCAGTGAAACAGAATCTCTGAAACAAAATGAATCTTTTTTTTTATCCTCTCTCTTTTTTTAATTTTTTTTTTTTTTATTTTCAGGACAGGGTTTCTCTGTATAATAGCCCCTAGCTGTCCTGGAACTAGTAGCTCTGTAGACCAGGACGGCCTTGAACTCACAGAGATCCGACTGCCTCTGCCTCCAGAGTGCTGGAATTAAAGGCAGGCGCCACCACCACCTGGCTCTCTTCTTTCTTTAAGACAGTTACACTACGCAGCTCTGGCTGGCCTAAAACTCATTACGTAGACCAGCCTGGCCTCAATTAAAGATCCGCCTGTTTCTGCCTCTCAGATTCTGGAATTAAAGAATGTACCACCAGGGGGCTGGAGAGGTGGCTCAGGGGTTAAGAGCACTGACTGCCCTTCCAGAGGTCCTGAGTTTGGCCAGGCGGTGGTGGCGCACACCCGTAATCCCAGCACTCGGGAGGTAGGGGCAGGCGGATCTCTGTGAGTTCAAGGCCAGCCTGGTCTACAAAGGGAGTTCCAGGACAGGCTCCAAAGCTACAGAGAAACCCTGTCTCGAAAAACCAAAAATAAAA
Source organism: Microtus oregoni (assembly GCF_018167655.1). Classification (NCBI taxonomy): domain Eukaryota; kingdom Metazoa; phylum Chordata; class Mammalia; order Rodentia; family Cricetidae; genus Microtus; species Microtus oregoni. The sequence goes on along the minus strand of NW_024543064.1, from coordinate 23,368,177 downwards.
ACCAAAACAAAACAGAGGTCCTGAGTTCAATTCCCAGCAACCACATGGTGGCTCACAACCATCTGTAATGAGATCTGGTGCTCTCTACTGGCACCAGATATATATAGGCAGAATACTGTATACATAATAAATAAATCTTTAAAAAAAAAAGAATGTACCACCACGCCCAGCAAACTTGATTCTTTTTAATTTTGTTTATCAAGACAAAGTTTCTCTGTGTAGCCCTGGCTGTTCTGGAACTCAATCTACAGACCAAACTGGCTTCAAATTCACAGAGATCTGCCTGCCTCTACCTCCTAGTACATGGATAAAGGTTAGGTCACTGTGCTACTACCACCCAGGTTAAAAATATTTTATTAATTATTACTAAATTTGTGTGTGATGTGTGTGGGCCAACACATGGGCCAAAGCCTCTGCGTGAAGGTCAGAGAACAACTTTTCTTTTCCTTCAGTTTTTTGAGACAAGGTTTCTCTATACAGCTCTGGCTGTCCTGGAACTCACTACTTAGATGGGGCTGGCCTCAAACTCAGAGATCTGCCTGCTTCTGCCTCCAACGTGCTGGGATTAAAGGTGTGTGCCACTACGCTTAGCTTAAACTTTTTATTTTTTATGTGTATAAATGTTTTATATGTCTGTGTATCACATATGTGAAGTGCCCCAGGAAGTCACAAGAGGGTACTGAATTCCTTGGAATTGACGTTATAGACAGCTGTAAGCTGCCATGTGGTTGCTGAGAACCAATCCCAGGTCCCCTTAACCACTGAGCCATCTCTCCAGTCTCCCGTGCTCTCTCACCATGAAAGAACGGTTTTTTTTTTTTTTTTTTTTTTTTGATTTTTCGAGTCAGGGTTTCTCCGTAGCTTTTGGTTCCTGTCCTGGAACTAGCTCTTGTAGACCAGGCTGGCCTCGAACTCACAGAGATCCGCCTGCCTCTGCCTCCCGAGTGCTGGGATTAAAGGCGTGCGCCACCACCGCCCGGCTGGGTTTTTTTTTTTAAGATAGTGTTGTCACAGGGTATTTGTGCATACTGCATGATGCTGTGTCACAGAAAAGCCTGTCAGATATTCTAGGCTCATAGGCTCAAGATGGATGCCTCAACATTGCAGAGAAACCTTGGGTGACTGTCATTTTTTGTCTTTTTGAGACAGCGTTTCTCTGTGTAACAGCTCTGACTGTCCTGAAACTCACCCTGTAGACAGAGATCTACAAGCGTGCGCCACCACCACCCAGATAACAACTTTCAAGCGTGGGTTCTCTCCTTTCACCTTCCCATGGGTTCCAGGGATTGAACTCAGGTCCTCAGGCTTGCTCAGCACATGTTTTACCCTCTGGGCCACCTCGTTGCACCCCCAACTTTCTTCTTTATAAGTTGACCATCTCAGGAGTTTTTTGTTGTTTTGTTTTCAGTAAACAGAAAGCTGGCTAACACAGGTGATGTTCAGAATATGTAACTACCAATCCAAAATGATACTGGTCTTCATGATGGTAGACACTAGCGTTCCCTGCTGAATGTCGGTCCTATTTTTACAGTACTGATCCAATTACTCGCTCAGTAACAAAAGCGCCAACTGCAGGACCTTGACCGAGCTTCCTCATCTAGAGTATAGACTAAATCCTCGCTCCTCTTCCCTGAGTTATGGTGAGGATTGCGTGAATCAGTGTGTATAAACAAGCATAGTTGTTTGGAGATTTTTTTTTTTTTTTTTTGTAATGTCTACCTGGGATTGTTCTCTAGGGGCAGCAATGGGGCCGTCGGGGCTCAGGACAGGATGAGAACCCAGTCAGGCAGTGCTGAGGCATCTCTAGCCTTGAGACTATGCACAGGAGATACTGTATCAGGACAGGAGATGAACACTGGCCTATGAGATGGGACAAGCCCAGAGCTGGGAAATCTTTTGGCCCCTAAGAGTCTAACCTGCTTCAAAGGGCTTTACACTCCTGGGGTCAAATTTCAGCTCACCATGCTGGGGCTGTGGGAAGTTTCTGCCAAAGTGGCCTCTGCTTCCTACCTCCCGACTCGTTTCTGTGCCATTTCCTTTCCCCCCGAGGTTATCAACTTCCTTTTAGAAACGTTCCACTCCTAGGCCTCCAAGTATAGCTCCGCGACAGTGAGCTTGCCTTGAATGCACAAGACCTGGGTTTGATCCCCAGTCCCTCCAAAACCAGACACATAGGTGTGTGCCTGCAATCCCAGCCCCTCCCAGTGAGGGGAAAGCAGGAAAATCCAGAGCTCAGGTGGCATCTTCAGATTCATAGATAGTTAGATGGCCAGCCTGGGCTACAAGAGACATTGTCTCAGAAAACAAAACAAAACCCAATGACTAAAACAGAAACTTTCAAAATAAAATTCTACCTGTCTTGGTTGAATGTGGGGGAGGGCGTGTCTACACGGCTTTCTCTCTTTAGCTGTGAAGAGGTTTCATTAGAAAAGGACCAGTGCCCAGTGAGCAGCTTCGATGGGTCGGACTGCTTCTCAAAGTCTCTCGTTTCACGTATCGGGAAACTGAGGCTCAGAGGGATGACATCACTTACCCAGAGTGTTATGGCATATTCCTTTAACTATGTGAGGGGGTGTAACATTTGTTTGTGCTGTATTTGATTAATTATGTAAAGTGGTGGCACACGCCGTTAATCCCAGCACTCGGGAGGCAGACGCAGGTGGATCTCTGTGAGTTTGAGGCCAGCCTGAACTACAAGAATTAGTTTCAGTACAGGCCCCAAAGCTACAGAGAAACCCCATCTCAAAAAAAAAAAAAAAAAAAAAAAGGCCAATAACTAGGCAGTAAAGGGATAGGCAGGGCTGGTGAGGAGAGAATAAGGAGGAAAAATCTCGAACTAAGCAGAAGACGAGGAGAAAGAGGGAGAACAAGAGGGACAGGACCAGGGACAAAATTTATGCAGCATCCAGCCAGTCAGACACTAGAGGAAGCAGGAAAGTAGGACATACAGAAAGAAAGAAAAGTGAAAAGCCAAGAAGCAAGAGGTAGATAAAGGGAAACAGGTTAGTTTAAGTTAAAAGAATGAGCGAGAAACGAACTTAAGCTAGGCTAAGCATTCACAACTAACAAGGAGTCTCCGTGTCATTATTTGGGAGGTGGCTCGTGGTCCAAAAGAAAGCTGGTGCAGCAGAATGAGGAGGAGCAGTGCCATAGTGCGGCCTAAGCACTGTTCTGATCTCATGTGTGAGAAAGAAGGGCCTGAGCCAGGCAGGCGTGGAACACGCCTTTGATCCCAGCGCTCAGGAGACAGAGGCAGGCGGATCTCTAAGTGTTCGAGGTCACTACAGAGTGAGTTCCAGGACAGCTATGACTAAGTAACTCTGTAAAAAAAAAAAAAAAAGGAAAACAACAACAATAACAAAACAAGGAGAAAAGGAATAATCTGGTTAACAGTCAAAAAGAAATCAATCATGGTAAGAAAAGGAAAGTTTCACACCCTGAGCCAGATCCACTTCCGTCACACTTAGGTGGCCTATGCCAGAACTGAGCAAGGAGCTATGCATTTTGATAGAGATGGAAGCCAGGGCTGGGAGACGAAGCATCTAATAGAGGATGCTGGAGTCCAAGTGGATGGAAGAGAAGCATCTAGAAGTTTTCGAGTCTGAGCCTGAGGAGTGAGTGGGAAGACATGGATTTGCTACTCTTCCTTGTGGCCCTTCGAGTTCCTTCCTTTAATGCTCACCTGGGTAAGGGATTCGGCCATGGGTGACAATCTCTGTCAGTAGGATCCCGAAAGACCACACATCCGACTTGATGGTGAAGGTCCCATAGTTAATGGCTTCTGGTGCTGTCCATTTAATGGGAAATTTGGCCCCTAGAGGGAGGCAAAGTTAGGTCACCTGAGTATGCGTTCTCTACCGCTGGCTCTGAACCTCCTCTTTATCCTGCACCTACCCTCCCTGGCTGTGTACTCATTGTCCTCAATGAGGCGTGCCAGGCCAAAGTCTGCGATCTTGCAGCTCAGTGTGTCAGACACCAGGATGTTAGCAGCCCGCAGGTCGCGATGGATGTAATTCCGCTCTTCAATGAATGCCATGCCCTCTGCAATCTGCAAGCCAGGAACAGGTCATCAGTCTTGACCCCACTGACGCAGAAGCCATACTCAGCCCTTTGCCATTCTCCTTACCTGGGCTGCCATGTCCAAGAGTTTGTTGATGTTCAATTTGATGCCAGAGGGAGTCTTGAGAAAATCTACTAGGCTCCCTGTGAGCAAAAGCAAGAATTGGTGACCTAAATTGCCCGGGAGGCAGCTCCAAGACCCTTCTACTCCACCTACCATCCGGAAGTAGTGACTGACAGTGGAGAGAAAGAACAAGGACTGAGAAAGAGTATGTGCCTGAGTGTGGGGATGGGATGCTCGGCACATGGGAAGGCCTGTTCCAGAGGGAGGATCCAATGCTTCCTGCCCTCAGTTGAGGTAGAACCCCGGTTCCACGGCAGCCAAAGCTCTGCATGCTCCCCGGCTGCGTTTTCTTCCTGTAGACATGTATTTCTCACTCCCTCACAGGCCATTTTTAGATCCTTTACACAGATGTCTAGGCTCTTCAGTCTCTTTGCTTCATCTTTTTCTCATAGAAGTTTCTCCTTTTCTTTTCCAGTCCAGCTGGACCTTTCTTCCAGACTCTCCTACCAGGCATCATAAATTGCTTCACCATTTACCTCCCTGAGGCATTCAGGAATGTCCCCAAGTCACACACTCTGCTTTTCTCAGTGTCTGCTGTCAAATGCGGTTTCAGCTGGGTATGATGGGGCACATCTTTAATCCCAGCACCCAGGAAGCAGAGGTAGGAGGATCTCTGCAAGTTTAAAGTCAGCCTGGGCAGTGCAGAGCGTTCTCGACCAGCCAATGCTACATAGTAAGACCCTGTCTCAAAAATCAAAAAGTAGGGGCTGGAGAGATGGCTCAGAGGTTAAGAGCATTGCCTGCTCTTCCAAAGGTCCTGAGTTCAATTCCCGGCAACCACATGGTGGCTCACAACCATCTGTAATGAGATCTGTGCCCTCTTCTGGCCTGCAGGCAGAGTACTGAGAATACTGTATACATAATAAATAAATAAATCTTTAAAAAAAATCAAAAAGTAGACTAATAAAAACAAAACCCTGCACAAGACTGACAATCCTGGGGCTGGAGAGCTGGCTCATGGTCTTATAAGTACTTGCTTTTACAGAAGACCCCAGTTCGGTTCCCAGAACCCGTGTTCAATGACTACACATAACTATAGCTCCAGGGTCTGTGATGCTCTCTTCTGGCCTCCCCAGTCACCCGAATGCATGTACACAGACACACACACACGTAATAAAAAATAAACTACTGCCAGTTGGTGGTGGCACACACCTTTAACCCCAGCACTCGAGAGGCAAAGGCCAGAGGGTTTCTGAGTTTGAGCCAGCCCTGTCTGCAAAGAGAGTTCCCGGGGCAGCGAGGGCTACACAGAGAAATCCTGTCTCAGAAAAAAAGAGAGAAAAGAAACCACCAATGACAAAACCTATTTGCCTTTTTTCAGAACTCATTAGCCAATGCCGTTTGTTTCCCTTCCTAAGACAGAGTCTGCCCCCCCCCCCCACCAGACAATCTGAACCACATAAAAATTCAAGGCAGGGCCGGCACTGACTTCTTCCGTCCTCATAGACCGTTGTCCTTTCAATAGTGTCTCTGTCTTTTAATTACATGTGTTTACTCATGGGGGCAGCACACGCATGGAGATCACAGGACAACTGGCAGGAGTCAGCGCTTGACCTCTATGTGGATTCCAGGGCTTGAACTCCTGTTTGTAAGTCTCATCAGCAAGTACCGTTGCCTGCTGACCCACCTTGCTGACCCTAACACTGTCTTACAGATCGAAAAGAACTACTTGAAGCAGAAAGAAATCGTGTGATCGAGCCGGGCAGTGGTGGCGCACATCTTTAATCCCAGTACTCGGGAGGCAGAGGCAGGCGGATCTCTGGGAGTTCGAGGCCAGCCTGGTCTACAGAGCTAGTTCCAGGACAGGCTCCAAAGCTACAGAGAAACCCTGTCTCGAAGGGGAAAAAAAAGATAGTGGGATGACAACAGGGTCCTCAAGTGACATAGCGGGGGCCACCATAGCAGGGCCACCCACCGTTCTCCATGTATTCAGTGATTATGTAGATGGGCTCCTGGGTGACCACTGCATAAAGCCGGACCAGTCGCTGGTGCTGCAGCTGCTTCATGAGGTTAGCTTCAGCCAGGAAGGCATCAGGGGACATGCTCCCTTGCTTCAGGCTCTTCACTGCCACCTTCGTATGCCCGTTGTAGTACCCTGGAGGTGGTGGATAGGTGGGTCGCGGATGAACAAGGCAGTGGCCCTGGATAGGCCAGTGTCTCACATCTTGGGGACATCTCTCTTTCCATACTCACCCATCCACACTTCCCCGAACTGGCCAGCTCCCAGCCGCTCAACCAACTTCAGTGTCTCCCTGGGAACCTCCCATTCATCCTCCCACCACGGCTTCTGGGGCTTCTGGGTCTGGCAAGGACGGCTTAACTTTGTGCACAGCCCGTCCGAGGCATCTGCAAGGACAAAGGGAAGCGTGAGGCAGTCACTTTTGGAGACCTTGGGGGCTCCCTCCAGTCCCTACCTCTCTCCGCGCGTTCCCGCAGGGGAAACAGACTGGCATGGGAGGGGAGCCTACAGGGTCGAGGGTCAGGTACTACCGATGGCTGGAGGGTCCCTAGGATGGACAGGGGGGAGATAAGCCGCTAGGGTGGGCACAGGTGAAAGTGGTCTGCCAGAGCTCACTGGTGTAATGGCGGACCAGCTCGTGTAGGCCAGGAAAAGTGATCCGAGGGGAGATGTAGAAGCCGCCATTGTCTAGGTTACGGATCTTGTAATGTTTCACCACTTCTCCCTGGTTTTGGTCGAAGTCTCTGACAGACAGTGAAAAAGATCCTGAAGAAAGATTGGAGAGGTGAGGAGAGAGGAGGAGAAATTGAAGAGGATTAAGGCGGGGGTGGGGGGGAAGAGGCATTGCCGTCAGTTCATCAAGTGGCCACTGCACCACTTCCTTCAGCTCTCACCGCCCCCCACCCCACCCCACATCCCTGCTCACCCTGAGGCACCAGCCCTCAACCCGGAGCCCCGCCCACACGCTTAGGCCCCGCCCACCACGCCCTGCCTCTCACCCGCGGTGCTTTCACTTTCCCTGATCAGGAAGGATCCGTGCGTGTTCCCGGGCGCTAAAAGCTGCCGCTCCGCGTCTTTACGGCTCAGATTCTTGAAGAACCAGCTACATAGGGCAGAAGAAAGATCATCGGCTTTTGGTCGACCTTTTTTCTTTTTTTTAAATCTGTGTAGCCCTGGCTGGCCTCGAACTCAAAGATCTGCCTGCCGCTGCCTCCGGGATGCTGGGCTTAAAGGTGTTCTTCCTCCATCACTGGTCAAACATTCCCCATCCCCAGGACCACCCCTCCTCTGATTCCTATATGTTGACCCTCCTCCCCACGCGGTCCCCTGCTCACGGTTCAGGCTCCAGGCTGTTTGCTTTTGCCACGAAATTGAAGGGGATGAAGCCCTCTTCGCCAGTGGTCAGGGACTGAGCCTTCCACCACTCACCGCTCCTGCACCACAGAGACCATCAGCATGGCCTACATAGCCACTGGAAACCCTCAGAGTCCCGTTAAGCCAGGCCACCACCTCCCTGGTACAAGCTTTCTGGTACTTTCCACCTTAATACACACACACACACACACACACACACACACACACACCACAGTGGGTTAGAAGGCTATTCACTGCACACGTGCACAGACACACACACACACACACACACACACACACACACACACACACGGTGGGCTAGAAGAATACTCACTGCTCCAGGATTCGGAGCTGTTCACCCTTCTCAAAGCCCAGGTCTCCATCATGAGAGGGCTCATAGCTGTGCAGGGCAATAACCAGGTTGTCTGTAAAGACAGGAAGAGTCAAGAAGAACCAGCCTGGGGCTTACGGGAACAACAGAGCCCTAGAGGCACAGGGCAGGATGCAGACAAGGTAGAGAGAGGGGAGGTGGAGAGGGTACAGACACCAAGAGTCAAGCATCCACAGGCCTTACTCTTCACACCCTGCTAGATGGAGTCACCTTGTAGTGGGGAGGCTGGTGGGATGGAGCCATTATAGATGACCAGTGGGTCCCGAACCTCAGAGTCATTCCGAATGGGCAGCTGTGGGGTAGGAAACGAGGCTGGAGTCATTTTTCTCTGACCCTGGTTCCCTTTCCATTTTCCCACACTGACCGGGCCTTCTCTCTGGGTTCACCAAGTGTGTGCACTTGACCTTAGGAAAGTCTGTTCCTTCTAGACCTCTTCCTTACTGTGCTCCAGGGAACATGGGTGTGCTGTTATTTCCAGAGCCTTTAGTTGTGATCCATTAATTTTTTCTCCTGGGCACACAGCCTCCCTTCCCCATCCCTTCACCCGTCCCGTCTTCCTCTTACCGTGGTCTTGCTGTCCAGCGGGACTATGGGATAGTGGCAGTTCTCACACACGTCAATGTTCTCGATCCAGTCATCATCAGGGTTTGAGCTGCAGCCACAGCCCATGGTCCCTGAAGGAATGTAGAGAGGCCTGGAGGAGCTCCCCTAAGTCAGTTTCCCCAGCATCAGACATCCTAAAGTACCGCGCTGGAATTTACCGAGCACCTAAGATTGTCTGCTCTGGGGCTTCCATTGGCCACACACAGAAGAGCTGAAACGTGGGATGCTAGCTCCTGACTCGGTTCACTCAGAAACCTCGAGCAACAAGTAAGTTCACAGGAGGCCTAGGCCCAAGGCTAGTCCCCACCCTCCCACCTGGCATGGGCAAACCGCCACAGGCACCTTTGTTAGTGTAGTTACCCACTTCCTGCCCCCTCAGCCCCACTAGTCCCCTACTCTGGGGGATTACCTGGGAGACATCACAAACACTTTGCCAAGCCCTGGAGGAAACCTAAATTTTGATTCCACCTCCACGACCAAAGAGGGTGCACGTCTCTTCTAATTACATGGCCCCTGCCTAGATAGATACTGAATCTGAGAGTCGACCTTTGACCTCTGCCAGTCCCCACTCTCCTCCCCCACTCACAGTACAGGTTCTTCAGAGAGTTTCTTTTAACATTCTTTTGCTTCTCACCAACAGAAAGCCTTCAGTGGCCCTGTTGCTTATAACTGCTTTTGCTTGCCTGTCTATCTGAGCTGTGGAAACTTTTTGTCAAATGAAATCAAGCAGCACTTCATAGCAGAGCTTTTCATAATCAAGCCAGAGTGAGCCCTCTGCAGTCCCGGAATCCCTGTGCGCCTCCCCCTCAGCACTGCCAGGAAAGCACTGGTTCTCAAAGGATGGTTTACCATGGAGACGATTTACGTGTTTCTTTCATCTTCTTCTTTTGTAAGATAAGATCTTTCTATGTAGCCTTGGCTGGCCTAGAGGCCTGGAACTCACTATATAGACCAGTGTAGACAAGGTTGGCCTGGGACTTGCAGAGAGATCTGCCTGCCTCTGACCTCTAAGTGTTGGGAATTAATAAAAGTGTACAATATCACACTTTTGACCACTTTGGTGTTCAGGAAAGCCTACTCTATCTCTCAGTCTTTTTTTTTTTTTTTTTTTTTTTTTGTATTTTTGAGACAGGGTTTCTCTGTAGCTTTGGAGTCTGTCCTGGAACTCTGTAGACCAGGCTGTCCTAGAACTCTGTAGACCAGGCTGGTCTGGAACTCTGTAGACCAGGCTGTCCTGGAACTCTGTAGACCAGGCTGGCCTGGAACTCTGTAGACCAGGCTGGCCTCGAACTCCCAGGGCTTCACCTGTCTCTGCCTCCCAAGTGCTGGGATTTAAGGTGTGTGTACCACTGCCCAGCTTTTTGTTTTGTTAATTATTATTTATTTTATGTGTGTGTAATTATTTCATGTGTGTGGCTGTTTTGCCTGCATGTATGTCTGTGCAGCATGTATGTCTGTGCAGCATGTACATTCAGTGCCTGCAGAACCCAGAAGAAGAAGGCATCAGATCCCTGAGTTACAGTTGTGAGCTGCCATGTGGGTGCTGGAATCAAACCAGGGTCCTATGGAAGAGCAACATTGCTCTTAACCTCTGAGCCTCTCTCTAGCGCACTTTCTTTCCTCTTTTTTTCTTTTTTCTTTTTCTTTTTTTCTTTTTCTTTTTTTTTTTTTTTTTTTTTTTGGCTTTTTGAGACAAGGTTTCTCTGTATAACAGCCCTAGCTGTCCTGGAACTAGCTCTTGTAGACCAGGCTGGCCTTGAACTCACAGAGATCCGCCTGCCTCTGCTCACTAGTGCTGGGATTGAAGGCATGCGCCACCATCACCTGGCTCTTTCTTTTGGTTTTTTGAGACAGAATTTTTCTGTGTAAGAGCTCTGGCTTTCCTGGAACTCCCTTTGTAGACCAGGCTGGCCTTGAACTCACAGAGATCCACTGTTTCTGCCTCCTGAGTGCTAAGAGCCACCATCACCCGGCTCAATTTTTTAATCTATTGTGCTACACACACACACACACACTAATAGGCATGCATACACACACAGATGCACACACAGGTACCCGAATACTCATATAACTTGTACTGTAAGCTACTTGGCTTTCTCCAAACACCCACCATTATTTTCTTAGACCACACCTTTGTATTTATGACTCTCTCTCACTTTCTCTTTCTCCCTTTTTTTTCCCCTTGTGTGTATGTGTGTGTCTCCCTCTGTGTGGATGTAGCGTGCAAGCCTGTGCTTGGGTGTGGAAGTGAAAGGACAATTTTAGGGAGTAGATTCTCTCCTTCCACAATGTTGGATTTTGAGGATTGAACTCCAAATGTCAGGCAGTAGCAAGCACCTTGATCAGATGCAAGGCATTGCCTTCTCTGTGTTTGTGACTCTCTTCACCTTCAAAGTTCTGCTCAATGTCACATCACACTCTGTGCGGGCCCCTCGGGCTCCTACAGCATTTACTCAGGCCACAGTGATCAGCTGTAATCATGAGTGCCATTATTATGACCTGTGTGTAGAGACTAATGCTTCTCTCATCCCCCTCCTCAAAGAGGGCTTATTTTTATTTATATCTGGATGTCCCTCCATGCACACACATATGTGCAGGTGCCCACAGAGGCCTTCGGATCCCCTAGAACTGAAGTGACAGCAGGTTGAGCCCCTCGACTCGAGCTCAGAGCTTTTAAGTCCAGTGAAAGAGCAGCAAGCACTAACTCCTCTCCTACCCCCTTGACGGACAGTGGTGCATCAGGAACAGAAACTGTGTGTCACCTGCCTAAAAGCCTACCGAACCTATCAGTGGGGATGTGGGGGCTAGGCACAGATTCTCCCACCTGTGGAGGTTTGCAAACCATCACCTAACCTCTGGTTTTATGTGTTTCTGTATGCGTTTATTTTTCTCATAGGGTCTCACTGCACTGTCCAGGCTGGCCTAAAACTCTTGGCTTCAGTTGGTCCTTCTGCTGAGCATCTTGAGCTTTTGGGCACACACTGTCAAACAGAGCTTTGACTTCTGATTCTGGAAGATCAAAGCAAGCCCCAGAGAGGCCTAAAGCCACACATCTGCGGTTGAGCAAAACAAGACTTGCTAATTTATGCTGTGTCCAAGTGGATGTGGGAACGGGGGGGGGGGGTGTTTCTGGTTAGCAGAACTCAGAAGAAAGTCTCGAAATTCTGAAAGGCCTATCTTCCAATATTAGCTGTGTTCTAGACACAGCCATGCAGGCCTATGTTCCCGGCACTTGGAAGGTACAGGCAGGACGATCAGAAGTTCAGGGTGGTTCCTCACTAAGTAGAGTTCAAGAACCAGCCTGGGTTCCATAAAATCCTATCTCAGAAGCAAAACAAAAAGATAATACTGGCCTGCATGACTTTGTTGAAAGCATTCTTGGGAGCCTTGCTTTTCGTCCTCTGCTACAGAGGCTTGTCACCCCTATCTCGTCATACATAGTGTTAGCTTAGTTTACTAGTGCTGGGAAAGGCACCCCACAGCACCCCTTCAGCCTCATCCACCCCTGCCTGGGAGTGTGGGAAGATGGGACTGAGGAATCAGGCTCTTCAGGCTCACATTTCCTCTGCTGAGCAACTCCTAGGCTCCCACAGGTACCGGGACTCACAGTCATCTCCCTGTGTATTTGACTTTAAACAACATGTACCCATTATAGAGGAATCATAAAGCACCCATGGAACTTAAATCAAGAGACTCCAAATGGCTTGCGGATGTAGTTCAGTGGGCAGTGCTTTGCCTACACCCTAAAGCTCAGTCACCAGCACTAAATAAGAAGTGGGACACACCTGTGTTTCCAGCACTGGGGTGGAGGCAGGGGGGTCAGGAGTTCAAGGTTAGCTTGGGGTACGAGAGACCCTACCTCGGAAATGAGACAGAGACTCAAGAAGCGAGTACACAAACAGGCCCACTCTTCCTTCAACCCCACTCTTGGGAGGTCACGTGGCAGACGAACCTTTGCTCTGCCAGAGTCAACTCATCATGGCTACAAGCGGTGTGTTGTCAGCTCAGCTATCTCATGGTCAGAAAGGCAGCAGGAACTCCCAGGAAAAGCGTGGGCAGTGAGTAAGCACCCTGCTTGTGACTCACACGAACCTGGGAAAGCACTGGTTTCCTAAGGGTACCACAGCAATAGCCTCAGAAGGACTGTGCACTTGGAGCATAAGGTGGCTCTCAGGCTTGCTGTTTTTGGAGGCTTTGGGGAAAGGCAAGAGAGACCAGATGTGACGGTGCCTGCCTGTGATCCCAGCTCAGCACTGGGCGGCAGATACAGGCAGATTTCTAGTAGGCTGAGATCAACCTGGTCTACATAGTGAGCAGTGAGCTCCAGCCCAGCCAAGGCTACAGAGTGAGATGTAACAACTGTGTCTCAAAGAGGGAAAAAAGCAAGAGAAAAGATTGGGGTTAAGAGGAATGATGCAGCCGGGCGGTGGTGGCGCACGCCTTTAATCCCAGCACTTGGGAGGCAGAGGCAGGCGGATCTCTGTGAGTTCGAGACCAGCCTAGTCTACAAGAGCTAGTTCCAGGACGGGCTCCAAAACCACAGACAAACCCTGTCTCGAAACCCCCCCCCCCAAAAAAAAAGAGGAATGCTGCAGGGGTCTGGAGAGATGACTCAGTGGTTAAGAGTACTGGCTGCTCTTCCAAAGGAGCTGGGTTCAATTCCCAGCACCCACTTGGCAGCTCACAAGTGTCTGCAATTCCAGTTCCAAGGAATCTGACACCTTCACACAGACATACATGCAGGCAGAACAACAATGTACATAAAATAAAAGTAAATAAATCCTTAAAGAAAAAAAAGATCCAGGCAGTGGTGGCTCATGCCATTAATCTCAGCACTTGAGAGGCAGAGGCAGGCGGATCTCTGTGAGTTCAAGGTCAGCCTGGTCTACAGAGCAAGTTCCAGGAGTGGATCCATAGCAACAACTGAGAAAGTCTGTCTCAAAAACCAAAAACAGAAACAAACAAAAGAAGAAGGAGGAGGAGGAGAAGAGGAAGAGACGAAAAGGAGAAGAGGAGGAGGAGGAAGAAAAGGAGAAGAGGAGGAGGAGGAGGATGCAGGGCCTAGAGAGATGGCTCAGTGGTTAAGAGTACTGGCTGCTCTTCCAAAGGAATGGGGTTTAAATCCTAGCACCCACATGGCAGACCAGCTCACAACCATTTAACTTCAGATCCAAAGGATCTAATGTCCCATCATCTTCTACCCTCCATGGGCACAGGCACACAAGTGACATACAGACACATAAAACAACTTAGGGAGTTGGTGGTATACACCTTTAATCCTGGCACTCGGGTAGCTCTCTGGAGGCAGAGACAGGTGGATCTCTATGGTTTGAGGTCAGCCTGGTCTCCAGGCAAGTTCCAGGACAGACCCAAAAGATACAGAGAAACCTTGTCTCAAAAAATAAAACAAACAAACAAAAATCTTAGGAGAAAAAAATAACGTAAAAAATAAAAAAACTGGGTGATGGTGACGCACACCTTTAATCCTAGCACTCAGGAGAGAGAGGAAGGTAGATCACTGTGAGTTTGAGGCCAGCCTGGTCTACTGAGTGAGTTCCAGGACAGCCAGGGCTACACAAAGAAAACTTGTCTCGAAAAACCCAATTAAATAAATTATTTAAATGAAATGAAGCCATGCCACGTGCTGCAAGGCTTGATGGTACAAGGTTGTAATTTGGGTTGCTGGTGTGAGAAAATCAAGAGTTTAAGGCTAGCCTGAGCTAACTCACAAAACCCATCTGGGTCAGGAGAGACGGCACATGTCTTACAGAGCATGCTCTGCTTTGGCACAGAGTCCACAACACCACTGTGGGCAGCTCACAACTGTAACTCCAGCTCCAGAAAGGCTCCACACAGTTTAAAAGGTAGAGAGATGGCTCAGTGGTTAAAACACTGGCTGCTCTCCCAGGAGATTTGGTTCCCAGCACCTACATAATGGTTCATACCTATCTGGAACTCCAGCTCCAGGAGATCCACCCTCTTCTGGCCTCCTTTGGCACATGATTCACAGACATGCACATAAAATTATTCACATACATATGAAAAATAAATAAAAGCTGTTTCGAAACAGAAGAAAATTTAAGACAATAAAGGGACTGAGAGGAGCCAGGTGGTGGTGGCACATGCCTTTAATCCCAGCACTCAGGAGGCAGAGGCAGGCAGATCTCTGTGAGTTTGAGGCCAGCCTGGTCTACAAGAGCTAGTTCCAGGACAGGCCCTAAAGCTACAGAGAAATCCTGTCTTGGGGGAAAAAAAATAATTGAGGTGACCTACAGAGGTGGGTGCAGAGTTAAGAGCACTGACTGCTCTTCCAGAGGTCCCAGGATCAATTCCAGCACCCACATAGCAGCTCATAACTATCTGTAACTCCAGTTCCAGGGGACCCAAAACCCATGGCAAAACACTGATGCACATAATTTTAAAAAAATTTAAATAATTTTTAAAAAGAGGACTGAGAGCCATGTATAGTAGCCAAGACCTTTTGGAGAGTAAAGGTTGGGCCCTTGAAGTTTGAGGCCAGTCTGCACAACCTAGAAGGAGCTAGAAGCAGGAGAATCAGTAGTTCAGGTCATCCCTTACTATACAGAGAGTTCTAGACTAGCCTGGGTTACAACAGACTCTGTCTTAGGAGCCTAGAAAACTGAAAAATCTTAAGAGGTAAAGATTGACAGCCGGGCATGGTGGCATAGACCCAGCACTCGGGGAGCAGAGACAAGCAGATCACTGTGAGTTCTAGGCCAGCTTGGTCTACAGTGTGAGCTTTAGGAAAGCAAGGATTACATAAAAAAAGACCCTGTCTCAAGGAAAAAAGGAGGAAAAAAAAGGCTAGGGATACAGTTCAGCAGTAAAACACCTGTTTAGCATACATGTGGTTTTGGGTTTAACAAACAGCATCACCAGAAAAAAAGTCTGAGAGAAATTATCAGTTTGGCAAATTATATTGTTTCTTCAGTGTATTTCCCATTTAAGTCTCTGATTAAATTTTAAACTATAGATTGGGGTGCTTGAGAGATGGCTCTGCAGTTTACAGTACTTACTGCATCTACAGAGGACCTCATGCCGGGTGGTGGTGGCGCACGCCTTTAATCCCAGCACTCGGGAGGCGGAGGCAGGCGGATTTCTGTGAGTTCGAGACCAGCCTGGTCTACAAGAGCTAGTTCCAGGACAGGCTCCAAAACCACAGAGAAACCCTGTCTCAAAAAACCAAAAAAAAAAAAAAAAAAAAAAAAAAAAAAAAAAAAAGAGGACCTCAGCTCAATTCTCAAAACCCCTATGGCAGCTCACAACTACCTGAAATTCCTGTCCCAAGGAATCTGATGCCCTCTTCTGGTCTCTGCAAGCTTAGGGTATGTATAAACTCACCCAGACTCACACACACACACACACACAAAACTTCTTTTAACATTTTGATCTATAGCCAGGCCGTGGTGGCAGATGCCTTTAATGCCAGCACTGAGGAGGCAGAGGCAGGCAGATCTCTGTGAGTTTGAGGCCAGCCTGGTCTACAAGAGCTAATTCCAGGACAAGCTCCAAAATTATAGTGAAACCCCTGTCTTGAAAAACCAAAAAAATTGAAAAAAATTTGATCTATACTGCTGGACATGATAGTGAATGCCTTTAGTTCCAGCATTCAGGAGGCAGAGGCAGGTGGATCTCTATGTTTGAGGCCAACCTGGTCTACAGAGCAAGTTCCAGGACAGCGAGGGCAACACAGAGAAACCCTGTCTTGAAAAACCAATAGTAATGATAATAATAAATAATAATAAACTGGGCGATGGTGCATGCCTTTAATCCCAGCACTCAGGAGGCAGAGGCAGGCGGGTCTCATGAGTTCGATGCCAGCCTGGTGCACATAGTGAGTTCCAGGACAGCCAGGGCTACAAAGTGAGATCCCTTTTCAACAACATAAAAGAAACAAACGACAGCTAACCTCTGGCATCCTCACCGACATGTGTGCAGAAGCTTCTGCATACACATGTGTATGCAATATGTGAGCTCACATACATAGGGCTGGAGAGATGTCTCAACACTTAGGAGCTCACACCAATTTTGCAGAGGACCCAAATTCAATTCCCAAATTCCACTGTGGGTGACTCACAACCACCCGTGATTCTGCCTCTAAGGTATTTGATGCCCTCTTCTGCCACCTTTGATGGACACTTGCACACACACAATTTTAAAAGCTACATACACACCAGCCGATAACCAATAAGAATGGGGGATCCATGAAACCACAGGAGCTGAGTGACCTCAACAACACACTGCTTTTTGGGGGGAAGGCGAAAGCAAAACAAATTACAGCTGGGGGTGGTCACCCACCTCTTTAATCCCAGCACTCAAGAAACAAAAGCAGACAGATCTCTGTAAGTTTGAGGCAAAGCCTTTCTACATAGCAAGATACAGGATAACCAGGACCACACAGAGAGACTCTGGGGGGGGGGGGGGAGAATTACAGGCAGACCCCTTAGTCCTAAACTGGTGGTGTTGGGAGACAGGCTCCAAAGCTACAGAGAAACTCTGTCTCAAAAAAAGGAAAAAAAACCAAAAAACAAAACAAAAAAACCCTCCATTCTTAATGGAGCATTCTCTTACCCCTATGTGTGTCTATATACCAAGCAGTGGCCATCGTCAAGGAAGCATGACCATTGCTTGGTGTGGTGAGCACATCTTCATTAGTTCCAGCACTTGGGGGCAGAGGCAGCAGGGTCTCTGTGAGTTCTAAAACACATGTACATTCAGGCACTTGTACACATAATATTTTTAAAGAGGGTTTTTTTGTTTTTGTTTTTGTTTTTTTTTTGTTTGGAGACAGGGTTTCTCTGTGTAGCCCTGACTATCCTGCCTCCTGAGTGCTGGGATTAAAAGTGGGCAGCAACAACACCTGGCTAATATTTTTAAAGAGGTTTTTTAAAAAAAAAAAAATAAGTGAGGATCCCAACATTAAAACAATGTAAACTTCTCATTGTCTGAAATGGAGAAGGAAAGAAGAAAGAAAATGCAGTCCTCAGGGCTCTTAGGATCACAGAGGGAAGATTCTGGTACAAGTGAGGAACCTCCCCTTCTCCACCGTGCTCAGAGGTGAGAGTGGTGTGGATTCTAGCATCTCTGGCTAGGACTTGCGATGCTCTTGGTCGATTTAAAGCAGTGTACAGTCCACAAGGCACTGTGCACCCGTTATTAAAGGGCTGAGCCAAACCAGTGTTTCTAAGTTAGAGAGTGGGGTCATAGCTGGATCTTAGTTCCCACCTTACTTCTTCAACGCAATGCCTTGCAGCCAGCAGACACAGTGGCCTTGTTCATGTGGGATTTAACATATAACACATCAGGCTGTCAGAAGTGAGTCCATCCTCTCTCAGTTTCTCTAGGTGTTTTTGTTTTGTTTGGTTTGGTTTTGATTTGATTTGATTTTTGTGCTTTGAAAGATAATGTTTCTCTGTATAACAGCTCTGACTGTCCTGGAACTCACTTTGTAGACCAGGCTGGTCTTGAACTCACAGAGATCTGCCTTCCTCTGCCTCCCGAGTGCTGGGATTAAAGATGTGCAACCACCACTGTCCAGCCTCTCTCTAGTTTTTTTTTTAAATTTATTTATTTATTATGAATACAGGGTTCTATCTATACAGTGTTCTATCTGCATGTATGCCTGCATACCAGAAGAAGGCATCTGATCTTATTATAGAAGGTTGTGAGCCACTATGTGGTTGAGGGGAATTAAACTCAGGACCTGTGGAAGAACAGGGAGTGCTCTTACCTACTGAGCCATCTCTCCAGCCCATCTAGTTTTTATTGTTGCTGGGCTTGTTAGCCCAGGCCTTTCGTTCCAGCACTTAGAAGCCAGAAGCTGGTTGGTCTCTATCTGTTTAAAGCCAGTGTACATATTGTGTTCCAGGTCAGCCAGGGCTATATAATAACAACTTGTCTCAAATAATAGTAATAATAAATTAATTTATATTTTCAAGACAAGATTTCTCTGTGTAACAGTCCTGGATGTCCTGAAACTCACTTTGTAGACCAGACTGTCCTCAAACTCAGAGATCCACCTGCCTCTGCCTCCCAAGTCCTGAGATTAAAGGTGTGTGCCACCACTGCCAGGCAATAAATTAAAATTTGTTGTGTGTGTGCATGTGCATGCACCCACAAACGTGTGCATACCATGGCATGCACGTGGAGGTCAGAGGACAAAGGTTAGGGGTCAATTCTCTCCTTTCACTGTGTGGGTTCCACAGATAGAACTCAGATATCATGCTCGGCAGCAAGCACCTTGCCCACTGAGCCACCTCGAGAGTCCCTGGACTAGATTTGCTGATCTCAGAATTCTGTTTAGGAGTCAAACACATCCAAATGAGTTCTGATTCTTGTAAACTTGGTCACAGTTACTAGCTTCATAGCCATCAGCTCATAAAGCCGAGCCTAGTATGCTTCTTTTATCTCTTTATAAAATAAAGCAGAGGCAACACTTTTCCGTTTCCAGCAACAGACCTATTAATTTTTTTTTTTTTTTTGCTTTTTCAAGACAGGGTTTCTCTGTGGCTTTGGAGCCTGTCCTGGAACTAGCTCTGTAGACCAGGCTGGTCTTGAACTCACAGAGATCCGCCTGCCTCTGCCTCCCGAGTGCTGGGATTAAAGGCGTGCGCCACCATCGCCCGGCATCAGACCTATTAATTTATAAACCACTACTTTGGATTTTCAGACCACTGCTTTACACAGAATATGGAACACATATTCTGGCCAGGGGGTCATGGGTGCAAACCTCTAACCCCTGCACTTGAGACAGAGAATTCAAGGCCAGCCTGGTTTATGTTGTGAGTTCCATGACAGCCAGGGCTACACAGAGAAACCCTGTCTCAAGAATATAGGCAGGCCGTTCTGTGGCGGACTGCTGATACATGCTGGGCCACTGTAAGGCAAAATCTCTTAGACTTCATTAAAAACATTTGTGGTACGGTGTTGTTGGCGCACGCCTTGAATCCCAGCACTCAGAAGGCAGAGAGAGGTGGATGTGTGTGAGTTCGAGATCAGCCTGGTCTACATAGTGAGTTCCAGGTCAATCAGAGCTAAACAGTGGAGCCCTGTCTCAAACAAACAAACAAACAAACAAACAGTTTCTTGCCTTTTTTTCTTTAGCAGCTGAGATTTGAACATTGTCAATCTCACACGTGTTCCATGAAGGGCATACCCACACTAACCTCATCATGATACTAAAAACTTAGTCTTGGCAGGCAAAATAAATAACGTCTAGTCAGTAGACTAGCCATTTGTCCTGGCGTAGAGATTAATAAATAAGCCACGCTACCCTCAAAGTCACAGAAGCCTACCTGTCCCTGCCTCCAGAGCACTGCGGTTGAAGGTGTGTGCCAGCACTCCTGGCTTTCCCAGTACTTAAAGTGGTTTGTTTGTTGGAAACAGGTCTCGGTGCCCAGGTGAGCCTCTTGCCTTAGCCGGCCAAGTTAACTGTGCTTACTGTCCTGTGCCCAAGGCCTTACCCACGCTGAATAAATACATGTTCTTCCCCTGAGCTACAAGATGGGTTTATTCTCTCAAAACTGGGACTGGCTTAAGCACATAACTCATTCTGCTTGGTAATCACTGTTATCAGTAAGGGCTACACAGTGGTTAGTGCATTCTGCACTTTAGTAGTGGTCTCTGCCCTGGTTAACTGTGGGTCCACTTTGCATTACGGGAGTTTCGAGATGAGGGAACCTTACTGGCTGTCTAAGTGTTATCGAGGCTCCGTTCACTGTGTCCATGTCGTAGTGACTCAGTTTTGATTCCATGATGGCTCAGTCACTCAGTGACGAAAGGTCTTCGGAAGAATGACTAAACCTTCCTCTCCACACACTTGGCTTTTAAAAAACCAGTTATTATGGTAATTTATTGATTGTGTGTATGTGTGTGTGGGCAGACATTTTATGGAACCAGTGCGGAGGTCAGAGGGCAGCTGGTGCGGTCTCCCCACCACGTGGATCCTGGGGATCTAGTCTACATTGTCAGTTTTCAGTGAGAGCCTTAACCTCCGGAGCCATCTCATCCCCCACACCCCCCAGCACGCCCCTGACGTTTTTGAGACAAGACCCTGCTATGTCGGCCAAACTGACCTCAAACTAACAACAATCCCCCTGTGACAGTCTCCCAAATCCTGGGATTACAGGTTTGAGCTACCACACCCAGTTTAGATTTCTTAACTCTCAGACTCTCTCCTAATTCCTGTATCTGCAAACTAGGAAGAAAAACAGGACCTGCATCTCGGACAGTTATGAACATTAAATATGACACGTGGAAGATCCTGTGGAGTAAAATGCTTCCTTCATACAGTGCTTGATCCATAGTGACTGCTTTTGTTGGGGCAGGGCCGGTAGGGCACGGCTCAGGACTGACTCACTAAATTGCCCAGGCTGGCCTTGAACTCACTTTGTAGCCAGGCATGTCTTAAACTTCTGATTCCCCTGCCTCATCTCTCAAGCAGTCAGGATAATAGGCCGGTGCCACCAGCCAGTCACAGTAAGTCACTAAATAGATGGGAACAATTTCCGCTCCAGGCTAGTACATGTGTTTCATTCTACGGCCTCCAGGCTGGAACGGCCTGACATTTCATTTTTCCTCATGATTTCGGGCACTTCCATTTTTTCTTCTCTAATGCATTTACCTGAAATAGAAGCTTTACTACCATAAATGGAAAATTGGTGTCACCAGCCATAAATAGCAGATGCACGTCAGCGCACATTAGAAGATATAAATTAGCAATTGCACATGCTCATCCATCAGCCTCCAAAATTACTCCATAGCCAGCATCTTAAAGGCCGCAGTGTGGGAGATGCTGCCCTGTGAACGAGAACTTGGAGCTTAGGCTTCTTTCCTTCCTTCCTTCCTTCCTTCCTTCTCTCTCTTCCTTCTTCCTCCCTCCCTCCTTCCATCCTTTCTTTTTCTCCTCCTTTTTGTGGTACTAGTGATTGAACTCAGAACCTCCCACTGAGCTATGCCTTCAGCCCTAACTGCAATTTTGCAATTCTGTGTGTGTGTGTGTGTGTGTGTGTGTGTGTGTGTAGGGGTTGATGGTAGGTGTATGTGTGTGTGTGTTTGAGTGTGGAGGGGTTGATGGTAGGTGTATGTGTGTGTGTGTTTGAGTGTGGAGGGGTTGATGGTAGGTGTCTTCCTCAGTTGCTTTCCTCTCACATTTTTTGTTGTGTTGTTTTTTGAGACAGGGTTTCTCTGTGTAACCCTGGCTGTCCTGGAACTCACTTTGTAAACCAGGCTGGTCTCGAACTCACAGAGATCCCCCTTCCTCTGCCCTGAGTGCTGGGATTAAAATTGTGCACCACCACCACCCAGCTCCTTCCACCTTTTTTGAGATGGGGTCTCTCTCTGAACCTTCATTCAGGTAGTCTTGCTGGCTAGAGAGCCTCAGGGATCCTGCCGCAGGCTCCCTGTCGCTGGGGTTGCAAGCATCTTATGCTGCATCGGTGCAGGGATCTACTTAGGTTCTCAGGCCTGTGCTGCAGCAAGCACCTTAATGACTATCTCCCAGCCCCCCTCCAGAGTGCAACTTTCTAAATCTACAGGCCAAAATTAAGTGGGCCCTGCCAATCTTCTGGTCTAGTGCCAAGGAACAGAGATGAGCAGACCAGGAAAGGTTCCCGTCACACAGCCTGCCCTCTGGGACAGAGAGGGTGTCCGTTCACAGGTCATTTCGTTTTGACCCGAGGCTGTGCGGCCTGCTGTCTGCTCTCCAATCAGTATTGCCCACAGCTCCCAACAACACTTTCCAGGAAGTCGCATCAAAATCATCGCCCTTACCCAGGCACCAACCTGACATCAGAGCTATGTTTAGATGGGGGAGACTCCCAGATGCAGCATGCCAAGCACAGACTGTGGCCCGTGCATTAACCTGCATTTACATGTATCTAGAGGCTCGGCTGGGTGGCAATCACTCTTTCTTATAATTTGCATGATTTAAATGACTTCAGGTGACTCTGCCTGTAATCCTATGAGACACAGGTCACTATCAGCCCCATTTCACAGATGCAAAACCGAGACTCAAACTGAAGAAAGCAATTTGCCTGAAGCCTCCTCCAAACAAAGGTGGGGGAAACTACCAGCCGAACCTTGGCCTGCCCCAGGCTTCAGCCTCTCCACCTCTTAGTGAGGCCGCAGGACAATCTTTCAGGACACACACCAGATGGCTCCCAGGGACACAGCGCAGAAGGGGATGGAGGAGCCTGGCATTCTGGGATGGAGGAGCCTGGCATTCTGGGATATCTTTAGATATGCCTCTGTGCTGTTTTGAATTTAAAAACAAAACAAAGCCGGTAGTGTGCTAATTTCTAACAGCGAAGTTAAAAACAACATCGCCACCAACGCAAAAGCGCCTTGAAAAACATCAACCCCCTTTTTCCTCCCTTCAGACAGCAGCTGCCTATGAAGCCCAAGCTGCTCTCACTTCTCCCCCTGTCTCCATCTCCTGACTACTAGGGTAACAGGTGTGTGCCACCATACCCTGTGAATGGCAGTCCTTGGAGAACAAACCAACTGTATAGTTCCCTGCCCTTTCATCCCAGGCCTGAAATAGATGGCAGAGGGGGAAAAAAAAAAAAGATGGTTTTGTGTCCAAGAACTTTAGGAAACATTGGATCAGACACACTGAATCAGGCGTCTTCTCTGGGGGAGAACTGCAGAGATTTAGCAAGTCAGTGTCAACTGTGAATCTCCCATGGGACAGTTTGTCACTGAGGCCTTGTAGTTGGCTCTAACACCCTTTCTGTCCAGGTGCATCATGGAACTAGCTTTTTTTTTGTGCATGGGGAGGGGATGTTTTTTGTTTTCTTCAGTGCAGGCACTGACAATGTAGCTCGCCATGTTCCAGACCAACAATGAAGCCGGCTGTGAAAGATCACATTTTTAGGGGATGGAGAGATGGGTTAGTGGGTAAGAGCACTGGCTGCTCTTACTAAAGGACGCAGCGCCTGCAGGGCCGCTCACTACTGTCTGTAACTCCAGTTCTAGGGGATGCGACACACTCACACAGATACCCACGTAGGCCAAACACTAACGCACATAAAATAAAAATAAATATCTTTTTTTAAAGTCATGTTTCTAGACTCTGGGTGCAGCTTCATTCACTTAGCATGCCTGAGATCCTGCGTAGTTAAAGATTGGAGGGAGGGGAAGGCTCCCACTTCACTGTACGTTATCTTGGGCATACCTTTGCCATCAGCCTGTGGGTATGTGTAGGGGTTTGCAGGATCCTACCTCTGGCTGAACCTGCACACGTATATTTTCGTGTGATGCATGAGAAGCTTTGAACAGGGAAGACATGTGTGTGAATGTGCATGCATGTTTTTAAAGACAAGGTCTAGCTATGTAACCCATGCTGGGCTTAAACTCTCCGCGCGTTCCTGCTTCAACATTCTGAGTGCTAGGATTATAGACAGTGCAAAATGGCGCCTGGCTGAGAGAAACCCTCTCCTACGACGGATCCCTTCTCTCAGACCAGAATGTGAGTTTTCACACTGGACTTTATACAGGAAACAAACTCGTTTGCAAAGCCATACCACAAGCAGGAGGGATTGGGTGGTTTACTGTCTTGCCAAAGCCCGAGTAGGTGTGATTCTGGGTGTGAACAAACACTCTGCAGGGGGAGGAAGTGCCTCACCTCCCTCAAGCACCTACTGTGTGTCAGTGTCACCAAGGCACATTGTCCTCCTTCTCCCTTTGCTTTCGCCAGGGACTGGACACAGCTTTGGTTTTGTGACTTTGTAAATAAACTGGAATTTGGAGCGATAAACCACTCACTCAAGCAAGCAAATGACCGGCCGACACAGAATTGTTCCTGGGTCTCTCTCCCTGACACTGGAGACTGTTTTTTGGTTTTTGGTTTTTTGGGTTTTTTTTTGTTTTGTTTCGTTTTGTCTTTCAAGACAGGATTTCTCTGTAGCTTTGGAGCCTGTCCTGGAACTAGCTCTTGTTGACCAGGCTGGTCTCAAACTCACAGAGATCCACCTGCCTCTGCCTCTGCCTCCCAAGCCCTGGGATTAAAGACTGTTTTTTTTATTTTGTTTTTTTAACTCTGCATCACACCCTTAGGTTCTTGCAGCTTTGAATTTATTCTGAGGTCTCTGCCTCCATGGTCCCAGAAAGCAGCAGCACCGGATAGGGACCTCGGGTTTGTGTCTTAAGCTCTCTCCAAAATGAGCTCTGCTCTTCCCAGGACTGCCTTGTTCAGGAAGCTTCCGGATCCCCATGAAGGAAGTTCTCCCAGCCCCCCATCTGAAGCCTCAACCCTTTCGCTGCCTTAGTACTCTGGGCTCTTTTGAGAAGAGCCACTATCCTGAGCTCCAAGGACTGGGAACTCTGTGGGATTCCTCTGTCAGTTGGCACAGGGCTGGCCTAGGGGACTGCTGTTGTCTGGTGCCTGTTCAAGAACAGAGGAGACCCAGGATGAGCCCGTGTGTTTCCCGCCCCTGTAGGAGCCGAGAGATCTTGGAGAAATCTGGCATATGCTGACAAGATGGAAAATGTGTTACTGGACATCTCCAGCAAGACACAGGAAACCTGGAGAGTCAGCGAAGATAGAAACTGTCCCCCAAAGTTTAGAGTTAGAATAGGAGGAGACGGAAGGTGTCTGGGGACAAATTTCTGGGCCTCTACCCCTTAGAGTCTGAAGCAAGAATCGCGAAGGCCAACATGTGCACACAAATACAGCTTGGCCTGAGGCAGGAGGGGACAAGGGCGAAGGCCAGGACATCCTGTCCTGACACTTGGCAGGACAGGAACGGTGACTTTCCGGATTGAAGCTCAGAAGTTTTTGCCCTGAACCCACTGTACCCCCTCTGGGATATAAATAACCCTTCCTCTGCCCTTCTCCCATCATCCTCATTCACCACCAACTTCCCCAGGGAAGACACTT
Organism: Microtus oregoni; assembly: GCF_018167655.1. Taxonomy (NCBI): domain Eukaryota; kingdom Metazoa; phylum Chordata; class Mammalia; order Rodentia; family Cricetidae; genus Microtus; species Microtus oregoni. The sequence goes on along the minus strand of NW_024543064.1, from coordinate 23,342,787 downwards.
CCATCCTGGATAAACCTCCCTCACATATCCATCCACCTCCGTTTCCCTGGAGACGACTCCGTCTTGCGGGATGCCGGTAACGAAGGCTCAAGTCAATTCTCATTGGGATGCCATGGGTGACTCTTTAGGGAGTTTATGCCATTCGGGTCTGCCCCAAGGATGAGAGGATTGACTCCTAGGGCCTGCACTCAAGAAGGTCCATCTCATCGCCCTGTCTACCAGAGGAGTAGGAGGAGCCCAGCCCCAGCCATCCCTCTTTCACTAGGTCCTTTGCTAATGCTGTCCAGCTTGAGAGAGTCTGGGTGAAGTAGACGCATGGCCACCTTTGGACCTCAGAAACCTTGTCCTGTGAGGACGAGGAACTGGACGGCTGATGACTGGTGGCCGCCTCAACACTTGACATTGTACGCTGGCTCTCTAAGGAGTATACTCCTAGTTAGGTGAGCAATGATGGCCAACAGACCAGCAGAGGCAAGATCCACCCACCTAGCCAGCCTCTAGCAAGATGTCCCTGAAAGGCCGCAGTCCGGCTAAGGAGCCAGACCCTCCACACAGAGGCGATCCTCTACTGTCCAGCTCCACCGTAGCCCCTGCCTGTCATTCCCAATGCCCCTTACCTGCCCAGCCTGGGAGCCTTCTGGCCCGTTCACATGATGCTCCTGGCCTGGCCTGGCTGCCTGGACCCAGTCTCGTCTCCCCTTGCCTTCGCAGTCACCACCTGTCTCCTCGCGCCCACGTTCCACCCTGACTTCCTGCCTCCTTCTGAGGGCTCAGCAGCCAACCCAGCCCCAGCAACCCAACCACAAGCCTCTAGCACCCCAAGCTTCCTGCCGCCATAACCCTAGACCCTGCAGCCTCTTGGGGTCTCAGACATCACTAGGCTAGCCCCTGCTCATACCGAGAGTGGCTCCTAGATAGGAGACAGTTGAACCGAGGTCCATGTGTGATGGCAAGGATCTATAATCCCAGCACTCTGGAGGTGGGGGCAGGAGTGGTTGCATAAAGAATCAGGCCAGCCTGAATCACAAAAGTCCTTGTCTCAAAAAGCCAATAATAGCCGGGCGATGGTGGCGCATGCCTTTAATCCCAGCACTCGGGAGGCAGAGGCAGGCGGATCTCTGTGAGTTCGAGACCAGCCTGGTCTACAGAGCTAGTTCCAGGAGTTTTTTTTTTTTTTTAAATGCAGGATCTCACTGTGTAACCCTGATTGGCCTGGAACTTATTAGGTAGACCAAACTAGTGTGTCCTTGAATTCACAAAGCTCTGCCTGCGTCTGCTTCCCCCGTGCAAAGGAGTAGGCCATTCTACCCGGCAAGAAAGGTTGTTTGATGGAGTCTCCCCTCCCCTGCCCTCCTGCACCCCAAGATACACTTGGGTAAGAGATCCAAAAGGCGCCTTTGTCCCCATGAACAGAGGACGACAGCCAAGAGGGAAAAGGTGCTACAGCCACACCGGATGAGAGCTAGTGCCTTTAGCTTAGTGGCCTCTAATTCAGTTGGACAGCAGAAGGCATCTCTGGTCAGACCTGGAGCCCGGGCAACAGCTCTGTTCAGTAGTTGGTGACAGGTTGCATATAGTACAGTAAAAACAGCAACCACCATCACTGACAGAGCGGCATCCATGTCGTGTTGGGACACAGGACAACCGTGTGTTAGAGTCATGGGGCAGGCCTCTTCCAGTCAAGTGTCGACAGCCTGTTTCAGGAGGGATACAGGTGAACCCCGGGACCTTAAGACTACAGTGACAGGCTAGGACAGCCTGTTTCAGGAGGGATACAGGAGACCCCCAGGACCTTAAGACTACAGTGACAGGCTAGGGCGTGGAGGCACACAGCTTAATCCCAGCATCTGAGAGGCACAGGCAGGCAAATCTCTGTGAGTTCCAGGCCAGACTGGTCTACACAGTGAGTTCCAGGATAACCAGGGTTACATAAAGAAAACCTGTCTCAATATCTAGCTAGGTAGACAGGCAGATAGATAGATAGATAGATGATAGATAGATAGATAGATAGATAGATAGAAGATTAATTGAAGAATATAGTAAGAGGCATAGGCCAGACAACATGGCTGAAGATGATAATTCAAGTAGAGGCAAGGCCACACCCCTAATGGGAGGCACAGCTTGCCACAGGTAGAAGGGCAGGCATCTTGCCCAGGCAGCTGGGGCAGGCAGCAGACATTCTGATATCAGCAGGAGGCAAAGAGCATTGCAGTGAGCACCAGACAGGTCAAACTGAGGATGGTGCCCATCACAGGCAGAGGGGCCAGGCCATCGGTGACATGAGGAACCCCGAAGGGCCCCTCTCAGGCCCAAGAATGGGTCCTGACCTCACTGGAAGGAAAGTGTAAACGTGTCACGTCCTGAGCTACGCTGAGTGAGCAGGTGGGGGAGGGGTGCCCACAGAGTATTGTTGGGGTTTGCAAGCTGGAAGCTGAAGCTGTATGCACCTCCGCTGCAGAGGGAAGGGGGGAACAGGAAATGGGTGGGGGGGGGGAGGAAGCCTGAGTTGGAAAGTCAGACAAAGAGAGTAACACAGAAACAAAGACTGAGAGACACAGGAAGAAAAAAAAAGGTTTTGAGTGACAGAGCCGACAGCTGTGTCCCCCAGACCTGATGCAAGACCAGCTACCCTGACTGGGGAATGGTAGTAAGGGTGGCCAAAGCAAGACATATCTAACTGCCTGCGGGGTAAGAAGAATTAGCAGCTTATTATTTCCATTTATTTTTGGATTTTTGTTGTCTCAAAAAAAACCAGAAAACAAATAAATAAACAAAAATCCAAAAAGTCAGTGAAGGACTGCAGGAGCTTTGATGGTGGTATGCAGTGGGTTTTAATTAAGACATCTGGGGCCTGAGCTCCCTCTCTTTCCCTCACCCTGGGGCTTTGTGCTCTCTGAATTCAACTTTCAGAAACCTAAGTGTGCCCTCTCCCCCAGCAGATGCCGGAGCCACAGGGCCACCTCTTCCTTCTTCCCAGATAGACACCCAAGGGTCCTCAACAGAGGGTGAAGCGCCTGGCAGTGATGTTCATGCGCGTGAGTCCCAGATGCCGCAGTGGTGGGGCCAGAGCCAGGCCAATCCCAGACTCGAGCTCCAGCTCCAGCTCCGCCTCATCCAGCAGCTCCTGGTGCAGGTGACAGGCTTGGTCCACTTTCAGTCGGTGCAGCTGGGCCCGCAGCTTCAGCAGCTGCCCTGCCAGCTGCCGATCCTGAGCACGCATCTCCTGCTGTGACCGAAAGGGGGCGTGAGCGTGCTGGGCCAGCCTCCAGCCTCACCCGCCACCGTTTGCTTCCTTTTTGTGAACACTTTAGCACAGAACAGCTCCGAAGCCCCTTCTCACCTACCTTCGTCTTTCCCCAGCTCTCAGAGCTTGTTCCGGATTGGTGGTCCCCAAAGCAAGCCACGGAACCATAAGAATGCAAATACAGCTGTCTGGTACGTCATCACAGATCAACTAAGAGGACTCACTGAGCTGCACTGGACAACCTTATATGTTTGCATATGTTGGGTTGACAGCTGATATTTAACTCTCCCCTCCTAAGATTCTACCGACAGCCCAGTCAGGGTCGACTTTCTCCTTGGCTGTCTCTTTATGGCAGCTGTTCTCAACCTCCTTAATGCTGAGACCCTTTAGAGTTGTGGTGACCCCAACCACAAAATTATTTTCGTTGCTACTTCAGAACTGTAACTTTGCTGCTGTTATGAATCTAATCTGATATGCAAGATATCTGATATGCAACCCGTGAAAGGGTCATTTGACCCCCACAAATAGGGATCGCGACCCACAGGTTGAGAACCTTTGCTCTGGGGTCTATTAATCCAGGGTTGGCTCCCACAAAGATATGACTGAATTCCTGGCTCCTCTGTCCGAAGGCACAGCAGCGAGGACTTGCTTTGGAGAGTGGTCCATTCTCACCTCCTCCCAACCCCACAGAGGACTGACATAGAGACCCTGTGCCAATCTGTCTAGCCGAATGGACTCACCAGCTCGCTTCTGAGCCACTCAAGCGCAGACTCCATGGAGTCGAAGCCACAGATGGCTCCAGGTCTTTCTGGCTCAGGTCTGGCTTGGGCTCTGCACCAGGCTCGGCTCTGGACTCTGGCAGTCCACTCCAGATATGAGGGTCTTCGGGTCTGGAGCTGAAGCTTGGCTGTCAGTGCCTTCACGGAATCTAAGCTCTCCTCCTCATCTTCCTCAACCTCCCCCACTGCCTGGGACTTCAGTGGCTCCAGGGACATGGTAGGTCTGGGGTCGTCAATGGGGCAGCGAGGGAAAGACTTTAGGAGAGGCAGAAGAGGCTGAGGGTGAGAAAGTGTGCCAGGTGTGTGTGGTGACAAGTGCAGATGGTGGGTGAGCAAGGCTAAGTGTGCCAGGGTGAGTGAGCAGATGGGTGTGTGAAGCTAAGTGTGCAAGAGATGGAATTTTCCTGGTCTGCTAACTGGGGGCCACGTGATGCCCATCCGGCTGGGGGCAGGAGGAGCCCTTCGGATGAATTTTATTGTCTTTGCCCAGAATCAGGTTCCTGGTTCCCAGAAAGGAAGCTGCAGCAGGATAAGAAAAGCATCATCCACAGCCGACTTGGCCCTCCTCCCAAGACCCGAGTCAAGGAAGTCAAGAGGGAAGGCTGGCTAGCTCCCAGTCCCCTTTGCGGTGCTAGCTCTTCAGGCAAGGGAATGAGGTCCGGCTGCCTGGGAGTTGGGAGCGCTGGACTCTGCTGTTACTTTGATGGGATTTCGGGTAGCTCACTGACTTCTCTGAGTCTCTGTTGGGACAGGTTCTGTGATTCCAAGCTTCACTCTAAGGAGCCCTAGGTTCTGTTGGCAATCACCGGAAAGCTTCCGGCAGCTGAAGGAGCTACCCATAGTTGAAGAGCAGCGTGTAGCTCTACTTCTAACCCTCGGCCTCCCTGGCATTCACAGGGTTGGCTTCAATCGCTCTCTCTCCCTCTCTCTCTTTCTTATCTCAAATGTAGCCATGGCTAGCCTAGAACCCACTATATAGACCAGGCTGACCTTCAAATCAAAACTTTGCCTGCTTCTGCCTCCCAAGTGCTGGGACCAAGGTATGGGCCACCACCGGCTGCTGCCACAGGGCTTCTCAGTTTTCGTGAAGTTTCTCTATTACCCATCAATGAGAGCAGGACTGGGGCTTGGCTTAGTGAAAGCCTTCCTGGATGCTCAAGGCTCCGGGTTTTGCCCCAGCAATTAGAGAGAGGGAAGGAGGAAGGAGGGGGAAGGGAAAAAGAGGAAGAGAGGAAAAGAAAAAAGGGAAGAGCGAAGAGAAATGGAAGTGGTGCCAGGCACGGTGCAAGCATAAGTGGATTTTGCCAGTTTGTATGTTCTCCAGTGCTCCTATATTCTTACGGGAGGACAAAACCCAACCGACCGAAAACCTAAAAGAAAACATGTGTAATGGTCATGCACAGACTCCCAGCACTTGGCAGGTAAAGTCAGAAGTTCATTCTCAGCTAATTGGTGAATTTGAATCATCCTGGAATACACGAGATCATTACTCAAAAACAAAACAAAGCAAGGAGACTAGGAGTCAGGCGGTGTTGGCGCACGCCTTTAATCCCAGAGGCAAGCCAACCTCTGTGAGTTCAAGGCCAACCTGTTCTACAGAGCTAGTTTCAGGACAGGCTCCAAAGGTACACATGGAAACCCTGTCTCGAAAACCAAAAAGAAAAAAGAAAAAGAAAGAAAGAAAGAAAGAAAGAAAGGAAAGAGAGACAGAGACAGGAAAGAGAAAGGGGGGGAGATAAAAAAATGTACATATTTAAATATCATATGTAATTTGGAGCCAGGCAGTGGTGGTGCACACCTTTAATCCCAGCACTCTGGAGATAAAGGCAGGCAGATCTCTGTGAGTTTGAGGCCAGCCTGGTCTACAGAGTTACAAGAAGCCAGGGCTACACAGAGAAACCCTGTCTTGAAAAAAATTTAAAATAAATAAATATGGAACTTGGTAAATTCTCCCGACTAAGCAATGAAGCAGCACCTAGGTCAAATGATGCTGGTCACACTGGGACCTTCCTGCTTGGCATTGCTCACATTCATCTCCAAGGGATAAAATTTCTGTTTCCAAATGAATACACACACACACTTTTTTGTTTTGGGTTTTCGTTTTGTTTTTTGTTTTTTTGTTTTGTTTGTTTGTTTTTTGAGACAGGGTTTCTATTTGTACTCCTGGCTGTCCTGGAACTCACTCTATAGGCCAGGCTGACCCCAAACTCGCAGATATCCGCCTGTCTCTGCCTCCCGAGTGTTAGGATTAAAGTCCCGAGTGTTAGGATTAAAGACCCAGCTAGATTATATAACTTTTGCGTTTGTAATTCTTTTCTTTTTTAAAGCAGGATCTCAGCATAAGCTGACCTGGAACTGACTCTGTAGCACAAACTGACTTCAAACTCACAGGGATCCTCCTGCCTCTGCCTCTGAATACTAGAATTCGTGAACTGCCACGCCCTCTTCTGTGTCTTTCCCCCACCCACCCAGTTTCTGCGCAAACGCAGATGACTGCTAGCGAAGGCTGTACTGAACGGCGCCCAGCCCCACTCTCATTGCTGACGACACGAAAGGATTTTGCCATTTTGTATACTTTCCAGTGCCCCTCCAGCTCTGGCGTCAGAATCACCTGGGGGAAAATCATGTGCTAAAACAGGCGGCTTCCCCTTCCCCGTTTCAGATTCAGTCTGACTGTGTGGAGGCGGGGCTAATCTGCATGTCTATCAAAGCCCCAGCCTTGAAGCTTTCGCTGGTCTGGAATTTCATAACCTGGTTCTGTTTTGGGTTTTGGTTTCCACAGGGTCTCTGTGTGCAGCCAAGGCTGGCCTCAAGTTCTGGAAGCTTCCGAAGTGTTGGCCATGCAGGTGCGAGACAACACCCAGCTGCTCTGTACCGTTTCACTTTTGGCTGCTTTCAGAGAGAGACTCCAGCTTTGTGTTTATAGTCCAGAGTGAGCACCTGAACCCGGAGCCGACACCCCGGCCCTCCGGTTACTCTCTCTGCTGTTCTTCCCTGCCCCCATTTACTCTTCTTTTTCCTTCTCACAGGCCCCTTTCCACTGTCACAGCCTATATATGTATATGTGTGTAAAGTTAGATCCCAGAATGAGAAAACAGCATTTGTGTCAGTGTGGTCCATTCTACTTAACAGAACGATCTCCATTTCCGTCCATTTTGCTGAAAACATTGTAACTTCGTTCTCCTTAGGACTAAATGAAATCCTGCTATGTGTATTTGCTGTGATTTCTTCTGCGGCTTGTCTGTAGATGGACTTCCAGCGTGTTTCCATACCTTGACCACACTCACAAATGCAACACTGAACATCGTATAAAACGAGGATGTGGCCACTCCAAAATGTGGCTGAGGGGAAAGGTGGTTAGTGTGGATACCAGGGAGAGAACAGCCAGAGGCATCTGGAAGAATCCAGAGCAGGGAGAGGAAATAGTGAACTGACCACGGCTGGCAGAATGGACTGGGCCCTTTTCCTCTGCTGCCGCCAAGGTGTTTGGTCCTTCCGAGGAAGCTAAGGCCACGTTGGGGTGAGGCCCTCACTTCATCCGGCGACTAGCACCGTGCCGACAGTCCGCAACATGGCCTCCGTCTCTGAGCTGGCCTGCATCTACTCCGCCCTCATCCTCCACAACGACGAGGTGAAGGTCTCGGAGGATAAGATCAATGCCCTCATTAAAGTAGCTGGTGTCAATGTTGAACCTTTCTGGCCTGGCTTGTTTGCAAAGGCCCTGGCCAATGTCAACATTGGGAGCTTCATCTGCAATGTAGGGGCTGGTGGGCCTGCTCCAGCAGCCGGAGTGGCACCAGCAGGCGGTCCTGCCCTTTCCACCGCTGCTGCCCCAGCTGAGGAGAAGAAAGAGGAAGCAAAGAAGGAAGAATCCGAGGAGTCTGATGACGACATGGGCTTTGGTCTTTTGGACTAGGCGCTTTGATACCATGGCTAATAAAAGGATGAATTTGTAGAAAAAAAAATTTAAAAAAAAAGAAAAGAATGGACTGGGCCATGATGGGGGAGGGGAGAAGGGAGAGGAGGACCAAGGGAGTAAGTCACTGAATGGCAAGGTTATGTCCAGCTAGTTAGCCATTTCTTTTGGCCCTGACAGTTATGTGTGTTGTGTGATGAGGGTTAGACATGGAAGTGCAGATGTCTCCCTGATCTGCTGACTTAGAAACCCAGGAAGTCACTGGGTGATGGTGGTATGTGCCTTTAATCCCAGCACTTGGGAGGCAGAGGTGGGCGGATTCATTGGATGGTTTTGTAAGATCCATTATTATTTTTTAAAGATTTATTTGGCCGGGCGGTGGTGGCGCACGCCTTTAATCCCAGCACTCGGGAGGCAGAGGCAGGCGGATCTCTGTGAGTTCGAGGCCAGCCTGGTCTACAAGAGCTAGTTCCAGGACAGGAACCAAAAGCTACGGAGAAACCCTGTCTCGAAAAATAAAAAAAAATAAAAAAATAAAAAAAAAAAGATTTATTTGGCTGGTTTTTTGCTTATTTATTTATCTATTATGTATACAGTGTTCCGGCATGTATATATGCCACAAGAGGGCACTAAATCTCATTACAGATGGTTGTGAGCCACTATGTGGTTGCTTGGAATTGAACTCGGGACCTCTGGAAGAGCCAGTCCCTTGTGTATTTTACCATTATCCTTGTTATCTAGACTTAGCATCACAAAGATATCAGTAAGAATTTTAAAAGTATTGAGAGAGAGATAGAAAAAGGGATAGTTCAGTGGCTCAGAGCACCTGTCACTTTTGCACAGGACCCAGGTTCAATTCCCAGCACCCATCTGGTGGCTCACAACCTCATAACTCCAGTTCCAGGGGATCCATTACCCCTCTGTGGTCACCAGGCACACACGTGGTGCCCAGACACACATTCCGGTGAAACACTCATGAACATAAAATAAATATAAAAAATATTAAAAGTAGGTGCATGGATGAATGGTTGAATGAGTCCTCTAGCAAATCAGTTGAGTTTCCTATTGTAGTTACCAACTGAAGCATGTCTTCTTGCTAGACCGAGCACAGGGTCCTTCCTCTTGGGTCCCTCTATCAGAAACATAACTCAGCTCATAGTGTGGACAATTCACACTTAATGAAAAAGGCAGAGTCAAGGGCTGGAGTTCTTCAGGACCCACACAGAATTGGTTTCTAGAGGTGGCCAAAGGGCATGACTTCAGGAGGGGCGTCAGCTACAACCGCTGTTTGCTTTTAAGGTGGACGGAGGGATTTTCCTCTACCCAAGCTTCAAATGTGTGGGAGAAGAAGGCAGGTCCCAGTCAACACACCCCCACTTTCCAGTCCATCTACCAGAGTACAGGGGAACAAATGGTTTTTTTCCCTTTCTTTCTTTTTAAGTCATCAAGGGTACCAACAGCGCAGGACTTAAAAAAAGAAAAATCAAGAACCTCTGGAAATAAGCGCAGAGCATAGACAAACTTTCATCACCATTTCGTCGATCAGGAAGCTTAGATTTCCTTAAGGAACACTGGATGGCAGTTCTAAGAGAACCTGGTCCTAGGAGAAAATGCCAGTGGAACTGTGTGGTCCCTTCCCTAAGGGCTTTTGTCATTGTCTCCAGCTGCCCAGCCTGTCCTTACCAGAATCTGTGGGGCTGGGACCCAGGGTCGAGCTTGCAAAATGGGAGGTGATCTGAATATTGCTGAGCCCAATCAAACGCGGAGCTCCGTGATACCATCTGTGGCTGCCTGTGCTGCTGGTGTCGATTCATCCCACCGAGAAACAGTGAGCAAAGGCAGGGGCATGCCCCAGATTGAAACCTGAGAGAAGACAGGGTGAAGGGACTGCGCAGTCAGAGCTGGTGCCGGCGGCGCCCTCCTACACAGCCTGATCTGTGCAGCTGGGTTAGTCCCCCCGCCCCACGGCGTTCCAGTGTCCATGGTGACCCTGGCTGCACCACTCCACGTTGTAAGGACCTGATGCTGCTGCAGCTAAACACCTGGGAGAAGACAGGCTCATCTCCGGTTCTATCCCGGTGTCCAGGGGGCGTCCTTGAGGCGCGAACGCTATCCATGTGTTTTTTTTTTGTTGTTTTTTTTTGTTTTTTTTTTTTTGGTTTTTCGAGACAGGGTTTCTCTGTGGCTTTGGAGCCTGTCCTGGAACTAGCTCTGTAGACCAGGCTGGTCTCGAACTCACAGAGATCCGCCTACCTCTGCCTCCCGAGTGCTGGGATTAAAGGCGTGCGCCACCATCGCCCGGCTTATCCATGTGTTTTTAAGGGAGTTTTAAAAAGAGGTACTGTGCAAAGGGGTCTGTTTGCAGTGTTATTCCGGGGTACAATCAAGTTGGGAGGCTGGGGGTGCTTGCGATTCATGGAGTACAGGAACTGAAAGAGGAATGATAGACTACTGCGACTTTCCCAACAGCCCCTTCCTCACATGCGGTCCTTGGAATCAGCCACCATTTCCTTTCTGTTCTAAAGGTCCCAAAGGCCTGAGATTGGGCGACGCTGGCACTTCCACGCGCCCGAATGTGTGGAATTGTCTGACTGCCTGCCCCTCTCACGTCCCCACTCCAACAGGGCCTTTAGCTCTCCCCTCTCCTGCAATAAACCTCTTTCTCTACTGCACGTGGTGTGTTTGCTTAGTGGCAAAGCTTGGCAGGGTCCGCCGAAAGGTACCCACTTCGCCTTCCTTTTTTTATCTTTACACCTAGGATATCCTAGGTGTATCCATGGAGCCCTGAACCCAGCTGCAAACTGGGAGCGGTCTTGGGGACCTCTGAGGAACAAAAGGACAGAGACGCAGAACAGAGCACTCAGTAAGGTGCCCTAGACCTGAGACCTGGCTTTGATTCTCCCCGAATGCATTTCGACTAAGTCAGGTGAGGCAGAACTTCGGCTTGTGCCTCCAGTACCCCTGAGCGTTGCCCAGGCAACTCTCAGTCCCACCCCACCCCCAGCACACCACTCCCCAGTTTCCAGTCCCTAGGTCTTTATTATTGGCCCTTTTTAATCCTTGCTTGGCTAATTCCTGCTTGACCTCGTCCATGTCGTCCTCCCCGCCTCCCGAAATTTTGTCCCTTTGTCAACCCAAGGCAGATGCTTGGTCTACTCACTGTGGCTTTTCGATTCCAACCACAATCTTCCCTTACACACGCTATTTCCAATTCTCACCTGCCAATATCTGCCAGTTCCTCTGTGTAGACCTAAGACCTCTCCAAGCCCAGTCCTTGAAACCAGGCCTAGGGCCATGTCCTCAAGTTCTACAACTTTAGACAGCCTGCTTAGAGCTGTTGCTGGCCGAGCTCACCTTGGAATCCAGGACTTCATGGATACATGATTGGCCTAGGTGTAAGGATAAAAAAGACAGGCGAAGTGGGGTACCTTTTGATGGTCCCTGCCAAGGTATGCCACTAAGCAAACACACCATGTGGAATAGAGCAAGAGGTTTATCGGGGGATAGGGAGGGTGAAAGGCCGCGTCAGAGTGGGGACATGAGAGAAGCAGACAGGCAGACAGATAAATGGAGGGAACAGGGAAGAGATGAGAAGAAGAGAGGCGAGAGGGGAGAAAGGGGCAAGAGGGTAAGGGGTGCACATTCACATAGCTGATGATGGAAAGGCACCTGGTGACAGGTGATGACGTTACTGCTTTGGCGGCAGAGGTAGGCTGCCACTGGGCGGAGCTAACACTAGGTACTAATCATGCCTGAATCAATGCTTCCTATCCTGTCTGAAAGTGGTTGGACCAGCTCTTTGCTGCAAGACCCTTCGTGGATGAATGAGGAGGGAGGAAAGGCCTGCCAGGATGCCCGCTTCCAAACTCTGTACATTGCACCCCTGCATAGAGAGGAAAAGCATCTTCACGCTCAACTGAAGTTGATCTTCTGTCAGGTCACACACACACACACCCCTCTGAATGCCTGGCCCGACCAGATAGGTGTGTGCTTGCTCCCTGTCTTCATTCAGGTCAAGTCGGTGCCAAGAAAAGGTCCAGAGGAAGGTTCTGTGCTTGGGGGAGAGTAAGATGCTTTTCTATCCAACACACAAACCTCTACTTACTTATTTATCCGCAAGCACTGAAGCTGCCTTGGTAGACGGCTCAGTTTGACAGGGGCTGAGAGGTAGGTGAGGCTAACACACATCACTTTCCTCTTGCCATTCAAAGGAAGTTTCCCAGGGAAATGGGGTGATTTCTAAGACCCAAAGAAGGAAAAGGAAGTAACTAGGAGGATGATGGATGTCACCAGGGAGCTGAGGACTGCAGACCCTCAGACCCTGAATTCTCTATGACCCCTTCCCTGCCAGAGTAAACAACTTGTTTTCCTGTGTTTGCAGCTGCTCTGAGCATGAGATTTATGAGTTCCTGATGGCAGGAACTGGTTTCTGGTGGGCTTGCAGCTGAAAAGATCTGAGAGCTAGGGCGTGGCCATTAGTCAAGGAGAAGCCCTATATAAGCTGCCCTGGAACGCAATAAAAAGGGCATTCTTGTTTCAAGGATGACCCGTGTCTGTGTGTTTCAATCTCCAGCCCCTTGCCCAACTCGCAAACCATCCCATGGTAGGCAGGCAGGACTGTACACCAGAGGAACAGCAGACGCAGGTGCAGAGGGAGCCTGGCTTTAGTCCTGTCTGGAGAACTGCAGTGATTCTGGGAGGTAGGAAAGCAGGTGAGAATAAAGGAAAGAAAACAGCAGAAGTGTTGGGTGGTCTTCAATGTAAGCCTTAACTTTTCCTTACAGACTGAAGTCACTGAGGATGACCCAAAGTCCTGGCAGACACTGGTGACCTGGAGCAGGGTAGTTCCTAGAAAGTAGGAGCAGATGCTGACCCCAAAGACATTGTTCCTCCTAGCAGATTGGGGCTTTTAGGGCATTCTATGTCCCATGGAACCAAGGTACCCCTTCCCCAAAAGGAAGATCACCCCAGGGTGTTTCTTATCAGAATGAGGAGTCCCCAAGGAAACTGAGTTATTCTCATCATTTGGGGGTTCCTTTATTTTTTGGAGGGCCCTTTGGGATGGGCTCACCAGGGAAAGAACAGGTTTTTATTTGACTAGGATGTGTAGGATAGGACACTTCCAGGAGGCCGTTGTGTGCCTAGGGGAGGTCAGAGACAAGAGTGGCACACAGAAAGCTGTCTTAGTTGACTAAACTGTGGAAGAGGCACCCAGTGTCCTCTGCCTAGCAGCCCAAATCTATGAGATAAGGTTCCTATCTTCTGAGACTGAGGGTTGGGTGTGGCTTTCGGCCCTGGCACAAAACCGTGACTTGGTACAAACACACACACACACGTATTTATATCTAAGTATATATATAGTCTAGAACTCAGCCTATTTTATTTTTGACCTGGCCACCCAGGCCAGGGAAGACTCCACTGTTGATGAGCCTTGGGCACACAGGGGAGGGGCCTGTGTCCTGGCACACGAGGCTAACAGTAGACAGTGGCTTTGTGACTTTGCTGAATCAGCTCATCTTGGGCCCCTTGAGCCAAACCAGGACAGGGTTCCAGTTAAGAGGGCAGAATGGATCCAGGTCACTGGGCAACTATCCAGAAACCCTTTCCTGGTCCCAGCAGCTTCTCCCTGGGCCTAGACTGGCCACCCCTTCCAGCTCTTATGCCTACTTGGCTGTCTCCCATGCCCACTGCAAATACGGGGCAACCATCTTTCTCTTAACTGCAGGGGACAGTTCGGTTTCCAGTTCCTGTGGCTGGTAGTGTAGGGAGGGGCTACTGTGGGCACTGCCTGAACACACCCATTGTTCTTCCTTTGGCACCCTCCTCTTCAACAGTGGAGACGCCAGCTTGGAGGAGGGGACCAGGGAAAAGCAGGAAATGACAGATGCCCACTATCCGTGCCTCACTTTCCTTTCCCAAGAGCTTCCCTGTGTCATGTCAGAAAGACGGTCCAAAGCGTACTCTACCTAGCCAAGAACAAGTCACCTTAGAAATACTGAGCACAGCCGGGCCGTGGTGGCGCACACCTTTAATCCCAGCACTCGAGAGGCAGAGGCAGGTGGATCTCTGTGAGTTCGAGACCAGCCTGGTCTACAAGAGCTAGTTCCAGGACAGGCTCCAAAGCCACAGAGAAACCCTGTCTCGAAAAACCAAAAAATAAAAAAAAAAAAAAAGAAATACTGAGCACAGGGCTGGGAGGCAGCCAACAGGTGTGCTAGTTTGAATGGGGACCCCACAGGCTCATACATTTGGATGCTTTGTCACCAGGGAATGGCACTATTTAAAGATTAGGTGTGACTGTGCTTGAGTTAGTGTCACTGCGAGTGGGCTTTGAAAAAGGGCTTTCAAAAAGCTTACTGCTTGCGTCTGCATCTGTCTGCATGCCACCATGCCATGATAATGGGCTCAACCTCTGAAGCTGTAAGCAATTAATGCTTTCTTTTCTAAGAATTACTGTGTTCGTGTTTAGCACTACAACTCTGGTACAGGCTAGAGGGCTCGCCTAGCACAAAGCTCAGACTCCATCCCCAGGACCACAATAAAACCATTTTTAGTCAGATGCGGTAATGTACACTCCCACCACTTGGGGGGCAGAGGCAGGCAAAGCTTGAAGCCAGACTGGTCTACATAGTGAGTTCCAGGATAGCCTGGGCTACATAGAGACCCTGTCTCAAAACAAACACCCAAGGAAATAACATTAAGGGATTGCGGAGAGTCCAGTGTTTGAGCAGTTCCTGCTCTTGCAGAAAGACCTGGGTTTGGTTTTCAGAACCCACAACTGTCTGTGACTCAAGTTCCAAGACATCTGATACCCTCTCTGGCCTTCATAGGCACCATGCATGAACACATCATAGTGTGTGGTGTGTGTACAGACGCACGTGTCATGGGACGTGAGGGTCAGTACAGCTGCTCTCCCCACCCCCCAAGACAGGTTTCTCTAGAAACAGTCCTGGCTGTCCCGGAACGGGCTCTGTGGACCAGGCTGGCCTTGAACTCCCGAGTGCTAGAATGAATGGTATGTGCCACCACATAGACAGCTTTAAGGTATGATACCTGTGTACTGTACAGGCACACGTACCATGGCATGCGAGGGTCAGCAGATAGCTCTCAGGTGCTGGTTCTCTTCCACACTGTGAGTCCAGGGATTAAACTCAGGTTACCAGGCTCATGTGGTTATAGGCAGTTCTGAGCTGCCCAACATGGGTGCTGGAACTGAGAGTCACCTACTCTGTATCCTTAATTCCTTAGCCATGTAGCTTGTGGATCTCCAGAACCCGAGCCTATCATGAGGTAATCCCCAACTATTTCCCCAGAATTCTTTCCCTGTGGGGGGCTTCCTTATCTTTCTGTCTGGGTTTTCCATGCTGGCCCCCCCACCTACCTGAGGCATCAAATAGAAAAGGAAGAGGAAAGGTTCGGGACCACAGCATCAGCCTGAGCCCCTCTAAGCCCTGGCTTCTTGAATGTGGTGGAGTGGTTCTAAAGCCAGAGCAAAGCCAAGTCTGAGTGCAGAGAGAAGGCCTCAAGAACAAAGTACTCATGACTATCAGCCTGCCGGGGCCAGCGAAAGGGGAGAACCAAACAGGCTGTATAAAATCTCTGACCAGGAACTATTTTTAACAAACTAATTTATTTCTCAGAGTCTAAAACCCTCTTGAGCAGCTTCCCTGGTGTGCACTGAGATCCAGCTTCTTATGCTTCAAACTCAAACTCAAAGTACTGTGGGTCGAAGTAATGGATGCGGACGTAACCGTCTTCACCACCGCTGCTGTAGCTGGAAAGAGACGGACAGGGACGGTCAGATGCTGCTGAGGGGACACCTGGGCAGCCAGACACAGCAAATGGGCAGAGACCCTCTGGCCGCTGAGCGCATGCTCTCCAGTGGGGCCATACCTCTTGCCATCAGGATGGAAGGCAACACTGTTGATAGGTCCAAAGTGGCCCTTGACTCGCCCAAACTCCTCTTCAAAAGCCAGATGGAAGAACCTGGGGGGGAGGGTGGGTAGGAGACCAGCTATTCAGTCTCCATCTCCTTCCAAAACACACCTGAAGCAGCAGTCTACACAATGAAGGCTGCTGAGGCAGTATTCTGTGTAACAAAGTCAATGAAGTAATAGGATACAGGGAAGAAAAAAGTGAAGTCATAGGGAGACCACCTAAACGTCTGCTTCAGCATACAGCAAATACCAGGCACTACCATGAGCTGTGCAGTGCTCTAAAGTGAAATATTAATGCATTTACTTAATCTGCACACATCTCTGAGGTGTGTATACTACCCTTGTCCTGTTAAACCGTCTAAAGTCCCAGGCACAGAGGGAAATACAGCATCACCTAGGCCCTTGGAGATGGCTGTAGAGACGAGGCCCTGCATAGCCCAGAGGAACTAGGAGGTGGCTGAGGCCAAGGATGACCTTGAACTCATGGTCTTTCACCTCTGGAGTAACTGGAACTGTATTACAGACTTGGGGCTACCACCCATTGGTAGTGCCAGGGACACAACCTGGAGTGCTGGCAGGTACTTTAGCCAGCTCTCTGCCCAGCTGACCTCTGACCTCATCTGCTGTACCAGACACCTGTCACACTCCCTGTGATCCTTTGTGTTCATGTCTGTGTGGTTTCAATGTAGAAGGGCTTGTTTCCACTTTACCTGGCTTCAAACTTGCCAATCCTGGTGGAGGTTGTGGTTACATCCATGGCTTCCTGGCCACCTCCCAGCACCACCTAAAGAAAAGAAAGTGGAGGTGCAGCCAAGACTTACTTACCAGCCTCCGCGCTCTGCTAAGGCCTCCTACCTACAGGGGGAGGATCCTCAGGGAGGGGATGTGCAGCCGGTACAGGTACCCCTACATACTTCCCATCCATCACTCAGAAGTATTACAATGCCAGGAGTCCCCTCCCTGTATGAAGCCATTTCCCCCAACATTTACAGTGTAATTGTTGGGAAAACATGCAGACTCCAAAAGCAGGAAGCCCGAGTGGGGTGAATGACTTACGTGGTCATAGTTGGGAGAGAGGGCAGCTGAGTTGACGGGACGTTCTGTTCGGAAAGTCTTCTGATGTTCAAGACTCGTGGAATCAAAGAGCTGGGGCGAGAAAGGGCGGGCAGAATTTGTGATTGGGCAGGTCAGACTGGTTGACCGTGCATCAGGAGCCTGCAAAGCTCCACCAGACTCCTCCCCCAGGCTCACCTTAGCTGTGTTGTCCTTGGATGCAGTGACAAACATGGTCATGTCTCTAGACAACTGGATGTCATTGATCTGCCGGGAGTGTTCCTTAACATTCACCAACACCTCCCCAGACTGGAAAAGGAGGAAGAGTTAGACTGACTTGCTGGAGTCCCAAGCTACTGCTCCTCAGAAACCTGAGAGAAGCTGGACAATTTTAATAATTAGTTAATTAATTTTTTTGAGACAGGGTTCCTCTGTGTAGCTTTAGAGCCTGCCCTAGAACCCACTCTGTAGACCAGGATGGCCTTGACCTAACAGAGATCGGCCTGCCTCTGCTGGGATTAAAGGTATGTACCACCACTGCCTAGTATCAAGCTAGACTTTTTCCTTTACCCCTTCCTTACCTCCTCAATCTAATCTCTCACCCCTAACCTCCTCCCCCCAGTCTTATTTTTGGTACTGGACGGACTGACCAACCCTAAGTACTCTATCATTGAGCAGTGATAGCACGTGTCTTTAACCCCAGTACTCAGGAGGCAGAGGCAGGTGGATCTCTTGAGTTCAAGGCCAGCCTGGTCTACAGAGTGAGTTCCACGACGGCCAAGGCTACACAGAGAAACCCTGTCTCAAAAAAAAAAAGCCAAAATAGAAACAAAACAAAAATTTATGTGTACGGCTGTGTGCCTTCTTACACATATATGTCAGTGCCCGTAAGTCAGAGAACATCTAATCTCCCTAGAACCTGAGTCACAGCAGCTGTGAACTGCCTGATGTGGGTGCTGGGAGCTCAGGTCCTCTGCAAGAACAGCAAGTATTCTTAACCACTGAGCCATTCTCCCCACTGAGTTGTCTAAGGTTGGCCCTGAACTTACTCTGTAGCCCGGGCACACATGAAACCTTTGATTTCTTTTTTGAGACAACTTTTTTCTTTTTTTCACCATATATGGCTGGCCTGAAACTGGTTCTGTAGACCCCGAACTTAGATCTACCTGCCTTTGCCTCCCAAGTAAAGGTGTGTGCCACTTCAGCTCGCTTCAAGCCTGGAACTTTTGATCCTCCTGTTACACTGGTCCCATCTGTCACTAGGTGGATATAGGTCTAGACTACCACACCTACCTGGAAATATATTATTTTTTCCTTTTCATTATCACATCTCCCATTCTTTTTGTTTTATTTTTCGAGACAGGGTTGCTCTGTGCAGCTCTGGCTGTCCTAGAACTAGCTCTGTAGACCAGGCTGGCCTCGAACTCACAGAGATCCACCTGCATCTGCCTCCTGAGAGCTTGTTTTAAGGGCAAGTACCACCACCGCCCAGCTGTCCAGTTCTTTTTATTCAGGATCACTCTACCTTAGCTTCCCAAGAAACTGACCTACAGGTGCATACCCCTCTGCCTATCACCTAGGCATTGTGGGATGTCTAGAACTCCACATCCTCATGCACACCAACTTGTTCAGCTCCATAAGCCTTCTAAATGGCAAATATAATAAACAACCCACTGCCCAGAGAAGAATGGCTCCTCACCTGACATACAAAGACGTTTACTCTCTAGCGCCCTCCACTTTCCAGAGGCCACAGTCAGGCTTCTGCTATACCTCCATTCCCCAATACTGGGGATTGAATTCAGAGCCTCATGCTGGGCAACTGCCCTTCCCCTGGGCTACACTATAGACCTTTGCTTCTGCTATTCCTCTTAACTATGCAAAACTATCTTGCTAGAAGCTTTTTTAAAAAACATTTATTCATTTTTATTTTATGTGTCATGAGTATTTTGTGTACGTGTGCATGTGTGTTTACCATATTCATGCCCAGTAGTCAAGGAGACAGAAGATATCAGATTCCCTGGACCTGGAATTAAGGACAGCTGGGAGCTGTCCTTAATTCCAAGAGTACACTCTGGATTTAGCTGAAATCCAGCGTGGCGTAAATATAGCATGATTCAGGTACTGGCGATTTTGAAGTTGGTCTCTGATTCTCATTGTTTTTCTAGGACTCTCACCCAGGGCCTAACACTCTCTAGTGACAGGGAAAAGCTTATCTGTGACCACCGTAACTTGCCCTGAGTAGCTGGCGACACTCTTCCCAACAGCTAATGTCACCTGGTAACAGCGGCCCCTTACCTTGGCACTGTACTGGTTGAGTTCTCCACTCTCATGGCCTGCGATGATGCACTCCCCCAAGGGTCCCCAAACGGCACTGGTGATCTTGGAGTCGTTGCAGGGGATCTTCATGTAGGGCTCGTTGCTGTCTGTGCACAGCAGCACAGGTCAGGCCCTGGGGTCTGAAGCCATATCCTCCACCTCTGCCCCCCTGGTCCTAGCCCTCACCAATCTGGCTTGGATCCCGTAGATCAAAGAAGCTCACGAAACACTGGTACCCCATCTGCTTATCTGTGGAGAACATGATGATGTTGCCCCCAAAGTCAAAGCCACAGGTGCGCACAGCTGAGTTGGTCTTCAGTAGAGCCAGCTGCTTCCCTGGGGAGAGGCGGGGTCTAGGTTACTCTGGGCTAACATAGCAGGGAGCAGGACTGCAGGCCAGAACTCCCCCTCCCCACTGCTGCTCCCCAGCCCCACCCTGCAGCACTTCCTCCCATCCCTACCACCACCACTTATATCCCTATCAATCCATCTCCCAGGTCTGTGACTTCTACTTTTGTTTTGTGACCCAGTTTAAGCAGGGCCACCCGTGTGACCACTAGAACCTGTTGGGATCACAAGTGAAGGCAATGACTTCCGTGCTCCCTGAATCTGGAACTAAGTTCTCTGCTTCCACAATAAAGGCTTCTCTGGCCTCAGCCTTCAGTTTCATCTAAACTTTCCATTCTCCTGCCTCAGTGTCTGTGTGCTGTCACACACGGCTTGTCCCAGCCCTTTACCTGGACACTCCTTGCTTTCCCTCCAGCTTGTGCCCAGACTCCCTGCTCACACCTTCCAAGGCCACGCACTCCCACTCCAGAGGTCCACTGTCCCTCTCTGGCCTTCCTGAACATGTCCTACTATCTAATGTGACGTTTCTTCCCCAGCTAACTCCTTGCTGTTTGTCTGTTGTCTCTTCATCAGCAGACAGGAAACCATCTAGCTCTAGTCCTTCAGAACACATTTGCTTGGACAGGTACATGAAGTTGGTAACTTCTTGCTGAAAAGCGAATGGCCCAGGCTTACCTGTTTCACAATCCCAGAGACGACAGCTGTTGTCAGCTGAGCCAGTGAGGACATGCTTGGTGTCCCCTGAACAAGGCGTTAAGAAACATGATTCGTGCTCAAGAAATGGCCCAGAAGTTAGGGGCACTGGCTGATCCAGAGGTCCCAGGCTAGATTCCCAGGACCTATATGGTGGCTCACGATTCCAATTCCAGGGAATTCAATGCCCTCTTCTGGCCTCTGGGGACACCACACACACACACACGTAGGAAAATCATTCTTAGGGTTGGAGAGACAGTTCACTGGATGAAGTCCTTGCTATGCAACCATGAGGAGCTCAGTTAGAATCCCCAGGTGTGCCAGCAGTCCAGTGCTGAGAGGTAAAGTCAGAAAGTTCAGTGATTAGAGAGCCATGCCTACCTACCTAATCCGTGAATTCCAGATTTAGTGACAGGTCCGATTTTTGCCTCAAAAAAGAGTGGCAGTGGTGGTACACACCTTTAATCACAGCATTCAAGAGGCAGAGGCAGGCATATCTCTGAATTCAAGGCCAGCCTGGTCTATAGAGCAAATTTCAGGACAGCCAGTACATAGGGGTAGTTGGCGGGATTGGGAGGCGGAAGAGATGGCTCGGTGGTCGCTCTTCTAGACAACCCAGGTTAGTCTTCCAGCACCTACAGGGTGGCTAAAGCCATGTGTAATTCCTGTTCTAAGGAATTACCCTCTGCTGACACTGCATACGTGGTACACAGGAAGACACACATGCAGGATACTGCACACAAGAAGACACACATGCAGGAAAAACATCCTTATAAATAAAACTACATCCTTCAGAAAGGAAGAAAGGTTGAAGAGCAACTAAGGAGGACAGCTGATGCTGACTTCTGGTCTGCACACACAGATTCATCACAGACACAGATATGCATACACCTGGCCTGCACACACAGATTCACCACAGACACAGATATGCATACACCTGGCCTGCACAGATTCACCACAGACACAGATATACATACACCTGGTCCACATAAACAGATTCACCACAGACACAGATATACATACACCTGGTCCACATACACAGATACACCACAGGCATAGATATACATACACCTGGTCCGCACACACAGATACACCACAGGCATAGATATACATACACCTGGTCCACACACACAGATTCATCACAGACACAGATATGCATACACCTGGTCCACATACACAGATTCACCACAGACACAGATATACATACACCTGGTCCACATACACAGATTCACCACAGACACAGATATGCATACACCTGGCCTGCACACAAAGATTCACCACAGACAAAGATATACATACACCTGGTCCACATACACAGATTCACCACAGACACAGATATACATACACCTGGTCCACATACACAGATACACCACAGGCATAGATATACATACACCTGGTCCGCACACACAGATACACCACAGGCATAGATATACACACACCTGGTCCACACACACAGATTCATCACAGACACAGATATGCATACACCTGGTCCACATACACAGATTCACCACAGACACAGATATACATACACCTGGTCCACATACACAGATTCACCACAGACACAGATATGCATACACCTGGCCTGCACACACAGATTCACCACAGACAAAGATATACATACACCTGGTCCACATACACAGATTCACCACAGACACAGATATACATACACCTGGTCCACATACACAGATACACCACAGGCATAGATATACATACACCTGGTCCACACACACAGATACACCACAGGCATAGATATACATACACCTGGTCCGCACACACAGATTCACCACAGACACAGATATACATACACCTGGTTCACATACACAGATTCACCACAGACAAAGATATACATACACACAACCTTGTGTTCTCTTGGAAGTCATCCAAAGCGTCTTCCAGTTCAGTCCCAAAGAGCCTACCTCACTCTCTTACCTCAGAGTGTTCCAACCTTCTTCTGTCTCCCCCACCGATGAAGCAACTGGGAGTAGGGGACCCTATTCTCCAGAGCGCCATAGCTTGTCAAACTCCCAACCTCATAGCCAGCATCTCAGGGCTGACTGACTCACAGCCAAAAGGATACAGTCAGCATCCACACACCACACAGCGCCAGTGTGGCCCATGTAGGTGCCCAGCCTTTCGCCATTCACCGAGTACCACACATTGACGATCTGGAAGAGTAGAATGACAGGCCGGGTCACATCCCAGAAAAAGCAACAGCTTAGTTGGCCCAACAAACCCTCTGTAGACTCTAGCCGAGCCCAGTCTGCCCTCTGCTCCTTTATTAGAGGAGCACTATAAAAGCAGACCAGCTCCTGGGTTTTCTTCTTCCTAAAGGTAAGCACTATTGAACCAGTCAAAGGGCAAGGTGAGTTCCACTCTGGGGAAAAAAACAACAACAAAAAACATTTGGTGTAGCGGGGCGGTGGTGGCGCACGCCTTTAATCCCAGCACTCGGAATCTCTGTGAGTTCGAGGCCAGCCTGGTCTACAAGAGCTAGTTCCATCCAGGACAGGAACCAAAAAGCTACGGAGAAACCTTGTCTCGAAAAATCAAAAAAAAAAAAAAAAAAAAAAAAAAAAAAAAACCAAAAAAACATTTGGTGTCCTGTCTAACTGGACAGATGGCAGTAAGGACGTATGGGCTCCAGTGCTACTTTGTCACCTCCCTCTGAACTTTGTCCTTTTTTTTTTTTTTTTGAAACTGGGTTTCCCTGTGTAGCCCTAGCTGTCCTGAAATTCACTCTGTAGACCAGGCTGCCCTCAAATTCAAAAATTCGCCTACCTCTGCCTCCCAAGTGTTAGGATTAAAAGCGCGTACCACCACTGCCCAGCTAACTCTGTCATCTTTAAAAGGGCTAGAGAGATGGCTCGGAGGTCAAAGAGCCGCTCAAAGAGCACAGGCGGCTCTTCCAGATGACCTGGGTTTGATTCCCAGCACCCATGTGATAGCTCCAACCGTCTGTAAATCCAGTCCCAGGGGATCTGATAACCTCTTCTGGCCACCTCAGGCACCAGGTATACACATGCACATACAATGCAGGCAAAACACGCATGCCCATAAAAATCAACAAACTCATTATATATAAATATACATATTAAACAGCAAGCTGTGTGTGGTAGCACACACCTATATCCCCAGCACTGGGAGGCTGAGGCAGGAGGATGGGGAGGCACAGGTCAGCTTGGAAAGACAACCCATCCTTGCCAACATCTTTCCTCAAAGGGCGGCTGTGAAGTTCCAATAAAATAAATGTCTGAGAAACATAAAATGGAAGTGACTACCATACACCAGGTGCAGTGAGAAAGCATTTAATGACCTCATTTTGTTGAGGGAGGTTCTTGAAGTTCCATGTTTTATTAAAAGGGAAAATTGTAATTTAGAACGGCATAATGTCAGGTTCCAAGTCACGCTGCTAGCAGGTGCAGGGGTTAGGACTCACGTCAAGCTCTGACTTCAGACTACCCACTGATAGCATCAGTTAACTGTCTCCTCGTACAAATGCCTCAAAAGGCAGTACCCAAAGAGACGGAGCACTGAGTATCAACACGGACTGAACAGACTAAGCTATGGACAGCCTCACTAAATTCCACGTCTCTTTCCTCTTTCCCTTTCTGGTGCTAGGGATCCAACCCAGAGCTAGGTGCACACGTTAATCACTGGAGTCTGAACTACAACCCCAAGACCCCCATAATGGCACGGCTCACGGATCAACTTTATCCTCCAGATTGTAGAGGCTGCGCGTTCTGGTTCTTCCCATCCTCGAGTCACTAGGGCTGATCCCCTCCCTCCAGGCCCCCCACCACACAGTCTTATTTCTCTTCTTCCTGGGTACTCGTTCCTACCGACCATCAACTTATCTTAGGTCTCCCAAGTAGAATGCTGTCGCTAGCCTACCTGCTTTTCAAAAGAATTCCCCTCAGACAGCAAGGCTTGTTCACCCACCACCCGAGGGTGCGAATTCGTCCCTCCGGGTGCCCCGCCCTCCCGCGTTCTCTCCCTCCCTCCCTCCCGCCGCCGCTCACAGGGTCTTTGGCCACGGTGAAGAGGAGATCTCCTTCGCGGTTGTACTTGATTTGAGTGATGGACCGCTCATGGCCCTGCAGCAGGATGGGCTTCTGCGTGGACAGAGCGGGAGTGTCAGCGCCAGGAATCCCGTCCCACCCCGACTGCGGCCCCACAACCACAGCACCCCACGCGGCAGCACCATATGCCCGGCACTCACCATCCCGGCGCTGACGCGAGGAGAGGCAATGTGAGTAGGACCGGACGTGGACTAGAGGCAACTTCCTGCTGCGGGGACTCCGCCCCTTGACTCCCGGAAGTAGAGGGGCCTGGCGTTACCATGGCGGCGTCTCTGGGTGGGTAGCTGGCCCCGCCCCTCCGCGGACACTGACTCCGGCTAGGGTCTCCTATCTCACTACCCCCGGCACCCGTGAACCCCAGCCCTGCTAAGCCCGGGACGGACTCACTTCCCCCACCGTCGGTGCGGGACCTCCCGGCCTAGCGCAGCCCAGCGCGGAGAGCTCGGGAGGAAGATGGAGCCGGTCAGCCGAGCCGGAGAAGGCCGGGGAGGACCTGGGTGACTCTGCTCCTTTGCTTTCAGGGCAGGTCCTCGCTCTGGTGCTGGTGGCCGCCCTTTGGGGTGGCACGCAGCCTCTGCTGAAGCGGGCCTCCGCCGGCCTGCAGCAAGTGCATGAGCAGACGTGGGCCCGGCAGCTGCTGCAGGAGATGAAGACTCTCTTCTTGAATACTGAGGTGCGTCTGTGGACTGGCGCTCCCTCGCAGGAGCCGCTGAGCCAGCATCCCAGCCCACCTCCTCCTCACTAGAAGCTCCAGGAGGAGTCACTTATTCCTTGTGATCCTCGGCGTTATCTTTGGTAAAATGGAAACTATATGATGACTAATGTGTAGGGCAGATGTGATAGTTGAGGGAACGGGGCGGTGGTGGTGGTGCACGCCTTCGGGAAGCAAAGGCGATCTCTGTAAGTTCGCAGCTAGCCTGGTCTACATAGCAAGTTCCAGACAGTCAGGACTACACAGAGAAACCTTGTCTCGAAAAATTAAACAACAACAAAAGAATTGAGGTAAGACACATAAAACACTTAGCATTGGGCCTATTACAGCATATATATTCTGTCCATGGCTGGTATTATTGTTATTGCTACTTCACCAATTATAGAACTACTGTGAGCCTTTTCAAAAGCTTTCTTTGGGTTCAGTTTGCCCTGGCGAAGACCATAAGGAAGGGCATTGAGGAATTGCCTCCAGCCCAGGTCTGCCCAGGTATGCAGCCAGCTAGATCTGCAGGACTCTCTGGGCCAAGGGGAAGAAGGGGAGAAGAGATGGAGTCCTGTGAGTTCCGAGGAGAGGGATGGAGCTGCAGGACCGGGAGTGGACTTCTTGGAAGGAGTGAACTGGCACTCAAGGCCATACAGGCTTAGGGAAGATGGGAACTGGCCAAGTTGAGGGAGAGGGCATTTACAGCAAGAGTATACATTGAATTTTTTTTCTCTGTGCCCTAAAAGGGTCCTCAAGTAGGTGAGTCTTCCTGGGAATTTATTTATAAATTAATTATTTGTATTAGATATGTTGTTGAAATAAAAATTGTTTATTATATATAATAATAAACATGGGCATTTATTTATCCCTCCCCTTTCGGGGAAAAGCCTGTGTAAGAACAGCAGTTCTCAACCGGTGAGTCATGACACCTTAGGGTTGGATATCAGATATTTACATTACAATTAATAGTGGAGGCACTGGGGAGATGGGTCTGCCATTAACAGCATTAGCTGCTCTCATGGAAGACTCAGGTTCAATTCCCAGCACCCACATGGCAGCTCACAACTGTCTGTAAATCCAGTTCTAGGGACTCTGACACCATCTTCTGGCCTTAGAAGGTACTGTCTGCACTTGGTGCATAGATGGTTATGCAGAGAATAAAATAAGTAAAATGAGGGGGCTGGAGAGATGGCTCACTGGTTAAGAGCACTGGCTGTTCTTCCAGAGATACTGAGTTCAATTCCCAGCAAACACATGGTGGCTCACAACCATCTGTAACAAGATCTGGTGCCTTCTTTTGGCATGTGAGCTTACATGGAAGCAGAATGTTGTATACATAATAAATAAATAAATCTTTAAAAAAATAAGTAAAATGATTTAGAACAGCGACAAAAATACAGTTATGAAGTAGCAATGAACCAATTGTATGGCTGGGGGTCTCCAGGATACGAGGAACTGTGTTAAGGAGTTGCAGCGCTGGGAAGGCTGAGAACCGCTGTGCTAGCAGGTCAGATGATGATGTTGCGTGAGCAGGCAATGTTGACAGACTTTTCCTCTTTCCAGTATCTGATGCCCTTTCTCCTCAACCAGAGTGGCTCCCTTCTCTACTACCTGACCTTGGCATCAACAGGTGGGTCTCTGGCTTGGAAGTCCTCCGCGGTGGAGGCCATATTTTATGAAGGGAACCAGAAATACCTTGAGGGAGAACATCTATTTCTAATCCCCCTCCGGGTCCCAGGGGCAGTGAGGTGGGTGTGAGTGTGGCCGTCTCGTGCAGCAGCAGGAGAGGGAAAGTTCATTTTGCTGTCGTAAGTGCTGACTTGTTTTCTTTATTTTGGGAGGAGGGGACTTATTGTGTGGGGGATAGTTTTTCTTTTTGCTCAGTACTTTTATTTTTTCATTGCATTTATTTTCTCTCTGTGTGTGTACACATGTGTGCATGCGTGTGTGTGTGTCGAGGACAAGATTTGGGAAGAGGCTCTCTCCTTTTACCTTGTAGGTGCTCTGATGAGCTCAGATCCTCAGTCTCGATGGCAGGTGCCTTCACCACTGAGCATCCTCCTGGCCCTTGTTGGCTGTTTTTGAGACAGAGTCGCACTGTGTAACTCAGTCTAGTTCCAAAATCATGATCTTCATGCCTCTGTATCCCGAGTGCTAGGATTAGAGGTGTGTTCACCAGTCACCCGTGTAAGCGAGGCTCTGATGACTCTGATTCCACTGTGCACTGCTTTCTTAGCCTAAAATAAGCCCCTTATTTAAATCTTGGTTTTTAGATAGTGGGCCTCATAGCATTGTGAAGAAGATTGATTCAGTGTGTCTAACAGAGTGCCTGACATACAGTAGAGGCTCAATAAATATAAATTTTCTTTCTCCAAATGTTTCTTAACTGTTCCTAATACATCAGATTACATATTCATATCATGACCTTCGGAGACAAACATGCTTAACTTCATAAATTATAATATTGGGGAATTTACCATGCTTGCCTTAATCCCAACAGAATGCTAGTTGGGATTTGAAATTGTATATTAATGGCTATAAGCTGTGCCAGGGATGTAGCTCATTTGGTAGAGAGCTTACCCAGCCTGCACAAAGCTCTGGGTCCATCCTCAGCACCAAATAAACCCTTCGTGGTGGTTAACCACCCTAATTCTAGTACTTAGGAGGTGGAGGCAAGAGGAGCAGAAATTTAGGGTCATCCTCAGAAAATCTTCCTTGTAACCCTTGCTGGCCTGGGTAGGATTCAGTATATAGACCAGTTTGTCCTTGAACTTGAAGCAGTCCGCTTTTCTCCTGTGTGCTAGGAGCACCGCTGTGCACACGCTGCGTGGCCTTGTTTCTAGTCATGTGTGTGGCTTACAGGGGTACATGCTTGTGCTCGGGTGTGGAAGCTGAGTCAATGCTGCGTGTCTTTCAGAATCACCCTCTACTGTGGTGTTTGAGACAGGGTCGCTGTCTGGCACCAGAGCTCACTGGTTGCCCATCCGAGCTGGCCAGCTGGCTCAGGGCCCCACCCATCTCTGCCCCTCCTGTCTCCCCCACTCAGGTTACAGACACAGTCCACCTGGCCCAGCTTTTCACAGCGGGAATGATCCAGACTCAGACCTCTGTGCTTTCATGGCAGGCACTGACTGACCGGGCATCTCCCCGACCACCCCCACCTTTAATAGAGTTGTGCTGTGTGGCCCAAGCTGGCCTCGAACTGGATATCCTCCTGCCTCAGCCTCCTGGTCACTGGGATCATGGTATGTTCCCAGTATCTGCCTCATGATGCTCAGTTTTCTTTATTTTTGAGACAGAATCTTATTGTTTAGCCCAAACTGTCCTGAAACTCCCATGCTAGACCAGACTGGCCTTGAACTCACAGAGATGCGCCTGCTTCTGCCTAGAGCTCTCAGGTGTGCTGTTTAGTCACTGGTGTCAGCTTTCTGCATTTTCTTTATGTGGGCGCTTAGTGCTATGACATTTCCTCTTAGAACTGCTTTCACAGTGATGTTTTTGTTTTTCTTTCTTTGTTTTTGCCTGGTTTTTTTTTTTTTGAGATAGCCTGTATCCCTGGTTGTCCTGGAACTCAGAGATCCTCCTGCCTCTGTCTCCTAAATACTGGGATTAAAGGTGTGCACCACCACCTGGCCCCCAGAGTGATTAAGTTTACTCCCATGTCTGTGTTGTGCTACTTTTGTAAAGGTGGTGATGGTGGTGATGATGATAGATAGGACTTTGTCTCTAGAAAGGCATCTTTGCCTCTAGGGATTTTTCTTGTTCTCACTTTCCAGATCTGACTTTAGCTGTGCCCATCTGTAACTCTCTGGCCATGGTCTTCACGCTGATTGTTGGGAAGATCCTTGGAGAAGATGTTGGTGGAAAACGTAAGTCAGGCTGCTGCCTGTAAGGATAGCCGCTTGGACCTTGACGTATGTGAGCATTTCCCCCGAGTCTGTCTCCCGTGGGTGGGAGAGGAGAGGCCTTCCCTGATCTTGCCCTGGGGTAGGAATCGGGACCAGGCCCCGTCAGTCTTCCTTGGCCCAGCTCACCCCCAGCCCCTTGATGTTTTCTTTATCTCAGAGGCAGTGGCTGGCATGGTACTCGCCATCACGGGGGTCACGCTTTGCATCACAAGCTCGGTGACCAAGACCCAGGGCCAGCCCTGACCTTCAGCTCTGCTGTCTGTGCTCTGCTGTGTTCAGCGGACTCCAGGCCGAGGTGCGCCGGGGGTACCCCAGCTTGGCTCACTATAGCCTCCTCATCTCTCGCATCACATCTACCTCAGGGTCCAGAATTCCACGACAGCCAAGGAAGGCTACATGGAGAAACCCTGTCTCAAAAAACCAAAAAGAAAAAGAAAAGAAAAGAAAAAAATATAAGAAAAAAAGGAAAAAGGACCAAGGACCAGCCCTGGGATGGTTTTGTAATCTCTGGTGGGTTCAGCTATTGAGATTTAGCACTGGAGCCAGGAGTAGTGGCATGTGCCTTTAATCCCATCACTCAGAAGGCAGCTACACAGAGAAGCCTTGCATGAGAGAGAAGGAGAAGAGATTTCACACTGGAGACTTTTACACACATACCCCCAGCAGCCCTGCCCAGCAGCCGTCTGTTACTGGCCTGCTGGCCTGCTCCAGTCCACATAGCCTCGGCTGTGTGGAAAGGGCTGGCTGCAGTCTCTGAACCGCAGCTCCACAGCCTCATCACTGGGCATTACTCAGGGAGAGTGGTTACATGGCAGATGGAAGAAAAATGAGCTCAACTTCCAGTTCCTCGAGTAAGGAGACAGCTGTGCCTGAGCAGCACTTCACCGCTGCAAACACCTGGCCAGCAGCAGCTTTTAATAAATCTGCAGCAAACAAAGCTTAACAAGTATTACTTTATTGTGACAAGCCTGCTCCTAAACCCAGTCTGCGGTGCCTTTATCTGTCAGGGAATCACACAAGGAAGTGGCCTCTACAGAATTTGCGGGCTTATGAATGGGGAGGGGCTGAGGAGGCCATACCTTCTGCAAGCCCAGTGAGGCCCGGCTTCTTGGGAGCAGGCTGCTGAAAGCTGGGGTGGTTTGGAGTGGTTGTCCTCAGCTTCTGACTGGCGTTCCTGGCACTTAAGATGGTGGCACACGCATTGGCTGAACATGAGGCTGCCTCTCCCTGGCCAGGCAGATGTTGAGGGACAAGGCCTCTTCCCCTGTCTCTGCTGCCCTCTGGTGGACATGTGGAAACATACAGAGCCATACAGATGCCCAGCTTGCCTCCACTGCCAGAAGTCCCCATCCCAGGAAAGGAGACTGGGAATGAGAAAGCCTCAGTAATTAGGAAACAGGAGGGCAGGCTTTCGGTCACCAGGAAGATGTGTCCTGGGAGCCCAGACTTTGGCTCAGACCTCTGCCATCTCAGGGTAAGGCTTCCCAATCTGATGGGCTCACCTGACCCACAGGCTCCTCTATGCAGGTGTTCTCGTCTTCATCCACTTCCTGAGCCCCAGCTGTCTCCTTCCTTGGGTAGGAAGCTCCATAAACTCCCTTAACTCCTAATAAGGAGGCAACATTGGTTGACGCCCAGGCTGAGAGGGTCCTCCGCCTTCACTGCCTTCACCTGCTACACCAGTTCCTTCCCCTGAGCCTGGTCCCACGTTCTCCAATGCCTCCTAGGAGGGCAGGGAAGTTGGAGGCTTGCCTTTAGCTCCCAGCTGCGATTCTACCTCTGGACCTCTTGACTTTAAGCAATGTCTTTTCTGTGTGGTTTTTACATATGTCCCTATGAAAGAATCAGTGACTTGGAGGTGGAAGACTGGCACTCAGCTCTGCTGAAGTCCCCTGCAGACACCTCCAGCATGTGGTGGACCTGACCTGAGCTGGCCTGCTTCCCAGAGTGTAAGCAGGAGGGAGTGATGTGAAGGGCCCGCCCCTCCTCACCTGATGGAAGTGAGAGGGGAGAGAGCCTGCTTCCTGGCCTAGTGGACTGCTGGGATCTGGCATAGAAAGCAGATGGCTCAGTTTGTCTCGGTTCCTCTGGAGAAGGCTGAGCTGCCTGAGCCTGGTGGCCCTGGGCCTACAGGAGGGACACGGAGTTAGAATCCATTTGTTGACTGTTCTTACCTCCCCTGCTGCCCAGCGTGCCTTGCTGCCTACAGGCTTGTGAGGGCCATGTCCCATAGAGTCTGCGTCCTTCCCGCCCGCATTTGCTCCTCTCTGGCTGTCCACCCAGGAATAGTGCGCTTGATACTAGCATCCAAAGATGCCCAGGGAAAACAGGCTGCTTTCTACTCTGGTGCCACATGCTCACTGGTTCATCTGGGAGAATGGAGGCCTGGAATGGGGTGGTGAGTGGAGGTTCCATTGGGCCCTGCTATGCCAAGTAGCCAGTTCCAACAGCCAGCCTAGGGGGAGGCATTTGGCATGCCATGTGCCACTCTATAACTCCTAGCCCAAGGAGGGGGAATCACTACTTCATAGGAACCCTCAGCCAGTCATTCCCCTGCATCCCACTCTTACCTACCCCCTGCCTGTGGGACATCTGCTTCCGGCCTGGAGGATACCTGCAGTGAGAGACAGGTTTGTAGTGGACAGAGGAGCACAGTCGTAGCTCCCAGGCAGGGGGCACTTCCCCTGCTGTGACCTGTGACCCTCCACCTCAAACAAGCATACCAGCAGCCCTTGGACAGAGAGGGGCTGGGCACCAACAGCTCCATGTAGGGGAGGGCTTTGAACTCCTCTTCTCCGACAGCCACGTAGTGACGGCCACTCACCAGAGCTGTGCCTGCTGACAGTCGGAGCCCCCTGAGGGTGCAGAGTCTGGGGGGAGAAGTGATGAGGGCTGCTGGGTAACAGACTACTCTCCGCCAGCAGATGCTGAGGTAGGGACAGCTCCTGGGGGATCCTCTGACTTTGGTCCTCTGGGCAGTGTTAACCTAGGTTCTGGCCTGATTTGTAGGGCTGGGTTAGAGAGCCCGTCCCGAGGCACAAAAGAAAGCCCTGCTGGAGAGAACATGCCTTTTCATGCCCTTCCCAACTTAAGAGCAGCAGGGCTCTTGGGAGCCTGCCCTTCCCCCCCCCCCCCCCCCCCGCCAGTCCCCATACTCACTGGTGCACAGCCCCATTCTGTAACCTGGCCTTCTCCGTCAGCAGCTTCAGTACCATTTCCCAGTCCTGGACGGCAGTCTGGGACAGTTTCAGACTAAAGGGGGGACTTAGCAGGTCCCCATTCCTGAACACACTGAGACAAAGAACAGCCAGGTAAGGGGATGTGTCCCTGAGACGCCACATGTGAAAGGGGCACAAAGTGACCCAAGAAGCACTTTACATGTTCCAGTTTTAATTTCCCCATGTGTAATGGGGCTCCTGGAAAAACCTACTGACACAGAAATCCAAACCCCCAGCCCCAGGGCCGGCACTCACAGGATATAGCAGGGGGTGTCTGCTGGCAGCCACTGTCCAGAGGCCCCGTCACATGGGGGGTGAGACATGAGAGGCTCCTGAAACCCAAGCCAGGGAAAGTCCAAGACTTCGCTTGGGACTGGATGGTTCTAAGAACATGGGCTGAGCAGGCAGGAAGCAAAATTGTGCAGGAGAGCGAGTGAGTAGGGACAAGTGCTCACACCTTTCTGAGAGGTGCACCTGTAGTCCCTGAGTCACATGACTCCTGCCCTTGCCCAGGGTTTCACAACTGACTCCTTCTTTGGCGTGGCCTGGAGATTAGGTAAAAGGCAGGGACTGAGCAGGGACTGGAGTGAGCACGGCACATCCGTCCCCTGGACTGGACACCTCCTGCTGTTTCCAGGACTTCCACCCACAAAACTGGAGCAGTCCTAGGGGGAGGGATGGGACAAGAAAGGCTGCAGTCTCCCTGGACTTACGTGTTGTCGGCCGCTTTTCCCGCCTGGGTGTTTCCTTCCAGGAGGCAAAGAGCTGAAAGGACAAGCAGGCAGAAGCAGGTGGATCTCAATGAGTTCAGTACCAATCTGGAATATAGAGTGATTCCAGGACAGCCAGGGCTAGGAGCCAATACAGATCTAGCACTCCAAAGTAGACTGAGACAGGAGGATGGAGTCCCTCAAGTGGGTCAGTCTACTCTATGTGACTCAAGATGAGTTTCAACTTCTGAGCCTCTGACCACCACCTCCCAGGTGGTTACTAGTCTGACTCCAAAATCTCTCATTTGATTTCCTGCCCCTCCCCCAATCATCTCTCCTTTCTTTCTCCTGCTGTAGCTAAGCATCTCAGACTCTCCCTTAGGCTAGGATGAGGCCATCTTTCAGTAGCTGCCCAGCACCCTAAGTGTCCCTCCTCACTGGAGCACTCTGCCTTTTCTGGGCCAGGAACATGTGGACATTTGAACTTGCTGCAGGATCCCAGAGAACTGAGTCAGGCTATAAATCCATGTGGCTTTTAGGTGTTGAAGGCTGGGGGAAGCCATAAGTATCTTACTGTAGTCCAGAAATTCCCCACTCATGAGGTGACAGTCAAAGATGTGGCTTGTTCAGAATTCCACAGGGAGTGTCCAGACACCATGTTCCTTCCCTATAATAAACTTAAACTACCCCAGCTCAGTGTTCAGAGCAGGGTTAGGAGCTAGGCCTGCGTGGGAAGCTCAAGTCATTTGTGTGTGTGTGTGTGTGTGTGTGTGTGTGTGTAGTTTTTGAGACAAGGTTTCTCTGTGTACTCCTGTCCTGGCTGTCCTAGAACTAGCACTGTAGACTAGACTGGCCTTGAATTCACAGAGATCCGCCTGCCTCTGCCTCCTGAGTGCTGGGATTATTATCTACCACCTGACCCTCATCTTGCTGAAAGAGATGTCCCTACTCTAGCAGGAGTTTCAGACGCTTAAGCGCAGCAGGGAGGAAGTGGACAGTTTTAGGGTTTGGTGGTGATGGCATGGATTTAATCAACAGCTCTTAGGAGTAGAGAGATGTCTTAGCAAGCAAAGGCATTTTGCTGCCAAAGTCCTTAGAGCCCACATGGAGGAAAGAAAGAACTGGCAAGTTGTTCCCTGACCTGCATGACAAACACGCAAGATTAAAAAGGCTGGAGAAAGCCGGGCAGTAGTGGCGCACACCTTTAATCCCAGCACTCAGGAGGCAAAGGCAGGTGGATCTCTATAAGTTTGAGGCCAGCCTGATCTACAGAGTGAGTTCCAGGACAGGCTCCAAAGCTACACAGAAAATCCTGTCTCAAAAAACAAAAAGCTGGAGAGAGGGCTCAGCAGTCCAGAGCCCTCTGCTTTTACTGAGGACCTGGGTTGAGCTCCTGGTACTCACACAGTGGCTCACAACCATCCTTAAGTCTAGGTCCAGGGGATTTGGCATCCACTTCTGTCCTCTGAGGGCACCAGGCATAACAAAGAATTTATATGCAGGCAAAACCCTCGGACAGAAAATAAATCCTTGGCCAGGTGTGGCAACCAGGTCTTTAATCCCTGCACTTGGGATGCAGAGGCAGGCAGATCTCTTAGTTTGAGGCCATCTTGATCTGGAAAGTGATTTCCAGCTGGGTGGTTGTGGCGCAGGCCTTTAATCCCAGCACTCAGATGACAGAGGGCACAGGTAGATCTCTGTGAGTTTGAGGCAAACCTGGTCTATAGAGCAAGTTCCAGGACAGGCTCCAAAGCTATAGAGAAACCCTGTCTTTTTTTTTTTTTTGGTTTTTTTTTTTTTTTTTTTTGGTTTTTCGAGACAAGATTTCTCTGTGGTTTTGGAGCCTGTCCTGGAACTAGCTCTTGTAGACCAGGCTGGTCTCGAACTCACTGAGATCCGCCTGCCTCTGCCTCCCGAGTGCTGGGATTAAAGGTGTGCGCCATCACCGCCCGGCGAGAAACCCTGTCTTAAACAACAACAACAACAACCACAAAGAGTTCCAGGACAGCCAGGGCTACACAGAGAAACCATCTCAGAAGGCAGGCAGCAGTTGGGGGGAAAGTAATTCCTAAACAAAGTTCCACTTGAGAATCATCCCCATGGGCTGGTCCTGGTTGTGGCGGGCACTAGCTTGAGTAACAGAATGCAATCTGAGTCACAGCTCACTTATTAGTTGATCATGTAGACTCATGCCGGGTTCTCTCACCGCGCTGCTCTTCCAGCACAGCCTGTCCCCAGGCTCTGGGAGAACCAGCCGGCTGACTTGGAGCTGAGTACTGGGCAAACTGCTGCTCCCATGGCCCTCCCCAGGCACTTGACCAGCCCAACCCACTCACTGGAGCTTGTGGAATCCTTCAAAGCCAGCAGCCACGTACTGTCCTCCATTCTGCAAGTCAGCCAGCTCAGTGACGGGGTGGCCATCGCAAAGTCTGTAGAGGGCACGGATAGCCAGTGGGGCCTGCACCACTGATGTCACCTCAGAGAGGAAAGCCTCCATGGTAGGGTAGCGGCGTTGGGTCACCACCAGCTGACGGCCTGGGAAAAAGGGGTCCCCGTTGCGATACACCAGTACTCTCTTGGCTGCCATAGTATATCCTCACTCACAGACACAGAGCGGTTGCCAAGCAACTAAACCAGGGCTGGGAGCTATGCCAAAGGTGGAGTCCTGCCTTCTTATCCAGGAAGGCTTCAGGCACCTTGGACAAGTGCATTCTCCTGAAAGCAGGGTCTCAGATCTGCCCTTGATGGGCCTCACATGTGCAGGGTAGATACGATCATATTTTTTCATTTGCTTGCAGAGCTGGGACCAAACCCTGGCCCTTCTATGCTAGGTGAACACTAGTACTGAGCTGTCTTGTGCAGCCCAGTCTGCTCACATTACAAAAGGAAGACCTGGGGCTCAGCGGGAGGAAGACAGAGATTCCCACACACATCCAATCTTCTCCAGGGCTTGGGCTCCTTCAAATTGAGATCAAGCGTAATCAGTCTGGGGGCTGCTCCCCAAGGAGGATGCTAGCTGGCTTTGGGGATGCTGCGCTGTGTGAGTGGGAGATGACCCAGGTGGCCCAGAATCAGTCCTGGTCAGATGCACGAGATAAAAGCAGACAAGCTCATAACCAAGAAAAACTTTTATTCTCCACAATCCTCCCACCTTCCTTATCCCAAGGGAAGGTAAAATTTGGATGAAGTGACAGGCAGAGGCTAAAAGGGCATGCCCTTCTTTCCCCTACTGTGCCAGCACAATCCTGCAGCTTGGCCTGACAGCTACGAATGGCCAGGAGCAAGGGCAGAAGACAGAGGTGGAACCAGGTCCCTTAACGCCTTTTCATAGCATCCTCTTTGGGAACCTACTCTCCTGGATCCTCGGGTCTTGCCTGATGGTCCTGTTTTTGTGGACTGCTCGTCCACTGATCCTCTCTTGGGGAAGACAAGATCTTCATCTCCACAGCAGAGTCCTCTGGTTTTCCCACCCTTCCTCACTAAGCTCACTGGTAGTTCCATGGCTGGAACTCCTAGCACTGGGGTTGCTGGCTCTTGGGTGGCTTAGTTCTTCTGAGATCCAGGCTACTATGTTCCAGCCCTGCCGATGTCCCATCCCAAATCATGTGACCTTCTGAGGTGCTCAAATCATGTGGCCTAGCTCTTTGGCAGTCAGCCTCTCTGTAGCTCGGCTTTCCGGGGTATGTGTCCACAGTATTTGGATGTCCACAGAGGGAGGGCAGCTGTGTCATGGCCTTTGCAGAACAAGGACTCCAAGACTTGGGGTCCCCAAGGGTCTGATCCTCTAGGCAGGTTTCATGAAAGGCCTGTCCTCCATGATCTGGCCCTTTGGTGGCCCTGTCCCCTCCAGCCTGGCTGTCTAATGCTGCAGGCAGCTGTGGTCCAGCCTTCCTGTAGCACAGTTCCCTGCCCTTAGCCCCCACTGTGTCTTTGCCTGTACTGGCTAGTCTGTACAGGGGTTTCTGGGGCTGCGATCTGCCCTTGCGGCAGGAGTCATCTGCAGAGTGTGGCTCTCCTACGGTCCTGTCCCTACACAACTGGTCCTTAAGGAGGCAGCTGGATTGCAGCCAGGTCTTCCCACAGGTCTGTCCCCTGTGGTCCAGGCACACGTAAGGCTTGTCTCTGGTCTGGCTTGCTTCTGGGGATCTCAGTGTTTGCTTGAGAATGAGGTACTGTTCGGAAAGAACAGGAATAAGCTTGCTCAGGAATGGCAGAAGGCCCCTCCCCACCCTTGACCTGTTTAGAAAGGGTCTCAGTTAGTGCCTACCTCCTTCCGGCTGTTGATGGCCTGTTGCAGCCACAGCAACTCCATGGCCAAATGGTTGCGCTGGTCCTGGAGCTCATGTTGTCTCTGGGACAGTCTCAGATCTGTGACTTCTTTGAAGAAAGGAAGAAAAGGAGAATGCCTTGAGGGGTAGACACTGGGAACTAGTCCAGTCCTAGATCCTGGCAGCCTCCATGTTCATCAGTCAGGCAGGGGGAAGGGATGAGGAAGGGTGGCAACAGCCCTCCATGTTCATCAGGCAGGGGGAAGGGGTGAGAAAGGGCAGCAACAGCCCTCCATGTTCATCAGGCAGGCAGGGGGAAGGGGTGAGGAAGGGCAGCAACAGCCCTCCATGTTCATCAGGCAGGCAGGGGGAAGGGGTGAGGAAGGGCGGTAACAGCCCTCCAAGTTCATTAGTCAGACAGGGGGAAGGGGTGAGGAAGGGCAGTAACAGCCCTCCATGTTCATCAGGCAGGCAGGGGGAAGGGGTGAGGAAGGGCAGCAACAGCCCTCCATGTTCATCAGGCAGGCAGGGGGAAGGGGTGAGGAAGGGCGGTAACAGCCCTCCATGTTCATTAGTCAGACAGGGGGAAGGGGTGAGGAAGGGCGGTAACAGCCCTCCATGTTCATCAGGCAGGCAGGGGGAAGGGGTGAGGAAGGGCGGTAACTTATCCCGCACTCTTCTGTGTTTCAGCTGGGAGGCAGAGGCGGCAAAGCAGTACTTACCTGCATTGTCCACCTCAGACACGGAGATATCTCTGGTCTTCTCCTGGCTGGCTCTCCTGCCCTGCTCAGTTTGAAGCCAGGAGCCGTCATCTTGGCAAAGACTTCCTGGTTTTGCTGGGCTCCCTCCTGTCTTCAACACCATCTCCTCCAAGATGACATCTTTCTCAGAGTCTTTACATGAGAAATAGCTCCAGAGTTTCTGCTCTGGGTTTGGTATTTTCTCTGCTTTCCAGGAGCAATGAGATTTTGCCTTGTGAAAAATCAGAGAGGTATGAGAATCAAAGGGTTAAACCCCCTCAGATGTCTGGAAACCAGTCTAGTAGGCTAAGAGGTAGGGCGAAGGATTGCAGTGTGAGTGATTCTGGCCTTGGGGGCACAAGGCAGACACATAGTATAGACCATTTCCCAGAACCCTGTACCAGGTTCTCCTTCTCTCTTACCCCTGGGGTATATACTACCTCTGGGAGAAATATGGGCTTGGGAATCCAGCCCCCAGTCCACCGAAGTGTGCTGAGGTCACCCTCGATCTCCTGTACAATTGCTTCATACTCAGCTCGAAGGCTCTGGAATTGACGCCGGACCAAGAAGCCCCGGATACAAGCCTAATGTGGAGAAGCGGGGAAAATGCCTCTTAACACTTTTACAAAAGGGGCATCTTGAGCCGGGCGGTGGTGGCGCAAGCCTTTAATCCCAGTACACACACACAAAAGAAAGGAGAAAGAGAAAGAAAAGAAGGAAGGAAGGAAAAGAAAAAAGGTATCCTGGCAAACACGCTCGATTTTGTGGTTACTGGCGGCTGGAGAATCGAACCCAGGGCCTTGAACATGCTAGTCAAGCGCTCTACTTCTGAACTACACCCCTAGCTCAGAAGATAGATGTTTCTTGAGAGGTCATGGCGGGGCGGGGCGCCAGAGAAAGCACACAGTTATGGGGAAGGGACAGGCAATCACGGTTTGGAGCTCTGGGAGGCGGAAAGTGCTGGGCTGGACCCTCCCCCTCGTTTTAAGGTTCTTCTAGCTCTTCCGACCCCGCCCCTGCAGGGCATTCTTCAGTGCCGTGCGGGTAAGGGACGCCACGTGACAGCTTCATCTTGCCGAAAGTCCGGGTCCCTGACCCGAGGTGCACTTGCTCTATCACGACCTGCAGTGCCGACACCTTCTGAAGAATCAGGCCGGAGTCCATTTCGTCTCCAACCGCCCTGTGCTGTGCATCCTCCGCATGCGTGCGCTTGCGCAGTGCACCTATAGGCTACGCCGCTCTTGAGCAGGCGCAAACACAGGGCCCCGCCCGTTGTTTCCAGGGTCACGCACACGGCTTCTTCCGACCCAACTATGCACCCCATCCGGTCCCGCCCCGAGCCTTTCTTCTCGACCCAGTGTGCGGCACGGTAAAAGCAAGAAAGACACCGAAAAGGAGCGGCTTTTCCGTTTGTTTAATTCCATCCAGTGCCCCCCACTTCATAGCACCTGGGGGGCTGCGGAACCCTCCCGAGTCCGTAAAAAGTCACAGTTTGAAGGGAAGGAGAGAAGCAGCTAGGCCTGGGTCCAACACCTACGACGCCGGCTGCTCCTCAGGCTCAGCGTTCTCTGCCAAGTGCAGCTTCTGTCTGTGCCAGTCAAGGACTGTAACGCTTTGGACCCCAGTGTTTCCACCTACCTTCCTCCCCATCCGCACAGGCTGTGTGTGTCCAGTGCCACCACACCAGGCCACAGGCTAAGTAAGGATGATTATGAAAAGCTGCAAGGGTAGGAGAACGTCAGTTTCCGAGATTGTAATCGTGCCAGGGCTTGCCTCTGCTTTCTGAAGGAGGGCTAGGTTAGTTTTGTGCCACCGCTCGTGATGTCATTTTCTCTTAGCAGTCAGGAAATTCTACATTCCTTCTCTCAAATGCGGAGAGTTTGTGGCTCACTCTGAGTCAGGATTGCAGGAGATGGGAATGTTTGCTATGTGTGCATACGCCGAGAGGGAGGCAGGATTTCTCCCTCTGCTGAGAGACACACGACCCTACCAAGCCCCTTGGAAAGGATACATGGAATTGCTAAGATCTTCTAGCTGTCAATAGAGAGAAAAGGAGGTTTCTGTCAGGAGGGGACCGAGAACAAACGCGGATACTCAGGGGAAGCCCTATTAGTGGATCTGGAGGAACTCACAGATCTTGGGTTCATGTACCCCCAGACTTTCACTGGGAGAGTTGGGAACCTGTGCCCTCTCCACCCTTGGTAGATCCCAAACAATCAGTTTTATGACCCACATTGCTAAGCAGCTGGTCCAGGTTTCGGTCAGCCATTGTCTTCTTCTGCTCCTCAGGCAAGCTCTCTGTGACCCCATCGTCTTCCTCTTCCTCGTCCTCCTCCTCCCCACACACGTCCAGGCTGAAGTGCAGTCTGGCCAACTTCTCCTGCATCTCCCGCACGTGCTCCAGCTGCTCGAAGGAGCATTCCTTCCCTGGACAACTCCTGAGTTTAGGAACCAGCCTGGGACCCTAGCCAGCCCCATCCACAGAACTCCCCTGCCCCTGGACTTACCAAAGGCCTGCAGGCGACCCGAATGAAAGTCATTGAGCAGGTTCAGCAGCCCCCCCTCCATCTCGTAGACATCAGTCACTTCAGTCAGGAAGGAGTGCTGCAGGGGCGTGCCTGCAGAGCCGCCCCCACCTCCAGCCAGCACCGGGCGGCATTTCTCCTTGCCTACTCTGAGTGAAGTGGACATGACCATGGTCATGGGTGTTGGGAACAGCCAGGCACGCCCAGATCTCTGGTGCCATGTCTCTCTGTACTACTTCATCTGCCCAGCCCACTCACCAACACAAATGGATGTTTGTGCTGAGGTCTTGCCCTGAGCAGTGGGATGGGGAGAGGGAAAGGAGCTAAGGAAGGGGAGGAAGGAAGAGGACAGAAAGTCTGTTTCCATGGTGCTGCAGCAGGAGCTGTGCCTGCAAGGAGATGGACCCAGCCTCCTGTCTGAGAACCCATGTAGCTCCTAGGACTCTGGGTGGGTCACTCGGCCTTGGCCTTCCTTTTTTACTGCCAGCAAAGCACCTCCCACCAAAAGATTTTCCTGCTCTCGTTCCAAAAATGTTGTGAATTTTCCATCTCCTTGCAGGTGTGGCTCTGGCTGCAGCAGGGTAATACATTCTGCTCCCCAGAGTAACAGTGAACACTCCAGTGAGCCAGGCCTGCCTTCCTCTCCTGCTGCATCCCCTACTATTCAAGTAGCCCTGAGCTTCAGCTACAGCTTCGATAGCCACCCTGGCCCATGCTGGACGGGCAGATGGTACAGACATCCACAGGAGCATGGCTTTTATAGAATGCTAGGGAAAGAAACACACCACACCGTATTCACGGGAACAAACTGGGACACCTATACTGTAGGATCCAAATTCTTTTTTTGTTTTGTTCTTTTCAGTCAGGGTCTCACTATGCAGCCTTGGCTGGTCTGGAATTCACTGTGTAGACCAGGCTGGCCTCATAGAGATCTACCAGCCTCTGCCACCCAGTGCGAGGATTCAAGGTATGTGCCACCATGACGGGTGTGGTGGCACATGCTTTTAATTCTCGCACTTGGGAGGCAGAAGCCAGATCTCTCAGAGTTTGAGGCCAGACTGGACTACAAAGCAAGTTCCAGGACAGCCAGGGCTACAAAAAGAAACCTTGTCTCAAAAAGAATAATAATAACATAAAAAGAATTGAGCAGGGGCTGGAGAGATGGCTCAGTGGTTAAGAGCATTGCCTGCTCTTCCAAAGGTCCTGAGTTCAATTCCCAGCAACCACATGGTGGCTCACAACCATCTGTAATGAGGTCTGGTGCCCTCTTCTGGCCTGCACATATACACACAGACAGAATATTGTATACATAATAAATAAATATTTAAAAAAAAAAAAAAAAAAAAAAAAAAAAGAATTGAGCAGAGAACTTAAATAGGCTAGGGAGGTCGCTCCGTGGTAGAGCGCTTGCTTCGCATGCCCAATATTTTGAGGTCAATTCCCCAGCATCGCTAAGATGAAATAAAAGGGGACAAATGGCCAGGCAGTGGTGGTGCACGCCTTTAGTCCCAACACTTGGGAGGCAGAGGCAGGTGGATCTCTGTGAGTTTGAGGCCGATAGGGGGACAAATCTTTGCGGAGGGGAGGCGTTTATTCAGCACTCCTGGAGCCTTCCAGCAATAATGTCTTTGTTTTCATGCCCTGCAAGCTTTTCAGCTCTGAATGTTCTTCCCTGTCAGGGAGTCCAGCAACTTCCTCTGCAGAGATACAGCCCCACTCTGTGTGGTCCCAGTGTCTCCCTGCTTTCTCTCTGTGCATCCAAGGGCAAGCACTGGGTCTCAATCCCCACCCCACCCCCGTGAACGTGGAGCCAGTACACGCGAAGGCATCAATTACCGCGTGGCAGCTAATGTCTGGGGGTTCTCCTTCTCATAGTGCTCAGCCCATAGCCGAGGTCCTGCATTCTTGGCGAACACCTTCTTGTACTCACCTCTTGAACTTGGTTCGCTGCTTGGGTGATGGCAGATGAGGGAGTCCCAGGGCTAAGGAGCCACTGTGGCTGGTGGGCACAGGAACTCTCCGCAGTGTGCCTGAGGCCTGGGCTGGTTGGGCCAGGCAAGGCTTAGGACTCCTCTTCTTCTTTTTGTCGTCCATTGGGTGCTTGATTGGACCTCAGGCCTGGGAAGGAAGATAAGGAGAGGGCCAAACAGCCCCTTCACTCAGCAGCTCTTCAGAACTGACAAGAACTTGTTCCTGTCCAGCAGTCAGGAGCTCTGTCCTTTTGTCTGTACAGGGCCCAATGCCAGCCTATTGCTGGACAGTGGCTATGCATCTGAAGGACCTTCCAAGGCTACTCAACGCCCTTTCCTTCCCAAGAACCCCATGGGCCTGCCTGAGAGGGCTGGAGTGGACCCATCTCGCTGTTTTCCTGCCACTGCAGCCTACAAGCCTGGGGCTGGAGAGGTGGCCGTGACTAGGGGAGCCAACTGAGGATCGGGTGTCTTAACGAGGCCCCGCTCTGTAGGAGATATGACCAAGGTAAGGTGGGGCACCGGGGAAGGCTCTAGTGTCAACCTGTCCACCACAGTGACTAGGAATGACTGACTCACAGCCTCACCTCCCTTAGATACCGGCATTTCTCTTCCACTTCAACTGCAAATACCGGGGGTGCCTAGGAGGTCCCTGGGACAGCTTCTAGCCTTTTCCAGTGAGAGTCTCTGGGGCTGGCTCTCCACCGATGTCTCCAACTATGGCCGGCACAGTTTAGCCTCGCTCTCATGCAGCCCTACCGCCTAGGCACCTGGTCTGCTGGGGCCTCTCCACGGGGTCCCGGTCCAAGATGCTGTCAAAAAGCTGTTGCTTCACTCCTGAGATGGCGATGATGGAGTAGGAGCATACACATTTATGTCAGCAGCATAGAATAGCTGGGTAGCATCAGTGGGGCTGGGGCGGGGCAGAAGGGAGACAACTTCTGTCTCCCCATGCAACAGTGTGAGCCAGTGACCGCGCTCAGCCTGGGAGGCTGTGTCCAAGGAATCACGCAATTCTGAACCTTGGCTTCAAAAAAGAGCATCAGGTGCGTTACCCTACCCCCTTCTGCATCACTCCCTTCCCACATCCCTTGGGGAGCCACTGACCTGGAGGCTTGGGGTCTGGAGTGGGGGAACGGTGCTTCTCTGTAATCTCCCTCTTCGCGGCCGGGAACTAGAGCTGGTGGGAGCTAAGCTGGCTGGCTGGAGGTGATTTGCATTTAAAGAGAAAGTAGCCCTCTTCGGTTCACTGGGAGCTGAACCGGGAGGAGTCCTCATGTTGACTCTCACCGTATGAATTGAGCATACTCTCTTAGATATGTATTTAAAATACTGTTTCTCGTCACGTTTGGAAGGAACCCCTTACAAAATGGTGGTGGCTTTGTGTGCAGGATGGGGGTGATGGGAATAAATGAATGCGTGGGTATAGGCAACATATAAAAATTAGGCAGCAGCCTCCAGAAGAAATAAAGACAGCCAAGTATCCAAGTGCCCTGTTAGACTTTTTTGTACATTTAATCTTTATAGTCCTAAATATAATTGCTATTCCAACTTTATTGAAAATAACCAATCGTCACTCATTCCTGGGCCACATAGCATCCAGACAGTCCTAGCTGGTAAGTGTTGAAGAACCAACGGGATCTCTTCTCATCTATGTAGGGAGAACCAGAGCAGTAGGAGACCTGGCCACCTGAGCTCCTGAAAGAGCCTGACCCAGAAGTGTTGATTGATCTTAGTGCCGGCCAGGAGGGAGGCTCCATCACTGCGGCGCTATTTATAGACCTGGCAGAGGTCCTGGCTCAGTCCTCCAGAGCAGCATCCAACGCCACAGGAGAGTAGCATCCTAGCCAGGCTGCCCAAACCTAGGAAACACATCCATCTTCCCCTTTCCCTGAGATAACAGCAGGCTGTCCTGACCTGGGCCACTGGCTGCTGGGGACCCAGGCATGTTGTTTCTGCC
Source organism: Microtus oregoni (assembly GCF_018167655.1). NCBI lineage: Eukaryota > Metazoa > Chordata > Mammalia > Rodentia > Cricetidae > Microtus > Microtus oregoni. The sequence continues at coordinate 23,298,426 of NW_024543064.1, read as the reverse complement.
AACAGTGATATAGAAATGTTTCCCAGGTAATTTAGACACCCAAACCACTTTAGGAAGGGACAGTATTTCCAGACTTCTGAACACCGAGGGCAAGAGAGAGGGGGACAATGGAGATGGAGAGGTTTCAGGCCCCTCACAGTGGCAGAGGATCAGAAGCACCTCTGCGGTCCCCACCTTCAGCCCCCTCCCGAGGGGCCAGAAGCTTCAGCAGAGCTGCTTTGCTCGGAAGAACAGGAGGATCTTTGGGATCAATGGGGCGTACACGGAGTATTACCCATGTACTGGCTAACGAAGCCCCTATAGTGCCAGGATGCTGAGCATCTCCATTTTTTCTGCCTAAACCTAGAGAGGAAAGATGCTGGGTGATGCCACCTATAGGTTCTCTCCTACAGGAAAGCAGCTGAATTAAGGAACCCAGAAGCCCTTATGCATTCCCCTGATGAAGGCCAATGTCACAGTAGGCAGTCAATGGTATAGACCTTACTCAGCTGTTTTAAACCTTCCTTTTTTTTTTTTTTTTTGGTTTTTCGAGACAGGGTTTCTCTGTGGCTTTTGGAGCCTGTCCTGGAACTAGCTCTGTAGACCAGGCTGGTCTCGAACTCACAGAGATCCGCCTACCTCTGCCTCCCGAGTGCTGGGATTAAAGGCGTGCGCCACCATCGCCCGGCTTAAACCTTCCTTCAGTAGGCCTGGTTCAAACTTCCTAAGGTGACACCTAAACCCCAGGCATAAAGCTCACCTCTTCCCCCATCCTCTGGAGCACCTTGGAAAACATTCACAGGGAATCCTTTTTACTTTTTTTGTTTGTTTGTTTTTTGAGACAGGGTTTCTCTGTAGCTTTTGGTGCCTGTCCCGGAACTAGCTCTTGTAGACCAGGCTGGCCGCTAACTCAGAGATCCGCCTGCCTCTGCCTCCTGAGTGCTGGGATTAAAGGCGTGCGCCACCACCACCCGGCTCCCTTTTTACTTTTCTGAGACAAGGTCTCATTAGCCATGGCTGGGCTGAAACTTAGTATCAGTAGACCAAGATGGCCTTGAACTCAACAAGATTTATCTGCCTGCCCCTTCTCTGGGATTAAAGACACAACTAACAAATTTTTTTTTTGGTTTTTTGAGACAGGGTTTCAAAAAAAACAGACAGCCCTGGCTATTCTGGAACTCATTTTGTAGACCAGGCTAGCCTTGAACTCACATAGATCTGCCTGCCTCTGTCTCCCAAGTGTTGGGATTAAAGTTATGCACCACCATTGCCCAGTTTTTCTTTTGGGGTTCAACTGTTACAAATATGGTCATTAAACTTGTCCTTTTCAATGCTTTCCCTACTTAAAAAAAAACCCACCCCTTTACTACCAATTACTTAAAAAAAGTGACATGTATACATTATACGCAAGCATGTGTGAAGTTGTGCTTTGGGAGCAAAGGATAACGTGAAGAACTTTCTCTCCGTGTGGGTCCTAGTGAGCCATCCGGCACCTATTCCTCACCCCTTTTTCTGTGAGACAAGGTATCACAATGGCACCCTGAAATACTGCATACAGACCCTCCTGCCTTTCCCTTCGAAGTGTTGTGACTAAGGGCACACCCATCTCTTGAGACAGTTTCAGTATATAACCCTAGGTGATGTAGCCTGGAATTCACAGCAATCACGCCTTTTCCATGATGGCCTTACAGGTGTGTACCAAACCTTATTGAAATTATTATTATTATTTTTTTTTACTTAAAAGTCCTTTGATGTTCTTTCAATGGCAAGAGCAAACACAGTTCAAGCAATCTGTCAGGGTCCTAAACTTGTGGCCAGTAGAAGACAGGACATTCTGGAATATGCAGGATGCCAGGACACTGTTATGGCCACTTGGCTGATCCAGAAACATCAAATGATCCAATCAGCAGAGATACAAATAAGGCAACAGACTATTTAATGTGGTGTAAAATACATCAAGTCCCTGGCTGTTGTGAATACGAAAAGTAGACTTGGAAGGAAAAAAAAAATCTACGAGAAAAAGAAAAACCTGTCAGCACAACCTCAAACAAGTGTGGGTAGCAGAGGAAAGCAATTATGGGGACAGAGGTGGCCCTCTTATCCCAAGCTGGTCAAGAGGGGCAACCAGGTGCCTGGTGACCCACCCATGCTACTTAAGGCGGGAGGGCTGGGGCAGCACTCAGCAGGCCTCAGCCTCCCTGCAGACACCCAGGCAGCTCCACTGGCCTCTGGTCAGCCCTCAGTAGAGCTAACAAGGTGGGGACCAGGGAGAGTTAAATAACCATCTTTACAGAAACAACATTCTCACACAAAGTGCCTGAGCTCTGCCCATGGTCCAAAAACCAAATGGAAAACAAAGATTAAAAAAAAAAAAGTGCTTCTGACATGGTATACATGAAGATTTCAGCTGGACAAGGACCTAAATATTGGCATAGCCAAGGGCCCTGGGCTCTAAGTCTTACCCGCTGTGGTCCTCTAGAAAAAAGCTAACAATCTTATAAACCAACACAGATCTTGGTCCTAAAATGAGGTCACATGCATGGGACTCACCCACGTGAGGAGGTACTGGCCTCACTCACAGACAGGCCACCTCCCTGCAGCTGGCCCAGGCTCCTGGGCTGACTTTGGAAAGCAGAGCAGCTGTAGTGACTGTTAAGGTTTGGTCAGCAGAGGGGAGGGAAGAAGTGATTACCATCTAGATATTGTCCTGGGTGCCTAGAAATGGAGCCAACAGCCAAGGTTCTACAGATACATTATGGCCTCTTAGCCTACCACGCTGATACCCGACAGCTGGAACCCCTGCATGGGCTGTAAGAGGTAGCTGAAGTGAGGCAGGCCAATTCTATGGGCCACAGGAAGGAGGCTGGGCAAGCCCCATGGACCAACAGCTCAGATCTCGGCCTGACACAAGAGCTGTGAGGCCTTACAGGTGCAGGGAGAATACTGATTTCCAAGGGGAAAAATCCTTGGGAAAATCTCACCATCAGACCCCAGCTGGAGAAGGCACAGCCTCAACACTCCCACAGCTGCTGGGCACCCTGTGTGAATAATGTGCCAGGGTGGTGAGTCTTGAAGTGGTAGTGCCTGGCGTGGGGAAAGGGGCACTGATTTGCAATTTCTGGTCTTGAACCATGATTATAAGCAGTAATATTTTAGGTACTATTGGTTTCTGATGAGGAATCCTGCTTCTTAGCCCAGACTGGTCTGAAGTTGAGCCTCTTGTCGAGCTCTGAGATTACAGACACACCAACACACCCAACTCAATTCTGAATGTGTACGTGTGGGCTGAGCGGCTGCTAGTCATGAAAGATGAAGGAACTTACAGGATAATGCAATAGTTGAAATACAACAAGAAGCAAAACTCATCCAATCTTGGCCTATGGCTCACTTAGCTCACAGAAGCTGTTAGCTTCCACGCACTGTTGATCCAGGGAACTGCTGTGCAACCTGGCTAACACACTGGCAGGTGTGCAACAAGAACCTCAGCACAGAGCCGCCACTTGAACACTTGAACACTTGAACACAACTCCCTGCAGCTAGTTTGGTTCCTGGAATCAGTCTGCTGTTAGAAGTAACTCTTGACCTGCTAGACACCTGAAGATCTGGCAGCAAGAGGTGAAATCCCAAGGACTTTTTGGCCAAGAGGTGCTAGGAATGGCATCAGGCTGTCCTCAAAAATCGCTCATCTGAGCTGGAGTGAGGGGGCGGGAGAAAAAAAAAAAGCCCATAAGCCAAGGGCCATCTGGATCTGGGGTCCGGCAACGGCCACATGGAGATGGTGATGAATTAGTGGTAGCCTCCCAGGCTGAAAGCCATAGGCAAGTTTGTGGCAAGGCCATCATCCTTTCTCTTAATGACCTTAACTTCCCAACAGGACACCTCAACACTAACATGGCAAAGGACCCTGATAGGGTTGCTCCGAATGGGGCACTGGAGGCCAGGCACCTGGGACCATCGCTAGTGTATCCCTTACCCTTTGAAGATCTTTAATACAAACTCTTATGCAAAACAAAACTACAATAAAACCTCCAAAAAGAATCCTTTGGGTGACCTTATGTCAATCTTTTGTGCAGGCTAGAGGCACCTGTGAATGATAAGGCTACTGAGAATTGAGAAGCAACATTGGCCTGGACGTGGCACTACCAGAGGGCAGGGAACTGATAGCCTGAAGGGGCTCCTTCCCACACAGTCACCCCCTGCCCCACCAGCTTTCTTGTCTTAGGCAGGAGGAAGCTCAAGGACCAGTTGTTTCCTACAAAGGCTCTGCCCAGGAACACCATTCCCAGGTCAAGAGAAGCAACAGAACCTCTAGGGGAGTGACAAGAGCCCAGACTGCCCAAGTTCTGCTTACAAAAGAGAAGAGTCCAGGCCTGGGTATTTCCACTCGTCATGAGCTCTGCAAAGGGCTGAAAGGTCTGAGCCTCAAAATCAGGCAGGAAAATGTCCAAGTCGTCGGACCTGCTGGCTTACAGGGATGGCAGCTTCAGATGAAATCTCTAAGACTCTTCAGTGTAGAAGCCACCAGCTTCATCTGCAAACCCCACCCTTGATGAAAGCCCACTGTACACCTATAGGTGTTAACTATGGAACTGCGTGAGGTCTCGCACACCTGCCTCATCCACATAAGTAAGACAAACTCACAATTTAAAAATTGCAAAGTGTCCAATGCCCTCCAGATCAGAACACCTTGGCTTCAGCACTGAGCCGCTCAGTGTGGGAGCCTTATATGGACCAGGCCTGACCGGGCTGCTGCTCCCTTCCCAGCACGCCCAAGCACCATGAGCTCTAGGCGGTGGCAGAGGTGGGCTGCCGGGACCCTGTCTGGCCTGCTATTTCTGTGCTTGGTGCTCCAGGGCAGCCAGGAACTTCTGTGGCCCTTGGGGAGCTGGATGGTTGAGCCCCAGAACTCTCAACACCCTGTTCCTTAGAGGTAGTGGCAACCTCCAGCCTCCGCTCAGTGCCAATGTCAGTGAGGGAGCTCTGGGCACCAGCAGTCAGGTCCTGTACCCTCTTGTTCAGGTCATTGCGTTCTGTCTGCAGTGCTCGGCACAGCTTCTCCAGTCGTTGGATTTTCACCTGCAGACCTTCTAGCTCTTTGTCCCGGAGAGTTTTCTAGGTAGAGAAATGGAGCACCCAGTAAGATACTCATTTCAAGTTTAGGCAACTGAAAATCAAGAGCTGGCCCCTGTAGTAAACAGCCCTAACTTAGTTAGTGTCAGACAATGTATCCCTTCACCTACCTACCAGAAGACCTAGGCAAAGCACTTGTATAGTGAAACTGTTATCATCTGTTAAACAATGCTGACCAACATCAGGTCTCAAACCTGGTTTGCAGCTGCTGCACCAAGTCAGTGTCTGTCTTATAGATTGCAAGCCACAGTCACAACCCTGGGATTCTTGCCATGTGAACCACATCAACCATTAAACAGTACCCACTATTTGCTGATTCTTCAGCTGTCTGTACTGGGAGCTAGCCTGGGTGCCCGCTGATAAGGGCAGAAGCCAGCATTATCACTGCACTTGGATGAATACGACTGGAAATGCAATTCCAGTTCGTGTGTTACAGTGTCACTGCCCCCAGCCCATCGCCCTCCACCAACCTCTTCAGCCATCTCAAGCAGGGCCTTATTGCTGCTCTCCCACCGGGATCGATACATGGTGGTTTCTTTCTCCAGCTTCTTGATCTTCTTTGTCATCTGTTACATGACAGATGGAAGGAAAAGGTCAGAGTTGAGCTGTCTGGACATCTGAAGGAAACATTACATCTGTGCCAACTGGGAGCCTCAAGTTAAGCCACTGAGGGGCCGATAAGAATGCTTAAGAAGTAAAGGAGGAGCCAGCTGTCAAACCTGATGATCTGAGTTCCATGCCTGAAACCCACAGAATCTGCAAATTGTCCTTGGACCTCCATATGTATTCTATGATGTATGCATACAACATACGTATACATACCCACCCATAATTTAGTTCATATACATGCAGGGTGGATCTAAGTCCAAGACCAGCCTGGTCTAAATAGAGAGAAATACAGGGCAACCAGTGGTACAGAGACCATGTCTCTAAAGAAAAATACATAAACATAAAAAGTACAAGAATACATACTCTCTACTACTTTTAAATTCCAGCATTAATGCTGGGTGGTGGTGGCATACACATTTAATCCCAGCACTCGGGAGGCAGAGGCAGGTGGAACTCTGGGAGTTCGAGGCCAGCCTAGTCTACAAGAGGTAGTTCCAGGATAGGCTCCAAAGCTACAGAGAAACCCTGTCTCAAAAACCAACCAACCAACCACCACCACCAACAACAAAATTCCAACATTAATGGAACAGCCTCTGTGAGGTGCCCAAAGGTAGTTCTGAACGAAGTGGCTTGGGTCTCCAGTTGGGGAGGCCTGAACCCTCCATGATTACCTTTTCCATTTCCTGTTTGAAGGTGGTGAACACTTCGCTGCTTTTGGAAAGTGTATTCTGGAACTCTTCAAACTTCTCTGTGTACAGTGCGAGCTGGGTGAAGGAGCAGAGCTCATGTGAGCCTAGACTTCTCTGAAGGCACCTCTAGGCAACATTTATTTAATTCAAGTATTTCTTTGGTCCACTGACAAAGCCGTTCTACTGAGATACTATTTCCTAGTAAAACACCAAAGCCATGCACAGCAAGGAGGTGTTCCAACGTGTGAAACTGAAAAATGCCAGGTAGTGGCAGCACACACCTTTAATCCCAGCACTTGGGAGGCAGAGGCAGGCAGATCTCTTGTGAGTTCAAGTCCAGCCTGGTCTACAGAGTGAGTTTGAGGACAGACAGAGCTACATAGAGAGACCCTGTCTTGAAAAAACAAAACAAACAAACAAACAGTCAACACAACAACAACAACAACAACAAAACAAAATAAAAAACTGACGGAGCTGGAGGGATGGCTCATCAGTTAAGAGCATTAGCTGTTCTTCCATAGGACCCTGGTTCAATTACCAGCACCCACATGGAGACCATAACTCTTAACTCCAGTTCCAGAAGATCTGGTACCCTCTTCCAGCCTGAGGGCACCAGGCACACAAGTGGGGCACAGACATACAGGTATGCAAAACACCCATACACACAATAATAAAGTAAAATAAAAACAAACAGAAACAGAGCCAGGCATAGTAGTTAATACCTCATGCATATGGGAGGCAGAGGACTGCCACAAGTTCAAAACCAGCCTGGTCTACAAGGTGAGTTCTGGGTTAGCCAGAGCTAAACTCAGAGATGTTTTTTCTTTTTCTTTTTTTTAAAGAGGGTTTTGCTGTGCAGCCTTGGCTGTCCTGTAACTCTATAGAACAGGATGGCCGGAACTTAGAGATCTGTCTGCCTCTGCCTTCCAAGTTGAAGGATGAAAGGCATGTAAAACCACCATTCAGCAGCAACCTTTTATTAAAATAAATAAAAGGTGGGGCTAAAGAGATGGCTCAGAGGTTAAGAGCAGTAGATGTTCTTCCAGAGGTCCTGAGTTCAATTCTCAGCAAACAGAGGGTGGCTCACAACCATCCATATTGACATCTGTTGCCCACTTCTGGTGTACATGCATACATGCAGGCAGAACACGGCAAACATAATAAATAAATAAATCTTTAAAAAAATAAATAAAAGGCTTGGTTGAGACTAACATAGCAGTTGGCTCAGAACCAGCCTAAGACGAGGTCTTGTTTTTCACTCCCCTGAAGACAGCACCTGTGACTGCAAGTCAGATTCTGGTCTCACCTGCTGCTTCAAGTGGGTCTCCTGCTGCTTCATCAGCTCGCACATCCTCTGGGACTCCACCGCTTCTTTCAGGAGCTATTTCCAAGACAGGACCCCAGAACCTGTCAGAAGCCCCTGGGAGGTATGTTTGGCCTTCTTTAGCCATAAGCACTGGACCCACTGAGGCTACCTGCTTTCAGACTGCTGTCTGGACAAGCAGTTACTGGACTGGGCAGGTAAAACCTCTCCCATCCATATGAACTAGACTCTGAGCTAAGCCAGAACCCAGCCCACTTCCTTGTAGTCCCCACCGCAGCCCTGGGGTCTGAGCCTCACAAACTCCTTCTCCCGCTGGTGCCGGTCCTCTGCCTCCTTCAGCATCTCCTGGGCCTGTTGGAGCTTGGCATCTACCAGCTGCTGCTGCAGGTCCTTATGTTTGAAGACTTTGTCGATGTGCTGTAGGAAAGGTGTCAATGGGGTCTGCTTGCCAGGAATTCCCTTGTAAGGAAACCCCAATTCTAGAAAACACGGCACTTCTCTAGTCTTATATTGGTATGAAGATATTGGCATTTGGACATTTCCTTTCCTACCCTCAATCTGATCTGCAGATAGGACAGTATACACCTCTACTCTAGAACTGAGTACTTCTCTGGATCCCTGGTCCAGGACCAGAGATAAGGCACGTGGGTCAACTCTCTTCTCTCCATTTCAGTTCCTTATCTATGAATAACATCATCTTCTAAAAGAAGAGCAAAACCAGGCAGGTCTGAAGAGTGCTACCCCAGTCCCTGGCACTCACTACAGCCTCACTAGCTGCTGGCCACAATCACCTTACCTCTTCACGAAGTTCATATTGCTCAATCAGCTTCTTGAGCCTCTCAGCCAGTTCCATATTCTCTTGGCGCAGCTTGGAGTTTCGCTCATTGTGCTGTTCCATCTGCAGCTGAATGTCGTTCAGTGTCACCTGGAAGTGTGAAGTCACCTCTTTGCGTTTCTCCTCCTCCTCACGGGCTCGCTGCACACCTTCTTCCTAAAAAGAGAAACCAACTCTGGAACTATCATCCATAGCTCTAAGTCCTGTACAAAGCTCCTGAACTAGTCAACAGTCTCTGCCAACAGAGCTACTGGCCCCAAATGAGAAAGAAGCACCTGGGACCCAGGATGGCATACAATGGAGCTTCCTAATGTGACTCTAAGTCAAGTGACATCAACTGAGTCTCCCTAGAAATACTCCGCATACATGATAAGTGGCACTGTGAAGCAACTTGGATCTTCTGAATTCTTGTTCCCAGATTCTAGATTAAATTCTCTCCTGTTCCCCACAGAAAACAAGAAGCAAAAAGCTGCAGGGCATAGCGATGCAAGCTTTTAATTCCACCACTCAGGAGGCCTTGGTCCAGACTCCACCACTGGAAAAGTCAGCCAAGCACGCTGACGACCCCTTCCCAGGGAGAGTCAGGACCACTCCCTTAGGCTATTTGGGCTGCAGCCCCTAAGGAAAAGAACACGTGGTCTTCGATTTTGCGTGCCCCCCCCCCCCCAACACACCCATGCTCTCCTGGCCACCCGGAAGCGCTGCAGTAAACGTGGGCATTGATTTGGTCTAATTTGGTCTGATTAGAATTTTTTGCGTTGGCAGAGAGGTTTGTCTTAAGATCATTCCTGACATGTATGACCTCAAGATGTGATATATCATGTCTTAACGTTGTTCATGTTTAGTGTTTCTTTCTTTTTACTCTTTTTTCCCCTTTCTTTTTTCGAGACAGTAGCTAAGGACCCAGACCTGGAACTTGCTTTGTAGACCAGGCTGGCCCTGAACTCAGAGATCCACCTGCCTCTACCTGAGTGTTGGGATTAAAGGCGTGCACCACCATTGCCTGGCTTAGTGTTTCTCTCTCTCTCTTTTTTTTAAATATTTATTTATTTATTATGCATACAATATTCTGTCTGTGTATATGCCTGCAGGCCAGAAGAGGGCACCAGACCTCATTACAGATGGTTGTGAGCCACCATGTGGTTGCCGGGAATTGAACTCAGGACCTTTGGAAGAGCAGGCAATGCTCTTAACCTCTGAGCCATCTCTCCAGCCCAGTGTTTCTCTTTTTAATATGTGAGGCTGAGGCAGAAAGATCGTAAGTTCTTTCTGAGTAGGCAATTTAGCAAGATCTTACCCCAGAGTACTGGGTAAAGGGGGCACTGGGACACATCTGAGATAAAGTACTTGCCTAGCACTACCAGCATCCTGGCTTTAATCCTTATTAACATAAGAAAAAAATAATAGTAAAATGAATTGGAGACCAGCAAGATTGCTTACCCAGTGAAGGTAATTACTGCTAAACCTGATAACCTGTGTTCAATTCCTGAGATTCACATAGTCAGAGAAGAAAACCCAGTTCTACAGGTCTCCTCTGACCTCCACGCATGGACCATGGCATGCATGTACACACATAAAGCAGTGAATGTAATCTAACAAAAAATTGCTTTAACTTGACAGAATGGTTGGGTTGTTTTTTTTTTTTAAAGAGAGGTTTTTGTTTGTTTAAGGTATGCACTACAATGTTTGACTTTATTTCTTGTGGCGTTTTGCTTGCGTATGTTTGTGTGAGGGCATTGTATCCTCTGGAACTGGAGTTAGAGGCAGTTGTGAGTTGCCATGTGGGTGCTGGGAGTTGAACCTGAGTTCTGGAAGAGCAGCCATCCCTCTAAGCCTACACAGAATGCTAAAAGTGGTAGCCAGGTAGTGGTGACAAATGCCTTTAATCCCAGCACTTGGAATTAAGGGAGGCGGATCTTGGTGAGTTAGAGGCTAGACTTGTCTACAAAGTGAGTTCCAGGACAGACATAACAGAGAAAAACCCAGTCTCGAAAAAAAACAAAAAAACAAAAACAACAACAAAAACAACTTAAAAAACAAAAGACTAAAAAGAAAAGATTAAATGTGATAGTCACCTACTGTCTTCAATGCTAGTACCTAGCATAAAGATAGATACTTAGACTAATTTATACCCATTTCCTTTTGCTTACCAACATCTTATATGTAGCCCTGCCTGTCCTGGAACTTGTTCTGTAGACCTGGAGTCACACACAATTGAGAGCTACCATACGCATGGTGGTGAGTGAACATGTGTCCTCTGGAAGAGCAGCCTGTGCTTTAGCCACTGCTCCATCTGTCCAGCCCATCCTTGGTATTTGTTTTTAAGATTTATTTTTATTTATGTACCTCTGTGAATATATGCCACATATATGCAGGTGCCCATAGGTCAGAAGAGGGTATCAGATCCCCTTGAGATTGTTCCAATGTGGGTAGAAACAGAAACTGGGTCCTTTGGAAGACTAGGTGAGTGCTGTTAACCACTCAACCGTCTCTCTAGCCTTCTCTACCTTCTTCTCAAAGATATCTCTCATCAAACCCAGAACTTACTGATTCAGCCAGACTGGCTAGACATCATGGGCCAGGGATCCTCCTGCCTCTACTTCCCAAGCACTGCAGGTACAGAGACACACTACCCAGCTTTGTACATGGGTGAGGGGATCCAAATTCTGGCTCTTATGCTTGTAACAAGCACTTTTCTGACTGATCCTAAAGTCCTCAAAGGTTTATTTTGTAGAAGACTCTGGAACCTTTAGTGATGCTACCAGGGCATGGAACTTTCAAGGTTGGCTGAAATGGCTTTAGGTTTTCTGGAGGCGTCCTCTGGAGCAATTTTGTTCTACCCGATATTCCCGCCATATCCTGTTCCTGTCTAACCCACAACAGATCTCAAAGCAGGGATAGAGTTAGGGCAGGGATGTCCCGCCAGTCACAGACTAGAACTTCCAAAAGTGTGAGTCAAGACAATCTTTCTTTGTGCATTTTAAAAAGTTGAGCCAGCGGTGGTGGCACCTGGGAGGCAGAGGCAGGTGGATCATCTCTGTGCGTTTGAGTCCAGGACACCCAGGACTGTTATACAGAGAAACTGTCTCAAAAAACAAAACAAAAGTTGATTAGCTCAGGATTTGCAGAGGGAAGCTGACTAGTGCAGTAGAAAGCTGCTATCTGAGAAAGATTCTGGCTGCTGTATCTGGTGCTTGTGGGTCGTCGGTCAGTCATGCACACAGGTGGTCACAGTTGTTCTTTGGCGGAACTGGGACAGAGCTATACTGTACTGAAGCTTTTTTGTTTTTTGTTTGTTTTAAATAAAGCCTTCCAAGCTGGCCTAGAACTCACTGCATACCACAGCCTCAATGCTTTTTAAGGAGAAAGCCCACAAAACCCAGTACATACGAATACGCCTACCTTGAGGGAGCGGTTGTGTCGCTGCAGCTCCCGGCACAGGCTCTCAAGCTTGCTTCGGGCAAGGACAGCCTTGCTATGCTCACCACGGAGATGGTCCTTCTCTTGGACAAGCTGGCTCTGCTTTTTCTGCAGGAGCTTCATCTGCTTCTGCGAGTTTCGGTGCTCTTCCAGCTGAGAACAGGAGGGTAGCAGTGTCTAGAGCGGGTACCATTACATGGCTCTAGGTACCATTACATGGCTCTAGAAATTCCTAAGCTCTAGAGATTCCCACTCCTTCCACTCCAGTCACAACAGCTAAGACAAAAGCACGCTCCTCCCAGGAACATCTCAGACTAACCCAGCCTATCTTAGGGAAAGAATAATCATGGAGCAGTGAGGGGAAGAGCCAGCAGACTTCCGCTTCTGCTCCTGAGTCCACAGACACTGCAGACCATCGTGCCACCAGACTACAACTAATCCACCTCCAGACAACTCAGCAGAGCTCATAGGCACCTCATTTCTCAGACTTGAACTCATTCAAAACACAGCTCCCCACCACCACCACGACTCTTATTTGTGGCTATTTCATTGCTGACAGAAAGGCCTTCTAATTCTCCCGACTACACAGTCCTGAACCCCTTCCACAGACCTACGCCTTCCCAGCTCAGCTCTTCTCCCATGATGACATCCAGCCTTGGATAGCACAAATGCAACCCGTATAAATGATTACAATCTTCTAGTAGACACACCAAAAAAGTAAAAAGGTGAAATTTAAGCTGTTTTTGTGAGACAAGCTCATGCCAAGTGACCCATACTGTCCTTGAATTCACTAAATAGACCAGTGCTGACCTCAAATCATGATGATTCTCCAGCCTCAGCCTCCCAAGTACATTTTTTACCTTAGTTTTAAAATCTGACCCAGTTCTCACATCTCAGCAGATCTAAGTCAGATTACTGAGAGGGTGTTGTCTTGGGCAGCAAAGGCCTAGACTTGGTCACTCCAGGTCAGGGTCTGACAACTTCCTTAGGTGATCTCTATCTGTATCTACTAGACTTCAACCTACTAACCTAACCAACCTTTCACTCTATTCCCCTACCTGACTCACCCTCTTCCCTGGCTTAGGTTTAACAGTCTACTGTCTTGGTCCCCTTTAACCTAGGCAAAGCCCCTTCCTGCTTATGTGGCAATAGTACTGAAGCGACCGTACTTGAAGAGTCTCAGTTTAAACTAAGATACAACCTTGGAAGACTCTCCACAACTGCCCCCACTTTCTCCTGTGATCTATATCCTTATCCAAGACAACCATTTGTCTCCTCTTCATAGCGTTTCCTTAGATACGGTCATGGTTCTCATTTCCCTGGAAACACACAAGAAACCAGGGGACCACCAGGACATGCTTCCCACCCATCGCTCAACTGTACCTGTCTTCTTCTTTAGAAGACTGTAAACGAAGAGACAGGTACAATAAGCTCCCTCAGTGGTGGAGTCCTCTCCTTGTGGGCTGGGCCTCGGCTCTCTGCTACACTCAGAATATCACCCCAGTAGCTCAATACTCTTCCCTTGCAGTATCAATATTTCCCTAGCTAAATCCTTCCAAAATCAATTTTATCCTTTCTATATTTCTTTCCCTTTTTGGGGGGTTTTTAGAGACAGGTCTTTCTATATAACCCAGGCTGTCCTGGAACTTACTAGACCAGGGCTGGCCTTGAGCTCAAGAGATCTGCCTACCTCTCCCTCTGAGTGCTGGGATTAAAGCATACACCACTATACCAGCCTCTGTGCTTCTTACAGTTTTATTTAATGTGTATGTGGGTATTTCGTTTGCATCTATGTCTATGCTATATACTTGTGTGCCTGGTACCTAAGAATCCAGAAGAGGGCATCAGATCATCTGGATCCAGAGTTACAGATGGTTGTGACTCCATGTAGGTGCTAGGAATCAAACCCAGGTCTTCTGGAAAAGCAGCCAGTGTTCTTAACTACTGAACCACCTCTCCAGCCCCATCTCTATACTTCTCTCTCTCCACACACACACACACACACACACACTCCACTCAACACTTTCACAGCGAGACAGATGGCAAGACTTGACATTTCTTTCTTTAAGACAAGGTCCCGTAGCCCAGCAGGCCTTGAGTTCTTGCCCCTCCAGCCTCAAGGGATTAAGGTGTGCACCTCCATGCCTCGCTCACACTTGGTATATCCCATGACTCAACACACAGTCTAAGAATTCCTGTCCCAAGAGTTGAACAAGAATTGGATCAGCTCTTAGAGAAAAAGAACTAATGTGGGAATGGACAAAGACGAGAAAGCTGAGGCGAGACACCGCCGAGATACATATAGAAACACACAGATGTGAGCACACAGAACTCGGGACCAGAGCCAGGGTTCTACACTTGGGAATCACTCTGTGGAGAAATTTAACTTTTGAAGTTTCTGCTCTTTATATATACTCTCAGTCCTTAGGTAGCTGACTGGAAATAACTTCTCACTTAAGAGATTGGGGTTTGAAAATTCAAAAAAGGTTAACGGGATTAAGATACCTGTTCCTGTACCCCCACCCTTACCCCAGGGAGCCTGCTGACTTTCCAAAGGCAGAGAAAGAGATAGGGAGGCACTAACCAGTTCCGCATACTTCTTGCACAGAGCAGCCAGCTTCTCCTCTGGAGTACTGAGCGTGTTCAGTGTCTGCATCAGCAACGTGATCTCCTTCCCTGTAAAGCACAGGGAGTAAAGGCATGCACCCCTCCTTGGGGGGTTCCCTCTACCCCAGGCCTACACCCGAGAGCTAAGGCAGTTTTCTCTGTAACACTGGTCCTGCAGCCCCACTGCACATCACCGCTGCAACGTAAGTAGCGCCACTAACATACACTCAGCAAATGAACAGCTCCAACTCTTTGGTAAGCACCACCACTGAGAGGAAAACCTATTTTAAGACATATCAATAGGCAAATAATAATCCACTAGTAAATTCTATTAATAAAAAAAAAGCAGACAAAAAACTGGTCTGCGATCCTTTGAGTCAAACTCCTGTCAACACTCATAGATACGGCTATGTTTAAAATGAACGTTTCATGCTGGCCATGGTGGTACACGCCTTTGATCCCAGCACTCAGGAGGGGAAGGGGCATCTTTGAATTTGAGGCCAGCCTGGTCTACAGAGCAAGTTCAAGGATAGTCAGGGCTACAGAGAAACCTGTCTTGAAAAACTCAAAATAAATAAGTAAAACAAAATAAAGCCAGGCAGTAGTGGTGCTGCCCTTAATCCCAGCACTCAAAAGGCAGAGTCAGGTGGATCTCTTTGAGTTTGAGGCCAGCTTTTTCTATAGAGTGAATTCCAGGACAGGCTCCAACACTACAGAAAAGCCCTGGGGGCGGGGGGAAAGCAAGAAGTCTCTCATCTCTCTCTTTAAGTTAGAACAGGTAACAAATATGGAGGGAACAGGGACTATGATATGGTTATAGTGTTACCTAACATAAATTTTCTTTTTTCTTTGACAGAGGGCCTTCTACGTAGCCCAGGCTGGTACTAAACTCACCATCTTCCTGCCTGTTTCTCCTGGTCCCCATTAGAGGTATACACTATGACATCCAGTTCAGCCCAGATTCTAAATTCATGTTCATCCACTTACCCCCATCAAAGAACTGACTGCCAATGCCCTCCCTATTTTTATTTGTTTCAGATAAGGTCTCATCATGTATCCGGTTGGCCCCAGGAGATCTACTTGCCCCTGCTTCGCAAGTGCTAGAATTAAAGGTGTATGCGACCAAGCCTGGCTGTCACTGACTCCTGTATCTCGGGAAGCCCCGCAACTGTCTCCCTTGGTTTCCCCTGTTCCTAGCACAGACCGGGTTCCTGAACGGTCAGTTGGGGGGTGGGGGGGAAGAAGATTGGTACAGAGACTGTAAATCAGTAACATACAGACCAAATACAACCCAGGGATGGCTTTTGCTTAGTCTAGTTTCTATTATCAAGCTGCCAATTATTCAGCAAGTCAGCTGAGAGAGAGTGGGGGACTTACCAGGTAGAAGTCAATTTTTCATATAAAGTAAGCCCTTTCTCAAGTCTCAAGAGGTCTGTGGCTTACAGGATCAACGTCAACATTTGAGATCTCTACCTTGATGTAGCTCAATTTTGTTGCTGTAGAAATAGGGAAACTAAGATCCAGGAGTGGAGAATGAACATGCCCAAGGTCAAACGGCAGGTGGTGCTGGTTGGCTCAAGAGTCTACCTACTCAGGCCTCATTGACCCATATCCTCAATGAGAAAGCTGGTAGGATTCCAGCCTTCACTTGCTCCCAAGGTCAAGAGCCTTGCCCAAGGAAGTCATCTGAACAGCTCAATGCTGTGACCCTATAATCCTGGCTTGATTAAACTGGGAAACCTTCTGTCTTTACAGGGAGATTGCTTGGAGTCCTGGCACAGCAGGCTAGCCCACGAGACGACAGGTCTTAACTCCCTCCCCTCAACAGCAGCTGCCCTCTCTCACCCAGACCCTTGGCTTTCTTCTTTTCTTGCGGTCTTCGGTGGTCTCGGTCCCCAACCTCATCACTTGCTCGGCTCTCTTCTGTGCCTGGCTCCCCCTTGGAGGTCTCCTTCTCGCCATTGACTACTGGAATCCCTGGTTCGGGCTCCCCATTCCTTGCTGCGTAGGTTCGGGACTTCTCTGCATCTTCTGGTTCAGTGGGCTCACCCTGTGCGCCCTCCTCACCGGGGCCTCCCTGACTGTTGTCCACACAGTATGTACTCAAAATGTCTTCCAACTGCCGGCTTAGCTCCTCAGAGACATCACAGAGAGGCCCAGACTTAGCTGCTTTAGCTTGAGCCCCTACGGCAAGAAAGATTAAGATACAGAATGAAAATAAGATGGTTACACCACTGGCTTAGAAACTCTTTTTTCTTTAAATCCACTCAAGTACACTAGTTTAGGTTAAATGTTGTTTTACTTATTTGGTTGAGACAGGATCTCTCTACAGAGTCTTAGCTGTCCTAGAACTCACTGTGCACACCAGGCTGACCGCAAAGTCTCAGAGATCTACCTGCCTCTGCCTCTCAAGTGCTGCGACTGAAGGCAAGGTCACTATGCCTGGTCTCAGTTTAATTGTTTTTAAATCCTAAGTTTACTTACTTATAAAATTACACAATTATTTTTTTACTCCCTCCCAAACATACTTAAAAGACAATTAAGCCTGGGCAGTAATGGCACGTGCCTTTAATCCCAGCATTTGGGAGGCAGAGGCAGGTGGATCTTTGTAAATTCGAGGCCAGGCTGATCTACAGAGCCAGTTCCAGGACAGTCAGAGATACACAAAGAAACTCTATCTTGAAAAAATAAAAAAGAACTACATAAAGCACCGCGCGTCAGGGATGGTTGACATGTAGCAGAAGCTCCAACTCTAAGCCATCTTTTCCCCATTCAAAACTCGTTTTTGGTTCTTTTTATAGTTCCAGAAATGCCTCATGTGCGAAGGACAATTACTTCCCGCTGGCAAGTGTTTTCTGGGAACATGACTTGATTTGTGGGGTGCCTCATTTTGACTGTCATTTAGTTTAAACCAGTCAGAGCATGCTTCCAAGGTTCCGTTCCAGGGCTAAGAGTGAGAACCTGAGAATCACACAGAATGGGCATTGTTCCTCCTTCCTGGGTAAACAGTGGCCTCAGCAGCAAGGCCAATCCCAGAAACTCCTCCCTCTGCCCACAGAGCTGAGCAGGCACACACCCTCGGGCTTCCCAGGAGTCTGGCTAGTGGAACCTTCAGCTTCCGCTGCAGGAGCTGTCTGTCTGGGCCGTCCCTGGGCTCCCTCTGCTCCTGCTTCCCGTTGCCCCGGGCTGCTCTTCGGGGTGGAGTGTTTGGCAGGGCCATTCTTTTTGTCTTGGTTCTTCATTGTGATCTGCAAAGGCAGAAAACGGGCAGGTCCTTTTAAGGAGGACACAGCTGCTATTTTCCACACTTGAAAAATTTTCACACCCTAGATCAGAAATCCCAACACCAGGCGCCCCAGGCTTCAAACAAACGGGCCGGCCTTGGCCTCGGCCGGAGACCCCAGGGTCCCCTGCAGAGTTTCCGAGGAGCTGCTCCTGAGCAGGTGAGGGAAGAGGCCTCCTTTCTCCGGAAAGCCACTTCCCAGCAGCACCGCACGGCTCCCTCTCGGCGTCCTGAGCGCGGGATTGGCTCCGCGCCGCGGACTGACGTGGCGGGGATGCTCCAGTTCTAACTGGTCCCCCCCCCCCCCCTCCGCCCCTCCAGGTCCCACGTGGGCCCTCCCCTGCCCGGGCGGGCGGGCGCGCGCGCGGAAGCCACCTTCTCCCCGCGCGCCCTCTAGCCCCACGACACGCATGCGCAACGCGGGGACATCGCCACAGACCACCCCCAGCCTCCCCATACACGAAATCAGTTCTTCCTCTGCGGGTCACTCATCTTGGGCCACAGACCCTCTAAGGAGCTCGTTCCACCTACGGTCAATGGACATACCTTACCATGGACGTCCGACGGCGTCCCCCCTGGCACTGGCCGAGCACCGGAAACCCGGGTAACCGCTGCCAGCAGGACCGCCCGCTCCTGCCGCAGCCAATCAACAGCTAACGCTAGCGCGGAGCTTGCTGGGAAAGACGAGGCCAAGGTGGCTTTGGAGTCGGGAGTAAGAAAGAACTACGAGTCCCTTCGTGCATCGCGGCGGGGCACAATTCCCGAGATGCAATGGAAAAGGCTTTCGTTTTAGGGGCCGTAAATCCTGCAGGTCCGAAATTATGGAGAATAGGCGTGAGATTCGCGTCTGCCACCTTTCTAGTGAAGAAGCTGTGATTGACCCTTAAGCCTTGGCGCGCGGCTATATTTTTTTTTTTACATATATATACATTCCTCCATTAGTCCCTTGTGTACATGATGATTGTTTCTAAGATCTCTGAAGACTGACCTGGGAGTTAGGAGATCTTTATTCCACTTCTAAACCAGTAATTTGTTATGTGCCTAGCATTCTCTGCTCCCTCTCTTGCAATAAGAGGATTTACAATAATTCAAACACTTACTATGCTCTTTCTTTCCTTGTATCTGATAAATTGGTCCTTACAATTACTCGGAGAAAGTACAGAATACTTTGTGATCTGGTTAATATAGGACAGACAGCATGGAAAAGACTAGGTGGTTTTTTTTAAAATTGTTTATTGTTATTTGTTTGAGACAACGTTTCATTATGTGTAGCCTTGGCTGGCCTGAACTCCTTATGTAGATGAAACTAGTTGAACTAAAGGCAAAAGCCACGGTGCCCAGCTAAAGGCTAAATAATTTAAAGCTGAGTCAATATTGGGTGGTTGTAACAGATTCAGAATCAGATGCATTAATTAGTTAAACCAGCACCCATCGAGACAGGGTTTCTCCGTGCAGCCTCGACTGTCCTAAACCTCATTCTGTAAACCAGACTGGCCTGGAACTGAGAGATCCGCCTGCCCGCACTCATCTACACAGCTCTCTACCCAGAAGAAATAACCACCTTCACAGGCTTTCTCTGGGACAGTTACTTGCAGTAACTCCCTCAGGAAGGGACTGTAGCTGAGGCAGAGGGAGTTTGGCTGCAGGCAAATCAGTGAACTCCCACCCCGCCACCCGGCCACCCTGCCACACTTTCTGCAGACTCCTGGGCTTGCTTGCACAGGGGCTAAAGTTTTAAAAAGCTAGATTTTTCTTGTCTTTGTTTTTCATTACAATTGGGAATGCCAACTTGGGCACTAATTGTTCAGAAACAACCACAATAGTGATTTCAATTCTTTGTTGTGTGGCTTTTGTTTGATAAGGTCTTGCTTTATAGTGCTGGCTAGCCTGGAACTCTATGTAGATCAGGCTGTTCTCAGACTCACAGAGATCTGCCTTCTAAGACCAGTGGTGGACTGTTATTCAAGGCGTGTCACCACACCTGCAGGCAAAGCATTTCAACACAGGGTACTTTGGGAACCTGCAGTTTGCCCTAGTATCCTAGGCCTGCCTAGACTTCT
This sequence comes from Microtus oregoni, assembly GCF_018167655.1. Taxonomy (NCBI): domain Eukaryota; kingdom Metazoa; phylum Chordata; class Mammalia; order Rodentia; family Cricetidae; genus Microtus; species Microtus oregoni. The sequence goes on along the minus strand of NW_024543064.1, from coordinate 23,278,490 downwards.
GTTACAGCATTTTGCCATGAAATTGAAGCTACTGTTGTCTAAATGCTGCAGTCTCAGGGGCTAGAGTCAGGCTGTTGCAAAGTTTGCTAATTGCACATTATTTTAGGGTCCTTAGATGTTGGCCATTTTCTATAATAACTCTGTCAGACAGACTATGAGTAGTGTTTTGTCTGTTCAGATGTAACTGTGAGAGGCAAGCTATATATATTATATAATAGGCTCAGTGGAAGACTATTTACCTAGAATGATCAAAGCTCAAACCAGAAAATATTGCAACCTTGTTAGTTTACTGGGGGAACTGAGGCTCAGAAAGTTGAGGATTAAAGGTGTCTGGAGCCCTGCAGTGGTGGCACACATGCTTTTAATCCCAGAGCTAGACAGAGGCAGGAGGATCTCTGTGAGTTCAAGGCCAGCCTGGAATCCAGAGTGAGTTCCAGAAACCCAGTGGTGGTGGTGGTAAACAAACAACAACAAAAAGCAAACAAGAAAAGAAAGAAAAAGTAAAGAAGGTGTCGAGAAACCCTAGAAGCCCCAATTCTGTCCCAATAACACATAGGCAATCTCTGAAGAGGCAGCATATATAGATCAAGTTTCTACAAAATCCCGTACAAAGAGGATTCTCTAGATCAGAGGTTCTTAACCTTTCTAATGCTGTTTATTACAGTTTCATATGTTGTGATGATCCCAGCCATAAATTTATTTTTGTTGCTATTTCATAATTATAATTTTGCTACTGTTACAAATCTGTTACAATGTAAACACCTGTGTTTTCTGATGATCTTAGATGACCCCCGTGAAAAGGTCATTCAACCCTCAAAGGGATTGAAACCCACAGGTTGAGAACTGTTGCTCTAGAAATTAAGAATTTTAGGGGACGTTGGACATATGGTGCACTTCTTCAGCCCCAGCACAGAGGCAGATGATGGACCTCTGTGTGTTGAAGGTCTGCCGGGTCTACATAGTGAGACCCTGTTGCGGAACCACAACAGGAACAACAGAATCTTAAAGGAGCTGGAGAGATGGCCACTGTTCAAGGGTGCTTGCCGATCTCGCAGAGGACCAGGATTTAATTCCAAGAACCCTCATGGTGGTCATTGAGGGGCTACGGACTCTAAATTCCAGGGCATCCAGCGCCCTCTGCTGGTCACCAGGCATGCACACAGTGCACTTGCATATACATGCAGGAAAACACAATTTTTCATAAAGGGTCTTGGGGCTAAAGAGAGGGCTTAGTTGTTAAGAGCGCTTGGTGTGTGATAAACAGGACTGGAGTTCGAATCCCAGCATCCGTGTGACAAGGTAGAGGCTATCCCACGCTTACCTGCAACTCTACCTCCCTGAGGCTGTGGGGCAGCACAGAGAGCAGAGAACTGCAGGGCTTTCTGGCTTCTACCTTAGCCAGGAAAAACTAAAGCCCAGGGTGCAGGGAGAGGCCCTGTTTCAAAGGTATAGGTAGAGAGCAACAGAGGAGGACATTAAGTCCTCTTTTGGCCTCCATACAATCATACATGTGTGTATACTCATACGGACAAATATATCTGCACATAAGGAAATAAATGGGGAAGGGGAAGAATTCACTAAGTGGGCCACCATGGGGCCTCACACCTTTGTAAGAAGGATGGCAAATTCAAGGTCAATCTGGACAACCTGGTGAGTTTGAGGCCAGCCAGGGCAATTTGGTGAGACTGTCTACAACTAAAAAAGCATTTTTTAAAAAGTTTTTTTTTGAGATAGGGTTTCTCTGTGTATCCCTGGCTGTCCTGGAACTTGATTTGTAGACTAGGCTGGCCTCAAACTCAGAGATCTGCCTGTTTCTGCTTCCCGAGTGCTGGGATTAAAGGTGTGCACCACCTGCAAAATAAAGGCAAACTGGCAACAGATGGCAGCTTCGACCTCAGTTCTAGTCCACCTAGAACAGCTCTTAGTTGGTTACAAGACTAAATCAAACAAGTCATCTATTTCCTCCTTGGTTGGCCCCAAAGGGTGAGACACTGCTCTGTACACCTTCAATAAAAGAACAAGGAAGTGTTGGGTACGTACGGCTCAGTGTTTAAGAGCACTTACTGCTCTTATGGAATTCCAGCTTTGGCTCGCAGCACCCACGCGAGATAGCTCAGAACCATCTATAACTCCCGCTCCAAGAGATCTCATAGCCTTCACAGGCCCCAGGGACACACATAACATACAGATACACATGCAGCCAAAACATCCATATGCATAAAATTAAAAGAACAAAAAACCAAGGGATGGAGGAGCTGCATCAGTGGTTAAGATCCCTTACTTAGAGGATTCCAAGTTCAGCTCCCAGCACCCAGATCAGGTGGCTCACAGCCATCTATAAGTTTAGTCCTAAGGCCATAGTTTTCATCCTGTGGGTCTGGATCATGATCCCTTTGAGGGGTCAAAGGATCTTTCACAGGGGTCACATACCAGATATCCTGCATATCAGGTATTTACACTATGGTTCATAGCAGTAGCAATATTGCAGTTATGAAGTAACAATGAAAATAATTTGGGCCGGGCGATGGTGGCGCACGCCTTTAATCCCAGCACTCGGGAGGCAGAGGCAGGTGGACTCTGTGAGTTCGAGACCAGCCTGGTCTACAGAGCTAGTTCCAGGACAGGCTCCAAAGCCACAGAGAAACCCTGTCTTGAAAAACCAAAAAAAAAAAAAAAAAAAAAAAAAAAAAGGAAAATAATTTGGGCTGGAAAGATGGCTCAGCGGTTAAGAGCACTGGCTGCTCTTCCAAAGGTCCGGAGTTCAATTCCCAGCAACCATATGGTGGCTCACAACCATCTGTAATGACATTTGGCGCCCTCTTCTGGTGTGCGGGCATACATGGAGGCAGAATGTTGTATACATAATAAATAAATCTTAAAAAAAAAAAAAGAATTTTATGGTTGGGGGTCCCCACAAAAGGGGGAACTGTATTAAAGGGTCACAGCATTAGGAAGGCTGAGAGCCAGTGTTCTAAGGGATGTGACACTGTCTGGCTTCTGTGAACACCTGCACAAATGTGGCGCACATAAACTCACACAGAGCCGGGGAGTGGTGGTGCACGCCTTTAATCCCAGCACTTGGGAGGCAGAGGCAGGCGGATCTCTGTGAGTTCGAGGCCAGCCTGGTCTACAGAGCTAGTTCCAGGACAGTTAGGGCTGTTACACAGAAAAATACCTAAATCGAGCCGGGCGGTGGTGGCGCACGCCTTTAATCCCAGCACTCGGGAGGCAGAGGCAGGCGGATCTCTGTGAGTTCGAGACCAGCCTGGTCTACAAGAGCTAGTTCCAGGACAGGCTCCAAAGCTACAGAGAAACCCTGTCTCGAAAAAACCAAAAAAAAAAAGAAAAATACCTAAATCGAAATTCCCCCTCTCCCCCCCAAAAAAGGAAAGAGAAGAAAAAAATTCTCTGTTGGCTTAGTGGCTCAGGGTTCCTCTTGGAGGAAGTACCCAAAAACAGAAAAAGAAAATGTTAAATGCGCCAGGCAGTGGTGGTGTACGTCTTTAATCCCAGCACTAGGGAGGCCAGGCTGATCTACAGAGCGAGTTCCAGGACAGGATTCAAAGCTACAGAGAAAGAGAAACACTGTCTTGAAAAAACAAACAACAAACAAAAACAAAACAAATAAGAAAAAAAAAGTTAAATGCCTGTCTGCCAGGGTATTCCCAACAACTGATCATGTCATTTGTCTCCAGGGTAACTGGCATATTGATGTTCCTGTTTCAAATGATACCTCGCAGGTAGATGGCATCTGGGGCCCTGCCTAGTATCTGTGAAGCCTTGGACTTAATACCCAGTACATAGAAAGAGAAAAGTAAATAAAATTAACTAAAACTGCACACTGTCTTCCAACCAAAACCTTCCTTGGGTTTAGTCAGATTCGGTTTAATCAGTCTTGACTAACATCCGACTTTCATGGGGTTTTTGGGCATGAAGTAAGAGGCAGAGACAGTAAAATGGGAATGCATCAGGAAGGGCGCCCAGGGGCGCATGGACACCTAGGGAGGTGATGGATGTTCACAATCTTGACTGTAGTGATGGTTTCATGGGTGTGTATCAACTTAGCAAAATTAACATTCTAAACATACAATTTATCTTTTTATATTTTTTAAAGATTTATTATGTATACAGTATACTGCCTACATATATCCTATTAGCCAGTAGAGGGCACCAGATCTCCTTACAGGTGGTTGTGAACCACCATGTGGTTGCTGGGAATTGATGATTCAGTTGGTAAAGTGCCTATCATACGGTTATGAGGAGCTGCTGGTGGCAGGGCGAGAAAAGTAGGGTTCCTCCTACATGCTGGGATTAAAGGTGTATACCACCATGCCTAGCAACTTTTGTTTTGGTTTTTGACGTAGGGACGCTAGGCAGTCAATCTTGAGCACTCCGACCTTCCTGGCACTGTCCTCCCCTACCAGGTACTGGGATTATAGGCATGTGCCACTATTCTGGTCAAAGCTTAATCTCGCACAGCCAAATCTTATCTAGTATTCAAGAACAGCACCGACACTGGCTTCAAAATTATGAGTGATGATTGTGACTGGGAGTTTCTCTTGATGGAAATGCTGGACCTCCCAGTCCCACGGCAGTCGACGTGAGAAGGCCTGTTGGTGGCTGGGTGTAGTCCAGTGCTTTATGAGTTACTTCAGCTTTGGGGAAATTATCAAGAAGAAACTTTAAAAATACTCCATAGCCGGGCGGTAGTGGCGCATGCCTTTAATCCCAGCACTCGGGAGGCAGAGGCAGAGGCAGGTGGATCTCTGGGAGTTTGAGGCCAGCCTGGTCTATACGAGCTAGTTCTGGGACAGGCACCAAAGCTACAGAGAAACCCTGTCTCAAAAAACAAACAAAAAAATATATAAATAAAAAATAAAAATACTCCATGTAATGTAATTACAAGCACATGGCTTCCTCCCTTAGCTGCTGAGAGTCTTGATGGTCCCCTTTGGTTTGGAGACAGACAGGGTTTCACATAGCCAAGCTGGTCCTCCTGCCTCTACAGGCCAGTGTCTGGCTTCCATGGTGCTGAGTGCTGGACCCAGGTCAGGCACTCTATACTATTCACATCCCAAGGCTTCCTGCATGCTAGACAGGAACTCTACCATCGACATTCCGGGTCTGCTTACTTCCCAGTAAGGGTCACTCCAAACCAAAGAAGACAAGTTAGAACTTTGCAACTTTTTATTTCTGCTTTGTATCTATTACAGTGTTTGAAACCTAAAGAAATACATTTTCTCTTCAAATTTGGATGTGTATATAAATATTAGTCTGGACTCAGCACACTCAACGCCATGTTTTCTTGGCCTATTTCTGCTCTGAAATCAAGCTTTGTTTGTCTGCCCAGGGGCCCTGAGAACATGAAAAAATAGAGTTTACAGTTCTTAGAAAAATAAAAGCAAATGAATTTAGAAAGCAAAACCTGTGAGGATTAAATTCACCTTTCTAGGGCTCTTACCTGGAAACCCAAGCTGTCCTTGGGTGATGGTTCTGTCTGCTGGGTAGCTGAGACCTCATACCCACTTAGTTTATTTAATAGGTCAAAAAAAGGCATTTCCCAAAAAAGCTGACTACAACAGCCAATACCCACCCAAGCTTCTGAGGTTTCAAGGCTTCAGGCAGACTCAGGACCCTCGAGCTGAGACTTCCTGCACATAGTATGCCATGGTCTTTTTCTAAAGCTAAACAATGGCATCAGAACCAGAGGAGCACAGGGCTCATGGGCACCATTGGCATGTGCTGGTGTGAGCAGCAGCCTAGAAATAGGTAGGTAAGCCCAAGCCTTTGAAGACACATCACACAAGCCTTTTCCCCTCTGCTGTTCAGGTTCCCCAGTTATGGCTGCTTTCTTCATAGCCAGCTTTGGTCCTGCATGTAGTTCTGGCTTCAAACAAGATGCTCTCTCAAAAGAAAAATAAGGGGCTGGAGAGGTGGCTCAGAGGTTAAGAGCACTGGCTGCTCATCCAGAGGTCCCGAGTTCAATTCCCAGCAACCACATGGTGGCTCACAACCATCTGTACTGAGATCTGATGCCCCCTTCTGCCCTGTGGGCAAACATGCAAGCAAACACTATGTACATAATAAAAAAGAAAAATAAGTTTTCATACAGATTGGGTTGGAATTGACCTCAAATTCTTCCACTGCCATGCATGTCTTATTCTGGGGTGGGACTAGGGGCTACACTGGAAACTCAAATCGGTTATGACAGCCTTTGGCTAAAGAGCAGCTTGTGGATCCCCAGAGGGGCAAATTATCGGTTTTGCTGGCCTAACAAAAGAATACAAGAGGTAAAACAGAAAAAATACTGGATGAGGTTGGTCTAGAATGCGCCAGAAGTCTATCCCTTACGGCCTCGCCATCTGAGGCTGCTGCTGCTGTTGCTGCTCAGGATCTGCCCTGGTTCAGTACATTGAGCCTTGAACCCCTCCTTCCCCAGCCTGCTAGGGAAGCTTGCCAACATCCTGTCACCCTCCTGGGTCTGCAGGGACCTGGGGAAACTGGCTTTTTGCCTTCGAGAAGTTAGACCTTGAGCCGGAATAATACCCAAGAGGATGGACACCAAACTGAGTGAAGCTGGGGAAGAGATGAGGTCAGAACAGAAAGAAAAGAAGCCTCCACAGGAGGGCATGGAGTTAAGATGAAGTGCTATGTGACCAGCAGATGGGAGGAGAAACAGTTCCTCCACGCAGGAAGGTTCTCTTTTTACTGGGTTGGTTTCAGGTAAGTAAAAAGACCGCATTTAAGAAACTTCTTTTTGCCATGGCGCCAGGCAGTGGTGGTGCAGGCCTTCAATCCCAGCACTCGGGAGGCATAGGCAGGAGGATCTCTGAGTTCAAGGCCAGCTTGGTCTACAGAGTGAGTTCCAGGACAGCCAGAGCTGCACAGAAAAACCAAAAGAACAAAAAAGAACCTTCTTTTCATCTCTTGTAGCAGAAGACAATAGCAGCCGTAACCTGTGGTTGGCTTCAGCACACAGGCTGGAGATGACTTCCAGGTACAGAGGGAGAAGCAGAAGATATAGGGTCCCAGGTAAAGGGGAACACCAGAGCTCTCCAAAAAAAGGCCACCAATACTAGCTTCTTGCAAGTGCGAATGTGTGCACAGACCCAAGGAACAATTGTGCCAACAGGACAGAACTCATAGGGTTATGCCAGAAGGCTGCAGCCAACATCAAGGCCTGTGGTCACTGGAGAGAGATGGAGACTGAAGACAGCATCTAGGAATGACCACTCTATTAGTCACTTAAGAACATCTCAGTGTGGGATGCCTAAAACAGCTAGGTAACCAGCCTTTCATCTGGTACTGGATCCAAGTCTGAAGGCAAAGCAATACTGGAGAAAGGATAGGGAAAGTAGACATTCATGGCTCATATTGAGACTCTGGCTCCAACGCAGGGGCTTAACTGTTGCTTGAGATGTTCAGAGTAGACCCCACTACAGTGTTCTGCTCTTCCGACAAGGGTGATTGATGATGGCAGTCATGGAGGGATTTTGAACTAGGAGCAGAGTTTGTAATAAAGCTGCGGGCCAGGTTAAAAAAAAAGGCTCTGCCTATTGCCTTCCCGGAAGGCCAGAGAGTAGAGGAGTAATAGTTGACTCGCCAATGTGGCCCAATGTTGGTCAAGGTTTCCAGTATAAACTGCCAGCCCTGAACTACTTTTCTTAGGAGCAGGGTCAATCTGAAAGCCAATGGCCAACAGCAAGAACCTGAACTTCAGATCTGCATGTGTGGGAGCCAAAGGGAAATCTGTGGGAACAGGAATAAGAAGAATGCTGTTTCTGGAGAAAGAGAAGTGTACACGAGGATGGGATACCCCCACTTCACCACAATGGGGTTCCACAGGTGGTCTACACCTCGATGACAGCACACCCCACTCCCTGCCCCTAGAGCTCAGTTTTAGTGTAACGTGTAACCCACTAAAACACAGGCCAGCCTGAGGTATTGAACCAGCTTTACTCAGAAGAAAATGTGTCTGTGTAACTGTCACAAGAAGGGGAAATCCAATCCAGGTACAAGGACCTCAGAAGGGAGATGCCAACAGCTCTCAAAGTATCCAGGTCGCCAAGGTTCTCTGATGACAGGAGAGGCAGCTGTGTCGCCACTTATCTGGGTAACAGGACTGGCACTGAGTTAGATAAGGCAGGCTGCTTTCTGCTCAGAAGGACCAGAGCAGCAGACTTCACCAGGCCCTGAGGCCCTCTTTGCTCCCTTCAGGTACTGGGACAATCAGCCCAGGCCGATTGACTTGAAGGCTCCAGAGGTGAGAGTTGGTCCCAAGCGGTGGCCCAGAATCCAAGCAGAGAAGAAAAGGACCAAGTTCAGTCCTCTGAGTGGGAAGCTTCTACACCTCTTTCTGGTCTTCCTCACAGTATCCCACTCACAGGCGGTTTTTGTCCTCCTACGACCTTTAAGACTGACTTACTTAATATATAGACTATAAAAAAAAATACAGAACTTTGACATTCTCTCCTTTGGAAGTAAAATATACATGATCCAACTATGGCAGAAGGAAGAAGAAAGGCCAAAGGCAGGGATTCCTGACTATCCCAATACACGACCCTAACTCCAACCTCCTCTGCAACTTATGGGTCATCAGAGCAAGGACTTTCTCCTCAGGAGAAGGAAGGACCACAGCCCACCATCTCAAGCTCAGGAGAAAACACAGCCACCTCAGAGGTTCATTCAACTCTGAGGTGAATTTTCAAGTAAACAAATGAAGTTGGGTCGCACCATTTAGGAGGTGGGTAGGATACAGGGTCAGTAGCTACAAAAGGGAAGCCCTGTCTGAAGGCCTGTGCTCCTCCCTTCCACTCACACTGGTGATGTGTCCCAGGAGAGTGAGGGGGAGGGCTTAGGCATAGGGTCAGAGGAGGGAGGGACCTTTGTCTCATGGGGGTCTCCCTAATTAGCCTCTATTTCCAGACAGTGCTGGCAGCTGGGTTCTTAAAACCAGCTTTTTTTGGGAAGAGCAACCTTAATACAAGAAAAATGTGCAAAAGAAAAAAATTAAATAACCAATCCAAGCATACAAGATTACTATTCAGTCAGAGCAAGAACACTTTGTTTTGGACTTCTCCCCTCCCCACCCCCCCTCTGGAATATTCCATCTGCTCAAGTACCCGAGATAAGAGTTACACACACCAGGGCAGAGGACTGGGATGGATGAAGCAAGATAAATGGGAAGGAAGTCACCACTAAAGAAAAGAAAAAATTTTTAAAGGTGCAAATTGATTACCTCAGTCCTCCTTTGTCTACCCCTGGGCTCCTGGGTTAAAGAATGTGTGCAGGCAAAATAAAGTGTAAGAAGAAAACCCACACGCCCCCTTCTTGTCACAAAACCCAGTGTGAGCCTCAGACGCTTCTGTCTGTCCAGAGGGTGCCCTCCAGGGAAGGGGATGAGCAGGTAAGAGCACAGTCTCCAGGGCAGCAGGTGTATGGTGGCTGCTGGTGGGGTGGCTGTTTCCCTGCCCACCAGAGGGCTGCTCTTCCGCTGGCTGGTGGTGCTTCCCATGCCCTCCCCTCCCCGGAGGCAGACATTATAGCTGGAAGCCCTCCATGGGGGCCTCGGGCTGTTGGAAGATGAACTGCTGTTGCGTCTCATCCACCTGAGGAGCCAGGCTGCTATCGTCATCTTCTACACCGAAGTAGTGCTCAATGAGGTCAAAGGCCTTCTGGTAGATTTCCTGATTCTCGTGGCTCTGGAGAAACTCGATTTTATCCAAGCCTAAGGTGGTAAGAAGAAATATATATATGGAATTTTCCTTTCCCGAGGGACAAATTTTTAAATAAAAGTAGTAAGATCACATCATTTCTTGACTTGAAAAAGGAGACAAGATCGCTTCCTCAAATTATAGAATTGCAGAAGAAAAGACATCGAAATGTCAGCTGATAGTAGAGGTCTAGGGAGCTAGAACAAACCTCAGTTGTAAAGTGCTTGCCCTGAAGCATGAGTTTGCTCCCAGGAACCCACAGCTAGATAGAAAAGGTGGCAGGCACTTATAACCCTAGTAGGGGCGGGGAGGACAGCATTGGGGCAAACTGCTTGGCTTGTCAACAGGCTTCCTCAGTGAGCCCTAGGACTGAGGGAGCACAAGTCCTCTCTCTCAAAAACAAAAAAACAACCAACCAACCAAAAAACAAAACAAGGTGTTTAGCTCTTGAGGAAGGACACCTGAGGTTGACCTCTGGCTTACACTTGGACACAACACATGTGCACACACACAAATTAGAGGTTTGAGCCCAAATTCTGTTTTAAGCTAACTCTGAGCAAATCATGATTTTGCCCCCTCTGACAAGGGTTGGTAGAGGCAATTCAGTATTTTTTTTTCTTTTTCGGCTGTCCTGGAACTTGCTGTGTAGACCAGGCTGGCCTAGAACTCAAGAGATCCACCTGCCTCTGCCTCATAAGTGCAGGGATTAAAAGACTGAGCCATCACTGTCTGGCTACAATTCATTATTTTTACAGAAGAGATTGCTGTCTTTTAGCTCCTGGTGGTAGTATCAAATTTTTGACTTCCTTCTTACACCTGTATCATATCTACTTTTGCTTTTAGCTTTTCGAGACACAGTTTCTCTGTGTAACAGCCAAGGCTATACTGGAACTCGCTTGATAGATCAGGTTGGCCTAGAACTGACTGAGTACTGGGATTAAAGGCATGTGCCACCACTGCCTGGCCATATCTACTTTTTAGGCAGGCAGACCCTATGAGAATAACAATGACCTATTGCTGCTCAGAGAAAGAAGGGACTGGTGGAACAAGAAAACTAATACTAATTAGTTCTAGCTACCTGGCTAGTCAGTACATGTCAGGTATTCCCAAGGAAAGGTCTGTAAGCATGCATGGTATAGCTTGGCTAGAACAGAAACTCATCATTGGTCTAGAAGTGGGTGTAAAGGTGTTTGTTGCCAAACCTGACAATCTTCACAACCCACATGATGCAACTGACTCCTGCAGGTTGTCCTCTGACTTCCATATCCAAATGTGACAGATCATGCGCGCTCACACTCACATGTACACACACACACAAATAAGTGGATAAATAAATGTAGTAAAAAATACAAAATAATCAGACTAAAGTTTCATAAAATGTGTGGATGTGCTCCAACATCTCCCCACAGATGGACATATGTGCAATCAGGGAGAGAACTTACCATAGGCCTCCTCAATGAGGCCACAGTAGGGATTGACCCCTGAGCCACTACGCTTGCCCTCTTGCTCTCCAAGCCGCAAGATGTTCTCTAGTCCATTGAGGGCTACTTGCACAATCTTTGAATCCATTACAGTTAGCAAGTCACACAGTGGTTTGATGCAGCCCAGCGACACCAGGTACCTGGGGACCAGAGATGAAGTAAGCTCCAAATTAATGCAGAACAAGTAAAGCTCTAGGCAGGGGCTTTGCTTCTCTCATATAGAAAACAATGAATTCTTCCTGAGTTTTGATAATCTCCTATCTTCAACTTAATCTCTACACTCTTGCTCTGCCGCACATCTAGTTCCCTGATGAACAAATCCAGAGTCCTAACGCCACACCGGCCACAATATGAATCACTGTAGACACATTGCGAAATTCTTTGGGGAGATGAAGAGATGGCTCAGGTTAGGAACACTGGCTGCTTTTCCAGAGAACCTGAGTACAATTCCCAGCAATCACATGGTGGCTCACAAACATCTATATAATGAGAACTGACTGGTGCCCTCTTCTGGAATACAGGCTATGTAGGCAGAATACTGTATTCATAATAAATCTTTTTTTTTTTTAAAGAAAATTTTCTGGGGGCTGGAGGGATGGCTCAGTAGTTAAGAGCATTGCCTGCTCTTCCAAAGGTCCTGAGTTCAATTCCCAGCAACCACATGGTGGCTCACAACCATCTGTAATGAGGTCTGGTGCCCTCTTCTGGCCTGCAGACATACACACAGACAGAATATTGTATGCATAATAAATAAATATTTATTTAAAAAAAGAAATTTTTCTGGTTCTTTATTTCCCTGAGGACAACCTCTATTGTTTGTTAATACAGATAGTCTACAATCTGGTTCCCATCTCTTTAGTTCTACGCAATATTCCTTTTACATAAATGTAGTCAAATTTGTGAAGCTCTCCAAATTCTTAGACCTTTTTGTATACTGATTTCTCATCTAACAAGCATACTATATAATGCTGTATTTAATACCCCTCCCCCCCTTTTTGTTTTTTTGAGACAGGGTTTCTCTAGTTTTGGAGACTGTACTGGAACTTAATTCTGTAGACCAGGCTGGCCTTAAACCCAGAGATCTGTCTGTCTCTGCCTCCCGAGTGCTGGGATTAAAGCTGTGCACCACCGCCCGGCTCCCCTCTGAGTGCTTTTTAAGCCTGGTTTCTTTATGTAGCCCTTGCTGGCCTGGGATTCGCTATGTAGATCATGCTGGCTTCAAATTCACAGAGATCTGCTTGTCTCTGCCTCCAGAGATCCTAGATCTAAGTCATATACCATCATGTCCAGCTTCTATTTTCTAATGAGTTTTCCTTTCTCCAGTGACCCCTTCAGTAGGTTATAGACCCTTATCAGTTTCCACCATTCCTATTGTTTAGATGATACAAAATAGAATAAAGGAGCATATGTACAAACTGGGTGGATATGGAGGCATGGAGTACAGAGGTGTGTGTGCATAATCCAAACATTTGGGAGGCAGAGTTAGGAGAGGTCAGCCTATCTCACACAGGAATCTAGACCGGCGCCCTGTATCATTTAGCAGCTTTCCAGTTAAGCCTTATTACAGTTAGACTAGGGCAGACCTTTCCCATCAAAAGCCATTTAGCTATCTGAAAACCATGAACAAAGAAAGGAGACCACACATTTAAAATGTTGGGAAAGGAATCATACCTGATTTGCTCTGGGGTTCCTCCTGATGTGGCATTAGTGATGGCCCAGGCAGCTTCTTTCCTGGTACGAAACTCTGCTTTCTGAAGGATTTCGATCAACACAGGGAAGATATTTGCATCTATGACAGCCTGAAAGAAAAATGAGGAAGGAGGATGGAGGCAGAAAGGTAGTTTAAGGAGAAAAAGCAGAAGGGTCAGGTATGATGACATGCTTGTGTAATTCCAATACTTGGGATAATGAAGGCAGGAAATCAGGAATTCAAGGTTATCAGAGGCTAGCCTGGACTCCATGAGACACTTGAGGCAGAGGTAGAATAGGATAGGTCTCAGAGGAAAAGATGAAGAAATGGCAAACATAGTACAAAAATCACTTTCAACGTAGGTTTCTCTCCGTTAACCTAAGTGAAAGTTCTTTGACCCCAGCTGACAAAGCGAGGGGAAACCTAGCTTCCACTATGTAGAGCCACTGACCAACTGGCCATGCTGACCCCAGTTGTTTTGGTGGTGATGGGAAAATATTCTACCACTGAGCTACACTGTTTCTGTGGAAGCAAATCTACCTGTATCTGAGCCCTGTTGCCAGCAGTGATGTTTGAAATGGTCCAGCAAGCTTCCTTCCGGATTGACTCCTTAGAGCTGCTCAGCAGGTGGAGGAGGCATGGGAGGGCTGAACAGTTAAGAATAACCTGGACAAAAGCACAGAAATACAAAAAAATTAGATATTTAGAGTTACCCATACTTCAAAACACCATAAACAGTGCAAACCAACCCACAGAATAGGAGAGAATACTTGGAAAACATATTGACAAGGGTTAATATCCAGAATGTATAAATGACTCCTAAAATCATAAAAACACCCTAAGCAACCAAACTAAAAATGAACAAAGGGCTTCAAAAAACATTTCTTCAAATAATGATATATAGATTGTCAATTAGCACACAAAATAGGCTCAACACCACTTTCAACAGAGGAAAAAAAAATCAAACCATGAGACAGCACTTTTTTCTCTTTAGGATAGCTGTTATAAGAGAGGGAGAATCTGGTGCTGGTAGAGATAGAAAACAACACAGCAGTTAAACTCGTAAAATTAGCATAAATTACCATGTTATCTAATCTCTTTTGCATATACAAGACCAAAAAGAAAAGCAAGCAGAGACTGGCAGCTGTATACCAGGGTCCATAGCAGTATTATGCATAATAGGGAAGAAGTAAAAGCAACATAAATGTCCAAGATGGATGAAGGGGATTTAAAAATACAGTACACGCAAACACTAGACTATCATTTAGCCTTACTAGGAAAATTCTGACACATGCTACAACATATATGAACCTTACAGACATTATGCTAAGCAAGCCAGACGTAAGGGATATTGTGTGACTCCACTTACAATGAAGTGTCTATAGCAACCCAATGGAATAAGCTACAAAGCAACAGCAAGAAAAACGAGAGCACATGCTAACTCATGGAGTTTAAACCACAACTACTAACTGAAGAAATCAAAAAGGAAATCAGCAGAGTCCTTACTTTTGAACAAGGGAAACTTACTGTGCCCTCATGGCAGGGAACATTCCTTTCATTTTACATTTCTGTGCTCAAGTGTGTACAGAGCGCACAGTATTTTACTTTTCTGTGACAGGACTTTGTTATATTGCTCAGGCTGGCCTCAAAATACTGGGCTCATGTAATCCTTTCTACTTCAGCCTCCCCAGTGGATGCACCATTCTGCTGTTGGTTTGTAGGAATTTTCATATTTTTGAGCTTTTGAGATAGGGTTTCATATAGCTGAGGATAGGCTTGAACTAGCTGACCCTTAAGGGCTAGGATTACAGGTGTGAGCCACACATGGCTCAAAAGTTTAACATGAGGTTAACACAAGGTGATATCTATGGGATCCTAAAGGTCTAGAAAGCATTGGTGGAGCCAACAGCTTTCTGTAAGGATTACAGATCAGATGTAACTCTCTCATCATGACCAATTAAATTCAGTCATTCCATTGAGCTTTCTTTTCACAAGCACTACCTGGATGATCTGTTCTAATTTAAGAGAAGAAGAAACTCTGAAAACCAGAGAGTGACAATGCTAAAGCCGTTCGTTCTCTGCTAGACCACGCGGCCTCCCATCACCGAAGACTTTTGTCCACAGGTTTGTTCTCCCATAGTTAGTCTGAGTTAAGATCCTATCTCCTGGCCGGGTGGTGGCACACACCTTTAATCCCAGCACTCGGGAGGCAGAGGCAGGGGGATCTCTGTGAGTTCGAGACCAGCCTGGTCTAAAAGAGCTAGTTCCAGGACAGGCTCCAAAACCAAAGAGAAACCCTGTCTTGAATCCGCCCCCCCCCCCCCCCCCCAAAAATCCTATCTCCCTTACCTGGGTCTGGATGTCATCACCAGTGACAATATTACCCACAGCTCTCAAGGCAGGAGACGCGACTTTGTAATCGTTGTGCCTACAAAGGAAGAACAACTCCTCAGTAGTGAAGCAACACTTCATATTCAGCCCTGCTGAAGACCAAGGCTGGCAGCATTCCTTACAGCTCCAGACACCGAGAGGTCAGCAATCTGCTGTTCATAGCTTTTTTCTTTTGTTTTATGAGACAGTTTCACTCTGAAGCCCAGATTGTCCTTGAATTTGTGATTCTCCTGCCTCAGACTCCAAATGCTGGGTTTACAGGCATGCATCACCCTGCCTATCTTAAGCTAGAACTTTTTGAACTTGGTGAAGCTAGGGAAACTTTTACCCTCTTAAACTGAAACAACTCACATCAGAAGTTCTACAAGTCTTCGGCAAACTCCAGAGTCTATGACTGCCTGGATCTTCTCATTGGGACCATCAGACAGGTACGAGAGGGCCCAGCAAGCATCTGCCAGCAAGTCTGAGTCGCTGCTGAAGAGTAGGCGAGACAATACAGGCAAACAAGGAGAGACCTGTTGGAAGCAGAGTGAGGAGGACTGAGAGCAAGGCTACGTCAGCACAATCACTGAGTCCATCACTGCCGCTCCTTCCCTACACGCAATTCTAGAGCCTGGGAATGTCATCAAACCTGCAGGCCCACCTTTGCGTTCTCCTACCAAGGCGCACAAGATGGCCTGCTACACTGGCAAGTGCCTTTTAGTTTCACATGATTTGAGACTCTCAGGGATCTTCCCAAAACTTAAAGACTTCCTATAACGAAACCTGGAATCACTATGGCTAGCAAGTAGTCCTTACCTTTGCAAATTCTGGAGGCGGGTTCTTCCCTCTGCAGAGGTTTGACAGGGCCCAGACTGCATTCCTTGTCATTGTCAGTCGTGTGGACTTAGTAAGGAGTCTGAAGGAAACAACAAAGCCACTGATGTTCTAGCATAGGGCTGTTACCAAAAAATCCTAGAGGCAAACCCAGACCCCTAAGACTCTTTTGTTCTTGAAAAAGGGTCACTGTGTAGTCCTGGCTGCTCTGAAACATGCTATGGAGACCAGGCTGGACTCCCAGATGATAGGACTAAAGGTGTATGTATGCCTGCAGGCAGGAAGAGGGCAAGATCTCATTACAGATGGTTGTGAGTCACCATGTGGTTGCTTGGAATTGAACTCAGGACCTTTGGAAGAACAGCCAGTGCTCTTAACCTCTGAGCCATCTCTCCACCCCCCCCCCCCTATTTATTTTTTGAGATAAGGTATTTTCTGGTTAGCCTTAGCTGTCCTGAAACTTGGTCTATAAGCCTGGCTGTCCTGAAACTCAGATGTGCCTGCTTCTACTTCTGAATGTTAGGATTAAAGGTGTGTGCCACTACACCCCAGCCCAGGGTTTTACTATCTTAAGTAGTAAGTTACCCCCAAAATGTACTGTTATTTAGCTGCCCTACAGATGCCCCAGGTGCAAATGATCGTAATTACTCACGTTAACAAAGGATTAAGGATGGAACAATTCAAGACGTAATCTCTGCAAACCGAACTGTCTCCAGCTATGTTTCCCAGAGCCCAGACTGCCTGAAAAGGGATGATGGAACTGTCACTCAGAACTTGGTAGCTTCTATGACTACTAGTTGCTCACCCCCCCGCCACCAAACACACTTCAGGTTTTTTTTATATTTATTTATTATGTATACAATATTCTGTGTGTATGCCTGCAGGCCAGAAGAGGGCACCAGACCCCATTACAGATGGTTGTGAGCCACCATGTGGTTGCTGGGAATTGAACTCAGGACCTTTGGAAGAGCAGGCAATGCTCTTAACTGCTGAGCCATCTCTTGAGACAAGGTGTCTCTGTGTAGCTCTGGCTGTCCTGAAGCAGTTCTGTAGACTAGGCTGGCCTCTGCACACCACACCAGAACCCCCGTGCTGGGAACAAAGACGTGTACCACCACTGCCTGGCTTCTGTGACTAGACAGTGTTAGGGCTTGACAACAAGCTCCAGTGATCTCCCTCCTGGAAGCCTTGCTCTAAGAGCTTTTCCCCAGGAGGCCCTGGTTTTGTGGGAGAAGATAGGCTGCCATCTGAACTGAAGCCAGAGACACCAAACTACACCTCACCCTTCCTTTAGAAAAAGAGAAAGTGGTTGGGTGGTGACACACGCCTTTAATCCCTACACTCTGGAGGCAGAGACAGGCAGATCTCTGTGAGTTCGAGGGCAGCCTGGTCTACAGAGTGAGTTACAGGACAGGGTCCAAAGCTACAAAAAGAAACCCTGTTTCGAAAAACCAAAAAAGGAGAAAGTGATCAAAAAGATTGGATGCTTCCTTTACCACAGACCTGATCTACACCAGGAAAAGAAGATCCTACCAGTTTTCCATTTTTGTGGAACTCATTTTCATAACAGGAGAATCAAGCATTTATTTACTCATTTCATTCATGCATTCATTCTTTCATTTATTTTGTAGTCCCTGGTTAGTCTGGAACTCATTATGTAGCCTCGAATCCAGAGATTATAAGCGTCTGCCACCATGCCTACCTGGCTACCTCTTCTCCATTTCTGTGAAATGATCAAGAATTCATAGAAGAAATTGAAGTTGTGTCTTCACCTCAACGGTGTGGCTTCTTTTCCAACAGCACCTTTGATACTAAAATTATAAAATTTACCTCACACTAACAACTAATCCTCTGACACCAATCGTGTGTCTGATAGTGTGATCCAATTCCAACACTAACTGTGGATTTAGCACAGATGCCACAGGTCAAGTGTGGAGAACTGGACTCACTTTTTATTTGTGTTTACTCAGTTTATTTATCATCAAGGATGTGACTCAGGAAGGGCCAAATAGAACAGACGCACAGGATAGCGGGGAGGGAGTGGTGATATGGTAGCACATAGCTTTTATGACCTCTGCCACCTTCCCAATGCACAGACATACTTACCATCTGCCAAATTCCCATTGTTCAAGTGTACTGATTTATATTTATTTTTAAATGGGCTGGCCTTAAGTGTGCTATGTACCCAAAGATAACCTTGAACCACTGATTCTTACAGGTTTGCTGGGATTTTTTGGTATTGGGGATTACACCCAGGAGTTATTCATACTTACTAAGCAAGAACTCTACCAACTGAACTACATTCTCTAGCCCCGCACTGTTCAAGTGTTTTCATAATCCAATCTCCAAAGTAATACACCTAGGTTATAGAGAGATGTGACCTAAGTTTTTACCCAGCAATTCTGGGCTTGTCTATGGTAGGGACTAAACCCAAAGGCTATCTAGCCGCCCCTTCTACTTAACTTCATCACACAGACTGAGGCAGTTCCTCTGGGGCTCTGTAAGTAATAAGCGATACTCTGAAACTGACCTGTAGAGGACCACTGGAAGACATGGGATAAAACCTGAAGACACACTTTTTATTTTTTGTTTTTGTTTTTGAGATAGGGTCTCTCTGTGAAGCCTTGGCTGTCTTCAAACTCAGACATCTGATTGCCCGACTCCCAAGTGCTGAGATTAAAAGCATGCACCAATGAACCTGCCTCCAAATATAAATAATTATATTGTCAACACCATCAAAACCTTAATCGAATCTTGAACATTACCTGTTCTTGTACATCTTCAAAGTCTGAGTTAAGCAGCTCTATAAAAATGGGGACAGCTCCTGCTTCAATGACAATTTTGGTCTGCTGAGAGGTTCCAGAGGCAATGTTTGTCAGAGCCCAGGCAGCTTCAAACTGAAAGTAAGATTAGGCCACAACTGAGAGGTCATTCCAGAATGAACAACATACCTACCACCTGCCCCAAAACAGTCAATAAAGAAACCAAAACCAAACATGTCTTTGCCCACCATCCTTTAAGTAGTGCTTTGAAGAGCAGCAATGTGCATAATGAGTCCTCAACTAACACCTGTGGGTTTGTCATTTCCTGAGCTTCAGTTCTTTTGTTTCTGAAACAAGGATAAGAGTAATAGTGTGTTCTCTTCTCCCCTGTCCGCCTCTTCAAGGTCTGTAGCCAAGGCTCACCTTGAGCTTTAGCCTCTGTCCCCTGTGTGCCAGAAGTTCAGTCATGAGTTCAGTAGGCTCTCAACCTACTCTCTGCTGTCTCTCTAACAAGTTCTAATGGCCTTGCTCATTAAATGTTTCTGGGGAACAAAGACCCAGAGAGGCTGAGTGACCTGTATCAGGTCACTAAGTTAGAGGAGCACTAGACCCTCTGATATATAATAAATACCATAAATAGTGTATCACATTTTGGAATCTCTGAAATCAAAAACTTCCTTCATGGGTTTTTCTTTCTCTCTCTCTTTCCTTCAAGACAGGGTTTCTCTGTAGCTCTCTTGAGAAAGGGTCTTGCTATGTAGCCAGGCTGGTATCGAACTTGTGGCAATCCTTATTCCCTGCCCACTACATAGTGAAAATATTTGGGTGTGCTGTCACGTCTGGCTTAAAGCAATTTTTTTTTTCAGCATGTACATGTTTTGGCATATATACATTGTGGAAACTTAGCCAGGTTCACAAATTACCTCAATTCTTTTCTTTTTCTTTTCTTTTTCTTTTCTTTACCTCAATTATTGAGATCTTTTTTTCTTTAATTTTATTTATCTATGTGTATTCCTATGTGCCATGGCATGTTTGGAGTTCAGAGGACAACTTGCAGGAGCCAGTTCTTTCCTTCCACAATGTGTGTTCAAGGCCACACTGTCAGGTCTGGTGGAAGTGCCTTAATCTAAAGAGCCATTATTTTACTGGCCCCGAGATTGATCGATCTCTTTCTCTCTCTCTCTCTCTCTCTCTCTCTCTCTCTCTCTCTCTTAGACTTAGGTGGCCTCAAAATCAGAGATTTGTTTTCCTTTGCTGGTTGCAAAGATTGTGATATCACACCTGACCCTAAAACTTTTTTTTTTTTTTTTTGGTTTTTCGAGACAGGGTTTCTCTGTGGTTTGGAGCCTGTCCTGGAACTAGCTCTGTAGACCAGGCTGGTCTCAAACTCACAGAGATCCGCCTGCCTCTGCCTCCCGAGTGCTGGGATTATCTAAAACTTTTTTTGAGGAAGATACTTCAACTGATAGTTTCCCTTTATTACTCTTCCATTCCCGTAAGATATGCCTGCAGAAGCCCACTTCAGTCCATGAGGAAACCCACCCAGTATCTCTGCCCGAAAGCTTTACCTGTAATGTACAGTTCTCACTCCTCTTCAGAAACTCCACAAACCGGTCAACTACTCCTGGAGTGTTAATAACTTCATCTATTGGAGGACTTGGCTCTAGAGGGAGATAGGAAAGACACAAAGTCAGAGAAGCTTTGCTGATCCATTTGCAGTCCTGGATGCTTCTGACTACTCTGTCGTTTTTATTCTATTCGTAACAGTCCTGGAACTCGCTTTGTAGACCAGGCTGGTCTCGAACTCACTGAGATCCACCTGCCTCTGCCTCCCAAGTGTAGGGATTAAAGGCGTGTGCCATCACCACTTGGCAATTTATTTATTATGTATACAATACAATATTCTGTCTGTGTGTATGCCTGCAGGCCAGAAGAGGGCACCATATCTCATTACAGATGGTTGTGAGCCACCATGTGGTTGCTGCGAATTGAACTCAGGACTTTTGGAAGAGCAGGCAATGTTCTTAACCGCTGAGCCATCTCTCCAGGCCCCGGCAATTTTTTTTTTTAAGTTTTTTTTTTTTTTTGGGTTTTTCGAGACAGGGTTTCTCTGTACCTTTGGAGCCTGTCCTGGAACTCCCTTTGTAGACCAGACTGGCCTCGAACTCACAGAGATCCGCCTGCCTCTGCCTCCTCTTGGAGGTTCTTAGCTGTTCCGGACGGGCTCTGTGTAAAGTCCAGCCCACTTTGTGGGCTCATTTCTGAGGACCAGCAAGCCCAAGACAATGGCTAGCCCTTGCTTTTCCCGACTGTATATTTGAGTGAAATTGCTCAATCATTAGGGGTACTCAGGTTTTTTGTTTTGTTTGGTTTGATTTTTGCTTTTTAAGACAGGGTTTCTCTGTTGCTTTGGAGCCTGTCCTGGAACTAGCTCTTGTAGACCAGGTTGGTCTTGAACTCACAGAGATCCACCTGCCTCTGCCTCCTGAGTGCTGGGATTAAAGGCGTGCGCCACCATCGCCTGGCTTTTAAAGTTTTTTTGAGAGAGGGGTTTCTCTGTGTAACCGTTCTAGCTGTCCTAGAACTCTCTCTCTATAGACTACACTGGCCTCAAACTCAGATCTGCTGGCCTCTGATCCCTGAGTGCTGGGATTAATGGTGTGAGCCACCACTGCCCACTGACTACTCTTACAAACATTTTATAACTGCCTTTTGCTCATCTACAAACTGCATAATACCCTTGTCATGTCACAAGTATAAAGGCAATCTAATCCTAAATTAGGTTTGCTCAGCTGTCACTTACCAAATGGAAAGACAATGAAAAACGAGTGAGAAAAGGCCAAGGAGCATCCTGACCTACATATTTCTTTTCTAAGGAAGATCATTGCTCTTTTCTTGGTATCATATACTAAAAACCAATGGCAGAGCCTTGCACATCTGATACATTGATTGATGTTTATAGAGCAATTCTGTGTACTAGGTACTGATAATAGAGTATGAACAAAGCCAAAGTCCATGACTTACAGAACTTAACGTGCCAGTGAAAGGTAGGCTGTCAGAAAGCAGTAGTAAGGACTTTATCGTGACAGGGTTTCACTGTATAACCCAGGTTGGCCTGGAACTCACAGAGATCTACAGGCATTTGAATCCTCAGTGCTGGGATTAAAGGTGTTCGCCATCAATGCCAGGCTGTAAACCCAGAACTGAGGAGATTGGGGCAGAGGATCTTGAGTTCAAGGCTAACAAGACTATCATAAAAAAAAAAAAAAAAAAAAAAGGATGAAAGGAAGAAAGCTTTATCTGTAGAGTCTTCTCCAATACATTCTAGTGGAGTCAGCGGTCAGGATAGCTTCATTAAGAAGGTATTAAGGGGGGCTGGAGACAGTGCTCAGAGTTAAGAGCAGACACTGCTTCTGCACAATTCTGTTCTCGGCTCCTAACCGATTGTAACTCCAGCTCCAGAGGATGTGACGTCCTCTTTTAGTCTCTGTGAGCACATATACTCATGTGGCATACACACTGGCTTATTCAAAGGAAATCTGGCCAGGAAGGCTACAGTGAGCAATAGGTAGCAGTTAAGCAAAACAAACAAACAAACAAACAAACAAACAAAACAAAGGAGGCCAAATCACACAGCACTTCTCTCAGGCGGACTCGGCTTTATACCTTTGGAGAGGAGTTTCCGGAATTTCTGTGTGGTTGCTAACTGCAAGTCAGAATCATCAGAAAAGAGCATCTCCACCATCTCTCTTGTGATCACACTCTCCTAGAATATAAAACAGGTGTACGACCTTGTGGTTAATACTAATACAAGATGAGAGCATAGAATCCTACATGGCTTCCTGCTTTATAAGATTCTAAAGTAAGACGATGGTATAATAGACCAGGAGAAGGGTCATCCAAGTCTGCTTTAAGATACAACATTTTAAAATGATTCTAATCTGTGATATACCCAATGACTTCCCTGAATGTCTCAGGTATTTGCATCCTTGTTGAGTGTTTAAACTGACTGACCACAAAAAGGAAGAGATTAACACAACTGCAAAGATACGTAATGACACGGCCACCTGATGCTATTCTGAGAACAGCTGTGCCCAAGCCTTGAAGGGCTTACTTACCCCAGTTGTAGAGCTCACGTAGGAGTCCATCAGCAGACTATCAAACATGGCGGCCTCTTCATTAATCAGCTCCACATTTCTCCGTTTAAAAAGCTGAAAAGGAAAATGAGGAGACAGAGCTAGCACTACTCACAAACTGGAGAAAGAATAACAAGAAGCAAGATTATGATACAGAGACAAAAAATAACAGCATGGGAAAATAAGGCCAAACTTAAGCAGATATAAAAGATATTCACAAGTTTACTTTTTTCTTTGGGGATTTTCGAGACAGGGTTTCTCTGTGCAGCCCTGGCTGTGCTAAAACTCACTCTGTAGACCACGCTGGCCTCAAACTCAAAAAAGTTACGTAATGAAACCTAAAAGTTGAGTGAGATCTGGCCCCGCGAGTGTGGGATTGCCATGGAGACAAGTCAGTCTTTGTCCAAGGCACATGCAACACAGAGCAGTCTCCAGAGAGCAGAAGGCTGGAGACACGGTGGTACAGGATTTCTCTGTGTAGCTCTGGAATTAAAGTCCTGTGCCACCATCACCTGGCTGATTCTATTTCTAACAGATCTGATGCGTTCCTCTGGCCTCTCTGGGCTCCACCGTGCAGGTGATATACTCACTTGTACACACTCATACAGTTTTTTTTTTTTTTTCAATCTAAATGCTTTTTAAAAAATTTATTCTTAGCCGGGCAGTGGTGGCGCATGCCTTTAATCTCAGCACTCGGGAGGCAGAGGCAGGCGGATCTCTGAATTCGAGGCCAGCCTGGTCTACAAGAGCTAGTTCCAGGACAGGAACCAAAAGCTACAGAGAAACCCTGTCTCGAAAAAAAAAAAAATTATTCTTGGGAGCTGGAGAGATGGCTCACAACCATCTGTAATGAGATCTGGCACTAAGTAATTTTTTTTTTTAATTTTTATTCATGTCAGTTACGTTGGCGCACGCCTTTAATCCAGCACTCAGGAGGCAGAGGAAGGTGGATCTCTTGAGTTTGAGACCAATTTCGTCTACAGAGCAAGTTCCTGGGCAGCTAGAGCTAAACAGAGAAACCCTGTCACAAAAAATAAAAACAAAACAACAACAAAACCCCAAAGCCAACCAAAGAACAAAGAAACTAGAGTTACACATGTTTATAAACTGCCATATAGGTGCTAGAAACTGAACCTGGGTTCTTTGCAGGACCAGTAATTGCTCTTAAACAGCTAACCCATCTCTTCAGCCCTAAATTTTTGTTAAAGATAAACAAAAGAGGTGCTTAAAAGATGGTTCAGTGGGTAAAGCACTTGCTGAACAAATAAGGGCTGAGTTTGAATCCCCAGCACCCATATAAAGGTAGCTGTAATTCCAGAGCTATTACAGTAAGATGGGAGACAGACATGGGCTGGCATATACATCAGTGAACACAAAGCAAAACTCTGAATCTCCTTTAGACTCTGAGAAAGTGGAAGGTGAGGGCAGATATTAGAGGCTGTCTTTTGACTTCTAAATGCATGCCAAAGCATATACACAATCGGCAAACCTAAAAGACCAAATAAAACCACATGGGACAAGAAGCTAGAGCTACAATGTTAGATAAAAAACGATGCTTGAGGGGCTGGAGAGATGGCTCAGCGGTTAAGAGCACTGACTGCTCTTCCAGAGGACCCGGGTTCGATTCCCAGCACCCACATGGCAGCTCACAACTGTCTGAAAATGCAGTTCCATGAGATCTGACACCTTCACACCAACAAACATAATAAAGTTAAGTAAATAAATAAAAAAAAAGTAAAAAAAAAAACGATGCTTGAAGGCTGGAAACAGTATTGCACACCTTTAATCTCAGCACTTGAGATGCAGAGACAGGCAGGTTTTGGTGAATTTGAGGCCAGCCTGGTCTACAGAGCGAGTTCCAGGACAGTCAGCCCAAAAGGGGCTAAGAAATTAGATTTCTGTAAATTTTCAATAATTCTTTACAAAAGAAATGTGGAGGGCACGTCAATCAATGAAGTGCTAGCAAAACAAACATGAAAGACCAGAGCTCAGACCCAAGCACCCACGTGAGTTAGGATAGCAGTGCACACCAGCATTTAGGAGGAGGCAGGATCTCTGGAGCTCACAGGCTAGTCAAGCCAATCAGTGGGTTCCAGGATCATGACAGGCCCTGACAAAAAAGGCTAAGGTGGAGAGCAATCTCTGACCACCATGTGCAGATGCACACACACTTTACACACGCACACCTACCTTATAAAACAAACTGAGCGACTAGCCTGTTAAATCAATAAGCTACATTTCCCTAGGCCAGTGGTTCTCAACCTTTGGGTCATGACTCATTCAAGGATTGACTGACCCTTTCACAGTGGTTGCTTAAGACCACTGGAAACCACAGATATTATGATCCGTAACAGTAGCACCACTACAGTTATGAGGTAGCAAAGGAAGTTTTATGGCTGGGGTGGGTGGCAGCATTAGGAAGTAGAGAGAGGCCAACTACAGAACCGGCTGGCTTTCCTGATAGGTGTGTTGGAGAACACTCCAGTCAACTTACTTGTTGTTCCCGCTTCTGTTTCCGAAGCTGAATGCCCTCTTCCTCCCTCCTTCGTCTCATTTCCTCAGGGTTTAAGGCGTTGTTCTTATAGCTCTTCATTCGGTAATTGTCTTTCCCTGGGCTTGCCATGGTCTCTAGAAGGGAAGATATTGTCAGAGTTGTGAGACAGCAGCATTTCCTTTCCACACATGAACAAAATGAGAACTTAAATAAAGAGAAATAAGAAGATGGCAAACAGGTGGTGATGGTGCACATCTTTAATCCCAGCACTTGAGGCAGAGGCAGGTGGATCTGTCAGCCCAAGGCCAGCCTGGTCTATACAAAATGAGTTCCAAGACAGTCAGAACTGTTCACAAAGAAACCCTGCCTCAAAAAACAAACAAACAAACAACAACAACAACAACAAAAACCCAACAAAAACATAAAGGCGGTGGTGGCACACAACTTTAATCCCAGCACTCAGGAGGCCAAGGCAGGTTTATCTCTGTGAGTTCGAGGCTAGCCTGATCTACAAGAGCTAGTTCGAGGACAGGCTCCAAAGCTACAGAAAAACCAAAAACCAAAACCAAAACAAACAAACAAAGAAATGTAAACAAGTTCTGGGCCTGGAAAAAAAAAAGGCAGAGGAATCTCTGGTTTATTCTAGCCACTCGGTGGGCTGGAAAGATGGCTCAAAAGCTAAGTAAGAACACTCCTGAGTTCAATTCCCAGCAACCACCTGGTGGCTTACATCTGTAATGAGATCTGGTTCCCTCTTCAGGCCCCCAGGCCGCAGGCAAGCAGACCACTGTATACTTAATAGAATAAATCTTTAAAAAAAAAAAAAAAAAAGAAAAGAAAAAAAAAAAAAAAGAAAAGAAACTCACTCAGCAAAGTCCACAGAGATTTCTTATCTTCAAAGAGGAGGATGGGGGTATCCAGCAGCCCTGGAGAGTCAGCTCAATGGTTAAGAGCATTTGTTGCTCTTGCAGAGGACCCAGGATCAATTCCCAGAACCTATATGTTGGCTGACAACCATCTGTAACTCCAGGGAATCCAGTGTCATAATTTAACCTCTGGATGTACCAGGCACACATGCAGGCCAAACACTCATACATACAAAGTAAAACTAAGTCACACATAACAAACAAACCCCAAAACTAAGTGGGAGAGATAATTCAGTGGTTAAGAGTATATGCTGCGGGCTGGAGAGATGGCTCAGAGGTTAAGAGCACTGACTGTTCTTCCAGAGGTCCTGAGTTCAATTCCCAGTAACCACAGGGTGGCTCACAACCATCTGTAATGAGATCTGGTGCCCTCTTCTGGTCTGTAGGCACACATGCAGACAGAACACTGTATACTTAATAAATAAGTAAATCTTTAAAAAAAAAAATAAATAAAAAAAAAAACAATTAAAAGAAAGAGTATGTGCTGCTCTTGTGATGGACCCAGGTTCAGTTCTCAGCACTCATAAAGGCTCATAATTATCTGAAGCCCCTTCTGACCTCTCCAGGCTTCTGCACATGAGGGGCATTAGGTATAAACATATACACACTAAAAATAAAAAAGGCCGGGTGGTGGTGCATGCCTTTAATTCCAGCACTTGGGAGGCAGAGGCAGCATCTCTGCAAATTTGAGGCCAGCCTGGTTTACAGAGTGAGTTCCAGGACAGCTAGGATACACAGAGAAACCCTGCCCCCCCAAATAATTTAAAAAAAAACAAACAAAAAAGAAAGCAACAAGAAGATAATGGTTCTTGCCACCAAGCCTGGTGAGCTAAATTCCATCACCAGAATCCACTCATTTGAAGGAGAGAATCAACTCCTGTTGTCCTCTGACCTCCACGTAAACACTATGCCATGTGTCACATACACACACACACACACACACACACACGAAAGTTATAAGGACCTGCAGTGGCTTCTCCTATGGGTCACTAAACAGGCAGAAGCAAGACTACTAAAGGCAAGCCCTATGGAAGGCTGTCCTCTATTACCTGATATATAGTTTTTCATGACTGAGCCTGTGCTGTCCCAGAGGCTGTCCTCTCCTTTGAGCACAGTTGACAGTTAAACTGAAAATAGGAACCACATTGCTTCTTTCGTTACCATGGTGATAAGTAACTATCACAAATATCTGCTTATGACTTCACTGGAGAAGCAGGCAAGAAAGAATAGAAGGATGAACATCTGTAGAGGTGCATGAGAAAACTTGTTTATACCTCAAAGAGGATACTTCATTTGTTCTCCCCTACTTAAGAAGGTCCACTTTAGCCGGGCGTTGGCAGCTCACGCCGTTAATCCCAGCACTAGGAAGGCAGAGGCAGGCAAATCTGTGAGTTCAACGCCAGCCTGGTCTACAGGAGCTACTTAGTTCCAGGACAGAGAAACCCTGTCTTAAAAAATCAAAAACCGTCCACTTTGGGGCTGGAGAGACGGTTCAGAGGTTAAGAGCACTAGTTGCTCTTCCAGAGGTCCTGAGTTCAATGTTCAATTCTCAGCAACCACATGGTGGCCACAGCCATCTATAATGGAATCCGGCGGCCTCTTCTGGTGTGCATGAAGATAGAGCACTCAAGCACATAAATAAATAAATAAATGAATCAAAAAAAAAAAAAAAGAATGAAAAGAATATCCACTTTGCAGGGCGATGGTGGCGCACGCCTTTAATCCCAGCACTCAGGAGGCAGAGGCAGGCGGATCTCTGTGAGTTCGAGACCAGCCTGGTCTACAAGAGCTAGTTCCAGGACAGGCTCCAAAGCCACAGAGAAACCCTGTCTCGAAAAACCAAAAAAAAAAAAAAAAAAATCCACTTTATCACCAGGTGGTGCTGGTGCACCTTTAATCCTAGCACTTGGGAGGTAGATCTCTGTGAATTTGAGAGGCCAACCTGGTCTATAGAAAGCGAGTTACATGACAGGCTCCAAGCTACGGAGAAACCCCGTCTCAAAAAAAAAAAAAATATATATATATATATACATACATACATACATACATACACACACAAGTTAATTGTCAGTCATGCTATATACAAAAAAAGCTGTCTAGATTCCTGTCTCTTTTTCCATTCCTATGCCACTCTAATGCAGACATTCATAATCTCTACTCTGAATATTACAAGAGCTTCAACTTCCTCATCTCTCCTAACATCCAAATTTCTTTTCTTTCTTTCCCTTTAAGATTTATGTATACAGCCGGGTGGTGGTGGCGCACGCCTTTAATCCCAGCACTTGGGAGGCAGAGGCAGGCGGATCTCTGTGAGTTCACGAGAGCTAGTTCCAGGACAGGCTCCAAAACCACAGAGAAACCCTGTCTCGAAAAAAACCAAAAAAAAAAAAAAAAAAAAAAAAAAAGATTTATGTATACAGTGTTCTGCCTGCATATATGCCTGCATGCCAGAAGAGGGCACCAGATCTCATTACAGATGGTTGTGAGCCACCATGTGGTTGCTGGGAATTGAACTCAGGACCTCTGGAAGAGCAGTCAAGTGCTCTTAACTTCTGAGCCATCTCTCCAGGCCCCCAGCAAATGCTCTTAATCGCTGAGCCATTTCTCCAGCACTCTCTCAAATTTCTGAAAACAGCCTGGTTCATTTTTAGCTCCCTCCCATTTGTTCTTACGCCATCACTTTTTGTAAAGGCCATTGATCAAGATCAAGCACATAATGCTAAATTCAACAAACACTTTCTTTTTCTTTTCTTTTTTTTTTTTTTTTGGTTTTTCGAGACAGGGTTTCTCTGTGGCTTTGGAGCCTGTCCTGGAACTAGCTCTGTAGACCAGGCTGGTCTCGAACTCACAGAGATCCACCTGCCTCTGCCTCCCGAGTGCTGGGATTAAAGGCGTGCGCCACCATCGCCCGGCTTCTTTTTTCTTTTTAGAGACAGAGTTTCTCTATGTAACCCTAGCTGTCTTGGAACTAGCTCTAGTAGACCAGGCTGACCTTGAACTCAGAGAACCACCTGCCTCTGCCTCCCTAGCACTGGGATTAAAGGTGTACACCACCACGCCTGGCCGTTTATTTTCTTTCTTTTAATCCTCTTGATATCATTAACAACCATTTTGTCTTAGCCACCCACCACTCCTTCTCTTCTCGCTAATTCTGGCTACTGTTTCTTTTGTTCCTCCACATTAACCTCATTTGCTTCTCTTTCGTATGTTTCTGGAAGTCTGTACAAGCCACGCACATGCTCTAACCTTGGAGTTGTACTCCTGGCCTCAGACGGACACACTTCTTTTTGAGATAGGGTCCTTCTGAGTAGTTCAGTCCTGGCTGTACCTGAACTCACTTGGTAGGATGGGCTGATCTTTAACTCAGATCCAGCCTTTTGTTTTGTTTTGTTTGTTTTTGTTTTTCGAGACAGAGTTTCTTCGTAGCTTTTGGTTCCTGTCCTGGAACTAGCTCTTCTAGACCAGACTGGCCTCGAAATCACAGAGATCCCCTGCCTCTTTTCCACTACTGGTTTTAAAATACTGAACCACCATGCCCAGACCCCATTCTTTTTAGTCTAATCTCTACTGATTCAGGATCTACTTGTTTCTATGGTTACTAGCTATCTAGAGATAAACATCGATAATGAAACCTCATTCCCAGACTTCACCCTCAGAGCTCTTTGCTTCTATATTGGCTTTTCTTTTGGATGCCTTCCCTTGGAAATCAGAGATATCCCAAACTGTCTAAATTTAAACGCATCTCAGTATTACCATCCATTCTGCTGCTCAAGTCAACAGGCCCAGCACACTTGATCCTCAGCATCACTCAGCTTCAGCCACCACACGAAACCAAAAACCAAGCCCGGTGACTCAGATTCTTAACTTTTGTTACTATTTGCCACCCCAATCACCGCTATCATCATCATCTCTTGAAAGAACTACCATAGTACCTAACGAATCCCCAAGTGACAGGCCACTGAGAGCACAGGTCAAGGTGCTTACAACCAAGCCTGATACCCCAAGCTGACTTGAGTTCAATCCCTAAAAACCTACACAATGGAATGGGGAACAAACTCCATTGTAAGCTGTCTTTCTGACCGCCACAGCTGTTCCACGGAGCACCCATACTCACACCCATAAGTAAATAAACATAGGAAGGTCTAGAATTTTATTACACATGACCAGAAATGATACAGATTAGGAGGAAATGAGCCAGGTGGTCGTGGCGCATGCCTTTAATCCTAGTACTTGGGAGGCAGAAACAGGCGGATCTGAGTTTGAGGCCAGCTTGGTCTACAAAGTGAGTTCTAGGACAGCCAGAGCTGTCACACAGAAAAACCCTGTCTGGAAAAACCAAAAAAATCAAACCAAAACGAAACAAAAAGGAGGAAATGAGTAGACTGCAGGATATACAGATAAATGTAAATGTCATAAAACTGGAAAAACCAATAGGAAGTCTTGCACGCTGATCTTCCGATTAGGATTTTTTTTTTTTTGATTTTTCGAGACAGGGTTTCTCCGTAGCTTTTTGGTTCCTGTCCTGGAACTAGCTCTTGTAGACCAGGCTGGCCTCGAACTCACAGAGATCCGCCTGCCTCTGCCTCCCGAGTGCTGGGATTAAAGGCGTGCGCCACCACCGCACGGCAGGATTTTTTTAAGATTTTATTTTTTATTACGTATAGTGTTCTGCCTGCATGTATGCCTGAGGGCGAGAAGAGCGCGCCAGATCTCCTTACAAATGGTTGTGAGCCACCACGTGGTTGCTGGGAAATGAACTTCAGAACCTCTGGAAGAGCAGCCAGTGCTCTTAACCACTGAGCCATGTCTCCAGCCCCCATTAGGATTTTAGAAGCGGATGAAATCCCTGAGGAAAAGTACTGACAAGATCAGGTATGTGTCGCAAAAAAACCAAAAACCCAACATTTAGCTATTTTGGCAGTTCAAAACATTACGGAGAGAGCTTCTCTACATTTGTTTCCTATAGCTAATTCTGGGTATAATTCTAGGCTGTCCTTGAGGTTCTGATCTTCCTGCCCTCATACACTGCTGGGATTACAGGTATTTGCCAACATGTCTGGCTTATGACAGTCTAAGGATCAGCTTAAGTCTTTGTATACGAAGCTACATCCATGAGCTAACATCCGCTCGGACATCTTGCTGGCTCTACACTCCACTTTTAAAACTACTTATTATTTACAAATTTATTATGCCTCATAATCTCAGCCTTGCTAGTGGCAATTTCAGAGTCAGAAACGGGCTTTTTCCAGAACACTGCCCTTAACAGCCCATATTCTAGTAACAACTATACTGTGTCTACTAATAGTCTATTAATAGTCATAGCAATGGGATATTTCTGAGAACTGTATCCTCAACAGATTTCACCACTGTGAACATCACAGAGTCTACCTTACATGATCTTATTAAGCTGATGTATTTTAATATACGCTTAGGTTATACGGTATAGCCTATTTCTAATAGGATACAAAGCATGTTATGGTAGTGAAGAAACAAAATGATTATTTGTACATCTGAAAACAGAAACAGCAACTACCAGCAGGGATCCAGACAAGATGGAAGAGCCTGCAGATATTCAGGGCACAGCCACAGTGGGTTCAATTCCCAAACTCAACCCCAGGCTCAAAGATCCTTGCCGTGATGATCAGGCCATAGAAGATGCTGGGGGTAGTACTGAAGAGACCCTGCTTGACACTCATGGCCCTGCTGCACTCCTGACTCTGGTCAAGGCTTAGTAGCTGAAAGTCCAGACTTATGCATCAGAGGATGAATGGCCAGCCACCGAGGAAGCGCCTGTTCCTGCCACAGCCGTAGCCGGAGTCCTTAATTCAACTTCTGAGTTACCTCAGTCAGTGGATACCAGAGGATCTGGACACATGGGAGGACTTCTAGGCACAGAGTTCAATTCTGAGCCCACAACTCCTGTCAATACGGCACAGTCCAGGCCCTTAATCTCAGCATTTTGGAGACTGATGATGCAGGCTAATCTGCATTAGTGTCAGAACACTCTGTCCATATACTTAGACTGTTTCTAAACAAAACATTGATTTAGTATTGTTGTGCTAAAAACAACAACACACACAAAACCCAGAAAACAGTACAGCAAAAAATAACACAGCACACAGAAGGCCCACTGTATAAGACCCAGTAAGACTGGACACTGGCGCTAGAAGTTGCTTCAGGTGAATGGTGCATCAAAGTGCGAAAGCCTAGGATGCTGTGTTCACTTCTGCAGGTAACAAAATACTGTACCTAAACTTAATTAAGACTTTTTCTTCTTATTAAAAATAAATCAGCCAGGGATTGGCATTGTGGTATATACCTGAAGCACAATTAATAAAAACTCAGAGACAGAAATTGGGGTTCAACCTGATATACAGAAAAGCAAAACAGCCAGTCACTGGCTCTTACCTCTACCTCAGTCCAAAATGGCAATCCTACCTCCAGGGATCTCTCTCTGAATGAGACTGAGTGTGAGAGCTCTCTTCCCATTTTATACTCCTCTTCAGTTCTGGGATTAAAGGCGTGCACCACTGAGATTAAAGACATGCACTGCCCGGTGTCTATGGCAACTAGTGTGGCTACTAGGATTAAAGGTGTGTGTTATCACTGCCTGGTCTGTAAGGCTGACCAGAGGGGATTGTTTTACTCTCTGATCTTCAGGCGATTTTTATTTATTAAAATACAAATGAAATGCCACTGCACATGCCTTTAATCCCAGAAATCAGGAGGCAGAAGCAGGTGGATCTGAGTTCAAGCCAACCTAGGATGTTATACAGAGAAAGTCTGTTTCAAAAAGGCAAAACAAATAATTTTTTCCCTTCATTTTTACACTATAAACTTTAAAATTTTAAACAACTTTTCAACTAGTTTGCATTACCATCTTAAAATGCAAACAAAAAATATAACTGTATAAAATTTCTTTATAACCTCTTTCTCTTTTTGAGACATGGTTTCACTGTCTAATCCAGGCCACCCTTGAACTCATGGCAATCCTTCAGCTACCAAGAACTGGGATTGTGGGAGAAAAAAAAAAAAAGAAATTATTTATTTTTTGGTTTTCCAGGACAGGGTTTCTCTGAAGCTTTGGAGCCTGTCCTGGAACTAGCTCTTGTAGACCAGGCTGGCCTTGAACTCACAGAGATCCGCCTGCCTCTGCCCCCCAAGTGCTGGGATTAAAGGTGTGCTCCACCACCACCTGGCGAAATTTATTTTTCGTCTGTTTGTGTGACCACAGATGCCTACAGATGTGGTCACAGGCCATTGTGAGCTGCCTGATGTGGAGTCTGGGAGTTAACTGAACCTAGATCCTGTGTAAGAATAAACACTGAGTCATCTCTCCAGCCCTAAAATGTTTTTGTTTCTTTCAGCCAAGTATGGTGGAGCACAGTGAAAGCTGAGGTAGGAAGACTGAGCTCCAGGCTACCTGGTGCTACAGAGTAAAGCCTTACCTCAAAGCAAAACAAAACCCAAAACACACCGTTAATTCCACCACTCAGGAGGCAGAAGCCAGCAGGATCTCTGTGAGTCTAGTACATTCTTGGCAACCATTATACGATAAGCAATGTCCTTAGCTTTTTTTTTCTTTTTCTTTTTTCGAGACAAGGTTTCTCTGTAGCTTTGGTGCCTGTCCTGGAACTCACTCTGTAGACCAGGCTGGTCTCGAACTCAAAGAGATCCACTTGCCTCTGCCTCCTGAGTGCTGGGATTAAAAGTGTGCCCATCACTGCCCGGCTGTCCTTGGTTTTTTTGAGATAGTCTTGCTATATATAGTTTAGGTTGCCCCAAAGACACTCTTACATGTTAGGATATTACAGGCCAGTACTGCCACACCCAGCTGAAACTTTATTACATCTTTATCTGTTTATTTACCTATGCATTTTTTTGTTAGGTGTGCAGGTGTTTTGTCCGGGCTTCTGACTCCCTGGGCCTGGAGTTAGAGTTGTGAGTGGTGGATTTTACATTGTTTTAAGTTGCTATGTGGGTGCTGGCAATCAAACCCCAGTCCTCTTAAAAGAGCAGCTTGTGCTCTTACCTGCTAAGGTGTAACTCTAGTCCCATTTTCATTTATTCTGTGTTCGTGAAGAGGGAAGTGTATGCACATGTGGTGGTAACAGACAATTTGTGGGGCCCAAGGATTAACTCAAGACATTAGGCTTGGCAGCAATCGCCTTTGTTTTCTGTTTCTTTTTTTTTCTTTCTTTTGGATTTTTGAGACAGGGTTTCTCCGTAGCTTTTTGGTTCCTGTCCTGGAACTAGCTCTTGTAGACCAGGCTGGCCTCGAACTCACAGAGATCTGCTTGCCTCTGCCTCCCGAGTGCTGGGATTAAAGGCGTGCGCCACCACCGCCCAGCTTCGCCCTTTGTTTTCTGAGGCATTTCACCACCCAGCTCAAACTTCTTTGAGACAGTCTTGTGTTACCCAGGCTCCTTCAATCATTGGGCTCAAACAACCCTTGCTTCACCCTGAGTGGCTGGGACAAATGACGTAAGCCACCATGCCGGGCTAATGACTTCACTTTTAAAGAAATCATTAAGATCGACAAAAGTCTCTTCAGCTATATGTTCTCTACACCAGTGAGATTTTTAGCTTCGTTACGATCTTACAGACTTAATCTTTCCACTGAAGTTCTGTGGTACATGGCTATTTAGGACAATTCTATGACTCTGCTTGGGTTCAATACCCAGACTTCCCACAAAACAAGAACACAAAAACCAAACAACCTTCCCCCACCCCACCCGCAGAAAATAAAGGCACAGATATACAAGAGGTCACAAGAGGTCTGCTAAGACTGGGAGCAGAGCTCAGCAGTAGCATTCCGGAGAACCTGAGAGTTAAGTGAGTTAGTAGGCAAAGTACCTGGAAGGGTGCTGGTCACCTAGCGCGCTACACAGATGCAGTTTTCCTTGGTCTTTTCTAAAACTCTCATTCTTTGGTAAAAACCAGTTTAAAATACAAATTTGCAAATCTTTTTTTTTTTTTTTTTTATGCCAGGAAGTCAGCTTTAAATTAGAAAGGTTCAGTTGGGTGGTGGCGGCGCATGCCTTTAATTCCAGCACTTGGGAGGTAAAGGCAGGGGAATCTCTGGGACTTTGAGGCCAGCCAGGTCTACAGAGCTAGTTTCAGGACAGCTAGGACTGTTACACAGAGAAATCTTGTCTCGGAAAAAAGGTTCTTCCAGAAGTCCTTAGACTTCTCTTCAGATCTAAGCAGCTCAAATCAACCACTGCATAGGATAACAAAATGACAACGACTGGTTTAGAGGTCACATTTTCAAGACCCACTTCCTGGATGTTGGTAGAGAATGCCAAATTCCCAGTTAGCAGGACAGTGGGAAAGGTGATTAGTTACTAGCACCCACCGGAATTCAAGTGGAGGAGATCTTTGCTAGGGATGACCAAGAGCAAAGCTGTGTCTATAGCTACACCAGCACAGGCCCTGGGAGAGCACGCACGCACGCACGCACGCGTAAGAGGCACTAGAGCAGACTCCAACTGTATTATAACCAGTACCCAATGGGCCTCGCTCATTAGCCTTCACTACTTACCTAATCGTCTCAAAGCATCAATTCACTGCTGTAATGGGGATTACCCAAACTACCTAGGATTACACACTGTGATTAAATATATCCTTACTTTAGTCTGATCACTGAAGTTAAACTAGAAGCCACCTCCTGACTCAGTACTAAAAACTCTTTCTGGGACCGTGGTCAGGTCTTCTTGCACCGAAGAACTTTCACCTCACATTCTAACATAGAAAATACTAACTTAACACCTTTCTTTTTTTTTCTTCTATGAAGCCCAGGCTGGCTCTGAACTCAGAGATCCTCCTGCCTCGGCCTCCCAAGTGCTGGGATTAAAAGTGCCTGCCACTCCACCTTAAACCCTGGAGGCTGCTGTGCAGTAAAGTGTGGAAGACTCACGCTCCTGGCTGCTGCTCACTAGCTTCATCATCTTCTTTGCTATTGTTTTTCAATCTGTAAAATTGAACCTCACAGATCACCCCTGTCCTTCCAGGGCTCCAGGTGGGCTCCAAAATCATTCTCAGACTCTCCAGAGGGCTCTGGAGGGGAAAGGACTGCTATTATTGAAGGTGGGGAAGAGCGCATTGCTATCTACAGAGCGGGCGAGGCTCCAGATACACTCTTTTCCTAGCAACGAGAAAGCGCAGAACACGGGCCTTTTGCAGACTGCTAGATACCTTCCCTATGCGATTGGGTTTGTGCCTTAAGTCACTGGATGAGATGTGGGAAGTGGGAGGCCAGATCTGATTGGAAAATCACAGGCAGGGAAAATAATGTATGTTTCCCTAGGATCAGAGAGCATACGAAGTTTCAGAAATGCATGTAGGTGCCACTCTTAAAATTGGCGCGGGCCAGCCATTCACCCTTCGCCTTTTCAGTTTCATTCAGACTGAAGATTTCCACCTGCACCCATAACAAAACACCTTCACAACTTTATGTAGAGTTAAAACCGTCTCTTCCTTCCTCCAGCCCACCACTAGGGGGCCAGGCCACAAAAAAAGCAGCGTTTAAAGCTTAGATCAGGACTGAGAGAGCACCCAGTTTTAATCACTGTGTGACCTTGGATAAGTTACTTTACCACTCTAAGCCTCAGTTTCCCCAATCCGTAAAATAGGAACAACAGCAGCAACTATCCCACCAGACTGAAATTAGGTTAAACACGACACGTTAAGCGCAGGCAACAGTGCCTGAACATACATATTAGCAAATTTAAGCAGATTTTACTGACAGCAATAAATTACCAAGCTGGTTTTGTTTCTGAATTCAAAGACTTCACCATCGACTCTTTTGGGCAACGGCCTTCGTATCCAGAGTCTTCTTTTACAAAAGATCAACAGGTCTCTCTTTCCTCCTAACCAGAGTTGGCCCAGAAACCTCAAGTCTCTGGCTTGTCTATGCCAAGAAATCTTGGCTTTGGGCTTTCTAAACACTACGAAGCCTGACACCGAGTCTAGCCGAACCAGCCCATTCCTGCGCCGACTGGGACATTTTCCTGGCCTTCAAAGGCCCAAGCTGTGGTGGACCCGGCCTGCCCTTGGTTACCGGTCCGGAGCTGGCCTGCCCTGCGTCTCCTCTCCAGAGGACTCTACGTAGGCCAGGTAAGATTTCACCTCGCTCAGAAGCGCCGCGGCCAAACGCCCAGCGGAGCAGGCTCCCCGTGGTGGCGTCCAGGCCCGCCGCCCTGATCCCGCTCCCCAGCTCCACAGCAAGCGCGGGGCGAGCGGGCCGGACCCTGCCTACCGCCGGGAGGCACGAGCTCCGGCCCGAGGCCACCACGTGGGGACACCGGGGGCGCCAGGCATCCGGAACCCGTCCCGGGGGCTGCTCCCCGTGCGGCCCTGCGCCGGCCCGAAACTAGCCTGAGGGGCACTCCCGACCTGATTTCTCCTCCCATATCCATCCGGACGCTCCCGACATTTGCTTCAGACTGGACACAGGCCCTCGCCAGACCCCGCTCCCCAAGACCTCAGCCCGAGCACCCGTCTGCCGAGCTGCCTCACTCACCCATCGCGGCTCCGCTCGCTCAGACTTGGCGGCGGCCGCAGCTGTAGCTTCAGCGGCAGCTTCGGCAGACAATATGGCGGACCTGCGGGACGGCGGCCTGATGGGGACAAACATTTTACTCCATACTAAAACGCGTTCTTAACCCTCACGCCCCTTCCCTCCTGGAGATGGGCGGCTGTTTAAAGCGAACCGCAGCCACTAAAGGCGTCTACTGGGGACAGAACAGACAAGGCTAGAGGAAGACTAGAAGGGATAGATTCTGAACAATGTGTCAAGCTCTCAGCTGTTGGTTTTTATTTCTTCTTTATGGGGAGGCTTCCTTTCCCAGAAAGATATTCCTTCTTTTTATAAATAAGCCCATATAGAACTGAATATAGAATCATCTAGAAAGGGGAAGTGATTTGTTCAAGGCTATGAAGATAAGGAAAATAAGTCAAGATTAGACTGGAGTTTGTTTCTCGTTTTTGTTCAGTGGAGACAGGGTCTCTCTCTACGTCTCTGGTTCGCCTGTAACTCTCAAAATAGACCATGCAGACATTGAACTCAGAGATTCACCTACCTGTTCCTTCCTAGAGCTGGGATGAAAGGCTCCAGGCCTTTTTTTGTTTGTTGAGACAGGGTTTCGAGTATCCCAGAGTATCCTCTGGTGAGAAGAGTAAGAAGATAAGGATGACTTTGAACTCCAGAGGCCCTCCGTCCACCTCCTCAGCGCTGAGGTTACAGGTGTGTACTATCACACCAAGAGGAGCTTAAAAGATTCCCCAGTGTGTGTGTGTGTGTGTGTGTGTGTGTGTGTGTGTGTCAGAGCCCACAAACCTCATTAAGGGTAGAGGTCAGTTCTGTATTGCTTCAACACCAGGGCCACCAGTGTCTGGCTATGGTTACTGAATAAAGAAACAACAATAACAAAAATTAATAGGCTAGTATACTCTCTTTCCTAGTAATGAGGAAATTAAAGCTTTTGCCTTTTGAATCAAGGAATGTTAGGCTGATGCCTAAGCTCAACAGAGCTGGGGTTATGTGCAATCTTTAATCTCCATCTTTTGGAAGGAAATGAAGGTTCTTGTATCTGGTTCTCAGGGGCCTATCACAACAAATTGCCAAGTCTACCCACATGCCCGGCCAATTAAGGATAAAAACTCAAAAGGTCGAAGTTCTATGCCTCAACTTGAGGAAAAGGAAAACTGTGTCTACCTTCAAGCAGAACTTGCCATGCTAATTTGCCTCATCTCACAGATCTCCAGGCCCAGTTCTCCTCACCCATCTGCTGACCCGTCTGACATTAAGGACCAGAGAGAGGGCTCGGCAGGGAAAAGTGCCGATAGCCTAAGCCTGACGACTGGAGCTGCACCCCTGGGCTTTCTGGGGCACAAAGGTTTCCAACTTCTGAAACTCGCTCACTAGCTCTACACACTTTCTGTAACAAAATCACACCCGCTTGTGCGCATGCACACACAAATACTTATAAACAAAAACATTAGTGTTTGGGTTAGAACCGTAGCTCATTGGTAGAGTACCTGCCTAGCAAGCACAAGGCCCTGGGTTCAGTCCTGAGTTCTGGAAGAAGAAAATTATATATATATATATATATATATATGAAAAAGATCAGCACACACACACACACAAACAAAAGAAAGGTAACTGAATACATTAGTGTCACTCTTTTGCCTAGCAATTTCCCACGGTCTGATTTCAGGAATGTCCAAACATCTGGCGCACAAGCTCCTAGCTTCTCTGTGTAGGTAGATGCAGCTCCCGCCACAGGAACACAGCACCGTCCCTTGTCTTGTTTGACCATACAGTAAACCTTCTGAGATCCAATTCTATGATCACTGCTGCCTGTCTTCCCGGTCAGGGTATCTGTCCTCTGCTCTGGCAGCAGTATTCTGCTTTTCTATAGCTTTGCCCACTGATTGGGTCCCAAGGTATATTCCCCCGTCTTCCCATCATCTAAGGGAGGAAAGAGATCTTCCCCGTCTTTGTTGTCCCGATGTCCGGGACAGTACATGCTAAACTGTCAAATCTCTGTCCTGTCCACCAGGGCGCATCTGCATACCCTGTGGCCAAAAGTAGAAGGGCTAAGGTGTAGGCATCCCTGCACGCCTTCTCCTCGGAGTGTTCTATACTATGCCTAGTGACCACAGCTGTTTCTAGGACACAGCCTGTTCACAGTAACATCTCCCCCCTCATCCAGCCTCTGACCTTCCCGGAGACCTCTCGTTTCCTTCACTTCCATGTGGTAGGAACTACACTCTGCTTGTCCTCTCCCAACACTGGAGTGTCTCAAACCCCCTAGCCTTTCCTCTCACTGGGGTGTTTTCCTCCTCATGCCCACTAGTGGCCAGTGTAACCCCAACTGCCACCTCAGAAGGCGGAGAGCACAACAGCCTCCCCACTGGGCTGCTTTTTTCTGGTTTTTCAAGACAGGGTCTCACTATGTAGCTCAGGTTATCCTGGAACTGGCTCTGCAGACCAGGCTGACCTCAAACTCAGAGATCCACCTGCCGCTGCCTCCCGAGTGCCGGGATTAAAGACATGCACTACTACACCTGGCTTAAAACAAGATTTAAAATTACATTGATTGGGTGGAGAGTTGACTCAGCAGTTCAGAACCTTGCTTCTCTTGGGAGCACCAGGGTTTGAGTACTGGCAAACATTTGGTGGCTCCCAAACCATCTGTAATTCCAATCTCAGGGGGTTCAATGTCGTCTGGTAACTTCCAGTGGCACTAGGTACACATGTGCAGACCATATAGGCAAAGCACTCATATACATAAAAAATAAATCTGAAAATAAGTAAAAATTGCACTTATTGTGTGTGTGTGTGTGTAGGGGTTAGAGGACAACTCACAGGAGCCAGTTCTCTCCTTCCATCACATTGAGTCCAGGGACTGCACTCTGGTTGTCGGTTGTCGGGGTTGGTGCGAAAGACCTTGACCCTGTGAGCCACCTTACCGGCATTCCCTCCCCACAGTGAAACAGTGTCCTGCTTGGCACTAGGCACAGTGCAGGGTTGCAGTGACTGCGTGCTGGGAGAATCAAGACATATCCCATTAGGACAACAGGGGCACACCTTTCGGAGGATTTTTATACCCAGCTCTATCACTCCACAGCTGATCACCACAGCAACTCATTAGAGCTCCGAGTTTCAGTTCACCTGTGGGAGTGACAGCACACATCTCCCTAGGGCTGTCCAAACGATGACAAGGCTGACGGAGTATCCGCAGAAGCATCTGCACACAACTGACCTTCAGTTAGCAAAGCAATCACAGTTACCACAGCCTCTGGGATCCACAGAAGCCTACACCTCTGACTGTGCCTGACAGGCAGAAACAAGAGAAAGAACCACAGGACACAGGCTTGTTGGTAATATAAAAATAAGACTTCTTTTCTTCTTATCACATCAATTATCAAAGAAAGAAACATTACGTAACAAAAATACAAAGCTCTGGTGGATTTTTTTTGTTTTTTTTGTTTTTTCCCCCCACCCTCCCCAAACCAAACCCAACAGCCCTTAGCCAGGATGCCCTTGGGTGAAGCCTGGCTGCTGTCTCGAGGATCACCCTGGAGCTCAGGAGAACCGGTGGTCCAGGTCTCTCTGGGGACTGGCTGAGTACGAGTAGGCTTTGCCCAATACCAGGCGGTCCCGGAGCAGCTTGAAGAAGGCATAGTAGTTGCTGAAGAGGATAAGGGCCAGTGAAATGGTCTGGTGCCACTTCTCCGAGGACATTAAGGAGTACAGCTGGTAGACAATGACGGCGCCCTCCAGCAGCAAGAGGATGTTAAGGATCCTCAGTGGGTTGCTGAAAAAGAACTACCCAGGGAAGGGTAGGCAGAGGCCAGAGGGCATGCTCCAAAACCTGTTCCTTGGATGAGGGGGTCTTGGCGCATGGTAAAGGGGACAAGCCTTTGGGGTCCCATGTGTACTTGGGTGGGGGAAGACTGTGCAAGGTCGGGGTGAACTCTGCCACCTCATCTGTCTTTGCTTATAGTGTACTGCTGCTTTCACATAAGCTGTTAAAGATTCTTCTGGAAAGCCTTCTCTGAGAACGAGGTCTTGCTTGCTATTTCAAACTCTTTCTGGCCTAAAATCAACTTCTTTTTACTTATTTGTTACCAGACTGGCCTCCTGAGTGCTGTGATTAGATACAAGCACCACTATACCCTGCTCAACTGTTTTTTTTTGTTTTGTTTTTTGTTTTTGTTTTTTCGAGACAGGGTTTCTCTGTGGTTTTTGGAGCCTGTCCTGGAACTAGCTCTTGTAGACCAGGCTGGTCTCGAACTCACAGAGATCCGCCTGCCTCTGCCTCCCGAGTGCTGGGATTAAAGGCATGCGCCACCACTGCCCGGCTCCGCTCAACTGTTTTTAATGTCAACCTCTGCAGTATTGTTGGACTTGAACAAATCAGAATCCCCTGCCCTTTCTTTTTTAATACTGAACCCGGGCTTTGTATGTGCAACAGACTTTAGCTCAGCAAATCTTGTATCATCAGCATGGAAAGGTATTCCTTTATTTTTCGTTGCTAGGCATCACAAGTATGGGAAGTCTGCGCACTACAGCATCTACTGCAAGCATGGAGGACATGGTGACACCTCTTACAAGGTGTCTGGAAGGAAAACAGAAGGTAGAATTCAAGAAAAAAATGTCCAGGGATCTCCGTCTGCAAGGAAAAGAACCTCCAACTTATACTGGGAGTGGGAGAGCTGAAGGGACCAGGATGCTGGGTTCAGGCCTGGGCAGTGAGTCTAGGAACAAGACTCTTCTCTCTCTGAGATATGAAGATAACTGCCCAGATTAATGGTCTCCCAAGCTATGACCCTTAGTGCCCTGGCTCCACAGGGTCCTCCAGCTCCAGTAGAGGTCACTAGGAAATAAGGGAATTCTAGGCCCTTCAAATAGAGAAGTGTCATGAAGTTTGTGTTGGAAAAGGGGATTGGAGGCCAGCAGCCTTACTGAGTCAGGCCAAGCAAGCCTTTTCCCTCTGCTGACTCAGGCCATTTGCATGAGTTCCCAAGTTTCTCAGTAAGTTTCTCTTGATTATGTTAAACATGCATGGAGCCGGGCGTTGGTGGCGCACGCCTTTAATCCCAGCACTTGGGAGGCAGAGGCAGGCGGATCTCTGTGAGTTCGAGACCAGCCTGGTCTACAGAGCTAGTTCCAGGACAGGCTCCAAAGCCACAGAGAAACCCTGTCTCGAAAAATCCAAAAAAAAAAAACAAAAAAAAAAAAACCATGCATGGATACAGGAAGGAATCAGCAGTATTCCCTCCACTGCTAAGATCTCTCTGCCTTCCCCCCTTACCCCCCTCTTTCTCAGTTGTAGGCTTAAAGGCATAAGCCACCAGGACCCGCAGAAGCCTTTCTTTGATTATATGAGCATCTCCCCCTCTAGCCAGTGCTCTGCAGCAAGGGAGCTGCAGCTATGCTCATCTGTGTGAGCACCCTTTGGCTGCATGTGTGCACCGTCCTCCTCTGGGTTTTGGAAACAGTGAGAACAGCCATCATCATCCTGTTAAACCCACCCACTCCCTGACCTGAAGATCAGGTACCACCCTCCTGCCCAGAAAAGAGCACTCACGTGGAACCGGAAGTGGGAGACATCAGAGGGGATGGCGACATTGTAGTGGCCCACGGCTTTGTAGACATTCTTACTGTGCTTCACCAGCACACCCTGTGGCCACATGCACTCTTCAGTCCACCTGGAGGCACAGTCCAAGAGTACACTTTGTCCCCAGCTCATCCATGAAAACGGGTACTAGAGGATCGGGCACAGGGTGGTCACTAGGGCTCTACTTCCATTTCTATCACGCTGACACTGGGACTCCGCCTCTGGTCCCAGCTGCCTTCTCTATAAAATGGGATGACAACCCTAAGTAACTCACTGCACTGACATGTCTAGGGGTAGGGGGTTAGGAAGAAAACCCTTTTCCTTCCTACTTGCCTCACTTGTAACCTCCTAGGGGTCCCCAGAATCAGGAATAAATGTTTAAAATGTTCTGAAGTGGGGGCTGGAGAGATGGCTCAGCCGTTAAGAGCACTGGCTGCTCTTCCAAAGGTCCTGAGTTCAATTCCCAGCAACCATATGGTGGCTCACAACCATCTGTAATGAGATTTGGCGCCCT
Organism: Microtus oregoni; assembly: GCF_018167655.1. NCBI lineage: Eukaryota > Metazoa > Chordata > Mammalia > Rodentia > Cricetidae > Microtus > Microtus oregoni. The sequence continues at coordinate 23,234,435 of NW_024543064.1, read as the reverse complement.
CTTCTGGCGTGCGGGCATACATGGAGGCAGAATGTTGTATACATAATAAATAAATCTTTAAAAAAAAAATTCTTAAAATGTTCTGAAGGTTCTCCAAGATCCCAGGGATTTGACATGGCTTCTTGAGCTCTTATACAGCATCCTTGACGTCCACTGCACTGCTCATATCCCTGCCTAAGTCACTCCCTCCAAACAGACTGACCTTCCCGATGCCGAGCTGAAAGGTTCTTTCTCATCTTTCCAAATCTATCATCCTCCAGAAAGCCTTTCTCAAACTCTACAAAACCGAGTATCTTTTATTGTTCCTTGAAGTTCCTGCTACTTACTGGTCTACATTCCCCAGGGTTTGCCATTACTTTGCTTCCTAGTCTGTATCATTCCTTTAGGAAGTAGACAGCATCTACTTCCTGCCTGTGTCCTCAGGGCATGCCACAAAACCTGGCACCTCCAGCTATCTGCATCTCTCGTGCACCCTATACTCCTGCTGCAGTGATTCATTCCCTTAAATACACGGCCACAAGGTAGAACACTGAATGGAAGAAGCTGGACACAGGAGTGATTACTTAGGCCAGCGGTGGTATACGCCTTTAATCCCAGCACTTGGGAGGCAGAGGCAGGTGGATCACTGAGTTTGAGGCCAGAACAAGTTCCAGGACAGCTGGGCTATTCAGAGAAATCCTGTCTTGATTAAAAAAACAAAAAACAAAAAACAAAAAAACAAAAAAAACCCAACCAACCACACAGGAGTATCTACTTATGATTTCATTTATATAAAGTTCTGGAATATGCAAACTAAATTTTATGTACAATTTCATTTATATAAGGCTCTAGAACAGAAAAATCCAACCTATGGTGAAAGAAATGGTAGGTAGCTAGGTGTAGGTGTGTGTGTGTGTGTGTGTGTGTGTGTGTGTGTGTTGGGGGAGGTTTATCCTGGGAAGGACCATGAAGATTATTTTCTATGGAGCTAGAAATTTACCATACTTTGATATAGGTAGTAGGTTAAATGAACGTTTATGCCTTTGTCAAAACTTTAAAAGAGCTGGGAAAAAAAAATAAAATAAAAGAGCTGGGAATGGTGGCACACACCTTTACTCCAAGCACTCAGGGGGCAGAGGCAGGCAAATCTCTGAGCTTGAGGCCAACCTGGTCTATATAGTAAGTTCCAGGAAAGCCAGGGCTACACAGAAAACCCTGTCTCAAAAAAAAAAAAAAAAAAAAAAAAAAGAGAGAGAGAGAGAGAGAGAGAGAGTGAGAAAGAGAAAAAAAAAAACCAAAAAACTAAAACCAAAGAATTGTAAAATTTGTAGTTTAGTTGCCGGGTGTTGGTGGCGCACGCCTTTAATCCCAGCACTCGGGTTCCGGGTTAGATACAGACAGGTAGCATGCTTGCTTTCTTTTTTCTTTTTCTGGTTTTTCAAGACAGGATTTCTCTGTAGAGCCCTAACTGTCCTGGAACTCACTCTATAGACCAGATTGGCCTCAAACTCAGAGGCTGCCTCTTCCTCCCAAGTGCTGGGATTAAAGGCGTGCGTCATTACATCTGACTACATTCTCTCCTTCTATTCCTTCTTCTCTCCAGCATAGGTGGGTAAGCCAAGCCCTCTTATGGAGCATTCACTAAGGTCACTTCTCTCTGAACCTCCTAAACCCAGCAGGAAAGGATCCTGATTGACAGGAGCATTAATACAAGGCAGTTGGCCTTGGAGCTCTCGGTTTGTGCTTCTACCTTAGCTGGCCTCTCTCTACAAAGCTGTCCTAGAAGCCTCCTCTCGGCTGGCATCAGTTGCAGGTATGAGAACCATCAATGAGAGAGGATTAGTATAATTGTGACAGGGACTCGGCTGAAGGAAGGTTAGCTCAGCACCCCAGGGCTCCTGTGCAGGGAGACATGAACTTCCGCTCTGGGAACAGTGTTAGCCTGCAGCTAGACCTTTTGCTCACAATCTTAGCTAATTTTCATGTGGTTATCCTCCTGCATCAGTCTGGGAACTTCTTAGAGATTTCATGTATTGTTTCACCCCTACAGCTCTCCCTCCCTGGCCAGGCTTTGCCATGAGCTGACAGAACGGCTTCTTGTCCTCACTGAGGTTTTGAAAAGAACACATTGCAGAGGTTCTTTCTACTGTGCAAAGTCCTCTATAGCTCCCCTTAGCTTACAGGTCAAAGAGCAAGCTCCTCTGCCAGATGCAGAGCTCCAGGCCTGGGATGGCGTAGGTAGAAGCGAATGACAACTGAAGGAGCAGACAATGCAATGGGTAGGGGACGAGTGGGCAGGAGTAAAGAATGACTGCATGCAGGAGCAGGAAGTCAGAAAGTGAACGAGAAAGTCAGCGCGTCCCTGCATTAGCACCTGTGCCCTCCCACATGCAGCACAGCTGCAAGGTCCCCACAAAGAACAGGTCTGTCTAGAGCTCCACCATACGCTAGATACAAGTTCTAATATATAAGACAAGTTTAATAACCATTTGCTGGCCAACTGAACGAGTCAATGAGAAGATGGGAAGTAGCTTCATACTGTGACCAGGAGAACTAGGGTAGTTGGCCAGGGCAGGGTGGGGCAACTCACGGGTGCTGCAGCACGTTGGAGCAAAGAGCTGGGTCCACCTTTTGCCAGCAGCCCAGATGGGCAGCAGCCTTGTGCAGCAGGTCGCAGTAGCTGGCGGGAAGCAGGTGCTGCATGAGGATCACAGAGGTGCTGATGGACACCAGCAGGAAGAGCTCGCAGGACCAACGCTTGTCATAGTAATGTGTATTCTGGGGAGAGCAGGAGGTGGGTGAGGCTCAAAATGTCCACGACGGCCCCACACCCTCGTCCTTCCCTGATTCGACCTAGAAGCCAGGGTTGACCTTGGAGATTTCAGGATGGCCTGAAATCAACAATTACACATGTTGGAAGGGCAGCTCAGATCCTATGTCCACCAGCTTTCTATAATGGAACATTGCTCTGCCACCCACTCGGCAGGTACCCAAAGGAAAGAGTGGAGCAGTCTCGGCTCTGCTGCACATGAACAACTCTGGGACTTCTGGCAAATAATTTAACTCGTCTATGCTCTCCTTTCTTCTTTAGTTAGATGAGAGTAAGGGGAATCACCACCAACCCAGGCATCAGAGAGAGTCTGTACATAGCAAAGTTCTCTGCCGGCAGAGTCCTCAACACATCCAATTTAAAAAAAAATGATGTCATGTGGGGCTAGAGATGTGTCTCAATAGTTAAGAGCATTGACGGCTGTTCTTCCAGAGGACCTGGATTCCCAGCACTGACATGGTGACTCATAACTATTTCTAACTCCAGTTTCAGCGAACCTAATACCCTCTTCCGGCCTCTGAAAGCACCAGGCACATAAGTGGTACATAGACCTATACATGCAGGCAAAAACACCCACACATACAAATTAGAAGACAAATTATTTTATGTGATGTACACGAGTATTTTGCCTCCATGCGTGTCTGTGTACCACGTGCATGCAGTATCCGCAGAGAACAGCTTTCACCGCCAATCTTTTTTTTTTTTTTAATTCGATTTGTTTTTTGAGACAGGGTTTCTCTGTGTAGCTCTGGCTGTCCTAGAACTATCTCTGTAGACCACGCTGACCTCAAACTCACAGAGATCCACCTGCCTCTGCCTCTCAAGTGCTGGGATTAAAGGTGTGCATCAACACCACCTGGCTTCTAACTCCAATCTTTGAAGTTTATCCTGTGGCCAGAGAGCTGGTTCAGGAGGTAAAGGCACCTACTTCCAGAGCTCACAACCTGAGTTCAATCTCCAGCACCCAGATTGTGGAAGCGGAGAACCAACTCCCACAAGCTGCCCACTGACACACACCCACACACCCACACACCCACACACACCCATGTTACCACACTGCATCCCGGAGCAAGATTTCCAGTCTATTACAGCCAAGGAGGTGCCTTCCCAGAAGCTGAGAAGAAAGGGGACACCTTTGAGGTCACTAAGATCTGATGACTCTTGTTTCTTTCTTTCAAGATTTATTTCTTGCCGAGTGGTGGTGGTGCACACCTTTAATCCCAGCACTCAGGAGGCAATGGCAGGTGGATCACTGTGAGTTCGAGGCCAGTCTGGTCTACAAGAGCTAGTTCCAGGGCAGGCTCCAAAGCCACAGAGAAACCCTGTCTCGAAAAACCAAAAAAAAAAAAAAAAAATATTTCTTTTATGTGTATGAATATTCTGCCAGCATTTACGTACGTATACCACATGCAGAAGAAGAGGGTAGCAGAACCCATGGAACTAAAGTTACAATCGTGAAACACTGCTGGGTTGTGGTGGCACACACCTTTAATCCCAGCACTGGGGAGGAGAGGCAAGCGGATCTCTGTGAGTTTGAGGCCAGTCTGGTCTACAGAGCTAGTTCCAGGACAGCCAGGGCTGTTACACAGAGACACCCTGTTTCGAAAAAACAAACAAAAAAAGGACATCAACAATTATGAGGCACTGGGAACCGAACCCTGCTCATGAACTGCTGAGTCATCACTCCTGCCCTAGCTCCTGACTTCTTTATTCAATGGCAAAACAGGACACTCAGACCCATGCCAAAGCAGCCACTGACTTACCAAGTCTCTTCCATTAATCAGGAGTACTTGGATAGGTCACTCCCTTTAAGGGAACCTTATTCTCTTTATTCCAGATCTCCAGAGGAGATATCCAATCAAAACTGGTAGAGATGAGCCTGGGAAGACGGCTCAATAGGTAAAGCATTTGGTGCACAAGCAAGAGTAACTGACTTCTGGTTTCAATACCTATGCTCGGTATGGTGGCTCAGCATCTGTATATCCAACACTGGGAAAGCAGAGACAGGAAGATCTCTGGGTCTAGCCAAAACAGCAAGCTCCAGATTCAGTGAGAGACCATCTCAAGAAATAAGGTGGATGGGGCTGGAGAGATGGCTCAGAGGTTAAGAGCACTGTTCTTCCAAAGGTCCTGAGTTCAATTCCCAGCAGCCACATGGTGGCTCACAACCACCTGTAATGAGGTCTGGCGCCCTCTTCTGGCCCACAGGCATACATGCAGACAGAATGCTGTATGCTTGATAAATTTAAAAAAAATATATGGTGGAAAGTTACTGAAAAAGACACCCAATAACAATCTCTGGCTTCACCTACATACATGCACAAATGCACTCTCACATGTGCGCGCACACACAAATAGAAAACGAATAACAAAACCCCAGGAGAGTTACTTATACAAGAGGGCTCAGGGGAGGGCGGCAAGCCACTTTGCTGGTGTTGAGCTATGTACCTTGACAAACCAAACAGGAACAAAGGCCACGTAATAGGCGCTCAGCATGGAGCTGACAAGCACTTCCTTCATGCGCCAATTGAAGTCCATTTTGAGGAACTCCACCTCATTGCGGATGAGGCTCGGTGACAAGCAGCAGGCATGGGTAGGCATGGCTTCTGGGCCATACAGCTGTCGAGTGTGCTGCTTCCACGTCTCCCGCAGTGTCAGCAGGTAGTCCCGACTCCTTGCCAGACCACTGACCGCCTCTCGGGGCCCCATAGAAGCCACATGGCTGAAGAGGTTCGTCTTGCGAAGATCATAGTTCAGCTGCAGGAACGGAATGTACATCCCAAACCTGCTGCAGAAGACAGTGATGAGGCCAGGACTGTCCAAGGGTCAGAATCCCAACTCTCAACCTGGGGGTAGCGGGGTGGGCACACAACTCTGCTTTTTCCTCTGGGCCTCAGAGCTCCTGGATACTCAGAGAGGAAAATCTACTCATTCTCCTATACCTCCGTCTTTCCATCCAAGTCAATGAAAACACATCTCAGCATCAAGCACATGCTGGAACTGAGGATATGGTAGGAAGCAAGAAGGAAGGTCTTTCCTGCATGGTGATAACTAACAATCACCATAGCAACCCACATTCATTGAGCACAGTCTATGATTCAGCCTAAGTCTTTTTTTTCCTTTTTCCTTTTTTCCCCCCCAAGACAAGGTTTCTCTGTGTAGTTCTAGCTGTCCTGGAACTCACTCTGAAAACTAGGCTGGCCTCAAACTCAAGAGATCTATCTGTTTCTGCCTTCTGAGTGCTGGGATTAAAGACATGCTCCTCCACCACCTGGCTCAGACTAAGTATTCTACATGAAGCCTCTTCTTATAAGAATAACAAGCCAGTGGTGGAGGCGCACACCTTTAATCCCAGCACTCAGGAGGCAAAGAGAAGTAGATCTCTGCAAGTCTGAGGCCAGCCTGGTCTACAGAGCGAGTTCCAGGACGGCTGTTACACAGAGAAACCCTGTCTCGAAAAATCAAAACAAAACAAAACCAAAGAATAAGGGTGAGAAAGCTGGGGTGTTAACTCAATAGTTAAAGAGTGCTTACACCTCTTCAAGCCAGGTTCGGTTCCCATCACCCATACATCCTGCAGCACACATAATAAATTCATAGGCTCAAACACATACATATAGAAAAATGGAGAAAAAGACCAAAACAAAAAAGACTCTGAAAGACAAAACAGAGTAAAGGTAGAATAAAGATATTTTGGACATATAAGGACATAAAACACATATTTCCCAAACAGTCATTGCTAAGGCCATTACCTGACAATGCACTTAGCAAAATAAGGGAGAAACCCAAGAAGGCATGGGATTTAAGAAAGCATGCAATTCAGGAGGGCAGCAAGGGAAGTCCCAGGCTGAGCTACACAGCAAACCTACAAAGCAAGCCTTCATTCTAGAGCAGGAGGATGGAGGCCTAAGGTGGGAGACCTCTGGGAGGGAGGGAATGGGCGCCAGGTAACAGGTGGCATGCTGGAGGGGCTGGGTAAATATGAGGGTTTAGTGAAAGGCCATCTTTCTTTTGTCACCAAGAAACAAGGCAATTACAAACTCCACTGAAGGGTGCTATTATTTAAATACGAAGCACACTAACTACAGCAGGAGCTTAAGGACTGACAGACGCAGGGAGAAACCATCTGACTCTTACACTCGCAAGTCTTTTCACGAGGCCCAAGATCACAGCCTAGGAACTACAATGAATGTTATTTTTGCACTCTTCCTAAGGAAACAAACTTAGCGGTGCTTAACTTTTATAATTAGCTTCAGACAAAGATGGAGAGCTTAGATGTGGTTATATAAGAGAATGAGAATACCAGCCTTGACACATAAATGCCTACAGTCGCCAGGAAGTGAGAGGAGGAAAGAGAAAAGAACGGAGGGGTGGTGGTGGCTAGAGTCCTAATATTTTTTTTCTAAAATAAAAGAAAATCTAATCATGTGCATACGGTAGTGTGTACATGTGAATATGTGCATTGTGATGCAGGCACTCCCAGAGTCCAGAAACGGGATTGTGTCCCCTGGAGCTAGAGTTACAGACAGCTGTCAGCTACAAACACTGAGAACTGAACTCCTGTCCCCAGGTAGAATATGTGCTTCTAACCACTGAGCTGAGCTCCAATTGTAGGGAGTCAGCGTGCATGTGCTTGCACGCTGTGTGTGGTATACTTGCAGATGCGCTCATCTCCTATCCAGGGTATATAAGAAACCAGAAACAGCGCTGATTTCTCCTTAGAAGGGAAATGAGATGACTGGGAGGTAGCAGCAGTCAAGGCAGGCTTTTTTTTTTTTTTTTTTTTTTAGTTTTTTCGAGACAGGGTTTCTCTGTGGCTTTGGAGCCTGTCCTGGAACTAGCTCTGTAGACCAGGCTGGTCTCGAACTCACAGAGATCCGCCTGCCTCTGCCTCCCGAGTGCTGGGATTAAAGGCGTGCGCCACCATCGCCCGGCAAGGCAGGCTTTTAAAATTTACACTATTATATCTTTTTTTGTTTGGTTGGTTTTTGTTTTTTGTTTTTTTTCGAGACAGTGTTTCTCTGTAACTTTGTTTCCTGTCCTGGAACTAGCTCCTGTAAACCAGGCTGGCCTCAAACTCACAAAGATCCACCTGCCTCTGCCTCCCGTGTGCTGGGATTAAAGGTGTGTACCACCACCGCCCAATTTACACTATTATATTTTGATTTAAAAAATTATTTACTTTTAGGGCTGGGCAGTGATGCTCAAGGATGCCAGAAGAGTGTGTCTGGATCTTTTGCAACTGAAACTGCAGTGGTCAGTACCATGTGAGTGCTGGGAATGGAACCCAGAGCCTCTGAATGAGCAGCCAGAGCATCTAACTGGCTACAGAGGAAAATCCTGTCTCAACACGCGGCCCCCACAAAACCCCAAACATTAAATAAACAAGACAAACAAACAAAAAAATAAGCCAGGCTGTGGTGGTGCATACCTTTAATCCCAGCACTTGAGAGGCAGAGGCAAGCAATCTCTCTGAGTTCCAGGCCAGCCTGGTCTACAGAGTGAGTTCAAGGACAGCCAGAGCTACACAGAGAAACTCTGTCTTAAAAAACCAAAAAAAAAGAAAAGGAAAAAAAAAATCAACCAAAAAAACAAACAAATATAAATCCCACAACTTAAATTATATGAATATATTAGCTAATTATAAAATTAATAAGAGTTTTAAGTGACAAACAAAGGTATAGATAAAATAATTTAAATAGTAAGACATGGAGGAACATGCCTTTAGTCCCATTAGAGAATCAGAGACAGGCAGAGCACTGTAAGTTTGATGCCAGCTTGGGCTACACAATGAATTAGTTCTGGGTCGGCTAGGGTTATACAATGAGACCCTATTTCAAACAAAAAAATAAAGCAAAAACCTAAAAAACACTGTAAGTAAAAGTTTTTATTTATTTATTTTGGGTTTCTATTTTTACTTTGTAAAATATTTTTATGGTTTATTTAACTTTTACTTTATGTGCATTGGTGTGAAGGTGTGAAGATCCCTTACAACTGGATCTTCAGACAACTGTGAGCTGCCATGTGAGTGCTGGGACTTGAACCCAGGTCCTCTGGAAGAGCAGTCAGTGCTCTTAACCACTGAGCCATCTCTCCAGCCCATATTTTGGGTTTTTAGAGTCAGGGGTTTCTCTGTAATGGAGCCTGTTCTGGAACTAGCTCTTGTAGACCAGGCTGGCCCCAAAAGTACCTGCCTCTGCCTCCTACCACCTGGCTGACTGTTGATTTTTTTTTGAGATAGAGTTTCTCTGTGTCCCAGAACCCACTTTGTAAACCTGGCTAGCATTGAAGTCAGAGATCTGCCTGCCTCTGTCTCTGGGACGAAAAGTGTGCACTATCACTGCCTGGCTTTTTAATTATTTACTTCTATTGTGAGGGTGTCAGGTCCCCTGGAACCAGAGTTACAAACAGTTATGAGTTGTCAAGTGGGTACTGGGAACTGAACCCAGGCCTCTGGCAGGGCAGTCATCTCCCTAACCCCCAACTCTCCTTTTTAGGACAGGGTCTTGTTTGACAGTTCTGGCTGTCTTTCAACTACATAGATACGGCTGGCCTCAAACTCTGCCTGCCAGCCAAGTGCTGTGATTAAAGGCCTACACCACTATACCCAGCTTTTGGGGGTGGGGTGGAAGGTCTCATGTAACCTCAACTTTGCTATGCAGCTGGTAAAAACTCCCCTGCTTCCTGAGAGCAGGGATTATATGACTGTACCATGACTCCCAGCTAAGAGACTTATTTTACCAGGCAGTGGTGGCCCATGCCTTTAGCCCCAACACTCCGGGAAGCAGAGGCAAGCTCATCTCTGAGTTCAAGGCCAGCCTAGTTTACAGAGCAAGTTCCAGGACAGCCAGGGCTACAAAGTGAAATAGTGAAATCCTATAGCAGGGAACTAGAAACCTGGATAGTGGGATTGGAGGCTGTTTTATCTTTTAACTATATAAATTTACTTTTTATATTGATTTAACTTTTTAACTAAGTTAATTTATTTACTGTTTCGTTTTGTTTTCTTTTGTTCGAGACAGGATTTCACTGTTTAGCTCTGGCTGTCCTGGAACTTGTTCTGTAGAGCAGACTGGCCTCAAACTCAATGATCCACCTGCCTCTGCCTCTGGAGTGCTGGGACTAAAGATGTGTGCCTCCACCGCCCGAATTAATTTAGTTACTGGAAGCAAGGGGTGAGCAAGGAAGGGAGACACGCCACAGCACACCTGTCTATGTCAGAGGACAACCTGAAGGAGCTGGTTCTCTTCTTAGCCATGTGGGTCCCAGGGTGTCAGGGGAGCACCTTTCCTCACCGAGCCATCTCATTGGCCCAGTGTGTTAAAACTCATAACAAATGTAGGGGAAATACTCTGTGCAGTGGTTCTAATCGCATTGATATTGAAGGGGTACAAAAATATGTGTACTTGTTACAAGGAAAAGACAGAATCTCACAAATGCAGACAAATCCAAGTGTGGAAACACGAGGGCCAGTAAGACGGCTCAGCAGGCAAGGGGCTTGCGGCCAAGTCTGACATCCTGAGTTTGGTCCAGGAAGCCCCAGGGTGAAAGGAGAACCTACTCTTGCAACTTCACCTCTAGCACTGCAGCACACACACCACTCTACACACGCAAATAGATAAAATCCTCTATTTCTTTTTTTACAAACAGGGTTTCTCCTGCCAAGTGGTGGTGGTGCACACCTTTAGTCCCAGCACTTAGGAGGCAGAGCCTGGAAGATCTGAGTTCAAGGCCAGTCTGGTTTACAGAGCCTAGGACACCCAGGGCTACAGAGAAACCCCATTTCACAAAACCTTATAAATAAAATGAAATAAATATAAAGGAAGGAAGGAAGGAAGGAAGGAAGGAAGGAAGGAAAGAGGGTGTAAACTGTATAGTTGTGACTAGCCTGGTCCTCAATATACAGACCAGGCTAGTCTCAAACTCAAAGAATTCCACCTTCCTCTACCTCCAGCATGCTGGGATTAAAGGCATGAACCTCCACATTCAGCAAATAAAATAAGAATTAAAAAAAAAAGCGGGAGTGGTGGAACGGTAGAACATGCCTTTAATCCCAGCACTTGGGAGGCAGAGGCAGGTGGATCTCAATGAGTTTGAGGCCAGCCTGGTCTACAGAGCGAGTTCCAGGACAGGTTCCACAGAAAAACCCTGTCTGGGGGGAAAAAAAAATTCCAATAAGCACAGTGTATATCCATTACAGGTATTTTCTTCCCCATAAATTCACCTACCCATAAAATGTTAGCCCAACACAGAAGTGCTTCAAGGAAAGACTGGCAGAAACAAACGGAACTAGACAAGGTGAACCCTGCCTGCTTACCAAAATATCAGCCATCTACCATCACATGTAGTATGATATGATGATTAAAAAAGTCCAGTGATGGCGTGGTTGCATACACTGGTCACCTCAGCACCCCAGAGACACAAGTAAGAGCATCAAGAGTTCAGAGTCACAGCTTGAACTCAGCTACACAGCAAGCTGGAGCCAGCAAGGACTACACAAAATCCTGTCCAAAAAAAACCCAAATCAATACAGCTTCTGTAGAGGGCCAGGGATGTAGCTCAGCCGCAGGGTGCTTGTTTGAAATGCACGAGCTCGTAGGATTCGTTTCTAGTACCACAAGACTAAGAAACAAAACAATTTTGGTTTCTCTATGTAACAGTCTCAGCTGTCCTGAAACTCACTTTGTAGACCAGGCTGGCCTCAAACTCTGCCTCTCAAGTGCTGGGATTAAAGGTGTACATCACCACCATCTGGTACAAAAAAGGCTTTTAAAAGACAGATGTCGACTATCCTGAGTGAGGTAAGCCAGACCCAAAAAGAGGAACATGGGATGTACTCACTCATATTTGGTTTCTAGCCATAAACAAAGGACATTGAGCCTATAATTAGTGATCCTAGAGAAGCTAAATAAGGAGAACCCAAAGAAAAACATATAGGCATCCTCCTGAATATTAACCTTCATCAGGCGATGAAAGGAGACAAAGACAGAGACCCACATTGGAGCACCGGACAGAAATCTCAAGGTCCAATTCAGGAGCAGAAGGAAAGAGAGCATGAGCAAGGAACTCAGGACCGCGAGGGGTGCACCCACACACTGAGACAATGGAGATGTTCTATCGGGAACTCACCAAGGCCAGCTGGCCTGGATCTGAAAAAGCCTGGGATAAAACCGGACTTGCTGAACATAGCGGACAATGAGGACTACTGAGAACTCAAGAACAATGGCAATGGGTTTTTGATCCTACTGCACGTACTGGCTTTGTGGGAGCCTAGGCAGTTTGGATGCTCACCTTACTAGACCTGGATTGAGGTGGGTGGTCCTTGGACTTCCCACAGGGCAGGGAACCCTGATTGCTCTTTAGGCTGATGAGGGAGGGGGACTTGATTGGGGGAGGAGGAGGGAAATGGGAGGCGGTGGCGGGGAAGAGACAGAAATCTTTAATAAATAAATAAATTAAAAAAAAAAAAGACAGATGTCGAGGTTGGAGAGATGGCTCAGTGGTTAAGAGCATTGCCTGCTCTTCCAAAGGTCCTGAGTTCAATTCCCAGCAACCACATGGTGGCTCACAACCATCTGTAATAAGGTCTGGTGCTCTCTTCTGGCCTGCAGGCATACACACAGATATAATACTGTATACATAACAAATAAATAAATATTTTTTTTAAAAAAAGACAGATAGGGGCTGGAGAGATGGCTCAGCGGTTAAGAGCATTGCCTGCTCTTCCAAAGGTCCTGAGTTCAATTCCCAGCAACCACATGGTGGCTCACGACCATCTGGAATGAGGTCTGGTGCCCTCTTCTGGCCTTCAGGCATACACACAGAAAGAATATTGTATACATAATAAATAAATAAATAAATAAATAAATATTTTAAAAAAATCTCTTCTATAAAAAAAAAAAGACAGATGTCAGTCACATAATATAAATCTAAAAGTGATGGAGAAGAGTGCTTGCCTAGCATACAGGAAGTTCCGGGTGGGATCCCTAGCACCACAGATACTGAGCAGGAAGGCAAAAACCTCCTGAGGTGGAGGCTGGAGGGTCAGCCTCAAGGTTAGCCCTCAAATTCAAGGTCAGGCTAGTATATAAAAACCTCTCTTTTGGAGGTGATAGCTCAGTGGTTAAGACACTTGTTACTCTTTGCAGAAGACTTGGGTTCAGCTTCTAGCACCCACATGGCAGTTCATAACTGTCCTAACTCCAAACCCAAGGGATCTGACACCACCTTCCTGCCTGCCTCCAAAGGCACTTCATACACATATAGACATGCAACCAAAATATTCATATACTTAAAGACTGGTGTGTGCATGTGTATTTTTGTTTTGTCTTTCTGAGACAGGGTTTCTCTGTAGAGCCCTGGCGGTTGTGGACTATTCCTTTATAATGTGTGAAGATGTGTCACTGTGATTGTTCAATAAAAAGCTAAACGGCTAATAGCTAGGCAGGAGGCATAAGCAGGACTTCTGGGCAGCGCTGGGTCACCAGCTGGATGCAGAGAGGTAAAAGCCATGGCTTATGGGGCAGCACACAGATGAATAGAAACGGGTTATTTAAGTTCTAAGAGCTAGGGGGACAAGCCCAGGCTATAGGCTGAGCTTTCATAATAAGTCTCTGTCTCATTTCTGTGAGCTGGCAGCCCAAAGAAAAATCCGTCTAAATCTAGCTATTCTGGAACTCACTGTGTAGACCAGGTTGCCCTTGAACTCAGAGATCCAGCCACCGTTTATCTCCTGAAAGCTGGGATTAAAGGTGTGTGCCACCACCACCTGGCTGATAAATACCTTTTAAACTCACAAAAAACCCCTGCTTACAGTACAGCGGGTGTGACAGGCACCTAAGCCAGCAAGTTCTTAGTCCTGTAGCATAGGGAACCGGAGGACCCAGCTCTGAGGCTTTCCAAGACCCAGAAAGGACAAGGTCAGGAAGTAACTGTTAATGCCCTGGTAGCCAGAAGACTGTTGGAGTCTGGATCGGAAAAGGGCAGTTCTGGGCCCTTCCCAGATACCATCTCTCCATCTTGAACAATTGAATTTCCGGTGGGGCAGGCAATGGGCTAAGCAGACACCGAGACAAACATACATGTGCTTATGCAGACAATATACACCCAGGTCTATTTCACATACAGACATGCATAGAGACATGTAAACAAAGACATGGAGAAGCATCAGGAGATTTCATAAACACTGAGGGGGGAGGGAGAGAGGTGAAAGGGGAGGAGGATATGAGGGATACAGTGAGAACAGTACCCTGCCCCCACAGAAAAAAAAAAAGAGAGAGAGAGAAAGGAAAGGAAGACAGAGACACAAAGAAAGCCCAATCATTTCAATCTGCAAATGTTCCCCTGGGTATTCATTAGATCTGAATCCGATTCCAACCTCCCATCAGTAGAGATGGAATAGCTTATACCACTTCAATTTCTTCTGCAAAAGAAAAAAACCTAATCACCCTGATCTCAGGAGATGTCACTAGACATCGTGAGAGGTCACTGCTGCTGCCTGCCTGCGAGTCCGCCAGATATGGAGGGAGGCCTGATTACCCAGCCATACGAAGGACAGAGTCAAGCGTCTGGTGCTAGGCAGTGAGGGCTGAGGTGAGGGTACTCACGGATAGCAGAGGAACAGGAGGTTCAGGAAGGAGTAGGTCCTGAAGAGGTGGATGAGGGACCGGCACAGACTCCAGCCTGTTGCCGTGAGAACGGTGAAGCGGGTGAGGAACAGCAGGATGGAGCGAAAGAGGGAGACCTTCCCCCTCTGAGAAGCCTGGGTCGGGGTGAGATATGACAGGATGGGGCCTTGGATGGAGGCCACAGGAGTCATGCCCAAACCCCACTGGACATGGCCTATAATCCCACCCAGGGAAAGGTGCACAGCAGGCTGGGAGGAGCCTGGTACAGTCAGTCTTCCTGATACCCAGTGGGTTGGGAGAGCCAATGGACATCATTAACATTCTTCAAATAAGTCCACGAGGACCTCAAAGAAATGCCTTAGGGTTAAGGGTTGGTTAGGTGTCTTCTTGGCATCCCAGGGGAAAAGGGGAGTCCCAAAGTCCCTGGCCAGCCTCTAGGACCCAATCACCTCCTTCACGATGGACCCAATGAAGCGGCGGCCCAGCACAATGGTGGTCACCATCAGCAAGTTGAAGTCGATCAGGTGGAAGTTCTGTCGGGGCAGAGGCCTGGGGGTCACATGGGCTGCTTCTCCACACACAGGTTTTTCTCATACCCATTACCTCCCACTGCCCAGTCCTTTCCACAGAGACTGTCCCCATTCTCTGACCTTCATTGGCCTCCAGCTGACTCAGGCCAGGAAATTACCTAGAGGAGTAGAACAGGACCCAGAGCAGGGAAGTGGGACAGTCCCTGGGGATAAGAGAGTGGTGTGTGAGCACTCTTGCTCTAACACCATGTCCCTGAACCTCCTCTTCTGTCCAGAGTTCTTTCCACCCCTGGAACATTCATACAGTCCCATGACTCATCTCTCAGACAGGCCTTAAGACCCAGTCTGTGTCAGATTCAAATCTGCTAGCCTCACAGTGCCCAGCATAGTCCTAAGCACACCAGAAATAGTTAAGAACCATCAGTTCTGTTCCTTCTACCTTCATCAGGCCCAGTATGGAGCCAGGTATATAGTGGTGCTTGGTAAGCTATGCTAAATTTAAACCAAGCAACACGTACAGGTGCACATGCATGCGTGCACATCACACACACGGGACCGTGATTGAGCACATACCAGGGAGGTGTGGGAGGGTGGGTGGGAGGGTGGGTACCACCAGACTGTCTTATAGATGTTGATGTAGTGCACGAACAAGGCTATGAGCTGGCAGAAGAAGAGCTGGAGCTCAAACAGAATGCTGGCCTGGACTGGCAGCTCGGGAATCTTGCAGTGCTGCAGAGGCACAACTGTCTGGGCGGCCAATGGAGGGCTGGAGAGGCCCGTCCCAGAACTGGTCCTGGAGAGAGAAAATAGTAACATTAGGAGTGAACCTGAGGACCCAATGGGAAAAGCTTCTGGAGCACAGGCCTGTGGATTCCATCAGCTCACGGGGATGGAGTCCTCCTTAGCTTGCCTGGGAGACAAAGGACATGAGAAAAGAGCCTTTCCTCCCGATTTGACTCCAGTCCCCCCACTTCCCAGGAGGGAGTTATTAGGCTTGCTTTACAGATAGGGAAAGGCGGTCCAGAGGCAGATGGCAACCCGTGCAAGCCAGCAGTAAATCAGGACTAGAACTCAACTGGAACCAAGGGCTGAGGTCTGTCTGCTTTACCCAGTCTCATGGCATCTTTTCAAGTGAACACCCTCGAAGCTTGCTCTGGTTTTTGCGGCTGCTCAGACCCCTCTAACTCTACCTGATATGTAGGACACAGTGCATCCTAACATCCAGTAAGGGACCCTGGCCTCCACACTGCCACAGGAAGGAATGAGATGCAGAGGGGGCTTACCTGGCTCGAGAACGGACGCTGGTCACGGATGCACTGGAAGTATGGCCTCCACCAGAGGCCCCTGAAGATCCTGGCTCACAGAGTGGATTTCGACAGTAAGATGTCCTGTTGGGACCTCTTCGTCCTCCTGTAGGGCGTATATCAAGGATGACAACAATACTATCTTGGTTAACTGGAATTTCATTGCCTTCCTTTCTTCTGTTTGATTTTTGAAACAGTGTCTCTTTATATAAGCCTGGCTTTTCTGGAACTTGCTATGTTGGGGAGGCCAGCCTTGAGTTCATGTACTTCACTTTCTTACTCAAACCTCATAGAGGCCTATAAAGCACATCTCACCTGTTGTTCTCTGCCGTGCGCCCCATCCCACCCTGTGCTCTAGCTAGCGCACTTCTCTCCCCTCTAAGTCATCCTTGTATGTCCTGTACCTTTGGTCAGGAGAGCACTTTCTGGAGGCCCTTTTTTATTTATTTTTCTTCTTCTAGTAGAAATTTTCCATTTGTATTTTACTTGATATTACCCCGTGTAAGAGTGCCCACCACATCATGCACAGAGAGGTCAGAAGTAACTTTTGGGAGCTGGGTTCCAGGGACCAAACTCAGGTCCGCAGGTCTGCACAGGTCTCTACCTTGTTCTTGTTACTTTTAAAATCAGGACCATTCATTGGTCTGGGACCTGCCAATTAGGTTAGGCCAGCTGGCCAGGGCGCACTGGTATTAGTCTCCACAGTACATGGGTTCTGGGGATCAAACTCAGGTCGTCATGTTCGAATGGCAACTACATTACACACTAAGCTATCTTCTTTTTTTTAAAATTCATTTCTTTCTTAAACATGCTAAGCACATGCTCTACCACTAAGATTCACCACCAGCAAATGTCACCTTACTGACATTTGTTTGTGCTCATGCATGTGTACCTATGTATGTGTGTGTGTGGGGGGGGGGGCTGAAGGCCAGAAATTTATGGCCAGTATCTTTTTCATTTTGTTTTATTTTGTTGGTAGTGATTTTTGGTTGTTGTTGTTGTTTTTGTTTTTTAGGGTTTTTGTTGTTGTTGTTTGGGTTTTAAAGGAAAGGTCTCTCTGTGTAGCCCTGGTTATCCTGGAACTCACTCTGTAGACCAGGCTGGCCTCAAACTCGAGGATTTACCTGTCTCTGCCCTGGGATCAAAGGTGCTCGCCAGCACTGCCCAGCCAGTGACTTTTTGACTGTGCTCCACTTTGTTTACTGAGATGGGGTCTCTTGTTGAGCTCAGAGCTCATCGTTTCACTAACTAGTCTGCCCCAGGGATCCATTTCTGCCTCCCAAGTGCAGGGATTGATTACAGGTGGGTTGCCACACCCGCCCAGGCAACTTCAGATGGGCACTGGGGAACCCAACTCTGCTCCTCGAGCTTGCACAGCAAGTACTTCATCCACTAGCCCCCCAACCCCATTTTTGAGGGGTTGCCCCCATTACTCTCTTTTACTTCTATTTTTTCCTACAATTCAATCCCTGAAATTGTCCTTTTTGTTGTTGTTTGTTTTTCGAGATAGAGTTTCTCTGTAGCTTTGGAGCCTGTCCTGGAACTCACTCTGCAGACCAGACTGGCCTCAAACTCAAATGTGTGTGCCACCACTGCCTGGCTGAAATTGTCTCTCTCTCTTTTTTAAGTTTTTTAAAAATTTATTTTATGCATGGGATAAAACCGGACTCGCTGAACATAGTGGACAATGAGGCCTACTGAGAACTCAAGAACAATGGCAGTAAGTTTTTGATCCTACTGCACGTACTGGCTTTGGGGGAGCCTAGGCAGTTTGGATGCTCACCTTACTAGACCTGGATGGAGGTGGGCAGTCCTTGGACTTCCCACAGGTCAGGGAACCCTGATTGCTCTTCAAGCTGATGAGGGAGGGGGACTTGATCGGGGGAGGGGGAGGGAAATGGGAGGCGGTGGCGGGGAGGAGGCAGAAATCCTTAATAAATAAATAAATTTAAAAAAATTAAAAAAATAAAATAAAATAAAAAATAAAAATTTATTTTATGTGTATGAATGTTTTGCCTGCATGTATGCATGTGCACCACATGTGTACCCAGTGGGAGCAGAAGTCAGAAGAGGGTTTCAGATCCCTGGAGCCAGAACTCGAGATGGCTGTGAGTCATAATGTGGGTGCCAGGAAATTGAACCTAGGCTCTCTGCAAAGAGTAACAAACACTCTTAACTGCAGAGCAATCTCTCCAGGACTTCTGAAATTATCTTATTTGTTAACATGTTTACTGTCTCGGCTGGGCAGTGGTGGTGCACGCCTATAATCCCAGCACTCAAGAGGCAGAGGCAGGCGGATCTCTGTGAGTTTGAAGATCCCTTGGTCTACAAGAGTTAGTTCCAAGACAGGCTCCAAAGCTACAGAGAAACCCTGTCTTGAAAAACAAACAAACAAACAAACAAAAAACATGTTTACTGTCTCTTCCACTAAAATGGAAGGTCAGTAAATTAATTTTTTAAAAACAATTCACTATGTAGCACAGGGTGGCCTAAAACTCACAATCCACCTGCCTCAGCCTCCCAAGTGCTAGGATTTCAGGCATGTGCTACCAGACCGTGTATGTCTTTGTCACTGCTGTTTCTTTATTCCAGTTTACTGGGGAATATATCGATAAGTGGATAGGAGCAGTGAGGTAGTATTTTCAGATTAGTAAATTGAGTTTCCAGGATGCAAGAGGCAGTAAGTAGGAGGCTCTGAGTCATGAGCTTCTCAGCTCTGGTATCTGCCGCACTTCATCTGGATATGAGTCTCCAGTAATTTTCGATCTAGTCGTTTTTCCTCCAGGGCTTTGAGATCTAACTCAATGATCCAAGGCCTGAGCTTAAGGTCGGCATGGCCTCTGAGGCAGCGCCGTGGTAGTGAATTCAAAACTTAAGATTTTACAAAGCCATATCCTTAAGCTTAGTCGTATAGCCTAAGATGCCGGGCAGCAACCAGCACACAGCTCCCACACCCTTAATCGAAGTTATAACTTGTTCATCTTCCTCATGGCAACACGGTAGCCTCCATTCATACATAGTGTGCCCATGCTTCCCTGGCTCTGAGGGTTCTCTGACAGGTCTTCAAAATGTGCATGTCCAAAGCTCTGAGCTCACCAAGCCCCCAGGCCGGAAGCTTTGTTCATACACTGTTATATTTGGCTTGGAAAACCCCACACAGCCCAAGAACTCTGCCCACGCCCACTCTTTTAGAAGCTTAGCACCCACATAAAGTCCTCAGCCCAGGAACCCCCATCACACAGAACTGTCACCCCAAAGACCGCGCCCACATGCCAGTCAAAGCTCTCTAGGACTAGAAGCTTAGCTCAGAATGGGCTATCTTCGGGGCTCTATCTCCCTACAGTCCCATCGCACGCAGCGTAAGCCCATTTAGTCCAGAAGATTCTCTGGCACACCGGCGACCACCCGTATCCTTAGCTCGCAGCCCGTCCCCATTTCCAGCCCGGAGAAGTGTGTCTCACCCCCGTCGACCCCCGTGGAAGCCCAAGTGAGTCCCGTCCACGGCACCCCCCCCCCCGCTACCTCCCCCCCCCCACCGCCCAGACCTCCTCATTTTGGAAGCTCCACCCACCACGCAGTGGCCCGCCCCCTCAGGACCGGAGGGGCGGGGTCCCGTCTGGCCCGCGTCCCTTCCCCTCCCCCTCCCCGCGGCTCCGGTCCGCGTGGGGCGACGGCTAGCAGCCGAGCCGCCCCTATCCCGCGGCCCCGGCGAGCCCAGCCAGCTCTGCTCACCCATCTCCTTCCCCCTGCGCTCTCCGTTCGCCGCCGCAGCTCCAGCGGGCAATATGTCGGAGGCGACGGCGGCCGGGAGAGGACTAACCGCCGCAGCCTAGGCCGGGTATCAGCCGCGCGCTCCCGCCAGCTGCTCAATTTGCATACTAGGCGGGCTGGGACCGGGAGCGCGCTTCTTAAAGGGGCCGTCTGATCAAAGGCTGTGCTTGCGCTCTTTGTCTAGCCTTCCCCACGCCTTTCCTGCAACATCTGCTGAAGAGATTCTGAGAGCCACGGACCCGCCTCCTGTGTTTCTCCCCATTTCTTTTCAGGCGGTCTTCCGCCGCTCCTGAAATCCTATTCTTGAGCACCACAGTCACCTCAAATTCAGCGCCTCCCAAACTGGGTTCCCCTTACTCTCTCCTTTTATTGTACTTAGGTCAACCCCAGTGAAAACCTAGAAGTCACTTCCCTTTTCCTCCAAAATTCTATCTTCATCTAGTCTTTGACCTCGTCTTGCTAACTAAGCTCTAAGCATCACGTTTATTCCATTGTTTATTTCACTGCCACTACCTTAGCTTATGGCCTGTGCCATCCATTTTCAAGCTTTGAACTTATATTCTTGGTTACCAATAATAATCACCTGTTAGGGTTCGGGCTTGCTTTTTCAACAGTTTAAAATTTGGCGTGCGGGGGCGGCATGTAGCAGTAGACGTAGGAGGACAACTTGCAGGAGTTTCTTTTGGCTTGGTGGTAAAAATCTTTACTTGCTGAGCCATCTCAACAGCCCTTTGATTTTGGGTTTTGAGACAGGGACTCTAGTCCAGGCTGACCTTCAACTTGCTAAGGATTGGAGGATGACCCTGAATCTCTGACCTTCCACCTCCTCCTCCAGAGTGTCCGGATTATTACACTACGATAGGCTTATGCAGAGTTGGAAATCAAACCTAATGTAAGCACTCTCTGACAGGCGTTGAAGAGTAAATGAGGTAATCCACATAGTACCTGTTTTAATCAGTGTTAGCAATCGTTTTGCTTGGCAAACATTTAACAGGGGAAAAAAGTCTATAAAGTAGTGACAGCTACCGTTACTGTGATTTCTTCCCTTGCAAGACTGATAGGCAATCTATGGGGTGGGGATGAAGGGGATTGAAACTTGGGCCTCACACATCCTAGTGTTCAACATACTACAGAAGCAATTTTAATCATCTTGTGACATCATTGCTTAGCACAGATTAATCAAACAATTGGAAGATATTAATAGATTTCTACATTTTAGATTATGGAGGCAGGTAGACATAAAGTTAGTAGATTCTGTAGTATGTTTGAAGGGAACGTTGGAAGAAAGGAAAAACAGGAAAGAACTTTGGGGTGCCAGTTCAAATAGAATGGGCAAAGCAGGCTTCCCTGAAATGTGAGCCATCATTATGTTTGGGGAAGCACTTAACAGGGGAAGGAAGTCTATAAAACAAAGTTCTGGGGAGAGGGGAAGATTCTAGACAGAGTGCAAGGGCACTCTGTTATGTTTAAGAAGTAACAACCGGCTAGGCAGTGGTGGCACATGCCTTTAATCCCAGCACTCGGGAAGCAGAGGCAGGCAGATCTCTGTGAGTTTGAGGTCAGCCTGGTCTATAGAATTAGTTCCAGGACAGCTAGGGTTGTTACACCCTGTGTCAGGATAAAAGCAAGACAACAACAAAAAATAACAAGAGGGCTTGAGAGATGGCTCAGGGACTAAGAGCACTGGTTGCCCTTCCAGAGGTTCTTAAAAAAAAAAAAATAAGAAGGGGGATGGAGAAATGGCTCAGTGGGTTAAGAGTATATATTGTTTTTGAAGACCCTAACTCCAGCATCTCAGTGTACACTTGTCAACTTGACACAAGCCGGGGACATCTATGAGAGACTGATAATTGCATCCATCAAATTGGCCAATAGGTAAGTATATGGGGTGTTTTCTTGATTAATGATTGATGTGGGAGGGTCCAGCCCACTGTGGGTGATACCACAGGTGGTCCTGGGATGTATAAGAATGCAAATTGATCAAACCATCAGGGACACACCAGTAATTATTCCTTTATGACCTCTGCTTCAGTTCCTGTCTCCAAGTTCCTGCTCTGACTTCCCTTCATGGACTACAGCTCTAAACTGAAATACACCCTTTCCTCTCCACACTCCTTTTGCTCATGGTGCTTATCATAGCAACAGAAACCCAACTACAATACAGGAGAGCCTGTCTCTGAGGGTACCAGCACTCATGCTCACACTCCCCCCACAGTCTCCAAGTTAACCTTTAAAAAAAGAGGAGCCAGAGAGATGGCTCACTGGCTAGCACAACTTGCTGTTCTGGAGGACCCAGACTCAATTCCCAGCACCTACATGGCAGCTCTCAACTGCCTGTACTCCAGTTCTAAAGGCTCTGATCCTATCCTCATGCATGCATACACTGAAGCCAGGCCATATCTGGAAACATAAGTGAAGCACCTGGCAACATTTTTAGTTATATCCTGAGGACACGGAGATGACAATTTGCTACTCCCTAATGGGGGAAACAAGCTCTTGTAGACCAGGCTGGCCTGAGAGATCCAACAGCCTCTGCCTCCCAAGTGCTGGGATTAAAGGCATGTGCCACCATCACCTGGCTGAGGAATACACTTGCTATTTCTCAAGGGTTTTTTGTTCAATGGTCTAGTGTCTGCCTGTTGTACATAAGGCCCTGAAATTCATCTCTACCACTACCATTTTTGTTTTAAAGTGTGCTTCATCCCATGGGGGATGAAGCAATTGCTTGAATTTGGTAACTGCCTGTGGAGTTGGTAGGAAAATGTCTATGAATATGTAATATAGATGCCCCTGCAGAAGTGAATTCTCAGGAACTATTTACTGAATTGACTTGGCATACATACAACTCAGTTCCAACCCACTTTGTATGACTGCCTTCTCTACATCCATCCTATCTCCCAATAAAACCAATTCTCCTTGGGGAGTTAGCCTTCCTCACTCCTTCCATTTGTGATTGAGTCAATATGCTTGCAGTTCCAGTGGGCAAGTGCCTGGCAACCAAAGCATCCCAGCATCCCTACTCGAGAATTGTGATTTGTCAACTTGACACACCATCTGGAATAACTGGGGAAGAGTCTCAATGAAGCATTTTCTAGATTAGGTTGGCCTGCAGTGATTGTATTATGTTATCTAAAGTGGGAGGACTCATTCCCTGGATTTGGGGTCCTGAACTGAAGAGAAAATGAATGTGAGCACCCATGTTCTCTGTTCTTGACTGGATAAAATCAGCTGCTTTAGCTTCCTGATGCCTTGACTTCCCAGTAGCCTACAATCTGGAACTGAAAGAAAATTGACCTGTTCCCTCCCAAGTTGCTTTTGTCAGGATATTTTTACAGCAACGGAAAACAAAGAAATTGAAGCTAGGAAAACATTGATAGAAGATGCTAAATGCTGTAAGGAATTTCAGTTTAAGTCCATGTCTTTGAACCTGTCTTAATTGGAAAGTCAGGATTAATTCCTAGTCACTCTTGTGAGATTTAAAGGAGAGCAGATAGTTGAGACACAGTATATGAGGAACGCAGTGGCTGTCATCAAGCTCAGATTTTCTCCCCTAGCTTGGTCCCTTCAGAATGGTCCGAATGTCAAGTCTCATAGCTGACCTTACTTCCCCACCATGAACATCCCACCAGAGGGAGCCAAGTACAAAGAAATAGTTTGCAAAGCAACAGGGAAGAAAAGCAGTTCTGACCCAAGTGCTGTCTTGCTTCCTTCTGGGACACATGCTGAGGGGTTGGGAAATGTTACAGTGTGACAAGCAGGAAGATGTAATGCGTAAAAGCTATGTCTGTGGGAGATGTGGGGGGAGGGGGGGTAGATTTTTGTATCATAAGCCCCAATGCCCATGAGCTCTGCTTCTAAATTACTAGGCACAACAAGGATACCCTGTGCCGTCCAAACAGTCTACATTTCCAGAGGATAAGGCTCAGAATTTCAAACAACTTGCCCAAAGTAAATGATTCTTGACTTTCCTTAGCATGTTACACAGGTAGGGACTATTTTTCCTGGGAGTCCTCTGGAAATGTCTAAGGACTCCCAGGCTGAAGGTTCCCACCTGAGAACCTTCAAAAAAGGAGCTTGGGAAGACCATGGGGCAGATGCAGACCAATCTCTTGAGTTTAAGATCTAGGGTAGGCCAGGCCTACATAAGGAGACCCTGTCTCAAAATACTAAAGATTATTAGTAAGTAAAAAGCTGGACCAGAGCCAGGATTCAAGGCCAACATAAAACACAGAGAGCTGAGATTACTGTGTGAAGGGGAGAGAAAAAATACCACCATGGGGGAACAGTATCCATGAGGCATTAAGGTTCCAGCCTCTAGATCAGAAAGAGCAATGGGAGACAGGTGTAGTGATGCATGCCAGAAATTCCATGGCTGTGGCAAGTCTGAAGCCAGACTGGACTAGTTAGACGTCTTCCCTTCCTCACCACACAAATCAAAAAGCAGCAATGTGGTTTAGTTTCTCCACATGATTTACTAGCAAAGCACAGCATTAGACTTAGAATACTTCTAATTTGTTTTTAACTTACCTGCACTAAGACAGGGATCTCCTATCCCTAGAAATGTCAAAACAAAGGCCCAAGAAAATTCAACTTACCAGAGCTTAAACAGCATCCAAGACCAGGAAGGGCCCGGAAGATACACCACGACTAAAGCACTCAAGAGAGGCACTTGCAGGCAGAGCAGGGGCCTTTGGAGCCTAGTCCTGGCTCTTGGCCAGGCCTTGTACCCACCCTTCCAGAGTCAGTCCAAACCCAACACTCCCACCCCAGACCCTGGAGAGTCCATCACCCTGACAACAGCTAGAGAAACGCCCTTCTAAAATATTTATGGCTCAGAGTATCCAGAGGCTTGGGGAAAGCTGATGTCATCCTTCTCAGCTTGCAGGTGCCTGAAGAGCATGGCAGCTGGGTGGGCGGGCCCAACTCCCTAAGTCAGAGCTCTCAAAAAAGATCCCTAGGGCGCTAAGTGGTAATGGGAGAAAGGTGGAAGCTGTGTGACTGGACTTCTAAGAATAAACCTGGAAGAAAGGAAGACAGAATCTTAAGTGCGAGCAGTGTTCTGTACAGACCCAGTACTGGGCATTATAAATGCTTCTCAGATTCTATGAAGTGGGGAAGAATTACTGATGGAATTAACAGGCCCTGAATAATACACAAGTGATGAGCTGAAATCTGAATCCAGAACTTTGCTGTAAAATTCTGTGACTTCCAAGTGGCTATCTTGGTACCTGGAGATTGTGGATGACCTGCCAATCTCTCAAGAGAAAACATTAGGACAAAACGCTTGCCCAGGAGAAGGGGCCTTGGCTCTCTCCCAAAGCTGATCAGAACCATTCACCAATCATCACTTGACCAAACCTTTATTGAACTCCTCATGCAGGGACAGATACTTGAGAAATGTCATACAAAGGTGAAGCAGAACAGCCCCATCCTTCAAGAACTTCTTGGACAAGTTCTAACAACAAAGGACAGATAAGGCTCAGAATTTGAACAATTTGCCAAAGTAAATGAGTCTTGACTTTCCTTAGAATGTTTCAGAGGCAGCAACTATCTTTCCTGGGAGTCCTCTGGAAATGTCTAAGGGCTCCCAGGCTGAAGATTCCAACAAACCTGTGTGGTGTGTGTGTGTATGAGGGGTGGCGGGGGGGGGGGGGGCATGACACGGGACAGGATAGAGACACACGAAGCAGTAAGGTGCATAGGTGGCATAAGGAGCCGAGTGTGTTTTGACCTGGAGGGACATGTCAGAGATTCAGTCCTTTTTTGTTGTTTCCCACCCTATGTGTTTTTCTATGTAGTCCTGGCTATCTTGTAACTTGCTCTGCAGACCAGGCTGGCTTCAGGGATGTGCCTGCCTTTGCCTCCTGAGTTTGGGAATTAAAGGTGTATGCCACCATGCCTGGCTCCATCTCAATTCTTTAAAAGCCTTTTAAAAATGTTTTTGAGGTGATGAAAAATGAACCCAGGTCTTCCATATATGCTAGTGAGTGAAATGTTCAACTACTGAGTTCAGCCCCAGCCCCTCTTACTAAAATGTTTTGAGTAGGAGGAATTGTTAGCAATGAGTCTTCAGAAGCCCTGAGGACTCCATTCTGGGCCTAAAGACACCTAAGATCCTGGCTTGTTTTCTGTGAGTAAATCAGATCAAGAGGTAGGATGAAACAATTGTTGATCTCCTCTCTTGAGTTTCTATGTTTCAGCAAATGCCCAGGCCAGCCTTGATACAGCGGGTAGCTCCTGGTATTCAGGGTCCTCTGACACTGCAAAGACAAAAAGTGAAAAATTAAGAAACTTGAGGCGATGGGTTTTTTTCTCAGCCTTCATCTGGTCTGGCTTTGTCCCTTACAATCATCCATTTCCGTAGCTCAACTCCAGTTGTTGCATTCAGCAGGTAGGTTCCTAGGTGCACACAGATGGGCAGAAGACAAAAATACACAGTCCCTGTGAGCTCTCTTTTTTAAGATTTATCTATTTATGTATACGAGTGATTTGTCTAAATACACATTTGCACATCAGATGAGGGCATCGGATCCCATGGGACTACAGTTACAGATGATTGTGAGCTGCCATGTGGGTGCTGGAAATTGAACTCACGATCTCTGGAAGTGCTCTTAACAGGTGAGCATCAGGTGAGCATCCCTCCAGACAGTCAGGTAATGTCTTAAGCCTTGAATATGAGTAAGCAGAGTGATCTGGAGAAAAATGAACTAAACCTTAACTTTGAACTAGGCCTTAACTTTGCTTTCATGTTTATTTATTTTTGACAGAGTCCCCAACTGGGTCCTCACTATGTAGAACAACAGGCTTGGCCTTGAACTCAGAGATATGTATGTTTCTATCTCCATAGTGCTGAGATTTATGTTATACATGCTCTACCACACTCCAACATTTCCAGCTTTCTTTTTTTTTGTAAAGATTATTTATTTATTTATTATATGCAGTGTTCAGTCTCCATGTATGCTTGCAGGCCAGAAGAGGGCACCAGATCTCATTACAGATGGTTGTGAGCCACCATGTGGTTGCTGGGATTTGAACTCAGGACCTCTGAAGAGCAGTCAGTGCTCTTAACCTTTGAGCCATCTCTCCAGCCCCATTTCCAGCTTTCTAAATAGGAAAATGCTTTGGTTCCCCTGACATGAAAAAGCTTGAATTTGGATGGTGGTGGTGCACACCTTTAATCTCAGTAATTGGGAAGCAGAGGCAGGCGGATCTCTGAGTTTGAAGCCAGCCTGGTCTACAGAGCAAGTTCCAAGATAAGTCCAAAGCAAAAGAGAAACCCTGTCATAACTCACCCCCACACCCCTCAAAAAGAAAAAGCTGAGTTTAAAAACTCTTGGAAGAAAAAGAGAAAGTTCAACTTTAGGTCCAAGAGTCCATCTCATCTGCCTCATGGATGAGTTCATCCCTGTACCTGAAACCCAGGATCAGCCACAGAGGACACAGGGCAGGGACCTGATATTATGAAAAAGTCCTCAATATTTTTAAAATTATATGTATATGTGAGGGTGCACATGCTCCCGAGAGCAGATGTTTTTGGAGGTCAGAGACATGGAATTCCCCAGTGTCAGAGCTGTAAGTGGCTGTGAGCTGGTGCAACGGTGCACACGATTGCTGGAAACCAAAGCTGAGCTACCTCTCCAGCCCAGTTACTGCTTTTTCCTTTTTCTTGTTTTTCTTGTGACAGGGTTTCTTTGTTTAACAGTCCTAGCTGTCCTGGAACTTGCTTTTCAGACTAGAAGCTAAGACTATGGATTTTTCCAGGGGAAAATGAGTTTAAAACAAGGTCTGATCCTGCAGCCTAAGCTGAACTTAAATTAGCTACATAATGAAGGCAACCCTTAACTGTTTGATCTACTGCCTCTACCTCTTGAGTGCTGGGATCACAGGCATGCACAACCATGCCTGGCTATTTATTTACACTCTTCCTATGAAATTAAAGTCTGTTAGTGTATCTGTCTATATATAGACAGGGTCCTGCTATGTAGTAAATGTTGGCCTTTCATCTCTTGCTCTGCCTGCTGAGTGCTAGGGATTACAGCTGTTAAGATAGCACAAAAAGCCTTTCTCCTGTAGGAGAAATGCAGCTAGCAAAGTGCTGGATGAGAATGTATACTTGACCCTAAATATTAAAGAAGACATCATCAGTCCAGGTTATGGAAAATTGTTAATTGGCCCCAACTGGTCCCGAATGCAGTGTTAACCACCACAACACCTTGCTGCTGAACGGCCTAGGAAAGACAGGTTTCTCTATGATCCTGGAAACAAAAGAATGGGTAATTAGGCAGTACAATGCACGTCCTCCCCTCCCCCCAACAGCTGCTGTCTCATACAGCTGTTTCCAGCCTGTCTGTCAGACGCTATTAAATATTCATCAGATGTGGGCTAGCGTTAGCATGCAATGACTATTAATCTGGCCATGCAAGAGTATTTTTGAGTCTACAGAGGCTGTAAATTTCTAAGAATTCAAATCTTTTAACTTCGGGAATCTAGAAGCAAAGTCAGAAGCATGAATTCTAAACCCCCAAGGTTGGGAGCACCTTTCAGGAAACTGATCGATTTTGTTATTACTCAAATTACAAGAGTCCAGCACACAACAGTGAAGCAGGGGTCTTTCAACTTGGGCTTGGCTTTTAGCTCTTCAATGCTATCATCCTCTAAACCACTACACTTGGAAGAAGGCTCGACTAGCATCATATAATGTGGCATGCTATCTATTAGTAATAATCCTAGCCTCACACCATCAATTGTGAAAACTATATGGGATATTGATATATACTCCCAGCAATTAGCAGAACTGAAAATTTCAAATGGAGGCAGAGGCCAGGCCTAGTGGCATATGATTTTAGATCTGTCAGAAGGTGATATAGGTATGAATAATTTGCATTGGTATGGATTTTAAGGTCAATTTTGTTATATGTATATGTATTTCTGTCTTGATTAAGGTATTGTGATTGTGTAGTTCACTTTTAAAATGTAATGTATAATTAGGAAACATAGGTTGCTAATGGATAATCATCGATAATAGTAAAGCTTGTAGTCATGTTAGTTAGATTTTCTTTTTTTTTTTTTTTTGGTTTTTGGTTTTTTGAGACAGGTTTCTCTGTGGCTTTGGAGCCTGTCCTGGAACTAGCTCTGTAGACCAGGCTGGTCTCGATAGATTTTCTATATATATCGAGATATATTTCAGTTAGACATTCTTCATATCTTTCAAAGACTGCAGAATATGGCATTTAAAATATTTTAATAACTTAGGACTTTTCATGACAATGAGACATATCTGCTCCTGGCGGCACCAATCTACTTCGAGAGGAAGATGGGCATCGAAGAGGATCCTTATGGAGTTTGATAGCCATTTGGGCAAGAAACTGCTCTTGCCTGGACTGTTGCATAAAATGGACACAGAGAACCCTCAGAGAGAGGACTGCTGAACTTGCCTAAAGGTGAGATGGTCTTTTGGGGTTTATGATTCATGAAAGAGTCTGTGAGACATTCTGCAGGACACAGCAGATAGTGACTGAACTGTCTTTGAAATTGCCTGCTTCATGGAAATGTCTGCTGGATACTATGGGCCTGAAGGCTGAAGATGGATGCCCCAACGGTACAGAGGAACTTTGGGTGACTGTACAGGCAGCGAGATGTCTCTGTCATTTCTAGAGCTTTGGATTTCTTGTTTACTTAGGTAGTATTATATCCTTCTGGAGTCTTTGATGGAGTTGAAGAATGGATAGTTATAGTTTTACTTAATTATGATAAAAGATAAAGTAGAGCCGGGCGGTGGTGGCGCACGCCTTTAATCCCAGCACTCGGGAGGCAGAGGCAGGCGGATCTCTGTGAGTTCGAGACCAGCCTGGTCTACAAGAGCTAGTTCCAGGACAGGCTCCAAAACCACAGAGAAACCCTGTCTCGAAAAACCAAAAAAAAAAAAAAAAAAAAAAAAAAAAAAAAAAGAAAAGATAAAGTAGATATAAATATTGTAACTGTAATTCTTACTTGATAACTGTTTTGTTATATGTAATTTTACTATGCTAAAGTTAAAGCCTTTCTTTTTGTTTAAACAGAAAAAGGGGAAATGATGTGGGAGTGATTTCTTATTAATAAACTGCCTAGATCCATTTGATAGGCCAACCCTTAGGTAGGCGGAGAAAACAACAGAATGCTGGGAGAAAGAAGCTGAAGTCAGGGAGTCGCCATGGTTCTCCCACTCCAGACAGATGCAGGTTAAGATCTTTTCTGGTAAGCCAGCTCGTGGGCTACACAGATTAATAGAAATGGGTTAGATCAATATATAAGAGCTAGCCAATAAGAAACTGAAACTAATGGGTCAGGCAGTGTTTAAAAGAATACAGTTTCCGTGTAATTATTTCAGGGCATTAGCTAGAGCTAGCCATGTGGGCGGCCAGGTGCTGGGGACGCAGCCCTGCTACTCCTAACACAATAAGAAGGCAAGGGCAGGTGGATCTCTGTGAGGCTAGCCTGGACTACATGAGTTCCAGAACAGCCAGGGCTACATAGTGAGACCTTGCCTCAAAAAAAAAAAAAATCAAAATAATAATAATGATGACGATGATGATAATGAGGCAGAAAACTCTTCTACTCAGTAGCTGAACAAAGCTTTAATAATCTATAGTTTCTATCAGAAGAGACTCAAGAACTCTGACATAAGTGACAGATGTGGTAGCAACTGGGAGGCAGAGGCAGGCAGATCGCTATGAATGAGGCCAGACTGGTTTATTTAGTGAGTTCCAGGTCAAGGCTAAATAGTAAAACCCTGGCTCAAAAAAAAAAAAAAAAAAAAAAAAAAAAAAAAAAAAAAAAAAAAGAGCAAAGGAAAAAAAAAAGATCATCCCAACCTCAGGTCCTTAAAAGAGTTTTAGACAGGAGGTGAGGCTGTAGCTTGGTTGGCAGAGTACCTGCCTAGCATGCATGAGGCCCTGAGTACAAACACCAGCACCAAATGCCTGGCACTTGGGAGGTTGAAATAGGAGGATCAGAAGTTCAAGGTCAGCCTGGGATACATGAAAATAAAGCTTGGCTTCTCACTCACAAGTAAACAAAAAGCACAGAACACTAGGACTACAGACATATGACCAAGTGCAAAGATCCCACCCTTACTCAACACAAATACCTTGTGGGAGAGAAAAGATTCTCCTTGTAAACCGGGAGCAAAAATGACTTCAGGCAAGATGAGGGGAGAGGATCCATCCCTTGTAGTCGCCACTTTTTTTTTTTTTTTGAGACAGGGTTTCTCTAGCTTTGAAGCCTGTCCTGAAACTAGCTCTTGTAGACCAGGCTGACCTCAAACTCACAGAGATCCACCTGCCTCTGCCTCCCGAGTGCTGGAATTAAAGGCCTGCGGCACCATTGCCAGACTAACGTGGTAGCACTTTAAGGCTTCTCCTTCTCCCTACCTTTCTAGCATAACTGCCAAACAGGTGTGGCTCTAAATACTCAGTCCTAAAGAAATTAGGGAGCCAGTGAGATGGCTCAGTGGGTAAAGGTGTCTGCAGTGCAAGGCTGGTGACTTGAGTTCAATCCCATGAACCCATGTATAGGTAGGAGAAAGAGCCAACTCTACCAAGTTGTCCTAAAACCTCCATAGACATACATTAGTGAGACGGTGTCTGCTTCACTGGAAAAACCAGGGCAGATAGTGGTGACCAAGGCCTGACTTCAGAAATGTTACATATCACGTAAAGGGACGATTCTGTCACTTACAAAGCAGTTGCTTCTTTGCAGCCCTCCCTTTGCCCCACCAGACAGAGTTTCTCTGTGTAGCCCTGGCTGACCTTGGACTCACCTGCCTTTGCCTCCCAAGCGGTGATATTAAAGGTATGTGCCACCTCTGCTTGGCTGTTTGCAGTTTTGAGTTTTTTGGCTGTCCTGGCCCTGGCTCTGAAGCCCAGGCTGGTCTCAAAGAACCACCTGCATTTAAATTTGAATTTTCCAGAGCACGTCTTTAACCCCAGCACTCTGGAGGCAGAGGCAGGAAGATCTCTGTGAATTCAAAACCAACCTGGTCTACACACTGAGTTCTAAGACAAGCCAGGGAACACACAGAAACCCTGTCTCCAGGAAAAAAAAAAATATAGAACTTCTAGAGAGCTACTACAACAGAAGTTATCTTCTCCCTTAGCCACACTCACTCACTCTGCTGTTTTCACTTTCCCCTTCTAACTCAGAAAAATATTACACCTAACTAGTTATTGTGTTATGTGGATGCTTACAGACATCACACATATGGAGGTTAAAGGACAACTTGCAAGAGTTTGTTCTCTACTACCATGTGGGTCCTGGGGATTAAATTACTCAGCAGGTTTGGCTGCATCTACCCATCTTGACATTCACCTTTCCTTAATAATTCAGGCTGGCCTGGAATTTGTGATTCTTCTGACGCAGCCTCCCAAGTGTGTGTGCCATCATGCCCAGCTCTAATTCCTACTGATGGTACCAGGAGTCAAATCTAGGGCACTCAACTGCTGACTATACCCCAGTTCAAATACAAAGTGTGGGTGTGCACACGGAGTACATGATAACATCAAGGTGTTCTGGAAGTCTACCCGCTATCACCATCATAATCAGAAGCAACTGCAAACACTTGTGAGCACCCTAACTTCAGACTTATTAACAGTTATCCTAAAAGGAGGAGGGGGTGGGAGGTCAGGAGATGCACACCTGAGACCTCAGTCATTCCTTCCAGTGCATTCCTGCCAGCTGTAATTCTTTCCCAGATATACCAATATACCAATTTAAAGAGTATGAAAAGGAGAATCTTATGCAGCTTTGAGAAAGCCGTTATCTATGGGTTCAGCTTTGGTAATGAGGACAATTTGGGGTCAACCACTACTGTAAGTAACTCTTTAAACATATGCTGTAAACGAGGTGTTTTGCAAGTTGGCTTTGGTAGAACCATTACCGTCACCGGTGCCCTGTCTGGGTAGACATTTGTTCACATCTGCTCAGGAAGTTTATGCAACCCAAGTGAAGAAGCACATTCCCACTGTATGCACACTTATCCACAAGTGTTCTTTGGACCAAACTTGTGGACCACAGAGCTTCAAAACCTGTAAGCCAAACATTTAATACCACATCTATCTCCCATCAAACCCACTTGCTTGGCTAAGATACATTCTCCATTTCTGTAAGAAAGCTGAATTTTATCAGGCTGCTGCTGCTCTTTTTGAATCAGAAAATAGTCTGACTTGACTTTATTGTTGGCAACCACAATGGGTTAATGGGGCATCCTTAAATTCATTCTTACCTGGAGCAGTGGGTAGCAACTGAGGGACAGAGCGCAAACCTGAATAAACTCTCTTTGGATAATTGTTGCATGTTTATACTAGAAAAGGTGTGTTCTTAGTATTACTGGTCATCAGGTATGTAAACGGTAAACGGGCGTGTTTGTGTTTAGCTTTTGAACTTCAGGAGAGCTACAACAGCGTTCTTAGTAGAATGCAGTGTAGTTCACAGGACATTACAATCACCTACCTAGCACCTCACAGCTGTGTTATGTAGATGTATATGTAGATGTACTCAGTGACACTAAAATAACCCAACCAATCGTAACCAACTCATACTTTAATACACACACACACACAACTTTGTTTTGTTGAGACAGGATTTCTCTGTGTAACCCTGTCTGTCCTGGAACTCACTAGGTAAACAAGGTTTACCACTGCGTCCTAAGTAGCTTTTAGTACATATTTTTAAAAAAGATTTTACTGTGTTTGAGTGATTTACCTACATATACACATGTATACCATGGATATGCCTAGTGCCTGTGGGGGTCAGACGACTACCCTAGAGAGTAAAGTCTTAAAATTTTTAAATTTTATACACATTTTGGCTACATGTATATATGCACTGCTCGTGCTTCTGGTGCCCATGGTGGTAAAGAGAGACTCAGATTCCTTCGAAGTGGAGTTTCAGATGGCTGTGAACGACCATGGGAACAAGAACCAGACCCTTTCTGAGTCACCCCTCTAGCCCTTGAACTCTTTGAATTAGGGATTCCTCATCTAAATTTCAGGCCAGTCACATGATGAACTTCAAACTTCAGGGTGTTCAGAACAACATTTTGTATTTGTTGCCCTTCGTAAGTATCCAGATATCAGAAAATACCAGCACGGAGATACAGTTTGGAAGAAACAGCGCCAAGAAGCCAAGCTTCACTCTCAAGGATCCAGACATACCTTTGGTTTGCCTAGCTAGAAGCTTTCTTCTCAATGACACTCTAAGAAATGATTCAGAAGCAAAGGGAAAACTATGGTAGCTAGCGCCTCAATGACTTCAAGCAACAGGAAAAGTCCTCAACTCTGCCAATCAGAGTTAAAGCAGAATTAAAAAGGATTCTAAAGAAAAGGACACTAATATTTATTATGTGTAACACTGAATAGGTTGCCACAAATTTTAGTTTCTTTTTTTGTATGTGGAGTTGATTGATACAAGGACTTAGTTATACAAATGCCGGGCATGGTGGTGCATGCCTTTGATCCCCACACTCGGGTGGTTCTGTAGACCAGGCTGGCCTCAAACTCAGAGATCCGCCTGCCTCTGCCTCCAGAAGGCTGGGATTAAAGGTGTGCACCACCGCCTGGACACAGGCTGGTCTTAACTATTACACATACCCATTAAGTTCGGAAAGCTGACACAGAAGTGTGATTAGCATGGTAGAAGCGAGTTTAGGAAAGACCGACCTGTTAACCTCCTAGCACTACTGCTTTGCCATCACGACACATCTACCATCCTCAACGAAAACCACCTTAACATACCTGACATGGGTCTTCGATACCCATTCTATTCCAGGAAAAGCCTCAGGAATTTTCAGTCACCTGAAAATTGAGAAATCAGGGATGAGTCTTTAGAAGCTGTAAAGACATACAAAATCAGAGAGAGATCCTGCATGCAGTTTACACATTACAGGAAAGAAACATGCAACTTTTCAGAAAATTCAAATAACATTGCACTGTAAATAGATATGGTGTCTTAGGGGGCTCATCCTTATATATTTTAAAACAGCTGAGCAGAAAGCTTTACTCTGGGGTGCAGCAGGTCTTCTCATCTACAGTCATTGAAATTTTACACTGTGTCATTTAAGATGTCAGAATTTGTGCCCAGGTTACATTACAGTTCACTTGTGATGGGCAGGATTATTAAGAGTTATGGAGAATTTATGTGGCAGCATATGGTTTTTCTTTTTACAGCTATTTTTAAACAATTTTTGCAAAGTTTTAACATTAAAATTAACAACTAAAGAATTGTTTATGCAAGTTGCTGTCACAGTTTATATAAAAGAGAAATATGTGCTATTAAAATCAGACATTTAGGTTACCTTTGGTTTTTTGCGATGCATGTTAGCTTTACACATCCTGATTCTCTTGCGATAATTTTCCTTTAAAAAGGGGGGTATAGAGTGATCTCTTTTCATCAAAACAAGACATAATGCCCTGAAAGCTGACTTCAAACCATGGTTGAAAATTCAGTTATTTACACTTTATCACAATCTATAAATACATTTTTTGTTGGTGTGTTTTAAAGAAACAAAAATGCCCATCATGCACTGCTACAGGCAGCTTGGCACTTGACACAGGATTTTTCACCCCCGAGCAGTTTATGTGGCTCCTAGGGAAGGAATGAGGTTCCTGGGAATTAAGAGTGAAACAGAGCCAACCAATTCCATTTTCTTACATGCAGTCTTGTGGGAAGGAGTTTAGGACCAACCTACCCTACCAGCTCCTGCCCCGAGCCAGCTGAATTGTTAACAGCATCTCTAGAATTGGAAGGGAAACCCTCAAGGGCACCCAGGTTTTACTGAATTGTGGTATCTGAATGCAAGTGAAATCAATATCTGCGCCCAGAGATTTGGTCTCATTTTTTAAGGCCACCTAAGGGTTCTACAGAAGGTGCACGCTAGGGTGGCTGGCACTTAAAGTACCTATTATACCTTTACATGAAAACCAATCTGTGATTTAGTCAGTTGGGTTTTTCTAAAAATTAATTTTGTGACAGGATTGGATAAAACTGCTTTCAACAACTTCCAGGGGGTGAAAAAGCTTTGGTTCTTTTTAAACTAAAACTTAACAACTCATAAACTTTTTTTTGGTAAACTTAAAAAACAAAATCCCCACCACCACTTTTAAGAATGTCTCCAACTTTTAACAAGCCCATTAACTTTAGAGTTAATTTAAGTTTATGTGAAAGAGAAAACTATTTTATTGTCCACCCCCAAAAATGACAATTCATCACATTTACTTTGATTAAAAAAGGACTAAACTTTATTGACAAACTGCTGCAGACATTTTGACATAAGTTTAAGCTACCTATTTAGGCAGACTTAACACATGTATCATTTAATCTTCCGAGAACAAAATGGGAGGACGGTACAAATCCATTAGGACTTTAACTTATGTACAAAGTGGATTTTGATTCCTTTTTCATTCAGCTGCAGTGTCCCTTTTTATATCATGCTAGTGTTGAGACATACTTGACTACCTTGGGAACAGCTCAAAATTGACAACGGTCAATTTAATGAACATCATCAGCTTTTGGCCCCAGTGTCCAAGTGAGTTTTTCATGGAGTGCAGACTCTCAAATGGACAAAATACTCTGACATCTTAAATACTGAAAATTTGATTATCAGTACTATTACTGAAAAGATTGCGGCTAAAAAGTACTCCATCAAATTCCATTTAGGTGGCCAGCTCCTCTCCCCCATCATTCTTAGTCAATCTCTATCTACCCCTCCCCCCACTAAGTATCTCTCAACACTGTATGTCTGGGGCTAGATTTCAAAACCCACGTAAAGAAAAAGTCAGTTTTACAAACCTAATTTTGTTGTTGTTTTAAGTCAATTAACGTTAAAAATTGCATCAACTATTTATTTCATGAGGATCTTTCGTATTAAAATTTAACCTTAAGATTCAACCGCCATGTGCTTTTAAAGGAAATGTTTTAGAGACGTCTGAGCTCACTTTTACATGGTGGTGCCTACTGCCGTTAACATTGTGATTTTACATCTTAAGCAGCCCTGAATTTTGAAATGTAGCCTAGTTTGGGATTCTGCAACTATGACTTTACGGGGTGCCTCAAATCAAAACTAAGAAAAAGTTAACAAGCCTTTACTTCAGAACCTTTAAGCAAGCAATGTCACTTTTGAAACTAACATGTTTGTGTTTTTTTTTTACTCAACTTCTTTTTTTATTATAAAAGGTACACTGTTTATATTTAAACAACAAAGAAAAAAGCATCTACACACTTAAAAAAATTAATTCAATATCCTAAATCTATTTTAACTCATTTTAAAATACTACATACAGAAGCCAGAATGCAGAGTTAAGAATGGAGGAAGGTGGGGAAAAGAAAGGGACCACGAAGAAAAACACTTAGACAATTACTTGTCTGTTGTGGGTAAAGCAACAGGAATCCTGGGATACAAGAAATCAGTAACAACTTTGCTCATAACTGATATTTTCCCCTCCTGTTTGTTTTTAATAACGTCCATATGGGTGCTCTCTGTATGATCCCTTCACTGGCCTAGCTGGGGGGGCCTTCAGTGATGGCCTGGTCCCATTCCAGTCATCTTGTCCTGTGGAAAAACAAAAACAGTTTATAAACCATGGGCCCATTTTTTGGGGGGCATAACCAGGGTAGGTCAACATCAGGTATGTATCACCAACAATACTGTTTGTCTTCTATTATCTTGATACATTCCTGGTGTTCCTTGCTCTCCTCTTTACTTGGCCTTCCTTGGTAAGTATGGGTAATTTCCTACCATTTTGAGTAGAAAACAAAAAGGAGTAATTCAGAAAATGCTAACTTTTACTCTTGAACAGCAACATGAATGATACCCAGTCTCAAACCTGGATAAATGCAACACAGTTTGAGGCAGTAAAGAAGTCATTAATTTCAGGGAGTCTGCAATGACCATTCCTGTTCCCAAACCCATATGGCACTCATTCCTCAGTTAACATGGCAAAACATCTGACCATGTTTTTCACTTTGCAGGTAGCTCCTTTCAATGCAAGAGCAAGACAGGTTTAACTGTGGAAAAACGTACTCTGGTTCTGGTTCTACAGAAGCAAAAAAGGCCACATTAAATGAAACCCTCTACCATGATGGAACTCAAACACTAGGGGATAATTCTCTGCTAAGAATTTTTAGTTCTTTTCTCATGCCAACAGCCCTGACAAGCGCTAACAATCTCAAAAGGTTTTGTTTATTGTTTTTTGTGTGACAGCGAAGCCTGAGATGATCACTTACTTCTACAGATGACCTCTTATTCTTCCCACTAATTTCCTCACCAATTCATGCCTACATGTAAATACTAGGTACATTACTACAGGTCTTACTTTTCTGTATGGATCAAAAATTACATAGAATTCTACCTATGCTCCTAGTACAATATGCAAGGCCCATCTATTTGCAAGATGCTCCTAGGTACAAACAGAAAAGTTTATGCTTCTAATTCTCTTTAGAAAGGCACATACCAGAACACACTGATCATGGCAACAGCATACCAGGAACACAAGAGTAATAGCCTGTCTATTTTTATAGAGACACCATCTCAATATGTAGCTCATCTTAGAACACATTTGAAGTCAGTATGTAGCTTAAACTGATTTCAAACTCACACTTCTCCTGCCTTAATCTTAAGTGCCTGGGATACAGTATGCACCTCTCTCTTTCTTTGAACCAGGATCTCATGTAGGTCACACTGCTTTCAAATTTGGTATATCGGGGACAATGATCTTGAGTTTCTGATCTTCCTCTCTCTACTTCCTTCCCAGCTGCTATGAGGCAACAGGCTGGGTTTCAGCCTCTTTAGTTCAGTCTTTTCTCCAGCAGAATGAAATACAGTTTTGCCAGACACATACAGAAACTCCTTACTGCCTCACTGATAGAGGGAAATAGTGAGCCACAATGACCAATTCATCTAAACAATGACACAGGAGTGGAGTGCTACAATGTTACTATGGCAATAGTGCAGCACTAAATTAGCTAAAACTGGTAAAAATTGTTTTTTGGGGATCAGGATCTAATTGGCTATGTCATATCATGCCAATAGGTTAAGCTTAGTGTCTTATGAGAGGACCCACTAGATTCCTTTTTCTAACTCTCTGTAGAGTATCTTTTTTTGTTGTTGATTTGTTCTGTTTTATTTTTTTTCGGAATGTTTTCTCTGCCCTGATTCCCGTAGAACTCCCTCTGTAGACCAACCTGGCATTGAACTCACAGAGATCTACCTGTCTCTGCCTCCTGGGTGCTGGGGTTAAAGGTGTGTGCCACCACCGCCTGGCTCTATAGTGTACTTTAAGATAGTTCGAACAGTTAGCAGCTAAAACCCCTCAGAATTCTTCAGGGATGCAGAAGCCCTCTGTTTATGAAGGCTGCTCTCACTGCATACAAATATTCCTCAGAGACCCATTAGCACAAAGCCATAATTAGCTCTTAAAGACACAACTGAGCAATGTGTTTTCAACCAAGCTGGGAAGTCAGCTTGGGTTTTGCTACCTTCCCAGCCTGAACTGCTTTATGCGATCAGTAACTGAGCTGAGGTCTGGGGATGAAGCTCAGGTGATAGGAGTATTTGTCTAGCAGATAAGAAGTATTGAGTTCCATCCCTAGATATCCCATAAAACCAGACATGGTAGAACAAGCTGTAATCCCAGCAGAGGAAGAAATTTGACTTAAGACATCTTCCAACTAGGAAGGAGTTTGGTGCTACCACTGATGTGACTTAGCTCCCCTGAAGTCTCTAATTTGATTCTAACCAGTATTTCTTTGCCTTCTAATCTGCTTTAACGAGCTGCTTTCAGCTGGTATTTTCTTCTACGCTTAGTATTTTCAGTAAATTCATTTTTTTTAGATGAGGGAGGGGCAAGAGAGTAGAGTTAGACAAGTAAGTTCTTCTATCTCTGAACATGACCACGGTTTCAGTAGCAAAAGGTCCAAAACCAGCTCTGGATTAGGCATGTCCTACCTAACAGAAACCAGCATCCCCTGAGAAGTATACCAATCCAGCTAAGATAGAGCTCAGTCCAAGACACGTAGCACCATAAAACTTAAGAACTCTTTAAAGTTCCATTTACCAATGCGGCAAGCTTCTACTGTTCCTTAGGTGTGACTGCCTGCCTGACTTCCAAGAACCCATCAGCCAGTATTTTTCTAGACACTTACTTGTACATTTTACCCCAGCACAGAAATAAAAACATACCATAAGCTTCATAAGAATCTTGAACCTCCCCATGTCCATAGTCATAATATTCTGACTCCCTGGAAAGCCAAAAAAAAAAAAAAACAAAACAAACAAACAAACAAAAAACACAGAACATTAAAAGCTTTGGTTTTAGCATTCTTTCAAATATTCCATACCTGGTGAGTTTACAATCTATAAAATAGGGGGAAATATATGTTCTGTCCCACCCCTAACCACCCCAATATTTAAAAAACATGCATAAACCATGTATTTACCAAAAAGTCTGGTTAAGTATAGCAAGAAGAAAACCAAACTCTAAATCAGATTCTTGCAATATAATGATTATATATGTATTCATATAGCTCACCGGAAGAGTATTAGAAAAGGCCTGTTTTGTGCCTATTATAGATGCCCGAGGCAAGCAGGATGCATGTATGTATGTACGTATATATACATATGTGTATATATGTATATATATGTATATATATATATATATACACACATATATACACTGAAAGCTGTGTTTTAAAGGAATTAAAAACAAAAACAAAAGTTTCTAGCTTGCTCTTAAGACTAAACGCATCTCCAATGTGGGCGAGGTGAGTTGATTTGTCTGTAATGAGACAAAGCCTCCTGTATCCCAGGCTGTTCTTGAACTCATGGTTCCATGCTGAAATCAAACTAAGGACTTCACACATGCAAGGCAGGCACAGCCTACCTACCAACTGAGCTACTTCCTCCCATAATTAAGAAATTATTATTTCTTTTAAAAAAAAATATTTATTTATTTATTTATTTATTTATTTACTATGTGTACAATATTCTTTCTGCATGTATGCCTGAAGGCCAGAAGAGGGCACCAGACCTCATTACAGACGGATGTGAGCCACCATGTGGTTGCTGGGAATTGAACTCAGGACCTTTGGAAGAGCAGGCAATGCTCTTAACCGCTGAGCCATCTCTCCAGCCCCGAAATTATTATTTCTTAATAAAAGAATCATTTAATGGCATTTTCTCAATGCTTCTATATAGCCATAGCTCAGGAATTTTTCATTAGCCCCA
Organism: Microtus oregoni; assembly: GCF_018167655.1. NCBI lineage: Eukaryota > Metazoa > Chordata > Mammalia > Rodentia > Cricetidae > Microtus > Microtus oregoni. The sequence continues at coordinate 23,193,141 of NW_024543064.1, read as the reverse complement.
AATCCTAAACTATTATAAAATGCAGTTATTCAAATTTGCAGGCCCACCTATATGCCTTCAAGTTGTCAAAAGCAGAGGCAATACAATACCTTCAAAATGTTAAGTCAGACTACTCTAGAGCTCGGTATTTGCCCAAATCTTTAGTTCCTCCAACTCCACCCACCATCTATCTAGGACACTATATAGTATACTATTGACTCACCCTTGGCTCTGGCTGTAATAGCCTTCATATCCTTCATAACTCTGTTCTGCATATGTATCATCATATCCCTGTAACAAATAAATTAGGTCAGAATTACATGTAATAGAGAAGATAATTACAACCCATTGGGCGGGGGGGATCATGAGCTTCTGAATGAACAGGCCATGAAAATTTTCTCAAAAATATTAAGATCCACTGCAGAAGAGTGAAAAAAGACAAAACAAAAATCAAATGTAATTTAGCATTACAAACAACAATCCCTTAGTAAAAATCTGTATGTCAAACCACAACTTCTCATTTACCTTATATAGAGACAGCAATAATGAAAGCAAAATAGAAGAAAAATCATCTCATAGTTCAAAATCAACGTAACAAGAATGCAGGTACTGTTTCTACCTACACTCAACTTTCCCTGGCAACCTAGGTATGGAGGAAATGATATATTGTTCAAAACATTCTTACATAGTCTTCATAAGTTTCTGGTGCAGGTGGTGGAGGTAAAGGTATTCTCTGGATGCCTGCTGTCCTAGCTCTTGGTGTTGGGGCACCTCTCACAGTGGGTGGGGGTGGCACTCCTCGAGTCACAGTGGCACCTCTGGTAATGGAACCTCTTACTGGGGTCCCACGAACCAAAGCCCCTCGAGGTGGTCCAACACCACGGCCTCTACAAAAAGAAAATTTGTATTAATTTGATCTTTTAATAATCAAGTCATATTCATGTTCAGGGTTGTTAAAAATTCTGGAGCTAAAAAGATTTCATACTTTACACATACTTGCTCACTTATTTGAGATAAGGTATCCCTTGCTGCTCTGGCTAGCCTAGAACTCATACAAATCCACCTGGCAATGCCTCTAGAGTGCTGGGATTAAAGGTATATGCCAGCTAATTTATATTTCTTCAAGGGAGGCTCTGTGGCCACACTGATAAGACAAAGACTCTATCTCTTGCTTTGCCCTTTTTACTTTTCCTTTCCTTTTTGGGGGATAGGGTTTCATATAACCCAGTATGGTGTTGAACAAACTATGTAGCTGAAGATGACTTTCTTGCACTTCTAACTTCTAGCATTTACTGCCCAGGTACTGGAATTACAACGGTGTTTCACCACAGCCTGTTTGTGAAGCACAAGGGCTCAAACCCAGAGATTTGTGTATGCTAGGCAGTCTACCAACGAGGCACATCTCCAACCCTCAACTAGACTTTAAAGCACAGAATAATAGACATGAAAGAGAACCTAAACTAGCAGATTCTCTGGGTGCAATAGTAGATCACAGTACCTCAGGCAAGTCTAGACTATTCTGAAGTCATACCAGATAGCCAGGTTTGACGGCTTATGCCTTTAGTCACAGCACTTGGGAGGCAGAAATAGGAGATCTCTCTTAAGTTTCATACTGGCCTGGTCTACATAGCAAGTTCCATGTCAGTGAGGGCTACATAGGACTACATAGTGAAAAAAACAACTAGGGGGCCAGTGAGATGGCTTCGTGGGTAAGCACACAGCTGATTAAGACTGACAACCTGAGTTCAATCCCTAAGACCCACATGATAGGACTCCTATTCCTTATCCTCTAACTTCCACACCTACATATGAATCCCCAAAGCTCACAAATAAATACATAATTTTTTTTTAATGCTAGTACTGTCCAAAAATAGAAGCTCCAACGTTTCAGTAGCACTGTAACACTTATCTATGGTCAAACTGCTAAGATCCAGAATTCTATACTTGATATACCATACAAACCCTGACGACTCCTGATCTAGATAGAGCTAAGAAGACTACCAGCAGTCACAATTATATTTTCTTTTCAACTATTTTTTTTTTTTTTTACCTGGGAACAGGTGGAGGAGGCGGGGCAGCTCCTCGTCCTCTCACTGGTACCCCACGACCACGAGAGGGTTCAGGAACTCCATTCAAGTAGGACAATTCTAGAAACTGCTCCTGACAGATATCATCCATCATATCCTGGGAATTAAAGACAGCAAAGAATGTGTAACATCTTCTAAAACTCATGTGGTCCACATGAGCCTTAGATCTTAAGAACACCCTTGACTCCCAGCACTCTCAGAGGCAGAGACTGTGGATCTCTGTGAGAACCATATAGTTTTGAGTTCTGGGACAGCATGAGTTATATATTGAGTCTCTGTCTCAAAATACCACCCGAAAAAGAACAGTATTAAAAGCCTAGGTGATGTCCCAAGTCAAGTAATTAGTTCTCTGAAGTCAAATTATACTGTTACTTCTTTGAGGAAGATGTGGACAACAGATCCTTACTGATAGACGAGGCTCTTCAGAAAGTAGTTCCCTTGATCACTTCTTTTCTCTATATATACAAAAACTTTCTCTTAAGTCAAAAAAACAACCTATTGCTTGGAATATTCTCACACATACATTCTTTGTAAACAGTTACTTTTCCTAGAATAACAGAAGCCACCATTAATGAGGCTCTAGGTACTGGGTGCTATACAATAAGTTTTGAATTTTTTATTTAACTGTCAAGATGATCCTGCCAACATTGTCTCATGGTATAATTTGGAACTCTGACTCTTACAAGACACAAAGGAGAGGGGTACAACTAGGTGGTAGAAGGTATGCCTAGTGTACACACAAAGTCCTGAGTAAAATTCCTAATGCTGCCACAAAAGGGAGGAAAAGGGAGGACCTTCTTTTTCTGATGTTGCCTAACCACACCTTTTCCCCTAAAATGTAGCTTTCCACTTAAGATTGAGATTTTCAAGAACCATTGCGTGTACATGAATGTGGAATCAGAGGTTCATTTTCTCAATTGCTTCTCCACCTTATTCAGACAAGGTCTCTCACTGAATCTGGAGCTCATTCACTCACTGGGCTAGAATGACTAAGCTCCACAGATCTTCCTGTCTCCCCAGCAATGTGATGTATGCTCTACCATGACAAGCTCTCATATTGGTGCTTGGGGATCCAACCCAGATTCATAAGCTTGATCACAAGTGTTTTATAAACTGAGTTTATCTCCCCAACCTCAAGAGCCATTTTTCTATCTTTAGACCCAAGCGCAATTTATTACTCATTTACTACTACTTAACATTTGGGGTAAACAAGCAGCCCGTATCTTAGAAAAGTGAAATTAGCTGGGTGGTGGCGGCGCACGTCATTAATCCCAGCACTTGGGAAGCAGAAAAAGTCTGACATCAATGAATTCAAGGCCAGCCTGGTCTACAAAGCGAGTTCCAGGACTGTTACCCAGAAAAAAATCTTGTCTCAACAACTCTCCCACACACACCCCCAAAGAAAAAAGAAAAGTGAAATAAAAAGTTATTCAAGAAAAGCCAGGCATGGTGGCACATGCCTTTAATCCCAGTACTTGGGAGGCAGAGGCAGATAGATTTCTGCAAGTTAGGGACCAGCCTGGTCTACACAGTGAATTTCAGGTCAGGCAGAAATACATAGTGAGACCCTGTCTTAAATAAACAATTAAGAAAGAAAATTTCCATATCATCCAATAGTCATGCATGTAACATGGTATCTTCTAAACCGGACTCTGGGGGGGGGGGAACCCCCACCAAAAGAACCCTTCAGTGAGCCACATTAGAACAATGAATGCTATAAACTTCCTGTTGTCAACTCTAGATTCAAAATTCTAGCACAAAAATTTGCAGATTTACCTTAAGTCATTTTCCTAATATCATGTCTCCTGGTTCCACAGTAGTACCAAAATACTAAACTGAATAGAGACCTTATTAAATCTTTGTTAAACAGGCTGTAAACACCTCAGGGACCCAAAATATTGACAATAGATAACAGTACACATTAATGAAACAAGTAGGCTTTGGAAAACAGTGCTTTCAGAATGAGGTGTAAGTAGTGGGAAAACCTCAGAAAAATGAAACAAAGTACAGACCCTAGTCAGGAACCCTGGCTTTCTCAACAGTATGATCCTGTTTCTTCCTTGCTCAGATAATAAAGAATATGCATTTCCTTACTGGTACTAGAAATTTCTTGACTTCTTCCATGGCATGGGCCATAAGAGCATAAGCCTCACACGGGGGTCCAAAGACTTCAATGAAGACATGCAGATCCATATTTAAATGGGCATATTTGGGGTCTCCACCCTTGCGAAGCTCTTCCTCCTATAAAAAAATGCAAAGTAATATCAAATCATATACAGACTAAAAGAAAGCAACACCTTTAACACTAGGTCAAAGGGATAGTCAGAAATAATATGAAAAAAAAAATAAATAAAAAATAAACCAAACAAAAAAACCCTGAAATCCTAAGAAGGAAGGTAAATCAAGTCCTGGAAACTGAAACTTACAGTACCAGCTAAAACTATACTTGGTTAGCTGGGTGGTGGTGGCGCACGCCTTTAATCCCAGCACTCGGGAGGCAGAGGCAGGCGAATCTCTGTGAGTTCGAGACCAGCCTGGTCTACAGAGCTCGTTCCAGGACAGGCTTCAAAGCCACAGAGAAACCCTGTCTCGAAAAAACAAACACAAAAATAAACCAACCACAAACAAAACAAATTTATACTTGTTTAACTGTTCCCTTAAACACTGGAGCATTCAATGCAGTGAATTTGAAGGAACAACCTATTAAAGCTTAATTTCTATTAAAGCTTAATTTTAGAATCTACTCAGATAATAGTTGTTTCATATTTAGTGTATGTGTTTATGGCCAAGCATTAGTTTTTAAATTCATTAAAGCTCTTTATCACCATCAAACCTTCTTATGTGTTTTTACTGCCTAGGAGTTTAAGGGAGGAACAAAGTCAGGACAGTAGAAACTCTTACAAATCTCATCAACTAAAACAACATAGTGTACTATGTATCCTAGAGAGACAGAAGGGAAAAACACTACCCAAAAGTTAGGCCCTTGGGCTGCAGAGATGGCTCAGTGGTTAATTCCCAGCATCCTTATGGCAGCTCACAACTGTTTGTAATTCCAAGATCTGACACACTTACACAGAAATATATGCAGGCAAAACACCAATACACATAAAATAAAAAAAAAAATAACACACACACACACACAGAAGTTAGGTCCTCAATAAATGAATTTCTAAATTTTAGCAGGTAAATCTTGTCTAAAAAACTGACCCTAAGGGATGGAGAGATGGCTCAGTGGTTAAGAGCACTGACTGTTCTTCCAGAGGACCTGAGTTCAATTCCCAGCAACCACATGGTGGCTCACAACCATCTGTAATGAGATGTGGAGGCCTCTTCTGGCATGCAGGCATACATGGAGGCAGAATATTGTATATATAATAAATAAACAAATAAATAAATGGAGGCAGAATGTTATATGCTAAATAAATAACGCAAGCAAGCAAGCTGACCCTAGAAGGGAATTATGTGTAGTAGTAAGTTTCGTCTCAGCTAAAAGTTCACTGTGTAAGAAGCTATGAAATGGAACATTTTCTTTTTGGAACATTCCTGTTGTCTAGAAATCAAATGATCTAATCACAAACTCGCCAGCACTTAACACCAGTGGTCTCATTAGTTCCTATCCCTGGAAAACAGGGTGCACTGGTCACATTTTTGTGTGTTCAATCTTCAAGTTTAGTATCCAGTTCTCATTTTAAGTTTTTAGAGATAAGCTTATCAAAGCTAACAATGCTACTTAATTGTATCATAATGCAGCCTGGGAGGGAGGTGTGTGTGTGGAATTGTGTGTGTGATAGGTAAAGGCTGTTCTTCCAGAGGTCCTGAATTCAATTCTCAGCACCACAGAATGGCTCATATTTGTCTATAACTCTAGTTTTTAAAGGATCCGATGCCCTCTTCTGATATGCTGATGTACATACAGAAAAAATATCCATATACATAAAGTAAGCACAGCTTTAAAAAAAATAATGAGGGCATATCTAGGTTCTTCCCAACATTACCAAATGAGTGCTTATATGCAACGAAAACTTTACAGTAGCCTTATTTTGTATGCTGGAGGGCACATGATTAAAGATAATGGTGAATGTCTTTAATCCCAGCACATGGGAGGCAGAAACAGGCAGATCTTGGAAACCAACCTAGTCTACATACATAGCAAGTTGCGGGCCAACCAAAGCTACATAGTGAGACATGGTGTCAAACCCTAAACAAACTCCAAAATGTTTGCTTGCACAAAGCATCCATATCAGACACTGTGCAACAAGAGAGCACTTGGTTTTATTTTGCCTCATTACATGAACTTACCTTAGCTTTGTCTCTCATTGAACCCTTTCCCAAGACAGAGATCTTCGCACCAGTCTCTTCTTGAAGTCTTTTGATTGTATTTCCTTGTGGTCCAAGAATCTTCCCCACAAAATTGAACTGACAGGGAAAAAAAAAACTTCTAAATACACATAACTCTCTATAAACATTTAAACATACATGTTATTTGATCTTCAACAAGCCTATAAAGTAAGAATCTTTTATATGTAAGAATATATAAATCCTCATTATACTCAAGACACATTGCAACTGTATCATTAGTAATTAGCTTTACGTTGTATAACTTTAAGTTAAGTGCAGGTACTACACCTGAATTTGGATTTCCTTATAAAGTTTGGTACTCTTTCTACAACTTACTGCAAGTCATGATATTGTAACATAAACATTTTAACATGCATAAATGTGTTTGTTTGTTTTCCGAAGTTTCTCTGTGTAGCCTTCCTGGCTATCCTGCAACTCATTTTGTCGACCAGGCTGGCCTCATATTCTGGCATCTGCCTGCCTCCACCTCCCAAGTGCTGGGACTAAAGGTGACCACCACCACTGCCCAGTAACATACAGAAATTCTTATTAGTGATCAGACTCAAGACAATGTATATAAATAAGCAGATATCTTGCTTCTAAGACAGAACAAAAAATGTTGTGCCCCTTGATAGCATGTATGGTAAGCGGAATATTAATTATTTCCTTTAAAGAGTGTGGAGGAAGGCTGGGCAGTAGTTGCACACGCCTTTAATCCCAGCAGGCAGATCTCTGAGTTTGAGAAAACTGGTCTACAGAGTGAGATATAGGATAGCCAGGACTGTTTCACAGAGAAACCCTGTCTGGGAGTGGGGAGAAAAAGGGGTCTAAGGGGGCAGAGAAATGGCTCATGGTTAACATTACTTATTGCTCTTGCAGAAGATGATTCACAGTCACTTGCAGCCCCAGTTCCAGGGGAATCTGCTACCCTCTTCTGGCTTCCTTAAGCACAAGGCATGCACGTGGTACACATATAATATATATGGAGGACCTAAACATATCCATAAAATAAGATAAAGAAAGATATACAGAAAAAAGAAAGATAGGGGCTGGAGAGATGGTTCAGAGATTAAGAGCACCAGCTGCTCTTCCAGAGGTCCTGAGTTCAATCCCCAGCAACCACATGGTGACTCACAACCATCTGTAATGAGATATGGTGTGTGTATACATAATAAATAAAAAGAAAAGAATAAAGAAAGGCAAAAAGTTCAGAGGCAAAAGCTCGGGTAAGAGAGAAATAGGATAATTTAAGTTAGAAAAGCTGGTTAGAGAGGGCTGGAGAGATGGCTCAGTGGTTAAGAGCAGTGACTGCTCTTCCAGAGGTCCCCAGTTCAATTCCCAGCAACCACTTGATGGCTCACAACCATCTGTAATGAGATCTGGTGCCCTCTTCTGGTCTGCAGGCACACATGGAGGCAAAATGTTGCATACAAAATAAATAAATAAATCTTTAAAGAATAAGAAAAAGAAAGGCTGGCTAGAAAAGCTAAGCTAAGGCCAGACATTCATAAGCAGAATAAGTCTCCATGTATTTATTTATTTGGGAACTGGGTGGCTAGCCCCTAAAGAATAAAAGCAAAAACCAACTACAGCCAATCTTGTGACAAAGGGCAATGCTTTAAGTATCCAGAATTTTACTTTGGGCCTAGAAACTGAACAAATATATGAAAAGGAAACTACTTTTTATTACTAAAAGTAATTGTGTTTCCTTCTTGACTGTATTTAAGCTATGGGTTACCAGAAACAGATACTTCAAGTACAAAGAAGCTTTACAGGTGGCTGGATATACGACCATGCCATGTCTTCATCACAGCCAACATCACGCCAACCTACAATGTTAACTCATAGAGGAGAGCTGCCTTTATACTTACCTTTGGATACTGCTTGACAGGTATCAGTACCCGTTCTTTCAGTTTCATGTTCTTATGAGAAAACAAATCCAAGTAATTCTCCTCATCGTCTTTTTTTGACTCTCCCTTCTGAATCTTCTCAATTTCTGAGTAAGAAAAACAGAACTTAATTTCTGTACTTGTAAATAAAAGCACCTGGCAAGACTGTTTAAAGCAGTATTATGGAGTACTGTGTTATTAAAAAAAAAAAAAAGCCAACAGTTCAGTTCAGAAGTGCTAATTTTAGATAGGCTGGAGGAGGCAACCAAAGCTGTAAAAGGTTGACTGTGAAACCCGAATCCTCTTTCCCACCATCACCTGAAGGGCCTACGTCATCAATTTACATGTTTCTTTTTTTTTTTAAAGATTTTATTTATTTATTATGTATACAACATTCTGCCTGCATGAAGAGGGCGCCAGATCTCAGTAAAGATGGTTGTGAGCCACCATGTGGTTGCTGGGAATTGAACTCAGGACCTCTGGAAGAGCAGCCAGTGCTCTTACCCACTGAGCCATTTCTCCAGCCCTACATGTTTCTTTATATAAGAGTAGATGCATTGGCCAGCCATGGTGACGCACACCTTTAATCCCAGCACTTCGAAGGCAGAGGCAAATAGATCTCTGAGTTTGAGGTCTCCAGTAGAGTGAGTTCCAGGACAGGTTCCAAAGCTACACAGAGAAACCCTGTCTCAAAAAAAGAAAAAACCCAAAACAAAAAGAAAACCAAAAAGAGTATATGCATTTATCTAAATTAACACAGTGAGATGGAGAAAAGAGATATGAAAGTTAAAACAAATCAAAATCTCCAGCCACAAAAAAAACACAGAGGTGACTAGAGATGTCTCAGCTATTAGGGACCCACACTGTTCTTCCAGAAATCTTGAGTTCAGCACCCACAGCATAGTGATTCTCAACTGCCTTTAATGCTTCAAGGAACCAAAGAAGTCTTTTGGACTGCATGAGCACTGACACAAATAAAAAAAACTCTAAAAATAATAGATTTTTTATAAAGGCGGGGCATGATGACTGTTTCTAAGTAATCACAGTAAATTATAGACTTCTTTGTTCTTTCTCCAGTCCCACTGTTACTTGACCAGCTGAGAAGTATCCCAATAAAGAAAACAAAAATTACTATTTAAATATAACATACAGTTCATTCCACTATAGCAATAATACTTGTTTTCCAGGCTTAAGAGTTTGAAAGACCCTGCACTTGCTCTGCCACACATTATTTGTCAATTTAGACAAGTTATTTAACTATTCTGCACATTTGTTTGCTCATTTGTAAAACACAGGCAAAAATCAACCTACAAGGACAGAGTAACAATGAGATGTGATGTGCCTGCCTATGGTCCCAACACTCAGAAGCCAAGCAGGAGGATCACCAGTTTGAGGATAGCCTAGGATAAATGAGGTCTTTCCTAAAATAACAAAAGAAGCTGGATAGTGGCGGTATACACCTTTAATTCCAGCACTTGGGAGGCAGAGGAAGGTAGATTTCTGTTAGTTCAAGGCCAGTCTGGTGTACAAGAGCTAGTTCCAGGACAGCTAGGACGCAGAGAAACCTTGTCTCAAAAAATAAAAACAAAAACAGAAAAAAAGAAAAGAAAAATCCAATCAACTAATAGACATGTACTCAAGATCAAAGTTTATTTCTTAGTATGTGGGTAATACAGTTTCTAGACCAAACTCAATATCCAAAAGAAAAAAATACAAAAAAGTAATTTAAGAACAACAGGGAGGGCTGGAGTTATGGCTCTTTATAGAAAGGACACAACAGGTTCCTTTCCCAGATCCCACATGACAGTTCATAACCATCAGTAACTCAGGTTTGAGGTGATCCAATGCCCTCTTCTGGCCTCCTTGGCTAAATACACACATGCAAAAAAAGCACTCATATACATAAATTTAAAAGAAAAATTCCCAACTGAAGTCTAACTGAACAAAAATGTTATACACAGGATATATGACAAGAAGTCTATAGAGATAAACATACTCCCCTAAAATCATCATAACCACCAAGACCACAGACATAAGCAGAACGAAGGTACTTTGAATTTGCAGTTTCATCAAGATGGGAACTCTTGATTCTCCTGCTTACATCTCCCCTAAGTACAAGGCTCCTCTACCTTTCTTTCTTTTTTTCTTTCTTTCTTTCTTTTTGGTTTTTTTCGAGACAGGGTTTCTCTGTAGCTTTGGTGCCTTGTCCCGGAACTAGCTCTTGTAGACCAGGCTGGCCTCGAACTCCCAGAGATCGGCCTGCCTCTGCCTCCCGAGTGCTGGGATTAAAGGCGTGTGCCACCACCGCCCAGCTTCCTCTACATTTCTTAACTACTGAGATGTAGTTAGGCCCTTCAGTTGCAGCTTGTGCCACTTTGCAGAAACCTTACTTAACCAGTACAAGAAGACTCAAAAGTTGAACTGCAAAACTGATTGATAAAAGTTTGTTTACATGCAATGTAATGTACTCTATAAATTTAGGATCTCTCTGCAACACAGAATTACTTTGATGTATTTTGAACTAGTTACTGGATCTTAGAATCATATTTTTCCATAATTTTAAAAAGAATATAAAGCATTTTAGAGAACTCAGAATAATGATCAATAAAATAAAACCTGAGGTTGAAGTAGCGCTGAGGAGATGTCTTAGTCATCTGTGCTTGCTGCACAAAGATGATGATATGAATTCAATCACACACATACACGCACACAACTGATTAAAGGTGGCATGTGTCTGTAATCCCAGCTCTGAGAATGTGGGCTTGCTGGCTAGCTGGCTAGGAATCTAAATCAGTGGGGTCCAGGTTCAGTGAGAAACTATTTTAAGAAATACGTAGCAGCCGGGCGGTGGTGGCGCACACCTTTAATCCCAGCACTAGCAGAGGCAGGCAGATCTCCGTGAGTTCAAGACCAGCCCAGTCTACAAGAGCTAGTTCCAGGACAGGCTCCAAAGCTACAGAGAAACCCCGTCTCAAAAAAAAAAACAAAAAACAAAAAACAAAAAACAAAAAACAAAAGAAATAAGTTAGCGAGTAAAATAAGTAACAAGATAAAGAAGCACTGAGGAAGACACCAGACTTTGGCCTGGTTCCACACATGCATGCAAAGGAGTCAGAGTAGTCTACAAAGTGAGAGTAATAAACTGAGCCTTCAACAAGGCTTCAGCAACCATATTTACAAGTAGAAGAACTGAACATTTATTCAATACCATAATAAATATCACTTCATTTTCCCTCAAAAACAAGAGAGTTGCTGGTATATAGCCCCATTTTTTAACTGAGTTATTGAAAACTGTGCATTAATTAATTACTTCTAGGTCACAAATCTGCCCAAGTATCAGCAAACAAGCTCAAACCTAGGCGTGGGGTTAAAGATAAAGCTCAGAAGTTAAGAGCGCTCATTGTTCTTGTATATGACACTGGTTCAGTTCCTAGTACCCACATGACAGCTCACAATCACCTGGTTCCAGAGGACCCAAATGCTCCCTTTTGGTCTCCATGAGCACCAGGCAAATACATGATGCACAGACATGCATGTAGGCAAACCACTCATACACATAAAATAAAAATAAACAAATCTTCAAAAACAAAACAAAAATAACTAGACATCTTCTAACTTCAAATTTCACATCCCAAAGCCCGGCAGTGAGTTGTAGCACTGGGGGAGGCAGAGAAGCGATATCTCTGTGAGTTCAAGGCCAGTATGGTCTACAGAGTTAGTACTAGGACAGCCAAGGCTTCACAAAGAAACCGTCTCAAAAAAACCAAAACAAACAAAAAAACCCTCATATCCCTCGTGTTCTTGTTTTTTTCGAGACAGGGTTTCTCTGCTTTTGAGCCTGTCCTGGAAATAGCTCTTGTAGACCAGGCTGGCCTTGAATTCACAGAGATCTGCTTGCTTCTGCCTCCCGAGTGTTGTTCCCACCTGTGTTCTTAGTGAAAGACAAAGGGCACTTTAAGCAATTAAAAGCTAATTTTATGAAAATTTTATAAACTACAATTTATGGTTGGTGTGGTGGCAAGAACCCTTAATCCCAGCACTTTGAAGGTAGAGGCAGGCAGTCTATATAGCAGGTTCCAGGCGAGCTATGCATACAGTGAGACCCTATTTTTTGCTTCCTCAAAAGAAAAGAATTTGAAAAGGAAGCTTCTCATGGCTTACCCAAAACCAAATGTGGTAGAATATGCCTATGATCCCAGCACTCAACAGAACTGTGAGTTCAAAGCCAGTCTAAGCTATACATCAAGAACTTGTCTTTTAAGTGTGTGTGTGTGTGTGTGTGTGTGTGTGAGAGAGAGAGAGAGAGAGAGAGAGAGAGAGAGAAAGAGATGTCTTACCCTCAGGCAAAAGCACTTTCTAGATAACACTTCTAAAACTGATTCCCTCAAATGATGTTTGTCTGGGCCACTGGAGACCTTGGATGTCCCAAGAGCCAAAGAAAGAAAAGCTAAGGGATAAACAACACAGAGATGTGACCCATACATTCGTTGGCTTGGCAATTATAATTTATCTTTTTTTTTTTTAAGTTTTTCCAGCTGGGCAGTGGTGGCACATGCCTTTAATCCCAGCACCCGGGAGACAGAGGCAGGCGGGTCTGTGAGTTTGAGGCCAGCCTGGTCTCTAAGAGCTAGTTCCAGGACAGGCTCTAAAACTACAGAGAAATCCTGCATCAAAAAAAGTTTTTCCAGACAGGGATTCACTGTGTTGCCCTAGCTGTCCTGAACCTCAGTTTGTAGAATAGGCTGGCCTCAAACTCACAAAAACTTCCCTGCCTCTGCCTCCCAAGTGCTGGGATTAAGGGCATGAGCTACCATAGCCTTGCTAATTTATTTTATCTTATTCAGTGTCTTTGATGTGTCAGGAGTTTTGGATTACTCATTATAACCAACATTATCCTCATTTAATGGACAAAGGAACCTGAATTCAGAAGTGTTAGGAAATTTGCCACCAAATTGGCTATCAAACTAGTAAACAGAACACTTGTACCAAGTCACTGCTTTTGCCATAGTAGACTGAATTAAACATATGGCTTTTTTAAAAAAAACTTTCATGAATTTTTCTCCTTTTTGTCCCTCTGTAAGCTTCCAAAAATTAGGATTCTTTAATGCATCTCAGACTGAAGAAGAGGGCCTGTTTAAAGGAGCTTTCATCTAGGTAAACACTGCTCCTAGCTACCTCAACCTCCAGAGGACAAGGATTCTAGATGTGTACTATCATGTATAACTAGCTAAAACATATATTTTGAGGGATAGACAAAACTGAATAGAATCCTGGCACTGCTGCGTCTATAAAGTGTGGTCTTACTTTAAAACAGAATAAGTTGAGTATATGCTATGTCAACTCATGCCTATAACCCAGGCCCTTGGGAAGAAGCAGAAGGCCAGCTTGGGTTACAACACCCCGCCTCAAACTATACCTCCCAAAAATGAAGAGGACAAAAAAACCAAACAAAACAAAAAACCAAACAAAAACCACCACCACAACAAAACGGTTAGTATTAGATAAGCCTGGGGGGGGGGGATTGGACTGAGTGGTTCAGGCCTGCAATCTCAACTAACAGAAGGCTGGACCAAGTAAGATTTCCAGGTCAAGCCCCAGAAAATTTAGTGAAATCTGGTCTCAAGTTAAAAAGTAAAAGGAACCAGGCAGTGCTAGCACACTCTTATGATAGATCTCTGAGTTTGAGGCCAGCTTAGTAATCAGACCAAGTTCCAGGATAGCCAAGGAGGGCCACATAGCCCTGCCTTAAAGAACCAAAAGGTAAAAAGAAAGCAGATTATTAGCATGCTCTACTGCAAAGGCATCGGGTTCAATCCTCAGGACCACCAAAACGAATTTTATAAACAACTGCCTTGAATAAAAACAGATTACCATGTACATTATATTAATTTCTTAACATCTGATAAGAGCTGCATATGGAGCAAGACAACAGTCAAGATTTTTCTTTTTCACTAAGGTGTCAAGACTGACTTAGCAAATCTGCTCCAAAGAATGAAATTCTATCATCCTCTTAGACTCCAGGAGCACTACAACTTTCTGTTAACAGTTTCTAGAATTCTACAATCATCAAAACTAAATGGCTGCAATTCCTAGTACAATGCCAGGCTGACACACACATGTAAACATGGGAAGAAACCTCCCAACCTCCCTCATATGTTACTTCCAGTCTTACAACTTTTTCCATTAGTGCCATCTTTTGGAAACATAAACCCCAATATCTTTGTGTGTTTACCAAGCAAGAACACCTAGCATATTAGGTTCCTAATTTTTTTTTTGGGGGGGGTGTTTTGAGACAGGGTTTCTCTGCAGCTTTGGCACCTGTCCTGGAACTCGCTCTGTAGACCAGAAAGAGCCTTGAAAGATCAGAGATCCTCCTGTCTCTGTCTCCTGAGTGCTGGTATTAAAGGCATGCATCACCATTGCCTGGCTTCTCATCTTTTCTTCCCCTAGCAGGGTGGTCATGGGCCTCCAGGAATTTGAAGAAAGCTGTTAATTTGCTCTTTTGCCCCACAAATATACAAAGTAACAATATGCTACATATAATATTGGCTAAGAATGGAGAAAATGCGGTGGCCTGTGACTTTAATCCCAGCACTTGGGAGGCAGAAGCAGATGGATCTCTAAGTTCAAGGCCACCTTGGTCTACAAAGTTGAGTGCTAGGACAGCCAGGGCTGCTACACAGAGAAACCCTGCCTAAAACCTCCCCACAAAAAAGAATAGAGAAAATGTGGATATTGGCTCCCCTCAAATCCTGAGTTTGGAATCCTTGTATAGGAGCTCAGTTCTTGTAGGTAAAACCCAATTATAGCATATTTATCGTGGCTTCCCAAATTTTTTCCTTAGGGAAAGACTTGAAAGATTTCTCTCTCTTTTCTTGTTTCTGGCTTTCAAGACAAGGTTTCTCTGTGTTCCCCTGGTTGTCCTGGAACTCACTCTATAGATCAAGCTGGCCTCAAGCTTAGAGATCCACCTGCTTCCCACCTCCCAAATGCCGGGAGGTTAAAGGCGTGTGCCACCACAGCCTGTCTTGGGAATTTTTCTTTTTAAATTAAAAATTTTTTAAAGAAAAAAATCTATTTATATGCACTTTTCCCCCAATACCGTTTCATTTTATGTGCGTAAGTGTTTTGCCTGAATGCATGTTTATGCACCACTAAATGTCTGGTAGTGTAGGCCAGAAGAGTGCAACAGATGCCCTGGAACTGGAGTTACAAACAGCTATCAGTCACTATGTGGCTGCTTACAAAAATGAACTCAGGACCTCGGCAAGAGTAACCAGTGCTCAACTGCTCAGCTACCTCTCCAGCCACATTTGCCTCCTGTGTGTATGTAAAGCACATATATGCCTGGTATTCAGAGGTCAGACGAGGACATGAATCAGATCTTCTAGAACTAGAATTACAGGCAGTTACATGCTGAAACGTGGATGCTACAAAACTAAACCAAGATCATATATAAAAGCAGAACGTGCTCTTAAACGCCAAGCCATCTTCCCATGCCCATACTACCTTATTTTTAGGCTTCATCACCACTTTCTCCCCAAAGCATCAGTAACCAATCTGTTTTCCACCCTTACTGTTTTCAAGAATGCTAGACTCAGGTGTGGGAGTACTCAAGAAACTGAGTGCATTAAATTTACAAGTTCAAGGCCAACTCAAACTTTCTTCTCAAAGAAAAACGTTGCATTAGCAGGGTATAATGATAGCACACATGCCTTTAATCCCAGCACTCAGAGGCAGAGGTAAGGGGATCTCTAGGAGACCAAACTGGCTTACAGTTAGCTCTAGACTAGCCAGGACTCTATTGTGAGACCCAATCACAAAGAAATTACAAGGGCTTTACACATGCTAGGCATTTTACCACTAAACTACACACAGCTTTTTTTTTTTGACAATTGGGAATTATTTTTTAATTTTATGTACATTGGTGTGAAGGTGTCAGATTCCAGACTGGATTTTCAGACAGTTGTGAGCTGCCATATGGGTGCTGGGAATTGAACCCGGGTCCTCTGGAAGAGCAGTAAGTGCTCTTAACCACTGAGCCATTTCTCCAGCCCTATACACAGCTTTTTTACATTTTCATTTTGCAACGCGTTCTCACTAAATTCCCAGGCTGCCCCTCAACTCTAGCATGCTTTGAACTCAAGATTTGCTTTGGCCTCCTGAGCAGCTGGGATTAAGAGGCCTGTACCAACAGGCCCAGTTTGTTGCTAAGCTTCAAGGAATTCGAGTGTTCTGATTTTCAAATGAAATCTCAAACTGTGATCCAGAGTTATGCCAGTTACCAGCAGTGTGTGCAAATTCCTTCAAACTCAAGGTCTCAGCACATTTCTTGGTCTTAAACCTGTCCATGTATCACATCTTCAACGTCTTCCTGTCTCTAAAGACTTTTAACTGTTTACCTTCATTTACTCTTTTAGCTACTTTATATTCTAATCAAGGCAAAAAATATTTTTCTCCCCCCACAACCCTCTAAAATCCCTTGCTGTGCAGAACATCAAACACAGGACCTTGCGCATGCCAAACATGTGTTCTACCACAGAACTACATTCCAGGCCTTCAAGATAGAAAACTAAATCTAGTTGGACATGATTCTTCTGATTCAAATAAAGATCTTCTGATGACTCTTACTCTATCCCAACTCTTCACTATTTGAGTCATTTATAATGCTTACTTTCTTAACTGTAAAGAACATTAACAGACTATAATTTTTATGTGAATTTCCCTGACTTGGGAAAAGAAAAGGTCTAGTCTAGCTAGGTGGTGGTGGTACAGGCCTTTAATCCCAGCACCCAATCAGAGGCAGGTGAATCTCAGGGCCAGCCTGGTCTACAGAGGACAGTCAAGGATATACAGAGAAACCCTGTCCCAAAAAACCAAAAGAAAAAAAGTCTAGCATGGATAGGTAACCGAGTCTTTATATATCTACATGGTATCTATTATCACAATTGAACATGGATTTGGCCTAGAGCAGTAGCAGTAAGTCTGTCTATGTTCTACATTCCTCAGAATTCTGTCAGTGTTTTCCCATCAAAGTCATTTATAACAAAGTATAAGGCCACTCTGGGCAGAACGCTTCCAAGACGGA
Organism: Microtus oregoni; assembly: GCF_018167655.1. Lineage (NCBI taxonomy): Eukaryota > Metazoa > Chordata > Mammalia > Rodentia > Cricetidae > Microtus > Microtus oregoni. The sequence continues at coordinate 23,175,760 of NW_024543064.1, read as the reverse complement.
AAAGTGGTGAAATGAGACAAGCCGGGCGGTGGTGGCACACGCTGTTAATCCCGGTACTTGGGAGACAGAGGCAGGAGGATCTCCATGAGTTCGATGCCAGCCTAGTCTACAAGAGCTAGTTCCTACAACAGCCAAAGCTGTTACACAGAAAAGTCCTGTCTTGGGAAAAAGAAAGCAAGAAGGTGTAAAAGATCATGGCAAACGGGGATGCTCAACAAATACATAACTACAGCTGGTCTTGGTGGCTAATCTCACTCAGGAGACAGAGGCAGGTAGTCTTGTGAGTTCTGAGGCCACAGTGAGTTTCAGGACAGCCAGCACCATGTAAAAAGACCCTGTACATACACATATAATGGTTATACTATGCAGTACACCAGAAGCTGATAAATACAAAATAAACTGGGAGAGCTGTGTGGTGGTAACAGGAACAGTGGTCTGGGCCTTACTGCCTTTATAGGAAATGGACAGAGATGTCTTAAGTGTTGGGCTCTGCTCTCTAGTGTTCTTTATCTTAGCTTTTCCACCCTCACTTCCCTTCTAGCACTCTATACTTTACCATTCCTTTCTTATTTCACCCAATTAGAGCTTATTTTGAAAGTTCAATGTGTAGTAGGTAGTATATAATGAGGGAATCAAGAAAAAAAAACTTAGATGCTGGAGGGAAAAAAAAGAGTCAGTGTGTGAATCAAAATGTAGACTGTTTGTAAATCCTGTTTTGTGCTGCTAATTTAATTTCACCAACTATTATCTGTAATGGTAATAAGATTATCTTCTCAGCCATGGCATGACTTTAGTCCCAGCACTCAGAGGCATAGATCTGAGTTTGAGGACAGCCTGGTCTACAGATCAAGTTCCAGGACAGTCAGGATTTGACAGAAACCCTGCCTAGACAAAAAGACTATCTTCTCATAGTCCTTATGTAAGTTAAATACAGAATAGAGAGATGGCTCCGTAGTTAAGAGCACTTACTGCTCTTCCAGAGGACCTGAGTTCAATTCCCAGCCCCTACATCAGGCAGTTCACAAATGCCCATAAACTCTAGCTCTAGAGGATCCGATGCTCTTTTCTGACTTCCAAGAAGCACCTATATACACATGGCATACACACACTTAAATAAAAATAAATTAAAAAAAAAAGCTAATATACTTTGATCCACTGCCCAGCACAATAAACATTTAGCTGTTTTCTCCTTACATGTGATCTGTGTACAACTTAAATTCAGTCTTCCTTTCTCACATTTTTCTGTTCTGGGATAATGTTCTTGTACACTGTAAAGATTTGTCACTCCTATTGGTTTAATAAAAAGCTAATTGGCCAGGCAGGAAGTACAGGCAGGACAACCAGACTAGGAGAAGTCTGGGAAGAGAAAAGACAGATGCAATTGTCAGATGCAGAGGAAGCGACAAGCCACGTGGCTAAACATAGATAAAAGTTACAGGTTAATTTAAGTTGTAAGAGCTAGTTAGTAATAAGCTTGAACAATAAGTCAGACAGTTTGCAATTTTTTTAAAAGATTTATTTATTTATTATGTATACAGTATTCTCAGTACTCTACATACAGTATGTCTACATGTATGCCTGAAGTCCAGAAGAGGGCACCAGATCTCATTACAGGTGGTTGTGACCCACCATGTGGCTACTGGGAATTGAACTCAGGACCTTTGGAAGAGCAGGAAGTGCTCTTAACCTCTGAGCCGTCTCTCCAGCCCCCAGTTTGCAATTAATATAAGCCTCTGTGTGCTTATTTTGGGATTGAAGGGCTACAGGATCAGGTAGGACAGAAACTTTCATCTACATTTTTCCTTTTTCTGAATTATTCAGAAATATCTTAAACCTGGCCTATAATCTTATCATTAAGGAAGGCAGAAAATAGTTCACATAAGAGGGCAGTCTAAGCTACATACAGACTTTGTGTCAAACAAAAACGGCTGGGAAAGCAGCTCCAGTGGTAAAGTGCCTGTTCCGTATGAGGATGACAAGTTCACAGCCTGCTCAAGCTATAGAGAGCCCAAAGGCGGCCTAAATACATTAGTGAAACTGCCTCAAATTTAGTTTTGAGGGTGGTAATAGTTCAGAGGTAAAGCTTCTCTACTGATGTCAAGATTACAGATAACCTGAGCTTTGTTTTGATCTACCCCAGCATGGTGGAGAGGAACTGACACTCCTAAACTGTACTCTGACTGCCATAGGCCCATCATGACATACCCCTTTCTCCCACACAAACATAAAAATAATTTTTGTTTCGTTTTGTTTTTAGAGACAGGGTCTCACTATGTAGCCCTGGATGGCCTGGAACGCAGAGATCTACCTCAAGAGTGCTGGGGTTAATGGTGTGTTCTGCCATCTTTCACCTAAAAAAATTACAAAGCCAGTAGCTCTCAGTGGTAGAGTGCTTGCTTAGCACCAGTTAAGGAAAGAGGGATGAATGTAACTGGAAAATCTGATCCAGGATTATTGCTACAAGCAATAGGGCACAATATATACAATTTCCAGGCCAGACACGACCATATAGCAAAACTTTGTCTCAAATAATAAATACATTAAAATTCGTAAGAAAAATCTCCATACATCCCAATTCTGGTACTTCAGTAAGTCAATATTTACCTCAATCTCATTTCTCCAATGGAAGTATCAGTTTGAAACAGTCATGACAGTGTACACCTACAGTCCCAGAACTTGGGAAATAGAACCTGGGCTACATGAGATCCTTGTCTCAAAAAGCCAAAGGAAAAGAAGGGCTGAGGAGCTGACACAGCAGCTAAGAACACTGGCTGCTCCACCAGAAGACCCAAGTTCAGTTCTCTGCACCTACAAGGCTGTACAACACACACCTGTAACTGCAGTTCCTGTTTCCAGGGGATTGATGCTTTCTATTGGTCAGGCACAGAAGCACCACACATAGGCAAAACACTCCAATACAGAAAATAAAAATATTTTTAAGGCTGGGAGGTGGTGGCATTGCTTTTAATCCTAGCACTTACTTGGGAGGCAGAGGCAGACAGATCTCTGGGAATTCAAGGCCAGCCTGGCCTACAGAGTGAATTCAACTGTTTCACAAAGAAACCCTGTCTGGGGGGAAGGCAGGGAGACACCAAAACTAAAACAAAACAAAAACAACTTTTAAGGAAGTAAAAGCCAGCCGGGCGATGGTGGCGCACGCCTTTAATCCCAGCACTCGGGAGGCAGAGGTAGGCGGATCTCTGTGAGTTCGAGACCAGCCTGGTCTACAGAGCTAGTTCCAGGACAGGCTCCAAAGCCACAGAGAAACCCTGTCTCGAAAAACCAAAAAAAAAAAAAAAAAAAAAGGAAGTAAAAGCCAAAGGGCAATGCAGATTCCTGTGGGTTCAAAGCCAGCCAGCCTGGTCTACATAGTTAGACTTTAACTCAAGAAAGAAAAGGAAACCAAACAAAGGGAAAAAAGACCCAACTTAAATAAATTAACAAAGCATTCTCTCTTAGTAACACACACCCAAGTTCAAACTGACTGCAAAGTTAAAAGTAACATTAAAGAATCATTTTTTTTTCCTTTTGATGAACCCAGGAAACCTTTTACAAGATGGCCACCAGCACCTGAGATCAGAAAGGCCAACTCTACTTTGTACATGCAGTAATTTATAACCAGAAGAAAACTGTGGTGACATTTAATCTATTGAGTGTAGGCCACGACAAACTGGCTGATTTTACATATAATTTAGTTCTCGAACACTTTACAGATGAAACTGCTGAGAGTAAGTTTCTCAAGATTAACTAGTTAAAGGTCAGTTTCCAAAGTTAACATCTTAAAACAGATATTTAATTCTCCTGCAATTAATCTGTCAGGTTATAAAGATTTAAGACTATTACCAAGTCAGCCTTTACCATAGACACTCTTCAGTCTGCAGGTTCTTGGTCTCAGTAAATCAAACACAGGTGTTTGTTATTTGCAACCCAGAATGAAAAACATAAAAACTGCAGGTAGAGGCAGAAGTAACAGAAGCTCGGAGTCATCCTTAGGGGGCTGGAGAAATGGCTCAGAGGTTAAGAGCACTGTCTGTTCTTCCAGAGGTTCAATTCCCAACAACCATCTAGAATGAGATCTGGTACCGTCTCTTGTGTGCAGTGTACATACGTGTGTATGTGTACATACGTGTATATATATAAATGAATCTTTAATAAAAAAAGTCATCCTTGGTTACACCATGTAACCTCAACTACACTAGACAGACCTGCCTCAAATTAAAAAGGAAAAATATGAAAATTCTTATGGGTAATAACCTGTTAAATGTAATGGACTGAAACATAAGAACCCAGCAGGGCAGTGGTGGCACACAGCTTTTATCCCAGCACTCTGGGAGGTAGAGGGAGGGGGATCTCTTGAGTTTGAGGCAAGTTCCAAAACAGCCAGAAAAACACAGAGAAATCCTGTCACAAAAAACCAAGAAAAGAAAAAGAGACATAAGAACTTGAGTATGGCCAAGCAGTGGTGGGGCATGCCTTTAATCCCAGCACTTGGGAGGCAGAGGCAGACAGATCTGGGAGTTCGAGGCCAGCCAGGTCTAGGAGAGCTAGTTCCAGGACAGGCAGGACAAGCTACAGAGAAACCCTGTCTCGAGGGAAAAAAAAAGAACCCGAGGACAAAGTTGAAATGCAGCTGATTGATCTTAAAATCTTAAACGTTTGGGGCTGGAGAGATGGCTCAGAGGTTAAGAGCACTGGCTGCTCTTCCAGAGGTCCTGAGTTCAATTCCCAGCAACCACATGGTGGCTCACAGCCATCTGTACTGAGATCTGGCGCCCTGCTCTGGTGTGCGGGCATACATCGAGGCAGAATGTTGTATACATAATAAATAAATAAATCTTTAAAAAAAAAATCTTAAACGCTTGTATTCACTGACCACAGCTTTGCTTACTGTACTTTAAGACCCTAATTGCTGTTTTTATAATCTGCCTGTAAAGAAAACCAGTTCTTAAATCATTCTGTTGATACAAGACCTCTTTGCAATGTAAAAATAGTAAAGCCCTTTCATCAATGCCGGGAGATAGAGAACAAATGTAGGCAAATGATCTTTTCCCTTTTATTTCATTTCAGATTAGTATCTGAGTGCCTAAAGGACAAAAGAGACCATCAGACCCCCCCCCGCCCCCCCAAACACCAAACAGGTGTTTGTGAGCCACATGATGTGGGTGCTGGGAACCGAATCCCGGTGGAAGAGCAGAAAGTGCTCTTAACCGCTGATCCATCTCTCCACCAGATAATGGTATTTTCACAATGAACTGTCCACAGTATCATTCTGGCCAGAGTCCAACTACTCATTCAGTGAGACGGACAGTGGGTTTTCATATGCTTAACAGATTTGGATATCATAAGATGCTTTAAAACCATGCCTTAACTACAAGTGAGGGTCTGAGTAACAAAACTAAGTCAAGACAGCTCGCTAGTCTGCAAGCAGAGAACAAAGGCCACCTTTCTTAAACTACCTCTACTCAAGCCAAAATTAAAAACAAGACCGATTTCTCGTTCATCTCACGCTAAAAAAAAAAAAAAAAAAAACCTAGGTCCCTTACCTCCCTCTATCATTTCTTCCCACGGTCTCTCTGGCTTACTTTCCCTACTTTTGCATGCTTGCTAAGACACTTTTTAAAATAAAGGAGAAAAACCGTCCAGGTCCGCAGCTATTCTTATTCGACAGGCCTGGGGGCAAAACTCGGTTCGAGAAAACCTCAACCTCCATCCGATTGTCTCGTCGCTCCAGCCTCTGAGTAACTTAAAACCGAGTTCCCGCTAAATCCCGCATCTCTCGCTAGACCGTGCGGCGGCTGACGAGCATCCCGGCCCTCTCTCCCAGTTCCTCCCGGTTCCGGCCGTCTTTCCCTCCTACACCCCAGGTCAAGGCGCTCTCCACCACGCGCAATCAAAACGGGTTTTTTTGTTTTGCTTTGTTTTTCTCTTTGAGAAAGCGGATTCATTTCTGGAAAGACCCGGTCGTTGGCGCGCGGAACAACTACTAGAGGAGGAGGCAGGGTCGGGAAGGGGGCGGGAGCACCGTACTATCCATCAAGCTCCCCGCGCTCGCAGATCGCGAGTCCTCTTCGGGCCTCGTCCAAGGCTCAGAAATCTCCCCTTACACCCTGAGCCGGGGTGGGACTCGTGGGTGCAGGATCTCGAAGGCCAGGTCGAGAAGGGAACTCTCGATGCCCGGGCAGTCCGAGGGGGCGGGAGCAAGAGGAACAAAGCGGCGGCCACCCACCGCCAAGACCCGCTTACCTACGGACAAGAGCTGCATGGCGTGAGTGAAAGACGGGTCGAGGGAGTCCTTCTCTGCCATGAGTTCGGGCAGGTACTTATTCTCCGGCTCCATCTTGGCCGCGGCTGTGGCTGACGGGGGCAGCAGCGGGGTCGGCGCGGAACCCACGACAGTCGCGTCGGGACCCGTGGCCGAGGGAGGCAGCAGCGGTGGCGGCTGCGTGGCGGGCGAGGCCCGTACGCCCCCTCTAGGCCCACCTCCGCCTCCCCGGGACCGGTGTGGCAGCGGTGACGGCCGAGTCGGGGTCTGACGCACCGAGGGGTGGACACCTGAAGGGTCCATGGAGCCGCTGCGGCCTGAGGACCGAGTCAGGCGCGCGGCAGGGTCGTCCCGGCGCTGCATCGGGGAGGATGTGTAGCGAGCGAGCGAGGAAGCGACGCGACGGCAGCCTAGGCCCGAGCGGCGGTTGGCGGGGGTGGAAGAGCGGGAGCGACGGCGACCGAAGCCGACCCGAGCGACCCAGCGAGAGAGCACCGGAAATGAGGCGGTGCGCGTGCGCAGGCGTCTACCGGCACCGCCCTTGAGTTTCTCCGCGGAGAACAAAGTCCCCAGTCGGGCCACGGCGCCTGCGCCGACTCAGGACGTAGCCTCCCCGCTCAGGCTTCGAGTTTTTTGCGCCTGCGCGGGCGCCAGCCGCCTTCGTTCGTTTCTTTTTTTTCTTTTCCACGTGACTCGGCGCTAGCGGTACACGTGTCTCCCCCCCCCCCATCCCCACACTCGAGCGGAGGGGGCGGGAGCTGTGGAATGTCTTTGTCTGCGCGCGGGCCCGCGGAGTGTGGGGCCGCGGACCTGTTATTAGTGGGCCACGCCTCCTCCAACGGCCGAGCTTCGGGAGCTCCCTGGAAAGACCGAGAGGAATCGGGGGCCCCCACCAGTCAGGAAATGAAAGAACGCTTCTGGGGACCCGGAGAGGGGAAAAGAGGGTTAGAGCAGTGTGAGGCCGGAAGAGAGGGAAAGACTGCCCCAACGGGATGGGAAGATGGGAGCACTGGGAGAGGCTGACCCAAGGAATAAGTGTCGTGGGTGTGAGAAAGGGAAGCCTGGAGGGAGAAATAGAAGACTAAACAAATAAAAGACTTAGAGAAGTGTCAATCAGAGACGCCAAGGTCGGGAAAAAAGGGGCTCCAGACCCAAGCAAGGCACCCAGGAAGTCGTGATACTAAGCTTTCCATTATAGCAGGTTCAAAATTGGCAAGAGAATTCTCTTTAAAAGATGCATTTGGGGTCGGATCAGCAGGTAAATCCGCTTGTCTCCTGAGTTCTATCCCCAGGCCCTAAATGGTAGAAGGAGAGAATCGACCCTCACAAGTTGTCCTCTAACCTCTACACACACTCATATGCATGCACACACGCACACATACACACACTGGCATTCAATGTGTCTTGCCCCACCCCCTTGTGAGGGGGTCGGTTTAAGATGCACCATTGTAGCATACTCCGTATACCTGCGCTGAGAAGGGAGCAAGGCAGGAGAATTACCGCAAATTTGAGACAGGTCTGATCTACACAGGGAGCTCCAGGCCACCTAGGGTATCGGAGGGACTCCCAGTCCCCCTAAAACAAACCAAGGCAGATGACACACCTTGTGAGATTTAGGCATTTGAGGCATTTTAGCTTATACGTTTTTTGCCTTCTGTTTATTCTATAAAAAGATGACCACAGGCTCAGTCCTTTCATCTATGATGGCTGTCTAGTTCTCACACTCCTACTGTCAGTAGGAATGTCGGTCCTGTCTTTGTTGGGTCCTTCACTCTCCTATCATGCCCTGCCTCTATCCACTGTCTTGCACGACCACACCCTGCTTTTGTGGTACTGGGAATCTAACTTTGGGCTTTGTGTATGCTAGGTAGGTAAGCATTCAAGCAACCTGAACGACATTCTAAGCAAAGTAATATATATTTTACATAGTTTATATAGTAACTAGTTCTGTTGACCATTACTGGACCTTTGGAGGGTTATGTTTCATTTTCATAACACAGTATTTTTAATTAAAATTTTTTCATACAATTTATATCTTATTTTTCCATCCCTTAGTTCCTCCCAGATCCTCCCTGTCTTTCTATACACCCAACCTTATATTCTATTTTCTCTCTCTTTAAAAAACAAAAGGACTGGAGAGATGTCTCCATGGTTAAGAGCAGTAACTGTCCCTGCAGAGGACCCAGTTTGGTTCCCATGTCACAGTTACAGCCATCTGTAACTCCAGTCCTAGGGGAGCTGATGTCCTCTTCTGGCCTTTACTAGCATTGCAGAGATATACATGCAGGCAAAACACTCATATGCCTTAAATAAAAGTATTTTTTTAAAAACCCACAAAAGCCGGGCGGTGGTGGCGCGCGCCTTTAATCCCAGCACTTGGGAGGCAGAGACAGGCGGATCTCTGTGAGTTCGAGACCAGCCTGGTCTACAAGAGCTAGTTCCAGGACAGGCTCCAAAACCACAGAGAAACCCTGTCTCGAAAAACCAAAAAAAAAAAAAAAAAAAAACAAAAACCCACAAAAACCTCCACAGAAACAGAGTACAAAACACTTAAGCAAAAGACCAATTAGACAAAAAAAAAAAAAAACAAGCAAAGCAAAATGAAACAAAAAGTCCACTAAAATACCATATAGTTTTTGTGTCAAGCTGGAATTGTTTAAATATTTTATGTGCATTGGTGTTTTGCCTGCAAGTGTGTCTGAGTGAAGTTGTTGGATTCCCTGGAGGTGGAGGTATAGACAGTTGTGAATTAGCATGTGGGTGCTTGGAATTGAACCCAGGTCCTCTGGAAGAGCAGTCACTGCTCTTAACCACTGAGCCATCCCTCCAGCCTGAGCTGAATTTTTTAAGATTTATTTGTGTGTGTGTGTGCAGGTCCCAATGAAACCAAAAACCAGAAGAGGACATCATCTCATCCCTGGAGCTGACATTACAGAAGATTTTGAGCTACCCAAAGTGCATACCGGGAGTGGAACTCGGACTCTCTGGAAGATCAGTAATTACTCCATACCACCAAGTCATATCTCCAAGTCCTAGTTTGGTTTTTTGAAACAAACTTCAAGATCATGCTGGCCATGAACTTTCAGTGACCTTCCTGCCTCTGTTTGCTGAGCGTTGAGATTACAGACATGAGTCACCCCCTGGCCTTTTACCTACTTTTTTAGGCACCCCCAAATTCTTCCCCTCAACTGGTTTACTCTGAGGATATCTCTTCATCCTCTAACCATCATAACCACTGTTTTAGTCAGTGTTCTGTTGCTGTGAAGAGACACCATGACCACAGCAGCTATTATAAAGGGAAACTTTTAACTGGGCCTGGCTTATGGTTTCAGAGGTTTAGGCCATATTGTCGTGGCAGGAAGCATGGCAGCACACAAGCAGACATGGTGTTGGAGAGGTAGCTGAGAGTTCAACATCAGGATCTTCGGTCAACAGGAACAGAGAGGGACAGTAGGCCTGGTTTGAGCATCTGAGACCTCAAAGCCCACCCCCAGTGACACACTTTTTCCAACAAGGTCACACCTCCTGGTGACCAAACATTCAAGCACATGAGTCTATAGGGGCCATCCCTATTCAAACTACCACACCACTCCAGCACAGTATAATTCAGGCGACCCTTACTCTTGTCCTGCCTCCACGCCGGTTCAGAGAGGGAAAAGTAGTTCATGTTGGGGCATCGGACCCCGACAATTGGTCCAATTTATTTTTTAGTAGAACTTGAGTCCCTTAAAAGGGAAACACCATAGAATCATGTCGTGTACTAAGTTCAGCATGATCTTTGCATGATCTTTTTTTCTTTTGAAAACTTTTTAGCTGTTTATTTTGGTTTTTGGTTTTTTGAGACAGGATTTCTTTTTGTGACAGCCCTAGCTATCCTGGAACTCGCTCTTGTAGACCAGGCTGGCCTCAAACTTGCAGAGCTATGCCTACCTCCTCCTCCTGAGTGCTGGGATTAAAGGCATGTGCCACCACTGCCAGGCTTTAGCTGAGGTTTGTAATACATATCTTTAATCCCAGGACTCTAGAGGTAGAGGCAGGCAGATGTCTTTGAATTTGAGGCCAAACTAGTCTATATGGTGAGTTCCAAGCCAGACAAGTCTTCATAAACCTGTCCAAAAAAATGTATTTTATTATGTATATGTGTGCATATGTGTATGGGCCCTCTGATTCCTTGGAGCTGGAGCCACAGCATTTGTGAGCCACCCAATGTGGACGATAGGACCTGAACTCCTGTCCTCTGATAGAGCAGCAAGCCCTCCTGAACCCCTAAGATATCTCTGCAACCTCACGAGCGATTCCCCACATCTCTGATGGATGACCTATTGCAAGTATCCTAGTTCATGACCGGTTTATCCTCTCATGGAAGATTTGCCATTGAGTTCTCTATTCTCTAATACATCCTAATGTCTGACCTGTACTCACTTGTCAGGCTGTAGCTTTGGTTCTCTGAGATCTCCTTGGCCATCTGGCCAACAATTTTTTCCCTAGGAAAATGAAACAAGGAAGGGGTAGAAATATAGCTTAGTGGTAGAATGCTTGAATGTGTGAGGCCCTGGATTCTATCCCTAGTACGCAGGAGAGAAAGCCAGAGTTCACACCGTCTTTATCTCCACTTGTCAGTTTCTATCTCAACTAGGTAGCTAGTCTGTCAACTAAGCATTTTCCTTATAAAACCCTGTAATGTTCATGTTTCTGTCTTGACTGCTGCTTTTTTTGGACAAGGTCTCACTCTGCAGCCCTACCTGGCCTGGAGTTGCAATGTAGATCAGATTGGTCTAGAACTCACAGAAATCAGCCTACCTCTGCCTCTCAGGTGCTAGAACTAAAGGTGTGTGCCACCATACCTAGCTTAAATATTTTTTAATTTTTTTGTTTTTATTGTGTGTATGTATGTGTGTAGTTTTGTATACATAAATACAGTACCCACAGAGGCCAGAAGAGGGAATGGGAGCCCCTGCAGCTAGAGTTACAGGAATTGCAAGATGCCTTATGTTGATTCTGAGACTTAACTTGGGTCTTCTGTGAGAATAATTTGTGCTCTGAATGGTTAAACTGTCTCTCCAGCCCCTAAGACCTATTTTTTGTTTTTGTTTTTGTTTTTTGAGACAGGGTTTCTCTGTGTAGCTTTGGAGCCTGTCCTGGAACTCGTTCTGTAGACCAGGCTGGCCTCAAACTCACAGAGATCTGCCTGTGTCTGCCTCCAGAGTACTGGGATTAAAGAAGATCTATATTTTACTTAGTTATGTGTATATGTGTATATATCTGGGGGTGCCTTTGGAAAATGTAAGACTTTGTTTTGTTTTTTTGTTTTGTTGAGACAGGGTTTCTCTGTAGCTTTGGAGCCTGTCCTGGAACTAGCTCTTGTAGACCAGGTTGGCCTCGAACTCACAAAGATCCACCCGTCTCTGCCTCCTGAGTGGAAAATGCAAGACTCTTAATTGGCTTTTATTTGATGTCTTAGAATCAGGCAACACCTTATTCCAAAAAATAGAGTGAGTCTTCCCTTCTAAAAGAATGGTCTCTGATAATTGTAATGAAGACTCTCATGGGACAAGAGCTGGAACACAGGTGAAAATGAAGTGCTACAGAATTCAAGGCAGAAGGCAGATTTTAATCGGGAGAATAAGTTCCAGGAGAGAGGAAGTGTGAATAAATGAGCAGAAATGAAATGTAGGAGCTGCTGTCAGGGAGTGGAAGTAATCCAATTTCAGAGCAGAGCATATCCCAGAGGAGGTGCCGGGGAGAGGAGGATTTATGGGTCCCCTGCAATTCCTGTGTGCTCCCCCGTCCATGAAAATCCTGGGTGACGGTGTTACAGATGGTTGGCGCGTCCTTGCTCTGTAATAAGATGCCCAGATAGAGAAACCTTGAGCGGAGGTTGATAAAACTTTGATAAAGCCGTGTCTGGGAAGGAGCTGGTGGGGGTTTTTTCAAGACTGACATCACTAGTTATTGCAAAAGTCTAACAGAACATCCCGCAATACACTTTACTACATACACAGAACAGAAACTAAGAAGCAGCCCGGCTTTGTGCCTCATCTTTACGAGAGGCCACATGAGTTCCTCTTCCCGGTGAGAACCTTAGTTGAGCGGGCTGCTGTTGTACTAACCCCTTAGATATGTGGGGTGGGGGCTGATAGAAGGGGTTCCCTGGGGCCGGGGAAGCCAGTCCCATCCCCTGAAACCTAGAGGTCTGAACTTCCCCAGGGAAGCCGACTTGAAAAGCCCGCGTGCGGAGCAAGGCAAACAAATGCAAACCAGCTGTGGTGGTTTGAATAAGCCGTCCCCTGCAGTCTCAGATCTTCGAATGCGTGGTCCCCAGTTGCTGCTGCTGTTTGGAGAGGCTTAGGAGGTGAGCCTTGTTGGAGGCCGCTAGTCACTGGAGGGGGCTTGGAGACTTTAAAGGACTCCTTCCGTTTCTAGTTCACTCTGCTCTTTCTGCTGTTCCTGCCATCTTGCCTGCCTCGCCTGCGTCCTTGCCACGATGGAGATGGACTCATCCCTCTGTAACCCTAAGCCTAAATGGCCTCTTCCTCCTGAAAAACGCCTTGGTCCTGTGTTTTATCACAGTCATGGAAAACAATCAATGCTTATGCCCACACGCTTAGTGCCTAGTGAAGATTTCGGGGTGCATTTTATTGCCGTGGATCTGAAAGGCCTGGTCTCCAGTCTCTATCCTTTTGACTGGCTTTTACCTAGACTTTGTTTTGGAGGTGGAGAAGTTCCAAAACCCCAGTTTTGTTCTGTTTATTTTTTGTTTTTCCTGCCCTCTTGCCGCCCTTGGTGCAGCTCCTCAGAGGTAGGAGGCAATGAGATTGAAAGCATAGGGATTCCGATAGGATGAGGGTCTGCTGTTGACTTACTGTGTGGATCTGCGCATCGTTTAACTTTCTTCAGCCCCCTCCTCTTTGATCAGAGGGATAATGATGCCCATCTCAGGGCTACCCATGGTCAAAGAGATAGTATCAGTAAAGGGCTTAAAATGGGCTGGGAGGCACAGTCAGTAAGTTTACACCATGAGTTGCAGGCTAGCCTGAGCTACATAGCAAGAAAAGTCTCAAACAAATAAGCAAAACAAATAAACACAAAGGGTTGGGAGGAGAGCTGGAGAGATGGCTCAGAGGTTAAGAGCACAGACTGCTCTTCCAGAGGTCTTGAGTTCAATTCCCAGCAACTACATGCTGATTCACAGCCATCTATAATGAGATCTGGTGCCCTCTTCTGGTCTTCAGGCATACATGGAGGCAGAATGTTGTATCTGTAATAAAAAAAAAAAAGAGGTTGGAGATATAGTGAGTGACAAGGCTTACCTACTATGTTCAGGACCCTGGGTTCATTCTAAGCACTGCAGCAGGGTGGGGGTAAGGGGACAGTATTGACAGAGGTGCACAAAGAGCTGTGTGCATGCTCAGGGAGAAGGGACCCACCCAACCCCATCTAGGAGTTAGCCAAGTGGGGTGTTTAAGAAGTTGTCAGATAGGATGGGAGCAGGACATTTCCATGTTTTGCCTCCAGCAGAGCTTGGTCCCGTGCCAGTATTCCCTTCCAGAATTCTCAGCTCTGGAATTTAGATCAGTAGGTCGAACTTCTGAAATCAAAACCCAGAGAGCCGATTGTATCCTTGTTCATGAGGTGTTTCACAAGCCCGCCATCATTCCCGGGAGGACTCCAGCCACACAGCTATGGTGACTGGCAGTGCAGTTCTGGGGCACAGATGACTTCACGGAGTTTTCTTGTGAAACCTTCCCCATTTCCAGCCTGCTGCAGTGACTCACCTAGAGAGAGTGATGAGCCAGCTAAACTTCATGACTTGCTCCTTATATGTCTCCCTCACAGATGCCATCTTCAGTAGTGGGCAGAGGCGGGGCATCGGAGGAGAGAGTAAAGGCTTGCACCACTATGCAAGCCTCTATCTTTATATACATTAAGATATGGAACTATTGGGCTGGGTATGCCCTTCAACCCAGTACCCAGAAGACAGAGGTTGGTGGATTTCTGTGAATTGAAGGCCATCCTGGTCTACATATTGAGTTCCAAACCAGCCAAGGTTACTTAATGAGGCCCTATCTCAAAAACAAAACAAGGGCTGAAGAGATGGCTCAGAGATTAAGAGCACTGGCTGCTCTTCCAGAGGTCCTGAGTTCAATTCCCAGCAACCACATGGTGACTCACAATCACCTATAATGAGATCTGGTGCCCTCTTCTGGCATGTAGGCATACACACTGGCAGGATACTATATGTATAATAAATCTTTAAAAAAAGATTTTTAAAAAAGCACAGAAACAAATTGAACCATTAGTGTATGGTCACATAATAAATCAGGGCTGGAGAGCTGGCTCTTCCAGAAGGGTTCAGGTCCCAGCACCCACATCAGGCAGCTCAGAGCTGTGCCTCCAGCTCCAGGGGATTTTATACCTTCTTCTGACGACTGCAGTGGGTTCTTACTCTTCTGTGCACATATAAACACACATTTTTAAAATAAAATCTGTAACAATGTTAATAATAAATTACATTAAACTTTTAACCCATGTTTATGGTTATGTTGCTAATAAGAGATATTCTAATACAGGGTCACTAAAGTTCTAATATATAACTATATAATATCCATCGCCTATGGAGGCTCCATCACATACAGTTACAGGTCCTTGGAAGTTCCATAAGTACTTGAAGCGACATTACAGAGGCAAGAGCAAGAGCAAGAGCTTAAGACAATAAAGATAAATGTTCATGTAGCTTTGATGGAACCTACAGACCACTGGGGCGTGCATAATATCTGAGTTATGGGGCTGGAGAGATGGCTCAGTGGTTAAGAGCATTGCCTGCTCTTCCAAAGGTCCTGAGTTCAATTCCCGGCAACCACATGGTGGCTCACAACCATCTGTAAAGAGGTCTTGTGCCCGCTTCTGGCCTGCAGACATACACACAGACAGAATATTGTATACATAATAAATAAATAAATAAATAAATAAATAATATCTGAGTTATTTTGTTTCGTTTTTGAGGTAGGGTCTCACTATGTAGCCCTGACTGGACTTAAAGTTGCAATTCTTCTGCCTCAGCACATTATCATATGACAGGGTGTGGAGGCCCAAAAATGTGAGCCCTATTTCCACCTTGTCTGATGGTCAGAGAGTTTGGAGGTTGCTCAAAATTATTGACAACAAGTGTAGCTATACAGCCTGACTCAGGATGTGATTACCTGGTTCTTTTGACATGAAGATAGCTCATACAAGTAGATCCACTCCACCCTGACAGATGGTCAGGATGTGCAATCATGCTTCTGCTCCTTCTTTTGTAAAATGACGTTACCTAGGGAGTGACTGCCTTCAGGACACTTGGTCTAGAGTGGCTTCACTGCCTGAACTACAGAATTCTAATGACTTGATGTCTCAAAGTGTTGAAGCAATTAACTGTTCGAGTTGTCGTTTGTATCATGCTGAAGAAGTCTTTTGTTGCCTCTTCCCCCTTTGGTATTGGGTATAAAAGTATATGAAAAATTACCCAGTGCTATTCTGTCATTTCTGTTTCATTATTTTCGTCCCTATCCGGCAAGAGGTGTCTTGTTGAGTATGATCCCCAACAATAGGAGCGGTACTTCCAATTCACTGCACATGTGGGAAACCTGGGTTGTACTGACATTTTTCCACACCTCACTGTTCCACCAACCCTAGCTAGCCTCCAACTCCCAGAAATCCTCCTGTCTCCACCTTTACAGAGATTAAAAGCATGTGCTACCACACTCTGGCTCCCCCTGTAGTACTCGTCTTCTTCTTCTTCTTCTTCTTCTTCTTCTTCTTCTTCTTCTTCTTCTTCTCCTTCTCCTCCTCCTCCTCCTCCTCCTCCTCCTCCTTCTCTTCCTCCTCCTCCTCCTCCTCCTCCTCCTCTTCCTTCTCTTCCTCCTCCTCCTCCTCTTCTTCTTCTTCTTCTTCTTCTTCTTCTTTTCTTCTTTTTTAAAACAGGGTCTCTCTACATAACTCTGGCTGTCTCTAGAATTCACTCTATAAACCAGGCTGGCCTCACACTCAGAGTTCTGCCTAATTCTGCTTCCCAAGTACTGGAACCAAAGGCGCGAGCCACCTTGCCCAGCCCTACTACCCCTGTAATCTTAAATTCTGTTGTTTACCCTATAATATCACAAATCCCACTCAAATTTCTCTGCCTCCACTGCCTCTATCTGAGGAGCCACCATTTATATCTCTAAATCTCCAACAATTTCCCACCCTTAAACTTTTTGTTCATTACTCTCAAGCCAGAATTTAGCACGCTATTTTTGAAAAGCAAGTCTGGGAGTTGGGCCTGTTAGCTCACACATGTAATCCTAACACTTGGGAGGCCATAACACAAGGACTGACCTAAATTTAAATTCCAGAATAGAATCTTGTCTTAAAAACAAATTAATCCCAACACTCAGGAAGCAGAGACAGGCAGATCTCAGTGAGTTCAGGGCCACCCTGGTCTACGTAGTGAGTTCCAGAACAGTCAGAGCTATATAGTGAGACCTTGTCTCAAAACAAACACACACACAATACTTATTTTAGTTAAGGTTAGTGTCACTGTGATGAAACCATCATGACAAAAGCAACTGGTCAGCCTAATAAACTGGAAAAGGTTTATTTGGTTAACACATACTGAATTACAGGCTGTTGAGAGAAGCCAAAACAGAAACTCAAACAGAGAGGAACTTGGAAGCAGAAGAAGCCATGGAGGGGTGCTGCTTACTGGTTTGCTGCTCATGGTTTTCAGCTTACTTTCTTATAGAGCCCAGGACCACCAGCCTAGGGCTGTCTCTACCTAGAGTAACCCCCATCCCCCTGCATCAATCACTAGTTAAGAAAATTCTAAATTCTCTACACATTTGCCTGTAGCCTGATCTTTTTTTTTCTTTCTTTTTAGACCAGGTTTCTCTATAGTTTTGGTGCCCTGGAACTAGCTCTTATAGACCAGGCTGGCCTAGAACTCACAGAGATCTGCCTGCCTCTGCCTCCCGAGTGCTGGGATTAAAGGTGTGCACCACCACTGCCCGGCTTCTGTAGCCTGATTTTATGGAGGCATTTTTTTTCAACTAAGCTTCCCTCCTCTCGGATGAATTTAGCTTGTGTCAGGTTGCCATAAAACTAGACAAGACAATACTCAAGATGCAAACCAAATCGAATTATATCTTTCAATCTCATTAGTGTGATGCATGTGTGTGTGTGTAAGCCAGACAGAGGTCAGCATTGGATGTCCTCAATTGCTTTCTTCCTAATTTACTGAGATAAGATCTCTCACTGAACCTGGAGTGCTAAGACTGGCTAGCCTGACTGTCCAGTAAGCCCCAGGGATCCTCCTGAGAGCTGGGACCAGACACATGTATTTTATGTGGGTGCTCAGGATCTAAACTCGGGTCCTCATGCTCACATGGGAAGCACTTCACCAAGGGAACCATCTTCCTAGACCTTTGATTCTCTTTTACAGACAGACAGACACACACACACAGAGAATAATTTAACTTTTTAGGGGCATAAAGGACACTTATAACATGTTTGATCTGGTTCTGCCAGCATGTCTGCCCCTGCCTGGCTTGCTTACTTCCTGCTAGTAGCATCTCAGTTGCTGTGTGCAGCAACCCTGGCTTTCAGTTCCTTCAACAAGACAGACTCTTGCCTATTTCATACTGCACACTTGCTGGCTCCTTAGCCTAAAACTTAGCCACTGCTCCCTCCTCTGCATCCAACTCTGCTTTGTCCTGGTACCTCTTATCTACCCTTGAGACGCGTCCACAGGCCTCTCCTCCAGAAGGGCTCCTCACACCTCCAAGGGCAGGTCAACTTAATTCAGATCGCTCTTCCACGTGCTAAGCGAGCTCTCCGCCACAGACCTGCATTCTCATCTTTAGTTCCTTGACAACTCCACGCATGCTTATAATGTGTTTCGATTACGTGTCACCCATTATCCTCTCTTATCTTCTCCCACTGAGCCCCCTCTTCTTTTTTTTTATACTTATTTACTTATTATGTATACAATATTCTGTCTGCGTGTATGCCTGCAGGCCAGAAGAGGGCACCAGACTTCATTACAGATGGTTGTGAGCCACCATGTGGTTGCCGGGAATTGAACTCAGGACCTTTGGAAGAGCAGGCAATGTTCTTAACCTCTGAGCCAACTCTCCAGGCCCCCCCCCCCACCACTCAACAAAGTATAGCAGTTTTTCTTGAAGATTAGGAAGCACTGGGACCAACTATACATTCCAAACCTTTGGCCTGTAGATGGTCACTGCCTTCAGTTCCCCAGACAATCACGTGTCTCCTTAAGCATTTAAATTAGTGACCCTGTTCTAGAGGGCTTGTCCTAGCTGTGGGATCAGGAAATAGACTGAAGTAGGATGCAAGCTGAAGGTAATGGCAGTCAAAAGTATCTAGGAAGAAAAATGAGTCCAAATTCAAGTTGAAGACACCTAGACCTAAGAGACACTACCTCTGGGTTTGCTCAGCCTGGGCTCAGCCCAGGGTCAGGGAGAGGACCGGTTTAGGCTTCAGGATATAGGATCCATCTTCTGCCATCAGAACTTTTATTTGAGCTCCATGAGAAGAAAAGGAAAATAGGAAACCAACTGCTGATGATTGATCCAAGAACCAACTGGAATTTCAATGAGACAATACTCCTGAATTTTCCATTGTGGAAAAAGAGCTAAAGTGAGACCATCGTCTTTTTTATGCATGAAATGGACAGTCTAGGAGTATCTTTTTGTTTGAGAAGGTCTTCCTGTGTATCCCTGGCTAGTCTGGAACTTGCTTTGTAGACCAGGCTGGTTTTGAACTCCAGATATCCTCTTGTCTCTGCCTCCAAAGTGCTGGGATTAAATGCATAGGCTACCAAGCCCAGATCACTTATGTATTTTGAAACTGTAACTAAGAACCTGGAACCTTGCTGGCTCAGTCTGTAAAATCTGGAATTACAAGTGTGAACATTCACACCAAGGTTAGAGCATGGAGGTCATTTACATAATTTAGGCAAAGAAAAAAAACCATATATATGTAGTACTTAAAGCAAAGATACTTTCAACAGTATGTGGCAGACACCGTGATGGAAAGTGGGGGTACAGTCATGAAGAAGACGACGAACCTGGGCTGCTTCACAGAGCTGACAGAGTGGCCTCAAACTCAGTGTGTACCAGAGGCTGGTTTTGAACTCCAGATCCCCCTACCTTGGCCTCCAAAGTGCTGGGGTGGTAAATGTGGCGTGGAAGTCCATTCTAAAGGATGAGCTTCCAAAGTACTTTTGAGCAAGGATGACACTTTCAGGACAAAGCTGGACACACCTACCCACAGGAGCTGCTTCAAGACAGCGCTTGTCATCCCCACTCCCCCCGCCCCCCGTCACATGCGTGCAATTCCTCACTGCATGGGCCTTGCACACTTTCCTAAGCAGGTGCCAGACATTGCTCTCGAGATTTCAGTGAATTGTGCCGTTTTCTCTACACGGAAAACCAACACCAAGTAAACAAACAGGGTAGAAATTTTAGGAAGGCAAAATAAGCAGTGAGCGGTGGCAGAGTGACTGCGAAGATGTGGGATTGGGTAGCTTAGGTAGGGTGGTCCAGGACCGTCTCCGAGGGGTCCTGATCGAGAAGCGTGCAGGAAGGATATGCTGAAGAAAAGAAATAGCGTGTGCAGGAGCTCTGAACCAGGAACTGGGTTGAGTGGGTCAGAAATAAGAAAATATAAGGGCTGGGGAGGTAGCTCAGTGGTTAAGAACACTGACTACTCTTCAGATGGACCTAGGTTCAATTCCCAGTGGGTCACAATCATTTGTAACTCCGGTTCTAGTTGATGTACTAGTCCAGTTTATCTGATGCCATCTTCTGGCCTCTGAAAGTACCAGGCATGAACATAGTATATTTAGATGCAAAAAAAAAAAAAAAAAAAAAAACCATAAAAAACAGGAAGAAAAAAAAGTAAAATATGTAGCTGGGAATTCAGTGAGCACAAGGGGGCAGTTGACAGCAAGGAGGTAGATGAAATCGGCAGAGTCGAATCGTGTGGCCTTGCAGGCTGTGTGAAAGACTATCCTTGACTGTAGTGAAGAAAATGAATCAAGACGATCAACTGGGCAGCTGTTATTGAGCGTGTGATACGTGCCAGGAAGGGAGCTGGATGCTACAAATACAGTGGTGAAATTAAACACTATGTGGGATCTTGTCCTCAGGTGACTGATGGCAACGGGGACGCAGGTAAGAAAACTGGCAACTGAGAATCAGTCAGTTTAGTAAACACTAGAGTAAGAGTGAGGGCAGGGCTCTGGAGAAATGGCTCAGCTCTTAGGAGCACTGATGCTTTTGCAGAGGACTTAAGTTGAGTTCCCAGCTCCCAAATGAGGGCTTGCAGCTCCAGTTCCTAGGAATCAGGTGCCCTCTCCTGGCTGCTGCAGGTACTACATACTGCAAACACTCATAAGACCAAAAAAACAAAACAAAACAAAACAAAACAAAAAACAAAAAACAAAAAAAAAAAACCCCATGGAGCTGGTACCAGGTGGTGGCGGTGCACGCCTTTAATCCCAGCACTCAGGAGGCAGAGGCAGGCGGGTCTCTGTGAGTTCAAGGCCAGCGTGGTCTATAGAGCCAGGGCTACACAGAAAAACCCTGTTTTGAAAAAAAAAAAGTAGGGTGTGTGTGTGTGTGTGTGTGTGTGTGTGTGTGTGTGTGTGTGTGTGTGTGAAGGACAGGTATTTAGCAGTATAGAGGAGAATTGCGCGCGCGTGTGTGTGTGTGTGTGAAGGACAGGTATTTAGCAGTATAGAGGAGAATTGCGTGTGTGTGTGTGTGTGTGTGTGTGTGTGTGTGTGAAGGACAGGTATTTAGCAGTATAGAGGAGAACTGCGTGTGTGTGTGTGTGTGTGTGTGTGTGTGTGTGTGAAGAACAGGTATTTAACAGTATAGAGGAGAATTGCGTGTGTGTGTGTGCACGTGTGTGTGTGTGTGTGTGCGAAGGACAGGTATTTAGCAGTATAGAGGAGAAGTGTGTGTGTGTGTGTGTGTGTGTGTGTGTGTGTGTGTGTGTGAAGGACAGGTATTTAGCAGTATAGAAGAGAAATGCATGTGTGTGTGTGTGTGTGCATGTGTGTGTGTGTGAAGGACAGGTATTTAGCAGTATAGAGAATTGCGTGTGTGTGTGTGTGAAGGACAGGTATGTAGCAGTATAGAGGAGACTTGCCTAACCTGGTCATCAGCACATCAGCATGCAGAAGCGCTTCCTTCCTGGAGATGACGTCATTCAAGGGGATCATGAGGGGACTCGGGAGAAGTATATTCAGAGCATCAAGAGAAAGCTCGGAAACTAGACACGGTGACACAGGCCTGTGAGCCCAGTATTTGGGATGCTGAGGCTTAAGGATAGTGAGTCCAAGGCTTGCCTGGACTGCGTAGTGAGTTGGATGCCAGCCCAAGCAACTTAGCAAGACCTTGTCGGGAAAACAAAAAGGAGGAGCTGACGAGTTGGCTCCACCGCAGAAGACCCTGGCCCTCAAGCTGTGCACCCTGAGTTTCATCCTCAGGACCCAGGTGGGAGGGGCAGAGAACTGACTCCCACAGATCATCTTCTGGCCGCCACACGCACAAGACAGCACTCATGCGCCCCCACAAGCCCACTGCCTCACCCACGCTACCACTGAGTACATTCTCAGGCCTTTTTGCTCCATTGTGCGTGTGTCAGCATGGGTTTCAATGTGCAAGTGTGTGTCCGTAGGTACTAAATAAAATGTAACTGAAACATTTTTAGAGGTTGCTGGGGAGATGACTAGGTTGGTAGCGTCTTCTCTGCAAGCATGAGGGCCTGAATTCAATCCCCACCATCCACAGGAAAAGCCTAGCATGGGGAAACACACCTGCTACCTCAGCACTGGGGAGGCAGGGCAGGAAAACCCTTATGGGGCTTGCTGGCCAGGCAGTCTGTGCAGACCCATGAGCCTCAGGTTCACTAAGAGACTCTGTCTAAGAAACTAAGATCGCTGGAAAGATACCTAGTGTCGACTTCTAGTCTCCGTGCCCACACACACACACTTGCCTGTACACCCACCCCCACATGGTTGCACACTGGCACATGAACACACTCCGTATGGACACATACATGCATACAGAAACCCATGTGGATGCACACAAGAATGGAATGAAAAGGCCTGAGAATGTACTCACTGGCAGCGGCAGCATGGGTGAGGCTGTGGGTTTCATTCCCAGTACCGAAGGGGATAAAAAGGGAAGAAATGAAACAGGATAGGGCTTGAAGGGAACAGAGAACCTGGCCAGCGCGAGGAACTTGAGTAGTTCAGCGTGTCTGGGTCTGAAGGATAGCCCTTCTATTTAAAAGCAAATCCACTTAAGTTGATTTTATTTTCTTTTTATAAGCCTCCTGAGCGTGCACAGGAAAGACATTCAAAGGTTTCTCGGCAGCCGAATGATGGTTCAGGGCCTGCCCAGCTCTCGCCTGCTTTTCCCTAATCTCCTCAAGTCAGTCTTAATAACCATCCGTCCTGTCAGAGCCTCCAGCCTGACACCAGACTCTGTGTAAGAAAGCAAAACACGCCGGCTGAACAACACCTCCATTCTCGCCTAATCCGATGAAGGGGAGCACAGGCTGGAAAGTGAAGACATTACTGCTCTAAGTGTTGGAAACGGCCTGCCTGGAAACTGCCTGAGTCTCCCTAGAGCTTCTGAAGATCCAGGACCACAGTGCCAGGAGATGCTACGGGAAGGCTTGAAAATAAATTTATTTATGCACACGCTCGAGTACGGCTTGCACGCACGTGCACATGTGTACACACACAAACATACTATGTCATATATGTATGTATGTGGAGGTCAGGGGAAAACGCGTGAGAGAAGACAACTTGTCCCAAGACAAGCTTATCATAGTTGTGATTCTGAGGTGTGTGACCCCCCATCCCCACAAAGAGTTGATCAGTTTATAATCTGACTGGAAAACTAGACGATCCACAGGCCAAGGAAGGAAGGGATGGGCTGAAGCCCCCTCTAAATCACTGTTCCTGAACATACACTTCACCTCCCCACGACATCCCTGGCTCATCATCATGGTGCTTCCTCTTCATGGGATGTACATGGATGACCACCCACGTACAAAGAGCAGAGGGAGAATCCGTCCACTTCCTAGTATTCGGCAGACAAGGAAGGGCTTTGGTCACGACACCTGCCCTGATCAGGTGCCGGTGCATCAACACAGGTGTGGGATAGAGGGATAGACACGGTCACACTCAGCTAGAGGATCCAGTCCAGCTTCATGTCCTCTTCCAGCGCGATATGACGTCACCGACGCTGGGTATTGTGGCTTCAAACATGCCGTGGGTACCGGCAGCCCCAGCAACCTTTGGATTCGGGTCAGAGTGATTATGGAGCCGGCAGAGCTGTCGCCTGTACTACAGTCCATACTCATTCTGGGCAGGATTTGCCTGAGGGGCTCCGTGGAGTCTCGTGGCTTAGGCAGCCATCTCAACTGGGGTCGGCCAGCCTGGCACTCATTTCTGAGATACTCGGTAGCTGGTTTTGAGCAGGCAGGTAACGAGCTAGGCCAGGCTAGCCCAGAACCCATAGATATCTACCTGCCTCTGCCTCTCCCGTGCTGGGATTAAAGAAATATACCACCACAACTGGGTTGCTTTTGTGAAATTTTAAAAATGGATATTTGAACACTGTAATGTTGTGGCTCTGAAAAATCACCTATTTTTCTGTTTTGTCTTTTATCTGCGTTCTGACTCGAGAACATTATTTTATCCGCTGTGTGACCAATTTAGGGATTTAAAATACAAGACTTAGCCATAATCCCCTAAAATTATATGAAGTGGTACATTCTGACTCCTACTGTAAAATTTGGTATGCTTTTTTAATCCCGTAATTTCCATATGCAACACTTTCAATAGCCTACAAGCTGTACTTATAATTCATAAACGCTTTAGTCAGCCTTAATGAACTGATTAATTATGAAACTATTGAATTACTATGCTAAAACTCAAATCAAGCAATCAAGAGTCCTTTCTTGGCTGGTCGTGGTGATACATGACTTTAATCCCAGCACACAGGAGGCGGAGGCAGGTGGATCCCTGTGAATTTGAGAGAAGCCTGGTCTACAGCGTGAGTTCCAGGATAGCCAGGACTACACAGAGAAACCCTGTCTCAAGAAACAAAACAAACAAACTAAAGAAAATGGAGAAACTAAGTGTGATGGCAAACATCTGTATCCCAGCCAGCACTAGAAGGGTGGACACAGAGGGGTCAGGAATCCAAGGTCAGCTACATAGTCCCAGGTCAGCCTGGACGACCCCATAGGAAGACAAACACCAAAAGACAATCCGGAGTCTTTTTCTTCTAGCGAAATCTTTTCTGTTTGTTTTTCTGTTTTTGTTTTTTCAAAGGCATGATTTTTCTATGTAACAGTCCTAACTGTCCTGGAGCTTGTTTTGTAGACCCGGCTGGCCTCAAAGTCACTGAGATCCACCTGCCTCTGCTTCCCAAATGCTGGGATTAAAGGCGTGCGCCACCACTGCCCAGTTGAAAGAATTCTTAATATATACAGTAAATTACATGCAATGGTGCCTGAAGACACCGCAAGGGGGAGACAGAGCCCCTTGGAGTATAGGTGATTGCGAGCTGCTGCGTGGGTGCTGGGAACAAAACCTGGGTCTTTGATTTTTCCCCCCTAATAATGGCTTTTTCTGTCCTTTCTGCAACTTTCTGTTCAGTGGGTTTGGAGAGCCTGTGTCCCAAAGGAGCAAGGCTTCCTTCAGGGAAGGCGCATATTAAACTGGTTCTATCTGTCTTACGAGCTCAAACTTCCCCCTGTTAACTTGGACTCATCATACTATTGCGCCAACTGTAGAAAAGGAGTTTACAGTATTGGCTGGAGTGGTCGGTCCTTGTCATCGTGCAGAAATTAGATTGCAACTATCAAAAGGGACAAAAAGAACTGTCAGTTTCCAGTGGCTCCACCAGGGAGTCTCTTAGTGTTCCCGTTTCTAATAACTATTGGTGTAAAAGCTGTAGCAAAGCAATAAAGAAGGGACCACAAACAGCTTGAATACCACAGAAATGAAGGTCAGGTCTTCTTAACCAAGCAAAGGGCCATTATAGCACCGTGTTGGCAGTGGAGAAGGGAACATGGGCTCTGTTGAGGAAGAAGGCAGCCGTCAGTACCCTTTCAGCCTCATTGCCGCTCACCGAGGCAGGGTGGATAGTTCTGCAGAAGTCTTTTAATTGTTTGGCTTTTCATTTCTGGTTATGTATTACGTAACTAGAAATGGGTTTTAATATGTGGCCCAAGTTGTCCTTGGACTCTCAATCCTCCTGCTTCAAACTCCTATATTGGGATTCGCAGTTCTATGGACAACATACTTTTCTTTCCCTCTCTCTCCACAATTTTCCTGCTATCTGATATGAAAAGCATTAGCAGTGGCTAATTTTACTGTTTAGATTCCAAGTGGAAGGCTACATACACTGAAATCTCTTGACTTTGATGTCGTTGATAATTGATAGTCCAGGACTTTGTGCCCGTCTTTGTCATCTCTCCCAACCCCTGCCCATTTTCTGACCTTGTCTGTCTCCTGCCCCAAGAAGAGAGTCTCCATGGGTTTATCCACTGCTCTTGGATTTGGTCAAAGAAAGGACCAGTATATTGGTATACAAGAAAAGTGAGAGTTTAGGGTTTGCCTCGTTCTGGCAGCTCTTTTTTGTATTTGTTTTTGTTTTTCAAGACAGGGTTTCTCTGTAGCTTTGGAGCCTGTCCTAGGACTAGCTCTTGTAGACCAAGCTGGCGCTGGCCTCAAACTCACAGAGATCCATCTGTCTCTACCTCCTGAGTGCTGGGATTAAAGGTGTGCGCCACCACCCCCATTCCCTCACACCCCATCCCCCCACCCCCAGCTTTCTGACTGCTCTTTTTTTAAAATTATTTTTTAATTTATTATTATTATTATTATTATTATTATTTTATGTTCATTGGTGTGAGAGTCAAATGCCCTGGAACTAGAGTTCCAGACAGTTGTGAGCTGCCATGTGGGTACTGGGAATTGAACTCAGGACCTCTGGAAGATCAGCCAGTGCTCTTAACCGCTGAGCCATCTCTCCAGCCTCTCTGGCTGCTCTCTAACCTTCTTTGTAGTGGCTGTTTCCTTCCAAGACATCACCCACATCACCTATTGTTTACTCAGGACACGCCACCTCCACCCACCCCACCCCTACACCCTGCCATCTCAAGCAAGCCCCCCACCCACCCACAATGGCTTCCTGATAGTGCCAGCTTCTACCCACTTCAACTTCCCATTTTGGTTCTTTTTATTCTGCCCATGCCTCTTGAATGGTCCCAACATTAAAGTTCCTCTGAAAAAGTTAAACTTAATTAAAGTTAACTCCATTTCCTGCTGACATCCTGGTCAGTTATTCAAAGGCGAGCTGTCATTGCACGCAGCTTTGGGCATGTATCTCACTTCCTGTCCCACAGGGGCCTTCCTTGGGTTTCGTTTTGAGCACCAGAGTCAAGAACTCACACTTTTCTTCCTTCCTCTTTTATACTATTTATTCCTGTTTCATGCATGTGGATATTTTACCTGCACGTATGTCTGTGTAGCACACGCATGCAGCACCTGAGGATGTCAGAATTCTCTGGAATTCAAGTTACAGACAGTTGTGAGCCATCACATGGGTGCTGGGAATCGAACTTGGGTCCTCTGGAAGAACAGGCAGCGCTCTTCACTGCTGAGCCATCGCCAGCCCCTTCTTTTCTTTTCTCGCATTACACGTTTTTGTTTCTTGCTTTAGCAACAGTGTGCTCTCCCATATATTGAAGCCTTTTGGCTGGAAATTTTTGTATGTTGAATAAAATTATCTATACAAAATAAAGTAAGGGCCGGCAAGCTGGCTCAGTGGGTAAAGGTGCTTGCTGCTAAGCTTGATGACCTGAGTTCAACCCGTGGACTCACATGGTGGAGGCACAGAACTGATTCCTGTAAACTGTCTGTTCATCTCCACATTCGAACCATAGCACATGTGTCCACACACATGTAAATACATGAATGTGATTTTTTTTCTTAAAGAGGTTTTGAGGGGGAGGGGATGAGAGATGGCTCAGTGGTTAAGAGTGCGTATGTACTGCTTTTACAGAAGACCCTTAACTCCAGCATCCCAGTGCAACCACACGGCAGCTCACGCCTGTCTGTAAGGCAGCTCCAGGGCTGCTGCTGCTCTCACACGGACATATATGCAGGCAACACACCAAATGAACAGAAAATAAAAATAAATTATGAAAAGGATTTGGTTGTTTTGTTTTGGTTTCGTTTTTGTTTTTTTGTTTGTTTTTGAGCTAGGGTTTCCCTGTGTACCTCTGGCTGTCCTGGAACTTGCTCTGTAGACCAGGCTGGCCTCAAACTCACAGAGATCCGCCTACCTCTGCCTCCTGAGTGCTGGGATTAAAGGTGTGCGCCACCACCGCCCAGCTAGATCTCTTTATTATATGTGTATGCCTGTTTTGACCTCATGTATGTTTATACAAATGTGTGGTTAATGCCTACAGAGGCTAGAAGATCAGATCCCCTAGAGATGGAGTTACAGATGGTTGTGATTCCTGTAAGCAAGAAAGTGTTATTAACCACTGA
Source organism: Microtus oregoni (assembly GCF_018167655.1). Taxonomy (NCBI): domain Eukaryota; kingdom Metazoa; phylum Chordata; class Mammalia; order Rodentia; family Cricetidae; genus Microtus; species Microtus oregoni. Next base: position 23,147,870 of record NW_024543064.1, on the reverse strand, counting down.
GCCATCTTCTAGTCCCAAATAATACATTTTTAAGATAAAAAAATAAAAAATACAAAGGGTGTTTGTGCCAGGAGTGCTGTCTTACAAATATAATCTTAGTACTCCAGATTTTGAGGCAGGAGGATTGCCATGAGTTCAAAGACATCCTGGGCTACAAAGTAAAGCCCTATTATTTATTTATTTTGGGACAGGGTTTCTCTGTCCTTGGCTGTCCTGGAATTCACTCTGTAGACCAGGCTGACCTCAAATTCGCAGAGACCTACTTGGCTCTGCCTCCCAAGTACTGGGATTAAAGGTGTATGTCACGTCACCACTGCCCGTCATAAAACTATTTTAAAAAAAAAGTCTCCCAAACATCCCAGTGTGGTGACACATTCCTTTCATCACAGCACTTGACAGGAAGAGTCAAGCTGTCTACAAGGCCAGCCTGGTCTACACAGTGACTTCTAAGCCAGTCAGGCTACATAGAGATACCTTGTCTCAAACAAGCAAATCCTAACTAAAACAAGGTGAGTTGTAAAATTTTCCAAAGGAGACGAACATTAAGTTGTACTTAGCATTCGTTGATTATTTACTTATAAGCAAGTTAGGTTTTGGGAACATACAAATTAATGTCCGCTTTTGCCTGGAGGCCCAGCTAGCTCTGAGAGCTGTGTAGAGAAATGGCACAGGGTTCTAAGTACTCAGCGCTATCAAAGCGCCGGGAACATGGCAGTCATTTCACAGTTGAGATTTATTGTAGCCAGCCCTCCACCCAATGGCCATTCAGGGGCACATAAAATCTTAGAGAAACAATTATTTTAAAAGGATTATTCTCTCTTTTACAAAAGATTATTTTCATATTCTTTCTTCACATAAGATAATTCCCAGCGTGACAGAAAATGGTCTGTAGAGAAGCCCACAAGCACGTTTGAAGCTGTTGCCTCTGAGAAGTGGGAAGATCGGGAAACTCATCATGTTAGGCATTTCTACGTTATTTACATTTCTTTTCAACATTTGGCGTAAGAGTTGGGGTAAATCCCTATGCAATTGCATGGGAAGTGTGAATGAAGGAGTAGGAGGGGTAGGAGGGTCGTGCAGGAGAGAAAAGCCAAGGGACCAAGATCAGCTTGTCACGTCCTTTATCACCTTGTCACACTTGTCCCTGCAAATTTGTCGGTGAAATCTTTTCAGAAAACAGTGCTCTGTGCTACCGTAATAGACTCCAAGGCAGTGCTGGGTGTTTACAGTTCCAGTGGGGAGTTAAGACATCCCCAGGAGAGTTGGAGACAGCCCACGGTTAAGTGCCAGCAAAAGATCAGGAGAAAACCCGAGTATTTTGCCAAGGTTTTTGCCTGGGAGCCTTGGAACAGTGATGTCATTTATAAAAATGGGAAGTTGGAGAAGAGCGCTGCTTTGGAAGCGGAGAGAGTGAACTATAACAGTTTATGTAAATTACTGCTTGGCTGTGAGGATGAGTGGGGCTGCCGAGAGAACGGCAGGGATATAATAATCTCCACCTTTTCTTGAGCACGGACTCTGTGCCAGGTCTGTGCGACACAGTCTGCATATGCCATCGTTGGGTCTCCAAGCCCTAGGAGGCCTTTATGACCCGTTTTTCCAGGAGGAGAAACGAGACTTGGAGAAGTGGCTAAGGCCTCACAACCTGTGAGAGAGTGACAGCTAGGAACAACGCTCTGTCACCCAGGAGGAAGTGGAGGACACTGTCTCTGCCTTCAGGTATAGGTGGAAGGCCACCACACACGTGCCAACAGGCATTAACTTCGTAGAGCCAAGGCCTGTTTACCCCTGCACCCTCAGAGTGAACTCAGAGGAAGTGGGCGCTGTCAACTGAAGTGGTCAGGGAAGGTCTGAGGGGGGATGGTCTGAGCCAGGCCTTGAAGGATGGCTTTGCCTGGGTGAGGAAATGGACCAAAGGGAGCTGGTATCTCAAGCAGAAATGGTAAAGAACAAAAACCGAATGTAGAAGGGAATGAATACTATGGGTGGAGGCTGATGGGAAAAACATGAAAGCTAGAGAAGGCTTTCAGGGCTGAGTCTGCTGTGGGAAGGAGAGGGGGTTAATGGTAATCAAGTGGGGTGAAAAGGCAGATGAAGGAGAATGTCCTGGGCACTCACTGTGGTCTTCATAGTGGTCTGTATACTCATGCTCCCACCACAAATAAATAAGTAAATGTAATTTAAGATTTTTCAATAAGATGGAGAGAGATTGAGTGATGGAGGGAGGGACCTGATGTCAGTCTCTGGCCTACACACATACACACACACACATGCATATGCACAAACAAGCGCACACATAAACATGCACAGGCACACACATAAGCACACACACATGCACTGTGCACAAATACACACATGCACACAGACACAAACACACACTCATACATAAGTGCACACACACACACACAAACACATACCTGTGCACAGACACACACAAACATGCACACCCACCCACCCACAAACACATATGTACATACCCCACAAGCCTGTGTGTACACACATGCCCACATGAGCACACATACATGCACACATGAGTAACCCCACACAAACATGTACACACATGAACATGTATATACATGCATACAAAGTTAATAAATGTTGGAACTGTTTTGAAGAGCAAACCTACGATGTCTGTGCACTGGTGGATTCAGAAAGAGGAAAGGAAAGAGACCAGGCTCGTGCCCTCACATGGGTACTAGGGATCAAACTCAATTATTCATGCTATTTTCACAAGCACTCTACTAACTGAGCCATTGTCTCAACCCCTAGATTGAGGTCATTCTTATGACCGCCCTCTATTGGTCCCATTATTATTTTTATTAATCCGTTTTACAGATAGGGAAATTGAAGTTTGGAGAGATTAATTTGACATAGGATAGAAAGACCCGGAAGATTATGGGCATAAAAGAGAGTAGGGTGGCTGGATAGATAGCATAGAAAGAGGGGAGGCTGGGGAGATGGTGCAGAGAGGGGAGGCTGGGGAGATGGTGCAGAGAGAGAGGGGAGGCTGGGGAGATGGTGCAGAGAGGGGAGGCTGGGGAGATGGTGCAGAGAGAGAGAGGGGAGGCTGGGGGATGGTGCAGAGAGAGAGGGGAGGCTGGGGGATGGTGCAGAGAGAGAGGGGAGGCTGGGGAGATGGTGCAGAGAGAGGGGAGGCTGGGGAGATGGTGCAGAGAGAGGGGGGAGGCTGGGGAGATGGTGGTGCAGAGAGGGGAGGCTGGGGAGATGGTGCAGAGAGGGGAGGCTGGGGAGATGGTGCAGAGAGGGAAGGCTGGGGAGATGGTGCAGTGGTTAAGAGCACCGATTGCTCTTGAAAAGTAATTGAGTTTGAATCCCAGCCCCCACGTGGCAGCCCACAGCCTCCTGTAACTCCAGTTCCAGGAGATCTGACCCCCCTCATCTGGCTTCCGTGAGTTTCTGTATGCATGTGGTGCTACATATACTCAACATAGGCTCAGAAACTTACATTACATGTAAATTTTAAAAATATAAGTCTCGGGGCTGGAGAGATGGCTGAGGTTAAGACCACTAACTGAGAGGTCTGGGGTTCAATTCCCATCACCCACAGGCTAATAAGTGTCTGTGACTCCAAGATCCACCTCCTCTCACAGACATACGTGCAGACGAAACACCAATGCAATAAATTATTTAAAATATATATAAATATTTTACTTTTGGGCTTTTCAAGACAGGGTTTCTCTGTGTAGCTCTGGCTATCCTGGAACTCACTCTGTAGACCAGGCTGGCCTCGAACTCATAGAGATCCATTTCAAGGGCTAGGAATAAAGGTGTATACTACCACCAACTGGCAATATGCCTTTTATGCCTTTTTTTTTTTTTAAGGAGGAATATCCCTTATAGAGAAATCCAGTTGAAACTGACGGAAAAGCAGTTAACAATTTCGCAAGGCCATTCTCCCTTCCTAGCTGCAAACCTGCAGTTTCCTGGGAATCTCGTCAGGAACCCCATTCACAGGGAAAAAGCACTCACTAAACCCTGTGTGCAGCCCTCTTGGCCCCCGGTTCACCTTATTAGATTATAGTTCCGTTCAAGACATTGCTGGAGCCACCCTGTAATCTCACTTATGAAAAGAGAGAAAAGGAGAAAAAAATTCTTGGCAACCTTTACCCTACTCTTTTTCTAAATTAATTCTTTTATATTTGAAACTATCAGACATGCATATAATGTGTTTTTATCAAATCCACCCCTCATCCTCTCCCTTCCATCTTCTCCCCCATCTCCCCATGCCTTTTCCCCCCCGAATTCATGTGCTTAGCTTTTACCCCAGAGGTCACACTTAGTGTGCTTACCTGTGTTGCCCAGATGCAGGACCATCTATAGCAGTGGTTCTCAGACTCCCTAATGTTGCGACCCTTTAATACAGATTTTTTTGTGCTGCGGAGACCCCCCACCACCATAAAATTATCTTTGTTGCTATTTTGTAACTGTAATTTTGCTACTGTTATGAATTGTAATATAAATTTCTGTGTTTTCTGATGGTCTTAGGCTGCCCTATAAAAAGGTCCTTTGACCTCTAAAGCGGTTGCGACCCACAGGTTGAGAAGCACTGATCTACAGCATGTGGAGCCCCTCAGGGTTACCTCCCCGAGAGGTGACCTCAGGTAAGACTCTTGCACCATCAGTGTCCATGAATTGCCATCAGCTTCTAGGTCGGGGCAGGCCTGCGTGAGCCATTTCCTCTCTCTTAACAATCTTTGGAGATGTAATTTGAGAGCCACGAGAATGGTTTCTACCGTTAAAGTTAAAACAATTCATTTCAACTCTTCCTTAAAGAGCCCATATCCATACTTGGATATGTCTTACTTTCTTTGTGAAGGCCTCTTCCCTCCCAGTCCTCATGCTCAAAGCCTATATGAAAATATCTTTAGTAAAGTCTGCTGGGTGGTGGTGGCGCACGCCTTTAATCCCAGCACTCGGGAGGCAGAGGCAGGTGGAACTCTGTGAGTTCGAGGCCAGCCTGGTCTACAGAGCAGGTTCCAGGACAGCCAATGCTGCACAGAGAAACCTTGTCTCCAACAACCAAATAAATAAATAAAATCTGAAAATCTGCTTTGCGTTGGATACTTCTGAAATCCCCTTCCGCGTTGAAGCCTCAACTCCCGCTTTGGTTTGAATTAAGGTTCCTGCTAGACAGAAGGAACTCCTCAGGCCGCTGAGGGTGGTGGGGTGAAGTTGTGTTTCCCCTCGATGCTAACGAAATAGCAGGACTCAGATCAGGTGATCAGGAAGTGATTAGATGATATCCGAAGCTGTGGGTGGTTGTTGCCTCCCCAGAATGACTTTCTGTCTTTCTATCCTGTGGAAAAGATTATTTGTTTCTTTCTTTTCCAGACAAGGTCTTACTATGTCACCCTGGCAGTCCTGGAACTTGTTACGTAGACCAGGCTGCCCTCAGCCTTTCGTGAAGACCCATCTGTCTCTGCCTTCCCAGTGCTGGGATTGAAAGGGTGTGCCGCCACACCTGACTTTATTACATTTTTATTTCTGTATCTCTTGCATATGTGTGTGCAACCACACACATGGGCACATACCATAGTGCACATGTGGAGGTCAGGATGAGCACGTGAGTCCCAGAGCCTGAGCTCAGGCTGTCATGCAGGACTCCAGCTATCTGCCTTTACCACTGAGCCGTCAAAAATAAAAGGCCCTTTATTTATATTTATTTATTTAAATTTTACCTATTTTTATTTTATGTGTGTTGGTGTTTTTGCCTGCATGTATGTGTGAGGATGCCAAATCCCCTGGAACTGGAGTTATAGATCATAGTGAGCTGCCATGTGGGTGCTGGGGATTGGACCCAGGTCCTCTGGAGGAACAGCCGGTACTCTTAACCATCGAGCCATCTCACCAGGCACTTTTTTATTTTTTTTTAAATATTTTAAATAAATATTTATTTATTTCATTTTTTAAAAAGTATTTATTATGTATACAGTGTCCTGTCTGCATGTATGTCTGTAGGCCAGAAGAGGGAGCCAGATTTCATTACAGGTGGTGGTGAGTAACCATGTGGTTGCTGGGAATCGAACTCAGGACCTCAGTCAGTGCTCTTAACCGCTGAGCCATCTCTCCAGCCCTATTTATTTCATTTTATGTGTATTTGTCTGCCTGTATGTATGTGTGCCACAGATGTGCCTAGTACCCAGGGAAGTCAGAAGAGGGTGTTGGGTACCCCCAAACTGGAGTTAAAAAATTATGAGCTGACATGTGGGTTCTGGGAACCAAACCTGGGTCCTCTGTAAGAGCAACAAGTGCTCTTAACCACTGATCGAACTCTCCAACACCAGTCCCTGTTTTTGTTTTTGTTTGCACTTGGGACAGGATTTCTCTGTGTGGCTCTGGCTGTCTTGGAACTCACTCTGTAGACCAAGCTGGCCTTAACTCAAAGATCCACCTGCCTTTGCCTCCCAAATGCTGGGCTTATAGGCATGAACCACCACTGCCTGGTTCCTGTTTTTGTTTTTTTTTGACACAGGATCTTACTATGTAGCTCAAATTGCCCTTAACCCCCCCACACACACCTTTTTTTTTTTTTAAAGTCAGGGTCTCTCTATTTAGCCCTACCTGTCCTGAAAAATCACTCTGTAAACCAAGCTAGCCTCAAACTCAAAGAGATCCGCCTGCCTCTGCCTCCTGAGTGTTGGGATTAAAGGCGTGTAATAGGAAGCCCAGCTGCCCTTGAACTTTTTTTTTAAATATTTATTTATTTATTATGTATACAATATTCTGTCTACATGTATGCTTGCAGGCCACAAGAGGGCACCAGACCCCACTACAGATGGTTGTGAGTCACCATGTGGTTGCTGGGAATTGAACTCAGGACCTTTGGAAGAGCAGGCGAAGCTCTTAACCTCTGAGCCATCTCTCCAGCCCGAACTTTTTTTTTTTTTTTTTTTTTAAAGATTTTTGTATTATATATACAGGGTTCTTCCTGCATGTATCCTACAGGCCAGAAGAGGGCACCAGATCTTATTACAGATGGTTGTGAGCCACCATATGGTTTCTGGGAATTGAACTCAGAACCTCTCGAAGAGTAGCCAGTGTTCTTTACCTCTGAGCCACCTCTCCAGCTCCCGCCCTTGAACTTTTTAATTCATGATCTTCTTGCCTCAGTTTCCCATGTACCTGGCTGCTGCCCCAGGATCTCGTAAAGGAAACTTTGTATATGAGATCCGGGAGATGACTAGCGTGTGCCCTGAAGCTTCAAATTTATCAGTCGTTTAAACCAGTGTTTAACCGTGGTGCCCTGCGTGGGTGGTTCCCAGAGGCTGGGATGCTGAGTTTCTGGTGGTAGGCTCTGCTAGTCCCAGCACCATTCAAGTCTACTCTATTGAATTACATAGCTTCCTCTTTAGACAGTCCTGGCTTCGCCCCAGGGGTTAGGAGAGACAGTGTGGCTTTTAAGCTTCCTTTTCATCAGGGATGGTGAGAGTTCATCCACTGCCTTAATTGTCAGGGTGTCCAGGCAGAATCAGGGACATGTGGGGCTGGTCAGTGTCTCTCCCTGGTAGTTCCCATGGCTGCTATCACTTTTCTCGTCTGAACTCGGCGGGGAGAGGCTGACTGAGTCCGTAGAAGCTTCCACCTGGCAGTCGGGGGCCTGTGTGACAGCTCCAGTTCCCTCCCAGCAGCCTCAGCTATGGCTTGGGCAAGACCTAGTAAAGACACGATCTTAGCGACAGCAGCCTGGGTAGGGAGGAGACTGGCATCCAGAGTTCCCTGTGGGGTTCTGGACCGAAATGAGAGAGTGAGCTTACAGACACTGCGTGATTGGTCGGGCAGAGCGAGGAGGGGCATGGGGCCAAACGCCTCTCTTCTCCTGGGTTGTTAGTCAGAGAGCCTCCGGGAAAATGTCAGCCGTCCCGATATGATATAATTTCAACCCCCCTGCTGGATAACTGAGCCATTTTCTGTGCGCACGGTCAGCAGCCGATTTTTCTCAAGGTGAAAGCAATTAGGCCTTCATCCCCCTACTTCCCCAGCTGCTTGAAGAAAAGATGGAAGGCGAACAGTCTCAGCCTGCCAAGGTCAGGCAGGGTGCTTGGGCGGCAGTGGTAATTGGTTCGCCACCTGCTCACACCTCCTCTCAGGTTGTCGGTGTCCCTCAGGGCTGAGGTGGTGGAGGGCAAGGGCAGCTGTTTTTCCACTTGTCTCCATAACAAGACAAGGCAGCTCACCCAGCCCCGGGCCGGGGAATTATTATTAGCAGGAATGCTGTGAGCCAGGCCTGGGCTGTGCACACAGGTGGTGCACAGATGTTCTCAAGGCAGGAGAACACTCTGGAAGGTGAAGGAATCCACTCATTCAGTTAATGTGACACACTTTCCTGGTCCTTGTGGTCTGGGGATTGACAGCAAAGGCCATCTACAGGGCTGTGGAGAGTCACGAAAGAGGAGGGCAGGATGCCAAGGAAACCTCATCTGTGGCAGAAGTGCGGACGGGCTGGGGGGAGGGATGAAGATCTCATGGTAGATGCTTGGAAATCGGTAGGCTGAATGGAAAACAGGCACTCCTGATTGCTCCTACTCTGCCGAGTCGGAAGAGCCACTGGTGTAGAGTTAGGTGCTTTTCTAGGAATTTACCATACTATTTCCAGCTATATATTTATATCTCTGTGGGTTTTTTTTTTTTGTCGTTGTTGTCGGTGGAGGTTTTGTTTGGTTTGGTTTTGAAGTCCTGGCTGGCCTAGAACTCACTGTGTAGAGCAGCTTGGCCTTGAATGCACAGAGTTTTCTGCCTCTGCCTCCTAAGTGCTGGGACTAAAGACAGATCACCGTGCTCGACTGTATAGTCTCCTTTTTATGTTTTTACAGTTAAATGTTTGTTTTTATGTGTGTGCAATACCCATAGAGGCCGGAAGGACTGGACTTACAGTTAGCTGGGAGCTACCTGTAAGTGCAGGGAATTGAACCTGGGTCCTCTGGAAAAGCAGCCAGTGCTCTTAATTGCTGAGTCAGCTCTCCAGTCCTTACTCTCTTTTTTTTTTTTTTTTAAATGGGATTATAGGGGCCAGAGAAACACCTCAGTGGTTAAGAACACGTATTGCTCTTGCAAAGGACACAGGTTCAATTCCCAGCACCCATGTGATGGTTTATAATCACCTGTAACTCCAGTTTCAGGGGACCCAATGTACATGCAGGCAAAAATATTTCTACACATAAAATAAATCCAAAAAAGTGTGACATGTAATTGTAGCCTGGTGGCGAAAACACGTAATCCCATCACTCAAGAGTCAGGACAGTGGTGGTGCATGACTTTAATCCCAGCATTTGGAAGGCAGAGGCAGATGGATCTCTGTGAGTTCGAGGCCAGCCTGGTCTACAGAGTGAGTTCCAGGACAGCTAGGGTTGTTACACAGAGAAAACCTGTCTTAAACAACAACAACAACAAACAAACAAACAAACAAAGAGTCAGAAGAATTTCTGAGATTTCTAGAGTCTCAAGACTGAGACTTTGTCTTAAAAATAAATAAGTCATGGGGTTGACAAGATGGTTCCAAAGGTAAAGATTTGTCACGCAAGCCTGATGGCCTGAGTTCTGTCCCTGGACACCACATAAAGGTAGAAGGAGAGACCCAGCTCCACGGTGTTGTCCTACACACACACCACACACACACACACACACACACACACACACACAAAATAATACTAATAATAATTGATAATAAATAAGCAACGGATGGTATATACTTGTAATCCAAGAAATGGGGAGGTGGAGACATGAGGATCAGGAATTCAAAGACAGCCTCTGTGTGTGTGTGCGTGCGCGCGTACGTGCGTGCATGTGTGTGTTGCACACACATGAGTGCATCCACAGCATTCAGAAGCCAAAGCAGGCAGTCCGGTGTCTTCTGTTGCTCTCAGCTATCTGCCTGGTTGCCTTGAGACAGGCTCTCTCATTGAGAACTGGAAACTCTCCAGGTGGCTGGCCAAGGAGCTCTTTGTATCTGCTTGTCTCTATCCCTCAGTGTCAGGGTACCAAGTATGGCTTTTTTATGTGTGTGCTAGGGATTCACACTCAGGTCCTCATGCTTGTCCAGTGAACATGCTTGCTCAACTGAGCCATCTCCCCAGTCCCAATAAACACGTATGTTTTAAAGAAGAGGGGAGGAGGGCTGGAGAGATGGCTCAGGGTTAAGAGCACTGACTGTTCTTCCAGAGGTCCTGAGTTCAATTCCCAGCAACCACATGGTGACTCACAACCATCTGTAATGAAATCTGGTGCCCTCTTCTGGGGTGTAGGTACGCATGCAGGAAGAACACTGTATATAATAAATAAATAAATCTTAGAAGAAGAAGGAGGAGGAGGAGGAGGAGGAGGAAGAAGAAGAAGAAGAAGAAGAAGAAGAAGAAGAAGAAGAAGAAGAAGGGAGGGCAGCAGACCTGGCGGTAACTAAAAGACTGTCTTTAGCCAGTAGAATGGCTTTTTTCCTTATTTTTTTTTAAAGATTTATTTTATGTATATGAATACTCTATCTGCATGTATGACTTTAGGTCAGAAGAGGGCATCAGATTCCACTAGAGAGGGTTGTGAGCTGCCATGTGAATGCTGGGAATTGAACTCAGGACCTTTGGAAGAGCAGTCAGCGCTCGAAATAGCTGAGCCATCTCTCCAGCCCAAGAAAATGTTTTTTTTTTAAAAGGATCATTTAATGCGCCTAGTCTTCCAGTTGCTCCCCCCCGACTTCACAATATAGACAATGCCTTTTACACAGCAATTACAAGTGCTCCTCCTTGTTGAAGGTTGTAAGATAGATGGAAGTGATCTTTTTTTTAAGGTGAAAATTGAAAGATGAGGGAGATTAGTCAGACAAAAGGGTGGTTCTCTGAAGAAAGGGATCTGGAAAAGCAGCAGCAACAGCGACCCCACTAACTGTACGAGCCTCCAGCCTCCCCTCCGGCTTTAGCCCCCTCTGCCTCTTCCATTGCCAATTTTTCCCACTCTCATTTGCAGGGCATTGCGGCCCTCTTTGTCTTGTGCTAGCCCTGGGGAGCTTCATTCTTTATGCCAAAGCAACTTATTAAGTGTTTTCCTAAACAAAGAGCCATCTACCCGGAGAAAAATTATGCCACTCCCAGGACAGACAAAAGTAGCTGCAGGCAGTTGGGGTTTTAAATAGCAATTAAAAAAAAAATCTGTTGTGTGCATAAAGCACCTGGCAGTTGCTACAGGCTGGTCGTCTGTCTCCGGGATTGTTTTCCATGGATTTCTCGTTGCCTTGGCTGCTGCAAAGATCCTGCCTCCCTCTTGAGGAATCCATACTCCCTTTCAGGCTACCCATCTTTCACACCAGCACTCGAGACTGTAACCCCAGCACTGTGGAGACCCCAGCACTGTGGAGGCCGGTGGTAGGATGGCAGAGACTTTGAACTAACTGAGCTACCTTGTTTCAAACAATGAAGGGCTGGGGGTGTGGCTCAGGGGTAGAGGGCTAGGCTGATGGACCAGGGAGCTCCCAGAATCTGCCTGTAGATGTCCCAGGCTTGTGCAGTCGTGAAAAAACACTCTGAGCTCAAGCGTTGCAAACACACAAAAGCCTGCTTTCACTTTGTGGTATGGCAGATCAGATCTCGGCCCTCACATATGCTACATGCTCTCCCACTGACCCCCGGCCCCGGCTCCTCCTTCTTTCTTGGCTGCTTTCAAAATGATGAGGGATAGCAAGATGTGGGGGCTCACCCGTTAGCCCCAGCACTTGGGCAGAGGCAGGCAGATCTCTAGGTTCGAGACCTGGTCTACAGAGCGAGTGCTGGGACAGTCAGGGCAACACAGAAAAACCCTGTCTCGGAAAAAAACAAAAAGAAAAAAGCAACAAAACAAAAGCTAAGAGGCTGGAGAGATAGCTCAGCCGTTACCAACACTTGCTGCTCTTCCAGAGGACTGGAGTTTGATTCTCGACACACATTGGGTAGCTGACTGCCACCTGTAACTCCAGCCCCAGGGGATCTAGCACCCTCTTCTGGTCTCTGAGGGTACCCACACACATGTGTAATGAACATACATGTTTTTAAAGTCTTGGGGAAAAAAAAACTACTTTGTGTCCCCACCTCTCTCAGCTCAAAGCCTGGCATACAGCTGACACTTTGGGAGTGTGCTGACTTGGGCTCCTCTGCTGTTCTGAGCTCACAGGTGACTCTCAGGTGCTGTGGGCCTGCTCTGATCTGAGCCCCTAGGGGAAGACGTCAGACAGCAGAGGGAAAATTAAAGAAAGCCTCTGGCCTTGTGTTCTTCATCTACGCGCTGGATTTTACTCAGGAATCTATCATATCCAAGTATAAACTGTAAAATACCCACAATCCCTAGCTCTGTGCTGTCTTTAAGGGGAGGGAATAAGCCCTCGCAGGTACAAACTAGATATGGTAATACGCACTTGGAGAAATGGTTATTCCGTATTGTGTGTGAGTGTGTGTGCCTGAGGTGTGTGGGTGTGTGCCAATGCCCACGTGTGGAGGTCAGAGGACAGCTTTGTGAAGTTGGTTCTCTCCTTCCAACTTTCCATGGGCCATTGCAGTTTATCAGGTGAAAACGTGTGTAAAAGTCTATCTAGTTGTTCACTTAAGAGTTGTGCACTCGGGCACCCATCTGTCAGTAACTCGCCAAAATGACAAACACAAAGGGAAAGAGGAGGGGCACTCGCTATATGTTCTCTAGGCCCTTTAGGAAACATGGAGTTGTTCCTTTGGCCACGTACATGCGAATCTACAAGGGCGATATTGTAGACATCCAGGGAATGGGCACTGTTCAAGAAGAAATGCCCCATAAATGTTACCATGGCAAAACCGGAAGAGTCTACAATGTCACCCAGCATGCTGTGGGCATCATTGTAAACAAGCAAGTGAAGGGCAAGATTCTTGCCAAGAGAATGAATGTGCGGATTGAACACATCAAGCACTCGAAGAGCAGAGACAGCTTCCTGAAGTGGGTGAAGGAGAACGACCAGAAGAAAAAGGAAGCCAAAGAGAAAGGCACCTGGATTCAGCTGAAGCGCCAGCCTGCTCCACCCAGAGAAGCACACTTCGTGAGGACTAACGGGAAGGAGCCTGAGCTGCTGGAGCCCATTCTCTATGAATTCATGGCCTGATGTACAAAAAGAAATAAAAGACCTGGACTGTAAAGGTTTTTTCAAAAAAAGAAAGAAAGAAAGAGTTGTGCACTCATAAGAACACAGCCTTGTACTTCAGTCGCCTTTATAAGTGAGCCAGCACAAGGGCTCAGCTATGCTTTTGGTGGTGCCTCTAGTGGTAAAACTCGGGGTCTATGTATGCCAGGCGAACCCTGAATCACAGTGGTACTCCCAGCTATATGCAAAATTTTGATGTTTAATTATTTATTTATTTTTATTTTATGTGGATTGGTATTTTACCGTGGGTGTTGGGTTCCCTGAACTGGAGTTACAGACAGTTGTGAGCTGCCTGTGGGTGCTGGGAATTGAACCCCAGTCCTCTGGAAAAGCAGCCAGTGCTCTTAATCTCTAAGCCATCTCACCAGCCCCTTATTTTTATTCTTAAAATGACGTTTTATTTATTTATTTTGCATAGTATGTGGGTGCACTTGCTAGTGGCACAGTATGGGACGGAGGTCAGGGGACAACCTTAGCCGGCTGATTCTGTCTCTCAGCCCTGTGGGTCTCGGAGATCAAAGTCAGGTCAGGCTTGGAGACAAGTGGACTTACACCCTGAGGCAATTTGCTGGGTCTCTGTATTTTGTGTAGCATAGACTGGCCTCAGCCTTGCTACATAGCCAAGGGTGACTTTGAACTTCTGATCCGCCTACCTCTGCCTCTGGGTGCTAGGGTTATAGGCAGGCACCAGCAGATCTTAGGATAGGTATCATTTTGATCTGGCATTCTTTTATTCATTAAAGATTCATTCAATGTAAGTTCTTCATTCTTTGGAAAGTGGTGTGTGGGCGTGTGGGGAGCTGCTATTCTTTTGACTACACATGTATCGGCAAAAGGAGCTCCCTTCTGTCGTCGGAAGGCTCACTAATTAAATCTGCCGAAATAAACTGATTAACAGACCAAGCACACAAGTTTATCGTGTGCACGCGTGTACCACCAGGAAGGGAGAATTCAATAAGCCCATGTGATTTAGAAGCTTGCACCACTTCTCAGGGAGGGACATGGAAGTTATTTGAAAGGAAGAGTAGATTGTTTTTCAGGGGAGATGAATGGACCCCAAGAACAGAGAGCAGGCGGGGCCAGAGACTGGCTAGGCTCTGAGTACAGAATCAGCTCTGGTCTTTCTCCCTGTGATCAGTTTTCAGTCCTCCTGGATGGGTGAGAAACCTGGAAAGAGAGTTCTGTAATTGTGTGCTGATATGAGCACAGCCCGGAGCAAGGACGCCCCACGCCTCAGACCCACGGGAACAGCACAGCCCACCGGATCCCCGCTTTTCTCTCTCTCTCTGTGTGTGTGTGTTCATACAGTTTCTTCATTCCTGTTATCCCAGTCCCCTGAGCTGTGTAGAGTGTGACAGGGTTCATCATAACCCAAGTCTTCTGAGAACCCTGCCCGGAAGGCAGGCAGGAGACAGTACAGATAGCCCCTGTCTGCATGTGCTTTTCCGGACGGGCTCGGTGTAAAGTCCAGCCCACTTTGTGGGCTCATTTCTGAGGACCAGCAAGCCCACGACAATGGCTAGCTGGTCTGCAGCTGTTGGCTATTGTGAGGGCTGACTTTAGGAACACTTTTGGTGCACTTAGCCCTTGTTTTTCCCGACTGTATATTTGAGTGAAATTGCTAAATCATTAGGGGTACTCAGGTTTTTTGTTTTGTTTGGTGTGGTTTTTGCTTTTTAAGAGAGGGTTTCTCTGTTGCTTTGGAGCCTGTCCTGGAACTAGCTCTTGTAGACCAGGCTGATCTTGAACTCACAGAGATCCACCTGCCTCTGCCTCCTGAGTGCTGGGATTAAAGGCGTGCGCCACCACCGCCCGGCTTGGAGCAGTACTCATTTTTAACATTAGTGATATTAGAGGTCTTCCAAGGTGAATGCACAAATCTATAGTCCTATCTGTAGCGGCTGGGAGTCCTAACCTTTGTCTTTTACTTTCAGTCCTTTTGCCTTTTGAGTTCAATCCTTTAAATTCCAGCTATAGACTCTGGGAGCGCTGGGCTTACAGATGTGAGACACCATGCCCGTCTCTAGACATACTTTTTGAAGAGCTTGTTCAAGCCCTTTCACCCAGGACTACCTCTTCTCCCCAAGGACCACTTAGGGCTCACTATGGATCACTTCCGTGCTCATCACTCTGAGGTCTCTGTCCAGAGACTGTAACCCTAACTCCACACTCACATAACCCCCTCTCTGGTAGTTCCAGGAAGATGACCCCTCGCCTTTCAAAATCAGCAATCCAAGCCAAACTCTCCGATCTCTTCTCAGCTCCAAATCTGGCTTCCCTCCCTTTCGTTCAGGCACACGTCAAGGTGCCGGGCATGTTTTCCTTCATCTTCATGCCCACTGCCCCTTGTCAGTGTTCAGTCCACACTCCCACATGCTTCAGGAAATTGGCCTGCCCTATTTTTCCTCCCTGCCTCCTTCTCTCCTTACCCTGGATGTCTCCTCTGGGGGTCAGATGATCCATACACTCTCTCTCCCCCCATTCCATTCTTCACCGTGGGCTGTAATTACCAGTGTCGTTGCCTGAATCTCTGGACCAAGACAGCTGGCATTTGGCCTACTCAGCATTCACTTCCCGTCTCCTTGGCACTTCAATTTTCTAGGGAACCGCCACCCCTCCTCACTCTTTGGGGTTGATGCAGCAATGTGCCTATGACCCATTCCTGGCTGGTCGGCATGTCCTCTCTTTAGCCTCATTACAGGGTCAGTGCTAAACCCTGGACCCGGGTGGTTGATCAGAGCCAGGTTTAGGATTTTGCTGGAACAAATAGGAAAGAAGCATCTCACACCCATCCCCCAGAGAGTGACTGACAGGCTGTGAAGGACTAGAGAGGGGCTCAGAGAGTGAGTCCTGGGTCTCGCCCACCTGACAGTCTATGTTCTTTTGGCAGGGGAATTGAGATTGAATCCAGGACCTCAATCATGCTAAACACAGGCTCTAGTACTGAGCCGCAATCCTAATTTCCACACACTTGGGGGGATGGTCTTCCACATTATAGAGTATACAGATTCTAGACTAGAGGACAGGGCTGGGCATGATAGCCTTCCGCTCCCACACACTTGGGGGGATGGTCTTCCACATTATAGAGTATACAGATTCTAGACTAGAGGACAGGGCTGGGCATGATAGCCTTCCGCTCCCACACACTTGGGGGGTGGGTGTTGGTCTTCCACATTATAGAGTATACAGATTCTAGATTAAGAGGACAGGGCTGGGCACGGTGACTTTCTGCAGCCCTTTTACATTTCAATGCCACCTTCAATTCTTAATTATCTTCACGTGATGTCGTTGTCAAACTACAGAGTAGCAAACGGAGGTGACAATACTACCTGATGCTGTGAGAACTAAGGGCACTGGTTAATATAAAGAGACTTGTTGACGCTGGGGTTAGAGTGGGCGTCACTGGGGTTAGGGTGGGCGTCACTGGGGTTAGGGTGGTATCACTGGGGTTAGGGTGGTATCACTGGGGTTAGGGTGGGCGTCACTGGGGTTAGGGTGGGCGTCACTGGAGTTAGGGTGTGTATCACTGGGTTTGGGGTGGGCGTCACTGGAGTTAGGGTGTGTATCACTGGGGTTAGGGTGTGTATCACTGGGGTTAGGGTGGTATCACTGGGGTTAGGGTGGTATCACTGGGGTTAGGGTGGGCGTCACTGGGGTTAGGGTGTGTATCACTGGGGTTAGGGTGGGCGTCACTGGGGTTAGGGTGGGCGTCACTGGGGTTAGGGTGGGCGTCACTGGAGTTAGGGTGTGTATCACTGGGGTTAGGGTGGGCGTCACTGGGGTTAGGGTGGTATCACTGGGGTTAGGGTGGTATCACTGGGGTTAGGGTGGGCGTCACTGGGGTTAGGGTGGGCGTCACTGGGGTTAGGGTGTGTATCACTGGGGTTAGGGTGGGCGTCACTGGGGTTAGGGTGGTATCACTGGGGTTAGGGTGGTATCACTGGGGTTAGGGTGGGCGTCACTGGGGTTAGGGTGGGCGTCACTGGAGTTAGGGTGTGTATCACTGGGGTGAGGGTGGGCGTCACTGGAGTTAGGGTGTGTATCACTGGGGTTAGGGTGGGCGTCACTGGGGTTAGGGTGGGCGTCACTGGAGTTAGGGTGTGTATCACTGGGTTTGGGGTGGGCGTCACTGGAGTTAGGGTGTGTATCACTGGGGTTAGGGTGTGTATCACTGGGGTTAGGGTGTGTATCACTGGAGTTAGGGTGGGTGTCACTGGGGTTAGGGTGGGTATTACTGGGGTTAGGGTGGGCGTCACTGGGGTTAGTGTGGGTATTACTGGGGTTAGGGTGGGCGTCACTGGGGTTAGTGTGGGTATTACTGGGGTTAGGGTGGGCGTCACTGGGGTTAGTGTGGGTATTACTGGGGTTAGGGTGGGTGTCACTGGGGTTAAGGTGGGTATCACTGTGGTTATGGGGGTATCACATGGAATATCTAACGAAAGAAGTGAGGGTTTGGCCAGGTTTCCAGGTGGCTAAAGACATTTTGGTTGGAAGCAAGGACTGTAGCCACTCACCAGTCTGCATCTCACCAGAAACTTCCAGTGAGTTCTTTTGGTTTCTGCAATTTGTCGGCCGAGTATTCTTAGTCTCACACTGATATCACTAACGGCATTCTTTCTCAAGGGTTTGCCATCTCTATGGGGCTCCACAGCCACAATGGCCACCAAACGAGTTTTAAGTGCGAAAGGACAAAGGTGGCGTTTGCTGCGAAAACCTGAAAACACTTGACAACACACAATGTACTTCACTGGTGTGGGAAATTAGACTCACTGTGATGCTAGGATGTGCACAACCACATTACAGAGTCCATTCTGCAACTCCCCTCCAGCCACAACGCACACGGCCTCGTCGCAGTGACACACTGCAGATCCAAGAACGTGGCTTTGGGCTCTGTCAGACGTGGGTTTGGGTGCCACCTCTGCCTTTCGATTGCTCTTGTGAACTTAAGTAAGGCATTCTTTTTTTTTTTAATTAATTAATTAATTTGTTATGTATACAATATTTTGTCTGTGTATATATCTGTAGGCCAGAAGAGGGCACCAGACCTCATTACAGATGGTTGTGAGCCACCATGTGGTTGCCGGGAATGGAACTCAGGACCTCCGGAAGAGCAGGCAATGCTCCTAACCACTTGAGCCATCTCTCCAGCCCAAGTAAGGCATTCTTTTGAAACTATTTTCCTCACTCATGGAGATGGAGAGAGGAATGGCTCCCAGAGGTACCTCAGGGCCCAGTGTGCTTGTGTGTGTATTTGGGGTGCTAGTCATAGCACACCCCGTGCGTTGATAACACCCACTTCACACAGCTCCTGCGAGGATTGAGATGGCTCCCTTAAGGGAACTAGCTCAGATGGGCAGGTGCAGAGTGCTCAGCAAACACTCAATGCTATTATTAGGTGTTTTGCATGCAGAAGTTCTTCTGTTTGGTATGAGGAAGGCCTTCGGGAGATGCCAAGGTCTAACTAAGCTGGATCTGAGAGGTGAGGAGAACCCCTGGGGGGTAGCTCAGAGGAGCACTTCCTTATAAGGCTCTGGGTTCGATTCCTAGCACTGAAAAAGAAGGGAGGGAAGAAGGAAGAATAATGACATTGAAGGGTATAAGGGTCATTCTCTTAGAGATGCTAGAACTCACTTTGCCAGCAAAGGGGGATAAGTGTTTGGGGAGAAAAGAAAGGACAAGTGTCTGTGTGACCAAATGAGACTGTTGGACACCGCTCAGCCCTGTCCTCAGAGCACCGCTGGGCCCCTGCCAGCAGTGGGGGAACCCTAGAAGCTTCTCCAGCTTGCTGCAGAAGGAATCAGACGTCTCCTGTGGAGAGAAAGATGAGTCAGGAAACTGCTCTCTGGTGGCTGGCAACTGGGGCCACTGACCTGAGGACAGACTTCAGGGGGAGGGGTGTTGGAGCTGGCAGAACAATGGCCTGAAGATAGAACAGGACTCTCTGGCCAAGGGGCAGACAGGGCTGGCGACCTTCTCATCCCTACAAAGTCAGTGAGGCCGGTTAAGTGGCCTCTTCCTAGATACTCAGACTCTAGTATGTGCCCTTCGGTGGGGTCATCTCTAAAGACAGGGACCTATGCAACGTCCAGAACTCTGGCCTGAAGCGAGTTGTAGTGGCTCATGCCTGTCATCTGGGCATGAGGGGAGGCACAGACAAGAGCACTCAAAAGATCAAGTTCAATCTGGCCAACATACTGAGTTCCAGGCCAACCAGGAAAACAAAACCAAAACAAAGACAGTCCCCTAAAACTTTGCCCTGGGGTTGGTGATGCCAAGTGGCAGAGGGTTTAACTTGCCATGGGCTCAATCCCCAGAGTGACAAAACATTCAAACTAAACTAAACTGGCTCCAAATGACCAGCTTGTAGGGTTGTGAGAGGGACCAGGGCAGCTGCCCCGTTTCTGGGTAAGCTAGCCATCTGCTTCTATCGTCCAGATCCACACTTTGCTCTTCTTGGCCCCGGGTCTGACTGGGTCTGGAGGCATCGTCAACAGGTCCTTTGCCTTCTGGCTTCTGGCTGTGCTCAGCCAAGAAAAGGGGAGTGTGAGGCAGGAGGAGTCGGAGGCTTCTGGGTCATTGTTCTTCCTTCTCAGGTTGGCATGAGCCTTGATTGACAGTCACTGGTCTTCTCAAGCAGCCCTCTCTCCTCCTGTGATCTGGTAACAATCTCCCCTGCCCCTCAGACCTGAGGGTAGTGACAATCCCTCAGCTGTTACTGGCCGCAGGTCTCCAAACCAACCTTTGTGAGTTCCCCGACACCCGCCCACACTGTTGTGAATAAACCCTCTTGAAATTATTCTAATTGGAGTGTTCCATCTGTTTTCAGTTGGGACCCTGACTGATACATTTGCCAAATAAGGGTTCTTTTGGTTGTTAGGAAGGGAGAGAGAGGAAGGAAAAGAGAGAAATATATATATATATATGCATGCCTCATGTACCTGAAACTTGAGGAATAAACTTTGGACAAGTCTACCCAAGAGTTGAGGCTTGAGTTTAGAAACAAGCTTGTAGGCCACAGGATGTCCACCCTTTGGCTCTAGTCCCCTGATTGCTTTGTGTTCTCCCAGTGACACAGGTTTGAACTGTTTAGCAGCTTGGAAGTCTGAGGCAGGGGGATTGCAAGTTCAAGACCAGCCTAGGGAACTGAGTAAGAGACTGTCTCAAAATGAAAATGTAAAAGGAAAGCTGGGTGGTGGTGGCGCATGTCTTTAATCCCAACAGTGTGAGGCAGAGGCAGGTGGATCTCTGAGTTAGAAGCTAGCCTAGTCTACAAAGCAAATTTCAGGACAGCTAGGACTACATAGAGAAACTCTTGTCTCAAAAGAAAAAAAAAAAGAGCTGGGCGGTGGTGGCGCATGCCTTTAATCCCAACACTTGGGAGGCCGAGGCAGGCGGATCTCTGTGAGTTCAAGACCAGCCTGGTCTACAAGAGCTAGTTCCAGGACAGGCTCCAAAACCACAGAGAAACCCTGTCTCGAAAAAAAAACCAAAAAGAAAAAAAGAAGAAGAAGAAGAAGAAGAAAGAAAAGAAAAGAAAAATGAAAAAAGAAAAAGAAAAAAAGAAAATAAAATGTAAAAAAAAGGGGTGGGGGCTGGGGCTACCGCTCAGTGATGGGTGGGATGTACTGTCAGGTTCTGAGTTCTCTCCCCAGTAATAAAAAACAAAACTATACTGAACTAAGCTAAACATAACTTCCAGGAGTCTCAGATTCTCAACTTAGCTGGAGTCACAAGTCCACTTTCAAATTATGATAAGGCTGGAGGACACTGGAGGGGCTGGAGGGGGCTGGCAGAGGCTGGAGGGGACTGGAGGGGGCTGCAGGGGCTGCAGGAGCTGCAGGGGCTGGAGGGGGCTGGAGGGGGCTGGAGGGGCTGCAGGGGCTGGAGGGGCTGGAGGACACTGGAGGGGCTGCAGGGGCTGGAGGGGCTGGAGGACACTGGAGGGGCTGCAGGGGGCTGGAGGGGCTGGAGGGGCTGGAGGGGGCTGCAGGGGCTGGAGGGGGCTGGAGGGGCTGGCGGGATGGTTTGGTGGCTAGGAGTATGTACTGCTTTTCCAGAGGACCTGAGTTTGGCTCACAATGGCCTATAACTCCAGATCCAGGGGCATCTGACACTTCTGACCTCCTCATGTATCTGCACACACACACACGCATAATTAAAATAAAAACAAATAACAGGGCTGGAGAGATGGCTCAGAGGTTAAGAGCATTGCCTGCTCTTCCAAAGGTCCTGAGTTCAACTCCCAGCAACCACATGGTGGCTCACAACCATCTGTAATGAGGTCTGGTGCCCTCTTCTGGCTTGCAGGCATACACACAGACAGAATATTGTATACATAATAAATATTTGAAAAAAAAACAAATAACAACAAAACAAAACAAAACTGGGACTGGAGAGCTAATACCATTTGCTGTGCTGGACAGTGGCAGCATACACCTTCAGTTCCGGCACTTGGAGGCAGAGGGAGGTGGATCTCTGATAGTTCAAGGCCATCCTGATCTACAGAGTGTGTTCCAGACAGTCAGGGGTACACAGAGAAATCCTTTCTCAAAAAAAGCCCCAAAACCAAACCAAAACAACAACAAACCCAAAACCAACCAACCAACCAAACAACAACAAAAAGAGCACTTGCTCTTCCAAAGGACCTAGGTTTGACTCTCAACACCCACATAGTGGCTTACATCATCTGTAACTCTAGTTCCAGGAGATCTGATGCCCTCTTCGGCCCACTGTGGGCACTAGACACACATGTGGTACACAGACATGCATACTGGCAAACACCTATATACATATAAATAAATAAAATTTAAAAAACAAAATGAGCTGGGTGGTGGTGGCACACACCTTTAATCCCAGCACTCGGGAGGCAGAGGCAGGCGGATCTCTGTGAGTTTGAAGCCAACCTGGTCTACAAGAGCTACTTCCAGGACAGGCTCCAAAGCTACAGAGAAACCCTGTCTCGAAAAACCAAAACAAACAAACAAACAAACAAAAATCCAAACAAACAAAAAAACAACTAAAATGAAGAAAAAAGTTACATAAATCTTTACCAAAAATACGTGTGTTATCTTAATGACGTTCATGCATATTGCCCCGAAGCTTTATTGATCTTATGAATTTGTTTTATTTTATTTTTGTGTTTGTGTGTATGTGTACATGTATGTGGAAACCAGAGGTCCTCGTTGGATGTCATCCTCCATCTTTCTCTACCCATCTGTTTTTTTTTCCTCCTGAGACAAGGTCTCACTATGTGACCCTCTCTAGCCTGGAGCTTGCTATGTGGACCAGGCTAGCCTTGAACTCAGAGTTCCATCGGCCTCTGGCTCCAGAAATAATAAAGGCATGAGCCACCCTGCCAAACTCCACCTTATATTTTAAGACAGGGCCTCTCACCTAGACTGGAGTTTACTGGTTGGCTAGACCAGCAGTGAGCCTCCGGGTCCTCACTTCTCCGTGCTGGGATTACAGGTGAGCGCCCAGATATCTATACTGGGGAACTGAACTCAGGCCCTCATTTTATCTACTGAGCCACCTCTCTAGTCTTTGATCTGTTTTATTTTTGAAACAGGGCCTCATTCTGTAGCCCAGGCTGGCCTGAAACTCACTTGTGTAGCCTATGCTGGCCTAATACTCCCAGAAATTCTCCTGCCACGGCATGAGTCTCCATATCTGACTTCTGGCTCTTCCTTTACACACACACACACACACACACACACACACGTTTTTTGAGACAGGGTTTCTCTGTGTAGCCTGAGCTGTTCTGGAATTTGCTTTGTAGACCAGGTTGCCTTCAAATTTACAGAGATTTGCCTGCTTCTGCTTCCCAAGTACTGAGATTAAAGGCATGTACCATCATCACCCAGATTATTTTTTAAATATATATTTATTATATATTCAATATTCTGAATGTGTGTATGCCTGCAGGCCAGAAGAGGGCACTAGACCCCATTACAGATGGTTGTGAGCCACCATGTGGTTGCTGGGAATTGAACTCAGGACCTTTGGAAGAGCAGGCAATGTTCTTAACCTCTGAGCCATCTCTCCAGCCCCCCAGATTATTTTTTTAAGATTTATTTATTATGTATTCAGTGTTCTGGTTGCATATATCCCTCTTCTGCAGGTCAGAAGAGGGCACCAAATCTCATTATAGGTGGTTGTGAACACATGTGGTTGCTGGGAATTGAATTCAGGACCTTTGGAAGAGCAGGCAAAGCTCTTAACCACTGAGCCATCGCTCCAGCCCCCATCCAGATTATTTTTAAATAAATAATAACAAGGGCTGGAGAGATGGCTCAGAGGTTAAGAGCATTGCCTGCTCTTCCAAAGGTCCTGAGTTCAATTCCCAGCAACCACATGGTGGCTCAGAACCATCTGTAATGGGGTCTGGTGCCCTCTTCTGGCCTTCGAGCATAGACACAGACAGAATATTGTATACATAATAAATAAATAAATAAATAAATAAATAAATAAAATTAAAAAAAAATAAATAATAACAACACATCAGGAATTTTGCTCCACAGCAGCACAAGCAGGTCTAACGTGTGTGTGTGTGTGTGTGTGTGTGTGTTAAGATTTATATTTGTCTCAGGGTTACTATTGTTCTGATGAAATACCATGACCAAAAGCAATTTGGAGAGGAAAGGGTTTAGTTCACAGTTCCATGTAACAGTTTGTTTTTTTGTTTTTGTTTTTTTTTTTTGTTTTTTTTTTTTTGTTTTTTTTCGAGACAGGGTTTCTCTGTGGCTTTGGAGCCTGTCCTGGAACTAGCTCTGTAGACCAGGCTGGTCTTGAACTCACAGAGATCCGCCTGCCTCTGCCTCCCGAGTGCTGGGATTAAAGGCGTGTGCCACCACCGCCCGGCTCCATGTAACAGTTTGAAAGAAAATGACCCCCCAAAAGTAATAGCACTATTAGGAGGTATGGCCTTGTTGAAGTAGGTGTGGCCTTGTTGGAGGAAGTGTGACACTGTGGGGGCCGGCTTTGAGGTCTCTTTTGCTCAAGCTTTGGTCAGTGTGTGATACTCAGATCACTTCCTGTTGCTTGCAAGCCAAGGTGTAGGAATCTCAGCTCCTTCTCCAGCACTGTATCTGCCTGCATGGCACCATGTCGCATCATGATGACAATGGACTAAACCTCTGAAAATATAACCCACCCCAGTTAAATGTTTTTCCTTTATAGAGTTGCCATGGTCATGGTGTCTCTTCACAGCAATGGAAACCCTAAGACACAATTCATCAATAAAAGCAGCTATCATAGGAACTCAAGAAGGGCAGGAACCTGGAATCAGGAACTTTGAGACCATAGAGGGATGTTACTTACTGGCTTGCTCCTTATGACATACTCAGCCTGCCTTCTTATAGAACACAGGACCACCAGCCCAGGGATGGCACCACTTGCAATAGGCTGGGCCCTCCCCTAATTAAGAAAATGCCCTACAGACTTGCCTACAAGCCAGCCGTAAGGAGGCATTTTCTCGGTTGGGGTTTCCTCCTCTCAGCTGATACTAACCTGTGTCAAGTTGGCATAAAATTAGTCAGAGCAATTGACCCCTCGTCAATTTGACCATACAACAAGTTGTAGTTTCTCGGTGTAGCTTTGGAGTCTGTCCTGGAACTCCCTCCGTAGACCAGGCTGGCCTCGAACACATAGAGATTTGCCTGCCTCTGTCTCCCAATTGCTGGGATTAAAGGTGGTGTGCCACCACCGCCCAGCAAGACTTTGAGTTTTTAAAAGAAATTTTGGGCCCGGTGGTTGTGGCGCATGCCTTTAATCCCAGCACTCAGGAGGCAGAGGCAGGTGAATCCCTGTGAGTTGGAGGCCAAGAGCTAGTCCCAGGACAGCTAGGGCTGTTACACAGGGAAACCCTGTCTCGAAAAACCAAAAAAAAAAAAAAAAAAAAAAGGGAAAGAAAGATTATGTCTTACAAATATTGTATGTCAGAGCCAGGCATGGATTAAAGGTGTGTGCCACCATGTCCGGCTGTGACATACAATACCAGAGCTCTACATCCTGATCAATAGGCAGAGAGAGAAACTGAGTTTAGCACAGGCTTTTGAGACCAATGACACACTTCCTCCAACAATCCTTATCCTTCTAATCGGCTTAAGTAGAGCCACTCAAATATATGAGCCTATGAAGGCCATTCTTCTTCAAACCACCACAAAGTGATTGTTGAGACTTTAATCCCAGCACTCAGGGGGCAGAGGCAGATGAATCTCCGTGAGTTTGAGGCCAGCCTGGTCTACATAGATAGGATAGCATTGACTACAGGAAAGCCAGAGCTATGTAATACAGAGACCCTGTCTCAAAAAACAATTTTTTTACTTGATTTTTTTTGTGTATAAGTGCTTTGGTGTAATATGCACATACTTGGTGGTAAAGGCCAGAAGAGGGCATCGGATCCCCTGGAGCTGGAATTATGGATGATCCTGAGCCACCATGTGTTGGGGATCAAACCCAGGCCCTCGAGAAACGCAGTCAGTGCTCTTAACCACTGAGCAAAGTCTCCAGCCCCCACAGGGGTAAACCTTTTTTTTTTTTTTTTTTTTTTTTTTTTTGGTTTTTCGAGACAGGGTTTCTCTGTGGTTTTGGAGCCTGTCCTGGAACTAGCTCTTGTAGACCAGGCTGGTCTCGAACTCACAGAGATCCACCTGCCTCTGCCTCCCCGAGTGCTGGGATTAAAGGTCTGCAGCCACCACCGCCCCGCAGGGGGTAAACCTTTTATGAGCAGGATGACTATGTCTTCTTGCAAGCTGCTTTCTACTATCCCCACCCTAGTCCTGCTCACTGGTCCTCTCTCAGACCAGAAAGCTGCCAAGTTTTTGCCCCAACAGTTGTTAAAGAGCATTGAGGAACCTCTGGTTTGAAGGAGGTAGATATATTGTCCACCTGAGCTTGCCATCTAGGTCAGTCAAGATCACGACTTGTTTGGGAGCCGACCCAGCGTCAAGCCCACTGACTGCGGTGGTAACACTAACAAACCAGCCTTTGAGAATGACCTTGTGAGCCACTGAGTTATTTAGGAGGAACAAACACCTGTTATTCCCACTAGAGGGCACTAGTGAGCCATCTAGCAGTTCCATCAGGCTCAAGGAAGCGCCTCTTCCCTGTAAAAGAGGCTCCTGCCTGAAGCAACCTCACAGAAGAGTAGGCAGCCAGGTAAACCCTTTTATTCCAGAAGGGTGATGATGTGTTAGAGGAAATCTCGTTGGACACGGTCTAATGACAACCCAGGAGAGAAAAAACGCAAGGTGTGTAGCCTCCATGAAGATAGCTTAGTGCAATTTTTCATGTATATTATAGGATCCTCTATTGATTTGTGAAAATACATAGTAGAAAAGAAAGATTGCCTGATGTGCTGCGATCTGAGACATGCACCAGTCGTGGACTGGGCAAATATTTTAGACACCTGCTTCTTCATTTGAAGAAAGCTGTGGGTGTCTATTCTTGTCGATATCTTTAGTGTCCGAAGCCTCGGGCCAGGTGCTTACATAAATGCTTCATTTTTTTTCCGGCTCAGGTAACCCCAAAGGCAGAGAAGATGAACGCCTTCCCAGACAGGGGTCTGGGAGGCTGTGTGGATCTGGAATGCAAGCTAGCAGGAGGAAGTGGCTTGGTATATTGGATTTTTATCTCTAAAACTTCCAGACAGACTTTGTGTTAGACAAGATAGTATCTTGAATTCTATTCCGTGCTTGTTTTTATTTAAAAAATATTGTGGCTTGGGCTGGCAAGATGGCTCAGGTCACATGTGATGCCCGGTTTGATCCTCTGAACCACACAGTGGAAGCAAGAGCAGTGTCCTGCAAGTCAGCCTCTAACCGCCACATGCAACAGTGACCTGTGGGCGTTGTCCCCACCAGACACGCATGTGCACATACAAGACAAATTGTATGTATTTTGGAGAATGGGTCTCATTATGTAGCCCTGGCTAGCCTGGGACTCACAGAAATCTACCTGCCTCTGCCTTCCGAGTGATGAGATTGAAGGCGTGAGCCATTATGCCCAGCTATTTATTTTACTTTATGTGTGTAAGTTTTTTTGTTTAAAAAAAACTGGTTATGGGTAATTTGTCTGCATGTATGTGTGTGTATCACTTGTATGTCTGGTGCCTGCAGAGGCCAGAAGAGGATATCATATCTTCTGGAACTGGAATTATAATTGTTGAGCTTCCATAGAGGTGCTAGGAATTGAACCTGGGTCTTCTGGAAGAGCAACCAATGCTCTTACCCACTGAGTCATTTCTTCAGTCCCATGCATTAGTATTTTGACTGCATGTATGTATGTGTATCACATGTGTGTCTGGTGCCCATAGGCCAGAAGAGTTATGAGTGGTTTGAGCTACTGTGTGGGTGCTGGGAACTGAACCCAGGTCTCTTGCAAGAGCAATGAGTGATCTTTTTGTTTGTTTGTTTTCTTTTTCAAGACAGGGTCTCTCTGTAGTTTTGGAACCTGTCCTGGAACTAGCTCTTGTAGACCAGGCTGACCTCGAACTCACAAAGATCTGTCTGCTTCTGCCTCCCGAGTGCTGGGATTAAAGGCATGCGCCACCACCTCCTGGCTGCAAGAAGTGATCTTAACCATTGTGCTCTATCATCCCATGCCCAGCATAGTTTTCTAAAAAATTAAATACTGTGTCTTTTCTCCTCTACGTCTTTGTCTTTTTTGTTTCAATTCTGCCTTTCAGACAGGGTCTCATTGGCCTTGAACCCATTGTGTAGCTGAGGATGGTCTTGAACTCCCACCTCTGCCTCTCTAGGGGTACAGGTGTGAGCCCCTGTACCATCCCTCGCATCTCTGTGACATGCAGAGCACAGGGTGGGACATTAATCACTGCAGTTCTTCCTTCATCTGAGCCCTGGTGCAGCGAGCATCCTCCTGCCTGCGTGTTCTTTCTAGTCTGACAATAGCATTAGAGCAGAGTTCCAGAATGTTCCTTTGCTCCTTGATGCTTTTGAAACATTGATACAAATGAGATGAAAAGATAGTAATAGGGAAACATGTGTCCCTGTGTGCTTCTTTTCCTTGTGCTTGCTGGGCTCTCCCTCCCAGAGGGCTGGTTATAGGCTTGAGTGGCTGGCTTTTCTGCGTTCACAGCCGCTGGCCACATGGCTTCTCTGTGCTCAGAGCTGTCCACCGGTCCTTCGCTCTGTCTCTCAGAGGACCCCATAAGCCAGCCGTTATTGTGAGCATTGTACAGAGGACGGATCCATTACTGTGAATCCAGGTGTTTGGGCCAAGGGTACAAAGCTAGTAATTCGATGTTTGGGTGTTTGGATCAGTGAGCCAGGGCTGTTGTTATCTTACTGAACAAGAGGGCTTAGCTGTAATCTTGTTTCTAGGGCAGCAGTCTAAAGGCCTTTTCAAGGCAAGTAAAAACAAAAACACAAGCAACAGTGGTGCTCTTTTAAGTTTAAGGAGTAATGTTTAGGGAGGCGACTTATGAGCAAGGAGAAGTCTCCTGGGGCCGGGGAGGAGAAGTAATTAGTCTCATGAGGGCCGAGGAAGCAGCACTCGCTGGCTCTTTCTGTTTCTTTCTCCCTGGGAAACCATGGCCTTCAGCCTCTTTCTGCAGGCTCCCCTACATCATTCCTCGGCAGACCGCCGCCGGCCTCTCTGCAGTGCCGAGAACACGCCCTGCTCCCGCTTTCCGATTTCATGTCGCCTTTGTTCAGACCCGAAGCCTGCCCAGATTGCTCATCTCAGCTCTAATCCCCAGAGGTGACAATCTGGCTTGATTACCTTGAACTGTGTGTCCACTTCGGTTCTAACCAAGTGTAGCCTGGGGGAGCAGGGCTGGATAGTACCCACGAGGCTGTTAGTCTGTTCTGTGGACAGGGGAGTGTTGTGGACTCACAGACTGAGACAAGGGTGTAGGTGAATATCCACTATGACCCTTTGTCTAGAGAACCTTAACCCAGGAATCTTTTGGATTTAAGTGACAGAAATCCGGCTCAAGTTGAGAAAACAAAACAAACAAAAAACAAAGGGATTTGATGATCTCTAATAGAAAGGTCAAGGGCTTGGTTTTGGACGCAGCCAGCTAGACTTCCTCAAAGACACTGCCAGGAGCATTTGTATCTCTCAGCCCTTTTTCTCTGGGTGTTTCATGCCGAGGGAGACTCTTTCGTGTGGGGGTGTCGTGGCCAGTGGCAGTACTCTCTTATGGTCTCTTGACTTATTTTCCTCAAAGGGAAAGTAACGTCCTCTTTCCAATAGTTTCAGTTCCAGCAGCATTTGACTGAGCCTTTAGTTCCTGTGACAAGTAGATAACTATCTCTGATTGGTTAGCCTTGGGTCATGTGACTAACTCAGCATTGAGGCCAGCCACTTTGAGGAGGGGGTGAGGTTTGAAGAAGAATGGCCTGCATAGGCTCAGATGTTTGAATACTCGGTCCCCAGTTGGTGGAACTGCTTAGGAAGAATTAGGAGGTGGGGTCTTGTTGGAGGTGTGTCACTGGGGGTGGGCTTTGAGATTTCAAAAGTGTGCTCTCTACCTCCTATGTGTGGATCCTGAGCCAATGCTCAGCTGTTCCTGCTGCCACATCTTCGCTCCACCGTCATGAACTCTAATCCTCTGGAGCCAAAGCCGATTAAATGTTTCCTCTTGTAAGTCATATTGGTCACAGTGTTTTGTCATAGCAAGCATAACCCCAACTTATCCAGAGACATAGTGCCTCAAAAGAAAAATGGAATAGTACTAGGGGTGGAGAGATGGCTCAGTGGTTAAGAGCATGGGCTGTTCTTCCAGAGGTCCCAAGTTCAATTCCTAGCACACACATGGTGGCTCACAACTGTCTGACTGGCCTCTGTAGGCCCTGGCTATTAGGGCTGTGAGAAGCAATTTTTGTTGTTGTTGTTGTTTTTGTTTTTTTGAGACAGGGTTTCTCAGTAGCTTTGGTGCCTGTTCTGGAACTAACTCTTGTAGACCAGGCTGGCCTCGAACTCACAGAGATCCGCCTGCCTCTGCCTCCCGAGTGCTGGGATTAAAGGCGTGCGCCACCACCATTCATTTTTTTGTTCAACATACATTTATCAAGGGATCACTGTGAGCCTGGGAGACAGAAGAATGAGTCACACAGACAGGATTCTTGTTCCCGTGAAGCTGAAATGCTGAGTCCTGGGCCCACAGCCCTGTTCACTGAGCCTGTGCTATGTCCGAAATTCCTCCCAACCCCATGTCCACCTCACTTCACACCAAGAAAGAGAAAATGGCTCCTTTCTCTCCAGAAATTTTCAGTTGCTTGTGAGCACTGACAGGAGCAAAGCCAGGCGCTTCATCTTCAACACTCTTTTGTGTGGTTTTAGTTTGGGTTTTTTTGTTGTTTGTTTTTTGAGATAGGATTTTTCTGTGGAACCCTGGCTGTCCTGGAACTCGCTCTGTAGACCATGCTGGTCTCGAATCCAGAGATCCGCCTGCTTCTCTGCCTCTTGGGTGCTGGGATTAAAGGCATGCCTGCTTTTTTTTTTTTTTTTTTAAATAGTGTACGAAGGCTGGCAAAATAGAGGTAAGTAATACTAGCAAATGGTACATGCCCAGTCACACAAATGGGAGGGAGGGCTGGGATGAGGACGGATTCTACTGCAGTACGGATAATGAGTAGACATCCACTGGGCATTTAGTCAGTGCTGAGAACTGTGGTCAGAGGTTTCTAAGCAGAATCTCATTGAACTCCGATAACCTTATGAGGCATGTGACCCACAGAGGCTCAGAGAGTGAGTGGCTCCAGACACATAGCTGGTGATTCACAGAGCGAGCGTTTGAACGTAGGTCCGTCAGGCTTCAGAAATGTAACATTTAGCTATTATATATTCCTGGGCAGTGGAGGGAGGGCAGGAGGAGGTAACCAGGACACATGCACAGGACAGTCAGCAGGATGGGCTCTATTCTTTCCTCTGTCTTTGCCTCTTCATAACACACAGCAAGGAGAGGCAGTCTCCACCTTTGGGGCCAAAGCCTGAACCTGACTCCATGGCACCAACTGCAAACGGAAGGCCCCGTGGGTCAAATATGACAATAGTGGCAAGAGCAGAACGCTTAGCCTGCGATATTTAAAAGAAAGCACTGATGCCTGGAATTTCAAAATTGGGGAATTCTACATTAGAAAATCAGAATATCTGACAAGGGCCTGTATTTCCATGGCAACCATCTGCCAGCGCAGAGTGACAGCTGCTGCATATAGCCAAGGCACACGCTCTCCAGAGCCACAGTGGTTGCCATGCCTCTTCATTGCTTCTGTGACATTTGAACTGTCCTTACTCTAATGGAGCTTCAGACTCCAGCTTGGGTCCAGTGTGCACCTCTGGTTCCCAGCCCTGTGGCCACAGCAGGGAAGGCTCCAGGGAGGTCAACAAGAGGTCCTCCAGCCAGGCCAGTGCACCCCAGTGGGTTCTTACAAACAGGACTGTCACTGGGCAGGCACCCCAAGAGTTGTTTGGTTCAAGGGAAAGGAAATTAAGGCGGTAGAGCCCACTTGTTACACAAAACATGTTATAATCCAGGCTTTTAGGTTCTAAAGGAGACCCCTGCAAAGCAGAAACAGTAGCCATGGAGGGGAGGGGAGATGGATTTATACAATGTTAAAAGCGGGGTGTTTGAGTTGGACTGGGAAGGCGCAAGCCCCTCTGCCCTAGGCAATAGGAAAAGGTGGGTCATCAAGATTGGAGACTGGAGACACGGACAAGGCACAAGAGCACGTGCCTGCAATCCCAGCATTGTGGGTAGAACTGACTCCTGGGTCTGCCTGAGCTACATAATGAGACCCTGTTTCCAGAAAAGGGTTTGGAGAGATGGAACGCAGATCAGAAAGTCCTTGCCTAGCACAGGTGAAACTCTAGGGTTATAGTGCCCCAGGAATACATAAGCCAGGCATGCGGTCATGTGCCTGGAACCCCAGCGCTTTGGGAGTTCATGGTCATCCTCAGCTCTACAGTGAGTTCAAGGCCAGCCTGGGCTACAAGAGACCCTAGCTGAGAAAACAAACAAAAAGCAAGCCAGCACATGTCTTTAATTTCAGCACTCAAAAGGTAGAGGCAGGCAGGCCTCTGTGAGTTCCAGGCTACAGGGCCCTGCCTCAAAATAAAAATGAAAACAACCTGCCCCCAAACAAACAAACAGACAAAAAAGACTGAGATCCCATAAGGAACCAGGTCTGGAGATGACCTACAGAGGCTGGTTTTGGTGATTTTGGCAATGTTCAGCTTGCTGTGCTGTGCCCAGGGCTGTGTAGATAGGGTAACACGATAGCCATCACCCTTTGGAGGAGCTGAGGAACTGAGTCCCCAGGAGGAGGGCAGAGTCAGAGACACGGACACAGGTAACTGTGGGAAGGATGAGGAGGGCCTGGGGAGGGGACTAACCATGAGGAGGTACACTTAGAGCTGGAGCACAACCTGACAGCACACAGTAGGACAAGGGGCGGAGTCCAGAAATCCAGCAGGGACAGTTTTAAGGCGGCAGGATGTAGTTTACATTTTAATTGTATTACCTGAAAAACTGAGGCAGGATTACTGAGCGGTTGAAGTCTGCCTGGGTTACAGAGTTCGACCCTGTCTCAGACACCAAAAGGGGTTGGGAGGAAAGCTCAGACGGTAAAAAGCTTGCTATTCAAGCGCGAGTTCAGTTCCCAGCAGCCACATAAAGCCAGGTGTGGTGGCATGCCCTGGGGAGGCAGAGACGAGAGGGCCCCCCCAGCTTGCTGACCAGCCAGTTTAACTAAATCGGGAACTACAGGCTCAGTGAAAAGATCCTCTGTCAAAAAATAAGGTGGAGGGCAATTGAGAAAGCTGCCCTTCGACCTCTGGCCCTACGCACACATGTATATGCCAACCCAAAATAACTAAGTTGTCAAGAGTGCCAACCACTTAGAAGAGCTAAGGCAGGGAGGTGACCTTTAGGTCTTGGCAGTCAACAAACCACCAGTGAGTGTGATCTGAGAGCGGTAGAGGGAGAGCTGAGCAGAAACCAGAGGCTTGGGAATGAGTGGGTGGGGTGTGAGGTGTGTGTGTGTGATGAGAGGCAGGTGTCATTCCTTTCAGCAGTGGGGGGGGGGGAGGAGGGGTCATCTAAAAGCAGAGTCAGAGGCAGGAGGAGCTCTGTGAGTTCAAGGCCAGTCTGGTCTGCATAGTGAGTTCCAAGTCAGCCAGAGCTACGGAGTGAGACTCTTGCCTTATAAAAAAGAAAGGAAGGAAGGAAGGAAGAAAGAAAAGGAAAATCAGGGGTTGGAGAGATGGCTTAGCTTAGTGGTTAAGAACATTGCCGGGCAGTGGTGGCGCACGCCTTTAATCCCAGCACTCGGGGAGGCAGAGGCAGGCAGATCTCTGTGAGTTTGAGACCAGCCTAGTCTACAAGAGCAAGTTCCAGGACAGGCTCCAAAACCACAGAGAAACCCTGTCTCGAAAAACAAAAAAACAAACAAAAAAAAAGAATACTGACTGCTCTTCCAGAGGACCTGGGTTCTATTCCTACTACATGGGAGCTCACAGCTGTCTATAACTCCAGTTCCAGGGGATCTGACACCCTTACACAGACATACATGTAGGCAAAACACCAATGCACATAAAATAAAATAAAACATGCAAAAGAAAAAGCAAAATTTATATCAAGCCGGGGAAGGCATGGCTACTGGCTAAAGTAAGGTTGTCTCTGACACGTTACTCTGGGACTGCCCAGTGCCCCCTCCCAGGTGTCAGCTGCTGGTTTGTTTGTGCCATCTGAAGTGAACGCTCATTGGAGGTGCTCACAGTGGGAACTGTCCCACGAGAAGGCCCCAGCCCTGTGGCTGGGTTTTCCCCTCTCTGCATTGAGTTTCCTTGATCTGATTATCTTGGGCTTGCCTTGCTGCGTGACTCAGGAGCTTGAGCAAGCTTAGGTACTGGGTTTCACAGCTCTGGGGGCGGGGAAGCCTGGCTCTCCTGATAACCAGAAAATAGTCATGAGATGTTGACAAAAGCATCACTGTTGAGCCCCAGCTTCAGAAAAAGACTCCTCAACCCTTGGTGCTTAAATAAAACAAGACTACCATCATCTGTTGCAGCTTCTTCTCAACCCGTGGGCCTTGTCCCCCACAGGGGCTGCATATCAGATATCCTGCCTCTCAGGTATTTACATTAAGATTCATGACAGCAGCAAAATTCCCGTTGTGAAGAAGCAGTGAAATGATTTGATGGGGGTGGGGGCCACCACAACATGAGGAGCCGAATTAAAGGCGCAGCATTAGAAAGGTTGAGAACCACTGCTCTAATGGCTGTTGAGAGCTTGTAACTTTGCCAGTTCTACAGTCCGGAGGCGGGATCTGTGAGGTGAGCTTTCACCATTTGCCTTTTGCCAGGAGGAAGTTGAGAAGCAGATGAAATGGCTTGCCTAGGGCAGCTAGCAAGTACCTGCCCAAACCCCACGTCCTGAACCTGAACTTAGAAATGTACCCTGCTTTTCTAAGGCTGTCCCCAGGCGACCAGGTCAAGCTTGTGACCCCTCCGGTGAGAGAGTCGTGGGCAAATAGCTAGAAAACAAGTCCCTTCCAAGAAGCTGCTTTTCCTTTAGGAGTTCCGCCGGCAGGGAAGAGACGGGCCTCTACGCTGCTTCTGAGGCTCCCGTCACTGGAGACCCCTTTTGGTAGCCTCCTCCACACAGCTGAGATAAAGAGCCTATTTATTAGCTTCCCCAGAGCGGGTTCTGGAAGCTGGATCTGGCAGGAGGCAGAAGTCGGTCTCTCAGCCACGCCTCCTCTCAATCTACCTTCCTTGCCCCGCCCACTGGATTCCCCTGACACCGGATTTCTCCCTCCAGTGTCCCTGAGCCCAGGGCACAAGTATCACTTTCTTCCTAAACTGTCCCTGGAGCGGGGCCAGTTATGCATGCTGCCTGCCACTGTTGTCAGTGCACACTTCCAGAGGTTTCTGTGGAATTCAGGCTTCAGTAAACACTCGAGGAGGAGGAAGTGGGCCAAGAAATGAGAGTAAGATTGCGTCAGGAGTGACGCACAGCCTGCCTTTCCCCCATCTCCGTCTTCAGGGGAGGGCAATGCAGGCAGGCCTTCTTTTCTCCCTTTGGTCTAGGGTAGAGGCAGATGTTGTTGTTGAAGAGGGGAATGTTGAGGAGGGGCCTCAGGTGGGGATTGTTTGTAGTCTTCTGCACCTGGAAGGGAACTACCCAACAGCCTGAAAGACGCAGAGAGAGAGCAAAAGTGAAGGGGCCCAAGGAAAGAGTCCAAAAAGGCTGGGAAGTTGTGTTTCGGGATTGCCGGCCAGAAGCTAGGTTCCATACATATGAAACAGTAAGAGCGGTGCAGTTCAGCTTAGGGAACATGGCTGCTTGGTCAGGGACGCCTATTCAGAAGCAGCCACCTTTGTATACTGACCCTGGGTGGTTTCTATGTCGTCTCTGTCGTATCTTACTGAATTCCAGCGACAGCCCTAGGGACTGATATGATTAGGACCGTCCTTTTACAAGTAAAGACACTGAAGGGGTTGGAGAGATGGCTCATTGGTTCAGAGCACTACCTCTTCTTCTAAAGGTCCAGAGTTCAATTCACAGCAACCACATGGTGGCTCACAAACCGTCTGTAAGGAGATCTGGTGCCCTCTTCTGGCCCGCAGGCATGAAAGCAAGCAGAACACTGTATACATAATAAATCAATAAAAAATAAAAAAGACACTGAAGGACTAAAGTTCAGCGATATCCAAGGTTACTAAATTGAGCTTTGGATAGTCTGGGTCTGTGTGCTGGATGTGAGTGTTTTGTGTGATTGATTTTGTCTTTTGTTTTTGGGGGTTTTTGATTTGTTTTGTTTTGGTTTTGGTTTTTGAGACAGGGTTTCTGTGTAACAGTCTTGACTGTCCTGGAACTCCCTTTGTAGACCAGTCTGGCCTTGAACTCACAGAGATAGGCCCGTCTCTTCCTTGAATGCTAGAATAAAAGGCGTGTGCCACCACTACCCAGCTGGTTGTTTCTCAAGGCAGGGCCTTGCTAAGAATTCCAGGCTGGCTTCAAACTCACGACCCTCCTGCCTCGTCTCCCAGTCTCAAGATTATAAGCATGCCTAGCTCTTCCTCTCACCCTTAGTTTTGGTGAGTCCACACATCTAACTCGTAAGTGCTTGGCTTTTCTTGAGTCTCTCCAGTTAAGTTTGGGTTTCACATCTTTCTGTTTTCCTAGGAAGTGATAGAGACAGCATTAAGAGAGGCCTGTTGGCAGGCTGAGGTAGGTAGGACTGCTAGTTCAAAGCAAACCTGGGCTATGCAGTGAGACACCATCTCAAAATGAAAAGGGGGGGTGCAGGGGGATAGCTCAGCTTAGTAATAGAGGGCTTGCCAGCATCTTCCGGCCTCACGTTCAATCCGAGAGAGAGAGAGAGAGAGAGAGAGAGAGAGAGAGAGAGAGAGGGAGAAACCAACACCTGCTTTGGTGCTTTTTACTCTGGCTCATGCCATCTGCGCTCTCGACTTTCCCTAGGGACAGCCAGCAGTCTGTCACTGACCAACTATCCCCTCAGATCTGCCAGTACTTGGCCCAGGGCAGGTTTGAATGAAGACATATGGATTCCTGGAGGAATTGCAATTTTTTTAATTCTATTTTTTTGTTTTTTCGGATTTCTCTGTGTAGCTTTGGAGCCTGTCCTGGAACTTGCTCCGTAGATGGGGCTGGCCTCGAACTCACAGAGATCCACCTGCCTCTGCCTCCCGAGTGCTGGGATTAAAGCCATGTACCATCACTGCCCAGCCAAACATTTTTTAAATTTATTTATTTTTATTTAACGTACATTGGTATTTTGTGGGTGTCAGGTCCCCTGGAACTAGACTTATAGACAGCTGTGAGCTGCCAGGTAGGTGCAATGAATTGAATCTGGGTCCTCTGAAAGAGCAATGGGTGCTCTTAACCCGAGCCATCTCTCCTGCCCTCAGGAGTTGCGAATTTGAACCTAGGCCTACTGGGGTCCATCAGAGCTCCTTCCATCCTCTGCCTCCCTCCTAGGTCCTTGGCTGTGAGGTCTAGAAAGGAAACTGAGAAACACACTGAGCCAAGGAAGCAGGCAAAGGAGATCCGAAACCTTTCCCCTTCTCTCTCGTTCCATTTTCCAGAAGCCGGGAGGGAGAAATATGAAGACTGAACTGTGCCCTGCACCAGCCTCCGCCCCCAAGCTAAGGAATGCAAAAGGTGAGGGTAATGCAAAAAATGTCACCATGGTAACAGCAGTGCCAGGTGTGTTGGTGAATACTTAGTTTCTGGAGCGGAGGGGAGGGGAGGGCCTGCCCAGTGCCCGGCTGAGGAGCTGCAAGAAGCAGCATTTCATTTGTCCCCCCGTAATGGGACATTAGGGGAGATTTTTGCTTTTCATTGCCTCCATTTTCTTCTAAGTGGAAGGTGAGGAGAAAAACCATTTTCTTTCCTCTCCCACCTACTCAGAGAATCGCCAGGAGCCGCGAGCATTCCCCTCAGAGCCACCGCCGGTCATGAAACCCCATCATCGCTTCAATTGCTCTATTTTAAAGGTTTGCGAGAACCGCACCAAATCGATGTCGTGCCCCCCCCCCCCCCCCAATCTCTCTCTCTGTGATTTCTGTGGTCTCTCTTCTTTAGAACTACACTTCCTCAGATCAGGACAGCAAGTGTAGATGGATACCTGAGGTATTCTGTGGTGTAGGAGGGTTTTTGAGGGTACCAAGTTCCTGTCCCCTCCTGCCTTACCAATCACTTCCGTCTTTATTTTACCCAGGATCTGTTGGAGAGGATTTGGCTGGAAGATTCTAAACTCTCTTTAGCTCCCCGCCTTCATCACTGCTGAGCTGAGAATTTATAATTACAAAGATGAGAAGAATCTTAGAAGTCATCTGGCTCAGAGATTCTCCATTGTTTAGACTTTATCAAAACTGGAAGTTTGAAAACTGGAGAGGGAGAGGGAGATGTCTGAGAGCTTTTCGTCTGGAAAACCACAAATATCAAATGCACACACTATCTTGTGCGGCAACCATCGTTTTACATTCGTAGACCAAAAGACGGAGGATTGTTTCCTTCTCTCAGTGAGGTGGCCTTAAACAGAAGACATGTAGCACACAAATGGACACACTTTACACGGGGACATGGTGGCACACGCCTGTAGTCCCAGCACTTGGAAGGTGGAGGCAGGGGGATCAGGCACTCACAGTCATCCTCTGTGACACAGCAAGTTCAAGGCCAGCTTGGCTTCATTCTCGCTTTTCTCCTTGTTCCACGCGCTAGCTCCAGACAGAGAGCAGGCATTCGAAATCCACTGCTCTGCTTCGCTGCTTTTGTTTGTCTTTGAGACTGGGTTCTCTGTGTAGCCCTGGCTGTCCTGGAACTCACTCTGTAGACCAGGCTGCCCTCAAATTCACAGAGATCCGCCTGCGTCTGCCTCCAGAGTGCTGGGATTAAAGGCGTGTAACATCAATGCTGGTGGTTTGCTGCTCTCTCTCTTTCTCTATATATAGTAGCGCAACGCCTGCATTATGCACTACGGTACGATTCGCAAGTAGGGCTGGAGACTGAAACACACAGACAGACACGGATAATGCCAAGATTGCCTCTTTATTGTTTTCTAGGGCAGCTTATATGGGATCTCCTTCCATGCCCTAACGCTCAGCTGCAAGCTCACCAGAAACCAGTCCCCTGCCATCAGGAACTCCTGAGGGTCTCGTGCTCAGAGCAGCTGCAAAACAAGTTGTTTGCTCAGAGCAGCTGCAAGCATAGGAAAGTAAGTTGTGTACTCTGGCAGGCAGGGGGTCACAGTCCCTATCTATCTATCTATCTATCTATCTATCTTGGACCCCAAATCACATGGGGGGGTGCCTTTGATGAACGAAGCTGTGACCACTCCTTACCGTTCTTTTATGCCCTCTCACTTCCAGGCAGACTGCATGTCCCTTCCTTATTCTTCCGCAGTTACCATTCTTTTTTCCTCATTGTAGAGTGTTGCCATCACCCTGGTACAGCAATGTTAATTTCTTTTTTTTCTTCTTAAATTCATCCTTCTGCTGCATACAAGAAGCACACCTTAACCTTAAAGACAGACATTATATTTATTACGTATACAGTATTCTGCCCGCATATATCCCTATAGGTCAGAATAAGGCACCATAATTCATGATAGATGGTTGTGAGCCACTATGTGGTTGCTGGGAATTGAACTCAGGACCTCTGGAAGAACAGCCAGTGAGTTCTCTTTACCTCTGAGCCTGTAGTCCCAGCACTTGGAAAGCGGAGGCAGGGGGATCAGGCACTCACAGTCTCCAGCCCCGTTAATTTCTTTTTAAACATTTTAAAATTACACTTATTTATTCTCTCTCTCTCTCTCTCTCTCTCTCTCTCTCGTGTGTGTGTGTGTACATTTGTGTCATGGCATGTGTCTAGAGACCAGAGGACAGTTTACAGGGATTGGTTCTTTCTTCCCACCATATGGTCCTGGAAACTGAATTCCGGTTGTCAGGCTGAGCCCAATGTCACTTGGGCCTTCACTTCTTGACGACAGAACGCGTGTCTTTTCACTACTGTATGCTCAGAGCCATCGTGAACTTCATCTGCCGGATTAACAACATCATGAAACCATGGAACCATGGACCCTGAAAACAATGAACATTCTGGGTGTGGTGGTGCTTGTCTATAATCCCAGCATGTGAAGACTGAGGCAGGGGGATCCAAAGTTCAGGCTAGGACTGGAGAAGGAAACACAGTAGTTTAGAGCACTGGAGGCTCTTGCAGAGGGCCTGGATTTCAGTTCCCAGCACCCACATGACAACTCACAACTGTCTGTAACTCCAGTTCCAGAGGATCCAGGGCCTTCTTCTCACCTCTGAGGGGACCAGGCATGCATATGGTACATGTACCATACATGCAAGCAAAACATTCATATTCATAAAAATAAATAAATCTTAAAAAAAAGTTCAGGTCAGTCTGGTTACATGGGGTCCTGTCTCAAACAAAAAGCAACAAAGAAAGAAAATAATGAACATTTGTTAAATATGTAATATATCCCCTCAGCTTCTGAAAAACATATATTTTAATTGTATGTGTTTATGGGGGAGGTGTATGCATGAGAATGTGGGTGCCTGAGTAGGCCGATGTCAAATCCCCTCAGAGCTGGAGTCTCAGGCAGTTGTGAGCCATCTGACATGGTGCTAGAAAGTGCACTTGGTTCACAGTAGGAACTCATAAGCGCTGAGCCATCTCCCCTGCCCCTGCTTCTTTTTATTTTGACTTCATTTGTATGTGTGCAGGTGTTTTGCCAGATGTTATGGAATAATCTTTTGTATACTGTGAAGATGTGTCTTTGCCAAGGTGCCTTCTGATTGGTTTAATAAAAAAGCTGACTGGCCAATAACTAGGCAGTAAGAGGTTAGATGGGAGAGCCAAACTAAGAGGATGCTGGGAAGTAGAAAGGCAGAGTGACAGAGTTGCCAGCCAGCTGCAAAGGAAGCAGGAGAAGAACATGCCAAGCTGAAAAAAGGTACCACCACGTGGTAAAGCACAGATAAGAAATATGTGTTAATTTAAGTTGGAAGAGCTGGTTAGTAATAAACCTAAGTTATCGACTGAGCATTTATAATTAATTTTACGTCTCTGTCCATTTATTGTGGACCCAGAAGTCCTAATGAAAAACTTCACCTACAGCCAGCACATATGTGTGTATATGCATGCATGACCTGCGTGGGACGAGAAGAGAGCATCAAATCCCCTTGAATTTGAACTACAGACGGTTGTGAGCCACCATGTGGGTGCTGGGAATGGAACTGGGTCTTCTGGAAGAGTGGTGCTCTTCATTGCTGAGTCATCTCTTCAATTCCAGCCCAAGGTTCTTAATCTGTGGGTGATGAACTTATGGGGGCCTCATGACTGACTGTGGGAAGCCATGCAGAGATTGGCAACCGTAAAATGTTTCTGAATGTCCACTGACCAAAAATTAATTCGCCACCCCATGAACCCAAAGGTATCTTTGGATTCATCATATTCGTCTGTGTTGCATTGTCAATGTTCACTATATATATAAACAATGTTTGCTTGGTTCTGAACATACAGCATCTATGCAGTGTGCATACAATCAAGCCACGCAACACCAACATTTGCCTGAAACATTTTGGCTTAGATCTGAGATCAGTGTTATGAACTGCAGTGTTTTACTGTACATGCAAAGCTTTTGTTCTTACAAAAGCGTAATGGTTTAATTACAAAAAGCAAAGACTCAATATTTTCTCACTGTTTTTCCTCAGCTGTAAGTTAAGTATCAAATTAATACATCTTTGGATTGTACTGTGTTAGAATGTCTGGCATAGAAATTTGCTGACTTGAGTTTCATTTAAAAAAACAATCGTAGCCGGGCGGTGGTGGCGCCGGGAGGCAGAGGCAGGCGGATCTCTGTGAGTTCGAGGCCAGCCTGGTCTACAAGAGCTAGTTCCAGGACAGGAACCAAAAGCTAGGGAGAAACCCTGTCTCGAAAATCAAAACAACAACAACAACAAAAAACAATCGTTAGCTGGGAGGTGGTGGCACATACCTTTCATCCCAGCACTCGGGAGGCCGAGGCAGGCGGATCTCTGTGAGTTTGAGGCCAGCCTGGTCTTCAAGAGCTAGTTCCAGGAACAGCTTCAAAGCAACACAGAGAAACCCTGTCTCAAACAAACAAACAAATCATTAAGTGAGGCCTGGTGTGGTGGCACACAGGTATAGGCGGAGTCAGGAGTTCAAGGCCATCCTCAGCTGCCTGTACTAAGTGAGACTCTGATTTAATAATTTCCTTCTTCCAAAAAATAATGCATTTTATTACCATTTTTCTTTATTTTTATTTGGTGTGTATGGACCGTGCTGTCTGCTGTTCACGCATGGCCTGGCTCATATGT
This sequence comes from Microtus oregoni, assembly GCF_018167655.1. Classification (NCBI taxonomy): domain Eukaryota; kingdom Metazoa; phylum Chordata; class Mammalia; order Rodentia; family Cricetidae; genus Microtus; species Microtus oregoni. The sequence continues at coordinate 23,105,887 of NW_024543064.1, read as the reverse complement.
AGAGGTCAGAAGACAACCTGTGAGAGCCTTTCATTATGTGGTCCTCGGGGATTAAACTCGGGCCGTCAGGCTTAGTGGCAAGACCCTTATGCTGTGGAACAAACTTTCTGTACACCGTGGATATTCGTTACTCTCATGGGTTTAGTAAGGGCTGAATGGCCAATAGACAGAGGTTAGGCAGGACTTACGGACAAAAAGCGAGCATGGGGAAGAAGAAGAGGGCAAAGTTACTAGGAGAAGCAGAAAGAAGCAGTGCTGAAAAAAGGTACCACCACGTGGTAAGCCCAGATGAGAAATATGGGCTAATCTAAGTTGTAAGAGCTAGTTGGTAACAAGCTTAAGCTATTGGCTGAGCATTTATAATTAATATTAAGTCTCTGTGTGGTTATTTGGGAGTAGGATGTCCTGATGAAAAACTCTGCCTACGCCTTAATCTACTGAGCTACCTTGCCAGCCCTATGTGAACTTTTGGATTGGTACTAGGACAGGAAGTTCTAACAATTTTTGAAATGGCTCTAAACATGCTTCTGCCTTTCTTTTTCTTTTTTTCAAGACAGGGTTTCTCTATGGAACAGTCCTGGCTGTCCTGGAACTCACTTTGTAGACCAGGTTGTCTTTGAACTCACAGAGATCCACCTTCCCAAGTGCTGGGATTAAAGGCATGCGCCACCATGATCTGGCCAGGCTTCTGTCATTTTGCACTACATATTTTTTTTAATATTTATTTATTATGTATACAATATTCTATCTGTAGGTCAGAAGAGGGCACTAGACCTCATTCCAGATGGTTGCGAGCCACCATCTGGTTGCCGGGAATTGAACTCACTACGTATTTATCAAAGTGTCATTCTCACCATTGACAATTATAGATTCAAAATGTACCAGGAAAACATTGAAAATGGGGCTGGAGAGATGGCTCAGAGGTTAAGAGCATTGCCTGCTCTTCCAAAGGTCCTGAGTTCAATTCCCAGCAACCACATGGTGGCTCACAACCATCTGTAACGGGGTCTGGTGCCCTCTTCTGGCCTGCAGGCATACAACAGACAGAATATTGAATACATAATAAATAAATAAATAAATCTTAAAAAAAAAACATTGAAGATGACCTGTGTTTTGTCGTATCAAATATTAAGCTAAGATTTAGTTCTTTTTTTTTGTTCCTAAATTTTATTTATGAATTAATACAAAACATTCCAGACCAATGCGTCTTAATCCTCCTCCTCCTCCTCCTCCTCCTCTTCATCCTGGTTAATCTGGAAGTAACGCAGCTCATAGCTCTCTTTGCTGTTGGCGACAACACGCAACCAGTCTCGGAGATTGCTCTTCTTCAAATACGTTTTGGAGAAAGGCCCCTCGGAAGTGACAGTGATCTTTCTCTTGCTCCGTTCGATGGTCACAACCCCTCCGCCGAGATTCCCAGCTTTGCCATTCACCTTGATTCTCTCCCGGAGGAACTGCTCGAAATTAGCAGCGTCCATGATCCCATCTTCTACAGGGTGGGTGCAATCAAGGGTGAACTTCAAAACCTGCTTCTTTTTTTTGCCCCCCTTCGCCACAAGCTTTTTCATGGGCACCATGGCGGCAGAGGAGGCAGAAAGGCTAAGATTTAGTTCTTTATGTGAAAATAAGCAAGCTCCTCTGTCTCATAGGTATACAAATTTGCTCTAATCTTGAATAAATAGTAGAATTATATGTATACCAAATAATTTAAAAATAATATATATGCATATTTTTGGAGCTGAGGACCCAACCAGGGCCTTCTGCTTGCTAGGCAAGTGCTCTACCACTGAGTTAAGTCCTCAACCCTTAAAAATATTTTGCTTTTGAGTCAGTTGGTGGTGGTGCACACTTTTTATCTCGGCACTCGGGATGTTGGATCTCCGAGTTCGAGGCCAGCCTGGTCTACAAGAGCTAGTTCCAGGATAGGCTCCATAGCTACAGAGAAACCCTGTCTCAAAAAACCAAATCAAAACAAAAAACTGCTTTTGAATTTTTGGCCCAGGTATCATATAGCTCAGGCTAGCCTCAAACTCACTGTAGTGGTAATTCATTTGCATTTTAATAAATAAAGCTTGCCTGAAGTTCAGAGAGTAAAACAGCCACACTGATCAGTCTTACAGACCAGGCAGTGGAGGCTCACACCTTTAATCCCAACAGCCACACTAGTTTGCCATAGAAACCGGGTGGCAGTGGTATACACCTTTAATCCCAGCACTAGAGTGGATTATAAAATGGAAGGAAACAGCTCTCACACACAGACTCATTCTGAGATTCCTGGAGGCAACGTTGCCATTTTGGACTGAGATTGAGGTAAGAGCCAGTAGCTTGCTCTTTTGCTTTTTTGACCTTAAGGTTGAATGCCATTTTTTTTTTCTGAGAAAGAGTTTCTCTGTAGCTTTGGAGCCTGTCCTGGAACTAGCTCTTATAGACCAGGCTGGTCTCGAACTCACAGAGATCCGCCTGTCTCTGCCTCCCGAGTGCTGGGATTAAAGGTATGTGCCACCACCGCCCAGTTTAGAACCCCAATTTTTGTCACTAGGCTTTTATTAATCATGCTACAACCCACTTTGTAGTTCCTAATTCTGCCTCTACCTCCAGAGTGTTAGATCCAGGTGTGTTCCTCCACACCCATTTTCAGGTGGTGCTGGAGATCAAACTCAGGGCTTTGTGGACGTGGACATCACATAAGTCTCTATCAATGGTGTTAGACCCTCATCATGTGAAATAGCTTCCTTATGATTTACTTTCAGTAAGTATTTAATGGGAGTGTCTATTTTATGCTTATTTTGTTTTGTTTGTTTCTTGAGACAGGGTTTCCCCTGTGTCGACCAAATTGGCCTCAAACTCAGATTTGGTCTGCCTCTGTCTCCTAAGGATGGCGATTAAAGGCATGTGCCACCGTACCCTGCTGCTGTTCCATACACCTGTGTACCTAGCTATGGTTGTGTGGGAAATTCTAGGCAAAGGGGAGTCACCAGTGGAAACTTAAGAAACGCTGCTGGGTGCTATGTGTGCTTACGTGATTTTGACAAGGACTGGCTTCCAGGGCACTTGGAAGAAGATGAAAATGATTGTGGATGAAATATTTTATTCGAAAAGGATGTTTCTCTGGGTAGTTTCAAGATGTTTGTGCAAAAATGTGTAGCATTACTGCTAGTGATATCAAAAAATTGGCACTAACCCCAATACCAATCAATAGGGAACCTGTTCACAGCAGTTCAGTCATGTTCCGTAGACAGCCTCTACAAAGAACAAAGTAGACCTGGATGCACTGGTGTGGAAAACTGCTAGAGACATGCTGTTAAGGAAAACGGTTCTATTTCTGTTCTGTACACACAGAGAAAGGGGAAGGGGGCGGGGAAAATGTGCAGAAAATCCGGAAGGGTAATATAACCCGAACTGTTGATAGTGGCTCTTTCTCTGGAACAGAGCAGAGTTTCAGGGATCTTTCCCATTTTGAAGCATTCATCTTTCAGTCACGATGCTAGTAATTAAAAAAAAAAATGAAGCCCAGCAGTGGTGGTGCACGCCTTTAATCCCATCTCTTGGGAGGCAGAGGCAGGCAGATCTCTGTGAGTTCGAGGCCAGCCTGGTCTACATAGCAAGTTCCAGGACAGGGTTCAAAGCTACAGAGAAACCTTGTCTTGAGAGAGAGAGAGAGAGAGAGAGAGAGAGAAAGAGAGAGAGAGAGAATGGCTGAGGAGACCCAGATTTTCTCTCTAGTGGTGTTTGCATTGGAAGGAAAGCTAGCTTCCAGCTTTGGTTTTAAACCAAAGAAAGACTCCTACTAGTGTGCAGTTTCTATGCATGTAAGCTGAGGACAGGGTAAGGGACACATTGTGGGGGACAGAGGGAGGGGTGCACTGACAGTTTCTACAGCATCTTTGGAAACGCAACAGGAGATAAGTGATCTCTGATGTGGGTAGCAATGGGTGCTGGAGATTAAAGCCGAGCACTGTGGGGAAGGGATAGATCGTCTCAGTTTCGAAGGCTGACCTTGATTGCCTTGCTTAACCTGGCGCTTTGAGTTCTCAGGGTGTAAGAACAAGAACATGATCCGGATGGGGCGCACATATTAAAGATTTACACAAGCACCGATAATCTTGTTGCTCCAGGGAGGAGGTTTAGCCATTTAAAGTTGCAGTCCAGAGCACAGGGAGAGGCTCACTACGGCGGCCGACATGTGGGCCTGTGGAAAAGTATACACTGTGCTTGACTTCCCTGGGAAAATACTCGCGGAGTTCAAATCCTCCTGTCCCTATCATGTATTAGTTGATTAAAATGTAAGAATGGGGGGACCCCAAGACTGCTCAGTAATGATGGCACTTAGGGCCAAGCCTGGTGACCTGTGTTTGATGCCAGGGTCCTGCAGGTTGGAAGGAGAGAATGACTCCTGATGGTATCTGCTGACCTCCAATGCCCTCTGTAGCATTCCACCCAGCTCTCCTAACAAAATAAATAAATGTTCAGTTTTGAAAGGTAAGAATAAGATAATGGGCTGGAGACAATTAGTGGTTAAGAGTACCCACTGTTCTTCCAGAAGATCTGAGTTAAATTCCTAGCACCCATGATCAGGAGGCTCACAACAGCCTCTAACTCCAACTCCAGGGGCATCTGATCCAGGGGTTTTCTAGAACACCTACGCATTCAAAAATAAAAACAAATCTTTAAAAAAAGAATAGGAGGCTGGGCGGTGGTGGCGCACGCCTTTAATCCCAGCACTCGGGAAGCAGAGCAGAGGCACGCGAATCTCTGTGAGTTCGAGACCAGCCTGGTCTACAAGAGCTAGTTCCAGGACAGGCTCCGAAACCACAGAGAAACCCTGTCTGGAAAAACAAAAACAAAACAAAACAAAACAAGAATAGGAGGAGCTGGAGAGATGGCTAAGGGATAAGAACATTGACTGTGACCAGGCACACCTTTAATATCAGCACTGGGGAGGCAGAGGCAGGCGGATCTACACGAGTTCCAGGCCAGCCTGTTGTACAAGAGGTAGTTCCAGGGCAGGCTCCAAAGTTACAGAAAAACCCTGTTTTGAAAAACCAAAAAAAGAAAAAAGATAAAAAAGAACAATGACTGCTCTTCCAGAGGACCTGGGTTAAATTCCCAGCACCCACATGGCAGCTCACAACTGTCTGTAACTCCAGTTCCAGGGGATCTGATACCTAAGGCAAAACACAAATGCACATAATATAAAAAGTAAATAAAGAAAGAATAGGAATAGTAGTGCAAAATGATAACACTACCCATTCTCTGGGGTTACTAAAATTAAAATATCTAGCTGGGCAGTGATAGTGCCCACCTTTAATCCCAGCACTTGGGAGTCAGAGGCAGGAGGATCTCCAAGTTCGAGGCCATCCTGGTCTACAAGCGTTAGGACAGCTAAGGCTGTTACACAGAAAACCCTGTCTTGAAAAACAAAACAATCAGAAAGAAAGAAAAAAGCCAAACCAAGCTGGGCACAGTGGTGCTCTCCTTTAATACCCGTATCTGGGGGCAGAAGAAGGCAAACTACACCTTCTTCTGCCCCCAGATACGGGTATTAAAGGAGAGGTTCGAGTCCAGACTGGTTCACATAGCGAATTCCAGGACAGCCAGAGCTACATGGTGAGACCCTGTCTCAAAACAAACAAAAGCCCCCAAATTAATGCGTATGTAAAATGTTTAGACTTACAGGGTCTTGGCACTGAGGGAGTACTTAATAAGGGTTAGCGCGAACTACTATTTCCGAATCCCTTGTGGGTGTAGGGAGACTTGCTGAGCCTAACAGTTTTAGCTTCAGTTATTAATAAATCTTTGACATTTTCCTGTTGCCAAACAGGGAAAGCGAGTCGCGAAGCATAAGGGAATGCTGTGAGTTGAACCCGAGGGGGCAGATACCAGCGCGGGGTCTATGTTTGGTTCTCAGGACCTTCTTGGGTAGATAGACACTCTCTAAGCCTCAGTTGCTCCATCTGGAAGACAAAACGATGCCCGAGCCTCATTTCTCAAGTTTCCCCCTCTTCTGACAGTTCTTAAAGCCGTTTTTTCCTTCTATACCGGAAATCCAGTTTCACCTGACTCGAAGACGGGCACCTGGATTGCTGACTACTTAGGGAAAGAAGCTCGCCTTGTGACTGCCCATTGGGTGCAAAGTAGGCTCTAGCCGAAGCTTTCCTGTTCCAACTGGCACCAACACCACGAACTCTGTCTTCCAGAATCCACAGCTCCTTCCACTCCCCTCCAGGCTCCCCCAAACCCGAGCGCGCTGGGGAGGATGCTGCGAGCACGCTACCGGGTGTGCGTCTGACACCCCGGCCCCCGGGCTTCCTGTACCCGAGGACCTGCGGGCGCGGGTGGGGGAGAGCGGGTTCTGCTGAGGACTGGAACCAGCACCCTGTCCCCTCCACTTCACCCCAGTGAAAGAGAGCAGTAAAATTCCGGAAGAGAGATTAGAGGCAGGGGATGGGTGGGGCGGTGAATCAGTACATTCCTTCCTCCCCTGCCTCCTCCTCTAGGGTTATCACTCTTGGGAGGGTTGGGCCGCTTCTCACAGCTTTCCCTCTAGCTTCACTGGCAGGATCCGGACAAACTGAGCAATGCTAGGCGGGGATTTCCCATGTTCATCTGAACTTTGTAGAGCCTGGTTGACTTAATTTGCAGCTCATGACCCATTTGGTTTCGGGCCGAAGGGTTTTAGCTGGGACTTCTAACTTGGCCCTGTGTGCGCATTCATCAGGAGCCCCTAGCACGGTGTCAATTGCTCTTAAGAGCTTATAAACTTATATTTAGTATCAGAGGCAGGGAAATCTGGGCTCAGAAAGGCTAGGTAACTTCCGCCTGGTCACACAGTGGCTGAGCCTTGAACAGCTTCAGTTTTGTTGGTTGCCTGTATTTCCCACCACACCCAATTACTTCCTTTACTTGAGGTCATTGAAAGGCAAGGCTTGTTTGTAAAAGGGGCAGGGAAGTAAAAAGGATGGACCACTGCCACTGTGCCAGATACTTTAAAATATAGTGTCCTTAATTTCTAGGTTCCCACAGCTAGGATGAAAAAGATGTGACCACCATGTTCTGGTCTAGATGAGGAAGCTTTAGCAGTCAAGAATTTTGAGTTTCAAGAGCTAAAATCTCTGTATGTAGAGTTATAGTATGAAGTCTCTGCTCTTTTAGAAGCCATAGGGGTAAGACAGAGACTCACGCTGTTGCCCAGGCTGCCCTGAAACTCACTATTAGCCTAGGCTGGCTTCAAACTTGTGGCAATCTTTTAAAATATTTTTTAACCTTTTCTCTATGTTGCTGGAAGCTGAACTCAGGGCCTTGTGCATGCTAGGCAATTGCTCTACTACTAAGCTATATCCCCAACCCTGCTTTTTTTTTAAGGATTTTTTAAAATTTAAAATTTATTTATTTGTATTTTTTTGTACATTGATGTTTTGGCTGCATGTATGTCTGTGTGAGGGTGTCAGATTCCCTGGAACAGGAGTTATGTATGAACAGTTGTGAGCTGCCATGTGGGTGCTGGGAACTGAACCCGGGCCCTCTGGAAGAGCAGCCAGTGCTCTTTATCACTGAGCTATCTCTCTAGGCCACCTCCCGTTCCTGCTTAATTTTTTTAGTGATGGCATGTCACTTAATGAAAAAGTTAATCTTTTTATTTATGTGTGCTGGTGAGCATGGAGGCCAGAAGGCAACCCTGGGTGTCCTTTTGTAGGAGCCACCTACCTTGTCTTTTTTGTGGGGGAAGGAGTATACAAGACAGGGTTTCACTATGTAGCTCTGGCAGTCTTAGAACTCACTATGTAGAACAGACTGCCCTCAAACTCAGAGACCTCCCTCCCTGCTTCTGCCTCCCAAGTGCTGGCATTAAAGGTGTGCACCACTATGCCTGGCCATATTGTCTTTTATGAGGCAGGGTCTCTCATGGGCCTGGTACTCTCTAATAGGCTAGGCAGGCTAGTCAGTGAGCCCCAGGGATACAGCTGTCTCCACTTTCTCAGTGCTGGGGTTTCAAGTGCTTATCACCACTTGAATCACTTTTTTTTTTTTTTTTTTTTTTTTTTTTTTCCCTGTGAGTTCTGGGGCTTGAACACAGGTCCTCAAGCTTGAGACAAGTACTTTACTAAGACTTGCTTCTTAGCCCTACCCCTTCATTTTACAGAAGGGGAAACGGAGACTCTGAAACGTGAAATAAGGCTCTAAGAGGTCTTAGTTTGCCTGCTAGTGCTGCGATAAACACCATGATCAAAAGGAGGCTGGGAGCAAAGGGTTTATTTCACCTCACAGTTCACACACAGCCCATCTTGAAGGGAAGTCAGGGCAGGAACTCAAGCAGGCATGGAGGAGTGCTACTCACTGACTTGTTCTTCATAGTTTGCTCAGCTTCTATCTTATATATACCCTAGGACCTTCTGTCCAGGGATTAGCATCACCCACAGTGGGCCAGGCCCTCCCACATCAATCATTAATAAGAAAATATTACAGACTTGCCCATGGGCCATTCTAATGTGACATTTTCTCAACGGAAGTTTTCTCTTCCTGAATGACTGTGGCTTGTCCCAAGTTGTCACAAACAAACAAACACCTAACCAGGACCCGAGGTTACATAGCAACTTTGTGACCATGTAAGGATGCCAGGTGAAAGGGTATAGACCCACAGAATGGGAACCAGGTACCTGGGCTGTCTCCCAACCTCAGCACCTCAGTTTCTCTGCCATACCCTCCTTACTTCTTTGGTACTGTGTGTATGACAGGCCCACACACAGCTTCTGCCTCCAAAGAGATCATGAGCCAGGAATACCGCCAGCTTAACTTCACAGGGGTGCTGGGAGGATTAATAAGGTAATGGCACTTGGACCTGCTTCAGCAATGGCCCTGGATAAATTCAGAGTACTTATGTGTTAAACTCGCTGCCAAGGGTGGTGTTTAATAAGGCACCTGCAGCCTGGTTTCCAGTCTGTTTATGGCAAGGAGGCAGTAAAGCCGCGTTACAACCTTCTCTGGGAATACATCTAGATTGGAGAGACTAGCACACGCACACCTCCTTGCTGGCCTGTGGGTGAGGGTAAAGTTTTGATGACCCCGTGGTCTCTTAAGAGGCAGGTCTCCGAAGACTTGAACGCTTTCCAGCTTAATCCAAGGGACACCAATTATTGACGGAAGTCAGAAACTAACACGATCATTTGAAGAACCCCTGAGGCAGACAAACCTGGGCCAAGTCCTGCTTCTGTCATTTTGTTTCTCCAAGCCTCTGTACTCCTTTAAAATGAGTTAATAATACCTTCCTCATAGGGTTATTTAGAAACATAAATTTGGTAATTTATTTAAAAGCACCTTGCCCAGAGCATGGAGTAGAGTAAATGCTTTAAAAATGGCTATTAGTGTAGCTATTATTGTTATCCTCATGTTGTTACGTTACTTATTTTTATTTTAGGGCCAGGCTGACAGCCAGATGGAGGGAAGATTCGTTCACTTGGCTATCTACTAGTTTGCCCTAAGTAGACCCGCCAAGCAGAGGAGAATCATGGACACAGGCATTTCTAGTATGTTGTACTTGCTATGATAGAGTGTGCATAATAAGGTGTTTTGAGACCATAAAGGGAGCATCAGTAACCAGGAAATGCAGCAAATGTTCTGCAGGGGAGTTAGCTCTTCCTTTGCATGCTGTCCTTTGAGAAAACACTGCCTGACGGAGGCTGGTAGAATAATGCAGCTAACCTCTGAGCTTCCTTCCACACCGCCAACCAGGGGCCTTGATTCTAATCTGCAGTTTCTCGTGCTCCTCAAGGCCTTTTAACTCCTACGCAGCAAGGACGGCCAGTATTGCCCTAAAATACCCCAACCCGGGCCACCTGCTGGCGGTAAACAAGCTGAGTTCTGTGCTGTGGCTCCAAGAGGCGGTCTTTAAGATCTTCCCTTTTACCCCCCCCCCCCCCCCAAAAAAAAAATCTTTCCTTTCCTTTTAAATCTAAGTTGTGATGGAAGGCTCTGGTCTGCCTTGTGGGGAGGGCTACTGGACACCTACCACGACTTTGCCTCACAGTGCAAGGGCAGGGTTGCTGTGCTGGGGATAGACAGCCCAAGCAGCATTTATTTTTATTTATTTTTGTTTCGGAGACAGGGTTTCTCTGTAGCTTTGGAGCCTGTCCTGGAACTTGCTCTGTAGACCAGGCTGGTCTCGAACTCACATAGATAGACCCACCTGCCTCTGCCTCCCAAGTGAAAGTGTAGGCCACCACCGCTGGGCTTCAAGGGGCATTTTCATTTTCTTGTAAATAGGTGTCAATTCTGGCCTGGTTAGACTTCCCAGGATGGATAGTAAGCACTGACTTTTCTCCTCCCTCCCATCTCTCTGGGGGAAGTCTTCCCACTTCTCAAACCAGCCTCTAGGGCCTTTTGCTGCTCCATCTGGCAACAGCCCAAACTAGTCTCCCAACTCACGGGGAACTACATTTTCCTATCCAGAACTCAGGACACACGAACTGGCAAAGAATTTCTGGCCAGGTTCCAAATGCAAAAGGCAAAAATGTTTCCGATGGAGCATCTCTAAAATTATCTTCAACATGTTAAAAGGGGCATGGATTAGATCGGCAATCCTGACACCCAACCCAACTTTCCCTTTTTTTCTTGAGGGGCCAAGAGTCAATTTAGGGAGCTATAGAACCATTTCCACAGGTTTTTTCTTTTTTTCCCAGTTTTTTTTTTTTGTTTTGTTTTGTTTTGTTTTTCGAGACAGGGTTTCTCTGTGGCTTTGGAGCCTGTCCTGGAACTAGCGCTGTAGACCAGGCTGGCCTCGAACTCACAGAGATCCGCCTGCCTCTGCCTCCCGAGTGCTGGGATTAAAGGCGTGCGCCACCACCGCCCGGCTTTCCCACAGTTTTTTAAATCACGCTTATTCTTCATAATTTATATTGGTACTGAAGAGCATCTGTGAAGATGGGATTATTTCCGTTTAATACTTGAGAATACTTAGGAAAAAACTTGTTCCTTAAGACTGTATTTCCGGCCGGGCGTTGGTGGCGCACGCCTTTAATCCCAGCACTTGGGAGGCAGAGGCAGGCGGATCTTTGTGAGTTCGAGACCAGCCTGGTCTACAAGAGCTAGTTCCAGGACAGGCTCCAAAACCACAGAGAAACCCTTTCTCGAAAAACCAAAAAAAAAAAAAAAAAAAAAAAAAAAAAAAAAAAAAAGACTGTATTTCCGTCTGCCAAGGAAGAGGTCTGTGTTTTGCTAGCGGGGGAGTGGGCTGGAGAGGCGGACAGAAAGAGCCTTTGCGAAGTACACGCCATTCGAGGCCTCCAGGAAGGGCAGCCAAGTACTGAGCTACTCGGTTCCGCACTTCTGAGCAGGAAATCCCCATGCTCAGGCCTCAGTCGCCGCCCAGTCCCAGTCCCAGCGGGATCTGGCCCGAGGACGCGCCGCCCGGGAACAGGAATCCGCCTGCAACCTTGCGGGTCACTGGGCGGCCAGAGGCTCTAACTTACACCAAGGTGTGGATGAGGCGGTCGCGGCGTAGGCGGACGCTTCCCTCGGCCACGTTTGTCACCCCGCTCCCCCCACCCCGCGCCGGTCACATGGACGCCTCTTCCGTCGCCCCCAGTGTCAAGCGGAGCAAACCACGAAGAGGCGGAGCGCGGCAGGCGCCCAGGGCAGTGGGTCAGCGCCCCGTAGGCAGGGAGTAGGTTGGGCAGGGCCAACCGCCGCGAGCCGCCGGTAGCCAATCACCGGTCCAGGGGCGTGGCCATGGCCGCGCGCACCGCGCCCCGCAGCGCCCCCTGAGGGGCGGCGGCGGGAGCTGGTCCGGCTGCGCGCGCAGCGGTGGTGGCGGCGGCGCGATCGGCCAGGCTGTAACCGTCGTCCGTCCGGGAGCGGCTGGAGCGGCAGCGGCGGCCGGGAACGGCGCGAGGCGACGCCAGCAGGCAGCGGCGGTAGCGGGGGCAGCGGCGGCAGCGGGGGACGCAGCGGCAGCAGCGGCAGCAGCAGCAGCAAGACGGACTCGTGGACACGCGCCGCCGCCGCCGCCGCCGGGCCGGGCCGGGTGTCGCGCGCCGAGGCTGGGGGGGAGTCGTCGCCGCCGCCGCCGCTCCCGCCGCCGCCGCCGCCGCCGAGGTGACTGAGGAGAGAGGCGCCTCCTCGCTCCTGCCTCCGCCGGCCTTCAATGCCCAGTCCCCAGCTCGCCAGCGTGAGTGCGCCCCTCCCGGGCGGCCCCGCGCGGCGCCCGGGCCTCGGGCAGGGGAGGGCGGGAGGCGCCGCTGCCATTAGAGCAGGCCCGAGACACGTCCCCGGAAGGAGGGCCGGGCCGGGCAAGGGGCGGGGAGCGCGGCTCGAGGTGGGGGAGCGAGCGAGCGAACGTGAAAGAATGCGGGAGAAGGTGCGTGTGCGGGCAGCATGTGTCCTTGTGGGGGCGAAGGTGTGGCGAGAGCGAGCGGGGGTGAGGAGGGAGCGTGGCGGGCGAGGAGGTGTGCAGGGGTGCGCCTGCGTTTGTCCGGCGCGTGAGCACAGGCATCCTGGAGGCCTCTTGGTCTTTGTGTTGCTAGTGAACCTCCGTGTCCAGGGTCTAACTCGCTCAGAAGCGTGGGATCCGTGAGTTGCGGTCAAGTAAGAGAAAAGGGTTTGAGTCTCCCATGACGCTGATCTTTGGCGCTTTTTTCCCTCCTTTCGTAAAAATGTATGTAAATTTCTGAATTTCTAGAGATGTGTTTGCCATCTCCCCACCCCCAATTTCCCAGCGCTCACTAATCGAGCTTGACTCCTGCCCAGGATCCCGAGTTTTTGCCGGTAGCGTATTGGGAAGCGTAAACTTTTTTTTTGGTAGGTAAATGCTTAGTGTCCAGGTCAAAGATATTTAGTGAGGTAAACTGCATTGCCTTTGAGGCTGTGACTCTCTCTTACCCTTCTGCAGGAAAGCGCCTAAGAAACAGTCGTAGTATACAATGTCGATAAGTGCCATAGTCGAGTTTCTGTCTCTGGATTTGCCACGAAATATAAAGTGACTAATGTAGTGTCATTGTAGGCATTCAGCAAATGCGTCGCTACAGCTGGATTAGTTTATGTATTTACTTGTTTCCGCGCTCTGTGTTCCCGAGCAGTTTCAGACAGGAAGTGAGAGAAGTTAAGCCTTGTTAGGGTGCAAACGGAAACTAAGGCTATAGAAGAACACATTATCAGGGCTTTGTTTTCTGATCCGGACATTTTTAGTTTCGGATTGAATGATCCGACTTTATTGTTATTGGATTTTTCTCTGTTTGCGCTTGAAGAAGGAATTATTTCGTTTCATTTGTTTTATTTTACTACTTTTAGATATTCCAAATAGGATCCTTCTTGTAGTTCAGTATGGTCTCAAAGTCTTTGTAACACAGTTTGGCTTTGAACTCTGATCTTGGTCTTCCAAATATTAAGATTATAGGTGTATAAGTAGACTGAATTGGGGATTGGAGATGAAGAATTGTTGAATTTTATACCTTAATGATGTAATCATAGATAGTAATTGGAAATATGTAAGCAAAGTTGAAGTGAAGTTGGTGCTCTGTAATCTCCCCTACTTTGGGGTCAGAGGTCAGAGGATGGCCGAATCAAGGGCAGTTTGTGAAACTTTGAGAGCTTATCTGAAAATAGTAAAAGGGAGTCTGGGGAAATAGCTCAGTGGTAGAGCACTTTCCTTGATAGAGAAATCCTAGGTTTAATTCCCAGTGTTACTACTACCAAAAAATATTGGGAATAAGGAAAGTTTAAAAAAGGTGGTTCTTTTTGATAATGAGTATAGACTTACAGACAAAAATCAGTATATTACTTGAAGTTAGAAATTTTACGTGTTTGTAATATCTGCTAAAATATTTTTAAGAGTGAAAAATTTAGTTCTGTAGCCTGATCTGAAACTTACTCTGCAGCTCATGCTTGGCCTGGCATTTGTGGTAGTGCTCTTGAAGCTTCCCCTGTGCTGGGATGGCAGGCATGACCCATCAAGCTTAGGGAGAAATTAATGGTTTTCTTAGTGTCCCTTTTCTTATACTGAGCTTGAGAAGTGGTTTTGTCATTCCCTGGAAGATGGGGGTGATTAGTAGTAATAAGTGCCATTGTGCTACAGGTGTTTTTAATACTCATTCCCTGCTCATAGCCACAATAAAGTTGGAGGATATCCTCATTGGATACCTTTGCACATTTGTGAGATGCTTGTTTGCCGGTCGCTAGGGATTTGGTGACGTGCCCCCTGGACTGTATAGTGATGGCATGAAATATATGAGGAGCAGTTACTTTGTTCAGTAACTCAAGAACTGGATTAAAAATTAAGATCATCTAAAGCCCCTGATTTTTTTCCAGGACACCAAACCATTCTCTCAGCATCGTGTCTGACTTTGAAATCTCGTTAAGAGTCATTCAGCAGCTTGCACACACAGGAGCTGTGGAAGCTAATGGAGAAGACTAAGTGTCTTTGAGGCAAGAGAATCATTGTAGGAGATGCTGACTTGAGGCTTTTGGGGGCCTAAGCTAGGCTTTCATGTGGGAGGAGATTCTGCCTTGAAGCTGTCTTGGGGCCCCAGGGTGTGTGCTTTTGAGACAGTTTTTATGAGGCACCTGGGGTATGTCTGGAAGGAAAGTCTGATTAAAGAAATGTAGCAGACTTTCTGTTTGTTGATTTTGTGTGTTGTATGGGGTGTGTTTATTGGAGCTGAGGAGTCCACTGAAGTTGCCACTTTGAAAGTTTGTCTCTTGGGATGTGCAAATAATTAAGAGATTGCAAATCAGTTGTAAGAGAATAAATACACTTGAAAGTACTCTGTTAATTATAAGTTGGACTCCAGATGCAGAGTATTACTAAGACAACAGCTTGTTACATTTAGCATCTACAAAAACTGGCCTTTCAGAACACCTTCACCAGTGAAAAATAGTTCAGAACTGCTGAACTAGGTACTTTCTGACTCAGAACAGAAGTCAGACCACTCCCTCTATGAGTCAGTCAAGTAATATTTAATTTGATTGAACCAAGTTTATAGGCAGAAACCATTTACAACATCACTGAACTTTGGTGGCATTAGGGAAGGAAGAGTAAATGAATTATTTTGCTGTTTGTTTCTTTGTTTTTTTTTGTTTTTGTTTTTCAAAACAGGGTTTATTTAGGTAAGAGCTCTGGCTGTCTGTCCTGGAGTTCTCCCTCATAGACTAGGCTGACCTTGAACTCCTGGAGATCCGCCTGCTGGGATTAAAGGGCCTGCTACCTTTGCCCAGCCTGTCTGTTTTTTAAAGTCAAAGTTTCATATGTGTATTTATATACTTGCTGAAAATTGTGAGCAGAGTAAATTGTAATTCTTTTTCTTGAGTTAACCCCCCCTTACACCTAGGGCCTATACTCAACTGCACTTTCAACCCTCTAAGTGAACTTTTTCTGTCCTTCACAGATAGTTTTCCATTATGTAGTAATTGCAGACTATAGTTTTGACACAAAGTTGAAATTCAGTAGGGATTTACATTACAGTTCAACGGTTTATTGGAATTTGTGGTTGGAGATCAGTAAAGCCTCGGGAGAAAGCATTGATAGAATGCTCTGACACACAGCTTTCAGACTTTGTCTCTGGAGATGGAAATTTAGTTAGAGCCAAACCTAAGTAATGCATAGGTAAAAGTTGGGGATCATTAAATAAAATTTTGAGTAGAAATCAGGACTCCGTTTAATGTGGTAGAGCAAATAAACTGTAAGGAGGATAGTGGTAGAATGTGGTTTGGATGCTTGTAAAGTCCATTAACCTTCAGTGCTCTGGGTTCCAGCATTCCCGTCTTTAGAGGCCTTTTTATGTCTGATCACAAACCATCACCTTTATGTCCACCCAGGTGACGGTTCATCAGGTAAGGGTGCTTGTTGCCAACTGACAACCTGAGCTTCATCCTTAGAGCTCATATGATAGGAGAGACAAACTGCAGGCTATTCTTTGACCTCCACACATATGCCGTGGCCCTCACAAACACACAATGGGCAAAATAAATGTAAAAAAATCATAAGTCATCACATTCTAAATTTATTAATCTTTATAGTGCTAGTCTTTCATCTTTACTAGTGAGGAGATTGGTTTATAGAGTAAATGTTGGATACCTAGTTTTGGAATCTAAGCTAACAGAACAAGGTGGTGAGTAAAAAATTGTTTTCCTTTTGGAATTAAAGCTCTTACACTCCTGCTGAAGCAGTGGATGCTACTAATTTACTTTGGGAAATGGCCATTTGAATTTAATTTGTTGGATAAAGGAAGAGTTTTCCCCCCTTTTTCAACTTCAAAACTATTATACACAGAAGTGTCTGGTATCTTCCTGAACTGCTTTGGGCCTTGATGCCTTATCCAAAGGATTGTCTGGTGTAGAGCTGAAGTGGGTGTTGTACATAAAGTTCCTGCTCTTGGAGTTGTAGAGGTCTGGGCCATTGTTAAAATAGCCATTTGCCTGCACCTCCATGAAGAAAAACTGCTTACAGCTGTAGGCTCTCTGTCTTCTTCCCACAGTCCTCAGGAAGTGGCCAGAACTTGGTGAGAAAAATAACCTTTCTGTACATTCTACACCTTTTGATGGCATTTTCCCTCTACCTTATTCTCTCTCTCTCTCCTCTCCCACCACCTCTTTTACCCCCTCCTTCCTGCCTCCTCCTTTCATTTTCTTTCTGAGACAGGGTCTCTCTAACTGTCTGGCTGTCCTGGAATTCACTATGTAGTCCAGGCTGGTCTGGAACTCTTAGAGATCACCTGCCACTACCTCCTAGTGCTGGAATTGAAAGTGTTTACTATCACATCTGGGGACTCTTATACTATGTTTTCAATTATTGTAGATTTTTAAAGCATCAAAATCTTTCCAAGAAAAATTATTTTGAAAAGTTGACCAGTTACACCTTAGTTTTTGTTATTTGATTGCATGTTCTTGTTTGTATGCACCAGTTTTTATGCTTAGGTTCAGCCTAGAAACTTAATTTTTATTTATGTAATTTATTTTTGTTTTTTCAAGACAGGGTTTCTCTGTGTAGCCCTGACTGTCCTGGAACTCATTCTGTAGACGAGGCTGGCCTCAAACTCACAGAGATCTGCCTGAGTGCTAGGATTAAAGGCATGCACAGGAACTTAATTTTTAATTTTTTTTTTAAAGAAACATTTTTAATCTAGAGGCTGAGGATGTAAGGGAGCTTCGAGGTCACTCTGGGCTACTATGAGGCTATGTCTCAAAATGTTCTTTTTTTAACTCTAAATCTATCAGGTATTTAAAGATGAGGCTTTACTGTGCTCCTTTCTTTGCTAGTTGAGCCTGGTCTGAAAGAACACACTTTGACCATTAGAGCAATATCTTTTAGAGAAATGATGTTTAATTCCTTTCACAGTACTTTTGGATTGAAATTTCATTCCTCTCAGAATATTAATTATTTTGGCATAAAATTCACCTATGATATATTTGTTTTAGCAGTTCTGATAAATTATATTTTTATTTCTGCAGTGGTAAAAATGTTAACTTTAAGTAATGTATCATTTGCCAGCTCAAAATCAGATCTGCTTTCTTTTAGTTGTCTTACAGCTTTAGGTAAAATTTGAACATCTTCCTCTATTGTTTTACAGGAGGTACTGTATCCTCACTTATTTGTGTGTTTAACCTATATGAATGTTTGGTGTTTATGGTTGTTAGTAGCAGGATGAGTTGATGTGTTTTCTACCTTGCATTACAGTGAAAAGCTTATCATAAGGGAACAGAGTGGCTGGTTAGTACAGAAGGATATGAGTCATCAGCAGGGTTTGTCAGCAAATTGAGAAGGATGTGATAGAGGAACAATAGATTCTAGTGACATGATTCTCCACATGTGTGGTTACAAACAAGTTTTCATCTGATTGTTAGTTTAAATTATGTAAATATGATAAGTACTTCAAACATGAGTCACATATGTACATATACATGTGGTGTGTGTTCTGTGATCGATGGGAAGCTAACACAGAGCCTTTGGTATGCTAGTTAAGGTATATCCTCATTCCTGACTGTTTTGACAGAATCTTGCTATGTGACCCCGGACCCAAACTGTCAGTACTGCTGTGACAGTTTCTGAGACCTGGATGGAATTCATCATGTTCCACCATACCCAGCTAAGCTATGTTTTGTTTTGCATTTCTAGTGAGATGAGATCTTTAGTTAAATTCTGTTTCTGGGAGAAGAAAAAAAATCAGTGATCAAGTGTGGTTAATGAGTATAGAATTTGTGGGGGGTGGTGTTTTGAGACAGGTTTTCTCAGTAAATAGCTTTGGGGCCTGTCCTGGAACTAGCTCTTGTAGACCAGGCTGGCCCCAAACTCACAGAGATCCGCCTGCCTCTGCCTCCTGAGTGCTGGGATTAAAGACATGCGCCGCCACCACCTGGCTGAGGATATTTTTATTGTGAAGTTTTGTCTCTGTGTGTGTGTGTTTGTGTGTGTACGCGCATCTGTGTGTCTGTCTGACACACTCTGACAGTATTTGCTCAGTTCTTTTTTTTCTAAGTATCTTTTTTTAAAAAATATTTATTTATTATGTATACAATATTCTGTCTGTGTGTATGCCTGAAGACCAGAAGAGGGCACCAGACCTCATTACAGATGGTTGTGAGCCACCATGTGGTTGCTGGGAATTGAACTCAGGACCTTTGGAAGAGCAGGCAATGCTCTTAACCACTGAGCCATCTCTCCAGCCCATTTGCTCAGTTCTTATGATCACTATTCCACTTTGGAATTTTTGAGGATCTTAAGTGCAGCTTGAACTGACCTGAAATTCTCTTGTATGGTCAAGGTCGCCTCCTGTGTTAATCTGGTTAACCAAAGGCTAATCTTTTCTCAGGTCACAGCATGTCTTTCACTGTGCTTACTTTTTCACTGTTCATACTTTTCTTTAGGAGTCTTTGCTTTCTATTAGGTGTGTGTCTCTGTACATGTGTGTGTACATTTGCGTGTGAAAGAGGACAATTTAATGGGAGTTGTTTCTCTCCTTGGACCCAGTGGACTCCCACTTTTATGCTTGACAGTAGGTACCTTTACAGGCTGAGCCAATTTGCTGGTTCTCTTGAAGTCTTGATCTTCTTGATCCCTTTTCATTTTTTTCCTAACCTTTGTAATGTTAACATGAAAACTTCATGTTGATCTTGCAGGAAGGGGCTTGATCCTGAGTAGGGTGTGTGTGGTGTACACAGCCATACAGATGCCTGGTCACAGATTTTGGTATCATTCAGAACTGGTGGGGTCTTACAAATGGAGGAAGTATTTAGAAGAAGAGGACAAGAAAGATTTGATTTTATGTTCTTAAATTAGAGCCCATGTTAAACTAAGTGGCAATAAAGATTCTTGGCAAGACATCGGTGATTTCACCAGTTTTACTTCACACTCATACATAACATACACCATTTATTTTCATTGTGAGTTTTTTAAAATTGGAAATATTTCTATGTTTAGTGAAAATAAACATGCCATTATTGGACAACTAGTGATTAGATAACATATTAAAGAGACCTACAGACACATATGACTATGAAATGGGATTCATAAAAACAAGCATAGAGGAAGTGAGGTGTAACTTAACCAGTTTTCACCGAAATGTAGACAAAAATGCCCTAACAGCAGAATGTTCTGTGGGGCTCAAAACAAAGGACTTTATGCTGACAAATGGGTTTTTGGAATGTCTTATTTGGTATCCTGAACATAGAGAATCTCTTCCCCCTTTCTGGGGTGGATACTGGACAAACTGTGGTTTTTGTCAATGTATTTGTCAAACTGAGAATGGAAAGTTCTGATTACCTATGCATAGCTGGGAAGTTCTGCAAGACTGTATTATAGATGCTTAAAAGGGCCATTGGGTTTTTGCTTTGCATGCTGCTCCTGTGTGGTGGGTTATTTTGAAAGGTGATTCATATAACCTTTTCCAAATGTCTGTTTTGCAACCTCAGGGAACTTGCAGCTGCTCAGTAATTTCAACTGTCCTGATGGCAGCGTAGGAAACATTTCGAAGTGGTGTTGACAGGCAGAAGCCAGGTGTCTTGGGATTTTGCTTCTGAATTTGCTTTATTAAAAACTATTAACAGTTGAAAGTCAGGATTTGGGTGGGTTTGTTGGTTTGGTTTAGAATTTTGATTCTGGAGATTGAGCACACTAGGCAAGTGCTTCTACTACATAATAATACCCTAAGCTCTCAAGTGTATCTGTTAATGAAATAATTCAGTAAACAGGTTTTGAATTAATGTGTATGGTGAAGTTGAAAGCTGAATTAAAATGATTAAGATTTAAATTGTTTCCTAGGGAAACTAAAAGAAATAAAGATAGAAAGAACAAGAAAAACAAATTTTATGTTTATTTTGTGGCAGAGGAACTAATTGGAGGTAGTTCTTACTGTGTGAGAAGGTTACCACAGTTGTTTAGAAAATGAATGAGCATAACTTTACAATAAAAGGGGCTTGGGTGTCCTGAAATGCAAATAACTAGTCTTTAAACATAAAGCCCATAGAAAGGATGGCCTTGATACTTTCCTTTGCAAATGACAGTATGGATGAGTAGAATCAATATAACAGGAGTTTAGTTTATTTTGGGGTTTTGTTTTGTTTTGTTTTGAGACAGGGTTTCTCTGTGTAGCCCTGGCTGTCCTGGAACTCACTCTGGAGACTAGACTGGCCTTGAACTCGTTCATTCACCTGCCCCTGCATCCTGAGTGCATCATCACCATCTGGCCCAGCTGTTTTAATTTTTAAAAGATTAGCTGAAAACAATTAGATGAGCACCCAAATGTTAGGACTGGATTATACCATTAGTTTTTTTCATATTATTAACCAGTATAATTTTTAAAAAGAAAAACATAGAAATTAACCCTAATACTGTGAATTTGCATTGCATGTATTTTTTTTTTGTTTTTTGTGCGTTTCAAAAAAAAGATGATTGTTATTTTAAATTGTGTGTGTGCATGCACATGAGTGCAGGTGGCAGAGGCCACAGTTGTTGGTTTCTCTGAAGTTGGAGTCACAGGTGGCTGTGAACTTCCCTGCGTGGGTACTGGAAACTGTAGTTGGGCCTTTTGCAAGAACAGTAAAAACTCTTAAACCTCAGCCAACTCTCCAGCCCATTTTGTGTTTTGAAAGCCTCATTCTGTAGTTCAGGTTGGCTGGGAACTCACTGTAACCCAGGTTGACTTTCTAGTTTATGGTGGTTCTATTGCTTTTGCCTCCTGAGTGCTGGTATTACAGGCATGTGCCACCAGGCCCAGATGAATTTTATTTATGGAAGGAAAAATGACATTTTAGGACAAGATATTTATCTGGAGAAATGCTAATTTTTAGAGGAAAAATACATCATGCTGTTGAAAAGTACATTTTCAAATGTGGCTTGAAAAATGCTACAGTGCTTGTCTTAAAACTTTGTAGAGGAATATATCACTAAAAAAGGGATTTTTCTAATCACCAGAGTACAAATTTGGAAACCATTCCTCTTCATTTGGGTGGAAACAGGGCCCACTGGATGTGAGTGAGCAGCTGTCAGTGTGTTCTCAGAAGCAGGTGGTTGTTGGTTAATTGCTTTCCTTTCCATTTTGAGTGGCAGGCCATGTGTCTTTGCTGGTTCTGAAATGTGAAGACATTTCCTACCATCAAGGTCATAGCTTCTTTTTATAGAATGGATTATTGATTTCTGTACTGGAACTTCATTCTCAAGTTCCCTTCTTAAAGGAGGAAGTGCAGGAGTGGGAATAAGCAAGGAGTGCCTCTAAAACTCTGAGAGCTGTTCTCTTTAACCAGTTAAAGATGCTACCCTGCTATTTTTATCTTATTTACAGATATTTTGGTTCCTGCTTTGTAAAAAACACAGCAGATACTTTATTGTCTGGGATCAGAGTCAGTGGAAGGAGGGAAATAATATGAATCTTGTAAGTTTCAAGAAGCTGTGCCCCTAGTTTTTGTTTGACAGATTGTAGCTTTAGAGGTGACCCGTGCTGGAGAAAGCAGTTGTCTCAGCAGTGTTCAAGTTGGAGTAAGTCAGGAAAATGAGCAATTTTAGTTTGAGACTAGTTAACCAAATGAGAAGTGTTCAATTGGTAAACGTGAGTTCTCTTCAGAAGTTTTCTCAAATAATCAAAACAGTACAGCCGGGCGGTGGCGGCGCACGCCTTTAATCCCAGCACTCGGGAGGCAGAGGCAGGCAGATCTCTGTGAGTTAGAGACCACCAGCCTGGTCTACAAGAGCTAGTTCCAGGACAGGCTCCAAAACCACAGAGAAACCCTGACTCGAAAAACCAAAAAAAAAAAAAAAAAAAAAAAAAAACCAGTACAGTATATTTTTTCAACAGTCTCCCTATTTTTGATGGTCAAGATGATTTCGGTCTCTAGTCTGAGTAGGTGCCCATGAGTTTTACAGTTACTCAGGACTTTGAATTTTACCTTCAGTATTTAGTGTGTGGACACAGCTTTCTAGGTTCTGCTTCAGAATGTATCTGAAGACTGACTTAAGTTATCCTCTGGGTTGTTACTGTGTTCTAAGATGCCTTATTTCCTAGATTGTAGCAACAGGCCCCCCTCATCCATCTTTGTGCTTCTACCCATATCCTTTTCCAATCTGTTTTTATAAAGCGCTGGAATGATCTCTTACTTAAAACAAATTGTCATTTTTGAAAGAAACTGTTAATTGGCTTCATTTGAGGGTCATTGTTTTCTGAATGAAAGCCAAAACCTTATGGAGCCTATAAGGTTCTCACTTCTGACTCTGCATTTCTTTGTCCTCTTTTCCAGTAGCACTGGCCCTCCTGTTTTTCCTGGAACACCCAAGGCATGTCATTTATGATTGTAACTACAGCTTATCTGCTTGTCTAAAATGCTCTTGAGTATTTTTTTGGATCACACCCTCTAGGCTTGGTTAAAATGTCACTCTTCTAGCAAGTTCTTTTTAAAAAATTGGAATCCCTCTTTCTTCTGGAACTACAGATTGTTTTGCTTTGCATTTTTCTCTAAGGAGTGGTATTATATTTATCTTTTTCCCCACTAAAATACAAAATTTATTACAATAGAGGAATTTTTTGTTTTTGTTACTTGCTTTTTACCTTAAGAGTATATGACATAGTATAAATCCAGTAAATATTTAAATTAATATAATCTTATCTAGACACAAATTTTAGGTCATCGGGATAAATTCAGATTAGGTCATTTGTGTTTATTTTAATGGGAGATACTTTTGTTCATGAAGGTTGGATTTCTTTTAGGGAAAGTGTAAGGTTTTGGCGGAGCATACAGTGTACATTTCGCTTTAAATTGCCTGACCATAGAGACTAGTCAGACTCATTTGCATGACTTCCTGTTAAAAAAATAACAGTATGTAAACTTGTGTTTTAGACTTTGGGGTTCAGGTTCTATTTCCTTCTGTCCAGATTTCTTTTATTGTGCATTTATATTCTAATGTGCTGTTTTAATTTGGTGAATACTGGCATAGGTCATCACATTAGAGGCTTCTATGACTTGAAGCTGAAAGAGGTGGAAAGCTTGATGGGAGTTGATTGAAGTTATTAAGATCGGATCAAATTAAATAGGGCTGATCTCTCATGCATTTGAAATGTTGTATTCAGAGTTGAACAGGACTGTAGTTGCTAAGGCATGACTTGAAATTTGCTGAGTCTTTAACCAGTATGAAAACTTCTCAGAACTGTAGTAGTTACAGACTTGCCTGGGACAGAGGGAAGTATTTTCTAACCCTGTGATTATTATAGCATTGTTTGGAACATAAATTTAAGTCATTAGAGATTCTTTATCACCCTAGAATTTTTTTTTAAAGATACGTAGTATTACGTGGAAAAGCTAAATTCATCCAAAAGGTGTATGTTAAGATAAGCAAATTATGCTTCTGTCCTTCAGCTACTCCCCACCCTTTCTCTGCCTCCAGGAAACCTTACCCCCTTGTCTTTTTAACCTTTCAAATAGTCCATGGGTATGGAAGTGCACACCTGCATTTCTAAAAGCATACCATTTACCATTTACTCTGCCCTGCATCTTTAAATTAGTGTCTTTCATCTATCTTTACATATTTGTTTATTGTATAGATATAGTTTACTACCTTTGCCTAGTTCTCCATTTTAAGAATATACCCTGCTGCTGGGCAGTGGAGGCACATCCCTTTAATCCCAGCACTTGGGAGGAAGAGGCGGTGGAATCCTGAGTTCAAGTCCAGCCTGGTCTACAGAGTGAGTTCCAGGACAGCCAGGGCTGCACAGAGAAACCTTATTTTGAAAAAGAAAAACCATACATACATATACTCTAGTTAAAGGATGGGTACTGGGTTATTTCATACAGGTTGGCTGTAGATTCTCATTTAGGTACAAGCAGTAGAATACTGACCCCAGGATTTATCTCTTTGTTTTATACCCTCAGAGTTTTAAGTAGTTTTCATACTGTCTCAGCTAGTTAGGACTCTGCTTGCTTGCCTATTCTTCTAAACCCCTACATCTTTCCCCTCTACTCTCTATCCCTCCTTTCTAGCCCTCCGCTTAGATCAAAGAGATTAAAGGGATTTCTTTTCAATTCTTCTGTGACAGTATATTCTTTTGCTGAAATTTAAATATTACATAAAAATGGAATTGTATCAAATATAACTTTCTTTTTAGCCGTGTATATGACTATGGAGGTATATACCAGTGTGAGAGTGCTATTGGAGGCCAGCTTTATTGTGAACTGCCTGACATGGGTGCTGGGAACAGTGCTGGATTCTGCACTGTTTGAGTATTCTAGCTGTGGTAGATTATGGTGGAGATTTTGTTTTAAAAACAGGTTGTTTGCTTTGCATTGAGTGTCAACTGCAGTTAACATTAGTTCATCTGAAATGATAGGTGCAAAGCTTGTACTGTTTGGTGTGTAATGGAACTCCTGGGAGAATGGGTGGGACAGAAACTTGCTTTTATTATGTGTCTGTGAATTTTGATAGAACATACTGTTTCTTTTGGCAGAAATTCTGTTGTTGGAGCTCTTCAGTATTAAGAATTGAAAATCTAATAAAAAGCTATCATTGTCCCTGGAAATGGCTCTTCCAAAATGAAGTAAGAGGAAGAAGATGGGATAAAGCTTGTTTTGTTTGCTCAGCAGGCAAACACCAGAGACTAGGTAGAGAATTTGATGCTAGGACTGTTAGCTTTTAAGTCTGACTGCCGTTACAATGCAAGCCTTTTAGTGCCTCAGCTCAGCTGGTACACATTTGCTGTGATAACACTGAACCAAAAGATTCAAATGTAGGTTAGAATTTCCTTGTGTTTTGCTGCACAGTGTATGCAAACCATTGTTTTTGAGTAGTTTCTTGTAATCTTTTCCTCACAAAAGGCAGCAGTTACAGATACTTGAAGAAAAGTTAGACTTGAATGCAGAAAGAATGGGTCTTGAAGAATATGTGAGTGCATCCAAAATGGAAGGAAAAAAATAAGTCAGGAGATCTAGGCTCTTGTCTTGATTTGTTCCTAATTAATAGTGTTGGTCTTAAAACATTTAACCTATTTGAACAAGATCTTTGAATTTTTAAAAGGTCAGACTAGTTTATGTCTGCATTTCTCCCAGCTTTGCTCTAAAACTCCTTGGCTGCACAAGAGGAGTGTTCTGTAAAATGTCTTGTGTAAGCCTGTAATTGAGATTGCAACTAGAATTGAGAATTATAAGACTAGTCATAGACAGTTTTGCTTTTCTTTTCTTTCCTTTTTTTTTTTTTTTTTGTTTTTTTTTTTTTGAGACAGGGTCTCTCTATGTAGCCCTGGTTGTCCTGGAACTTTGCTATGTAGACCTGGCTGGACTTACAGAGATCTGTAGTTAGTCTTGTCAAAAATTTCTGTGTGCCAAGAGTGACCTTGAATTTGCTCCCCCCCTTCTTATCCTGAGATAGAGTTTTACTGTATAGTCATAGATGTTCTATAACTCACTCTGTACACCAGGCTGACTTCCAACTCAAGAGATCCTTCTGCCTCTGCCTCCTAAGTGCTGGAAATTAAAGGCGTGAACCACCACTGCACAGCTCTCTTTCCTTTTTTAAGACAGGGTCTCAAATCTGTAGCCCTGACTGGCTAGGAATTTGCTGTATAGAGCAGGCTGACATTCGGTTGCCTCTGCCTCCTGTGTGCTGGTTTAAAGATACGCAGCACAAGGCTGGACAATATTTTAGGAATGTTTTAGTTTTGTATCCATGGTAATATCACAAATAATGCCATTTATAAAATGAGAATGTAAGAAAGATGTGAGAATAGAAAATGTTTGTCAGCCCAGGTTCTCTGTATTTCACTTTCTTCACTAAGTGACTTGCACCTATATATCTTTCATATTCTTTTCTGTCTGGACATAATACAGCCTTTATTTTTATTTTCTGTGCTGGGGATAGAACCTGAGGCCTTGTGCATGCTGGATAAGCCCTCTGTCACTGAAATGTACCCAGCACAAATATATTTATTGTTACAAATTTAATATATTTTTTGAGACAAAGTCTAAAAATGTAGCCCTGGCTGGCCTGGAACTTGGTGATCCTTCTGCTTCTCAAGTACTGGAATTTACAGACCTGTGCCACTATGCCCAGCTTTTAAAATTATTATTACACTAAGTTTTGCAGTGCTGGGATATCAAACCCAGGGTTTTATGCCTGTTGGGCAGTCATGCTACCTCTGGACTATACTTTCAGCCTTAAAACATCAAATAAACATTTAGTTATTGGTGATTTATAGATGAGGCAAGAAAAAGAACTTCTTAGACCATGTCCCTGTTTCCAGAGGAACCTACCATCTGACTGAGCCTGTTTGTAATGAAAATCTTAAACTATTTCAAAGCAGCAGGCCTAAAATAAAATTAGGATTCTGCTACTGCTCTGACTTACCTTGTGTTTTAGTAATATTTGGAGAGAAGAATGCTGTGGGATCACTGACCTTCAGATAGCTTATATTTTTTTGTTTTTTAAAATGTATGTGGGTGTTTTGCTTGTATGTGTAGCTGCTCCTAACATGAATGCAAGAGCCTTCAGAGGCTAGAAGAGTGTGTCAGGTTGTCTGGAACTGGAGCCACAGACAGTTGTCAGCTGCAGCGTGGATGCTGGAAACCAAACCTGGGTCCTCTGAAAAACCAAGAAGTACTCTTAACTACGGATTTCACATTCCTTTTTTCCTTTTAAAATTGTTTTTTTTTTTTAAGGCCTGGAGAGATAATGGCTCAATGCTTGTTCCAGAGAGCCCAGATCCCCAGTACCCACTAGGTGTCTCACAACTATCTATAACTCCAGTTCTAGGCCCTCTTCTGGCCTCCATAAACATTACATGTACATGATGTAAAGATATGCAGGCAAAACACAGAAAAAAATAATAAGTCCTAAAGGTTTTTTTTTTTTGTTTGTTTTATTTGTTTATTTTTTTAAGTTTTTCTAGATGGTTTTTCTGTGGAGCCTTGGCTGTCCTGGAACTAGCTATGTAAACCAGGCTAGCCTTGAACTCATAGAGATTGGTTTGCCTCTGCCTTCTGAGTGCTGAGATTAAAGGTGTGCTCCACCACACCCAGCTCCATAATTATTTTTTGAAAGATTTATTAATACTTCTAATCTTATTTGTGTATGTGTGCTGGGTATGCACATATGAATGAATGTAGGTGCCCTTGGAGGCCAGAGGTTTTGGATCTCTCTGGAGCTGGAATCACAGGGTATTGGGAACTGCTCAGTGTGATACTGAAATTTGAAGTTGGGTTCTTTTTTTGCAGTATACTCTCTCAGCCAGTGAACCATCTCTCCAGCCCTAGAAAGGGTCTTGCTGTGTAGCC
The DNA here is from genome assembly GCF_018167655.1 of Microtus oregoni. Classification (NCBI taxonomy): domain Eukaryota; kingdom Metazoa; phylum Chordata; class Mammalia; order Rodentia; family Cricetidae; genus Microtus; species Microtus oregoni. The sequence continues at coordinate 23,078,164 of NW_024543064.1, read as the reverse complement.
CTGGCTGTCCTGTAATAACTCATTTTGTAGACCAGGCAGGCCTCATAACAGAAATTCATCTTTCTTTACTTCCCAAGTGCTGGGATTAAAGGCATGTTTCTCCAACTCCATTTTTTTTTAAAAAAAAAATTTCCTACATTATTTTTGATACAGGGTCTCACTATGTAGCTATGTAATCAAGGAGGGCCTAAAAATTCACATTCCAGTCTCAACCTCCTGAGAGCTGAGATTACAGGTGCACTGTACCATGCCTGCTGATTCTGTAATCTTGAGGCGGTGATGTGAAAAATAGTAGTAAGGGTAAAGTGGGCTGGAAATAAGAGGTTGAGTTTGTACATGAGTGGTCAGCAGACAATGGTGGTAGATCACAAAAACCTCAGGGCTAATAGAAGACTTTAGATTGAGACCCAATTAATTCAGGTGACTTGAGACAAGTCCTTTTACTTCTTTTCACATAAATAAACAAACAAACAAACAAACAAGCAAGCAAGCTGCAGGGGTGGGGGAGCCCAGACTTGCCCTCTTCTTTTTTTCCCCCCCGTTTATTTGTTTGTTTGTTTATTCAGGCATGCCTTCTTGAACTTGCTGTGCAGCCAAGAATGATCTTCCTGTTTCTACCTTTCAGGTGCTAGATTACTGGACACATGCCACTGTACTCAGTTTATGAGGTGCTGGTGATCATACTAGGCTTGTGGATGCTAGGCAAGCACTCTACCAGCTAAGTTACAGCTCCAGCCCTAAAATAAAATATTTGACATGCTTAATGGATTAGTATTATAATTGCTGAGGAGGGCGATGTGTACAATTTAATAAGATCAGATCTTTGAAGTAGGATTTTGTTAAATGACCTCAGCCTATTTACAGATAGATACCATATTTTAAACAAAGAATACATGTGAAAGGTATATCAAAAGCAGGAAAATATAGTATTTTTGTGATCTGAACAGCTAAAAGTTGTTCAATGAAAGTTTTTAAGTAATTTAGGATTTGAATGAATTTTTAAGATCTAGACATTGAAAAATGAGTTAGAAATAAGTTATTCTCCCATTATCTGTATTGAATCAGTTTTGAAAAAAGACGTAAGACTGGTGTTTAAGACTCTGTGTGTGCACCCTTCTAATCTTTTCAGGTAGCGGTCATTGGTCTCCTTTGACCTATCTTGGGCTCTTAGAGAATGCATTCTTATTTAAGACTTCATGTTTACTTTGTTCTTAGTCTCACTTCCTTTTCCGTATGCTTCTCTTCTCCAGGTTTTTCGTTGGAATATACGTTGCACATTTATGGCGATTCTGAGTGTGAGGGCAGACTTCTGCCAGGCTCAGCACAGCATTTTCGCTGACAAGTGAGCTTGGGGGATATATGTGCCATAATTAACATTGCCTTGAAGACTCTGGACACCGAGACTGGCCTCAGAAGTAGTAGGCTTTTTTTTCTTTTTAATTGCAAGCATATTTCTTTTAATGACTCCAGTAAAATTAAGCATCAAGTAAACAAAAGTGGAAAAGAACCTACACTTTTAACTTGTCTCACTAGTGCCTAAATGTAGTTTAAAGGCTGCTTAAATTTTGTATGTAGTTGGATTTTTTGGAGGCTGAAGGTATCCATCTGCAGACATTGAGGCCCAAGTTGAATTTGGATTGAAGTGGATTCTGAATACTTCTGCCTGTGTTGAAGAGAGAAACTTTATAAGGAGTAAACAAGTTGAATAGAGAAAATAGTGATCAATAATAGGCATTTTAGTGGTCTTTTTAATGTTTTCTGCTGAGGAACATTTCAAGATTTATTGAAGCCCCCCAACCCATTTTCCCTGTTACACTCACACACGCACGCTCACACTTTTTATTTGCCATAATGAACCGTCCAGCCCCTGTGGAGATCTCTTACGAGAACATGCGTTTTCTGATAACTCACAACCCCACCAACGCTACTCTGAACAAGTTCACAGAGGTAAGATTGTAGCGTAGTCTACTTTTGGGATTGATTTATAGTTAAAATCCTATTAAAATTAACATTAAATTGTGTGATCTAACTATAAATGGTTTATCCTATCATAGTTTATATTGGGTTGAATTGTTACTATAGAGTTTTTTGAAAGAATACTTAGGAAATTTGGGGATACTATGATTAGTACTTTAAATCTTATGTTCTTTCTCCATTTATTGGCAGTACTTTCTGTCATTTTCAGTAATAAAACACATTTGTTGAGCACAGTATATACTCAACATTGTAGTAAGCACTGAGCGCTGTTTCTGTCTAGGTACAAAAATTTGATATGACACAGGCACTCTTGTTCCCTTCCTCTTACAGATAGTACCACTCATTTTCAAAGCCATTTATTTAGTTTGCCCAGTGGCTCATTGTATTTGGTAGAACTGACACTGAAGTCAGTCATACACTCAGGTTAAGGGTTGGATGAGATGGGTAAAGGAGCCAGCTGTCAGGTAGGACAACCTGAGTTTTATCCTCGGGACTATGACAACCCATTCCCCCAAGTTGTTCTCTGACCTCCACACACATGCTACAACAAATTACATTAAATTAAATTTAATGTACATTAAATTAAAATGTAATAATTAAAGAAATAAACTTATGTTATACTTCAAATCTCAGTGAAAAGATACTCCAAACTACTTAGTAACAGTAGTTAGCACAATATAGGAACCCAGAAACTTGGGGAAGGAAGTGGTCATGGGTAGTAGGACAGATTCTCATTCCCCTCCCCCCACCTTTTATAATGAAGAAACTCTACTCTTTAGCAAATATTTGAATGTAAAATTTTTAATCTTTTATAGATTATATTGTCAAATGCGAATTCTGTTGATGTGTAGGTAGAGCAGCTGGGACTCTCATTTTGTTGAGGGAAAAGCTGATATCAAATAGATTTTTTTTTGAGACAGGATTTCTCTGTAATAGCCCTGGCTGTCCTGAAACTCACTCTGTAGACCAGGCTGGCCTTGAACTCACAGAGATCCACTTGCCTCTGCCTCCGAAGTACTGGGGTTAAAGTTATGTGCTATCACTGCCCAGCTGAAATTAATTTTTAAAATTCCTAGCTGGGAGCTGGTGAGATGGTTCAGTGTGTAAAAGTACTTAACCACCAAACCTAATGGCCATCAACCCATATGGAAGGAGAGAACTGAAATTTGAAAATTGTCTTAGAATCTCCATGTCTGCATTGCGGTATGTTCATAAGCATAGGCACAAAAATGAATAAATGTAAATAAATTTTTTTAAAGACAGGGTCTCACTATATGGCCCTGTCTGTTCTTGAACTCTAGAGATCTGCCTGACATTGCCTCTGGAGAGCCATTCCTGGCTGTATTTTCTGTTTAAAAGAGCAAGGCATTTGTCTATAATTTAAAATCACTTTTTCTTCCTAATTTCAAAATTAAACTTTTGTGCTTTAGAAAATCAATAAATGCTTATTACACAAATACCAAAACATACAGAAAAGCAAAATAAGAGCCAGGCTTGGTGTTGAATACCCTTAATCCAGCAATCAGAAGACAGAGGCAGGCCTGTATCTTGAGTTTGAGGCCAGACTGGTCTACAAAGGCAACTAGGGTTATTACACAGAAAAACCTTGTCTTGAAAAGCAGTCAAGAACAAAATCCAGGTAAACAAAAGCAAAATAATATAAATCAAAAACCAAATTGACTAGGCGTGGCAGAGCAAACCTTTAATCCCAGCACTGGGAAGCAGAGGTGCGCAGACCTTTGAGTTCAAGGTTAGTCTGGTCTGCAGAATAAGTTTCAGGACAGCTAGGACAGTTACACAAAGAAACCCTGTCTCAAAAAAATAAAAACAAACCCTGTCTCGAAAAACCAAAAAAAAAAAAAAAAAATAATAATGAATTGCTAAATAACTTGGCTTCTAGATTTCCCCCCCTACATGTTATGTATGCTTATAAGTACACATATGTAAGATCATACCACATATTTAAAACTTTCCCTAGTCTCTTCAGTATTACTTTTATAGCTGTCATAATATTTGTATGGGTGTACCATCCCTCAGCCATTTCCTTTCTTGGGGAACATTAATAAACATTTCTAGTGTTTAGCATTCTGTTCTACTTATGATGAAGATGCTGTGTAAGCTGTTCTGTCTTAGTTACCTCTTTACAATGAAATCCCAAGAATAGAATTTCTAGGTCAGTGTGTGTATGAACTGTAAAGTTTTTGTGCTGTGCTACTACTGCCCTTTTAGAAAGATGAATCTTCCCACAAGGAGTGTGTCTGTTACGTGTTGCTGCAGTGAGATCAGTTTTGAACTTTGCCTAAGAATGACACCACATAGTTTCTGTTTATAATAGTACATTTCTAAAAAATCAGGTTTCAGAGCTTCCAAAAAGTTCCCTGATTTCCCCCCCCCCCTTTTTTTTAAAGGAACTTAAGAAGTATGGAGTGACAACTTTGGTTCGAGTTTGTGATGCTACATATGACAAAGCTCCAGTTGAAAAAGAAGGAATCCACGTTCTAGTGAGTATATAACATGTAATGATTGTTGTGTCTTATACCTGTTTAAGGTATTGACAGAACAAAGAACAAAGTTAAATTAAGGAAAAAAAAATTTAGGACCAGGGAATTGAGGAGGATGTATCTGACCTGTTTAAAGTGGATCCTTTAATTCGGCTCTCTGGAACTCACAAGAATTCTTTGGGTTTGTGAAAACAGAAGTTTTAGACACATACATTATATAATGACTGTGACATATTTTTGTACAATGAAAAAAGTATCTTTAAGACTATGGAAGGCAGCATGAGAGAGAAATTTGATCTGAAATTTGTTTGGTGAGGTTGTTTTTTTTTAAACTGGCAAAACCTCTCAGCTATCAAAACAGTATCAGAGATCTTTGAGAAGGATAAGATTTTACTTTAGTTACTGATTAAAAAATGACAGAGGACTTACTTAGTTGGCACCCAGAGCTACTCTTTAGGGTCCTCCATAGTCGCTGAAGGTTGCATTTGCCTTTTGCTGTTTAGTGCAGGGCCTGCCAGGCTCCAGAAGATCCTGTGGTCTAAGAAATCTGTAGGAAGACAAGCCTACCTTGACCTGAGCAGCTAGGCTGTTGATTCCAGCGATTCTGTCCACGTCTGGAGATCTTTAGTTTAGATGAAAGGCAGTTTTGCCCAATGGCAATGGTCAGCACCTGGCAGTCGAAGCCAACTGCGGACAGATTTGTCTTCTGTCTTCTTTGGAGGAAGTAGTGTGCTGCTACTAGGAGCCAACCTGTCTCTTTTTGTTATGAAAAGTTTTTTATTAATTAAATATTTAAATATCACATTCCCCAGATCTCTTAGCAGTTGAGGGCTGTATATTAGGTATAACTACCATATAGAATCTGCTAGAAGAGCTGGGTCTGAGCTTGACTGTACTGGCTCTTAACAGGTAAGATTACACTCGTAAAAAGGCAGAAAGAAGAAACTCCGTGCAATAGAAGGTTAATGGCAGAACTGACAATAGTAGAGAACAGCTTAATATATTTTAAATGAGGGTTGTATTAAATATAAAATATTCTTGTAAGAGACTTAAAAGTACATACCAGTTTAAAACATGAGACTTAACTGTTTTTGTAGTCTGAAATGAGGTGTAATGAACAATTATAACATTAAGCATAGGTGTATTTAAGTTACATGTATGATCACATATAGAGAGTGAACAGGAATTGGGCGAAGTGGATGCTCTTGCTGGTCATGGCACCAAAATGTAATGGAAAAATTAAAAATGCTGCAGGATCCCCGGCGGCAGTAGGCAGCAGAAATGCTGTAGGTCCCCAAACGGTGGTAGCGGGCCATGTGGCGTAGACAGCTGGGCAGGGGGCCCTGGGAGCAGCCAGCCCCAGGCAGAGAGACGGCTGCCTGTCCCCAAGCAGTAGCTGGTCCCAGGCAGAGAGACATGTGGAGGGCGGGCAAGAGACAGAGACATGGATAGGCACGACATGCAGAGTGAGGTTGAATTCAGGGGGTTATGGAGGGGAAGGAAAAGGGGAGAAGGGGGGGTATGGAGGGAGGTGAGAGGGAGGGAGGGAGGGGAGAAGAGGAGAGAGAGACAGAGAAGGGAGGGGAAGCCGAGAAATGGGGAGCGAGGCAGGAACTCAGGCCAAAAGCTGAAGATCAGCCTGCCTCAGCCGATGGGGGATGGAGTAGGCGTGACTTGTCTCTTAAAGAGACACAACAATCATTACATTATGTCTTTGTTTGTTCCTACAAATATATGCTGACATTCTCAAACACTGATATTTATGAACCTTGTTACTCAGGTGCCAAGTTAATAGGCAGTTTTGATAGCAATCTTTGAATTTCTTTGGATTAGTACATGAGCAGCATTATTCATAGTGTCTTTGGAGTCTACAACTGCAATGTATTTTTAACAAATGTAAAGCAAAATTGAGTATACATTTATTTCTAAAACATGGAATTTGGGGACTGGGGAATATCTCAGAGGATGAAGTGCTTTTGTCAAAGCATGTGAACTTGAGATTGACCCTCAGAATCTAAACTAAAAGACCATGTCTCAGAAATTTTAGGAAAAAAAAAAAGGGGTGGGTATGGCAGCTCCTGTCTTTATTTAATTCCAGCATTTAGGAGGCAGAAGCAGGAGGCTCTCTCTGATTTCAAAATCATCTTAGTTCACATAGTTTCAGGCCAGCCAAAGCTACCACAGGGAGACCCTGTCTCAAGACTCCCCACGTGCTCACACACACAGTAAAAACTGTCATTCTTGTATTTTGGAGATTAATGCAGTATTTAGCTTTTGTTTCTAGGCTACTGATTTGAATATAACAAAGTAATTTCCATCAGAAATACTTCATATGGTAATATCCTCTTCCATTTTGTAAGTACTAGATTAGTGACTTAATATTTTGTGGATAATTTGTAGAGAACAAAAAGACAGGCAAAAATCATCTAAAGATTGGGAGAAGGCATCTTAGTATAGAATAACGCTTCAGTAGGTTTCTTTAGGAGCTCTAGTAGGGTTAGAGTTAGTTCAGTTTGAATACAAAGCAAGTTTGCCAACTGCTATTTTTTTTACAGACAATAAGAGACTCGATTAGTTTTTTTTTTTTTAAAAGAAAAAAAAGCTCTGCCATTTCCCCTGAAAAATTGGCTCACAAGAGTTAACTCTTAGGCATGAAATGACTTTACAGTCTTCAGTGCTGTGAGGTCTTATGTGCCTTTGTGAGAGCAGTGTAGGAGGAAGAGAGCTGAGGCTTTGTAAGTAACTGGGGAAAAAAGCAATAAGGAGAGGTAGATAGTTCTGTGTGATCCCAGGTACTGCCCTGGGCAGTGGCTTGGAAGGCAGTTGATACAGATAGGTAGTCAGTCATTTCATGTCTGTGATCCATTCTTTTCTGACTTTTGCTTTGGTAAAAACATTAAAACTACTGCCACATTGTGTTTTTAAAAAGTTGTTTCACTGCGGGGCTGGAGAAATGATTCAGTGGTTAAGGTCACTGACTGCTCTTCCAGAGGACCTGGGGTCAGTTTCCAGCAGCCACATGATGATGGCTCATAACTGTTTGTAACTCCTTTTGCAGGGATTCTGACACCCTCACACAGACCATACACGCAGGCAAACACCAATGCACATAAAGTACAAATAAATAATTTTAAAACAATTTGAATGGCATTGAAACAATTGGCTTGTATTTCTATTCTAAAAGACTCCAGTCCCTGGGCTGGAACTGCTGTCACTAAGAATACATGTGTACAGTGCAGCCCTGTGATTTTTTTTTTTGTTTTGTTTTTTTGTTTTTTCGAGACAGGGTTTCTCTGTGGCTTTGAGCCCTGTGATTTTTATCTTTTGAGGCAGCCTCATGTTATAGGTAGGCCTCAGACTCACTGTGAAGTTGATTCTCCTTCTTTTACCTCCCAGTGCTGGGGTTTACGGGTATGTGCTGATGCATTTGATTTATGTACTTTTGGGGCATGAACCCAGTACTTCATAGATGCTAGGCAAACGCTCTGCCAACTGAGCTATGTCCCCAGCCTAGTTCTGTTTGTTGTTATTGTTTTTTTTTTAATATTTATTTATTTATTATGTATACAATATTCTGTCTGTGTGTGTGCCTGAAGGCCAGAAGAGGGTGCCAGACCTCTTTACAGATGGTTGTGAGCCACCATGTGGTTGCTGGGAATTGAACTCAGGACCTTTGGAAGAGCAGGCAATGCTCTTAACCACTGAGCCATCTCTCCAGCCCCTTGTTATTGTTTTTTTAATTTTAATTGTGTGCATATTGTGTGTTCATGTTCTGATCTGCTAAAGCTACAAGTGATTGTGAGCCATCTGATAAGGGATCTGATATTGAACCTGGGTCTTTGGAAGAACAGTAAGTGCTCTTAAACACTGAGCCATCTTGCTACCTTGTTTTAAACTTCTATGAATAAGATTTTCTTTCATTATTGTGTTCATGTGTAGAACCATCTAGCTCTCCCTCCCCCAGCCCTGTGTATTTTAAGGAAAGATTTTAGAATATTGAACTGTGGTGCATCTCTGACCCAGCACTTGGGAACCTACGCAGGAAAATTACAAGTTCAGGACTAGATTGGTTACAATGAAGGAAGGTCAAGGCCAACCAGAGCTTCATAATAAAACCCTGTTTCAAAAAACAGAAGATTCAGATTCTGAAATTAAGCTGAATGTGAGTTAATTTTTCCCTCTTCTGTGTTCTTTAGTGGGTACATGAGAAATCACCTTGTTTTGATAATGAGCAGCATGAGAAGACTTTGGATTGACCATATTCTTCACATCAGTAATGTTGGCAAACACCTTTATAAAACAGAATGAACTACCAACCCTAAATTAGTTTGTAGAAGATAATGTTAGGTCTGGGATTTATTCCAATCCTTTAAGTTTGGCTTTCTGTTTTGTTTTAAATAGATTTGCCCAGATAAAATTAAAGGTCTAACTTAAACTTGAAGAAAATAGGGAAGTTACCTTTTCCTACACAGGTTTATTTATATTTTCCCAGGAAAAAGGTTTTGGAAAGAGTCCTCTGGAAGGGTAGTCTATTAAGCACAATTCCTTAAGTGCTCTTGCCAGGTACATTGAGATAAGCTAGCTAGTGGTGATGTCAGTATCGTTAGTGTATAGGTTCTGATGTCTCTAAATTATAATAATGCTTTTTTAAAAAGGACTGTTGTTAAGTCAGTCTGTTAATCTCAGCACTTGGGAGGCAGAGGCAGGCGGATATCTGAGTTCGAGGCCAGCCTGGTCTACAAGAGCTAGTTCCAGGACAGGCTCCAAAGCTACAGCAAAACCCTGTACAGGAAAAAAAAAACAAACAAACAAAAAATGACTGCTGTTGTGTTGGCTATGCCTGGAATCCCAGCACTTGGGAACTGAGGCAGGAGGTGGGGGAAGCCAATTTGAATTACATTGAACAAGTAAAAGAGCTAATGGTGGTATACTTGGGAGGAAGAGGCAGGTGAATATATGTGCAATCAAAACCAACCTGGGTCTACATAAGTTCCAGACCAGCCAAAGCTGTATACTGAGATGACCCTGTCTAAAAATGTAAAAACCCAAACAAAAAACCACAGAAAGAAACTGCTTTTCAGTAAGGGCTGCATGTTCTGCGCATTGTTCCTTATCCAGGTGTGCTGTAAAGGAAGTGTTGGAGGAAGTCAGCTCTCTGCTAGGGTGCTTGTTTACAGTTGAAGTGTAGTGGCAACTGTTAGTAATACTGTGGTGGCCCTTTATAGAGGACATCAGTGACAATTCAAACATGATTTGCTGTTGTGACTAGTGGACTACTCAGAATGTTCCTATAGTGCCAATAATGGTTGCTGAATCGGTTTAGTGCTTGTTGATTTTCTAGGATTCTTAGTTTCAGTACAGTAGTCTCAAGAGCTTTAAAACAATTCCCCATTTCATTTTTGTCCTTTAGGTGGGAGGAAAGAGTGCACAAAATGTGATGACTCCTGTCCATTTCTATTGGAGTTATTAGGAACTCGTTTGGTTTTTTGAGACAGGGTTTCTCTGTGTAGCTTTGGAGCCTGTTTTCCTGTTTGGAACCAGTTCTGTAGACCAGGCTAGCTTCAGACTCACCGAGATCTGCCTATCAAGTGCTGGGATTAAAGGTGTGCGCCACCACCACTTGGCTAGGAGCTCTTGCCTAGTATCAAGGAAGATTTGACAAGCAGGTGTGCTGTTAGGGAAGTGCACAGACTGCAGGACAGTTCAGATCGATGCTGGACGGAGGAGCTGGATGTGCTCATGTTGGCACACACCTTTAGTCCCAGCAATGGGGGACAGAGGGCTCTGAGAAGTTCAAGGCCTGGCAGGGCTATCTAGAGACCCTGTCTCTTCACTAAAAAAGTGGGGGAGGGTATTTCAGCACATGTCTATAATCCTAGAATTTGGGAGGTGGAAGGATTCTCAAGTTCAAGACCAGCTTAGACTACAGGGGACCATAAAGAGAATGTTTAAGAAAACAGTCCCAGGAGCCTATCATTGACATTGTCCTTACTAACTGACATATGTATAATTTGGGTAGTTTAATCTCTCCCCACCTAAAACTAATTTTATTTACACAAATATAGTAGTATCTCAGAAAGAAATGATAAAGGTGATTTCAGGAAACCTTTTTCTAAGGAAAGATATTTTAGCCAAGGGGAATAATTCTCAGAAGCACTTGTGAATAAATCAGTGGGATTCCATCTAGCACACATGACCAGGTGTACCTACATCACGTTAGCAATGTTTGGTCTCAGCTTTAGTAGTTTTTTTCTATCATGTCTACCTGCTACTCTGACCATACAACATCTGAATTTGTGACAGAGATTTTGGTTAAGACAGTGCTTGGTGGGGATGGGGATGTGGGGAGGTTGGAGAGATGACTCAGAAGTTAAAATCATTGACTCCTCTTCAATTCCCAGCAACCACATGGTGGCTTACCGCCATCCATAATGAGATCTGGAGCCCTCTTCTGTTGTGCAGACAGACATGTAGACAGAGTACTGTATATATAATAAATAAAATAAATCTTAAAAAAAAGAAAGATAGTGCTCGGTGTTGTGGTAAGAATGCTTGCCCTAGTATCAATAAGCCCCTAGGTTCAGTTTGCAGTATATTATGTGTATATTTGTTTGTCTTTAGGTGTGTATGACATTGATTATATTTCATTTGAGGAGACTTACTTGGCAGATTCAAATTTTGGTCTTGGATAGTTTTTCAGCAGTGATCAAAATTGTGTTAGGAATAGGTGTACAGAGCTGGGTTGTGGTGGTACATCCCAGCACTTGGGAGGCAGAGGCAGGCAGATATCTGTCTATGAGTTCGAGGCCATCCTGAGCTACAAAGCAAGTTCCAAGACAGCTAAGGCCACACAAAGAAACCCTGTCTCAGAAACAAACAAACAAAAGAATAGGTTTAAGTGATATAGTTAATTCAGTTAAGCCTGCCTGCCTGCCTGCCCTGACTACTAATTTCAGTTCATTTGTATTAGGGTGTTAGTCCCAATTTAATATACGAAGTCATTTCTTTTCAGGATTGGCCATTTGATGATGGAGCTCCACCCCCTAATCAAATAGTAGATGATTGGCTAAATCTGTTAAAAACCAAATTTCGTGAAGAGCCAGGTTGCTGTGTTGCAGTGCATTGTGTGGCAGGATTGGGAAGGTAAAAACTATTTTTTTTTTTTCTGAAGTCGTTGTATCTAAGTAAACCAATTGAAAATTTCACCTTGGTAGAATTTGCATTTAGTAACTAAATGATGCTAAATTACTGGAAAGAAATTGAGCAAATGCTAGTGTAATAAGCTCTCTTAAGAGCCAGTTGTGGGCCGGGCGATGGTGGCGCATGCCTTTAATCCCAGCACTCGGGAGGCAGAGACAGGCGGATCTCTGTGAGTTCGAGACCAGCCTGGTCTACAGAGCTAGTTCCAGGACAGGCTCCAAAGCCACAGAGAAACCCTGTCTCGAACAAAACAAAACAAACAAACAAAAAAGAGCCAGTTGTGTTGGGTCTGGATCTGATTCTAATGTTATATTGCCTGTAATGAGGATCCCTACCCCATGTCAACAAAATAGACATATTTAGGTCATTAAGTGGGCAACAAATTAAAATTAAAATAATTTTAGAGGTTAAACTATATGTACATAGTTGAGTTTGGATTGAGATGAAAGGGAATTTGACAGTTTACTTTAAACTCTTGAACAGTGATGTATGGACAATCTGAATTGACTGATTTTAGAACCTTTCTTTTTCTTTTTTGGCTAAGTATTGTTTGAGATAGTGTTTCAACACTTTGATCAACAGAAGGTTAAATGCCAATTTATGGTGTGCCCTGTGACTCAGAATATTACTGTGAGGTGCCATTGCCTCAAGGTGATGGTGACTTGGGCCATTAGCGCTACTTACTGCTTGTCTCAAGTATTCAGAGATGGTGTCCTATTGGGCTTTCCAAGACACTTTTCTTTGGGTGGGGGTAGGGTGTAGGGAAGCTGAGTATAGTGGTGCTGGGAGGGAAAGACAAGTAAGTATAAGTGAATGTGAGCCCAGCCTGGTCTACGTCGTGAGACCTTGTCTCAGAATAAAAGAAAACATTAGATTACTGAGCTAAAGAGGAAAATCTTTAGTTATTTTTTTTTTCTTTATCTTCTCTCTCTCCCTCTCCCTCTCCTATTTTTAAATTTTTTTGGAGACAAGGTCTCTCCATTTTATAATCCTGTCTGTTCAGAGCTCACTCTGTAGACCAGGCTATCCTTGAACTCACAGAGATCTTCCAAATGCTGGGATTATTTAAGGCGTGTGCCATCACACCCAGCACAAAGCTCAAATTGGTAATGTATAAGCATTCAGTTAAAAAAACAAAAACAAAAATCCCTTTACATTCTAAAGACTTGTGGATACTTATGATGATGACCTCCTCTCTGCAGGGCTCCTGTGCTAGTGGCACTTGCATTGATTGAATGTGGAATGAAGTATGAAGATGCTGTTCAGTTTATAAGACAGTGAGTATGAAGTTGTATGTTCAGAAATCCCAAGTGGGAGCTATGCATGAGGAAGAGGTTATAGAAAACAGTCATTTGGAATATGTAAGAAGTGGCTGGTTTGGGCTTAAAATACTATTTGAAAATAGAGGAAAAGATAAAGGCAAGTGACAAAGACTACTAGGAGTTTATAAGATTGTTCTTCTAATTTAGATGTCAAATTTGGGCATAATAGTATATGGTTGGATGTCTAGGAATCTTGACAGTGAGTAGATTGGTCAGTGTATTCCATAATAGCACCCAGTGAAATTTCATATGACCAGCAGGCAAAAGGAGTACATGGAAAAACAGATTAGTCACTTGGTACTTTTTTAAAAAACTTTATCTTTTCAATTTTATTTGCATTGGTGTGACGAAGTTTCTGTTCCACTTGGTCCTGCAGCCATTCAGTCCCAAAGAAACACACAGAGGCTTTTAACAACTATAAACTATTTGGCCTATTAGCTTAGGCTTATTATTAACTAGCTCTTACAACTTAAATTAACCCATAATTCTTGTCTTTTATTGGTGAGGCATTCTCATCTTGCTTCCTCTGTGTCTAGCTGGTGACTGCAGACTGAGCCTTTCCTCTTCCCAGAATTCTCCTAATCTGGTTGCCCTGCCTATACTTCTTGTCTGACTACTGACCAGTCAGTGTTTTTTTAAAAACCAGTATGAATGACAGATCTTCACAACACATTGGTGTTTTGCCTGCATGTATGTGTGAGGATATCAGATACCCTGGAACTGGAGTTACAGGTAGTTTGAGCTGCCATGTGGATCTTGGGAATTGAAACCAGGTCCTCTGGAAGAGCTGAGTGAGCCATCTCTCCAGCCCCCCCTTGTACTTTTTTTTTGTTTTTGTTTTGTTTTGTTTTTGGAGATAGGGGTTTCTCTGTAGCTTTGCAGCCTGTCCTAGAACTAGCTCTTGTAGACCAGGCTGGCCTCGAACTCACAGAGATCCTCCTGCCTCTGCCTCCTGAGTGCTGGGATTAAAGGCGTGCGCCACCACCACCCCCCAGCCACTTAGTACTTTTTAACGACCTGTTGTCATACAAAATTAAAATGCTAGTAACCTGGCATTCCTGACATTGGTCTGAAATAGATCATGCTGTTCCTTTCTTTAACAAAGGAAACAGAAGACTGACAGGAAACATGAAATGTATGGTTCTTAGCTCTGGGACAGTGGTGTCCACTGTCTGCCACCTCAGTCTGTCCTGAACCTGAAGCTTTGTCTTAGTATAATCTAGTTTTAGTTTTTAAGAGTGCACTAAATACTTGTTTCTCATTCTGATCTGAAGAATCTGTTCATCTGGGCTGGCGAGATGGCTCAGTGGTTAAGAGCTCTGCCTGCTCTTCCATAGGTCCTGAGTTCAATTCCCAGAAACTACATGGTGGCTCACAACCATCTGTAATGAGATCTGGTGCCCTCTTCTAGTGTGCAGGTGTACATAGAAGGAATGTTGTATACATAATAAATAAATCTTTTTTAAAAAAGATATATTTTTAAAAAAAGAATCTGTTCATCTAATTGGATAAACCAATAAGCCTTGCTAATCTTTGTTTAAATAAACTACTGTTACAGGTAAAGAATGGCATCCTACTCAGCCAGGTGGTGGTAATACATGCCTGTAATCTAACCAAACTTAGTGGCAGAGGCAGGTGGGTCTCCGAATTGAGGCCAGCCTGGTCTACAGAGTGAGTTCCAGGACAGGGCTACACAGAGAAACCCTGTCAAGCGGGGGGAGGTGGGAGATGGGGAGGGAGAGAGGTAGGTAGTGGCAGACACCTTTAATCCCAATACTTAGGAGGCAGAGGCAGACTGATCTTCATGAGTTTGAGTTCAGCCTGGTTATAAAGCAAGTTCCAGGACAGCCAGGGTTATACAGGAAAACCTTATCTCACACACATACCCCCCTCCCCCCCAAAAAAAGCCCTTCATGTTCTCACTTTTTAAAATGATGTGGTATGGGGAATATGCAGGTTTTCATCTGGGGAGAGCTAGCTAGAAGGCATTATACTATAAATAGTACATTTCAGTAAGCCATGCAGCTCTGGCTACATGATAATAGTGTATTGTTCTTGTATTTTCAGAAAAAGAAGGGGAGCATTCAATTCCAAACAGCTGCTTTACTTGGAGAAATATCGACCTAAGATGCGATTACGCTTCAGAGATACCAATGGGCATTGCTGTGTTCAGTAGAAGTAGAGGAAGGCTTACTGGATCGTGGCATTAGAGGGAACTCTTGGTACCTGGAAATGTGAATCTGGAATCTTACCTGTGTCATCAAAGTAGTGATGGATTCAGTACTCCTCAACGCCTAATGATTGAGAAGAAAGCAAACGATAAATCCCTCTATAACACGAATAAAATGTTTAAGAAAAGAAAAAAGAAAGGAAAGGGGATTAATTTAGTGAAAGATGATTTTGCTCCTAGTTTTGGAGTTTTGATTTCTGCCAGGATTGAATTATTTCAGAATCTCCTGTGTTTTTTAAACTTTTTTCAAAATAGATGTCTGAGGAAAACCAGCAGAATATTAACTAGTAGGGAGCCAGTTGTTGGGGAGCACACACTTCCATTATGCTTGGCACATAGGTCTCCTTGTGGGATTTGGGGAGGTGGATTTTCCCTGTCTTCTCTCTTCCTTCCTGCCCCCTACCCCTTCTTCCACCTCCTGATACATGTAGATGGAATAGAAAGAAGCCTTGTTGCTGTAGATGTGTGTCTGGCAGCCTTAAGCCCACCTGGGCACTTTTAGGAAAATTAAAAAACAAAAAAACAACACCCCCCCCCCCAAAAAAAAAGCAAAGAAAAAGCAGTACAAATATTTTATACCATCTAAGAGTTTTTGGTGGGGAGGTCATCTTAGTTTCTTTTTCTCACGACCCTGACCTGACATTAGGTATGAAAGTTAGCCAGGAGCCTTTTTTTGGTAAATGGTGTAGAAATGACATCTTAAAGAAGAGTCTGTCTCCTGGAACTTAGCTGAGAGTAGAGTCCTTTTTTCCAACAGTGGAAGGAGTGGGCATCCCAGAAACTTTATTGAAGAGTCAACTCTAGGTCATCAATAGCATGTCCAGGAGAGTTAGGATGCTTCTAACCGTAGAGCCGTAGGCTGTGGATTTGCTCTCCGACAGTGTCATGAGAAAGCAATAGTAAAACTTTAGAGCTGATTTCAGAAAAGAGGAGCTACAGAACATTTACAGTATTTTGGTCTTGAGGAATGTCTGGTGGTGGTTTTCCAAATTATTCTCTGTAGGTATAGTTAGTGTAACCACCTATTACCTTGTTACTGATAGATTTCTGAGATTAAAGGGAAAAAAAATCACTGTCAAAGCCAGTAATGCCTAGAGAGTGTGTGTCCACAGGCTGTAGCAGGCAGTGGGACTGCGCTATGGCATCAGGGGGTAGCGTTTTTCGTGTTCTCTGTTAAGTGGGCTGACACAGAAAAGCTGCTTTTCCCTGTTTGCAGAAGACAGTTGGCCAGGCTTCAGTGACAACGCAAGTGGAGGGGCATCTCCAGGGACTCTGGACCTCTTCCCCTAAACGTTCCTTACTTGACAGTGCCCTGCTGCCCAAGCCCTGAGTGCAGGCCTAGCATCATCATCATCTTGTCCCAGTGGGAATTTATTATGCAGAGCCATAAACTTCCCGTTTTGTTAGTATCGGCTAGGCCAGTAGGATGAACGGCATCTCATTTGGTCCCTCAGATGCTGGCAGCTTTGTGCGCTGCCTCTTTACTGTTGCTGGAATTGTTCTGCTTTTAACTCAATTTAGATCTGTGGAATCCTTCCTGCCTTCCAGAAAATGAAAAATAATGCTTTTTTTTTGACATTGTTTCTAGAATTTCAAGTAGAAAATGATGATACAATCCAAAATTTTCTTATTTCAGAAAATGACAATAGATTGCTTTAACATAGACTCAAGATCAGAATATGTTGCCCTCTACGTTTAGATTGACTGTTGACTCCAGGGGTTTTGATCAAAACCAGCAAAGCTTTTTCCACTAGACATGCTCAGAACTTTGCTGTGTGCATTTGTGCACGAGCATGTGTGCTCCTATGAGGGTGTGTGCATGTAGGTGTCCATCAGTATCAGTTCCTGCCTGGGACAGAATTATATTCATGGTTCTGTGTGAGGAGAAGGGTGTATAAAACATCACAAAACAGCCCTCATTTTGCTTTAAATAAGACTAATGTTAATTGTTCTCAGAACTGGACTTTTTTTTTTTCCTCAAAATTAAAACTTTTTTATTTTTCTTTTGGATTTAATGAAGTATTGCTAGCGAAATCCAGTTTGGCATGGTGAGAAATGTCAGACTTTTGAAAGGTGTGCAGCCTGATTTAAAACCAAACCCTGAACCCTTTTAAAGAACAATAAAACATATTTTACATGCTCTTTGTGCATTTTTTCCCCCACCTCCAAAGTGACTTTGTTTGCTCTCCTGTCTCTGGTATTCCCAAGGCCCGAGTTGTGTCCTGATCATGTGCTTCCAGAGGTGAAGTGAGAGGTGTTCGGTAGGATGTTCCTGACTGCAGTTCGGATACAACTAGTACAGTTCTGGTTCAACTCTTGGGTGCAACATAGTAATTCCAGCATCTTCGTTTAAAGAATTTGTTTACACCATAGGTTTGGATAAGGCATTACAATTTTTCTTAAAACTCTTAAAAGTGGAGAATTAGCTGCTTTATGTATCATATAATTTCTCTTTAATCACTGATAAACTAGATAAGTGCCGAGGTACAAAGAAAAGATGAATGCTACTTTAGAGGACCTCAGTTGTAAGGAAACAAAGTTATAGTGGGTAGAAGCTGGGTGTGGGGTTATCTGTAATCTAAGCACTCTGGCTAGGGGCATGAAGGATCCATCAGGGCATTCAAGGCTACCCTGGGCTACATGACAAGAGCCTGTCTTGGCTGTGGATGGCTTTGTGCTATGTCAGCTACAAGCTGTTTGTCCCACATTTTAGTGTTAACCTTGTCCTCTGTATTAGCCCCCTTGGATTCTGTGGCTGGTTGTGATAATTGCTCTTAGCTCTACAGGAAATTGTTACACCTTGTCATTCTGCCTGTACTATGTGTGGTTAAGCCAAGTACTCCACCATCTCTGAAATTGTGCAGCTAAATATGCTGATGAGTCTAAAGTCTTGTGGCCTCGTGCCATTGTCTCACAGACCTGCCACATCTGTCTGATTTACTCTTTATTCTTGGAGGGTCCCAATATCTTTAATGCCTTTTTCCCACCCTCTTTTTAGCCTATTGGTTTTTAAACCTAGAAACAAAGGGCCAGAAAGACTGCTCAGCAGGAAAAAGGCTGAGTTCATCCCTGGAGCCGCTTAAAGAGCTGGATATTTATAATCCAGCCCTTCTGTGGAGAGATGGAAGGCAGAGGCAGAACAGTCTAAAGTCCCAGGTTAGCACTGATAGTGCTGCATAGTCTCAACCGTGATGCTTTGAAACAACTACAAGCAAACATTGCCTTGGCTAGTGTGCCAACACTGAACCAAAGCTCTAAAAACCTTCACAGCTCTCCGACACACGTCTCACCCATCTATGGTGGACACTTAAATTGTTAATACCAACACATTGGACCCCTGCTTAAAGGGTCTGTTCTATAAACACTATTTTTAGGATTTAAAAAGTGTGCATATATGTGTGCCTGCTTCAGTTTGTGTGTACCACATGTATTCTGGGGTCCAAGGAAGCTGAAAATCTGATCTCCTGGAACTGGTGCTTCCAGAATCCGTGTCCTATGCTGGGCGGTGGTGGCGCATGCCTTTAATCCCAGCACTCTGGAGGCAGAGGCAGGCGGATCTCTGTGAGTTCGAGGCCAGCCTGGTCTACAAGAGCTAGTTCCAGGACAGGAACCAAAAAGCTACGGAGAAACCCTGTCTCGAAAATCTTAAAAAAAAAAAAAAAAAAAAAAAAAAAACAACCAACCAGAATCCGTGTCCTCTGCAGAACCAGCAAAGCACTTAACCACCAAGTATCTGCCCAGCCCTCTCACTCAGGTTTTGTTTTTGTTTTTTAAGCTTAAGGGAAGCATTTTCATCTATTTGACTTCATCCCTTATTTGAATAAAGGGTTCAGATTTAAATTCCTTTCTCTGATGCCCTTTTCATTTTCTTTCTAGATCATTCCCACCAACCTATAAACATGCTATTTTTTGCATACAAAAAAATCAGCTGGACCTGGTTGCTCATTCCTTTAATTTCAGCTTCTGGTGACAGGCGGATCCCTGTGAGTTCAAGACCTCCTTGGTCAGTTCCAGGATAATCAGGGATATGTAGAGAGACCCTATCATTGGAGAAAAAAAAAACTGCCAGGAGGTGTTGGTTCATGTCTTCTGGAGGCAGAGGCAGGTGAGTTTGAGGCCAGTCTGGTCTACAGAGCTAGTCCCTGGACAGCCAAGCCTACACAAATCCTGTCTTGAAAAACTGAAAAAGAGAAACATCTTTTTGAGGAACTCAAGCAGGATGGCCCAGCAAGTTACAGGCAAGTGCTTCCAAGCCTGACAGTTTTGATTCTTGGAGCCCGTGCTATGCTACCTGTGTACAGCTGTATACATGTAAAAAGATAGAAACCTGGTTGATTCCATGCCTACCTTCTCCTCCACCCTTGCCCTCCATCCCTTTTACTGGGAATTAGATTTAAGATTTTTAGCATGCTAGGCAAACACTACCATCAAGCTTCCTTAACTGCAGTAAAACCAAACTTGTATTCTCTTGAATCTGTCCAGCAAAGATTTTCTTTTGTGATTTTTTTTTTAAATTTGTTTTGAGACAGGGTCTTTTTAGTCTAAGCTGGTCTAAAATTTATTTAGACTAAGCTAGTCTCATCTTGGGGTTTTTTTTTCATCCTGCCCCTTTTTATTTAGACGAGGTTAGTCTCATCTTGGGGTTTTATCATCCTGCCCCTTTTAAGTGCTGGCAGTTAGGAATTCATTATACTTGCTGGTGCCCAGTGAAGATTTTTACCTCCCTGGATTTGTCCTCTTTTTTTTTTTTTTTTTTTTTTTTTTGGCTGGTGAGGGGTGTTGTGGTTGAGACAGGATTTCTCTAACATTTCTGGCTGTCCTGGAGCTTGCTCTGTAGACCATGTTGTCCTCCAACTCTCAGAGATCTGCCTGCCTCTGCCTTTTGAGTGCTGGGATTAATGGCATGTATCACCACCGCCTGGTGGAATTGCCAGAAGCTCTGTTGTACCTAGTTCAATGATAGATTCTCCAAGCTTTGGGCATGTCTACATGATGGAATTAGTGACATTTTGACCTAATGGTCCCTCAAAGTTGCACACACCGTAAGTCCCTGGGCCCTATGAATATGAACCTGAGGGTGAGGTGAGTTGGTGAATGTGATTGTGTCGTCAAAATAGGCACCTCCTAGGTGACCTGGCTGATCAGGACAATTGCTGGCTTTGAAGATGAAGGCCACAAGCCAGCATTACTGGCAGTACCTAGGGCCCAAAGAAAGCAAGGGAAGATCCAAGGAGGAGCTGTAGCACCTGGGCTTTGTTTCCACTGGGATCTACAGAACTATAGCATGAGAACTTCCACTCTTTGTTTTGTAGAAAGGTTTCACTCTGGTCAGACTGGCCTGGAGTGTCCACCCTGGTGATAGTGCTCAGTGACAGGTGTGTGCCATCATACTTCACTGTAAACCATCTTTTTTATCCCTGTCCAAACTGGAGTCTCACTATGTAGCTAGCTCTGGTTGTCCTGGAGCTCACTTGGTAGACAAGGCTGACATTGAATGCCTTCTGCCTTGTAAGTACTGGGATTAAAGGTGTGACTTTGAAACTTAATTTAAGAATTTTGCCGGGCGGTGGTGGCACACGCCTTTAATCCCAGCACTCGGGAGGCAGAGGCAGGCGGATCTCTGGGAACTCGAGGCCAGCCTGGTCTACAAGAGCTAGTTCCGGGACCGGCACCAAAGCTACAGAGAAACCCTGTCTCAAAAAATCAAAAAAAAAATTGCATTTGTGTGTATGTGTGTGCGCGCGCGCGTGCACGCACACACGTATGTGCATGTGTACTCTACAGCATTTGTGTGGAAGTCAGAGGACAACTTGCAAGAGTTGGTTCTCCCACCATGTGAGTCCTAGGAATTGAATTGGGGTTGTCAGGGCATGATGCCAACCACTTTTACCTTCTGAGCCATCTTGCCAGCTCTTTATTTTTATTTTATTTTATTTTTTTGTTTTGGGCCATATAACCCAGGTTTACCTAGAACTCCCAGTGGCTTTTCTTCTTCTACATGTTACTGGGGTTTCCTAATAACTAAGGGGCTCATTGTGGTGGCATACACCTATAATTTCAGCCTTTGGAAGGTGGAGGCCTTGAGTTTGGTCCAACCTGGGTTACATAGCTCCTGTCATGTTTCGAGATTAAACAGCTTGTTGAGTGCTGACACTGAACCCCCTCTGAGAGGGAGAATGATGCCCCACCACCTGTTTACTCCCGTTGTAGGCACTGAAAATATGGAGGGGAGCATGACAAACTGATCAGTTCTGGATAAGTTTTCAGGTTGTGATGAGTGCTGGGAAAACAGGAGGAAAAGCAGAGAGCATAGTAAGCGGTGACTACAGTGAGGTTAGGTGGATGGCCAGGGACTGCAGAAAGAGCCTGTGTTTCAGTGACTACAGTGAAGTTAGGTGGATGGCTAGGGACTGCAGAAAGAGCCCGTGTTTCAGGCAGTTTGTGTGGGCACAGCAGTGCAGACCCAATGAGTATATTTGCGTAGGTGGTTTGTGATGTGATTTATGGCAGACATCTCAGTAAATGGGCAGTGTATTTCTTGAGGGGATAGGCTTAGTCATGTGTTATATTAAAAATATTCATGTCTAGATATCATTGATATCATTTGGAGTTTTTTTTTTTTGTTTTGGGTTTTTTTTTTTCTTTTGATTTTTTGAGACAGGGTCTTATATCACCCAGGCTGGCCTTGAATGGGCTGTGAATGGTGGAGAATGGCGTTGAATTCCTAATCTTACGGCCTCCACCTCCTGAGTGTTGGTGTCAGAAGTCTGTACTACTAGTTTTGTTTTTGAGACAAGATTATGGCTAGTTTAGGCTGGAATTTCCAATCCTCCTGTCTCAGCGTCCAAGGGGCTGGGATCACGGGATCAGAATGACATCCAGCACACTCACCAGCTGCATAGGAGCTTCTTCCTGCAGAGTGTTGCTGGTTGCAGAGCAGAGCCACTGAAGGTCAGCAGTCCCAACAGTTACAAGGTCAGATCTCTGTACAGAAAAGGTTATGTAAGAATCTCCTTGAGTTAGAGGCTATATTTGTAAGGTGTGACTGATCTGTACTGTGCATATGGTATGTGTCAGCCAACTAAATAAGAATGAACTGGAGAGGCTAGAAGCTGAGGGATCCTAATGGCTAGTGACCGGCTGCCGTGGTCCAAGACAAGTTTCGAGCTTTAACGAGGGAGCAAGAGAGGCCAAGGGTAGAAAAATTCACTTCTCACCAACAATGTAGATCTGTGTGAAAGGCAAGCAGTATATTCTCAGTTAACAGTCCAAGGAGTTAACTGGTGGCCATAGAAAGGTGTAGTTAACCTTTCCCACGCCCACCTGTCTCCACTCTCCACAGATGACATAGACAGAAAGCAATTAGAATACTTCAGGCTTGCAGCTCTGCCATCTGCCCTGCGAGAGGCCACTGGCAGGTGTAGCACACTGGCACTGGTGTCTCCTTGTTTTAAAGGTAGGGAGTTAGAAATAGGGAAAAGCAAGGGACTAACACTACCAGTATCTGTCTAGTTCTACTGTTCTTAGGGTTTGTCATACCTGTTGGAATTAGTCTTCATAGGCCTCACCGCCGGTCCCATTTATAAGCGAGAGACTACAAAGTAAAGAAAGAGTGAGCAGGCCCTGGCAGGGTCAGGATACTAATCCTGGAACTGACTAAACTGGGCCCTTTGCTGCCCAGCTGGACCGCTTTGTAGACTGGGAAGCAATCTGCTGGGGATTTCTTGGGCATAGAACATTGCAAAGGATCTCTTGTTAACTGAGCTGCATCCTTATATTCAGTGCGGGGGCTGGAGAGGATTGGCATGCTTGTGCATATGCATGTGTTAGCAATTCTGACTTGTCAGTGGCTTCAACTTGTGCAAACTGTGTGTAATGGGCCTTGCCAGTAACAAACCAGGACATTTGAGCCGAGTGGTTTATAGTTTATAATTGGCTTCTTATTTCTGTTGGCTGCCTTTCCTGCACATAGAGTATTACCCCAGGATTGGTATTTGATTTAGGAAATTTTCAAATTGATTTTATCTTCAGTGCATTAATGCGTGGCCTCAATTCCTGCAGAGGCATCAGATAAAACCAGCCTGGATGTGTTTTAGGAATCGTAACTGGATCTGAGCTGCCAGTGGCCCAGCTTTCAGTCAGCATAGATAAATCACTTTTCTGAAAAAAACATTTCCTACCTAAGTCCATCGACTTCTTAGGGTATCTCAAGTTCAGGCCCCATGCAATTGGAAAATGCCTTCCATATAACGCTAAAACTCATAAATGGGAATTTGTTAACATGGGTTGATCGAATCACTCTCTTCTTCTGGAACCCAACACATAAATATTCAAGGAATTATTATGGAAATCAGCCTGATTTTCAAGGGTGCCCAATTGTGATGCTTTGTCCAAATCTGGAGTGTGGGGTGTGACCTCAGTAACGAAAACACTGTTAGCACAGTTGAGTGCATGGAAAACTGGAGGGTGTTCTTTCTGCAATTTCATGAGGATTAGCATAGGTAAATGTTTTTAGTTCTTTTTTTCATCTCTAGAAGTGCAGATTAGATTGCAGCTGTGTGGAAATGCCTATTAATCATCTTCTAATGCTTTTATGTAAATGCTTGTATTTGACTTTCATTTAGAGTTGCTATTAACACCTAGAACTCTAAGATGGATAATAGGTAAAACTTTAATGAATACATAAATATTTGAGTCATGTTTAGGTTAATTTATAGCTTCTTTGTTCCTTCCTTGTGTCCTCCTGACATCGAAAACTCACGGGGTAAGACAGGAAGTAGGTGAAGAGAGAGCTTTGAGCTTGGCATCTGTTCTTGTTAAGATGTATTTGTTTTTATGTGTATGCATGTTTTACCTGCGGTGTATATGTGCACCGTGTGCACCTGCTGCCTGAGACGCTAGAGGAGGACATCGGGTCCACCAGCATAGGAGTTACAGATGACTCTGGCCCCCATCTGGGTGCTGGGAATGAAGCCCTAAGCTTCTGGACAGCGGGTGCTCTTGGCCTCTGAGCCATCCCTCTATCCCCCCACCCTTTTTGGCGGAGACAGAATTTTACTGTTGCCCTGGCTGGCCTACAACTTATATGTAGATCAGGCTGGACTTAAACCTACTACAAAATCCACTTGCCTTTGCCTCCATTCCTCCATTCTTTGCAAATAATTAGGCTATGTCAAATATATGTGTAGCAAGAAGACGTTTTGTTCCGTGTTCTAAGAATATAGATCCTTTTTATATTATTATTTTTTTTTTATTTTTTTATTTTTTTATTTTTTATTTTTTTTAGTTTTTCCGAGACAGAGTTTCTCTGTAGCTTTGGAGCCTGTCCTGGCACTAGCTCTTGTAGACCAGGCTAGCCTCGAACTCACAGAGATCCACCTGCCTCTGCCTCCCGAGTGCTGGGATTAAAGGCGTGCGCCACCACCGCCCGGCCCTTTTTATATTATTATATTGGTCTTGGGGATTTTTTTTGTATTTGTTTTTGTTTTGAGTCAGAGTCTTGGCTTTACAAGCCTGACTGCCTTCAAATTCACTGTGTAGACCAGCCATACTGCTGGTCTTTAACATTTAATCCTGCCCTGCCTCCCAAGTGTCCAGATACAGGTATGTGTCATCACATGTGGGGTTTCAAATACAAAATAAAATTATTTATTTATGTATGTGTCTGTGCATGTATGAATAAGCCCTAGGGGGGCAGAGGTAGGTGTTGGAGCCAATTTGTGCTGGGAACCGGACCCAGGTCCTCTACAAGAGACGCCAGTGCTCTTCCCAGATGAGCCCTGGACGATCTCCAGTCCATACCTGGCTTTTTTATGTCTTCTAAATGACATTTTTTTTCCATCTTATAAATCTTTAAAGGTTTTTGGGTTTTCAGGACTGGAGAGATGGCTCAGTGGTTAAGACATTGACTGCTCTTACAGAGGGCTGGGGTTCATTCCCAGAAACCACGTGGCAGCTAACAACTCTCTATAACGCCAAGATCTGACACCCTGACAGAGACATACACGCAGGCAAAGCACCAAAGCAAATAAAATCATTTTAAAAAAAGTTTTTGGTTTTTCGTTTTCTTTCGGCCTATTTTTTTTTCTTTCTCTCTTTTTTTTTTTCTGGCAAGGTCTCAAAAACCTAAAACATACACTATAGTTCAGACTGATCTTAAATTTACCACAGTCCTCCTGCCTCAGCCTCCCTGATGCTAGAGTTGTAGGAATGAGACACTATACTGAGCTTAAAGATATTTTCAGGGTGAAAATTCAAATGAGTTTATTGTAGAAAATTTGAGTATTGTATTAAAAACTCTGTCCTAGCTGGGCGTGGTGGCTCAAGCTTTTAGTCACAGCTCTCGAGAAGCAGAAACAGGCAGATCTCTGAGTTCAAGGGCCAACCTGGTCTACACCAACCAGGACTGCATACTAAGACCCCGTCTCAAAAACAAACAAGCAAACAAAAACAGAAAAATTGTCCTGCCACCCAGTAACCACCATTACTAGTGAGAAGGGTTCCTTTATCCCTCATGAATAATTGTGATTGTATAATTATGTGCCCTGTTTTTTTCACTTAAGTATTTAATGCGTATG
Source organism: Microtus oregoni (assembly GCF_018167655.1). Classification (NCBI taxonomy): domain Eukaryota; kingdom Metazoa; phylum Chordata; class Mammalia; order Rodentia; family Cricetidae; genus Microtus; species Microtus oregoni. The sequence continues at coordinate 23,052,357 of NW_024543064.1, read as the reverse complement.
CTGTTATCTGAAGGTCCTCGCTGTGCTCAGAGTTTTAGTCCAGTATGTTTTGAGCAGGCGGTGATAGTTTCCAGGAAAGCTCAGACTGAGTGGTGACTTGCCTGCTGTCATATGTCTAGAAAGTGGCAGAGCCGTAATTCTTACCTGTCTAGTTCAGAAACATTGATTGAGCGGGGTGGTACAAGTCTGCAGTCTCATCACTCAGGAAGCTGAGGCAGAAAGACGGTGAGTTCCAGGCCAGCCTGAGCTACATAGTGAAACCTGGTCTCAAACAAACAAAAACCAAAACAGAAATATTGACTGTGCCACCCGATGTACCCACTTTCCTCTCACTCAGTGAGAACCATGGTGCATTAAAACCAGATTGTTTCTTGAACACACAACTTTCTCTGTAACCTAAAAGACGGAGGCTACTCATTCTCCCATGACCCATGCACTAAAGGGCAGTGGGAACTGATGGGTCAGTTCACCATGTTTATGTTCAGACTTTTTTTTTCCCCCATCTTGAATAAAACAGTTTTGACTGTGCCCTACAGGTTGTCATTCCCACCCCACGGTCTCTGGTCCCTGCTGCTCTCCCCATCACACAGCAAACAGAGTTCCTTGATCCCACCTCAAACAATTGATTTAGCCTGTGAATTCAGTCACTTGTAGCCTCTCACTACTGAAAGCCTTAACACCTGATGGTGGATGTGAAACCACTGTGCCTCTTAGGGAGTCAGGAAGCTTGCCAACGTCTAAGGGAAAGCAGTTTTGTGGATAAATACACAGATCCACACATGTGCATGTATACTCACACAAGAACACTGTTTACAGCAATAGCACGTGAAGTATTCATCATGGAATTGATGGAATTGACTCCACAGAATCCTCGTGTTCTAACCAGTATGTGGTTGTGACTGGCAAAGCCAAGACGAATGTTGACTTTTCTCTTCTCTTGAAGGCCCAGAAGTAAAACAGTGAAGACAATATTAAAATCTCATTCATTGGGGCTGGAAAGATGGCTCAGTGGTTAAGAGTCCTGGCGACTGTTCCAGAGGTCCTTAGTTCAATTCCCAGCACCCACACAGTGACTCCCTGATCCCTGGGAGCCGCGTAGTCAAAGAAGAGAACTGAACGCCCCAAGTTGTCCTCTGACTGTCACACATGGCATGCATGGCGATGTGATGGTAGACATGGTGCTGGAGGAGTAGCTGAGACTCCTCCATCATGTGGGCAACAGGAAGCCAACTGAGACACTGGGCAGTTTCCTGAGCATAGACAACCTTAAAGCCCGCCCCCACAGTGACACACTTCCTTCAACAAAGCCACACCTTCTAATAATGTTACTCCTTATGAGCTTATGGGGACCAATTACATTCAAACTACCACCCCCTCACACACACAATAAATGTTAAAAAAAAATAGAACACAGTTGTATGGCTGGGTGTGGTGGTACATACTTTTAATCCCAATACTTGGGAGAAAGAGGCAGGTGGATCTCTTTGAGTTCTAGGCCAGCCTGGTCTACAGAGTGAGTTTCAGGACAGCCAAGGCTACACAATGGAGAAATCCTTTCTTAAGTAAAGAAAGAACATAGAGTAGTAAAATAATTAGAAACATGAATTTCAAAAACTTACAAATTTTTTAGTTTCTACATTTTTTTTTGTTTTGGTTTTTAAAGACAGAGTTTCTTTGTAACTTTGGAGCCTGTCCCGGAACTAGCTCTTGTAGACCAGGCTAGCCTCGAACTCACAGAGATCCACCTGCCTCTGCCTCCCAAGTGCTGGAATTAAAGGTGTGTGCCACCACCGCCTGGCTCTACAACATTTTTTTTATGACGGTATCAACCGTGTTAACCCTGACTGGCCTGAAACTCACTCTGTAGATCAGGCTGGCCTTGAACTCAAGAGATCTGCTTTTGCCTCCTGGATGTTGGAATTAAAGGTGTGTACCACCATATCCAGACATACAACTTAATTTTTTTTTAAATATTTTTTTTATTTATTTGTTATGTATATAATGAGGCACCAGACCTCATTATAGAGCTACCATGTGGTTGCCGGGAATTGAACTCAGGACCTTTGGAAGAGCAGGAAATGCTCTTAACTACTGAGCCATCTCTCCAGCCCCCATACAACTTAATTTTTAATATTGGCTTTATCTAACCAGGTTGAACTTTTTCTGAAATTGGGTGAACAGTGGTGGACGCTGGTTCCATGATCCCCTTATTTCATTATCTCTGCAGCTCTCTGGCCACACCCCATCATTCCCCCCACTCCCCCCCCAGCTGTAGCAGCATGCCTATCCTTTGGCTAGTCTTCTGTTCACCCCTCAACCCACCATGACCTGACTTTTGTACGTCCATGACAGAATGTGTTAGAACCGAAAGGCCCTTTCCTCCACTAATCCCCAGCATCCAGGGTTTCCTAGGACTCATTTTAGAAGTCTGTATTTCTCCTCCTATGCACTCTGCTCCCGTGACAGTATCCTAACCCCTGCAGCTAGGTGTATTGATGGCCCCACAGCCCTCTAATGTCCCGGACCCATTTGTCCAACAATTGGACAAATTGCTGCCTCATCTGTTCAAAACACATTACAGTAGGTTCATGGTTCCTCTCTGAGTCAGCTGACCAGACACCTCGCAGTCATCCTGGCCTCCTCTCTGCTTCATCGCTCTCACTTTCTGAGCCCAGACTGACAGACACATCCATTCATGTATCCTCTGAACTTTTCAGAATATCTATATAGCAGTTGCACAGTGTATTGGGTAGGCGCATTAGAGCTTGAAGGCAAACCTGCACACAAAATTTTTATCTCTGTCATTTAGCCAGCTTTGTAAGCTTGGGGAACTTGCTCAACCATTCTGTTTCAGTTTTCCTAAATACAGGGTAGGGATTACAGAATCCCCCTTATAGGCAATCTCAAGGAATATCGAATGGGCCCAAACACTGAACACAGCTTGCCACAGAGCAACCCTCCAACTGCAGCCGTTGGTGTTGCTGCACTGCTCTTTATGCATCACCCACAAGCAGCGGTGCATTGGTTTCCTACGGCTGCTGTTGCAATCAGAGGACAAACTTATCCCTGACAGTTCTGGAGGCTAGAAGCCAGAAATCAAGCTGTCAGCAGGGCTGCGCTCCCACTGAAAAACCTCCCGCGAATCTCCCCTGACCTCTCCCTAGCTTCTGGTTGTTTACCGAAACTCTTGGCTCCTTCAGCGTAATTCCAGTTTCCGACTTTGTCATAATAAGTGTTCTCGCTGTGTGCTTCTGTCCTCACATGCCTGGTGGAAAAAGGCCACAGTGGCATTGGCTTAGGTTCTGCCCTCCCGCAGAGTGACCTCGGGAATTACGTCGGTAGCAACCTCGTTTCTAAGTAAGGTCATATTCGAGGGCACTGAAGCTTAGGACTTCAGCATAGGCGTTCTGAGGGGTCACAACCCACTGTAGTTGAAATGTTTACGCCCTTCCAGACTTCCTGTGTTGAAATCTTAGCGCCCCTCTAGCTCACATTAACAAGGGGGGAGGGAGGCTTTGGTACTAAGGCACTGAGATTAGTGCCTTTATTAAGGAGTTCTCTAGACACTGTGAGGACACAGGACAGTGGCAATGGAATAGGGAAATGAAATAGTCTGATACTGCACCTGCCTATCTGACACCGCACATGCCTGGTCTGACACTGCACCTGCCTGGTCTGACAGTGCACATGCCTATCTGACACTGCACCTGCCTATCTGACACCGCACCTGTCTGGTCTGACACTGTACCTGCCTATCTGACACTGCACCTGCCTATCTGACACTGCACCTGCCTATCTGACACTGCACCTGCCTATCTGACACTGCACCTGCCTGGTCTGACACTGCACCTGACTGGTCTGACACTGCACCTGCCTATCTGACACTGCACCTGCCTATCTGACACTGCACCTGCCTATCTGACACTGCACCTGTCTGGTCTGACACTGTACCTGCCTATCTGACACCGCACCTGTCTGGTCTGACACTGCACCTGCCCATCTGACACTGCACCTGCCTATCTGACACTGTATGTTCCAGTGCCTTGATCATGGACTTTTGCAGTCTCTAAAACTGTGCAGTGAACTTCTGTCGTCTATCAGCAACCTAGTTTATGGTATCTCATTGTGTACTCAAATGGTCTGAGATACAATCTAACCCAGAACAAGCAGGGTTAGAGCCCAGAGGGCTCTATATAATATATAATATAGGAATCATGTCTGATTGTTGACCTTATGCCAATGTTCCACTCTTGTAATATTGAAATATCTTTTTTCAAAAGTCTTTCAAATTAAAGATGATTTAATCACTCAACAACAAAAGACAATTCAATCTGAAAAGGGACAAAATATGTGAGTAGACATTTATTTAGTGTAGCCATGGCTGGCCTCAGACTCGTTGTGTGAACTAGGTTGGCCTTGAACCCATAAAGATCCATTGCGCCTGTCACTTGAGTGCAGGTATTAAAGGGACAGATCACTCATTACCTGCCCTTGAATTGATGTTTCACCAAAGAAGCCATATAAAAGCACATGAAAGGCTACACAATGCCATTAGGGAAAAGCAAATCAGAGCACAGTAAGGTACCACTCTTAGTGATAAAGGGCTTAGCACCCATGAGGTCCTAGGTTCTAAGGCCAGCACTGCAAATAAAGAATTGTGTCTTTTCACAGTAAGATGACCACTTCATTGCTACTAGTTTGTTTATAACAAAAAACAGTAGTACTGATAAGGATGGAGATGAAGATTGGGACACTTCGAGGGGAAGGTAGGATGGTGTTGCTTGGGTGACATTTTGGGAGTTTTTGTTTTTAAGACAGGGTCTTTTCTGTTATATTCTGTTATATGTTCCAGGACAGGCTCCAAAGCTACACAGAGAAACCCTGTCCTGAAAAACAAAAAGCAAAACAAACAAGAAAACCGTGTGGATAAAGGTTTTACTGTGTGACTCTCAGGGTCACACAACAGTTCCAGGATGAAGTTTTTCCTTCCTTTCTTTCTTTTTCCCCTTTCCCTTTTTCTTTTTTCTTATTTTTTTTGGGGGGGAAGTGGCAGGAAATGGGTGAGATCAGAAGGTGTGATGTGAAAGACACAAAGAACAAATAAAAAGAAAGTAAAAAAAAAAATAAGGGCAATAAAAGGAATGCATCAGTAGATGCTGGAATGCAGATGAGCCTCGGAAACGCGCTGAGTTAAGAGAGCCCAGCCTCAGGTCAGGTGTCGTTCCAGTTACGTGAACTGCTCAGGAGAGAAATCAGGTAGAGCAGGGGTTTGCTGAAGCTGAAGGCAGTGGGGATGAGGAGAGACTGTTCAAGGAATGTAGGATTTCCTTTCGGGCTGATGAAACGTTCTGGAACTAGATAGTAGCTATGGTTATATAACATGATGGCTACGCTAAGCACTGCCTTAAAAGGTTAAAATGATGCCAGGTGGAGGTGGCATTAATCCCAGCAATTAGGAGACAAACAGGCAGATCTCTGTGAGTTTGAGGCCTGCCTGGTCTACAGTTCCAGGACAGCCAGGGCTACACAGAGAAACCATGTCTTGAAAAACTACACACAACACACACACACACACACACACACACACACACACACACACGTTAAAATGAGCTGGGCGGTGGTGGTGCATACCTTTAATCCCAGCACTCAGGAGGCAGAGGCAGGTGAATCTCTGTGAGTTCGAGACCAGTCTGGTCTACAAGAGCTTGTTCCAGGGCAGGCCCCAAAGCTACAGAGAAACCCTGTCTCAAAAAACCAAAAATCAAAACAATAAACAAACAAAGCAAAGGTTAAAATGGCGCTTTATCTCACGTCTATGTCACAATACAAGTATTTCCTTTAGAAAGGTTTCCTGAGATGACAGCAAAGCATGCGGACATTTGGGGTGTGTTGCTGAGTTCATGTTGAGAAGGGATCACCCCCTTCCCTTGCCTTTCTACACTTGGTCCTCACTAGACTCTAGCAGTGTGGCTAAAGACAGAACAAAATAACCTCGCCACTTGGATGTCACCTGCTTCTCCCGAGGGGAGTCTGTGGGCTTCTGAGTTGATATGAACACAAAACGCTCGGAGACCTGGAGAGTATCCGACCACTGGATGGCACCTTCAGGGTCCACCGATACCCAGGGGCACCTTCTATCCTGCGGAGAGGCTTTCATTCCCATAGAACCTGGGAGTCTTTGTGCGACAGCGTGAATGAATGCTGCCGTGACCTCTTGGGTCTGAGTTCCTGCCACGCTGCCTGTGAGCCTGCCCGATGATGCCTCTGGCACCGCTCAGTTTCTTTGCCTGTGAAACCAGGTCAGGGACGTTGTCTGCCCAAGATTGTTTGGGGGTTAGGTGAGGGGATGTGTCATAAATTTAGGATTACAAGCCTATGAATTTAAGAGAGAAATAAAAGGAAAATAATTACTAATAAAGTGGTTTCTTGGTCCTTTGTGTCCAGGTGTATGTGCGCACCTGGAGGTCAGAGGTCAGCCTTCCGCATCATCCGTGTGGAGGTCAGAGGTCAGCCTTCGGCATCATCCGTGGCTTTTTGTTTGTTTTTGTTTGTTTTTGAGACAGGGTCTTTCACTGGTCTGGGACTCAGCAAAGAGCTGTCCTCCTGTCTCTGCTTCCCCAGTACTACAATTCCAAGCATGTGCCACCATGCCTGACTTTTCTGTGGCTGCTGGTGATCTAACAAGGTCCTCTTGCTTCTGTGGCAAGCACTTCACCCATTGAGCTTTCTCCCCCACCCCTATTTTTTTTTTTTTTGAGACAGGATCTTGCTATGTGGCCCAGGATGGCCTTGAGCTTGAGACCCTCTGGTCTCAGCCTCCAAAGTGATTATTAAAAAAGTCCCCCACCAAGTCCAGCAGTAAAGCAAGTGTTCTTAGCTACTGAGTTATCTCTCTTGCTCTGAGGATTTATATACATGGAAACAAATAGGATCCCCCTTTTTTCCCCTGATTTTTTTCAACTTTGCATAATTTCTTAAAATTACTGATGTGGTCAGTAAGGTGGCTCAGTGGGTAAAAATTCTCACTGTGCAAGCCTGACCACCTGAGTCTGAGTGTTGGAACCCACTTGTCCACTGTGGCACGTGTGCACCCACCCATACATAAGGTTTAAAAAAAGAAAAAGAGGGGACAGATGACTCAGCAGTCAAGAGCATTGGCCTCTATTCTAGAGGACCAGCGTTTGGTTCCTAACACTCTCACGGTGGCCTACAACTGTCTGTAACTCTAGTTCTGTAGGATCCCACATTCTCTTCTGGCCTCTATGGGCCCTGCATGCATGTGCACAGACATACATGCAGGCAACACATTCATACAAGTGCTGGAGAGATGGTTGAGGGCCAGTTAAGGGCAGTTGTTCTCCCAGAGGACCCAGGCTCAATTCCCAGCATCAGCATGGTGGCTCACAGCCCTCCGTAGCACTATCTGGTGCCCTCTTCTGACCTCTCCAGGCACCAGGCTTACACACGGTGCACATACATACACACATGAAGGCAAAACACTTAAACGTAGAAAAGAAATTTAAATCCATATATATATATATATAAAATAAAAACAATAATAAAATACATTAATTAAGAAGTAAAAATAAAGTCATCTGTGTGGCTACGTGTATCAATACTTATCCGCCTTGAGGGTTATTCCTTTGCGTGGGACTTAGTTTGTTCACCCGCTTGTCTACTGATACATCCTTGAGTTGCTTTTAGTCCGGGATTATTAACAACAGACACAGGCCATCATGCCCACATCTTTACGCAGACACATACTTCCTTTTTCTTGTCCAGGAACCTGGGAGCTGGACCATGCATTACTCTTTACACTGTAATAAATGGCAGACATCTGCCGTTTGCTTAAGCCAGTCCCCCGCAGGACTGAGACTCGGTTCCCTCTGCCCTGACGTGCCCCTAGCTGCTCGCCCGTTCTGCAGATAGAGCTGGCGCCCTTATCTTCCCGAGCACGTTGCCTGCAAGAAGCAGTGTTGTCTCACAGAAGCACACTGACCTCTTGCTTTCCAAAGTGGAAAATCATGACATCTTTGCAAGTGTGCTCTTGCCGCCTCTGGCCCTGCATGCTAATGTTGGAGGGCTTGTCTGCCTTGACTGTCTGAGAAAAATATGGCCGAGGCCGGACAAGGTCAGGGACTGACTTGGGGAAGGAACACTTAAGATCAGCAGTTCTCAACCTGTGGGTCGAGACCTCTTGGGGTCGAACGGCCCTTTTCACAGGGGTCACATATCAGATACCCTACATATCAGACATTTATATTATGATTAATAGCAGTCGCAAAATTACAGTTATAAATTAGCAACAGAAATAATTTTATTGTTGGGGGTCATGAAGAACTGTATTAAAGGGTCACGGCCTTAGGAAGGTTGAGAACCACTGCTCCAGATGAGGAGCGTGAGGAACGGAGAGCTATGGGGACTTCTGTGGGCATGTGCAGAGATAGAGGCCTGAGCATTCAGCAGCTCCAGGCAGTACCAGGCACGGGCAGCAGCTGGTTTAGAATTCAAATGCAAGGCTAGGTGTACAGTACTGAGAGGAATTGTTCTCTAAGTCATTTCTCCAGTCACCTGATGTCCCCAGAGGTCACCCCAGCTCCTCTCACAACAGCTTCTTGAATATTCTTTCAGAGATTTGCATATATAAATACATGCGTGGCCCAACAGTGGTAGGCCCATGCCTTTAATCCTAGCACCAGGGAGTCAGAGGCAGGCAGATCTCTGTGAGTTAGGGGCCGGCCTGGTCTACAGAGCTAGTTCCAGAGCAGCCAGGTAAACACACAGAGAAACCCTGTCTGGAAAAACCAAAATAAATAAAAATAAACAATTATGTGTGTGTATTTTGAAGTGGGCTTTTTTCTTTCGTGACAGTCTCACTATGTAGCCCCGGCTGGCCTGGAACTTGTTATATGGACCAGGCTGGCCTAGAACTCACAGCATAGGTATTAGCAGACTAACCATGTTGCTTAATACTTGTGTTCTTACGATATATCATTTATTTATGTTTTATATGCTTCTGTGTGGGCATGTGTGCCACTGTGTGCTTGTGGAGGGCAGAGAATGACTTGTGGAAGGCCATTCTCTCCTACCTCGTAATACTGGAAATTGAATTTAGATCCCGCTGCTTGCTTGGTGGCCATCTCTCCAGCTTCTACTTCATGTGTTTTATAGCACAGGGAAGACCCTCTTCGTTTATGTTCTGTATCTTTATACTCTTCTGTTTTACTATCTGAGTCGAGGCAGCATCTGAACACTGGTGTTGGTAGGAGCAGGGCCTCCAGGGGTAAAATGAGTGGACAGTAAATAATAGCGAGGTGGCAGGGGACACATGACAAGCTCACCTGTGATATATTGTCCACAACAGTGGATGAAAAGACAGGTCACATTTCTGTGGCCTGATAGGATAGGCCTCTGGTGCCCTAGGTGTGGTTCTTAGACTCTAGGGAGTTGAAGTAGGGCCAGGCAGCTGGCCCTCACCTCCCTGCCCAGAAAGTCTTGCTCACTGTAGCCTGAGGTGGTGGGAGCTCATGATTCTAAGACACGCGATCCTCTGAGAGTTTTAAAAAGCTTGCTTTGCAGGAAAGCAAGCAAGTAAACAAACAACAACACCACCCAGCTTCCTCTCAGGGAATAGCCAAGTGGGTCATTAATTCAGATGGGGAAATGATTTTATTCCCGGGTTTTCACCGCTGGGGGGATTTAACTTTTCACGAGCAAGTGAATGCCTGTTCCAAGCTGCTGCGGAGGGTAGGCAGCCCCACCCTACCAGCCGGTCCTTTTCCTTTCTGCCTTTTCTCTCTCTCTGGGAGTCCTGCCAATTGTCACCTTTGAAGAGACCAGATTCTTCCTCCATCCCAAACTGCAGGGAGGGCCACCCCAGTGGAGGACGTGGAGCTTGTCCCGTCAGAGGCAGTGTGGTGGGCTAGGGGAGATTTGGGGGTCCCCTGTCGGAGGCAGTGTGGTGGGCTAGGGAAGATTTGGGGGTCCCCTGTCAGAGGCAGTGTGGTGGGCTAGGGGAGATTTGGGGGTCCCCTGTTGGAGGCAGTGTGGTGGGCTAGGGGAGATTTGGGGGTCCCCTGTCAGAGGCAGTGTGGTGGGCTAGGGGAGATTTGGGGGTCCCCTGTCAGAGCAGTGTGGTGGGCTAGGGGAGATTTGGGGGTCCTGTGTCAGGCTACTTGATCCTCGTGATAAATTTGGAAGCCATCTTATAGTAAAGATCCATTTCTATTTATGGTTAAATCTGTTTCTCAAGGATTGGGCTATGCCCCACCTGTAATCGTAACTACAAATGGTTCTGTGCTGCCTGTTCCAGAAAACACAACTGTGTTGTTGATTCAGGGGGTTGTTTGCTTGGTTTTTGAAGACAGGGTTTCTCAGTAGCTATGGAGCCTGTCCTGGAACTCCCTGGGTTTGGGGTGAAAAGGCAGCAAAGGTTAATTCTTCCAAGGGTCACGACTGACTCACCGGCCCTCTTGCTTCCAGTAGGCTAGTTTTAGTTTTCATAATTTTTTAAAAGAAAATTTAGACTGCTTACATGCTTCACGATGATTAGAGAATTCTTTTTAAATTTAAATTTTGTTTGTGTGTGTACGCACAGGTGTGCATGTACGTGTGTGCGTGTGTGGTTTTCTCTTTTCATTTTTACATGCTTTGGGCTTAGATCATCAGGCTTTCATGGCAAGCACCCCACACCACCCCTGTACCCTTTCAGAGCTAAGTATCTGGGGTTAGGGTGTCGCTCCAGGAATAGGGTGTGCTTAAGCATTCACAAGGGGCACGGTGGTGGCTGTCCCATGTGTAAGCGGATTGAAACCTAGCTTGCAGACAGCCATCGTATTCTGTTGCAAGCCCAGCCGTGTTCCAGAGAGGCTGGAGTGAAGAGAATTCAGATCTGAGCCTGCTCACCTGAGATGACTGTGGCAGGAGGGACAGGGGTGGCCTCTGGGGCTTGAGGTGGCTTGCTCCCACGCCTGTATGTACCTAATGCAGTGTACCTGCAGCTGAACCCTTGGAGCCTGCAAGGCTGGTGTATAAAGTGGGGACCGTGGTACGCACTCGCTCAGAGGGCTGCCTACAAGACTCAAATGACACAATGGATTCCAGGTCCTTGGTCTCACTCCTGGGCCTCAGCAACTGCCTGTATTACTTACTTTTCTGGTTGCTGTGACCAAACGCTTGACAAAATCAACTTGAGCCAGGAAAGATTCACCCTGGGTCATGGCTTAAGAGGGTCCAGTTTATCACAGCAGGGAAGACGGAACATCCGGAGCTGTGATGGTGGCCTGTGTGGGGCTGCTTGCTCCCTTCTTAGGAACCAGAGCGCTTGGGCTGGAAGCAGTGCCAGGCTACAGTGCTCAAAGCCCTTGACCCCACAGCCAACGACTCCTGCATCCCGCCATTCTTCTGTCTAGAAGATTCCATAGCCTTCATGAACAGCACCACCAGCTGGAGATCATGTGTTCACACATATGAACCTGTGGGGGACAAAGTCACTCTGCTTGTTGAATGTTAGTGGGACCTCAGAGCAGGGCGACTGGGTGTTTGATGAGTATGTTAGTTACTTTTATGCCATGGTATAAGACTACCAGCGCAACTTGAGGGTGGCAGGATTTGCTGGGGGTTCCCATTTCAGGACTTTCCATCCATCATGGCGGGGGGGACACGGCCGAGGAACTCAGTTCATGGATTAGTGGAAATCTGTGGCAGAAGCTGTGCCCGCTGCATTTGAGCAGAAAACAGAGTGAGGCCGAATCCGGGTGCCATATTCAACCTTGGAAGGCTCACGCCTCCCTGGCGGCTTGCTGTGGTTAGCTAGACCTCCCCTTCCCGAAGGTCCCAGATCCTCCCAAAGTCGCTCCACCAGATGGAGGATCAGTGCGCAAAAGTGAGCCTGCGGGGGCATTTTAGACTCTCTCTCTCTATGAGAGTGGCCTTCAGTTAAAGCTGGGTGAAACATGAGTGCTCATAACAACACTATTTACGAGAGCCAGAGGGCTGGAAATAATCCCAGTGTCCACTCATCAGTGAACAATGATGCAAATTCTCTCTCTCTCTCTCTCTCTCTCTCTCTCTCTCCCCATCTCCCTCCCCTGCTTCTCTCATGAGGGAATATTAGTTAGCCTTTAAAAAGGAAGAAAAGAGCCATGGAAGTGGCCCTGTAGGTAAAGCACTTGTCAAGCCTGGCAACCTGAGTTTCATCCCTGGAACTCACATGGCGAAAGGAGAGCAGTGACTTTCACAGCTTCTCCTCTGAATTCTGCTCACACCTTATGGCACTCCAGCACCCCTAAACACACACACACACGCACATGCAAGTGCACGCACACAAATAAAGAAAAAGGAAGACTATCCTTTTCGTTACTTGGATGAGCCTTGGCGACATCGCACTCCCCTAAGGGAATCAAGCCATCTTGAAAAGGCAAATGCCCAGGGCTAGAGAGATGGTGCGCAGGTTGGGAGCGCATGCTGCCTTTGCAAAGGACTTGGGTTCGATCCCCCACACTCACAGAGTGGCTGACAACCATCTGTCGCCCCAGTTCTAGGGAGAGCCAACAGGTACACACGTGGTGCATATTCCTGCGTGCAGGCAGAACATTCATACACATAAAGTAAAAATAAGTCTTAAAATACATTTTGTTTTTTAAAGAAAAGGCAAATGCCACTTTAACAAGGTACCTAGAGAAGCTGGTTCTCCCAAAAGCATCAGAATGGCGCTTGCCAGGAGCTGAGGAAGAGGGAGGGTGGGATTCTGTGCACCGAGGGTGGAGCTACAGTTTGAGGACAAGGAAAGGGTTCAGAGGTGGAGGTGGTGGTGCTCTTGCAATGCCGTCGTTAGCAGAGCTGAACTGCCCACTTAAAAACACTCAAGCGGCGCATTTCTGTTGTTGTTGTTTTTATTTTTCAAGACAGGGTTTGTCTGTGCAGCCCTGGCTGTCCTGGAACTTTCTCTGTAGACCAGGCTGGCCTCGAACTCAGAGACTCGCCTGCCTCTGCCCCCCAAGTGCTGGGATTAAAGGCGTGCACCACCACCGCCAGGTAAAGGGGCACATTTTATACCATATGTATTTCACCCCAATAATAAAAGCCAAGTAAGGCTTCACCTGTTCCAGAAAAGAAATCGCCTCACTTCTTGGTTCTGTTGCAGGGTGCATCAGGAGCTCCTTTTCGACCTGGACCATGGGATTTTATCTTTTCCTTTATGACTCCACTTTATTACATGGTCATTACTCTAAGGAATTAAAGGACAGTTAAGCATAAGGAGAAAGCTAGCCACGTGCCCGTCCCGCGGCAGCAAGCGTTGCTAGTGCTCAGCACGCCTCCTTCCAGGCCTTTGCTAGCACTTTGCACGCCATTACACACTCGTCCATAGACATTTCTACCGTCTTGCATTCAGGCAGAAAATCAGGTCGTAGTATAAAAGAGTGATATGTAGCCTACTTTCCCTGCTAAATAATAAATATGCGAGCAGCTTCTACATCAGGCACAAGTCCGCATTATTGTTTTTAACAGCTGCTCAGCATCCCCCTGAGCATGTGGATGTAATGTCCTTATTTAACCAAGTCTCCAGCCAGAGACTCCAAAAAGTTCCAGGGTTTGTTGCTGTAAGCAAGCTGTGATGGATATAATAATACTGGCATCATTATTGTTTGCTAGGTAGCAGACCCCTCTTTGTATATAGCAGAGGCTGGCCTCAAATTCAATATGAAGTTCAGAGAGGCCTTGAGCTCATGACAATCCTCTTGCCTCAGCCTCCTGAGTGCTGAGATTGAAGGTTTGTGCCACCGGGCCTAACCCCATCTAGTGCTTAAGAAACCAAAATGGTAGCCGGGCGGTGGTGGCGCACGCCTTTAATCCCAGCACTCGGGAGGCAGAGGCAGGCAGATCTCTGTGAGTTCGAGACCAGCCTGGTCTACAAGAGCTAGTTCCAGGACAGGCTCCAAAACCACAGAGAAACCCTGTCTAGAAAAACAAACAAAAAAAAAAAAAAAAAGAAACCAAAATGGTGTCAAAAAGTCCTGGGCTGGTGGCTCCCTCTCAGGCTCCATTGATTAGTGCTTATTAGTGCAATTCTTGACTCTCATCGGAGAAAGGTTTTCATCCCCCTCCCCCACCAGTGGATGGAGGTCGATAGAGAGAACCACAGCTAGTCAGAACAGGAGAACGAGTAATTCTGGAGTCCCTGTCCCTAAATGCGATTGTCTGTGCTGCACCCACTCCCACTAAGGCTGGAGAACATCACTGAAGATTGGGTGGAAAGATTCTAAGAATGGAGGGACCAGGAAAACTCCTTCAAATTATTGTCTTCTGGACATGATAGGGAAGCTACACGCATGGACCCCCCCCCCCAACAGCCGTGATGCCCGCACATGGCTGAACCAGTCGCCATTCCATCACAGAGAGGGGGTAGGCTCACTTCTAGTTGAGAAGTTACATGCCCTCCAAAGTTGCTAGAAGAGGGAGACTCAGGCTTTTCTTTAGGGCGTGGCCCCTGGTAGGTGACCCTTACTCCAGTGGATAACCCTGCATATCCGGGCAGCACCTACTGGACTTAGTGAACTTAACACAAAGAGGGTTGGGTGTTGTGGGGAAACCACACACACCTTTTTTTTTTTCAGTTTTTTGAGACAGGGTTTCTCTGTGTTGCCTGACTGTTCTGGAACTCACGCTGTATACCAGGATGGCCTTGAACTCACAAAGATCCACCTGCCTCTGTGTCCTGAGTGCTGGGATTAAAGGTCCGGGCTACAGCCAGGTATGATGGAGGCAGAGGCAAGCAGATCTCTGTGTTCATGGCCAGTCTGATCTACAGAGTTCCAGGATAGCTTGGGCTACACAGAAAAAAAAAAACCTGTCTCAAAAACCAAAAGCTACAGAGAAACCCTGTCTTAAAAAACAAAACAAAACAAAAGCAAGTTCCTGAACTGACTGGGCATGCTCCTCTGCTGGGAGGGAAGCGCACCTCGCATAACTGAAGCCCAGAGCTTAATTCCCCAGCACTGTATAAAACTGGGTATGGTGGCGCATGCCCACAGTCCCAACGCTCAGGAAGGAGAAGGTCAAGAGTTCAAAGGCCAGCCTGGGCTACATAAAACCCTGGGGACTGTAGAGATGACTCGGCAGTTATGAGCACCGGCTGCCCTTGAAGAGAACCCGGGTTTAGTTCCCAGTGCACATTGTTGTTCACAGTGGTCTGTAACTCTGGTACCAAAGGATCTGACACCCTTGTCTGGCTTTCATGGGCACCAGGAACGCATTCGGAGCAGATACAAACCCACAGGCAAAACAATCATACACAGAAAATATAAATAAATAAATATTTTTTTAAAAAAAATGTTTGTGGACTTCTTAACAATGATACCGATTTCTCCCCTGGCCACTGACAGCCTTTGACCTGGGTGGGCACTGCCAGGCAGCAGCAGGCTGAGTCATCAGCTGCCCTCTGAACCCAAGAGAAGCACACTGTGTGCCTCACCTTGCCTTGGCAGCAGAGACCTAAGAGGTGAGGCGTCCAACCCTAAATTCTGAGCATCCTTATCGAAGGTTCTCAGATTTCGCCAGCCCGTTGCCTCTGTGTGCGCATGCCCTCTGGAACAGGAGCCGCGCACACAGGCCTGGGAAAAGAAGTCAGCATCGCTGTCTCGAAACCCCCCCCCCCCCCAAAAAAAAAGAAGTCAGCATCGGCTCCTGGAGACATTGGTTGACTTTACCATACGGGGCTTAGAAGAGGGCAGGAAATGCCAGCAGGCGGAGGGTGGCTGGGAAGGGTGAGCCCCAAGCTGAGAACCCTGGAAATGTGTCTCAGACTGTGTCCAAAGAAGCCAGGTTCTGCCACATGTCCTCAATGAGGCAATTAAAAGAGCCAAGTTAACAGAGGAAAACAGAGAAAGATTTCAATGTGGGCACACCTGGAAGAGGGGCAAAAGATCCAGTGACTCCATCACCCTCAACCCTAAGTCTATCTTCAACATCCTGAACTGAGGATAGGGCTTAAACAGAAAGCAAGAGATATGTATAATCAAACAGTTGGGCCAGGTGTGGGCCCCTGCCCACCACTGTCTCAGCTCCCAGTCCCCAGGGCCTCAACTGGTTTCTGTCCCAGCAGGAGACTCCTGGGGAAACTCTAATTTCTTGGGGTCTATTCTCTCAATCACTAGTCAGATAGCTAAAAGGGGTGAACCAGTGTCTCTTTAGGATGTATGAATCCTTTTATTTATTTATTTATTTTTAATTGAATTGTATTGGTGTTTTGCCGTGGTGTCGGGTCCCCTGGAACTGCAATTACGGACAGTTGTGAGCTGCCATATGGATGCTGGGAGTTGAACCCAGGTCCGCTGGAAGAGCAGTCAATGCTCTTAACCACTGAGCCATCTCTCCAGCCCCGGATGTATATATTCTTGCCAGGGATGCAGGCTCTGAGCATGTCACAAGGCCACCGTCACTGACTCCCAGTCGGGGAAGGAATGCCACTTTCCTACACCCGACCTTGGGCCCCTAACAAGGCAGAGAGGCCCCTCGTGGCTTCAGGTCCTGTGAACCTGAGAGCAGACTGGTAAGGTCTGAGGGGGGCAGGTGGGATTATGGACAGTGTCCGACTTTCCTGGGTACCACACAGGAGTTAAATCTCCCCACGCCCAGCCCCACATATGGCTGGAAGTCACATTTTAAAGATCCGTGTAGGAGTTTGCATGTATTCGAACTCTTATCTCCTAATTTACATTCTTTTTGCCTGCTTCTTCTGAGAGTTGGTTTTTCATCTTGTTCTTATTTCCTGACTTGAAAGCTGTCCTCTCTGGTTCTATTCTTCCGGTACCCTGGTAATTCAGCTTGCTACCTGGCTTATGAAATCTTAAAATTAATCAATGTCTCATTTTTGCCCCCAGAATGAAAAACTGCCTTAAACGCTGTAACTTCATTAGCCAGCCTCCAGCCGTGCGCTGGCGTGCCTGTGTTTTTTTAACTTTGCTCATTTTTTTTTAACCCTCGGAAGACATCGTTATAATTTTATATGTAGTCAATGACTAACATGAATTATTTAGAAAGATCTTCGTTTCCAAATAATGGTTCTTTTTGCAGTTACCGTTTCTTTATTAATTTATGATATAAACGCACTGCGGTCTGAAAACATCCTGTGTAATTTTAATGCTTTGAAACTTGCTCAGACTGAAGGTCCCACGACACATTGGGTTGTTGGGTTTCCGTGAGCGCTGGAAGGGAAAGGGAGTCTGCAGGTGCGCGCGTGCGCTGTAGGTGCCTCCTGGGTCAGGCCTGGGAACCGGGCATCTTCTGTGACTGCTTTTGTCTGTTGGTCCCAGTAATTACTGGAGCGCTGGGTTACAATCTCCTGGGATTGTGGTTTGTCTGCTTCTCTTTGTCATTCTGCTTTCCTCTTTTGACTATCCCTTCTGGAAAGTATGTTATTAAGTACACACAAGTTTAAGATTGCTGTATCTTCTGGAAAATTGAACTTTTTAACATTATAAAGTGACCTCATATATATATATATATATATATATATATATATACACACACAATATGCACATATGATATATGCGCATATATACATGTATATATGCTATACATGTATATATATATACAATATTTACACATATACAATACACACAATATATATGTATATAGATTGCCTTAAAAGCCACATCTTGCTGTGCGGGTATCCCTGTTTTTTAGCATTGGTTACGGTTCGAATGTTTCTCCCCACTAGAACTCATGTCAGACGATGAAAGCGGAACCACAATTTGAAAGATGTTTTATATTTATTTGTTTAATTATGTATGGGGAGGGGCTAATGCCATGGTTGGCATGTAGAGGTTGGAGGACCAATCAGAGTTCTCCTTCTGCCATGGGGGCTCAAGGATGGAACTGAGATCATCACACCCGAGAGCACCCACCCTCACCAGGTGAGGCACCTTAACCCCAGCCCCCGACCCCCAACCCCCGACTCCGGTACTGGGAACTGAAGGGTCCTCCACCCATGGCAGGCAATTGCTTTGCCCTAAGAGGCAGGCAGAGCCTTTGTGAGGCGCTTGGCCTCATGAGGGCACTACCCTCCTAAATGGGCAGAGGACAGAAGTAGTTTGTCTGTCTGTCTCTCTTGTTCTCTTTCCCCCTCTTTTCACTTCTTTGCCTTTCTGCCTTCTTCTATGTTAAGACACAACAAAGAAGCCCTTGCCAGATGCTCGCACTCTGACCTTGGGCTGCCCAGCCTATAGCACGGTTCTTTGCAGATTGATTACCCAGTCTCAGGTATATAGTCTTTACATTTGACTCAAATATTTATTTCAGCAACCTTGTTATTATTGTTGTCTGTACATTCACTGTTAGGTCCAAAAGAAACTCATGACCAAGTGGCTGTCTGCGGACCTATCAACATACCTTGTAAGCCTGCTGTTTCAGCCCTACTCTCCCTTTCCTGTCTTCCTCTCTCTGTCCCCTCTCTCTTGCCCTTCCCTCTTGGTCCCCTCTGCCCGCACTCTCTTGGTCTTCTCTCCCAGTCTGTGCCCCACCCCTGCTGGCCGTGTTCCGTCTACTGCTGTCCCCGCTCTGGACTCTTCCAGATGCCTCTGGTTGTACTCTCCCTCATCTCTACAATAAAACCCTTCCCCTCAGCCATACCTTGGAGTGGTCGCATCCTCAGTTTATACATCTGGTATGGAAACTCTCGGTTTCTACACTGGGCTCATTTAGAGCTGCTACTTGGGATCGTTTTCTAGCTGCCTGAAGTAAAATATTTAGAACATCTGGGATGTTTGAGTTTGCTGGTCGCCAACTGCTTCGGTCACCTCTTCTCTTGTTTTTCTCCTCCTTTCCTCTCCCCTCTCTCCTTCCCTCTTCTCCCTCGTTTTCTTTCTTGTTTTGGAAAGGGGATCCAGGGCCCTGTGGATGCCAGGCAATATCCTGCCTCAGTCTTACGTTTCAATTTTCATTTGTGTGAGCGTGTCACCTGCTCGGCTACTTTTATCTCAGCTACCCAATAAGCTGAGAGTGTGAAATGCCAGCTCAGGATTCTACACCAGCAAAAAAAAAGAATCCCCCAAGAATAAAGAAGACACATGGTCATTCCCCTGGGTTTCCCTCGGGGTTCTCTCACTCCAAACCTATTCACTAATAAGCCCCAAAATTTGTGAAATCAGGGGGAGAATAGGGGGGGCTATCCAATATCCATTTTCTTCCTACTTATCTTTTATTTTTCTTTATATTTATTCATTTTTGAGATAAGTCTCACCAAATAACTCTGGCTGTCCCGAATCTCACTCTGTAGACCAGACTGGCCTCGAACTCACAGAGATCCACCTGCCTCTGCCTCCTGAGTGCTAGGATCAAAGGTGTGCACCACCACACCCAGCCCTCAGTCATTTCTTACCCAAATTCTACCTTAGTTCAAACTACCATTGTCTCCCACTCAAACCACAGCAGCAGCTCCCGACTGGGCTCTATGTCTCCTTGTTTGTTTGTTTTGTGTGTGTCTGAGCACCCTCATGCTAATGCCGTGCTGCATGTGAAGGTCAGAGGCTAGCTGGTGGGGGTGGATTTCTCCCAGGCGCGTGTGTTCTGAGGACTGAACTCAGGTCTTCGGGCTTGGCAGCGAGTGCCTTTACCTGCTGAGCCGTCCACCCACCCTCTGTTTCGTTTCTTGCCACCCACACCCTATTTTCGGCTCAGCATCCTTTTTTAAATGTAGGAGAGATATTCTTTCTCGGCTCCAACCCTCCAAAGCCTTCTCACCACACAACAAAATGCAAATTCAGGGCCTGTGTGTGCAGAAGCCCCAGCTATTCCTGTCCTACACAGGTGCCTCTCCAGACACACCTGGGTCCTGTTCACCTCCCTCAGCTCATCTCAGGGCCTCCTCTAGAAACTTCCCCGCAACCCCCACCAAGGCCAGCTCCACTCTCCTCCTGCCTGGAATGTCCTTACGGGCTTCCAGCATCTCTGCCTCCTTCCCTTCATTCCTATGTCTGTTCAAGTGTTTGTTCATCCGGAAGGGCTTTCCCCACCTTTCGAAAGCAGGGCCCTGAGGTGAGATCTTGTGTGTACTCTGACAAATAAAGCTTGTCTGAAGATCAGAGGACGGAGCTAACCACTAGTTAACCAACCAGAGAGGTCTGGAGGGTTATATGGATAGATAGGAAGTGATATGGCTGGGCGGTGAGAAGAATATAAGGCAGGAGGAGACAGGCACTTGGTCCCTTTTTCGGCTGAGGAGTTAGCAAGGTAAGAGTTGGCTGTGGCTGACTCTCTGTCTTTCTGATATTTCAGCATTTACCCTGATATCTGACTTCGGGTTTTTACTATTAAGACCAATTAGAATCCATGCAGCAAGGAGTTCCACCACTCGCTGGTCCCTTCGGCACTTTAATTTTCTCTGTACGTTATGACCCCGTGACATTCATGTCTACGTTCTAGGCTCTAAGCTTCCTGAGGCCAAGAACCTTGTCTCATTCACCTCGTTTATCCGCAGTTCTAGAACACTTGCTGGCACAGGAGAGACTCTCAGCACATGCCTGTGGACTAAACCATCGTCCCTTGTGTGTATGCTTTACGGCGAGAACACAAGTGAAAACTATTTTAATACGCACATGGCTCAAGCCTCCGACTCCAGCAGCTTGCTGCTGTAGATTGGGTTTAATTCCCTGGTTGTATTAACACCCGATTTGGGTGATGACAAGTTCTTGGTTCTCCTAAGAGGGCTCCCCAGTTATCTCTGGGTCTCCACAGAGAAAGGCTCACAGGAGTGGCCCTGGGAATATGGGCAAGAGAGAGCTACTTGCTAAATCTGCAGGAATTCTGTGAGCTGGGTGTTACTCTGTGGTAGCTTGAAATTGGCCCCAGTGGGAATATTTACCTCATGGAAGTGAGCAAAAGCCGCAAAGCTGAGGAGTTTTGATTTTTTTTTTTTTTTAAAAACATTTTCTAACACAAGGATCTCCTAACTGGTTAGTAAAGATGATCCCCAGGTGGCCTCTGGGCTCCTCTGGCAGGGGCCCCAGTGAAGGCTCCTGGAGTCCCACCCCCACTGCCATCCTGAGAAGGCCAGTGTCCCTACCAAGGCTGCATGCCATAGCCTGTCAGCCAGGAAGGGCAAAGTTCAGGCCTGGCTCGTACAGAAACGGAGCAAGTAGGGGTCTAGAAAGATGGCTCAGTGGATAAGAGCACTGGCTGTCCTTCAGAGGACCTGGGTTCAACTCCCAGCACCCACACGGCAGCTCACTGGTGTCTGTAATTGCAACTCCGGGAGTTCCAGACACCTTCACACAGACACACATGCAAGCAAAAACACCAGCGCACATAACATAAAAAAGAAATAATTAAACAAAAGAAAGAGAGGAAGAAAGAGAGCAAGTGTCCAAAGTTCTGCTCGCCCTCTTGCCCTGCTCTCTACACTCGGGGAACATTTAGGGACTTAAAATTGCGAACAAAATTCTGCACTTGCATTGGCGCGATAGCGTGGATGTTAAAGTGTGTGTGGCACAAGTTGAGGACCCGGAGTTTGGGTCCCCAGAGCCCATGTAAGGCCAGGGTGGCAGAGAAAGGATCTCTCCAGAATGGGCTGGCAAGGCTAGCCATGCTACTGAGCTCTGGGTTTGACTCACTCTACCTTAGCGAATGAGGTGGAAGAGCAGGAAGGAGGAACGTTTCTTTTTCGTGTGTTGTTTTGTTTAGGAACAGCATCTTGAGGCTTGGCATTGTAGTTCAGTGATAGAGTGTTTGCCTGACATTGAGTAAGTGAGATCCCTGGGTTGCATGCCCAGAGTTACAAGTCACAGTTTGGGGGAGGGGATGGGGGGGCCATGGGGACAGGTAGATCTTGCGCTGCTCAGGGTGGCCTCACGCCCAAGCTTCAGTGATCATCCTTCCCTGGCCTTCCGAGCTAGAATTTATTTTCTGCAGAGCAAGTGTAGATTTATTAGAGAAAAGCCCAAGTCTAGCAAATGCTAGCTGTGTAAGCTTTGGTCTACTGAGACCGACGGGAAAGGCTGCCAAACACTGACCCCTCCCCAGGGAGGGAGGGTCAGGGCCACTCTCACACGCTATTTAGGTTTGCGCCAGAAAAAAAGAACATGTGGGTTCGGGTTTTGTGTGTCTCCCACTCTGTCTTCCCCCGCCTTGCTCCCGTGCCGCCCCTTCCCCCCGGGAGTGTGGCATTTATTAAACAGTGGGCATTTTTGATTTGGTCTAATCTGGTCTAATTGGAGTTACTTTGTGTTGGTGGAGAGGCTCTTCTTAGGAAGAGCTCTCCAGTGGCGTGGCTGCTTTGCTTCTCTGATCTTCAGGTTGAACCCTAATATCTGTCTCTGGGTTTTTATTATTCTTGCTACATGTGTGCATGTGTGTATATCGTGCAGCTTGATGTTGGCGTGTGGGTTCACGTGAGTTCGTGAAATGAAGACTCAGACACATTGAGAATGAGCTTAGCCACTGCGCTGCAGGGGGCTCAGCATTTTCCCTTCGCCTCTTGGCGTCTTTCTTATTTTCCTGTATTTACACTTTAGCTAGTAGATTTCCACTCCTCAAAACAAACTGATTGAAGCTTCCCACAATACAATGCCAGGTGCAAATATCTGATTCATGAGGTGCCATGGTTTTCTGGGTTTGCATAGGCTTTGTATCCATGGGAAACTCACAGTCAAGATTCACATCGGGGAACAAAAGGTATTTGTAACACAAAGAAAGGACAAGGGGCTGTGTGAAAACTTCAAGCCAGGCCAGGTATAACCCAGTGGGGTTTCATGGCTAGAGGAGGTTGCTTGCTATCCCTTTGGAACCAGGCCAGCAGGACGTTATACCACACGTGTGCAAGCATGTGTATGTGTGTGTGTGTGCACGCATGAACGCACGTGTGTGGGCCTGTGTGCAAACATGTGTGTATGTGCATGCACACACGTGTTACATGTGTGCAGACGCTCATCAGTGTTAACAGAGACTGCACTTTCGTGTCCCTGCCACCCAGACCTGAATAATCACACAGAAATTATATTAATTACAACACTGTTTGACTCAGACTCAGATGTATTACTAGCTAGCTCTTACATCTTAAATTAACCCATAATTCTTGTCTATGTTTAGCCATGTGGCTTGGTACCTTTTATCAGTGAGGCATTCTCATCTTGCTTCCTCGGCGTCTAGTTGGTGACTACTTCTCTGCCTTTCCTCTTCCCAGAATTCTTCTAGTCAGGTTGCCCCACCTATACTTCCTGCCTGGCTACTGACCAATCAGCGTTTTATTAAACCAATATGAGTGACAAATCTTTACAGAGTACAAAAGCGTTATCTCACAGCATATCAAGACCAAAAGAGGGTGTCAGGTCTCCTAGACCTGGAGTTACAGGTGGTTGTGAGGAACCCTACATGGGTGTGAAGAATTGAACCCAGGTCCTCTGGAAGAGCAGCAAGAGCCCTCTCTCTGGTTCCTTTGACTTTTATTTCTACAGGTTTATTGTTCTTTTTTTTTTTTTTTGGTTTTTCGAGACAGGGTTTCTCTGTGGTTTTGGAGCCTGTCCTGGAACTAGCTCTTGTAGACCAGGCTGGTCTCGAACTCACAGAGATCCGCCTACCTCTGCCTCCCAAGTGCTGGGATTAAAGGCGTGCGCCACCACCGCCCGGCTCAGGTTTATTGTTCAAATTCTCTTTAGAATCACTTAGCAAGCTTCTAAGTTATGGCCTTTGAGAATTCTGAATATGACATTTGTTTGAAGGAGCTAGATTATGATTCTATTTTGTTTGAGACAAGATCTTACCTGGTTGGCCTGGAATTCACTATGTAAACCAGGATATGCTTGAACTCACAGAGATCAGCCTGCCTCTGTCTCATGAGTGCTGGGATAAAAAGCATGCACCGACATGCCAAAATTTTGTTTTGTTTTTTGACACAGAACCTCACATAGCCCAGCCTGGCCTCAAATTCATTTTGTGACCATGGATGGCTTTGAACTTTTTTGGTGGGGGTGAGGGGCTGGGGGCCGGTTGAGCTAGGGTTTCTCTGTGTAGCCCTGTCTCTCCTAGAATTCACTTTGTAGACCAGGCTAACCTCGAACACAGAGACTTGCCCAACTCTGCTTCCCAAGAGCTGGGATTAAAGGCCTGTTGCCACCTCTGCCTGGCAAACTTGAACTTCTAATCTTCCTATCTCCACTTCCTAAATGCTAAGATTACAGTTCTGTGCCACACTCTGGTTTTATGTGGTGGTGCTGGGGATTGAACCCCGGTTTTTGTACCTGTTCAGCAAACACTCTACCAGCTGAGTGCTTGATTAAGTTTAAGTGCCAAGTTGGCTATCTCCAAGTCTTCATGTCCCTCCACGGAATTTTTCCCTATAAATGCTTTGCACATTGTAGTAAGTTTATTTACTTTTTTATAAACACATTTTTTGTTTGTTTCTGTGTATATAGGTATTTTGTCTGCATGCATCTCTATGCACCACACCTGTGCTGAAGGAGGCAGAGGATGGGGCCAGATCTCTAGTACCAGAGTTAGATAGTCATGTGCTGCCTGCCATGTAAGTGCTGGGAATCGAACCTGGGATTCCCTAAAACAGCAGCCAGTGCTCCTAACAGTTGAGGCATCTCTCCAGCCCACTTTTTTTTTTTTACTTCCTTTATGCCTTTAAGATACTGTGAATGGACTCGTTCTGTCTCATATTTTCTAAGTACTTTTTATTGTTTGATTGGAATACTATTGATTTTTGTATATTTATTTTGAAATTGGCCAAGTTCCTGGACCCAGTTAATATAGTTAATGGATTTCTGGGAGGGATTTCTAGATATTTAATCATACCAACTTTAAATAATGATTACGTTGCCTCCTCTTTTCTAATATTTATCTCTCTTTTCATGTATTTCTCTAATTAAATTAACTAGGACTTCTGAAACAATGTTAATTAAGAGCTGCGGTATGGAGAGGGCAGGAGTATCATGTATTTGAGGTCAGTTTGGACGATGAAATGAGATTTTGTTTTTAGAAAAGCTACTGTAAGCGCTCGCTCTTTCTTTCTTTTTCTCTTTTTGGTTTTTCAAGACAGGGTTTCTCTGTGTATCTTTACTGTTCTGGAACTAGCTTTGTAGACCAGGCTGGCCTTGAACTCACAGAACTCCGCCTGCCTCTGCCTCCCTAGTGCTGGGATTAAAGGCCTGGTATAGGCATTGTTGATTGTTTTTCACCTAGAAGAACTATTTGTATAGTATTTATATAGTTTTATACACACACACGTACACATACATACACATACATATATACATATACACATACACACTGTGCACACACACATATATATACATATACATACATACAGGCATATACAGATATATATATATATAGATGCATATAAATACCACTTGATGCAGATGCTTACAGCTACCTTGGTATGTTAGAAACTGTGCATTGTAGGTGTAAGTCACAAACAATGCCACACTAGTTTGGAATTATGATTAATAGGGTGGTATTTATTTAAAGGGGAAAAAACTTATAGATAACCGTCCCAGACAACAGCCCTCTGTGCAATCAGGAAGGAGTCTAGTGGCCGGAAATGGAGCAGGAAGCGAAGACAGCGAGAAGGGAAGTAGCCGCTTTTTTAAAGGGAGAGAGACCACGCCCCAGTGGGCTGGTATCTCAGCGGCTATAGGCTGGAGGAGTGGAAGGACCTCCTGCAACAGTGCATCATGGTGCATGCCTGTAAACCAAGCAATCTGGGATGTAGTCACAAGAAGACCAGAATCTCAGGTTCATCCTCCACACAGAAGCCCAGAATCTCAGGGTCATCCTCCACACAGAAGCCCAGAATCTCAGGGTCATCCTCCGCATAGAAGACCAGAATCTCAGGGTCATCCTCCACACAGTGGAGGCCAGAATCTCAGGGTCATCCTCCACACAGAAGACCAGAATCTCAGGGTCATCCTCCACACAGTGGAGGCCAGAATCTCAGGGTCATCCTCCACACAGTGGAGGCCAGAATCTCAGGGTCATCCTCCACACAGTGGAGACCAGAATCTCAGGGTCATCCTCCACACAGTGGAGGCCAGAATCTCAGGGTCATTCTCCACATAGAAAACCAGAATCTTAGGGTCATCCTCCACACAGTGGAGACCAGAATCTCAGGGTCATCCTCTACACAGTGGAGGCCAGCCTGAACTAGAGATCCTGATTCATCAGACTCAGGGTCAATGAGGGCAGGTGGGACACCTCGTGGGGAAGTTGCCAACTGGCAAGCCTGAAGACTTACTTTGATCCCCAGGACCCTGGTCGAAGAAGAGGACCAATCCCCGCCCACCCCCCCGCAAGTTGTCCTCCACAAATCACACACACACACACACACACACACACACACAATAAATAAATAAATAAATAAATAAATACTTAGTGTAATAATTAAAATAGGTCTGGCAGGATGGTTCAGTGGGCAAAGGTGCTTGATGTTAATTAAGCCTGATGACCTACGGTTGACCCCTGGCACCCACAGGTGGAAGAGAGAACTGATTTCTGTGCTTTGATCCCTGTAGGGCAGGCCTGTCCACACACACAAATAAGTATATGTAAAAACATTTTAATGTATAATTTAAAAGTGTCATTTTTATTTTGGTAAGATTTTAGAAGCTTAGGGCTATTATATTTATCAAATATATATTTATTATCTTTATATAATGGTTTTCTTTTTCAAATCATAAATCAAATAGATTATATCAATAGATTTTCTAATATTGATCTATGTTTTTATTCTTGTAATGCATGCCACTTGGCCTTGGTATATTTTTCTCTTAAACCATTACTGTAGTCTACTTTCTAGAATAAATTATATTAATCGATTTATTAATATTGAACCATCCTAACATTCCTATAAGCGATACCTCTTGATCTGTGTATTTCTCTTCTCATACATTGAGGCTGTCCTGCTAATATTTTGTATGAATGTGGTCTATAAAATCATTTGTACAAGAAACCTCACATTCTCCTGTGGTTCTATCAAGGAGTTTTGCACCAATATAAACTAATATAAGAATGGATGATTGGCCGGGCGTTGATGATGCACGCCTTTAATCCCAGCACTCGGGAGGCAGAGGCAGTTCAATCTCTGTGAGTTCGAGGCCAGAGCAAGTGCCAGGACAGCCAGGGCTACACAGAGAAACCCTCTCTCGAAAAGCCAAAAAACAAAAATTATTTTCATTATGGGCATTGGTGTTTTGCCTGCATGTATGTCTGTGTCAGAACTTGGAGTTACAGACAATTGTGAACTGCCGTGGTCCTCTGAGGTGCAGTCAGTGCTCTTGACCGCTGAGCCGTCTCCCCAGTCCAGAAGTTTTTTGACTTCGTTTTCGTTTTCAAGACAAACCCTGTCTGTCTGTTTGGAACTCATTCTGTAGACTAGGCTGGCCTCAGATCTGCCTGCATGTTTTGCTTTGTTTTGTTGTTGTTGTTTTGAGAGAGGGTTTCCCTTTGTAACAGCTCTGGCTGGGATTAAAGGCATGCATGAGCCACCACCTCCTAGAGACACGGTCTTTCTAAACTGCATTAAAAATGCTCTTTCTTCTTTTTTCCTTTTTTTTTTTTTTCTGTTCTCTAGTGTAGTTGTCCGTGCTAACTGATGAAACTATCCAAAATGTAGGCTGTGTTATTCTCATCTAGCATCTGAACAGGATGAGACCCACAGCTATCACTGTGGAGCCTGGGAGGTGAACTTTGCTTCTGAGGGGCAAGGCAGCTAAACTGGCTGGGTGGTTGTCTTAGCTATCTGTGCTGTGCTAACAATACACTCGTCAGGTGTGGTGTCACGTGGGAGGCCGAGGAAAGGAGGAAGGAGGACCTGGAGTTCAAGGTCAGCCTGGCCTCTCTGAGATCCTGTTTCCAGAAGCGCAGCTGCCGCTGCCGTGGGTGTGTGGTTGACAGCCTGTTTCATTTCTAATCTACATTCGTACAGGATAGGAGGAGGAAAGGTCAGAGGGCTAGCTAGTTGATGAGATGCTGTGCCTATTGTGGAGTGCAGTGGGCTCACAACTCGGTCACCTTCAGCTTCACCTCTTCAAACCATTGCCTTGAGGTTTCGGTTCACACACACACACATAGTCAAACCACACCAGTGGTTCAGTAGGGCTGTAGGAACAGGTTAACCTGGCAGGCGAGCTGGTATGGGACATGGAACTATCAGGGAGCCTCCTGGAGTTCTCAGGAGTATCTCACAAGGTGGTGTGGAAAGGAAGAACAGGAATGTCTGGCCCATAGCGAATGCTAGAGAGACAGGCTTTGAGAACCAGTAGGGTACCAAGAGGCAGGTTAGTCAAGCGGGCATGAAGAAAAAAGAAAGACAGCCCCCGCAGTTCTCTTTCCAGGGGAAGGAAAGCCTTAGAACTCTTCTCTGCTTGTGGCGGTACCTTTGTATGCCATCTAGATCCCGCACCCCTTGTCAGGCTAGAGATATGTGGGCCCCAAAGTCAGCTCTCTGCTTACCAACTCAGATTTGCCTAAACCTGGGTCCTACACAAATCCCCTGGCCTGAGGCTGTATTGGAAGATTCGCTCAGCAGGGAGTCGGGGAAATTCCTGTTTACACTGGTTTGTCTGTAATAATGTAAAAGTGGTTGTGAATGTTGAGAGGTTGGATAAAGCAGAACCTATGGGGAGAAACTGGACTCTCTGGATTCGTAAGGTTCTCACAATGTAGCTCTGATTGACCTGGAACTCGCTCTGTAGACCAGGTTGGCCTCAAATTCAGACAGATCAACCTGTCTCTGCTGGGATTAAAGACATGTAATGCCATACCCAGCCTTTTATCTAAATTCTTAAGTTACAAATTTAGTTCATTTTATTTTTAGCATTTTTTTACAGTGAAATAATTTGAAGATGTAAATTAACTTCTGAATACTGATCATGCCTATAGATTCTATAGGTTTTATATTATAAAGCATTTCCATTTTAATTAATGTGGTTATTTAAATTTCTTATATGTTTTCCTTTAAAAAATATCTTTAAATGGGGGAAGCTAAGGCAGTTCTCCACTACCACAAATCATCTGTTTGAATTTCCCAAATTTGAAGAAATTCAAGGGATCAGGGCAGCCTGAGTGCCTTGGATAAGCCTCACTCTGGGAAAACCACCTTCTTGAAAGTGATATCGCCTTTGCTGCCACAGTGAGCTGGGCCCTCAGCTTCGTTCTAAATCAAGACCCTCTCCCTCCGGCGTGCCCATTGGCCAGTCTGATCTGGGTGCCTCTGGACTGAGACTCCTCTGCTCAGATGGCTCTAGGCTCTATCAGGTCTTCAGCTAAAACTGAGTAGGCACCAAGGTCAGCTTTGAACACCTGATTTCCTTGCCTTTGCATCCCAAGTGCTGGGACTACAGGCATGTGCCACTACACCCAACTTTTCACTGTGAACTGTAGAAAGAGCTGACCCTTCTTAACGAGTATGTGACTATTTGTGTGGTTATCTGTTCACTTCCTCCCCACACTGAGCTCTTGGACAAAAGGATCATGTCTGTCTTTTTCACTATTATGCTTTTGGGAAATAAACAAGTGCCTGACACTTAGTAGGTATATGATATGTGTTTATTGAATGAATGGCTAAAAATGGTTGTTGTTGTAAATGTAAAATAGAGCAACTCACTTGAGGGGGGAGGACTTAAAATGTCCTAGAAGAGAGAGACAGTGTTATGCATTTTCCCTTTGACCCAGTAACCCTACTTCCAGTGTTCTCAACTGAAGGGTCATTGGGAAAACAATACCAGAATGACTTCCACATGAGGTTGCTTGTTCTGAATTATTTGAAACAGCAAAACACTGCAATAATCTAAATGCCCACCATTAGAGTATTACCTGAGCAAACTGGAGTCTGTTCACACGATGGAATGCATTGAAAAGAGGCACGGAGGGTGCAGTGCAATGCTATGGCTTCCAGGATGTTCTGGGAAGTGAAGAGCACAGCCTGCAGGGCTGAACACACAGCGCGGTGTCCTATAAAACAGCAGGGTCAAAGAATGCCAGCCTCCACCACTGTGACAAAGTAGCTGGGGCAAAAAATACTTAAAGGAAAGAAAGATTTGTTTTGGCTCAGAGATTCCAACCCATGGTTGCTGGCCCTGTTGCCTAAAGCCTCTCATGAGGCGGGACACTACCATAGAGCCTGTAGCGCCTGTGATGAGGCGGGACATTACTGTAGAGCATGTAGAGCCTGTGACGAGGCAGGACATTACAGCCGAACGTGTATGTGAAGCGTACAGTTGCTTGCCTTGTGGGGACCTGTAAACTGAGAGAAGAAATGTAGGCGGGTTTTTCTGTCCCACCAGCTCACTCCCAAATACCCACACAGAGAATTAATCCTGATTGTAAATGCGCTGCTGGTGGTGTAGGCTTATTACTAACTAGCTCTTACAACTTTAATTGACCATATCTCTTTCTTTGTTCTACCGTATGGCTTGGCACCTTATCTCAGTGTGGCACACTTCTCTCCTTTGTCTGTCTTGCTCAGAGACTCCTCAGACTCCACCCTTCTTCTCCCCAAGGTCTGGCTCTCCTGCCCAATCTCTTCCTGCCCAGCTATAGGCCAATCAGCACTTTATTAACCAGTGAGAACAATACATGTTTGCAGTATACAGAGATTGTTCCACATCAAGGAAAGACCAGGGTTCCAATATCCCCAATAACCTAACTTCCTTCCTGTAGACTCCACCTCCAGATGGTCTCACATGCCCTGTGCCATCAGCTGGACACCAAGCCTTTAAAACATCAGCCTGTGAGGAACGTTTGCAACCCAAAGCAGAGGGCTATATCTGTGTACACAAACGGTTTATATTCGCAAGAAAAAGGCCCTGTCAGGATAAACAACTGAGCAGAAAGCCATAAAAAGGATTGGTTATAAGAGAAGGAGCCGGGTGGCAGAGAGTGATGGAAAATGGAACTCTCTAGATACTTTTATGTGGTTTTGACTTTGGAATCATATAAATATTTAATAGATTCAAAATAACATTAAATCAAAAGGGAAGGAGGGGGAAAAAGCAGCCTCTATGGTCTGAAGACACTCTGAAGGGAAGACCTTCAGTGTACAGAGAGCGGGTGATGTAATCACCCGGTGCAAATGGCCGACGCGAGTGGCTTTACCTCATACGTCCTTAAAGGAACGTTTCCGAAGAGAAAAAGAGCTCCAGAGGAGTCTTAAAACTTTGTTTGAAATTCTTACTGTAAGAGAAAAAATATAGTGTCGCTATTTTTGAAATTTTTATAAAAAAAAATCACAGGGTAATATAAATAAGTAATTATGCTAATACTGAAATCTGAGCTCGTCAGTGTGCAAGAAAGGAGATTTGGGGAAAGATCAAAGAGACTAAATCAAACCCTGAAATGTTATATTTGACTTGGAGGGACCAGCAGGCACGCACCATCTTTTGGCTTTCCTGTTTGAAAGTGCATGGATTTTCTGTCTCCCACCCACAACCTTGAGAAACAGTAAAAATCCAGTCATTGG
Source organism: Microtus oregoni (assembly GCF_018167655.1). NCBI lineage: Eukaryota > Metazoa > Chordata > Mammalia > Rodentia > Cricetidae > Microtus > Microtus oregoni. The sequence goes on along the minus strand of NW_024543064.1, from coordinate 23,020,904 downwards.
GCACAGCCTGGGTCAGAATGTTCTCCAAACATCAGGAACCAGGGCTCCTTGGAGGAATGCCTGAGTCCAGGGCTGGGCCAGGAGATAAGCTGTGGAAGCTCACTGGTCAAGGTTGGCAGAGCCACTTGGAAAGGGCAAAGGACCTAAGGGAGGGGATGCCCACTGGGGAGGACAGAGGACCTAAGGGAGGGGATGCCCACTGGGAAGGACAGAGGACCTAAGGGAAGGGATGCCCGCTGGGGAGGACAGAGGACCTAAGGGAGGGGATGCCCACTGGGGAGGACAAAGGACCTAAGGGAGGGGATTCCCGCTGGGGAGGACAGAGGACCTAAGGGAGGGGATGCCCACTGGGGAGGACAGAGGACCTAAGGGAGGGGATTCCCGCTGGGGAGGACAGAGGACCTAAGGGAGGGGATTCCCGCTGGGGAGGACAGAGGACCTAAGGGAGGGGATTCCCGCTGGGGAGGACAGAGGACCTAAGGGAGGGGATGCCCACTGGGGGGGACAGAGGACCTAAGGGAGGGGATTCCCGCTGGGGAGGACAGAGGACCTAAGGGAGGGGATGCCCACTGGGGAAGATGAAAATGTTAAGTCCATTGAACTACACTGAACATGTAAGTACTCATCTATTCTGGTTTTATTAGCTCCTTCTGAGTCACTGTGACGAAATTCTTGCTAGAAACAGTTTATGAAAGGAAAGATTTATTTAGACTCATTGTTTTAGAAGGTTACAGTCCATCATTACAAAAAAGCCAGAGAGGAACGGCTGAGCCCATGTGGCGGGAAATGGTGCTGCGCCTAAACACACCCCTGCTGACCGGAAAGCAGAGTAGATCAAAGCCAAAGTTGGCCTCTAACCTTCAAAGGCCTGGTCCTGGTGGCCTCCTCCTCCTCGTTCTAAAGACTTATTGTTACTATGATCATTAGCATTATTCTTACCATCGCATGTGTGATGTGTTTGTGCATATGTGTGTGAAGGTCGGAGGTCAGTTTTCTCTTTCCACTGTCACTTGGTGTACTGGTTAGTTTTTGTCAGCTTCCCACACACTAAAGTCATACGAGAAGGGATGCCTGTGGACAAGTCTATGGGGCGTGTTCTTAGCTGATGATTGATGTGGACAGCTCAGCTCACCACGGTGGGTAGTGCCACACCTGGGCGGGTGGTCCTGGGCAGGTGGTCTCGGGTTGTGTCGAACGCAGTCTGAGCAAGCTATGGAGAGCCAGCCAGTAATTATCATTCCTCCTATGGTTCCTGCACTGACTTCCATCAGTGATCAACTGTGATTGGAGCATGGGAGCCAGATTAACCCTTTCCTCTCCGGTTTCTTTTGATCATGATGGTTATCACAGCCACAGAAAGCAGACCGGGATGCTCACTGGGCTCCAGGGACTGAACTCGGCTTGTCAGGTTTGCCTGGCAAGTGCTCTAGAACATGAGGCTCTCTTGCCAGCTCCTCCTCTTCTTTGAGTGAGTTCATGCGTGAGACGGTTCATGGCGGGTGGGGTACACACGATGGGTGGATGTGGGCATGTAAAGCCAATGTCATTGCTTAGGGGCCATCCAGCTTGTTTAGTGAGACAAGTTCTCTCATGGACCTGGGGCTTTCCGGTTACTCCAGGAGGCTGGCTGGCTGGCTGGCCGAGGCCAGCTGTCCCTGCCTCCTCAGCACGGGGATTACACGTATGTGTCACCGTCCCAGACTTTTGTACATGGATTCTGGGAACTGAACTTGGCCCTCATGCTTGCAAGGGAAGCCATCTCTCTAGGCCTTTAGTGACATATTTCTATCTGTTAGGCCTCACCTTCTAAAAACTCCACTGCCTCCCAACGTTGAGCCACCAGCCAGGAAGCAAGCAGCCAGAACAGGAGCCTTGGGGGACAGTTCAGATTCAAATCAGAACAATATTGATAGAAACATGGGGGGTGAGTGCCTCAAACCCATCAAATGTCATTATAAATACCACTGGAAGTAACTAGGGCATAGTTCCTCATCTTGAGAATTAGCTATGAGGAAAGAAAGAATCAGGCCTTTAGTCTGTCATTCCTTTACTAGTGCACCTCAACTTGAAAGTTCTGGCTTATGAGGGAAAGATATATATATATATATATCTCCCAGCTAATAAAAGCAGAAGGATTGATAGGACTAGAAAACCACTTTTTTATATCCTTTAATAAAATAATTGATTCAGGCAATAATCGCTGATGGATGGGGTGATTAATCAGAGAGGTTGGTAAGCTGTGTCCTCTGATTGCATGGACATCTGAGAACTCTGTGTGTCCCTTGAGGTGCTGTGACACACAACGCCCCACCTGTAAAGTGTTTTCCAAACCAGAGACCCTAGGGAGGGGATCTGGGTCCGAGCTGCTTATTGGAGAGAAGCTCCTAAGGCTGAAGGAGAGGGATGGTGAAGCCAGGGAGGACGAAAGCCAACGAAAGAATTACCAGGGTTGGGCGGCTCAGTCGTGAAGGGCTCGCTAACGAGCGGGAGGCTCTGGGTTCAGATCGCAGCACACATGTAAATCCTGGTGCAATGGGGTATACCTGTAATCACACCACAGCAGAGGCGGAGACAGGGGACCCCAGGACCTCACCAGCAGTCAACCTAGCTACATGGGTAAGCTTTAGGTTTGGTGAGAGACTGTGAGGGCAAATGAGGAAGACATCCCACATTGACCTCTGGTTCTACATGCTCTCACATGTATACACGCACACACAAACATGGATACACACACACACAAGTTTTAAAAAATTAACTGTGGAGTGGGTCACACTCAGGCAACTGGAGCTCAGACTACAGAACATTCCAGAAGCTTCCCCTAGAGAATTAAGGAGGCTGGGGATTTATCCTCTGGTTCCCACTCTGTCCTTCTCTAAGTGTCCTCCACGGACGCTAACCTCCTAGTATTTCCCAGGACCAGAGAATTCCCCCGAGTGGCAGGTTCAGAACACACTAGTGACCTCCAGGACTGGTCAAGGACATGTGGCCAGGCAGTGCCACCACCGCTATGGGGCCGAACCTCAGGCTGAACCTCTAGTTACTGGAAAAACAGGGGGGAGGGAGGAATAATGCGAAGGGCACCATGAATAATGCAGTAGATGCGTTCTGACAGGGGCATCTTACAGCACACAGGATCCTCCAACAGGGTGTTCTCTGAGCTCTTCCCACCCAGAGTCCCTGGACTGGATCACAATGGATGACTCCAGTTCAGGCCTCTACTTCCTGGATTTCCAAACTGCGCCTACTCAGGGTTGAGTGGCTTCCCGGGCTTTAAGAAGAGCTGAGGACGTGATCAAAGTGGAGCTCAGGCAAGGGGCAAGCGATGGATTCCCCAGCATCTGCAGTGTCTGGACAGAGTTCCACCCATGTGGGTTTGAAACTCAGTTACTACAGCCAGGTGCAGCACCTGTCTCCCTGAACACCAGAGGGCCCTCACTAAACACAAGCACTCCTCCCTCCCTCCCTCCCTCCCTCCCTCCCTCCCTTCCTCTCTCCCTCCCTCCCTCCTCTCGTCCTTTCTTCCCCCCTCCCTCCTTCCTTTCTTCCTTTTTGTTTTTTAAGACAGGGTTTCTCTATGTAGCCCTGACTGTCCTGGAATTAGCTCTGAGACCAGGCTGCCTCACACTCACAGAGATCCTCCTGCCTCTGCCTCTTGAGTGCTTGGATTAAAGGCGTGGGCGACCACGACTGGCTCATAACTGATGTTTGTATTTTTTTCTTTTAATATCAAGTTTTCCTTTCATTTCTTATGCTCATTTTTCTATTGGGTTGAGGATCTTTTTGTTGATTAGTAGGGGCTTTTTCTAAGTTGTGGAGCTATTTAACCAGGATAGATTTTACCAGGATCTACCCTGTTGCACCTAGGTCCAGGCTCTGGGGAGATTTTCACTTCAGTACTAGAGCTTCTTCTGTGGGTATCAACAACTCTGCTCTCTGCTCAGGGAGGCTGAGTGTTCACAGGCAGATGGGCCCCTCAGAAAAGCCTGAGCAGGTAGGTATTGCTCCGCAGATAGTGAAGGGCTCAGTGGTTAGTGTGGCTCTCCCGACAAGGTGGCCACAGCCACAGCAGGTAAGCCGGAAGTGGGAGGAGGGATGGCCAGGATCCCAGAAGTTCCAGAAGCTCCTGGAGGGGGTTTAGCGACCTCTGAGCACTGCTGGCCCCACTTTGAAGTCCTGCAGTGCCGACTCCCTCCTCCCACATCCCTTGACCTCTCTCTGCCAAGGTCGCTGTTCTCACCCACTTCCCTTTTCTCTCCCTGCCCAGTGCCCCACGCACTTTCTTCCCCAGGGGCACACAGCCCGGGTCTTCTCAAGTGCTGGCCAATCTCTAGTTAAGGCATACATTTATCTCCAGCTTTCCCTGGGGCCTTCCCTTTTGATTTCAAGAACATTTTCTTCTCTCAGCCAAAGCAGTCCTTCCGAATCAAAGGCTTCGCCTCTCTCAGGCGCGGTTTCTGATGTGGGCTTCAGTGGACTGGCTGGGAAGTTACCGAAACAATGACAGGGGAACACTGGCTGTTTCTCTCTCTCTCTTTTTTATCATCTCTCTGTGAAAGCTCTAATTCTCCTTGAGGTAAAGGGGAGCCTCTGACTGACGTGAGGAAGCGGGGAAAATGAAAGCCAAATTATTATTATTTCCAGTTGTGTTCTTGCAGCTTCCCGAATGTCTGTGGCGGGCTCGTGTTCCCAACACGTTTGTCATCTTTTAACGATATTCACAGACACCTCTGTCATTTGCAAGTGAACCATTTTTATGTAGTCAAATCTAGATGTGTTTCATATTTTTCTTCTAATGCTTTTTTTTTTCTGGGGTTTTGTTTTTTACGTTAGATTCTTCATATCAAAGGGACTTTGTATGGGTGTGGAACATGAACTAGAGTTCAGATTTTGTACTTGTCAAATTGTAGGGGCCATTTATCCTCATGTTTATTAAACAATATCTTCGCCAAGGGGTTGAAATCCTGCACTTTCAGAACATAGATGGATAGATGGAGTTCGTCTTATTTTATAAATTATTTTTATTTATGGCTTGACCAGTCCCTCATTTTCCCGTGTGTGTGTGTGTGTGTGTGTGTGTGCGCGCGCGTGTGTGTGTGTGTGTGTGTGTGTGTGTGTGAGGTCACTGTTCTCTGCTTTATCTCTGCTTTATTTCCTCCACACAGTCTCTCACACTTCTTTGAGGCAATCTCTCCCTGAGGCTAAACTTCACTTTTTTTTTTTTTTTACTTCCAGCTAGGCTAGCTGGACAGCTATTCCCAGCTATCCTCCTGTCTCTGACACTCCCAGCCGCTGGGGTTATAGGCACACGTGGCCACTCCCACTTCTTTGTGCACGTGTGAGATCCTGACTCAAATCTTCATGCTTTTATAGCGGGCACTCTTACCCACTGCTGACCCATCTCTCCATCCCCAACTCATTTGCGCTCAAAAAAATATGTTTTTGTTTTTGAGACGGATTTCTTCATAGAGCCGTGGATTACCTGGAACTCACCGTGTAGAGCTGGCTGGCCTGGAACTCACAGAGATCGACCTGCTTCTGCCTCTGAGTCATTCATTTAGCTTCTTCCTCTGTGGGGCATGGCGGCGCACGCCTGCAGTCCTACCACTCTGGAAGCCGGAGTGAGAGGTGTGCTGAAGAATCTGAGTCAGGCGCATATAATGGGGGCTACTTAGTGAGTTTGAGTCCAGTCTGGATTATGTGGCAAACCCTATGTCAAAAACCACAAAAATAGGCTGGGGCGATTACTCAGTGGGTAAGGGCACTTGTGTGAGGACTGGAGTTCAAACCCTCAGAACCCTCCTAGTCACTTTCTGCTGCTCGGGAGGAAAGGGTTTGTTAGACTCATGTGTCCCTGTCACAGACCTTATGTGGCATGTCTTTCTGTACACTGTGAATGTGTTGCTCTCATTGGTTGATAAATAAAGCTGCTTTGGCCTGTGGCAAGTCAGGATAGAGCCAGGTGGGAAATCCAAGCAGATACAGGAGAAGAAGGGCAGAGCCTGGGAGATGCCAGCAGCTGACCAAAGGGCAACATGCCAGAGCACCACTGGTAAGCTGAGGGCCACATGGAGATACATAGATTCATAGAAATGGGTAAATTTAAGTGTAAGAGCTAGCTAATAATAAGCCTGAGCCACTGATCCAGCATTTATAAGTAATATTAAACCTCTTATTTGGGAACTGGTGGGCAGGAGAGAAATGCCCAGTTACACAGTCCACATCTGAGCTAAGACAGGAACTCAAGGCAGGAACCTGGAGGCAGAAGCTGAAGCAGAGACCATGGAGGGGTGCTGCTTACGAGCTTGCTCCCATGGCTTGCTCAGCCTTCTTTCTTGTAGATCTCAGGTTGGCCTGCCCAGGAGTGGTGCTGCCCACAGTGGGCTGGTCTCTCCCACTTCAATCAGTCATCAAGGAAACGCCCTAGACGTACCTACAGGCCAAGCGGATGGAGGAGATTCTTCCTTCTCAGTTCCCTCTTCCCAGGTGACCCTAGTTAGTGTCAAGTTGGTGAAAGGGACCAGCATGCCATCTGTAGTGTGTGACACATGCCTAGAGCCAGACGGAGATGCTCAAGGGCAGCTAGCCCCTGTGCACAGCCACAAGACAACCGTCGAACAAAGTGGGAGGTGAGGTCACCCTTTAACCTCCACGTGTGCCCGCACTCACACCCAAAAGTGCATACAAACACACGGACATACATTCGACATACAAAATTAAATAAAAAAGCACACAAAATAATTGTTTTCTTTCTTGCAGGAGGAGTGTGGAACGGGAGTCAGTATTTAATAGGCATAGCGTTTTCATTTGGTTCTGGAGACGATGGTGCTGATGACCGGCCCCAAGGCATCTGGAATATGCTGAATGATACTGAGTCACACAATTAAAAAGGTTAAAATGTGAATGTTATGTGTGTTTTTCTATAACAGAGCACTGTATTTTTAAATTTTATTTTTTTATTTTTTACATACCAATCCCAATTCCCTCTTCCTTCTCTCCTCCCATTCTCCCTCTTCTCTCCCCGCCTGCTCCCCCATCCCCAGTCCTCAGAGAGGGTAAGGCCTCCCCTGGGAAGTTAACTAAGTCTGTCCCATCACCTTGTTGAGGCAGAGCCAACTCCTCCCCGGCACACACCCAAGCCTAGGCTGAGCAAGGAATCTCTCCATAGAGAATGGGCTCCACAGGTCAGTTCATGCATTAGAGTTAGATCCTGGTCCCACTGCCGGTGGCCCCATATACTGCCCAATCCACACTATTGTCACCTGTATTCAGGGGACCTACTTCGGTCCTAGGAGGTCACCAGTTGTCAGTCCTGAGTCAGTGATCTCCCACCAGCTCGGGTCAGCTGACTGTGTGGGTTTCCCCATCATGGTCTCAACCCTTTGTTCATATGATCTCTCCTCCCTCAGAATACTGTATATTTTTCTGGTGTGTTTTATTCTTGTATATTTTTTTTTCCCTTACAGATTAACTTGAGAATCAGCTTGTCCTGTTCTATTAAAAGTCCCCTTTGATATCTTTACTGCAGTTACATCAAGTTTATAGATTGCTTTGGGGAGAGCTGACGTTTTTATGGCCCTGAACCTTCCCCAAGGTGGAGCGCCTCCCATTGACTGGGATCTCTCTTTATGCCCTTCGGTAAAGCTGCGCAGTTTTTTCCCTATCAGCATGTCCTTAGCTATGTGACAGTGTTAGTTGTTTCTGTGATTAGAATCTTGGGTACAGCGCAGGGCCCCTTTCTCCAGTGGCTCCAGCCCAGCCCGGGGACGCAGGGCTGACTCCGCTAGCACCTGGAACAGGAAGCTCACTCTGCTGGAGACATTTCACCAGGGCCTCCATGAAGTCAGCAGGGGGGTCTGTGACAGTGTCATGACAAAGGGACAGTGGGGTTGGGCTCAGCGGGAAAGGAGCTGGCAAGGTTCAGCGGAGGGGCGTTCTGGAAGGATCTTCTAGGTCAGAGGAATCTGAATGTGTCATCAAAGGGATCACAAAGAGGACAGGACTGAGGTACTGGAGATTGGAGCTGTTGCTTGTTGGACAAGATGCCTCTCAAGCCGTGGCACCATCGTGGCCTTGGAGCCAAGAGATCCTGCCATGCACTGAGTTTCTTGGTTTCTCAGATCCTTACTTTCCTCACCAGCAGATAAGGGTGGATTCTTTTTTTCTTTTCTTTTCTTTTTTTTCTTTTCTTTTTTTTTTTTTTTTGGATTTTTCGAGACAGGGTTTCTCCGTTGCTTTTTGGTTCCTGTCCTGGAACTAGCTCTTGTAGACCAGGCTGGCCTCGAACTCACAGAGATCAGCCTGCCTCTGCCTCCCGAGTGCTGGGATTAAAGGCATGTGCCACCACCGCCTGGCCAAGGGTGGATTCTAAGAGTAGGTTTCACTGTCCGCACTGGGCTGTCACTGCCTGTGATAGGGACTCTGTCAGTTGGCGTCATTCCTGGCCAGGGTTCTTGCCGGTCGGTCCCCAGTGGACAGAGATGGCTCTGAGTCCACAGTCTGGCAAACAACGGGGCTGGTACTGTGTCCCTACTTACTCTCGGGCCAGGTACCTACCCAGTACCCAGTCTGTGCACCCCATGCTGAGCACACGATGGTGTGTGGGCAGTGAAAAAAAAAAAAGACTAGATATGGGTCTTTGGAGACACGGACGAGGTCTTCCCCCTCCCCAAAGAGTCCTAACTTATGCTCCAAAGGAAGCCCCCTGCTTCCTTTTGTAGAATACCATGGAATCTTCCGAGTGTCTCAGTTTGTTGACAGTAATTTCTGTTCCGCCCAGTCCCGCAGCCATTCAGTCCCAAAGAAACACACAGAGGCCTACATTAGTTATAAACTGGTTGGCCTATTAGCTCAGGCTTTTTATTAACTCTTATATCTTATATTAACCCATTATTCTTGTCTGTGTTAGTCATGTGGCTTGGTACCTTTTATCAGTGAGGCATTTTCATCTTGCTTCCTGTGTCTGGGTGACAACTGCAGACTGACCCTTTCCTCTTCCCAGAATTCTCCTGTTCTGGTTGCCCTGCCTATACTTCCTGCCTGGAATAATAAATGCCTGGAAGCATTTTTATTAAACCAGTACAACTGCAAACCTTTACAGGGTTCAAGACCATTGTCCCACAGCATCAATTTTCATTCTTCTTTCTTTTTACGAGGGGTCTCAGGTAGCCTAGGCTGGTCTCTAACTCACTGTTAGGTCTCAAACCTGGGACAAATGGCTGAGGTGCCTACTTAACATATCAAAGCAGACAGTGTCCGGCCAGGTTCTCCCTGTGTGCCTCAGTCCCCACCTATTACCGGGCCCTCCTGGCTGGCATATTCCACCCATTACTCTAACTTTCTCCAGCCCAGGGGTTGGGCTGCCCTCCCCCAGCTGCCCTTCCCTATATAATCCAGCCATTTTGGTTACCCCTCTCCATTCCCCTCCCCCTCTCCTCACGTGGCCTAACTTGGGCTGGTCACGTCCATTCTGGACTCTCCCAGAAACTTCTGCCTCTGGCTGTGCACTCTCTTTTCTCTGTGATAAACTATTTATCCCACCACACCCAGGACCAGTTATGTCCTTTCCTCTCTTTCCCTTTTCAGCCACTCACTACGTAACCAAGGATGGTCTTGAGCTTCTGAGCCTTCCTGTGCACACTCGGTGCTGGGGATCAAGCCCAGGACTCCATGCATGTTAGACCTGCAGCACCAGAGTTACAGACAAGTGCCATGGGGGTGCTGGGTATCGAACCTGGGTCCTCAGGAAAAGCAGACAGTGCTCTCAACCGCTGAGCCATCTTTCCAAGACCCCTGTTTGTGTTGAGGTACGGGATGGCATGGGACCTCTGCAGGAATGGAGAAGTCGACGATATGGGAGGATGGGTGCTCCTACTTACATTAGACTTGGAAGCATCTGTGGCATGCACTTCTTAGATAGGAGTCCAGCTTGCTTAACAGACTTTGAAGAGTCCAGAGACACGGTTATAAAGAGCACCCAGGGAGGGAAGCTGCATGATACTCATGTCCCCTACAGCTGGCAGCCTTGCTACATTGTCACAACAGGGCTGTATAGTCCACCCACCCACCTATACAAGTGTGCTGTCCCGCAGCCTACTGCTTGTATGGCAAACCTGCCGGCGTTGCCCTCACACTACAGGCCAAGGCTGCCTCCTTTTAATGAAGCGTTTAGCGTGGGTAGAGGCTGTTTGTCTCATCCCTTTTAGGAAAATACTCCTCTATGCTTATGGCCCTATCTCTAAAGTCCTGTAAGTGATCCAATAGCAAAGTCAAAGAAGTTGTGTTTCGAGTCTGTCCCCTCACATCAGTCTCGTAGGTCAGAAAGAGGGAAAGAAGGCCAGGTGTGGGGACACACAGCTTTAATCACAGCCTTGGGGAGGCAGAGGCAGGCGTATTTCTGTGAGTGAGAAGCCAGCCAGGTGTTGTAGGAGTCAGCCATGATAAGCCAAATATGAACAGATCACCCAAAGGAAGTTCTTTACTTCCAACCATTATCACCTGCCAGAGTTGAACTCAGCCATTGATAAGTTTAATGGAGGCCTGAGTTTCAGTAGTTTACCCTGAAGCAATACCTGGTTGCAGGAAGGACGATAAGATTATCTGAGCACCACCCAAGAACAGATCATCCAAAGGAAATGCCTAACGTTCCAACTGCTGTAGATAGGATCACCTGCCAGCACACACTCACCAGGACACCCCTAGGCAAATGTCAGCCAATCAAAACCTCAGAAACCCCTCACCCCACCTTAACTACCATAAAAACCCATCTCTAACTGAGCTGGGGCTCAGTTATTCCAATACTTTGGACATACGGAGAGACCGAGTTTGCAGACTTGCATAAAATAAAGGCTCTTTGCTTTTACATATGAGACTCTGTCTCTTTGTTAACTTCTGGGGGACTTCGCGGATTTGGGCATAACATTTGGGGGCATAACAGTCTACACAGTGAGTTCCAGGGCAGCCAGGTCTGTTTAGAGAGACACTGTCTCAAATAAAGAAACAAACAATAGAAGTAGAAAGAAAAGTCACAACTGAAAGACAAGGAGGTGCCAGGCCCTGAAGAGCAGAGAGGAGCATTCTAGGCTAGGGGACAAACATGCAAAAAGACCTGAGTCTGGATGGCGATGTTTGGTACCTTTGGAGAGCTGAACATTAGCCAGAGTGATTGGCCTTCCTTAGAACTGTCAGCAAATTGGTGTCCCTCGGGATTTGCAATGGTCCTGCCCTCCATGAGCACGGTGAGTGATAAGTTTTGAATTCCTGGTTAATGGGACTCCGCTGCTGCTGATGCAATAAACCAATCAAACTGAATTAATAAAGCCAGGTTTAATCTGAGCAAAACACTCCTGGGTGACCCTCTGGAGGGTGGGGGAGGAATCACATGGCAAATATGTCTACCAGGTCTTAAGTAGCCTATAGGCGTGGTCTTGATCAGCTCCAAAGAGGGGCTGACTTTTGGTATACTTTCTTAAGGACAGAGTTTGAAGAGGGTGGCTCCAGGGGAGGGGGCCACGGCTCGGTGCCCTGAGGGCGGGGTCGGGAACGGGGCTCTGAGCTGGAGATTCCAAACACCCCAGACTTTTTGGGTATATATGGATGCCAGTAGGGTGTCCACCTAAATAGTGAGTTTAAAGGACCCGATACACACTGTGTTCCTGTTTTCCCTTCCCCAGCCTGTACATTACATTCCACAGGTCAGGTGACAATCCCAGCTCCACCTGTGTTGCCTGTGGATCCTGTCAGCTGGCAAGTCTCCTCCTCCATCTGTAACACGGAAGTAAGACTGGCAATTGGAAGATTCAGCCATCAGTAAGTGCAAGGATGGAGGCAGAAGAGCTTGCCCAGTCATAAGGCACTTGCTGTCACCCGTGAGGACCAAATTCTACCTTCAGCTCTCACATAAAAAGCTGGGCATGGTGGTGCGCACATGCAATCCCAGCATTGGGCAAGCGGTGACAGGGCCAGTCCTTAGGACTTGCAGACCAGTAGCCGAGCCTGATCAGCGAGCTCCAGGCCCAGGGAGAGATCCTGACTCCAAAAATAGACTGCGTGCCTTCTGAGGCAGATTGGCCTGTGGCCTCCACGCGTGCAAGCCTCCCTCCCTCCCTTTATCAGATGATCTCGTCACGGCCTGGCTACCCTTCCTCTCACCTCCTTCTCGGTCACAAGCCAACTCACCTCTCACCTTTGTAACACTTGGACACGGGACCCAGCGCATGCTCACATCTTCAGGCATCCATTGCAGAGATCCAGGGATGGACCTTGGACTAAAACTCGGATCACCGTAAGGAAGAAGCTGAGTTCTTCCATCAAAGCCTCGCTATACTGTTCCCCAGGCTCCAGGCTTCCTGCATACCTTCAAACATTTTGCCTTTGGCTTTTATACTCAAACAACAGAACAACAGTTTGGCTGAAAATTAAGTATACCTACATACACACATGTGCACACATGCGCACACACGCACACACGCATGCACGCACACACACGTACACATACACACACTGACACGTGCGCATTCACACACATGCGTGTGCGCACACACATGCTTGCACACACACACACTCACATATGCATGCACACACACACACACACACACACAGGACTTTGTAGGTTTTTACATCTAACACGAGATGCTGCTATGACGGAATCCGAGGCCAGCCTGTGGTTTTCCCACTTGCGTGTTGCTTGTTCCTTTTGTTTAGGCGACCAAAGGATTATTTCTTAGCTTTACAACCTCATAACTTTTATTACAACCAATTTTCCAAGGTCTTAGTAACTTTTCAATACACCTCTTTTTTCTCTAAAACATGTTCTTTATGTTTTAGAATATTTAATGTTATCTTCCTTGTCTTCTTCAAAGATTTCTTATGCATCTATGATCCATGATAGGTCTTTGTCACCGTAACGACATGCCCAATCAATCTTTTATAGAGAAAAGAGATTTATTTATTTCCCACTTCTGATCAGCATGGCACAGACTCTGGTGAGGGTCCTCCTGGAATATGTCACAACGCTGATACAGCTCTGCTTCCATGCCACCTCTCTCCCTCTCCTTGTGAAGACACTCGGACCCAGGCTCGTAATTTTACTCACATGACCTAGTTGGGTCCCTTGCCTCAGGCCCCACCTCTGAACACACAGTCAGACTGAGTTTCCAACCTCTCACTAACCTACCACACTGTGACTTCAACCCCTACGAGTTCATGGGCCTATGTTATTGTCTGTGTCCTGTGCCGCTGTAACAACGCGCACAAATCTGGGTACAGTTTAAAGCAAAGAAGTTGGTTTAGCTCACGTTCTAAAGATCCAAGAGCATGGCACTGGTGTCTGCTGGCTCTGGTGAAGTCATGGTAGGTAACATCTCCGTAGTCAAGCCCCTGTGCAGTGTGGGTTCCGGAACCTTGACTAGAGTCATCGGTGGGATGGAGAAAGGACAGAAACGTGCACACACACACACACACACACACACACACGCACACACGCACACACGCACACATGCACACATGCACACAGACACAGTAAAGCCGAGATCAGGTGGGGTTTTGCTGCAACTTCAAAACCTCAGTGGCCTCTGTAGCTGAGCATCTCTGGCTATAAACACCAAACACCGGGAGGAGGAAGCTGCAGTTGCTAGTCTTTGTAAACACCGGCCTCTGAGCCCTGCCCTCCACAACCCAACTGCCACCCACTAAGCCCCACAGCACCCAACAGTGTTACAGGGCCGGCTGGCCTCCAGCAGGTGTGCGAGGTACTCAGGGATTCCCGGCCACAACAGTCGCTTTCTCTCTCATCAATTAAACTTAAAACGGTTCAACTTCCTTTTCCCTTCCCCTGGGGGCCCGGATGGAACTCAGAGCCTCCCGTGCAGTGCAGGCCTCTACCACTGCACTCTTCTTCCAGCCCGCTTCCTCCTGGCTTTCCTGTTTTTCCCATCGCCTTTGCCCTGCGTTTTGGCAGTTTTATTTCGTGCTACTTTTTACGCTGACTTCCATTCTGCAGGCTCTGTCATCTTCCTTCCGCCTTTTCCTGAGCCCTTTGTTATCTTGTTATTATCTCCGTGAGCTCTCCCATCAAGCACTTCAATTCAGGCTTTTGTTTTGTTCTTGCACTGGTGTCCCGTGTTTATTTGGTTGGTTGGTTCCTTTTTCCATCTCCTTGCTTGTCTTTGCCCTCCTTGGCTCTCCTATCTGCGATCAGATCCATAAGTGGTTGGCTGTTGATTGTTAATATTTGTGTGATGTGAACTTTCTCTAGGCAAGCATTGGCAAGAGGTCGTGGTGGGGAGCAGCCAGGGCTATTTTGGGATAGGAGAATTTTTCCTTTCTGTGTGAATTATTTGAGCCTTTGCTTCTCCACATGTAATGACTGCTTGCAACTGAAAACCTTCCTCCTCCCCAAGCCTCAGTTGACTGGGTGTGATTTTTAATTTAATTTTTTTAAGATTAAGCAATTTAAACTGTGTGTGTGTGTGTGTGTGTGTGTGTGTGTGTGTGTGTATTTGAGCGCATGTCCATGTCTGGCATGGATTTGTGCATGTTAGCATGGTGCCCATGGAGGTCAGAAGAGGGTGGTGGATCCTCTGGAGTTATAGGAGATTTTGAGGCACTTGATGTGGTTTCTGGAAACCAAATTTGGTCCTCTTGTAAGATCAGTGTGAGCTCTTCACCCTCAAGCCAGCTCTCTAGCCCCTAGACATGTTTCTTTAGATGCATGTGGATATGTGTGTGCATACGTGTGTGTGCATGTGTGTGTATGTACGTGCAGGCGTGCACAGGTGTGCATAAAAGAGAACCTTAGATGTCTCCTTAGGAATGGTGTGTGTCTTATTTTTTGAGACGGAGTCTCTTATTGGTCTGAAGCTCACCAATGAGGCTAGACTGACTGGCCAGTGAGCCGCGAGGAGTCTCCTGTCCCCACCTCCCAATTACCGCAATTATAAGCAAACGCTGCCATGTCTTGTGTTTTACTGACAGGGCTGTTCTCCCAACCCCAATCGTGCACACACACGCTGGGTGACAGCTTTGTGGAGTCAGTTTTCTTCTCCACATGGATTCCAGGGATCAATATTGGGTCATTGGGTTTTCCAAGTGCCTTTACCCATTGAACCATCTTTTCTTCTTCTTCTTCTTCTTCTTCTTCTTCTTCTTCTTCTTCTTCTTCTTCTTCTTCTTCCTCCTCCTCCTCCTCCTCCTCCTCCTCCTCCTCCTCCTCCACCTCCTCCTCCTCCTCCTCCTCCTCCTCCTCCGTTTTGTTTTTTCAAGTCAGGGTTTCTCTGTGTTGTCCTGGCTGTCCTGGAACTCACTCTGTAGACCAGGCTGGCCCCCAGCTCACAGAGATCCTCCTGCCTCTGCCTCCCAAGTGCTGGGATTAAAGGTGTGCGTCACTACCACCTGGCACCACTATGCACCACTGAGCCATTTTACTGGCCCTGTTCCAGGCTGACCTGGAATTCTCTATATAGCTCAGATTGTCCTTGAATTTACAACAATCCTCCTGCCTCAGACTTCTGAGTGCTGGGATTACAGGTGTGTGCTATCATGCCCGGAATGTGGATGGTTCTTAATTCAGCCGTAGTTCCTCTGTTTGAAAACTGATCAGATCCTGGGAAGCCCCCACACCCGGGGGGAGGGGGGCTGTGCTTTGTGCAGCCAGGTCCCCTCCCATCCTGCTCTGAGAGGGGAATTCCCCACCCTCCTCAGTTTCCTTCAGTGACTTCTCATTGTCTTCCTTGGGGCTACAGGACTGCACTCTGTTGACCTCTCTGGCCTCATTTTCTATGGGCTGCACACTGTCCACACTGACTGACGGCCTTCCCTTCACTTCCTGCCTCAGCTTTACACAGGGCCTCTTCCTGCTTTTTCTGACTGATTCGCTCCAGGCCTCAGCGGAGGTGAGGGGTGGGGTGGGAGACAGAGGCTCCCAGCAAGACTCAGCCTCCTGCCAATGTCTCAGGACTACACAGTCAGGACACGCAGGGCTGTGTCCACCGAGGGAGTGACAGATCTCTTCGCTGTGGTGTTCAGAGTGCACGGCCAGTGTCCACCAACAGTAGCCTTGGGCTCCCCATGGTCGGCTCCTGAAGCAGAAGCAGAGTGTTCCTGAGTAGACGAGGGCGCAAAGCAAAAACACTGCCAGGCCTCCCACGGGTTTTAGTTTCTATCTTTTGTTCCTTTTCTTTTCTTTTTTTAGGAACAGGGTCTTACAATGTAGCCCAGGCTGGCCTCGAACTCATGGTCTCTCTGCCTCAGTTTCTCTGTTTCCTGAGGGCTGTAAACCAATGAAGAGAGACAGAGGATGACACGGAGGGCTGCCTCATAGTATCGTTCTGGCCTAACCACGGGTGTTGGAAATGGCAGGCTGTGGCTGTGGCCCTGGGAGATCTCTGAGGGAACAGGGGGACATGGCAGTCTAAAGACGGCATCGGTTTATTTATTTATTTAGAATTTTGTTTTCATTGTGCAAATGGCATTCGGGCAGCCAAAAGCCATGTTTAAGAAGCAGCAAAAGCCACTGCCCCCCTCCCCCACCATCTTCTACATCTGATGTGTTGGGAAGGGCCTTGGACCTAGAGTAGTCCAGTACCAAGACTGTCACCCCTCTGCCGGTTCCTGCCTGGTCACTTCTGGCAGGCTTTACCGTCCATCTCTGTGCCTTGCTGTCTCCCTGACTGACTTCACAAGGCTATCAGGGGGCTGAGGGAATTACCTGAGGCAGTACATCTGTGAGCCCTGGGCAGAGAGTTCAGCCGAGGGTGGGCGCTCACTCGGTACTGTTTCTTTCTTTTCTTTTTAACCAAGGTCACTGTTGTCATCTTCTCCCCATTTCCTGCCAAGCTTCCATCAAGTCCAGGTGAAGATTTTGCACACCGTGGCCATGCTTTAAACGTAGCTTCGTCATTTATCCTTGCTTATAACCAAGGCAATAGCTTCGACATTTTCATAATTATTTCATGGTGGAATAGCACGCCCCTGGATTGATCAGGCCTTATTTATGCAGCCATTCTTTCGCTCTTGGACTTTTCTGGTGTAAATGTTCTGTGCTGATGGCTGCTCTCTGTGTTTGTAAAGCTTTCGTTTGTATCGCTTGTTCGTCTTCTCTTGAAGCTGGAATGTTCTGCCCTTCCTAGTTGCTGCCTCTGTCTGTTTTCTGGAATTGTCTGTTCATGGCCTTGGGGTGGACATATTTTAGCAACTCAGATTTTTCTTATTTCTTTCTCTTTCTCTCTCTCTTTCTTTTTTTTTTTTTGATGTATAGAATCTTTCTGTAATACAAATGCTCAGGTAAATTTTCATTTTAGGGTATATTTCTTTGGTCTTTGTATTTTGAAACAGGATTTCTGTGTAGCCTTGGTTGCTCTGGAACTTGCTCTGTAGACCAGGTTGGCTTCGAACTCAGAGATTCACCTGCTCTGCATCTCAGGTGTTGGAACTAAAGGAATGCAACACCACTGCCCAACCAAAACTGTTCTTAAAATGTCACCCAATATCAGACAATTTGTAGACCGGGCTGGCCTCACAGAGATCTGCCTGCCTCTGCCTCCTGAGTGCTGGGATTACAGGTATCTATTCCTGTATCCTTCCACCCTTTCTCTCCCTCCTTCTCTCTTCCCCAGCCCTCTCTTCTCTTTCCTCTCTTTCTTTTTGGGTCTTGTTGATCCCTGCTGGCTTCAAACTTGCTGTGTGGCTGAAGGTGACCTTGAACTTCTGATCCTCTCAGCTACATCTCCTGAGGCCTCCCATGAAGGGAGTGCACCCACTACACCTGGTTCATGCAGGGCTGGGACCTGGGCCCAGGCCTTTGTGCTGGAAAGATGAACATTTTACTAACTGAGCTACACCCCCAGGCCTAGCTTATGGTTTCATTTATTGAGTTTATTCAACAGACATTGTGCAGACTTCTGCTCTGTGTGGCAGGTGCATGAAGAGGGATGGGGTGACAGACAGGGCAGGTTCTACTTTGCAGAAGGCTAGGGGTACAGCCGTGGAAACCACTGCTGTGCGTCCTGATAAACAGACCCAGAAGAGCAGCAGTGGGGATTATGGGGCTCTGCCAGCCTCCCCCCAAGAACTGGCATGTGTTAGCTCCCCTAAACCTCACAAAAATCCTCTGACTGAACAGTTATTTATTTTTTTAGCCCCCCCTCTTTTTTTTTTGTCTATGAGGAGAATGGTTACATGGCTTCCCCAAACTCCAAACGTCACAGCTAAGCCCAGCAGCATTTGAAATCAAGTAGGGGGACTTCAGAGCTTGCCTTCTTTACCAGCTCACCAGCAAGGACAGGTAGCCAGTGGCCATGGTGGCAGTGGCAAGAGGGCCTCTGGCTGGCACAGTCTCCAGGGAGCTGAGAAGGGGAAACAGAAGAGAGTGTCACAGCAGGCAAGGGACTGGAGAGGAACAGTGTTACCCAAACCCGGAGTGCCACCACGAAGGCACTGAGAGCCTTCCTTTGGGACACTGAGGGGCCAGAGGCCCAGGATCCTGTCAGCTCTATCGTGGCCCACCTTTCAGTTACTGTTGACTCAGCACAGGTCCTGTGAGAGCTACTAGTGACATGGAGGTGAGCAAGACACTAAAGTCCCTCCCTGCCTGTGTAGAGTTCACAGTCCAGTGTTGGAAGAGGCCAGAAGGAAGATGTTTAGAATACTTTTCAATTTATCAATGCTCAGTAAACTCTAAGAGTCCTTCCTGGGGCGAGACAGGGCTTGGCAGTTAAGAGCATTGGATACTCTTCCGGGGGACCTGAGGGAGTTCGATTCCCAGCACCCACATGGTGGCTCACAACAGTCTGTAACTCCACTCCCAGGCCAGATCTGCAGGCATGTATATGAACACGGAGCACAGACATGCATGCAGGCAGAAAGCCATTACACATGAAATTTTAAAAGATAATTTTTTTAATATTTAAAAAAAGATTTCTTCCTGCATTTTGAATTGTTCCTGGGAATTTGAATTCTCCCTTACCAAAGCCCACACGAGTCTCCCTTGCATCTGCATGCAGGTGTGTGGCCTAGACTCCTCCAGTCCCGCCACCCACCTGCGATGTTTTCCGTGTGGATGGTGGGCTGGCGTCTTGGCTGTGGAATCGGCAGTGGCTCTCCCTGGAGTCCCTGCAGTGTTCGACTCGGAGAGATTCTCCAAAGCTGCGTGTCGACTCTGTTACTCTTAATGCCCCCAGAACATTCTGCTTAAACCAGCTGCCCACGGCACAAGGAATAAGTGCGCGAAGAAAGAAGGCATCTGTTTAGATACTAGAGGAACGAAGGGGTTGAGAGCTAAGAGCCTGGTCCCACCCACAGAACCCAAACCCACTAGAATGCAGAGAACAGGCCTTCCCACCCTGGTGTTGCCAGGTGGATGCTCTCCAGATGTGCTCCATTCAGCCCTCCCACCCTGGTGTGCTCCGTCCAGCCCTCCCACCCTGGTGTGCTCCGTCCAGCCCTCCCACCCTGGTGTGCTCCGTCCAGCCCTCCCACCCTGGTGTGCTCCGTCCAGCCCTCCCACCCTGGTGTGCTCCGACCAGCCCTCCCACCCTGGTGTGCTCCATCCAGCCCTCTCATCCTGGTGTTGCAAGGTGGATGCTCTCCAAGTGTGCTTGTGGGTGCTCAGGCCCAAGCAAGGCTCTGGAACTTTCGCAGGGACTGCTGCTGAATGGACGTTGTCATGTGATTCTGTATCCAGGTCAAGGATCAGAAATGAATGAGGGGCTGGGGTTTGAAGCCCGAAGGACCTGGCCCAGGAAGAAAGGACAAGTAGAGTCAGTTCAAGGCTGTGACCCTGAGCTGAGGCTGTCAGCTCCAGCTTGCCTTGGTGCAGGCTGGCTCAGTGCCCCCCCAGGAGCCAGACTTGTGCCCTTGATACCACTGTGCTGACCAGCTGTGGAGAGATAAAGAGGGCATTCTGGCTCTGTTTTAATGAAATCAGATCCATGTCCTGGGGGAATAAAGAACTAGGAGAGTGTCAGGGAAGTCCAACGCACAGACGGGTTTAGCCACTGGCCCAGG
The DNA here is from genome assembly GCF_018167655.1 of Microtus oregoni. Taxonomy (NCBI): domain Eukaryota; kingdom Metazoa; phylum Chordata; class Mammalia; order Rodentia; family Cricetidae; genus Microtus; species Microtus oregoni. The sequence goes on along the minus strand of NW_024543064.1, from coordinate 23,000,906 downwards.
GCCTGTTAGTGACCTGGGATGCAAGGCTTTTTCTGTTGGTTATATTTCTCTGCGTTCCCCAAGGCTGGTGGATCAATAGCTACAAACAGCCAAAATAAATTTCTGTCTCTGTTTCCCATGCCCTCGGATGGAAGGATGGAAAGCTAGAAAATTCAGGCTCAGATTGGGCGCTATGACTGCCCACGGATCGGCACCCTGGTGCACAGCACTTTACAGGCTAGAGCTCCGGTGCTCGCTCCTTCCTTCCTTCCTTCCTTCCTCCCTCCCTCCCTCCCTCCCTTCCTTCCATTTCCATCCCTCCCTCTCTCCCTCCTTCCCTCTCTCCTTTCTTTCTTTGCTTCTTCCTTCCTCCTTCTTTTTTTTTTTGAGTCAGGGTTTCTTTGCATAGCTTTGGCTGTCCTGGAACTCTCTCTGTAGTCCAGGCTGGCTTCACAGAGACCCACCTGCCTCTGCCTCCCGAGTGCTGGGATTAAAGGCGTGTGCCACCACTGCCCAGCTTCCAGTTTCAAAGACTTGGAGACTGAGGCTAGTAGAGGAGGTACCTGCACCCACTCTGCTGGCCTCGAGGCCCCTGGACGTGTCAGTCGTTCTGAGCATTAGCAGTGTCTGCAACTGGACACCACAGCTGTCTCTGTAAGACTTTAAGACAATCCTGAAGCCATTTTTGACAATTCTGAATCCTCTCAGCCTCTGAGCCATAGTGCTTCCCCTTTCCCCCTGGGAACCAAGGACCTAACAGCTATACATGCACGTACTCAGTTCCTGAACAATTACCCATATACGTATGCTTCGGTTCGGTCCCCTGGGAAACAGGGTCAAAATGACCTCTTACCTCATCTGATCTGGCAACAGCTCTCCAGTCAATTATTGGTAATAGCCCTTTCAAATAAGCCAATCAGAATAGTCAAAGAAAAACCCCCCTTGCTTCTGTGGCCCCTTTAAAAGTAGACTGTACCAGCTATTCGAGGTCCCTCGGCTTCCCAAATGCTGGGGGACCCTGTCATGACAGAATTAATAAAATCCTCATGCTTTTGCATCGGCTGTGGTGTGTGAGATGGTCTCTGGGGGTGACTCCTTCTCGGTGTTTGGATGCCAGAGTCCAACATCTCCTGGGAATGGAAGCTGTTCAAGGTCATACAGCAGGGCTGGACAGAAGCCAGCACGGGGACTGAAGTACCCTTGCCTGGAAAGTTTGTCCTCCTGGGCAATCTGGCCTCAGTACTCAGACTGGGGAATCAGTGGGGGAGACGCGGGAGTTATCCTAGAAGTCTCTGGAGGAAGGAGAAGGCTCCTTCCGGCTGCAGCACCAAGGGTGTGGATGGTGTCAGTTTCGGACTTTGGAAGGACCCGATCCCCAGGGCGGCTGCTCTATTTTTAGCCTCAAATCCATCAATAAATGGAGCCTGGTGGAGCCAGCTACTCCTGGCTGCCTGCTACCAAGAAGAGGGAGGGGATCATTTATTAAACGCTACCCGTGAGGGACATCATGTGGTGTCTCGTGAACTATCAGCTTCTGTCTGTACAACCTTGCTGGGGTCACCACGGTAACCCCATCATTCTGCACACATAAGGAACACCATGGTAAACCCCATCATTCTGTACACGTAAGGAACACCACGGCAACCTCCATCATTCTGTACACATAAGGAACACCACGGCAACCTCCATCATTCTGTACACATAAGGAACACCACGGTAACCCCATCATTCTGCACACATAAGGAACACCATGGTAAACCCCATCATTCTGTACACGTAAGGAACACCACGGCAACCTCCATCATTCTGTACACATAAGGAACACCACGGCAACCTCCATCATTCTGTACACATAAGGAACACCACGGTAACCTCCATCATTCTGTACACATAAGGAACACCATGGCAACCCCATCATTCTGTACACGTTAGGAAATGAAGCTCAAAGAGTTGGTGAAGTTGCTGGAGACCGTGTACCTTACACAGCGAGCCACACTCCAAATGCAGACCACGCTCAGGCCTGTGGGCTCCGAGTCCATGTCCCATGGTCCTCATCATTACCCTAGTGAAATAGGCCCTGGCTAGTGGCAGCCTGGTTTGTGAATAGTCACAGTTCTTAGACGGTCCTGTCACACAGGAGGAGACACTAACTGACCTGAACTTCAGAGTCCCCAGATGGAGGGAGCCTGGTGGTATGAGGCAGGAGAATACCTGCCAACACATATCGGAAACAGGGAACAGTTCAGTGACATTGGGTCAACAGGAAGCAGGCCACGACAAGATCGAGAGAGATCCCCAGGCGGTGGTGGCACACGCCTTTAATCCCAGCACTCAGGGCAGGTGGATCTCTGTGAGCTGGAGGCCAGCCTGGGCTATAGAGTGAGTTCCAGGATAATCAAAGCTACACTAAGAAACCCTGTCTCAAATAAAATAAAATAAAATAAAATAAAATAAAATGAGAGAGAGAGAGAGAGTGAGCGAGCAGATTGAACGAGATCTTGAAGGCAGACCTGGGGAGACAGTTGCTGGACCTGAATTCAGATACCTGGAGCTCTGTGAATCTAACTGAATCAGGGAGCCTGGGTCGGCAAGAGACCCTGTTTCAAAGAATATGATCGACAATGATTCAGGAAGACACCTGATTTCTCTATAGGAACGGCACACACGTGCACATGAGCACACACACACACACATATACACAGCAGATCTTGAACACAAGGCAGCTATCGTCTCTGCTCTTTATGTGGAGTGTCTGCAGGGGAGGGATTTGAGAGGAAGACGGGAGAGAAGTTGGGGCTTCTGGGAATGACAACAACAGCAGTTTACTAACGACCTACTGTGTGCTGTAGGCATCGTGCTAGGGGTGTTCCAGAAACATTTACTAATGACCTACTGTGTGCTGTAGGCATCATGCTAGGAGCGTTCCAGAAACATTTACTAATGACCTACTGTGTGCTGTGGGCGTCGTGCTAGGGGTGTTCCAGAAACATTTACTAATGACCTACTGTGTGCTGTAGGCACCATGCTAGGAGTGTTCCAGAAGTTATCCCCGACTTCCAAAGCAGGTGCTCAACCACCACGAGCTGTTTGGAGGCCATTGTTATCCCTCATTGACGGATGAGGAAACTGAGGCCTTGAGCGAGCAAGCGATGCTCTGACCCCACAGTGGGTTTCTAGTCTGGATGCCTCCAGAGATGCGGCTCTGTCAAGTGGCTAGTGTGCGTGACAGATGTCCTCAAGGGACATCCAGGAAGGGGTGTGTGACAGGTGACAGATGTCCTCAAGGGACATCCAGGATGGGGCGTGTGACAGGTGACAGATGTCCTCAAGGGACATCCAGGAAGGAGGGCAATAGAGCAGAAGTGACTGAGAGCCAATTCTGCTATCTACCTTCTATCTCTGTCTCTCTGTCTCTCTCTCTCTCTTTCTCTCTCAGCAGAATCTCATGTAACCCAGGTTCGCCTCAAGCTCTTGTATAGCCAAGGGTGACCTTGAACTCCTGATCCTCCTCACGCCACATCCTGTGCTATTACACACAATTTGTACGGAGCTGTGGATCAGACTCAGGGCTTCATGCACACTAGGTGAGCATTCTACCCACTGGGCCACACCACCAGCTCTTGTTTCACACCCTCAGAGGGAGGCAGTTACAAAATGTTCCCTGGGGCTGGGATGGAGGAAAGACTCAGCAGGGGAAAAGGGCCATTTCTGCAAGGGTGAGCAGGAGGGGAAAGGGCAAGGTCTGCAGTCCCAGCTCTGAAGTCCACCGAGGTACAGCCAGAGGGCAGGAATCAGAGCCGATGGCAAGCGGGAGAGTGGGTGGAGAGAACCAGTCTTCTCAACTATATTCAACATGAGGGGGACATCGAAGGTCTCTGTGGAGGTAGGGAATCGCTCTCTGTCTCTGCCTGTCACACACAGGACAATGCATAAATGTCGAAGAGATTAGAGTGAGCAAAACAGATTTTTTTAAAAAAATTTGCTTTGTTTTTTGAAACAATTTATATAGCCCACTCTGGCCTCAAACCTACTATGTTGCTGAAGATGCCCTTGAATGTCTGAGCCTCTGGCCTCCTCCTGGGTGTTGGGTTTGCAGGCATGAACCATTGTAACCAATTTATGAAGTGCCGGAGAACAAACTCAAAGCATCATGCATGCTAGGCAAATCCTATGCTCTGCCAAATGAGCTATAGCTCCAGCCCCCAAACGGAATTACTTTCAACACAAAGTACAGTTGCATCTCGAGTCCACACTGAGATAAATCACTGAATACTGTAACCGAGGAATTGGGATAGAATTTGCCTGTGAAATTCCAGATGATACATGGAGCTTCTGCACCTGTGGGAAGTGGGACACAGATCTCCGTTGTGGAAGACTGTGGCCTTGTATGATGGCTTCCCCATCAGAGTTCACAGCGGCCAGGGGCAGGAGAAGTGGAGCAGGCTGGCAAAGTGATCCAGGTCACTGTCAACAGTGATGTCCTGTTGATGTCAAGTGTGTCCTTGTCAGCCTTGGTCAGGGTGCCAGCAGCACTTGGCAGTCTTGGAAAAGGGCCACTTGTCGTGTGCGTACACATAGCCACCTGCAGTTCCTTCTGCTGACTGTGACTGCCAATGTCCTTGCAGGATGAGGACCCTCCAAGTCCCTGGCTGTGTCCTCACTCGCTATAATCCCAGAGGCACAAAGAGTCCGGTCCCTTCACTGCTGCCCAGGACAGAGGCGCAGTCATGTGTGTGACCTCTCCAAAGGGCCCTTCTAAGAGGACAGCATTGCCCTGTGATCTGTAGTTATGGGGTTGGCAGTGTCCAGTTGCAGCTGGCGTGACCTTGAGTGCAAAGGAGCCACTGTGTCTAGAGAGTCCCCAAGGAGCCAGAGGGACGGTGCCACCTTGTTGGTCTCAGAGGTTCCTGGGTGCAGTTATGTCTGACTGTAGGTAGAGAGCTGAGCCTCGGGATACAGGACCTTTGAATAGGGGTTTCCAAGGTCTATTCTTGGTTTTCTAGTTCATGAGTTTGACCACTGTGAACACATCCGTCAGCAACTGAGGGAGCCTGGGAGTGTGGCCCCTCACTCACAGCTGGGGTTTCTGCCTGTGGTGGTTTGAATAAGAATGCACCCCAAAGGCTCACAGATGTGTGACCTTGCTGGAGGAAGTGTGTTACTGAGGGTGTCCTTGGCCCAGGCCTTGGCCCAGACCCAGACTCAGTCTCTTTTTCCTCTGCCTGTGGCTCAGGATGTGGCTCTCAGCTACTGCTCCAGTGCCCTGCTGGCTACTGTGCCCCCTGCCATGATAATAATGGACTCTGAACTGTAAGCAAGTCCTCAGTTAAGTGCTTTTCTTCATAAGAAAGGTCATGGTGTCCTTTTGCAGCAACAGAAGAGTCTCTAAGACAGAAGACAGAGCGGGGTATTGACGTGGCAGGGCTGACCATGTTGTTTGTTGTCAAAATACGGACTTGGACTTAGGAAAGCAGTTGACCACTTTAAGTAGGTGTAAAAGGCCATACTAGTAGGAGCACGGAAGACAGTAGTCTTCCATGTAGATTATGAGAGCACATATCAAGATGTTTCATAGGGGAAGAATATTACTAAGTGTTCTAGAGATCTTTCTTATGATAATTTGGCCAAGAATGTGGCTGCTTTCTACCCTTGTCAAAAAAAAAAAAAATCTGCCAGAGGCTAAATTGAAGAGTTTTTGATTAATGATTGCATTGGCTGAGGAGATTTCAAGACAGCTTAGTATTGACTCTGTTGTGTGGTTATTAGTATCACACTTATGCAGAGCTATAATGAAAAGGAGCAAGCTGGACAAAAAGAAATACAAAATGTGCATTTTGAGGAGAAAAAGAACTCCAGGAAGTGTCTTAAGTGTAAGTGAATCCTGTGGTGGGGTGATAGGAAGTTTGAGGAAAACCCTGAAGCTAAAGGGATTAAAAGGAGGTGACCTCAGGACAAGACCCCACCCAGTTAAGGTTCCAACCTGTGAGAAGGAGTCAAGGGGAAGCTTAAGCTGTGGGGGACACCATCAACAACGGAAAGCTGATGCAGACGAAATTTAAGGAGGGGATCAAGTTCCAGCCCCATCAAGCAGCAGAACTTGGCCGCTTTAGCCAATAATTTAGGGTCAAAAATACAAGAAAGGGATTGTGGGATCCTCCTCCATGGCTGAGGAAAGCTGCTAAGGATAGGCATGTGTGTGTGTGGGGGGTGTCTCTTCATGGAGGCCCGGAGAGGCCACTGCATGGAGCTGTGGAGGTGAAAGCCCGACTGTGTTAGAGACCCTAGGATGTCAGAGCTGCTGGAACCATGGGATACCTGCTGAGGAGCGCTGCAGACGGGGTGTGGAACCGCCCAAGAGACAGAAGTGTGCAGCCGTCCACAAAGCTGAAAGGAGTTGGCAAGCTGAAGAGCATTTGACATCAGACACAGAAGTGCAGTTGGAGCTTGCCCTGCTAGATCTCAGACTAGCTTTGCTTCAGTATCTCCTCACCCTGCTCCCTCTCCTCACTTTAGAATGGTAATGTATGTTCTGTGCCACTGTATGTATATTGGAAGTGTGTGATTTGCTCTTTGATTTTGATTTACAGGGGGTTACCGTTAAGGGATTTTCTTTCTTTCTTTCTTTCTTTCTTTCTTTTTTTTTAAAAGATTTTATTTATTCATTATGTATACAATATTCTGTCTGTATGTTTGCCTGCATGCCAGAAGAGGGCACCAGATCTTAGTATGAATGGTTGTGAGCCACCATATGGTTGCTGGGAATTGAACTCAGGACCTCTGGAAGAGCAGTCAGTGCTCCTAACCGCTGAGCCATCTCTCCAGCCCAAGGGATTTTCTTGAGACTCAGAAGAAACTTTGAACTTTGTAGCAGCCTTGAGACTGAAGGCTATGGGGACTTTAAAGCAGGACTGAATGTATTTTGCATTATGGTGTGGGGTCAGGGGGTAGAATGTGGTGGTTTGGATAAGAATGGCCCCTATAGGCTCGTATAGGTGCGGCCTTGTTGAAGGAAGTGTGTCTTTGGGGGTGGGCTCTGAGGTTTCAAAAGCTCACACCCAACCCCAGGCCCAGGCTCAGTCTGTCTATCTGTCTGTCTGCGTGCTCTCTCCCTCTTTCTGTCTTTGGCTTGCACCCCTGTTCCACACATTCCCCCTCAATTCGCTGATGTTCCAGTCTCCGTGACCTGCCCGGCTACTTCTCCTACAGTCACCAATAAGCTAGAACCTCAGGATGGGATCGTCCTTAGCCTTTACTTTCAGGTCCTTAATGCCCCATTGTTATTTAACAGAAACTACTTGGAAACATAAAATTTATTTCAGCTTCTGTAAGATGGGCCTGGCGGCACTCACCTTTACTCCCCCCACTCAGAAGGCAGAGGCAGGCAAATCTCTGTGAGGCCAGCCTGGTCTACCAAGGGAGTTCCAGAATAGTTAGATCTACACAGTAAGACCCTGTCTCAGAACAATTTTTGTTTAATTTTTACTTCTAAATTTAAAAGAAATACAGCAAAAAAAAAAAGGTGAGAGGTGTTTATGGCAGGGGAGGAAGAGGTATGAAGAGAAAGAGGGGTTTTGTAGAAGGAGAGAGAGAGAGAATGCACCGAATACGCCAGAAATTGTATAAGCCTGGGGATGCCAGGGGTCCAGAAGGCGTGAACTCCCTGCTGACAGAGTGCAAACTGGCACAGACATTTGAGAGCAGGGTTGGGTTTAGTTAGGTCAATCATTCATCATTGCCAACTGGCAGCTGCCTCTGGAGCCAGTGTTGCCCTCCCTCATCTCCCCCTATAGTTTAAGAAGTTAAGAGCATGTGCTGTTACACAGCACACTGCATACGCAGACACAGAGACACAAATACATATAATTGAAGATAAAGTAAATCTTAAAAAAGATATTTTTTCTAGTATGCCTGCACAGCAGAAGAGGGCATCAGATCCCACTGTAGATGGTTGTGAGCCAGCATGTGGGTGCTGGGAATTGAACTCAGGACCTCGGGAAGAACAGTCAGCACTCTTAACCTCTGAACCATCTCTCCAGTGCCCCCAAAATGAAGTAAATCGTAATGAAAGAAAGAAAGGAAGGAAGGTAGGAAGGAAAGAAAGAAAGGAAGGAAGGAAAGGAAGGAAGAAAGATTTGCTAAGTGAGGTGGCACATTCCTTTAATTCCAGCACTCAGGAAGTAGAGGTACAAAGAACTTTGCGACATCGAGAGCAGCCTGGTTTATGCAGTCAGTTCTAGGATAGCAAGGGCTACGTAGAGATTCTGTTTCAAAATAAATAAAAATTAATCAATCAGAATAAATTTTAAAAATTTTATGTCATATGTGTTAATTGTGGAACAATAGAAAATATAGAAAGCAAAAGCAGAATCTTAGGAAGAGCTGGGCAGCACGGAGCCATCTGTCCCTCCGGACATGGCCTTCCGCTGTTTTCTTGTGTTTGACATCACAGAATGCCACTTGAAACAGTCTTTGAAATCTTACCCCTCTCATCTTAATACTCTTAAAATAGTAACTTGGCTGTGACCAAGTCTGGAAAACACGCTATCCGTGATGAAGGTTTATGCACTGGTAGCTGTCACACGCCCCAGGAGGACGTGACAGAAGGCACCTCCCCTCAGCAGCACTCTGAAAACGGCCTAACATCAACTTAAGCAGGAGAAAGCCATTAGAGAAACCCCACTGATAAGCCTTGCACAGGGGTACCCTGTCAAAAACTGTCATGATTGTGAAAAGGAGGAATGACTGGGACACTTCAGAACAGGAGAGAGGAGGAGATTAAGTGCACTCTGCTACCCTGCACGCGCTGGAGCCCGGGACCCAAAGGACAGAGGGGATTCAGAGATCAGCAGATAGCTTTCCACCGTGGCTGTCCGCTTGGCTGTGGCCTGTGTTCCTCCATAACACACGGTACAAATGAGCAGGGAGCAAGCAAGGCGTGCACGGAGCGTCTAGAAATATATACATTTGCACATTTTCCTTTATCCAAGCTGGAAATTACTCTGAAATATATGAGCTTTTAGGACGAACAATATCCTTGGGTTCCACGTATTTTTTTTTTTTTTTTTTTTTTTTTTTTTTTTTGGTTTTTCGAGATAGGGTTTCTCTGTGGCTTTGGAGCCTGTCCTGGAACTAGCTCTATAGACCAGGCTGGTCTCGAACTCACAGAGATCCGCCCACCTCTGCCTCCCAAGTGCTGGGATTAAAGGCGTGCGCCACCATCGCCCGGCTCCACGTATTTTTTTAAGTATGGTTTCGTATGCTTCTAAAAAATGGTTATGAAATACCTAAAGCAGGAATTTACAAACATAAATCCACAATTTTAATGTGAGATTTAAAAATACCCCCCATTGACGTGGGGTATTTTTAACCCATGACTGATATTTAAAAATACCCCACTGAGGGGCTGGAGAGATGGCTCAGAGGTTAAGAGCATTGCCTGCTCTTCCAAAGGTCCTGAGTTCAATTCCCAGCAACCACATAGTGGCTCACAACCATCTGTAATGGGATGTGGTGCCCTCTGCTGGCCTGCAGCATACACACAGACAGAATATTGTATACATAATAAATAAATAAATAAATATTTAAAAAAAAAATACCCCACTGAGGGCCTAGAGAGAGTACTTGCCTAGCACGCCTGAAACCCTGGCTCTGTGCCTGGCACTGCATAAACCCAAGTGTGGTGGTCCAGACCTGGGGTCCCTGCACCCTGGAGATTAGAAACTTAAAGTTACCCCTGGCTACTCACTGATTTCTAGGCCCAGCCTGAAATTCATGAGGCTCTGTCTCAAACAAACAAACAAACAAACAAATAAAAAATATGACAAGAGAGAAATCGATAGATTAATTAGACGAAAAATATTTTCAAATATTGCTGCCATTCTCTTATCCCAGCGTGCCGTCCCACTCTCTCCAAGGATGGGACGTGGAAGTGGCTTCCCAGAGTCCCTTGCAGCTGATACTTTATTTATTCGTATCTATTTCATTTGGGATAGGGCCTCATACATAGGCTGTCCTCTGAACTCAAAGGGTTCTTGAGCTGCCTTCACGCTTTCTTTCTTTTATTTAAAAAAATTTTTTTGAGACAGGTCTCCCCATGTAGCCTTAGCTGTTCTGCCTGCCTCTTGGGATTAAAAGTGTGTGCCACCATGCCCAATAAATGCAATTTTAAAAATTTATTTATTTACTTATTATGTATGCAATATTCTGTTTGTGTGTATGCCTGCAGGCCAGAAGAGGGCACCATACCTCATTACAGATGGTTGTGAGCCACCATGTGGTTGTTGGGAATTGAACTCAGGACCTTTGGAAGAGCAGGCAATGTTCTTAACCACTGAGCCATCTCTCCAGCCCCTAAATGCAATTTTTAAAAATTAAAAAATACACCAAAAAAAAGAGGGCGGGGGGGGGGGGGGGAGAATGGTAGATGACACCACGGCAAGTGGGAATAAACACTATAACAATTCAGAAACCAAGTATAATGGTAATGAGACTGTTGCCCAGTTAGGAAATATTAGGCAAAATATAGACCACAAAGAAAACCCCCAAAGTTTCCCAGAGTGGAGTGCTGAGAAAAAGAGAGGAAGTTAAATCTTTCTATTTCTAGGTGTTCTATTGGGCTGGAAGGCACACGTGCATCTAGATACACTGTATTCCAGACAACATTAAAATAACTAGCTAGTAAAATTAGCAGCTTTGAGTCTATCAACCCCTTAGGTCCCCGACACCTCCCCCACTCTGTTTACGTTCTCAGGCAGCTTTCAAGATCCAGGGGGCCTGGGACTCCTTTGCCCACGCACCAGGCCACGTTGCTGGGAGTCAGAGTGATTGGCACCTCCTCCCAGAAGCCCTCGACGAGGAGCGAGTGCCCCCTGCTGGAAAACAACACCAGCACCCCTAGCGAGCTGCAGCTGCTCGCTACCGGGCCCCGCCCCGCTCCCCACCCCCACCTCCACCCCTACCCCGGCTTGGGATCAAGGACCCGCTCCCCCGCATCACATGCTCCCCCTCATCCCCCCCCCCGCCCCCCAGGAGTGGGTGGAGAGGAAGCTCTCGCACTCCAAGCTTGAGCGGCTGGAGTTTTAGGCCTGGGGGATTCAGGTTGATGTTTAGAGGAGTCGGGTGTAGGGGCGATAGGTTTTTGCTGGGCTTTTCAGGGAGAAATCCTCTCTTTTGTGCTGTGTGCTCCTCGGCAGTCCCTGAATTAGGTAGGATGAAGTAAGATATTAAACAGTGTCATTGATAAGTAGTGATTTTTTACCCTATCCTGTTTAAGCAGATGTGGAGAAACCTCAGAGGATCTGGTCGCCCTATCTGAGGGCCACCTTCTCCCCCTGGATCCCTTCCCTCCTGCAGGGCGGTGAGGTAGGGCACTTCTAAGAGGTGAGGTTGCTAGCCAGACTATCACAGAGGACCCCGTTCAGGCTCCAGGTCTCTCTGCACGACTTCTTGGCTACCGGAAGCTTCAGAAATCTTTGCCGTCACTGGTCTTCCCAGATAGCAATCACTGGTCTTTCCAGATAGTGTGGTGGTCTGCACCCAGGGGCCAGCAGGGATGGAAGGGGCCATGGCTGAAGGAATGGGTTTCCCAAAGGATGATGGAAGAGTCCCTACACTCATCAGGGAGGGGTACAGTGGAAGGGGCCCGCACCCTCGGAGGGTCCGGAGGAAACCCAAGAAGTGTGGCATCTGTCCCCCGGATGAAGAGGAGGCCGACTTTTTCTTCAAGCTTGGTCAGAGCCTTGATGGGTACTGTTGGTCTATGCAAGGCCCTCCCCAGAGTGCGTCTCTGGAGTTGTCTGCAGGTCCTCCAAAGCTTATTTCTTCCAAGGACACTGGGCCTGGAGAGTCAGGTGGAAGTTGGGTAGACTGCACCCAAGAGGCTGAGCTTGAATGCATGCTCTTTGCTAAGGATGCGGCTCAGTCAGGCAGCCCTGATCACTTGTTTGGATTCCAAGGGCTCTTTGGAGATGAGTCCCTGAGTCTGGTCACACAGGACCCTCTCCAGAGTCCAGCCTTGTACCCAGGGCTGCTGACTGAGGATTCTACAGAACAGCAGGAAACACAGCCCATGTCTGTGGTTGGCATCTCTGACACTCCACCTGACCTGGAGGGGCCCGAGGGCAAGGCCCTGCCAGTGTCCGGGCTGAGGCTGGGACAAGGACTTGCTGCTCCAGCTGAGCCTTTGGGTGGTCTCAGTGATACATCCCTGGAGCAGAGAAGACCGCATGCAAGAAAACGGCGATTGATGGGTCCAGTGCCCTGTGCCCAAAAGCCACGTATGGATGGCTCCAGCCGGGATCACCGGGAAAGAGGTTGCCCCGGAGTGGTAAGTTGAGCCTGAGAGTTAGCATAGGCTAGCTCCTGTTCTCTCCTCCAGGCCACGACATTTAACAGAGGTAAACTCTTATTTTCTTAGTGAATTTTCTCTCATCCTGGTGCTGTTTGGTTTGCTGGGGATTGAATCCAGGACCTCAGACAGACTAGGCAGACACTCTACGTATGACTAAGCTATATACCCAACCCCCCTGTAATATTTTAGTTTGATAGAGGGTCTCACCAAATTACCTAGGCTGTCTTTGAACTCACTGTAGCCTCCACTAGCTTTGAACTTTGGATGCTAATGCTTCAGTCTCTCAGGTTCTGGGATTACAGGTGTGTGCCACCGCACCCAGCTTCCCAGATGGTGCAAACTGAAATTCTGGAGTCAGGATAGGAAAAAATAAACTATATTCCTGAGTTCCTATGAGAGTCATTATCTTTTGGAGGCAACAAGTCCTGGGTTCTAATCTTGCTTCAGCCTACGTCCTGGAGGTGGAGTACCTGCCACTAGTTTTCATAAATTTTCTCTCGTTTAAAAATAGGAACCATGATACTCTGGGTGAGTAGGTTGTCATAATTAGGGTTTCCTCTTGCTGTGAAGAGACACCATCCATGACCAAGGCAACTCTTATAAAGAAAACATTTCATTGAGGTGGCTCGCTTACAGTTTCAGAGGTTCTGTCCGTTATAATCATGCTGGGAACATGGCGGCGTGCAGACAGACAGTGCCGGAGCCCAGAGTGCTACATCTTGCAGGCAACAGGAAGTCAACAGAGTGTCACACTGAGGGAAGCTTGAGCAAAAGAGGCCTCAAAGCCCAGCCCCACAATGATACACTTCTTCCAACAAGGCCACACCTCCTAATAGTGCCGCTCCCTTTGGGGGCCCGTTCGAGATAGGAATTAGTCCCACTTTACCAGATGGGGAAGCTGAGGCTCAGGGAAGTTTAACACACTTCTCTCGACACACACAGGGATGGTTGGTGCTCAACCGTGTTCCTTCTCTTCACTATTTCTCTTTGTATGCATTGTCTGTTTAATTATGATACTAATTTTGCAATAATTATGTCTGTCTAATGTCTATAAGCCTGGGGTGGAAGATGGCGTTTTCCCCACATAGTTGATGGTTTTTACATTTATTGAATGTGTGTTATGTGCTGGGTGTTATTGAAATAATTATAAGAAGCATAGAGAGGGAAGGAAATGACCCGTGGGTCACAAACCCAGGTAGCTTGTCTGGTCTGGTGGGCTTGAGGTGCCGCCTGCTCCTGCACTTCCGGTATTACCACCCTGGGTGCTGAGGGATGCGTACCTGATCTGCAGTCTTGGTAACAACCTTGGAGGCAGACACGGATGCTATATATACCCATTGCACTGATGTGGTCACAAAGGCTTAAAGAGATCAAATGACTGATCATGCTCCGATAGCTCATTCCTAAGATTGAGGCAGGAGGCAATGAGCTGCCCATGCGTTTCTCCCTATTTGTACGGTAATTGGATCCCAACGCTATGACATTTTTCATGCCGGCATCCTATTTTGGCATTTGTGGTAGTAAGTCAAGGTCTTGGGTAGCCCAGGCTAGCCTCAAACTCCCTGTGTTTGAATTCCTGACCTTCTAACCTTCACCTCCTGCATGGTGGGATTGTAGGCATGTTTCACTATACCCGAACAAAACCGCTGATCTGTTTTGTTGTTGTTTAGACTGTTTTATTATTTACTTCGCATACGTGTCTGTGTAAGGGTGTGTGCACATGAGCGTAGGAGCCAAAGGAGGCCAGAAGAGACCTTTGGATTCCGGAGCTGGAATTACAAGTGGTTGTGAACTTTGAAATGGGTGCTGGGAACCAGACTTAGATCCTCTGAAGAACAGCGAGCACACTCGTCTACCAGGTACAAAGTTCTAGGTTCACCACCGGGGAACACTATCTAAATAGCGTGTAGTGGGGTACACCTGTAATTCCAGTACCTGGGAGGTTGTGGGAGGAGGATCAGGAGTTGAAGGTTAGCCTTGGCTGCGGGTGAGTTGGAAGCCAGCCTGGGAAGTGTGAGAGACCTTGTCTCAAACAACAAAACCAAACCCAGAGCTGTAGAAATGGCTTTGCGGGTGAGAACGCTGCTGTGTGAGCATGGAGCTGAGTATGGGCGGGCGTGCCTGTGTCCCCGAGCTGTGGGGATGGGCAGGAGGCTCACTGGGGCTTGCTGGAGACTGTAGCCTACATCCAGGTCCAGGGAGAGACCTCGTCTCAGGAATAAGGCGAAGGGGTGATAGAGGGCAATGTTCTGCACCCTCCTCTGGCCTCTGAGGGTGCAGATGCTTGCTCGCCCCCCCCCCCACACGTGTGCATATACTACACACAGAAAATTGATACCGAACATTTATTAGTAGAGTCGGAAGTTTTTTTGAGTGCCTCTGAGACCAGCTACCCTCGTTGGAAAGTGACAACTGTGAGTCTTGTGTCTTTCAGGTCACTCAGGTCCTGAGTGTCTGTACAGATGTGAACATTTGGTAGTGACCCTTTTGTGTGTGAGCAGGAGCTCAGACTGCGTGGTGTGGGTTTTGTTTTGTTTTGAGGCTCTGTGTTATTTGAACCCGAGCCTTTACAGGCTGGTGCACACTGTTCTGCATGAGTTCTGCCTTTCCTGACCCTGCATCAGAGCCATCGATAGCTCTGTCATTGCCAGGGGCACTGTGATGAGAGGATGGGCAGGGACTTCCTTTTCTCACTTCCAGCCACTGGAGGGTACTGAGAGCTGCCACTCATCCCCGCTTTGCCTGATGACCCAAGCAAGTGCCTTAGCCTTCCGGGATGTCACTCTTTTCTTTGGAAGCCCGTGGGTATTAATAATACTTACCTTGTGGGGTGGTGGCGAGGAGTCAGTGCGATGACACATTTGGCATTTAACTCGATGCTTGTCACGAGAAAGCTGCTCCAGGATGTTCCTGAAATACGCAGTTCTGTTGTGCCGCAAGGGATGCTGGGGTGAGGTTCCTGGTATGTTGGGCTTCTCCCTGCTTCAGACAACTTGCTTGGATTGGACTCCAGGATTGGCATCGCTAGGGCTCCAGTGCTTTCAGGGCAGCTTGTTGGACTGCAGCAGCGTAACCAGGTCTCCTGCCTGACTGGATACAGCCCACAACTGCGTGATGCTCCCAGCCCCATCCTTGATACTGCGGCATAGCCTGTCATCCCACAGCTGCCCAAACAACCTGTTTCCATGGAAACTAGTGCCAGCTGCAGGAGAAGAATTGGGGCTGGGTTGTGACAGGGACAGGCAGTGGGTGGTTGAGGACAAGGCTGAGTGGGGTGTGGACAAGCATGGGCACTGAGCCCAGCGAGTCATCTGCCAGAGCCCCTGGGGGACCCAGAACTTTTTCCTGGAGGTTGCCTGGGTGGAAGCAGGGGCAGACTGAAGAGTTCAAGGTCAGGCTCTCAGTACACAGAAACTCCAGGTGGAGACTTTTCTGAGTTATAATTACCTTCTCTGTGAGAGAGATCCATCCCCTCAGACCGAAGACCACTGAGCTCTGACAGGAGAGTTAGGCCACGTTGTGTTCTGCCTTGAAACTGAAAGTCTTGGAGGGGGCAGGGACAGGGAGGAGGGTGTCAGGGTGCCATTCTCCTCTCGGTTTGTTGCTCTGCAGTCTGTAGAGAGGTCAGGAGCTGCTCTGGGAATGGAGTAGAAGGGGATATGGGGAGGGCGGCCCTGCCAGTTTGTCCTCGTCCCTTGGGATGCTCACTGTAGCTCCTCTGGCCTGACCCAGACACCCTCGCACAAGGTGCAGTCCAGAGATGCCAAGTGTCAGGAGGCAGGGAGGGAGGAGAGAGTGTGCCCAGTGGATGACCTAAGAATAGCTTGTTTATCTGGGAATGTAGCTCAGGAGTAGAGTCCTGGTTTAGCGTGCACAAGGCCCTGGGTTCAATTCCCAGTTCTGCAGTCAACCAACCACCAATTTCACTCTCCCTTCCTCAGCTCAGCTTTTCGTGTGTATTTGTGATACAGAGCCTCATGTATTGTATCCCAGGCTGGCCTCAAATACGCTATGGAGCCAAGAATGACTTTGAACTTCTGAGCCTCCTGCTGGGATTACAGGCCTGTGTACCAAGTCTGGTTTGTCAGGTGCTGTGGACTGAACCTAAGGTTTTTTGGGAGCTGAGCAAACACTCTACCAGCCAAGCTGCTCCCCAGCCCCCAGTTCTTTTTATTAGTGAATTTCTTTGCTCTGTCGGGAGCTTCACACACATCATCCCATTTAATCCGCACAGGAGCATGAGAAGCCACTGTTAATCTCCCCATTCGACTGACAGAGGAAAGAAAATTGGCTTTCGGAGGTTATTGACTCCCTCAGGCTAACATGACCACAAGGGGTGGAGCCTGTGCAAGGTCAGAAGCTGGCAAAGGCCTGGATCAAGGGTTTGGATGTCTAAGGGATCTTATTGTAATTTGTGGAATGATTAAAGCAGATTGGAGGTGGGGTGGCGTGGGTGTGTTCCTGCCTGGATCTTGAAGTCTAGTGGATGGCACAGACAGGGTAAGCAGAAAGTTGAAGTTCAGAAGACCATGGATGCTCAGAGGGTGGAGCAGGGCAGAAGACCAGCCAGTCAGAGCTGGATCTAGACAAGGAAAGTAGATGCTCTCGGCACACAGGGGAGGTAGGAGGCCATAGCGGGATGAGAGCAGGGCGCGCATAGCCTCACTGAGCCGGGCAGCTGTGGTGTCACAGGGTGGTAGGTGTGGCCGGCGAGGGGTGAGGAAGATCTGCAGAGAAGTTGCTGTTTGGAAGAAGTGTAGAGGTGCATGTCAGGAGGGAGTTCTTCAGAGGCAGGAGCCAAGGAACCTATGGCATCAGTGAGCTTGACGCTGTGAGTCCTGGTCTAGCGTGCACAAGGCCCTGGGTTCAATTCTCAGTTCTGCAGTCAACCAACCACCAATTTCTCTCTCCCTTCCTCAGCTCAGCGCTGTGAGGCAGAGGCTGGTGGTGTCCCCATTTGGATGATGGGAAAACTGGAGCACAGAAGGACTAAGTAGCTTTCTCAAGACTGCACAGATCCTAAATGGTGGCAGCAGGTCCTCATCGCATGCACAGGGCACAGTTATAGTTACAGCGTTTGGGACTTTGTAGTGTTGGGGGTTTTTGTTGTTGTTTTTTGTTTTTATCACACATGGAGATGCTGTGCATAGCATCTGCTCTTTTGGCACAGCTGGCCAAGAGTATCTTCAGAGGGCACAATCTCTGGAGTTGGATTTCCAGGTACTCCCCAAAGTGGCTGAGGTCAGGTGTGTTCAGGGTGCTATGACCATAGAGAGATTGAAGCATGTGCACCCCACAGCAGCGTAGACACGTTCCAGTCACCCCATGTCTTTACTGACACTCGCTGCGACCAGCCTTTGATTTTGCCAAAGCAGAGATAGATAGCCTGTCTTGATTTTATCTTCATGTTAATTTCCTAATACAAGAAATCTTTCACCTCTTTTAGTCATCCTTGCTAAACTTTGTCTAAAAAATGTTTTGTTTTGTTTTTAACTTCTTATGAACTCATAGGAATTCTTCATATATTCTGGATACAATTCCTTTTCAGTTATGTTTTACAAATATATTCTCCTGGTGTGAAACCTCATGATTTCACTTAAAGAAAAAGGTTTATTTCTTTTGTGGGTGTGTGTGTGTATCTGTGTGTGGGTTTGTGCACAGGAGAGTGGGTGCCCTTGGACGCCGGAAGAGGGCATCATATCCCCAGGAGCTAGAGTTACAGGATGTGATTCATGTGGGTGCTGGGAAATAAACTTGGCTCCTTTATGAGAATAGCAAGCTCTCTTAACCGCTGAGCCAAGGGCTCTTCAGCCCACAATTTTGCTTTTCTTACAGTATCTGTTGAGGAAAGCAATTCTTAAATTTGTATATGCGTATGTGTAAAATACACACAACTGCCAAGTGGTGCCAGTGCACGCCTTTAATCCCAGCACTCAGGAGGCAGAAGTAGAAGGATCTTTTTGAGTTTGAGGCCAGCCTGGTCTATAGAGTGAGTTCCAGGACAGCCAGGGTTACACATAGAAACCCTGTCTTGAAAAACAAAACAACAACAAAAACACACACAATATAAAGTTTGGGTGTTAATCATTTTTTAAGCATACAGGTCAGTGGCATTCAGTACATTTATATAACTGTCAGGACTTTTATATACACGTGTGCATGCATGTACACACACACACACACACACACACGCAACAGGCAACTAAATCTCTCTACTTATCAAACAGTAATTCCTCATTTCTGTTTACCCCCAGTTCCTGGTAACCACATTTTACTTACTTTTATTTTTTTTCGAGATAGGGTTTCTTGGTATTCCAGCTCTGTAGACCTGGCTGGCCTTACTCAGAGATCCGCCTGCCTCTGACTCACGAGTGCTGGGATTAAAGGTGCGCGCCACCACCACCCACTGCCTGGCATATTTTACTTCCAGTATCCATGAATCTGTTTACAATAGACACCTCATTCTTCTTTGGAGACTGACCTACTTCACTTTGCAGAACATACAGGACTAACATGCTGTTGTGGGTATGGCCTGCATTTTGTTTGGCAATGGTAATCTATCCGAAACTGAGTTTTGACTGACATGGACTAGGGATCCAGGTAAATCCTTCGTATGGACATGCAGCCGTTCCAACACCATTTGTTGATTGAGCCGGTCTTTCCTTGCTTACATGCTATGTCAGCACCATCACAGATTAAGCTGCTGTGTGTATGTGGGGTTGGAGTTCCAGTTTTACCACGCTGCCCCGCCTGTGTTACCATGGCTTTTTCTTACACTTATTAGAATTTGTCCATTTACAGCCTCCTCTGAACCTGGTGAGACTTTAGTTAGTGCTGTATTGAACTGTCAGTCAGCTTGAGGAGGAATATCTCCACAGTACATGGTGTACCTCTGTGATTGTTTGAATTTTCTGGAATCTCTCTTAGTAGTTTTGTTTTGCTTTTTTTAAATCCTATACATCAGTTTCCCCCGGTTTTATTCCTAAATAAAACTTTTTAGCTATCTTTTTATTACGGAGAATCAGCACATATAAACATAGGTTGTAAGTGGTGGCTGGCTGATGTGTTTTGGTTCATGAATTGGCTGTGCCACCTGGCATGTAAGCAAACATGGCTGTCTGTTTTTTAATTGCGTAGGGGGGCGTGTCAGAGTCGAACAGTTCTCACAGCGACTGTATAGCAAACATCAAAGACAGTTCTCTTTAATCTGGTGCTGGTTAGGTGGTCAGCACAGATTTTTGTCAGGGATGGCTAGTTCGGTAGAAGGAAGTGTGTAGCGTACACTGAGCCCAGCTCCTTTCTGTACAGAGACAACGGTGCGTTTTAAAGATTGAGGACAAGGGACGGGACAGGCAGGGACTTGGTCAGGGAAGTGAAAATCCCAGAGTGCTGGTTGGTTATAGTGTCTGCAGAGTAATTTATCGTGTAGATGACAGATATCAAGTCTAGGAGCTGGGCCCTTCAGAGATTGGCAGGGATAAACCGTGAACTTGAGGGGCACCCTTGGGTTTCCTCAGACAGGTAATTTAAGTCTAGGGCCATCTTAGGGATATAGTCTTGAGCTTTTAAGTCCTTATAGACATAAGTTTGAGACCTAGTTCAGAGGAGCACTCGAAGGGACCTGCATAGAGTTTGGTCAGTGAGACACAGTCTTTGTCGCTGGCTGTGTTTTCTCTGTAGCCCTTGACGGAAAATGATTTCTGAAGCCCTGTGTGCTCTCATCCAACGAGAGCCACCAAGTGTCACTTTACCTTTATGCAGGCAACAATTCCGTCAGTATTAACAACTGAATATTCATTCGGTACCAGCCTTCCGGTAGATGCTCATTCAGTCTATATAATTAATTAATTAATATTACTTTCAGACATGTTTTTTTTTTTTCTCCCGGGTTGGCCGGGGAAAATGGACCACTTTGAGACAAGGGTCTTGTGTAGCCCTGACCGGTCTGAATCTCAGTATGTAGATAAGAATGACATTGAACTCCTGAAGCTCCTAAGTGCTGGGATTACAGGAGTGAACCACTGTGCCTGGATTCTGTGCTGGGGATGGAACCCAGGGCTTCACAAATGCTGGGCAAGCACATTACAACTGAGCTATGTCCCCAGTCTGACCTTGAACTCAGATCCTCCTCTTCCCTCCTCCTGATTACCTGTGTGCATCCCTGTACCCGGTTTATGTGGTGCTAGGGATGGAACCAGGGCTTTGTGCATGCTAGGTGAGTAGTCTACCTACTGACTTACACCCCCAGCTCCTAATTCTAGTGTGTGTTTACATATGCATATATACCATAACATATATTATTTTTGAGATAGGGTTTCCCTGTGTACACCAGGCTGGCCTCAAGCTCATCTTCCCCCAGCCTCTGCCTCCTTAGTGCTAGGATAAAGGTGAAGCATGCGCCACCATGTCTGTTCCTGATTATCTTTATAGTTTGCCTTTTAACGTTGGATCCAAACGAAGTCTGGACCTGTTAGGTGGTTGGTAAATCCTTCATGTTTCCTCTAACCCACATGCTCTCTCTGTCTGTTGTTTTATTTTCTAGCAAGCCGAAGAAATGAGGTTGTTTATTCTATAATTGATTGCATTCCTGTTCCATAGTTAAACATGGTCCTTGTGTGCGCTTTCCCATCGCTGTGAAAAATACTGGAGAAAAGCCACCCCAGGGAGGATTTATTTTGGCATGGGACTTCAGAGGTTTTCGTCCACCATGGCAGGGAGGTCAGGGTGGAGCAGAGTGGGCACACGGTGACCAGGAATTAGATGGATCACCCTCGCTACAGACTTCCTCTTACCCTTTTGTTCCATCTAGGCTTCCAGCCAATGGGATGGTGGTGGTCACAGTTAGGATGGTCCTCCCTCCATGAGTTAGTTCATCTTCTCACAGGCCTCTCAGAAGTGTGTTTTGCATGCTGTCCCGGTGTCTCTCAGTACTGTCAGGCTGCAGCCAACCAACTCTCTCCCTCTTCCGTTCCCCATCGTCTCTGCAAAATGGTGTTCGAATCAGTTCAGCGAGAATTAGACGCCACTTCTTGGTGGTGGTGTGCTTTCCGTCAGAGGCCCACACTATCCACTTTTGATGCTTTTCTGATGCGGTAACTTTAAAAATTGCAGTCTGGCTGTGGCTGGCACGAGAAAACGCAATTGATTTTCGCTTATTGATTTTGTATGTAGGAATCTTGATGAACTCTTACTAATTCATGTAATTTATCTGTTTGGCTGCTCCTGTGTTCTGTAGAAACAGTTCCATGTGGACAAATGGCAGTGGTGTTACTTCCCCTACAGTCCTTTGTGCCGTCCCTTCCCCTTCCTCACCTGCTGCATTAATGTAACCCCGGGGAAGGCTGGTTGTGGGGATTTTGATTTGTTCTGAGCGTTAAATGAAATTGTTCATGGTTTCATGTCTGAAGTGTTTTCCTTCTGACGCTCTTTAGCGGGCTGGGGAAGCTTTTTTCTGTTCCCAGATTGCTAATTATTCTGGATACACTGTGCATTTGGGGAGATAATCATATGACTTTTACCCCCTAATTTATTAATGTAGGAGAGTTAATGAGTTTTTAAATGTTAAGCCTATTTTGCCTTATTGAAACAAACACAACTTGATAATGTCCTGGTGGGTATTTGTGTGTGTGCGTTTCCTATTTTCCGAGATCTTGTTAATAATTTGCTTGCAATTTTTTGCCACTTCAGTTGACGAGCTAACTGTCCTGAAATGACTGATCTGTGGGTTATGTTGTCCTCTGGAGCAATGTCTATGAAACTGGAATTATTTGATTTTTGAACACTGTGGGAATAGAGCATTGGTTTAAAACAAACAAGGATGGAGAGACGGCTCAGGTGTTAAGAGCACTAGCTGCTCTTGCAGAGGACCAGGGTTCGATTCCCAGCAACCACATGGCAACTCAACGACTGTCTATAGCTCCAGTTCCAGGGGCTCCAACACCTTCTCATCAATGCATATAAAACAAATCTAAATGAATTATCTAAACAAACAAACAAAACCCCTAGAATGGTAGTTCCTTCAGGAGAAATGCTTCCTTCCTGTGGATTGGGTGTGCACTATGGTTGCAGTTGTGTTATGAGTCAGCTCGCTGGCTGGTCTTTCTTTGCATCCAGAGAGAAATGGCGGGTCAAGTGCTGGCCCTAGGAGGCAGTAGGCAGGTGGGAGCCACAGCAAGCGATACCTCCTGCCTTGAGGTTCTTCTGTAGGCCTCAGGTATCAACCTTTTTGTCCTAGAAGGTAATGGTTCCTGGATGGGCTTAAGAAGTTGGAATTCTTCTGCCCTTGCTTGCAAATGGCTTTGCAGCTTCCAGACAGGTCTAGGTATTGAGATTCCTCAGCCTTTTACAGCCCTGCCGTAGCCTAGGAAGGCAGGATTCCTTGGACATTAATACCACCAGCGTCTGGTGTTAGAGTTCTGTCTTGGGTCTGAGGCCCTTGGGCCTAACGCAGCTTGGCTTGGCAGCTTCATGGAATTCTTCTGGCAATCAGGGCCTATAGCAACTCTTCTCTGGGTCTTTACAGTCTTTTCTCCTCCTGCAGCCTCAGCTCTCGGTTCTCTCTCCATTTGCCTTGATGGTCCTGTTCTTTCTGGACTGGTTCCTCTTGAATTGTTCGGGCTGCTGCTGTAGTTCGGGCAGCCGGGCATGCTGTCTGCGGCTGTTGCTGCCCGCTGCTGTTGCCGCCTGCCGCTGCTGTTGCTGCAGCAGCTTCTGTCGTGTTACCAGCTTGGCCCCATGCTCCTGACGGTAGACATGAAAAGACCATTTGAGAGATGCCTTTATTGGGTCTAATGGTACAGCATCAGAGAGGCAGCATAGGCTAGGTCTCGCAGCCATTTCCCTGGTGGCTGCGTGGCTGGCTTCTGTACAATCTACAGCCTTTCTTTTTTCCTTCCTTCTCTCCTCCTCCTCCTCCTCCTCCTCCTCCTCCTCCTCCTCCTCCTTCTTCTTTTTTTGAAAACTCATAGATGAGGCTCTTAACACCAATCACAATCATTAAGACTTTTGGGAGGACCAATCACAGCTAGTTGTTTTGGACCAATCACAGTCATTTGTTTGGGCCAATCCCAGACTTTCTTAGTGCCAGTCATAACCCTCCTTCTGAAGGAACACTGGGGAAATCACTCCCTGCTGGAATACATGGCCATAGTTGCAGGGTGGTCTAGAGTTCTCTGGGATGTGTGCTAGCGTCTGATAGAGGCTAGCCCCTGATAGCGTCTGATAGAGGCTAGCGCCTGATAGCGTCTCATAGCGTCCTTCAGGGCTCAGCAATGAGCTGCTACAGCCTGTAGTTTGTTTGTTTTAAAGATTTATTCATTTTTTAAAAATGTGTATGGTGTTTTGCTTGCATATATGTCTGCACACCACGTGCATACATGATACCCACAGAGGCCGGAAGATAGCATCAGATCCCCTGGAACTGAAGTTATAGGTGGTTGTGAGCCCATGTCCTCTGAAAGAGCTTTTGGTGTTCTTGCCTGCTGATCTCTCTCCAGACCATCCTGTAGGTTTTTTTTTTAATATTCTGGTACTGACAAGAGACAGTCAGGGTGCTGTTTGGACTAATAGTCTGTTTGCTCAAGGCAGCAAGTGAGAGTCCAGCGGCTGTGAACCAGGGCATCAGGTCGCCTCATCACCTGCATCTTAATAAGAGGAAGGTGAACTTCAGAAGAGGTACTAACAGTACAAACTTACAGAAGATGGGGCCAATGAGATGGCTTAGTAAGTCAAGGTGCTTGCCAACAGACTTGGGGGGCCTGAGTTTGATCCCCGACATCCAAATGGCGGAGGAGATAACACTCATGAGTTGCCATCACCTCCACAGCATGCCCCCCAAATAAATAGATGTAATACCCCCCCCAACTTATCACTAACAGTGACTTGATGACTTGAGCAGATTTTAACGGCACCTTACCATTCTGCTTACCGCTGCCCAATGCCCAGGAAGAGGGAGCCAGTCTCTCCTGCGTCTCCATTGTACTAACTATGCCGAGTCGCTTTTGTGGGGTTGTGTTTTCCGTGTTATCTGCGTTTACAGATTCGCTGGCACGTTGGCATGCGGATTGCACAATGGCGTCTTGCCTTTTCAGTGCTGTGTGTTCATCATTGCTCATTCCAGCTCTGTCCAGCGGTAATTCTTCCTCTTTCTTCCTCTTCTAGGATCATCCTGGCCAGGGAACTGTTTTCTTCAGACAGTCCATGTTTGCTTTTGTTGATCTGTTTTCCGTCTCCAGTGTTGTCTTTCTTTGGCACATTATTTCATAATGTCTTAAAATGGTACTCAGTTCATAATTTCCTTTTTTTTCCCCAATAAAGTCATTTAAAGCCATAAATGAACCTTTTAAAGATCGCTTTTGCAGCACCCACAGGCTTTCACCTTTTCCTCAGCCTCAATATTTTATAACTTTATTACAAAGTGTCTTTGTGTTGTTTAAAGTCAGTGTCCCATCCTTCCCTTATTCTCCTTTTCCCTCATCTTCTTGTTTAAAATGTTTGTTTTGTGTGTCTGAGTGTTTTGCTGCCTTGTTTGTAGGTGCCGTGTGTGTGCAATCTCTTCAGAGGTCAGAAAAGGGCGTCAGAGGTTAGAATGAGAGCTACTTATGGTTATGAGCCATCATGTGGGTGCTGGGACCTCTGCAAGAGTCAAAAGTGTTCTTAACTATTGAGCCCTCTCCAGGCCTTCATCACTTTTCTGTTACTGTGAGAAAACAACATGGTCAAGGCAACTTACAGAATAAAGTGTTACATTTGGTTTATGGTTTCAGAGACTTCAGAGTCTATAGAAGTTCAAAGGTCTCCAGAGTGAGTTCCAGGACAGCGAGAGCGACACAGAGAAACTCTGTCTCGAAAAACCAAACAAAAAAAAACTAATGGGGGAGCAAAGGAACAGTTGAGAGCTCACAATTTGATCTACAACCAGGAGACAGAGACACACAGAATCCCACAATCTTTTGAAATCTCAAAGCTGGTCCCCAGTGACACACCCCTCCAACAAGGCCACACCTTCTAATCCTTCCCAAACAGTTCCACCAATTGAGACCAAGTACTCAAGCATATGACCCTATGAGGGCATTCTCATTCAAACCACCACAGATGATTTAGTGTTAAGAGCACTTGCTGCTCTTGCAGAGGATCCAGGTTCATTTCTCAACACCCACAGGGGGGTTTATGGCTACCTGTTAACTCTAGTTCTAGGAGATCCAGCGCCCTCTTCTGGCCATCTTAAGCAATAGGCACACACATGGTTCTCTTACATGCAGGCAAATCCTCATTAAATAAAATAAATAATACCAATCTTTTGAAATTTGCTAATCTTTGGTTTTTGGCCTAGCTGTGCAGTATGTTTATGTATGTTGCATGTATATTTGAAAAGAATGTGTGCCCTGCTGTTGTTAGGGGCGGTATTGTCTATATAAGTTAATGCAGTTGGTAATTTGTTTCATCTAATCTTTTTTGTTCCTGCCCGTTGTTCTGTCAGCTTGATTCAGAGATACCTGCTTGTGGTGATGGTGAATTTGCTTTTTACCTGTAGTTCTGTCGACGTTCGCTTCCTAGCTTTTGAGATTATGTTACTTGATGCTCAGAAGTTCCAAGTTGTAGCTCTTTGGATCTGCTTATTGCTGAGTTGCGAAGCCTTCGGTTTATATGATTCTGGCTCTGAAGTCTCTTATTGGCTGTTGATATCGCTCCAGTACTTTGTAGTGCTTGGCACATGCCTGATCTCAAGTTACTCCATTTTGTCTCTTGGCTTTTTGGCTTTTTTCATCATTATATTTTAGAAATAGCACTTATACCCGACTTCCTTCCTTCCTCCCTCCCTCCTTCCCTTCCTTTCTTCCTTCCTTATTTTTTTTCTTGGTTTTGTTTTGGTTTTTTGAGACAGGGTTTCTCTGTGTTGCTTTGGAGCCTGTCCTGGAACTAGCCCTTGTAGACCAGGCTGGCCTTGAATTCACAGAGATCCGCCTGTCTCTGCCTGGGATTAAAGGCGAGTGCTCTTTTTTGGTTTTTGGAGATAGGATTTCTCTGGAAGTAGCCTGGACAGTCCAGGAACTCACTCTATAAACAAGGCTGGCCTTGAACTCATAGAGTTCCACCTCCCTCTGCCTCTGAAATTGAATTAAAGGTGTGCACCACTACCATCCAGCTGGATTTTCTTTCTTTTTCTTCCCTGCCCAGAAATGGAGCAAATTTGCACTCCTTGCAATGGAGCAAATAAGCATCTTTTCTAATAAGTGAATAAATAATTAAACCCAGATAATTTTTGTAATTGTCTGAATATTAATTCATTTTTGTGTACTTTTTTCATTTGAGACATGATTTTATATAGCCCAAGCTGGCCTCTAACCCGTGGTCTCTTGCCTCAGTGTCTGAGATTGCAGCATTTGCTACCATACCATGGTGCATTCTTACAGCTGCTGGATTATCTGCATCTGCTCTGTCCGTCTCACTGTGCCCTGCTGTGTCCTCTCAGTGGCCCTCTGGGAATTTTAACACTAATAATTTAGTCACCAGAGGCTACATCTTCCCCTGAGTGGTAGAGAGGCCTTGAGATGGTTTAATTCTAAGCACGCACCATCCAGTTTGTGGACTATTGTTATCCAGTAAATTGGTCCTTTCTTATGCTTTTAATCCCCCAAATTACACACCATCATTGTAATTCTAGACAATGTTTAGGTTCAACACAACATTTTTCTTTCTCTTGGCTCAAAGTTCCTCATTGCATCTCATCTTTCCTATGTGGGATAATTTGTCTTTGCTTCCAACTCAGGTTCATCCTTGAGCATTTTAAAATTTTGCCTTCAGTACTTTTTTTTCCCTGAGTAACATACAATTATATAGAAAAGCAGCTTCTGCTTTACTCTATGGTGCCTTTTCTCATTTTATGCTCCAAAAAGGTCAACAGTGGACTGTGGATGATTGCTTTGTTTGAGCACCTTGGAAAGAATCTCCTGCTGTCTTCTGCTTTTCCTTCTTGACACTGGGGAGCCAGTTGTTTGGCTAAGAGTCCGCCCCCCTTCATAGGCACAGTGTCGTTTAGTGAGTGTTGTAGCACAGTGAGTGAAGGTGGGGCCTTCTAGAGTCAGACTGGCTGGGTCTTTGGTTTACTGGCTAGTTAACCTCTGTGCTTCAGTTTCTTCTTGTGTCAAATGTGTTAATGACAGTATTGGTGCAGCCTTGAGGACAGAGAAGGGAGTTCAGAGCTCCAACACCGTTCTCCGCAGTAGTGGACCGTTTTAATATTCTTGCTGGCCGTTATTTTTTCTTTCTTATTTTAAGAATCATATATTTATGTTTTAAAGATTGATGTGTCCATATGTGCACTATATGTGTCTAACTACCCTGTGGGTGCAGGTACCTTTGTAGCCAGAAAGGGTGGCAGGTCCCTTGGAATTGGAGTTACAGGTGGTTGGTGAGTTGCTTAATGCGGGTGCTGGGAACTGAACCCCAGTCCTCTGCAAGAACATTAAGTACTCTTAATCCCCGAGTCATCTCACCAGCAGCCCCCCTTTAAACTCTGTGTGTGTGTGTGTGTGTGTGTGTGTGTGTGTTTGTGCGCGCGCGCACGCTCGAGGACATTTGGAGGCCAGTGAGGGCATCGACTCTCCTTGGACCTGGAGTTACAGGCATTTGGGAGCCGTTAGGCATGGGTGCTGGGCACAGAACTTCTGGTCTTCTGGAAGAGCTGTTGAACAACCTCCCCAGCCCCTCTCCTGGTGTTTTCTGAATTCCCTGATTACTGGGGATTGATGTCTGTAGGTGTGAGATTCCTTTAATTTTCCTGTTTGAACTCCGCAGGACTTTTTAAATCTGTGAATTGTTGTCTTTCATCCGTTCTGGGAAAACTCTTCCCTGTGTACCTTCAAGTGCTGCTTCCACCGGCTTTCCTTCCCTCTCTCCTAATTAGTTAGATTAATTAGTCCCGCTCGCTCCTATCACTTGCATCTTCCTGACTTCGCTCCACAGCCTCTGCGCTACGACTGTTCTGGATAACTTCTTGAAATCTAGCTCCCAGCTCATTAATTGGCTTCAGCTGTGTCTAATATGCTATTAAACCTATACCCTGAGTTTTTAATTTTAATTATGTTTTTATTTCCAGAAATTGTGTTTGGTTCCCCACAGAATCTGATTGTTTTCATCTTTGCCCTTTCGCTCTTCTCTTGCTTTAACAATATTACACACCCATCCTGTCTGTATTCTGTCTGCTGCATTGAGAGACCAAGCCTCGTGGGACTCGTGGAAGGACCCCCTGAGTCGAGAGACAGGCAACGGCTTTCAACTATGAAGGAAAGCCTGGCCTAATACCTCTGCTGCCTCCCCGCACCCAGGCCCCTTTTTCCTTTTTTTCTCCCTCATTCTCAACTTTTTTTTAAGGCTGATTCATCCCATGGTTTGAAAAAGAAACCAAGGGCAGAGTCTCTCTCCCCGCACCCAGTGCACGCCAGCAGCCGGGACTATTAGGATCTGCAGAGACTTCCAGATATATTTTATGTGTAGTCAAGCAAATACACATTTAAAAATTCATTCTCTCTGGAACGCAAACGGTGGCATGCTACGTATATTGTTCTGCACTTGCTTTTTAATAAAAAATATGTTTCTGGTTATGAGAGAAATACGTGCTCATTTTGAATAACATCAATTCCCAAGTGTACACATGTAGAAAGTGAAAGTCTCCCTGGAATTCATTCCCTGGAGATAACATCTATTTTGCATCTATAAATATATATTTACATAAATGGGCTTATGCAACAGACACTGTTTTCTAACCTATTTTCCCCCCTTTTCTCCCAATAACACATCACGACATCATCCCATGAATCTTCCCACAGCTCCACGTTGCCCCACAGTGTGGGGTAGGGCCTGCGGAATCAGGGAGAATTAAGTTCCAACATTAACTGCACAGCTCAGTAGCGTAGGACTTTTTACAGCCGGTTAAAGCCTCGGTTTCCTCCTCTGTGAGGTGGTAACAGAGCGTACTGTATGATCTGGGGCAGCAGTGAGTCCTTGCAGGGGGCCCTCTCCAGGCCCCCGGGAGCACGATTTTTAAACAATTCCCTCCCTTGTTCAGTGATCACACAGAATTTACAGTCTGGATGTGACGTAAGTATTAGAAGTGCCCCCATAACAAATGCCAGCCTGGCTATCCTGCCATTCCTGTGAATTCTTGGGGGGGGGGGCGTTCCTGGTCCTCTGGGTTCTAATCTCTATGCCCTCTTTATTTTTTCTTTAAGGACGCGATGAGAGTCCCCCGCGGAGTGAAGCTCGTGTACTATGTAGGTCCTTTTCCTTCATCACCGCCCTTCATCCTCCTTTCCTTTGGGATGTGAGTGGGCCGGTCCCCCTCAGCAGAGGCTCTGAACCCTATTCCCCACCCTCCCCTTACCTCAGTGATGTCGAAGCTTAGACTTCAGTTTCTCTCCAACCTTCCAGCCCAACTCCTCCCTTCTCTCTCTCTCTCTCTCTCTCTCTCTCTCTCTCTCTCACACACACACACACACACACACATATGCACATACGTGTGCATACAATTGCATGCATGCATACACGCACACACACACACATGCTTCCAACACAATTCTCGTGATTTGTAACATACTAAAAAGATTTAAAATGCACTTTTTAAAGAGACAAAAGTCCAAAGGAAGCAAGAAAAGGAGGAAGCACTGACTGTCTGTACAACAACACCCTTACCACCAATCCTAAGAAGGCACAACTTCTAGGTGCCAAAAAAAAAAACACTGAGTTTCCTGGGAGTAGTGGTAAAAAGGGAGCAATATGTCAGGCACTCTGTGTAGTCCTGACTGTCCTGGAACTCATTCTGTAGATCAGGCTGGCCTTGAACTCACAGACACCTGCTTGCCTCTGTCTCTCAAGTGCTGGGATTAAAGGCATGCACCACCACTACCTGGCTACTCATCACTTTTAAATATCCATGAAGAGATTCCTCTTAGGGACAATACATAGGTGGTAGTGGCTTTAGTTTTACAGTGAGTCCCTGACAGAGGCACAGGAGATCTTTGAGCAGGAGGAGGTGGAGTCAGGATAAGTGTTTCCTTCCTGACGGGCTCTGTCCCTGCAGGTCTGCTCTGGGCCGGTGATCCAGCTCCTGGGAGCCTTCAACAACAGCCAGCCAGGGGGGCAGCTTGAAACTCTGGAGGACATGAAGGACAGCTCAGCCAGGAGGCAGAAGAGGCCCATGACTTCTCACCCTGCCAGTTGTCAGGTACAGAGCTAGCTAGGGTCTAGTGATTAATCTTGCTTCTATGGCTACCTTCCACATAATGTCCCTGAGGCCCCGGATGGGGTGACTTGGCCAAGGTCTCACAGATTAGTGTTTCGAGGTAGGTTAGCCCCACTTGGCTGTTGGCCTCGGCTCTGCGGGAGTTTGGGGACACAGGAGCTGGGTTTTCATTGTGTTTGGAAGGCTCTAATGTGATCTTGGCTGACCCCACAAATCCTGCTGCACCAGGGTTCCCAGCCATCTATTGGAAACGGGACCAGAGAGTGCTCTTGAAGGCCTCCTTTATCCCAAAGCTCCGTAGGGATCTCTCCGTAGAGGCTGAGGGACCATGAGTAAGTACAGCTCCTGCTGGCACAAGACAGCCTTGGCTGGAGTGGACCTCTCCACTACGCTTTTCTCTCTGCACAGTGTGACCTCCCGGAAATGGAAAATGAGGAGCCTCTTCAGTCGGGGACTGAGGACCCAGGTGATGGTCCACAGAGCTTGTGAGAGGATGCTCACCCCCCTCCTGGCTTCGGCTGGGATCCCTGTCTTCACCATCAGCCCAAAGTTCTCCCCCAAAGGCACTGGGATCCGAGGTCCTTGATGGGATCTAAGCCCCCTAAAGTCTGCCCCTCCTCATGCTTCTTGAAGTCCCTGGGATCACATGACACATTGCCTTACCCCAGGTGAGCAGGAGACTATGCCTCTGGATGTTGGAGTGCGAGCCACCGTGGTCCGTACCATGCAGGAGGTGCTGTGGACTCGGTAAGGCTTTGCTCCCTACTCCCAGCTGTGCTGACTGCTGTTCTGTGTAGCTCTGGGCCGGGCCACTTTTGAGTGAGTGTGTGTGTGTGTGTGTGTGTGTGTGTGTGTATCCAAACACATTTGGTGCCAGGAGGTCACTGACTCACACAGCCAGTGGCGAACTGCAATGTAAACCATGTGTCTGTAATACATGGTTCCAGTTGCAGTGAGCTTCTGGGCTGGGAGGGTCTAAAGGTCTGAGCCCTTTGAGGTTCTCATGCACAGATGGTGAGAGCAAGCTCAGAGAGGGCAGGAGTTGGCAAAGGCTGCACAGCAAGTCAGTAGTAAGTCAGGGTTATGTCTGTCCATCCCTTGGTTGATGTTTCATTGTTCCCACCCCAGCTCGGTTCTTTGCTTCAGTTGATTCCTTAACCTCCAACCTCAGGCTTAGTCCTTTCCACACAGACCCAGGAGCCTGGCTTTGACACATGTATTGCCCCTGATCCTTAGGGTGTAGCCTTAGGATG
Source organism: Microtus oregoni (assembly GCF_018167655.1). Taxonomy (NCBI): domain Eukaryota; kingdom Metazoa; phylum Chordata; class Mammalia; order Rodentia; family Cricetidae; genus Microtus; species Microtus oregoni. The sequence goes on along the minus strand of NW_024543064.1, from coordinate 22,969,087 downwards.
AGCCCCTAACTCTGAGTGCTCCCCGTGTAAATGGAAGATACACCATTTCTTTACAGTGCTGGGGTGGGAGTTACTGGGTCCATGGGGAAATACCCACAGTAGAGAGGAGATAGTCCAGCTCCTGTCCCCTACCCCTGCATTTCCTCCTGGGGTTAAATGAGAGGACAACTTCCCTGCTCAAGGCTTGCTTGTCCTCATAGTGTCCAGGAGCATCCAGACCTGCTGTTGAGGGAAGAGGAGATAGCAGGCATTGCAGAGGGCATTGAGGCGGCCCTCTTCCACCTGACCCAAGACACGAACCTCCGCTACAAGACCAAGTACCGCAGCCTGCTCTTCAACCTGAAGGATCCTCGAAACTCCGTGAGCTGGGGGAGGTGCAGCCTGCCCAGCCCTCCCTTGGGGACACCACGAGCAGACAGTAGGTTGGAGTGGGTGCTTTCAGGGTGAAATGGTGCATTTTCTTCCCCGACAGGACCTGTTTCTCAAAGTGGCACACTGTGATGTCAGCCCTCATGACCTGGTGCAGATGAGCTCAATCCAGCTGGCCCCCAAGGAGCTGTCCCGCTGGCGGGACCAGGAGGAAAGAAAGGTGAGCTGCTGCACAGACAAGCCACAAGAGGTGGGAGGGCCCTGTCGGGGGTGGCCCTGCAGTGGAAGGTGGGGACAGAGGAAGCAGGACAGCCAGTCATGATTGAGAAGAAGCTGGAGAAAACAGAAAGCAGGCCTGAGGGAGAGTCTTCAGGACAAAGGTAGGAAAAGAGGCCACACTTGTGTTTCTCTGTGGAGTTGGGCTTTGTGGGGCTGGGAGGACTTTCGTGAGGAAGTTGCCAGTGGTCTTCCCCTCCTAACTTCAGGATTGGGAGAGGGAGTCCCACAGCTCCACCCTCCTCAGTTAAATCCCCCTGTACCCTGCCTGACCCATGACCTCACCCTACATGGAACTCTGGGAGCGGAGAAGATACGGCATTGAGCTGGCTTTTGGCCTGCTGCGTGGTGGCCAGAGGCTGACAAGACTGGTCCAGGGTTGAGGTGCTGAGGAGGAGAGCCATTCCATTTTCTCAGCTAAGTTTCTGTCCAGCACTGGCGGTGTCATAGGATAGGAACAACTGTGTGGTTTAGAGGTCAGTGAGGCCTCTGTGAAACAACCATTAAGAGCTCCGGGGTGAGTGGGGCAGTGGTGGCGCACACCTTTAATCCCAGCATTCGGGAGGCAGAAGCAGGAGCATCCCTGTGAGTTCCAGGACAGTCAGAGCTACACAGAGAAACCCTGTCTGGAAAAACCAAACCAAACCAAATCAAATCAAAATAATTCCAGGGTGGGGGGCTGGGAAGGGAGCTCAGCCAGCGGAGTGCTTGCCACACAGGCATGAAGCCCCGAGTTCGAGTTCCAGTATCTATGTAGGTATGTGTTTGTAACCCCAGTGCTGGCCGGGGAGGTGGAGATGGACAAATCCCTGGGGCTTGCTAGCAAGCCTCACCTGGAGAGACCTCAGGCCGATGGCTCCTGAGGAAGGACATCACAGATAATCTCTGGCTTCCATGGGCGGGCGCATGTACACACGTACACACGCATCTAGCTGTCCACTAACATGCATGCCCATGTGTGAAGAATTTTAAGGTAATGAACACAGAGCCTGAATCAAGTGTGGGCCTTTTGGGGTACAAGGGTCATGTCCTCATCATGGAGCCCACCTGCCTGGGTGTGGTGGTGCAGGACCCCCATTTTCCTGCGCCATTAGAAAAGGAGAGACGGGCCTGCAGTTCAGGTGACGCCGATAGCAACAGTGGCAGCCAGCTGGGGATTACTGTGAGCCTCGGACTAGACTGGGCCTTCTTCGTGTACTGTTTAATACCGTGTTCTTAATCCCCAGAGAACAGATAAACTGAGCTTTAGGGAAACTAAATGGTGGCCCAAAGTCAAACTAATCTTTACATCTTTATTAGTGGCCCATCTGGGACTCAGTTTGTTCCAGAAACCACAGCCTCCTCAGGGTGGAATGGGGTGGGGCAGCCAGAGACACTAATCGACTTGGGTGAAGACTTCCTAGAGGAGGCAGGACTTCAGTGAGTGGCACCTGGAGGGGTGGGGCTGAGGGGCTGACTTTCTAAGTGGACAGAGAGAGGCTTGAAAAGGAGGGGAGCTGCCAAGGGAGAAACCTTGAAGGGGGGAAGGGAGTGACTGGGAGCTTGGTGGGCCGATACCCTGGCTGAGTTTAGCATGCCCTCTGCAGGGCCTGGACATCATTGAGCAACAACAGAAGGAGCTGTATAGACTTCCCACCTCCAAACTGACTCACAAGGGTGAGGTAGAGATCCCACGGGACTCAGATCAGATGCTGACCCTGGAGGACCTGATGGTAAGGGACAACCTGACTTAGGCACAGGTACCCCACATCTATGGGTCCCTGAGCAAGATCACTGCCTACTCCATGGGCTGCATGTTCTAGGTTTAGTAGGGTCTGTGACTCTGGCTGTTCATGGTCGAGGCACGAGAATAGGTGGTGGCAATCGGCCGGGGGCTGGTCTCCCTTCTTTCTGCCTAACTCCAGAACACTTGCAGGAGGGCACTAAGGCTGGTCATTGTGGTCACCCGAACCCCAGCCATTCTGACTTCAGGCAGTGGCTTTTCTAGATGTGAAAGATAAGGACTTGTTTTATTAGTGGATTTATTTGCTTGGAGTTGCCGCAGGCAGGGAATGACCCACACCCTGGGCAGTCTAGTCAGAGGACGACCTCCTCACCTTGCCCTTGTGCCTGGAGGAAGCCTAACATCTACGCCTCTCATTGATGGGTTAGCTTCATTCCCTGGCACCTCCTTTACCATTTCACACTGGAGCCCCTCCATCTTGCCCGGAGCCCGCCAGCTTGGTTAGCCAGCATCTCAGTGTCCTGTGGCCCTTGCATTACATCCATCACCCTCCAAAGGCCACTCTGGCTTGGTTGGGGTCTCCATAGATCAGTCTTCACCTGACTTTGTGTGTTTCTGATCAGGAGACGGGAGGAAGGCAGGCAAGTCCCTTCGCTTGTGTTCATTCCCTCAGTACAGATTTGTTAAAACTCCTCCTGGGTGCTAGGCCTTGGGGGGACATGACAGCGGGCGTGACAAGGCAGAATCCAGCCCCCCCCACCTCGCACTCCCCCCACACCCCGTATCCAGGCCAAGAAGAATGAGTGCCTGTGTAGAGAGGAGCCCTCAGGGGGAACAGCTGCTCCCCAGCCCACCCCAAGTCACATTCCCTCCCTCAAGAGGCTGTGTGTCAACACTGGAGAGGGACTGGAGCCATGCAGAGAAGAGCTCCAGGAGAAGGGAGGAGAGAGGGGAAGGTGACAGAGAAGAGCAATCTTTACTCCATATTGAGTACCTGCCATGTGCCCCTTTTACAAACGGCACCTCATTTGAGCACGGCAATGACTGACACAGTTCGTGCCTTTCTGAAACCCGAGCCATCGACTAAGCTTAGTGTAGTGGGCAGGAACGGAGCGGAGCTGAGATAGGAACCTGGTAGCATTTCGAGGATCCCTCCAAACCCTCTGGACGCAGCCTACGTCTGTACTAAAGGGATTTCTCTTATGAGAACGGTGATTAAAAGGTTGTTCCTCTGGGTTCTGTCACCTGCTTCTGAGAACTTGACCTGAGGAAAGGATGCAGAATTTTGGAAAGCACTTTGTGTGTGAAGACAGACGCTTTCAGGGCTCCCAATTGGTGACTGGCAATGCAGGTGACAGTCTGCCCCATAGTCTGTCCAGGGTCTAGAGAAAGGGCAAATGTCTCTATTGCAATTAGTGGGCAAAACGAGAGTACAAAGGATACTTGACCCCAGCTATTATAGAAAGGACCCCCAGACTGTCTGCGTAGAAAAACTATGATAAGGAGTGCCCAGCATCTCAACAGTTGTCTGAACAAGACAGGGATTCTCCGTGTAGCCCTAACTGTCCTGGAACTAGCTTTGTAGACCAGACTGGTCTCGACCTCACAGAATTCTGCCTTCCAAGTGATAGGATTAAAGGTGTGCTCCTCCACCTCCTGGCGGTTTTTCAGTTTTTTGATTTCCCAAGTTTTCTTTACAAATTTCCAGTGTCTTGGAATGTTTTTTTTTTAAAGACATATTTAGAAAAACAAACCACATATTCCTGAAGCTCTCTACCTGTAGAGGACTGCTGGCCTCCCTGGCCACATTGACATCTGTCCCATCTTCCCAGGAACCCATGATGCTCCGAGAGTACAGCCCACCGGCCCTGATGACCCCCCTGGAGGACACTACAGATCAGCATCAGCACCACTTCTGGGACTCAAACTGCCACATCTGCAAGGGCGGGAAGGAAGGCAGGAAGGGCATCAATAGTAGCTGTCTGGAGCCACTTGTGGGCGTCAGCCACAGCACGGGTGGGTGGCCCAGTTCGCAGGAGGCAGAATGGGATTGCCTGTGTTGCAGGTCACCTTGGCCGTCAGGCTGTGGGCTGTTTTCTGTCTCTGCCTGCTCATATCAGTGGTTGCTTCTGCTCTTTGCAGATTGGAAATCCTCAACTAAACTGCCAGACTCCTCCATCATCATGAATAAGGAGGAAAATGCCATCCGGAACACCCCAAGTCCAGCTCCTGTGTCCTCTCCAGAGATGCTCAAGGCTGGGGAGACATCTTCCAAGGAACCACAGGATAGGTATGGGACTGGGAACCTTCAGGGTTCTGTGCTAGTGACAGGGGAGGTGAGCGGCTCAGCAGCATGGGTGGGAGAGGCCACCAGCTGAAGCTATAACATATACAAGCTGCAGGAGCTTCCTTCCTTTATGACCTTAAGTCTTCCCGGTCCGTGAACCTCTGTTTTTCTATATGTGAAATGGAACTCATGCGGTCTCTTGGCTCCCTCTGCACAAGGTCATGCTTGGCTCAGTGCTCAGGTCTCTGCAGTGAGAAGGCAGTACTGACTCTGCAGAGGAAGGGGTGCTGGGGACATCCTAATGACTCTGCTTGTCCCTCCCCGTCCCTCCTTTTAGGCTCCAGATACCTGCTGAGCCCAAAGATGTCCCTCCCAGCCCTCCACCCTGGGAAGGCTCCCTAGACATGTTCTCTATCAAGCCATTCCGGGCCAAGGCCCAGCTGATTTCCGGACACAGCTGCCAGCTTCTCCAGGTACTCCACTTCTGCTTACTAAGGACCTCCTCACACACACTGCTCAACCCCATTGGTAATTCATCCATCGCTTCTACAGATCACCAGTGAGCTTTGAGGGCGTTAACACACTGAGTGTGCTAGCTCTCTCACCCTCAAGGCCTAAGGCACGGGAGGGGGGGGGGGTTCTGGGAGAGCATCCTGGGGCCTCTCAGGTCGCAGGAAGGTTTAGGAATGATGGTTGAATGACTGACTGATGAACAGTGAGGGAGGGCCCCTTAGACTTTGGCCAGGACAACCTGTAGGCCTTCAGGGGGAGTTAGAGCTCTCTGGGGGAGTCCCTGAGGGTTCAGATACTTTCTCTACCCTTCTCATCAGGCTTTGGCTTGAGGTAATGGGAAATAAAACTGCCTAAAAGGGTGGGAAGCTGGGTGCTCACCAATCACTCATCCCCAGGCTCTGCCGGAGGTCATTCGCTCAGCAGGCTGCCTCCCTCCAAATGACCTTTGGGATCTTCTAGACAGCATGTGCCCAGCCAAAGCAAAGGTAAACTATCTGCTCTTAGGGAACCTTCTCTTTTTGCCTTTCCTTCTTAGCTCCCCCTCCCCCCCCAGTTCCCAGACTCACTAATGACCCTGTGCAAGTTCCCACCCCTCTCTGGCTTCTTCCTAGAGCGGTGGTTCTCAACCTGTGGGTTGCCACCCCCAGGGAGGCCAAACAATCCTTTCACAGGGGTCGCATATGAGATATCCTGCATAATCAGATATTTACATTTTGATACATAGCAGTTGCAAAACTCACAGCTATGAAGTAGCAACAGAAATAATCTTATGGGGCTGGAGAGATGGCTCGGAGGTTAAGAACACTGGCTGCTCTTCCAGAGGTCCTGAGTTCAGTTCCCAGCAACCACTGGTGGCTCACAACCATCTGTAATGAGGTCTGGTGCCCTCTTCTGGCTGCAGACACACAAAAAGACAAAACACTGTATACATAATAAATAAATAAACCTTTAAAAAATAATAATAATATAATGATAATAAAAGTAATTTTATGGTTGGGGCGGTCACCACAACATGAGGAACTGTATTAAAGGGTCGCAGTTTTAGGAAGGTTGAGAACCGTTGTCCTGTTGAGTCTGAGTATGCCTGCAGGCCCAGAGGATGAGGGCTTCTTTGCCACTTCCTTTTGTATCCCAGGATATCTGCGCGGCCAGGCTGTGTCCCCATGGGTCTTCGGACATCCACAACTATCGCCTGCTCTACTCCTACCTCAACAACAAACAACGCCACTGCCTGACCACTGTGCAGCACGTGAAGATGGTCCTGCTGCCTCTGCCCGTCTTCCAGGCTTTGCCAGCCAGACTGCGCCCTCTGGGGGGCCCAGGTGAGAACTGAGTATACACCCGCATAGAGCTACAGAGCAGCCAGGCTTGACCCAGGTTTAGCAGGACAGAGGCAGATGCAGACACAGCCAGGAGGAATAGGTGCGACTCTGCAGCCACATTAGCCAGGCCTGGCTTCAGGGCAAGGATCAGTCTAGGCGTGGCCCTAGGAAAGCACCTATGGAAGAGGGCTCTAGGGACTCAGAGCAGCTTTAACACCTTTCTGAGCTGCAGTTCCCAGTATTGGAGGCGGAGTGACATATTCTCCATGAGGCAGTTCTGGGCAAAAGCCCAGCTTGTCTTGGGACATAGTTGCCAGCTAGTCCAGGTACACCTTCTGCGTTCGCAGGTCTCTCCCTATGATACTGCCCAGCCCACAGCCATTCAACTCTCATTCATTCATTCTGCAGTAAGTCATTGCCTGGCTTTGTGGTAGGCACAAGGACAGATGATGCACCAACCTCCCAAATGGCACAGACTGTTAAGCCTTGAGGCCAAGCCATCCCTTGATCACCTAGACCAAGCATTCTGAGCCAGGCTCGCTTGCCTGCTTGCTTTCTCCCAATCTCACTGCCAGGAGGTTCTCATGAACAACCTTGCAGATCCACGGCAGCTTTTAGGGAATCCATGCTGACTTCCTCCAGGTCTTGGGACCCTTCCTTCTCCTCTTCTCAGGCCTTGAAACCACTCACCCGAGCCTGTTACTAGCTGTGTTGTTCCCGAAGGATGGACTTCCAGACATAGCTTTGTCCAGCCCTCTGTGGAACAAGATTCCAAAGACTGTCTCCTTCAGCAAAAAAGTGGAGAAGAGATTCTACCAGCCAGAGGACAGTATATCAGAGGCCACCCTAAGAGGATCACCTTCCCACGAGGAGGCCCCAAAGCAGAGCTTGGCCAAGGACAGCTTGGCTCCAAGGAATGTTTGTGACTGGCAGAACCTCCCCAGAGGCAGGGGGAGGCAGCAACCTAGGTGGGAACAGCAGTCCCCAGAAGCAAGCTGGTGCCACCCCCAACATCCCAATTCAGGTGGACCAGTTTTGCCTGGCATTGGTCATGGACAGCACCTCCATAGGGCCTCCTGTTTCCAACAAGACATACTCCAGCACCTCAGTATCTTAGTGAGCATGACTCACCAGTTCCAGGCCTCGCTGTGGCCCCCAGGCCAGGAGCCCCTTCTCCCATCCTCTGCAGTATCTACAGTTCCAGACCCCCACGGGCCAATCCCAGACCTTCCTGTGGGCCCTGTGGATGGAGATGGCTCGGAGTGTCCCTGGCCAGAGAGGCCTGACCCTTCGGACCCATCAGAACAGGAGCGTTTGTTCCCTTACCAGTGCTGAACAAGAGAGAGGTGAGTCAACCCCGACCCCCCCACCCAGTTTGTATCTGTTCTGCAACCTGTTTGATGTTGATTTTTGGTTCTATAAAAACTTAGCAAAATAAAAATGGCATCTGATAATTGTGTAGGAGCATCTCTAGTCCCATCCAGGTGTGGCTTGAAGTGTCTTTGAAAATGTATTTTTCCTACAAAGGCATGACCTCCCCCATTGCTGATCAGGGGTCCTGAACCATCAGTTTGTCCCAGGACAAAGGTTTTGCTATGTGACTTCTGGAGGCATTTAAAAAACACTCTGAGTCAAGTGTGGGTGGGCACACATTCCAGAAGTACTCTGGAGGCAGGGACAGGTAGAGAGATCTCCTGAGTTTGAGTCCAGATTGTTCTACATAGCGAGTTCCATGCCAGCCTGTGTTCCACAGCGAGATCCTGTCTGTCAGTGATGGCTATTTTATTTTATTCATTTTTGGCTTTTGGAGACAAGGTTTCTCTGTGTAACCCTGGCCCCCTGGAAACTTGCCCTGTAGACCAGGCTGGTCATGAACTCAGGGATCCACCTGACTCTGTCTCCTGAGTGCTGGGGTTAAAGGTGTGCACCACCGCCCAACCCATGATGGCTATTCTTGCCTCTCAGATTGATCGCATCTGGAATTAACTAAAAATCCAAACAGCTGAGCACACTTTATGAGGAAATTTTTTTATTAATGAAATCGTTTGAAGTGGGAAGACCCACTTCCAATCTGGATCTTTGAGGTAGAAGATCTTTAATCTGGGCCACACCAGCCTATGTAAAGGACGTGGAAGAAGGAAGTTTGCTCTCTGCCTGCTTGCTCTCACTAGTGAGTCCCTTCCTTCACTGGCATTAGAGCCTACTTCTTAGGGATTTGGCGTGTACTGAAGACCAGCTGAGACATCCCCTCGCCTTGTAGAGTGAGCAACGACTGGATTCCTGGACTCTGCATTGGTAGGCAGCTGTTAGACTAGCTGAGCCACAGCTTGGAAGCCGCTCTAATAAATATGCGTGTATATATTCATATGTATATATATATTCATATATATTCATTCTGTAAGTTCTGTACCTCTAGAGAACCCTGGCTAAAACACCGTCTCAAAAAAAAAATCTGAATTAAGGGAAAGAATCCGTGTTGGGAGAGAAGACAGACTGGGGTTGGAGGAGAAACTGACAGACAGAGGGTCCAAGGAGGTAGAGGTGTTTGTTAGGAAAAGGAAAGGGGTGGCTTTGTGCTGTTCATTTAGTTACGGTGTGTGAGCGTATCCGTGAGCCATGGAGGTCAGAGCAGAGCTTTGGCATCCTCTCCTCTCCCTGTCCTCACTTTGAGACAGGATCTCTCCCTGAACCGGAAGCTCACCATTTTGGCTAGGTTACCAGCGAGCTTTGGAAATTAGATAGCTGTTATCCCCCTGCCTCTAATGCTAGGGTTAATAGGCTATGAGCCATCCGGGCCTTCTCTCCAGCTCCAGGAGTGATTTTACCTTTCTGATGTCCATTTTTCTTTTGGGATAAACCGAGGGATGGCACACAGTACCACCTTGTTCCCTACATGTCTGTGTCCATGTACACTGGCGAGGGCCTCTCAGTACAGGCTTGTGTCTACAGGTCTCTGTGTGGGTCTCTGTTAAAGGGGTCTGCTTTGTGCAGGTCCTGCCAACTCCCAGAGACAGCCAGGGTCTAGGCCTGGGAAGACATTCAAGCCTGTTGAGGTGGAATTGTGGCTTGACGGCTGCCCTGCCTTGGATCCGGAGTGAGCTTCTCATAGCAGCTGTGAGTCTGGGCACTGACTTGGGAACTAGCTGCCCCAGGCTGATTCACCCAGGACACCGCCCTTCGCTGCAGCATCCGAAGTATGCCTCATTCGGGAGCCTGCTGGGCTGGAAAGGGAGAGATGATTAATAAGAGGTGCCCCTCTTTCTACCCCAAGAGCTCTGCGACTGCCCTACCCCCAGCCGACAGCAGAGGGGGCCCTCTGCCTTGGGATGGAGGTCGGGGCTAGCAGGACAGAAGCTGAGCTGGGGGTGGGGGGGGTGAGAGAAAATGGGAGGAGGAGTTGGAAGCGGGGGTGGTGGGCGAGGGTGGATTGTAAGTGGGAGCAGGGAGAAGGTTCTGGATAGGTGAACCAGGGAAAGGAACGGGGCTCTTGAGGGAACTCCTCTGGCTCAGAGGGCACGGGAATGCCGCAGCTTCAGCGCTAAATGCAAATTTTGTCAATTACTATGCAAACCTGCAGCTCCTCTTGGAGCCTGCAACTTGGGTGGCTTTCCTAACGCAGCGGGGTTGGGGACGCCGCGGCGCACGCCTCCCACTGGCCGCAGCTTTCTCTTCGGGAGACAGGAAGAGGCATCGGAGAAGAGCTAGCCTTTGCCCTCCGCAGGGGCCTGCCTTTAGAGCTTCAGTTTGCCCTTCCCTAGGTGGGGATGCCAACGCGGCCTTCTGATAACTCGCCCCCGGGAAGTGGGATATAGATAGATAGATCGATAGATAGATAGATAGACAGACAGACCCCGAAACTCTGTATCCTGCCTCGGGATGGGGGCTGGACACATGACCCCCATCCACCTTCTGCTCCTAGTTCACAAGCTCTTTGCTTATCTCTTGACAGGGACCAGGAGCGCAGCTTGGCATGACGTTGCTAGGGGGTGTGATCGGCGGTTGCTAGGTTCTAGGAATGTTGCTATGCAACGCCGGGCGGGGCCCTAGTTGCTAGGCCGAGAAGGAGTCGCCTGCTGCCCAAAGGGTTTTAGCGGACACCGCCCGCCCCCAACCAGGACCGGCGTTGGCACCCCCAGGCTGGGCGCAGTCTCTGGGGTTCCTTCCGGTTCACACCCTCTGTTACTCCGTGATCCTCTGGGCTCCAGAGCGAGGAATCCTGGGTCTTTGTACACGTGTCTGTGCGCCTGCTGGTGCGGGGCGGCGGGGGGTGGGGGGGGGGAGAGTGTCTCTTTTGAATTTCCATAGCAACTGCTCCCGTGTCACCCTATTGCTCCCAAAGGTTTAAGCAGTTGCGTGTGCAAATTTACATATATCTGCATGTCATTAACATAGAGGCGGAGCCGGAACTTGTTTGGGCAACTATCCCTGGACAGTTCCCCTCGTTTTGCTTTCATCCCGTCGGATGGCCACCTGGACTGCGCATGCGTGAGTGGTTTGTGGGTGTTTCTTTTTTGTGTGTGTGTGTCTCCGTGTTCTCGGTTTTGAGGTGGGTGGGAGACTTCTGACAGTGACCATCAGCTCTGGTCCGCTCATGCCCTTACCGAAACGTCCTAACGGAAAACTCAGTTCCCTGAGACTTGTTGGACCCCAGTTGCGCCTATCTTAGCTGTGTCGTCTTAGGTTGGTGCCCTTCTCTGTGACTCAGTTTCCTTCTCTGTAAATAGGCATACTAATCTCTAACTCACTAGGTTATGTGAAGGTTCGAGGCATGCCAGTGCCACTTTGACACATACTCGTTGATGTTCTGATGGACGGACAGTAGGCAGAGTATGGTTGTTCCCCACCTCTTTAGAACCCAGTTCCATCTACACAGAACCCAGAGAAAGCAACGGAACTTCCTTTTCAGCTCCAGACATGGCAGGAAGAACTTCCATATGTCAGGGCAGCCTGGATTCCCAGGCATGGGATGAGAACTGTTGGTCAAGTCAGGTTGGTGTACCATGGACCCTGGCCTCCCACTTCCCTCTTGCTCTCAAGGAGTTCCCTGAGTCAGGAGCCCTTGTATTCCTGCAGCAGCAGCAGCTGACTGGGAGGCCAGACTGAGAGGCCTGTGATGGGGTAGAGGGAAGGAGAGCAGGAATTTTGTTCAGAGAGTTGCATGTTTGAGCTTTCACCGGAGAGGACTGAAGAGCTCTGGGGGTAACTCCCTTGCCCTTCTTGGACCTCAGTTTCCCCACTGAGGACACTTGGGAGTCTCTGCTACAACACAGCTGGGACGGGAGAATGAAGAGCCGTTTCGCCCTGCACTGTTCCCCAGTCTTGGGACTATGCAAGCAGAAGTGTGGCTGGGGTGGAACAGAACTTCCTGGAAGCTGCTTCCTTGAAAGGTGGGGAGTCCTTGCTGGGTCTGGTTTCTGCTCTTCGTGTTCTGGGAGAGTCTTTCTTGCCTTTCTCTCTCCCAGTGTTCTTCTAACCTTAACAGCCTTGACTGTTAGAGCCACAAGGAGGCAGAAGGGGCATTAAAGGGCAAAACCCAGTTCCATTCTGTGCTGGGATAGCTCTCATTAGGCTTAATTAAAATAAATGGGATTGCTGCCTGTCTTGGGTAGAAGAATATGCTTGTTGGTGATGGAGAAAGGCATAGGAGCTTGACTCTGATTGGTCAGTTGGCTTCTGGGAGGAGGAGGGACTATAGGGACAGTACTTTGTAGTTGTCCTTCCGACTGCTGTCTACAGGACTACACTCTGCTGGCAGCACACCGGCCCGTTCCCTGTAGCCAGCCACCTGTGCCCCACAGGTGAGAGTTCCAGGGACGGGCTGAGAGCCTGGCAGTGCCCGGCTGGCCCGCCTGTGTCCCACTCTAGGGGCCAATTAAGTCGCTATCCCTAGCCGCGCCGATTAACAGTTAATAAGGCAGCAAACACCTGCAGCTATGGAGGCGAATTAAGAGCAACAGTCGGCATAATACACAACCCGATAAGTGAGCAATTAACAACCGGAGAAAGATTAATAGAAGCAATTATGTCCTCCTCGGAGCTCTGTAAATACGACTGTCAACCGCTGGGGAATTCAGGCCAGTTTCACCTGGCCCCACCCTGGCCATAGCCTCCGGTAGTGGAGCACTTGAGCTAGCCTGTAGAGGCTGGACGACAGAGCCATGGCAGAAGGGGCATGCCCAGATATGTACGCATTGGCATATACATCCTGGCGCACAGAGAGATGGCCCATAGGACATAGTTACACAGACTTAAACTCACACAGATGGAGAGACACAGGCACGTGGAAGTCCTTCCAGAAATAAACACAGACATGCAGAAAAATAGCCAGTGTCACAAAGAGACACTCATATGTCATACAGAGCTAGAACTATGCAGATTATGAGACATACAGTGATCCAAAGGTAGACATATAAACACAGCTTCATACACATGGGGCCATATTCGCCATCTTCTGATGTCCACCTTGCATGGAGTCATCCGAGACCTAAAGCAGCTGAGAAGCGGACGGAGGGCAGGAAAGGATGCGAAGGGGCGGAAGTACATGAATAGATATGCAAGAATGATGCACGCTTATGGTTCTAAGCATTCCCATCTCTGTGTGCATGTGTACATGTTATCAGTTTGTAGATATGTTCCAACATGGAAACATGCATGCACCTCGACGTTTCCGTTTATATTAAGCTATATTGGTGTGTCATGATATAAACATGATTATGTATCCATCACAGGCTTGCTTCGAATGGGCACGGGACTCTGTGTGTGTGTGTGCTTGACTCGTACTTAGTTCTGCATGAAACACCACTGTCCATAAGAGGGGGTTTACATGCGATTGTCTCTCTGTGGCAGGAGGAGAGGATGCCTTAACGAACCCAGGAACTCTGGTGATTCGTGGATCCATGAAGCTAGAGCCCACCTCCAGGAAGTGGGGCTCGGGAGACTTAGGGTGCCTTAGGGCTCCTTGACTGACTTGGATTCCCTCATAGGATCTTCCAGCCGCTCTGAAGAAATGAACCTAAAGGTTCAGTTTCTCCTGATCTGAGAGAGGTCCCCATGGAAAACCCCCAGACTGGGAATCTGGGGCAGAAGGACGGTGTCTTTGTTCGGGTGTCTATTGCTGTGATGAAACCTCATGACCGAAAGCAAATTGGGGAAGAAAGGGTTAATTTGGTGTATACTTCCACATCATAGTCCACCTTTGAAGGAAGGTAGGACAGGACCTCAAACAGGGCAGGAACCATACAGAGGCCCTGGAGGAGTGCTGGCTTACACCCTCTGGCTTGCTCAGCTTGCTTTATTACAGACCCAGGAATGCCCCCCCCCAACAATGGACTGGGTCCCCCCTATCATGGATTAAAAAAATGACCTTAAATATAATTTATTGTTTTTAATTGAGCTATACATGTTTCTCCACTTCCCTTCCTTCATCCTCTCTTCCCTTCCACCCTTCCCCCGACCCCCATGCTCCCAATTTACTCAGAAGATCTTGCCTTTTTCTTCTTCCTAGGCAGATCCATGTATTTCTCTCTTAAGGTCATCTTTGTTGTCTAGGTTCTCTGGGGTTGTAGACTGTAGGCTGGTTATTCTTTGCTTTCTGTCTAAAAGCCACTTATGAGTGAGTACATATGATATTTGTCTTTCTGGATCTGAGTTACCTCACTCAGTATGTTTTTTTTTCTAGTTCTGTTTATTTGTGGGAATATGATGTCATTATTTTTTTTTTTTACCTCTAAGTAGTACTCCATCGTGTAAATGTACCACATTTTCCTTATTCATTCTTCAGTTGATAGGCATCTAGGTTGTTTCCAGGTTCTGGCTATTATGAATAATGCTACATAAATGAGCAAATGTCTTTGTGGTATGATTGATCATTCTTTGGGTATATACCCAAGAGTGGTATTGCTGGATCTTTAGGTAGATTGATTCCTAATTTTCTGAGAAATTGCCATAGTGATTTCCAAAGCGGCTGTACAAGTTTGCACTCCCATAAGCAATCGGGGAGTGTTCTTCTTACTCCATATCCTCTCCAGCATAAATTGTCATCAGTGTTTTTGATCTTGGCCATTCTGACAGGTGTAAGATGGTATCTCAGAATTTTGGTTTGCATTTCTCTGATGGCTAAGGATGTTGGCTTTTCCTTAAGTGTCTTTCAGCCATTTGAGTTTCCTTTGTTGAGCGTGTTCTGTTTAGGTCTATACCCCATTTTTTATTTATTTTTTATTTTTTTATTTTTTGTTTTTTTTTTTAGGATTTTTTTTTTAGATTTATTTATTTATTAAGCATACAATGCTGGCAAGGAAGGCACCAGGTCTCATTACAGATGGTTGTGAGCCACCATGTGGTTGCTGGGAATTGAACTCGGGACCTCCGGAAGAGCAGCCAGTGCTCTTACCCTCTGAGCCATCTCTCCAGCCCTATACCCCATTTTTTAAATTGGATCATTTGTTATTTTGATGTCTAGTTTCTTGAGTTCTTTGTATATTTTGGAGATCAGCCCTCTGTCTGATGTGGGGTTGGTGAAGATCTTTTCTCATTCTACAGGCTACCGTTTTGTCTTGTTGACCGTGTTCTCTGCTTTACAGAAGCTTCTTAGTTTCAGGAGGTCCCATTTATTAATTGTTGCTCTCAGTGTCTGTGCTACTGGGGTTATATTTAAGAAGTGGTCTCCTGTGCCAATGCATTCAGGTGTACTTCCCACTTTCTCTTCTATGAGGTTAAGTGTGAATGGATTTATGTTGAGGTCGTTGATCCATTTGGACTTGAGTTTTGTGCGTGGCAGTAGATATGGATCTATTTGCATTCTTCTACATGTTGATATCCAGTTATGCCAGCACCATTTGTTGAAGATGCTTTCTTTTTTCCATTTTATAATTTTAGCTTCTCTGTCAAAAATCAGGTGTTCATAGGTGTGTGGGTTGATATCTGGGTCTTCAATTTGATTCTCTTGGTACTCCTGTCTGTTAGTATTTGCCAATACTAAGCTGTTTCATTACTGTAGCTCTAGAGTAGAGTTTGAAGTCAGGGATGGTGATGCTTCCAGAAGTTCTTTTATTGTACAGGATTGTTTTGACTATGCTGGGTTTTTTTTCCATATGAAGTTGAGTATTGTTCTTTCACGGTCTGTGAAAATTTTTGCTGGGATTTTGATGGTTATTGCATTGAATCTATAGATTGCTTTTGGTAAGATTCCTATATCAGGATCTTAGGGAAGAATTTTCTCAATTAAGGTTCCCTCCTTCCAGATAACTCTAGCTTGTGTCAAGTTGACATAAAGCTAACCATCACAGGTAACAAGTTCAAGGCCAGCCTAGGCTACAGAGAGAGTTCTAGTTCAAAATTATACAAATAAACCTAATATTCAAGACTGAGAAGGTAGTTCAATCAGTCAAATACTTGCTGTGTCGGCAATGAGAACCTGAATTCAACCTTCAGAACCCACATGACACATGCTTGTAATTCCAGTGTGGGAGAGGCAGGGATGGGAGGATCCCTGGCCCCACAGGCCAGCTAACCTCACATCGTCTGCAAGTCCCATGTTCCAATGAGAGACCCTGCCTTGTTTCAAAAACAGACAAACAAACAAACAACAAAGTGAACAGTTTCTGGGAAACAGTACCCAAGCTTGCCCTCTGACCTTCATATGCATACACACACACACACACACACACTATACCCAACACAACAGACCTAATACAAACACACACAACACATGAACTAATACCTTTCCCACAAAGAAAATCTCCGCACCAAGTCTCCAGTCTAGGACTTAAGCCATCATACACAGAAATCCTATCGTGACACAGGCCAACATGTAAACATGGAAAGTCATGAATATAGACATATGAAATGCTCCTCACAGGTGCACCAGGACCTTACCACTATGCCCGGACTCCCTCTCTCTCTCTCTCTCTCTCTCTCTCTCTCTCTCTCTCTCTCTCACACACACACACACACACACACACACACACTATCACTCCTATAGGCTCACACACCATCGGTGTCTGATGAGAACCTATGACTAGGTCAAGGACTGCAGACGGTGTCCCTTGACAGGTTCCCCCACCAGACTGGCCAGCTGGTGGGAGCTGGCAGACCCCAAGAGGGTTCTTCATCACGGCTAGACTGCCTGCTGCCAGGCAGGTGCACTGAGGGATGGAGGGTAAATACGGATGTAACATTGGCATCTCCCCCAGCCTCCCTGCCCCACACCAAGGTGGACAGTGAGTTGCCTCAGAGTCAGCCCTACACTTAGACCTTTGAAGGATCTATAGGACTCAGAAGGACCAGGGCCTAGGTGGACACTCTAGCTCCCACAGGGAAGAGCCACCTCCCAAAGTCAGGACTGGCTTGCAGACACCACAGTAGCCAGCTACTCCCCTGCTGACCAACATGTACTGAAAGTCAACAGAAAGTGATGGTTGGGCAAAATAGATCTGGGGACCCCACAAATCTACCACCAAACATCTGCCTGTCCTATTCCCCCGACCAAGTCCTTCCAGCCTGTTCTTTGTTTGTTTGTTTGTTTTTTATTTTGGTTTTTTGAGACAGGGTTTCTCTGTAACTTTGAAGCCTATCCTGGAGCTAGTTCTTGTAGACCAGGCTGGCCTCGAACTCACGGAAATCTGCCTGCCTCTGCCTCCTGAGTGCTGGGATTAAAGGCGTGCGCCACCACCGCCCGGCTGCTGCTCTTTCTTTGACTCAGCTTAGCCCCAGGTTTTCATTTGTCTTCACATTTATTCAGCCAATAAAGACATTAAAGAGACCATGGCGGTTAGTACCCCTGCTTTGCTGGATGCTGGGCGTCCAGAGTGAGTGAGGAGCAGAGGCAGTCTGGAGTACAGGGGTATCCCAGACCCTGCTACTTCCTCAGGTGGAGGGAAAAGCACCAACTCCCGGTGATGGATAATAGCTGATACACGCCTAGTACGCAGCGCCAGGCCCAGTTTTGAGTGCTTTACACGAATTAGCTCAGTACTTCCCCACAACAGCCTGCAGTGACAGCTACTGTTTTTTTTTTTTTTAAATATTTATTTATTATGTATACAATCTTCTGTCTGTGTGTATGCTTGAAGGCCAGAAGAGGGCACCAGATCTCATTACAGATGGTTGTGAGCCACCATGTGGTTGCTGGGAATTGAACTCAGGACCTTTGGAAGAGCAGGCGATGCTCTTAACTGCTGAGCCATCTCTCCAGCCCCAGTGACAGCTACTGTTATTAACCCCATTTGTGGTCACAGGGAGATTAAGTAACTTGGCCAAGGCTAAACAGCTTGTCAAAGCCACCCCAAGTGTTTAAGGCATTCCAAAGAAGGCAGCTAGCCATCCAGTCCCTCCCTTGCCCGGCAGCTCCAGGGACCTTGTATGTATGCCATGGGCACCTCAGTACTCCAGGGACCTTGTATGTATGCCATGGGCACCTCAGTCTCCAGCTTGTTGCCTGGTCCTCGTTCCTGGCAAACAGCCACTCTGAGGAGGGGAGAGGACCCCGCAAGCTCTAGTGACTGACTTCTGACTGTGTGGGAGTTCTGGGTTGAGGTGCCGGTTATAAGAGGGCTGGAGTCCCGCGTCACATAGCTCTTTGGTCCTGTGCACCTCTGCATTCTTTAACTGTGGTAGAAAAGGGCTAAAGTGGGGTCATCTAAAGGAGGAGACCCAGGGAAGAGATGTCTGTTGCCTGGGTCCCAGAGCCCTGGAGGAGGTAGGCCAAAAGTGACTGGTCCAGGATATAACCGGAGATCAATCATTCTGCAGGAGTGGGTGGAGAGGCAGAAGCGGCTGAGTGCCCCCTCTCGCATCTCAGCCCAGACCCTGCCAAGTTCAGGCTACTTACCCCCAGCAAAAATACTTTGGGTTCAGATCCATGCTGGAAGCCAGGGTGGGTGTCTCAGTTTCCTCTCCATTTCATCCCTACCCCTCCTGCCCAGGGGTTAGGGAGGAAGTCGGGTTTCCAGGGTGGATCAACTGGAGACCCTCTGTCCACAGGCAAAACCCCCTGCCTTGACTTCTAGGGCCCTAAAATGCCTGCTCAGTCTCCCGAGGCTTTTTCGACACAATTACCCAGGCCAGGAATTTCGATCCCTGGTGCCAGCCCGGCCCTTGTTATGCAAATGTAAGCAAATGAGATGCAAACAGAGCGGTCCCAGATTAACAGAGAAATCCCCAGCAGCTGGAGGAGTCACCGCAAAGTCAGCTTGCTCTGGCTTCCCTGTTAGGCCCCCCCCCCCCCCGCCAGGCTTTATCCACCTGGATTTGCCAGGGCCACCATCCTGTCCTTCTACCCTCTAAAACAGTGGGTCTCCACCTTCCTATGCCGCGACCCTTTAATACAGTTCCTCAGGCTGTGGTGACCCCCCCCCCCCGCCACCATAAGATTATTTTCGTTGCTACTTCATAACTGTCATTTTGCTACTGTTATGAATTGAAAGTAATTATCTGTGCTTTCAGATGGTCTTGGGCGGCCCCTGTGAAAGGGTTGCTTGACCCTAAGGGGGTCACGACCCCGTAGGTCAGGAATCACTGCTTCAAATGCTCTCTGCTCAGAAAGGGTCTGGGCAAGAGGGGCTGAAAGCCCTCCACCCTTCCAGTCTCCTCTCTCCTCACATTTACCAAATCATGGTAGGAATGGCAGTTTGTGGTGGTGTTTCCCAATTTTGTTCCTTGTAAAAGAGGGGATTCTCTCTCTCTCTCTCTCTCTCTCTCTCTCACACACACACACACACACACACACACACAATAGAAGAGTCCCTGCTAAGAACACACAAATACACTCATTCACACCCAATTACACGCACACACAGCCTTGTCCGCTTTCCCTATATAAATCAGCCCAAGTCCCTGCCCCTCCCTTCCCCTGACACACTGTGGATTAAGCGACAGCCATCCACAGGCTCACAGGCTATGGTGTCGTGGATCATCAGGCTGTGTCCCCTCTCTGGGACCGGAGGATGGAAGTACTCCTGATAGACAGCCACAAGTCAGGGTGAAGACAGGTGAGCAAGAAGCCCCTCCCCTGGGCATGACCCTGGGGAGGGAGCCCAATTGTAGGTAGTGCCTACCAGAGCCCTTGGAGGTTCTGACTGGTGTCTGTGCCTGTGGGAACCTGGCCCCTGGCAGGCCCAACCAGTCCAGGTCCAACTTCTAAAAATAAGAGCCGAGGATTGAAGCCTCTGGTTGGTTCTGTGGGAGCCTGTTGCCGTGGCAACCCTTCTCAGAGGCCTCCCTCCTGGTTGGGCTGCCCCGTTTGGCTGTAGGTCTCCGTGCCAGTCCCCCTGTGCTGGCCCCTCTGCCAGTCAGCCCTCTGTCCTGTCTTCCTTGGTGGGAGGGAGCAGGTGTGGGGTGGGGTGGGGGGGGTGGCGCAGGCGGGCGGACCTTGGGAACTCTGAGGGAGCACAATGGCCTGTGTGTGAGACCTAGGCTGGATCTGCTTTGTGTGGAGTTGTGTGGCAGTGGGCAGTTTGACTGTGTGATGGCCTCTGCTGGGCTTTTTCCTGGGTGTATGTCAAAGCTGGTGACGGGACTGTCAGAGTCCCTGTGGGTGACTGTTTTGTCTCTATGACTCTGCAGCCATGTGTGACAGTGTGTGGGGGGAGCTGAGGGAGGGACCTGGCCATGGCTTCCTAGGAATGTCCCTGCCCTATCCCTTACCTTCTGGGTTGTAGGCTGGCAATATGGAAGAGACAGTAGTGCAGAGGTACCTAGAGTAATCCCGAGGTGAGCAGGATGTGATGATGGCGCTAACTTCTCCTAGGACCTGCTATGGAATACCACATAAATGCCAGTCTTCCCATATGGGAGCAATAGAGAGGGAATGCTCTAGCTAAACCCAGGAGTGAGTGAATGTGTGCGTGCGTGTGTGCGTCTGTGTGCAAGTGTGTGCTCCAGTCAGCAGCACAGCCTCCATCCCCCAGCCCACCTCCCCTCCCCAATCATTAGTGTTCCAGAGTCCCCTCCCACCTCTCAGCCGCCTGGCCAGACCAAGTCCACCCCACTCTCACCCAGGCCCTGCGACAGCCTCTTCAGGATAACCTGCTGGTTTAGAGGCTTCCTGTGTGGCCACGCCCACCCCTCACATCCCCATCCCCTCTGCTTTCTTGCCCCTCCCTGAAAGACCCCTCCACAGTTGACTTTCTGTTCAAGGCCAAATGCACCTCTTCGGCCTTTAGATCTCCCCAGTTTAGATTCTTCTCCCTGCTTCTTGTAGCTTGAGCTACTGAGGGCTTCCAGGAGTGTTCAGTCCGTCACTGTCTCTGTGCCTTCACTCGTGACTCTTACCTAACCACTGAACTTTCCTGTCCTGGTCAGAGCTACTCACTTTGGGATTCAGGGAAGATGACACATCTGTCCCAGGGTGGATGGATATAATTAGTTTCCTGACAGACCGGCTCCCTCTCTTCCTTCACAGTGCCTGTGCCTCTGTCTCTCTCTTTATGGGGATTGAACCTAGGACCTTGCACATGTTTGTTGGTGTTTTGCCTGCATGTCTGTCTGTGAGAGGCTGTCAGAAGCCCTGGAACTGGAGTTACAGACAGGTGTGAGCTGCCGTGTGGGTGCTGGGAATTGAACCCGGGTCCTCTGGAAGAACAGTCAATGCTTTTGACCACACTGAGCCATCTCTCCAGCCCCTTGCATGTACTTCTAATGACATTTCCCCTGAACACCTGGGGAAGATTTGGAGGAAAGATAAAAGTATAAGTTGGAGTCGGGTGGTGGTGGTGCACTTGGGAGGCAGAGACAAGTGGATCTCTGTGAGTTCAAGGCCAGCCTGGTCTACAGAGTGAGTTCCAGGACAATCAGGGCTGTTACACAGAGAAGCCCTGTCTCAAAAAAAAAAAAAAGAGAGAGAGAGAGAGAGAGAGAGAGAGAGAGAAAGAAAGAGAAAGAAAGAAAGAAAAGGAAAGAAAAGAAACCACCCTTTCAGATCAGCAGAGTTTATTTCTCCCAGACCAGCTGGTGCCCTTCCTTTCATGCAGTTTTGTTTCTCTTATACAGCAAGCATTCCCCACCCCAGGTGATTAAAGATTCTTTGAGAACATGCCTTTTAATGTTTGCATAATATTCTCCTATATGGATGGATCCTAATTTATCTAACCTACCCTCCACCCCTAGACATTTTTGTCAGCTATGATTTTTCACAGTTATAAATACCAGCCCTGAATGTCCTTGTGCATGGCTCTCTCTTATTTATTTTTTAAACATCTCTAGTTAATTCTTAGATTGAGCCCCTAGAAGTAGACTAAGGGGTGAAGAGGTCTGTGGGTTTTTAAAGCTCTGGATACTCACCGCCCAGTGACCTTCCAGGAAATCGGCTCTAGCTCCCCTTCATCCACAGAGCCTGGATTTCAGTTCCCATCAACACTGCAGCTGTCTTTAAGAAAACAAAACAAAGCAAAACAAAAACCTGTATTAATTTCAGTCGATGGAAACAGGTATTGTCCTGTTGTTTTAATTTGCATCTCTTTGGCTCCCGGTGAGATGAGCCCTTTGTACTCCTCCCTAGCAGGGGAGCGGAGCAGGAACTGTAATTACATCTGTACTCCCGGCCTCTGCCACGCCCTCCTCAGCTCGAAGACTAGAGCAGGAGGGGGGACTGTGTTCCTGGATTACCTGGTGGATGAGGGGGGGGGGGGTGACTGAGACTCTGCCATCAGCCTGGCCTCCAGCCTAGCTTAGCTCTGAGACTCGAACCTAGATGACTCCCCTCACCTTTGTGGGCCTGGGTTTCCTCACGGGTTTGAATGTGGCCTAATGTGATGTCGGAATAGGTGTGTGAACAGCAACCAGTGTGGCAGGGAGAGACCACGTGAGCTAAGGGCTTCCCCAGTGAGGAAGCAAGGTGTAAGAATAGCTAGTTCCTCCCTTCCAGAGGCCAGAAGGTTCTCCAATGCCTCTTGGTTCAGAGGCGGGCAGGCTTATAGAGAAAAGGGCACAGGCGAGACTTGGAAAGGCTGTGGCAGCAGACGGGCCTCGGCTCAAATTCAGCTAAGACAAGGCGGTCTGTGTCTTTGTGTCGAGCCAGGCGCAGCTCTGTTCAGATCAACAAGCTTTGTGTGTTGCGTTCTTTTTAATCTATTGCCTTTGGCTGGAAGGATTTAATTACTATCTTTGGTGCTCAAGGAACAGAGAAGGAGAGTATCTCTCCCCGGGTGGCACAGCATCTCTTCAGGAGCTGGCCTTCTGCCACAGGGAACATCTTGGAGGCAAACCTCGGCTGGGGTGCCCTCACCCGTTCTAGCTCAGGACATGTTCCAAGACAGACACGCACAATTTCTCTGCACATTACCAGCCTAATGATACTGTCGTTTTGAGTCTGGGAATGAGGAGAAATCGGCTTTTCCTCGGTAATTAACGTGAGTGATGGGCCCTGAGATGGAGCGGTAGCCCCCCAAGTGAGAGAACGGAAGATCTCAGGAAAGTCAGCTGGGTCATCCCCCTGCCTCAAGGAAGGTCTGTGTGCTAACTGTGGCCTCTTCCTGTACTCCCCGGGACTGAGCAAGCTGCACCCCCCTTGCTTGTTGGCTATCCCTCCAAGAATCACTAAATGCTAAGATAGCCCAGAGTTCTTCCTTAATGCTGCCCACAGTCCTTCATGCTGGGGTTCACATTCTGCTACAGCCCCAAGGGAACTGCTGTTTCTTTGGGGGATCCTCAACTATAGAGATCCTGGGGGGGAGGGGCTGCCACACCCACTCAATTTTCCTATGTGTTGGAGATCTGAACACCCTTCCACCGCGGGTACCTTATTCACTGAGCCATCTCCCCAGGCCCTGCAGGGATTGTTTTTTTTTTTCCCCCTTCTGTATTTACTGATGGCTGAGGTGAAATGCCTGGGACGGAATGAGTGGAGGCGGCTCCTGCCGGCTTAGACAGGAGTGGGCAGGGGCTGGGAGCTGACCTGGCTTTTCTGAGAGAAACTTGGCTATGCCCTTTGCTCTGGGGTTCTGCCTCAGTGTCCCCACTGTCCTCAGGAACTCGGAGACCCACTCACTGTTTTCTTCAGTCATTTGCTGTCCTCAGTGCCGGGTGGATCAGAGGTCATCACATCAGCTCCACACTTTGGCCCTGAACAGCTTAACTCCAGGGACTCGGGGAGCCCAGTGCACAGCTGCACAGTGACCAGGGTCCAGTGGACCTTGAGGAGGATGGGGGGGCAGCTGGAGGAGGGGCCGGGAAGCTGCACTTGCTGGCGAGAAAGGGCTATTGGCAAACAGCCTGGGCATGGGGGAGCAGCAAGGGCTTGGAGGGGTACACAAGCCTGGCCCCATTTGTACATGGCATCCGGGTCCTGGAGCACAAGGGAGGATGGGAGGAGGGACGAGAATGCTGGAAGTCCTCAGGGGTCAGATGGTGGAAATCAGCCATGCAGAGGGTGAGAACTTGAACTTTATTCTGACAGCACCGGGGAGCCATGGGGGATTTAAACCAAAGAAGAATACAGTTGGGTTTGGCACAAAAGTGTTTAGAAGCGACATGGGTAAGAATGGGTGTGGGGAGTGTGGGGTGGGGGTGGGGGCAGGGAAATGGCTCAGTGGGTAAAAGTGCTTGCCATCCAAGCCTGACAACCTGAGTTTGGATTCCCAGAATCTATACAAAAAGCTCAATGCTATAGACCACATTTGTTGTTGTTGTTTTTTTAATTTTTATTTAATGTGCATTGATGTTTTGCCTGTATGTATATCATATCTCCATGAGGGTGCCAAATCCCCTGGAACTGGAGTTACTGACAGTTGTGAGCTGCCATGTGGGTGCTGGGAATTGAACCCGGGACCTCTGGAAGAGCAGTCGGTGCTCTTAACTCCTGAGCCATCATCTCTCCAGCCCATAGTTGACATTTGTAATTCCAGCATTCATGAGAGCTGGAGACAGGAGAATCTCCTGGAAGCTCATTGACTAGCTAGCCTGGATTATATGGTATAGCAGCAGAGACAAGAGAGACCTCAAAGAGGGGGAAGACAAGAATCGGCTTTGGAAAGTTGTCCTTTGACCTCCACATGCCACGTGCACGTTGTGGCAACATACACACACACACACACACACACACACACACACACAGAGACACAGACACACACACGGAGATACAGACACACACACACAGGCTCACACACAGACACACACACAAATACACACACAGACACACAGAAACACACACATACACACAGACACACGTGCACACAGATACACACAAACACACAGATACACACACATACACACACAGATACACACATATACATACATACAGACACACACACAGACACACACAGACACACACAGACACACACAGACACACACAGACACATACACAGCACATACACAGACACACACACAGATATACACACAGACAGACACACGCACACACAGACACACACAGACACACTGACACACACACAGAGATACAGACACATGTACACACAGATACACACGCACACACAGATACACACAGACACGCACACACAGACACACACAGATACACACATATACACACAGACAGACACACGCACACACAGACACACACATAGACACAGATACACACAGATACACACATATACATACATACAGACACACACACAGACACACACAGACACACACAGACACACAGACACATGTGCACACAGACACATACACAGACACACACACAGATATACACACAGACAGACACACACAGACACACACAGACACACTGACACACACACAGAGATACAGACACACGCACACACAGACACACACATGCGCGCACACAGACACACACAGATACACACAGACATGCACACACAGACACACACACATAGACACAGATACACACACATACACACACACTCCAGTGTATAGTAGTAGAAGCACAGCTATGGTCTCCAGAGGTTGGGTTAAGAGTGGTAACCTATGAGGCTGGTAAGATAGGAGACTAGACCACGATCCATGAATCTGAAGCTGGACCACCAGCAATCACATAGCCTAAGATGAGCCTCAGCAGCCCCTTCCTCCTCCTTTGGATCCTCAGTGACTCCATAGGCCTCCAAGAAAAATGTCCTGTGACGATGGTCTCCATCTTCCTCTAGACCTCTGATGTCTTGCCCCCTCCATCCTACACTCCAGTCAACTGTGCTCCCCATTATTGTTGAGTGCTTTTGAGTCACTTCAGGGTCCAGGCTTCTGCTCACATTCATTATTGTCCCCTCCCCCACCCTACCCAGTCCATCTTCCCTCCTGCCTCCCCACCTCCTCCACGAAACCTGCCCTGTCTGTCCTGTCTGTTCAGTTCTTTCCTCTGGTTTTTTTTTTTTTTTGTTTTGTTTTTCGAGACAGGGTTTCTCTGTGGTTTTGGAGCCTGTCCTGAAACTAGTTCTTGTAGACCAGGCTGGTCTCGAACTCACAGAGATCCACCTGCCTCTGCCTCCCGAGTGCTGGGATTAAAGGCGTGTGCCATAGTTCTTTCCTCTCTTATCACAGGCCTGGGTGGACAAGGAAGCCATCGCCAGCAGTTGCTTAAGGATCCTAAAAGAAGAGCCGAGTTCTTGTTGGGGTGGGATAGAAAGCTCCGGCCTCTTGGGGTCTTAGGGGGCTGGGTGGGGTGAACACTTTCATCCGCTGTCTTTCTCCCCAGCCAGCGGAGCTGTTGTTATTGCTCCAAATTAGGCACCAATTTGCCCGTGTAATTGTTTGCTAATTGGCATGAAATCCTAATGTAATTAGTTGGGCCCCTTATCGGGGAGCCTGGGGAGTCAGAGGCAGTGGGGGGCCGCTACAGCATGGAGGGTCTAAGAGACTGGGGACAAGTTTGAGAGAGGAGGCCCTGGGCTGCCATCGGGGCCAATGCAAAGAGTGACAGAAATGGCAGAATCTCATAGATGAAAGGGCTTTGGAGAGGGCAGCACTTGGTGCCCATCTCACAGATGGGGAAACTGAGGGTGAGGGAACCTCCCGGAAGCTAGTGGCAGAGCTGGATCTGACATGCAGGTTATTTGTCTATAGTGACCATAGCTAAGGGGCAGGGTGGTAAGAACAATGGCTTTTCTGGCCTCAGTTTCAAAGGCAGGGGCAGGGGGCCAGGGTAGGGACCTCACCCTCACTAATGTGCTGGATGCAGTGCTTGGCAAAGATGCTGAAGTTAGAACTGGAGGAATTGGGCCCATGAGGCTCAGAGAGTTTCTCCCTAGGGTGTGAGTGAGAGACAAGTATTGAGAAGTTGGGGCCAGGAGCCTGCATTTCCTCTTCCCCTGCCAACTGGTGGATTCCCTGCCTAAACCCTAGGCTCCCGCCTCTCTCCACCTCTTTGGAAAGGGTCTTGGAGAAAGCTGGAGCTGGCTCCTCTTGGCCTGGCAGTGCCTGCTTTCCAGCATCTCTGGGAGCTGTGCGGGCTGTTGGCTTCCCATTGGTAGTTTAAATTGTCTATCCTGGGAGCATCGACACCACGAGAACTGGCAGATGCTACAGAGCAGAGCTCCCAGCTGTCTGTATCGGCCCTGGACAGGTACCAGCATCCTTCAGGACCAATCTGAACACGAAGACCTCTTCCCA
The DNA here is from genome assembly GCF_018167655.1 of Microtus oregoni. Lineage (NCBI taxonomy): Eukaryota > Metazoa > Chordata > Mammalia > Rodentia > Cricetidae > Microtus > Microtus oregoni. The sequence continues at coordinate 22,942,092 of NW_024543064.1, read as the reverse complement.
GAGGTCCTGATCACACTCTGGCTGGAAGATCAGGCTTAGGTATCATCCCAAATCCCAACAGCAGGGAAAGCAGGCTCAGAGGTCACCTGGGGAGTCTGGTCAGACCTCTTAACTCTTAGGTGGGCTCCCCAATCTAAGGTTTGATAACAAGTGAAACAGGAAGCATAGAGGATTCTGCTTCAGCTAGTGGGCAGACTGGCTCTGATGGTGGGGATGAGGGCAACAGGGAACTTGGAGGCCATCTAGAAAGGTCTGCTGTCAACAACTTGGCCTGCTTTTCTCTCTCTCTCTCTCTCTCTCTCTCTCTCTCTCTCTCTCACACACACACACACACACACACACACACACACACACACACACTGGAAGAGGCTGAGCTGGTCCTATCACTTTGTCCCCACCAAGCAACCCATCTTACAGTTGACTCTTCTGCCTGTAGTCACTCATGTCCCCAGAGTTCTCTGCATCCGTGCCTAGGAGCCCTTTCTCTTTAAGTCCTATCTTTCCTACCTCTGCTGTTTCCCGGTCACTGTGTGTGTGTGTCCTGAAGACGCCTCGATGCAGCAAGTCCAAAATAGAAAGATCGACTTCCCACAGCCTTTCCCCATCCGAGTAAATGGCACACTCCTCCCCAGGGCCTTTGCACCTGTACTTTCCCTTATTTGGACAGCTCTTCCTCCCTCTCCTCCCTCAGGTGTCTGCTTAGATGTCACCTTCTTAGAAACAACTTCCTTAAGAACTTTCCCCAAGCAGCCCCCCTGTGCGCCATCATTCCCGCCCCTCACCTGCTTCGTTCTTTTCCTTTGCCCGTATCACACGTGTTCCATTTGTGAGCCCTTTACCGCACCAGCACTCCAGCTCCCCTTTTTGTTTGGTTTTGAGACCGAGCCTCACTCTGCCACTCCTGTGGCCTAGAACTCTCTGTGTAGACCAGGCCGGCATGGAAGTCCAAGAGATCTACCTGTCTCTGTCTTCTAAGTGCTGGGATTCAAAGGGGGCGCCACCACACCTAGCCCCTACTTGTTTCTTATGTCAGTGTGTTTGATGTGTGTGTAGGCATGTTTGGGACATATGTGTGGGAACATATGTGCTTGTGCAGCGGGAGTCTTCCTCAGTCCCTCTCCACTTTACTCAGTGAACCAACGTTTCTCAGTTAACCCCAGGGCTCACTGAGGGCTCCTGTACTCAGCCAGCTTACTCAGAAAAGCCTGCCTCTGTCTTCCCCACTGCTGCAATTACAGGTAGGCTCAGTACTTGCCTGGATGCTGGGGATCTGAGTTCTAGTCCTCACATTTGCAAGTGCCTTGTCTACTGAGCCATCTCAGAAAAAAATTCTGCTGTGATCCAAAACAGTTCAGAGTTCTCCTTTGCCTTCCGATAAAACCTAACCTTGGGTTTTGCTTACAATTTGGGTCTGCCCTTGCTTCCTTCCCTTGGTTGAGTTCCCAAAGCCCAGCAGAGCGCATGACAAAGTAGAGGGGCCATTGAATGCCTCAAGGCTGCCCTGTGTGCTGGAACTTTGAGCCTTGGCCCTCTTCTTCCTCGGAGGGACCTTGGGACCCTGGGGTGGGGTGGGGTAATCAAATGACTGAAGTCTATACATAGTGTGGCCTGGGTCTTCTGGTGTGTGTGTGTCTGTGTGTGTGTGTGTGTGTCTGTGTGCCTGTGTGTGTTTGCACTCTTGTGTATTTTAGACTCTCGTGTGACGATACAAGATGTCAGCGGTGCTTGGGAATTCTGTGTGCTCTCTGGGCACATGCACACAGGCGATCAATGACACTACTCCATCCCACAGAGTGGTCCTTCCTGTGTTGTCTGTGCAGTCCCCAGCACAGTCAACGTCAGCAAAGATCTCACAGCAGTGAAGGCCCATTCCCTAAGACAGATGAGCTGCCCCATGCCCTCAGCCAGCAAGGTGGAGAAACGAATGCCAGGCGCCCCTCCCACTAACAGCCCATCCTCTCCGGCTGTTGCCTCCCAAAAGCCCATTGAGCACCCATGGGTCAGTGCCCAGCCCCTGGAGGAGGGGTGTGCCCAGGGTTGCTTTCCATTCGATGCCCAGAGAGGGCAGTGGCGAGTGTGGCTCTGGCTGCTTCTTGCATTTGTTCGGGTACTTCCGTGGGCTTCAAACCCATCGCCCACTCACACTCACCAGCCCAAACACTCGAAGACATACTCAGTGACACAGAGACCAAACACACTGGATCCGGGACACATTCATACACACCCGTGTCTACAGATGTGTGCCAGCACCAACTCAGGACTCGAAACAGGAATGCGTAAAGACACCGACGCTCACAGAGACTGCATGCCCAGAATCACCGCCAACATGCCACAGACTTTCAGGGGCATCCATTCGGCAGGAGTCACAAACTGAAGTCTCAGTGCAGTGACACTCTGCTCCATGCAAACAGGGACACAGGGTCACAGAGGGACCGTCACAAAGCATGCTTTCACCCAGACACACAGCACATTTGCACACGCGCAGTTGTGGATCCACAGTGATCCACACAGCTAACCAGCATGCCCACCCAGCCTCCCTTGGAGACCGTGCTGCCTTTGAAATTCAAATCCTCACTCTCTCCCTCCACCCTGTGGCCTTGCTGTCGGCCCCAGCACCCCTGCTGCCAACCCAAGGAGCAACTCAGAGCTCACTGTGTCTGCCAGCCCTGAGCCAGTAGAAATTAAAATTCATTCTAGGGGAGATCCAGCACAGCACGGGGTGCTGGCAGCCTCAGGGGTGGGTCTCTTTATGAACGGGAAGAGGTGCAGGACACCAGAGGAGAAGGTGTCCGTCTTTCCCAGTGTATGACCTTGACTCAATCTGGTGGCCAGTTGTGTGTCAGAGTTCCCACAGAAAAGGGACCTCTGGGGAAGGCAAGTGCAGAGCTAACTAGGCTGGCAAGTCGTGGCCGAGGTTTCAGCCCCAGGGGGAGGGTGCTTCCCAGAGAATTGTTCCACAGGTCCCTGAAGGGAAGAATCACAGGTCTACCCGGCATATCTACAGATGCACATCGCACATGTACTCACGTCCCAGACCTTGGCACCTTCAGGCACATACCAAATAGTGTCATATGTGAGCCCTACTGGAAGACTTCTTGCTTGTATCCTGAGGCTCACACAGCGAGACTGGCAAAGGTGTATCTGAACCCATTTGATAGGTCAGATCCATGCCACACCCTGACTCACTAAACACACAAAGACCTGTAAAACGCTTTCTTCATACACGTGTATACGCATCCAGAGAGAGACAGACAGACAGAGACAGGGAGACAGACAGAGGAAAGGGGCTGTGAGCATGCAAGGGGATGGAGGTGCCTATGAAGAAGCTCCCAGATTCTGGTCCAGGCAAGGACTCCCTCTAGAAAGATGGGGAGTCTAGGCAGGCCTGGAGGGCTAATGCATCCATCCATCTTGGCTGCCCTGGGTCCTCTCCCCTGGGCTTTGTATCATCTGTATCCTGCCAAATGGGTTTGTGCCAAGCAGGACACAATGGGCAGAAAGGGAGGGTGGGGACACCTAGGGAGTGAGGGCACTCACTCATGCTGCTGAGCCCCTGTGGGGCAGACAGTATGCTGGGCACTTTTCATTTACCTTAAAAGAACCTGCAGAGCCACCCTAAAATCTCCATGGGCACCCCATATCACAGATGAGAAGACTGCCAGAGGCAGACAGGATCCATGTCTCTACCTCATCCAGGGTTTGCACAAGACCTTGCTTCAGCCCTGCCCTGTCCTCATCCCTCCTTGTCACCTCCCCCAGAGGACAGACCAAGCACCAGCTGTGGAGAACGATTTATTTCGGGATTAGAGTTGATCTTCCCAAGAAGACCTGCTCCCTCAGGGTGACAGCCTTGGAGGCCTTACTGGCACTGGATCCCGCAAGAAGAAGCTGGTCACTGGATTTGCGGACAGGTGATCAGAACTGGTGAGGGTTACTGAGGAACAAGGTACAGGACCCCTGACACCCACACACGTCCCTGGCAAGTCAGACCACACACCCCGCCCACACACTCCAGGAGGACAGCCATCCCCTGGAGTATAGCTGTCACTGCTGAGTGCAGGACTAGGCCTTCTGCCTCAGTCCCTAGTATAGCCTGCTCCGGGCTGGGGGGTGAGACCTATGGAAGGAAGGAGGAGGAAGGAGAGGTTCCTGAAGGTTATGGTCAGAGGGGGCGGGGCTCAGAGTGCCTGGTTAATCAAGTGTTCTGCATATCCGAGTGGGAGTGAGTGGGGCTGCTGGTACACGAGTAGGTGGTTGTGTGCGTCAGTGTGTAGGGGGAGAGTCTGAGTGTGTGGTGTGCCTGGGTGCAATCTTTGTGTGTGTCTGCCTAGGCCTAGTACGTCAGGAGCTTGGCTCTTGCTCTGAGATCTGTGCGGTGTGTGTCTCTCTCTCTGTTATATTTGCAGGATGGCTAGAATTTCCATGCGTTCCTTTTTCCTGTCTGTGTGTATATGTGGTGTAGAAAACACATGTGTACAGTGGCAGGGTTTGTGTGTCTACTCAGAGTCTGGGTCAATGTGATCTGTGTGCACAGAGCCGGGTTTGTGGGTGGCCGGCGCTGTGTGCAGACGGACATGGCATTTCCTTGCATTCGCTCTTGCCTGGAACGGTTGCCAGGGCCAGTCCTTAAGGCCTGAAGGAGGAGACTGTGGGAACAGATTATCAAGGGAATGTTTGGGCTGCCTCGTTTAAGGAACTGTGTGGGATCCCTGACCCCAGCTTAGATCAATGGGTGAGGGCATAGGTTGATGAGTGCCCTCTAGACCAGAATAATGAGGCTGGGGGACTGTATCCTGGGGTTGCATGGGTAGTGATATATACAATTGTAGATCCCTGACTGATGGTCACCTGCATAGACAGTCATATGCATGTGTGTCAACACAGACCTGGAGGGGGAGAGGAGGGAGGGAGGGTGGTTCTGCAGGGAAGAGAACACAGTCTTAGAACTTAGAACACACGCACACACATACGCGAACACATGCACACGCACACACACAGAGTTCAGAACACAACCATGTTGACAGGTCCTACATGGCAACTCATACTTGGGCCTCACTGGGCCCCTCTCCCTGTGGGTCCAGCTGCTAGGTTTTTCTGTTGTGGAGGGTATTGGGAAGGGGTCACGTTTAGGACCCAAATTCTGAATCATCTCCATGTCTCCAGTATCTAGGCCAGCCCTGGGCCTTGAGTAAATCTGAAAGGAACTTACAGTCGTGCAGATGAGTCTGTCTGGGCACAGCACCATGATAGGCACCTGGTCCTTGTCACCTCTGTGACTCTGATAAGTTCACGTCATTATTTCTATTTCACAGAAGGAAAAATAAAAAAGGAGCCTGGGAGTGCATAAGTGATCTGTCTAAGATTGCACAGCTAGTGACGAATGGAAGCTTCTAGTGACCCCGGACTCTACTCTTTCATCCCACGTGAAAGGGAGACATATGTCTGGGGAGCACGGGTCGAGGGTCATCGCTCAAATGCTCCGGTGGAGCCAGTTTTCCTGACTCCTTTACTGAGTGAGCCTTGTGCCTGCTGTATTGCCGGGTGCCAGGGGAGCCAGCTGTGAACTGACAATGGCTTGTCTTCATGGGAGTCATAACTTACAGTTGATAGGCAAGGAGACAGGGGATGTATTACAAACAAAAACCAAGCTTCCAGAGAGCTGAGTGCTACCGAGAAAGTTCAATTGAGGCATGGAACAACGGGGCGGGGGCGATTTTAGAGGTGTAGTTGCGAAGGTAATATGGAAACTGATCAGAAGGGGTGAGCCGTGGAACTGCCGGGGAGCCGTCAGAGGCTTCAATGAACATCGAGAAGGTCATGGGACCAGCTGGGTCTCAGGGCGTGTGGAGTGAGAGGAGGAGATGGGTCTGGGGAGGCTGACAGGGACAGGGACATGCATAGCTTGGGACGATAAGAAGAGGAACATGTGTTTTACATTGAAGAGATGGTTCGGTGGGCCCAGGAGAGTGTCCCGGCTTGAGAGAGTTAGGAGTAGGAACCCCGGGGTGTGATCTGGGAATCTGCACATGCGGACTCTGTTGGTGGCAGTGGTGCTGTGGACAGTGGGTACATCGGGGATATTTTGGGAGGTAGAGGAAGCCGTGAACTTGCTGATAGACTGGGCCCCAGTGCCTAGAAGGGAGCAAACTCTCAAAACGTATTTGTTGGATGAATAATTTAAAAAGAAGCCTCCTTGGCCTCACATGTACCTTCTCGTTTGAGACACACATGATGGCCACCCAGTGTGGCCATAAAGAACTTCTCTATTAGCCGGGCGGTGGTGGCGCACGCCTTTAATCCCAGCACTCGGGAGGCAGAGGCAGGCGGATCTCTGTGACTTCGAGACCAGCCTGGTCTACAGAGCTAGTTCCAGGACAGGCTCCAAAACCACAGAGAAACCCTGTCTCGAAAAAAAAAACAAAAAACAAAACAAAACAAAAAAGAACTTCTCTATCCCTGGGGCCAGAGAATGGGCACATTGTGCAAATGAACTGCACATAACCAGTTATTGATCCTCTGGGAAGATCTGGAGAGGGGACATCTAATTCCTCCCTTCTCTCCCCAGTGTCCAACACCAAAAAAAAAAAAAAAAAAAATAACAAACACCCAGCCCAGATTACCCAAGAACCCGAACCTGTTTAGTTAGACATACAGGACTGCCTGCAAACAAGAAGATAGTCTGTCTTTCACAGCATAGCCCTCCAGGACCTATTAACCCCCATCCCCCGTCCCAGCATGGGGGAGGGTTAGGCACATGAGCGCTAGGATAGATCTGGGTGAGAAGATTGCTGAACAGATTTGGGTATTTTGGGGAACATGTGAGTTCCTTAAAGGTGATGCAGGTGGTTGTGGGATTGGAAGAAGACTTTGGTACCCTGGACCCGGGTGACCCTGGAATGCCTGGCTCGGTGCCAAAGGGTGAGTAGGGGCTGAGTGAGGGGCACTCTGGGTCTCCTCGACTGGAAGGAAACCTGCCTAGGCTCTGGGCCAAATAAATCATTGGGAAGGGAAGAAGAACATTTTCTCATCTGTTTAAAGGGCAACGAAGCATAGCAGCTCTGGCCCAGCGGGAGGCGAGGCGGAGGCCAGGTGGGCGAGGCCAGGAAGCTCCCTTGCTTGACCCTCATCCTCTCATGAGCTGCCCTCATAGTCTCGGCTTTGACGGTGTGCTGCCTCCCAGCTGGGATATTGGTGGTGGTTATTCTTAACAAAAATACGAATTCATTGCAAATAGGTATTGTAAAAGGTCTCTCCTCAGGGCCCAGCACTTGCTAATCCATACTCTGGGCCTTCCCGGATCCCAGGCTGAGATGGTTTGTGGTTTACGCCATTCCACAGATGAGAAAACAAAGGCCCAGAAAGCCGAAGGGATTTTCTCAAGGTCACCCAGCATAGAGGTAGAGTAAGGTAGGAAGTCTGGTCTCCTACTGTCCATGTGTGTTTGGTCCCCTTCATCTCATTAGAGGTTCCAGAACTGACCCTCATGGGGCACGAGAGCTAGGGGGTCACTGTCCTTTGCTCAGAGTGTGAGGATACAGGGGATGGCCCTCCACTCTGCCCAGGCCTCCTGTGACTGAGCTCTGGATGGTGTCTCTTCCCAGGCTGTCTCAGCCTCAGGCTCCCTGGGGGAGGAGGGGGGTCTCTCCTGGGGCTAAGATGCGTTCTTCTCACCCCCGCCTGGGCTGTTCAGAGAAGTAATTTCTCCTCAACCAGCTGGATTTGAATATGGAAACAATTTGTAATTACTCCAAGTCCTCCTGGGCGGGCAGGCAGGCAGGCAGGCGGGTGGCATTATCACCAGAGTGAGTTTGGAAGGGCAGGGACTCCTGGAAAAGCAGGTGGCAGAAGCCCTGATATAGGGAGAGCCTTCCCAACATCTGTCCTAGTCCAGATAGCCTCTGTACACCTCCTGACAAGTCCCGCTGTTTTTTACTCGGTTTTACCTAACTTCTTCCTGTGAGCCCCAGGGGTACGGAATACCAACGACTCAACAGTTCCTCTTCGCATCCCACCATGTTTTTCCTAGGGCATGAGGTCAAGAAGCCAGAAGACTATCAAGGTACAGAGAAACAGATAACTTACATCCCTCTCTATGCGGAGAGGGCCCCCTTCCATCACTCCTTACCCAGCTGGAACTCTCAGAGCAGAGGAAGAGGGTGGCTTTGGAGATCCAGCTGCATCACATCTGTAAGAGACCTGCCTGTGTTTCTCTTGGTGCTAGGTCTCTGGCATGCAAATGATCATGAATATTCATAAAGAGGGAGGCGGACTCAGTGTAGGAGAGGAAGGGGCTGGAGCTCTGGAGGAAGGATTGTAGACTTCTAAGGATCGGTCCTTGCATTCTTGTGGGCAGTCCGTGTCTTGATCACTTTCCCCACTTTTGTCCACTTCCTCAAGGCTCCCAGCAACTCTGTTCCTTCTCCCAGGAGCCAAGTAAGGAAGGATCCCAGGATTCCCACTGTATCGGGTGGCTGTCAGTGCTTTGCAGATGGCTAGGACTGCCTGGTTCAGCTTTCACAGTGGCAGCTGAGCCTTCTAACTATGCTAGGGTATGTTTGAGGATGCCTGGCGAGATTCTGGGAGCTCTGCCTGCCAGTGGTAGGCCTAAGGCATTGGCCTCCTCAGGGCTCCCACAGGCAAAGGGAAGGTGTAAGCCCAGACCCCCCTCTCTGTTTCACATAGCCTCGTAAATTCCCTTAAGGTGACTGCTGAGATTCCTTCATCACCCCTTATTACCTCCTTCCATTAAAGTGGATAATGTCTCCCAATCAGTCACAACAAATGTCACCAGGACTGCTTCAAGGGGAGGGACAGAGGGAAGGTACAGGGGAAGTTCTTTGCCTCTTTCTGGTAACTCCTCTGGGAAATTCTCATCTTACTACAATCTGTAGGTGATAAAACTTGAGTTACAGGGGAAAGGCGAAGTTAGCAATGGATGGGCCAAGGACCACCTTGTTTTTACAGATTGGCCCCTGCACGTGGTGTGCCAATCTTCCAAAGTATGTCCCGAAATCATTCCACCCTCATTGCAAAGCTGCCCCCTGCTGGCTTCTCTGTCCTGAGTCATAGGGTTAACCTACTTGTTTTGGCTGCTGTGGCTTGTCCCCAGTCGGCCCACCTTCCTGGTGGCAACAGTCCCAGGCCACAAACCTCCTGACCAGAGGCCCTGAGCCATGGACATCCCTGTGGGTACCGCCTGAGCTATGTGGGCTTAAGCCCCACCCAACTGTTCCTGGGCACAGGGCCAGGATGGGGTGGGTCTGTGCATCTCTGTGGCTTCTACATAAACAGATGCAACACGGGGGCGCCCCTGGCACAGAGAAAGGCACTTGTGGGAGACGAGACTTGGGAAAACATGTAACATACTGCACACGTGTAGCATCCCCGTGCCTAGGGACATGCAACATCGCAGCGATTAACACCAGAGTATGCAGTAAACATGCCACACTGCAGGGTACATGTGTTATTTCTACATACGAGCGTTCTGCACACATGTAGCACCTGTGAGCTTCTACACATACAGTATTCTTAAGGCACAGGGAAAGAGCAGCATGCATTCAGGATTGAGCGCATGTCAATGCACTATGCATATGTGCAGCATTTGCATGCACCCAGCCAGGCAATATTGCAGTACACACGCAGGGCACCTGTATGCATATGCAAAGTTCAGTGCACGAGTGGCACCTGCATGCACTGGGACAAGCAATATGCACTGCATATTGGGGAGGGGGAGAAAATGTTTTAGCCTCCCCAGCTCGGGAGACCCTGGCTGCGCTAGACGCCACTGACTTGGGGTATCGCTGGAGGGGTATCGCGGTTAGGCTCACTCTGCGGTCCAGGCGGGCACGGGCAGGGCGGGGGCTTACCCCGGGCTTCTCCCGCGCCGGCGCCTGGGGCCCAGGGTGAGGAGGGGGAGGGCGTGCTTGGCTCGGCTGGCGCTGCTCCCCCTTTAACAGGAGGCGGCGCGCGTCGCCCCCGCCCCCCGCCCCTTCTCCCGCGGCTCCTCGCGCCCGGCCCGGCGCGCGCCCCCTCCCGGGCCCGGCCCGCGCAGGCGCCGCGTCCCGCCTCGGCCGTCATTCGGCCCGGCGCGCGCTGCGGGCAGCGGCCGGAGCGGCCGGAGGAATCCGGTTCGGTGGCAGCAGCGGCGCTGGGAGACAGAGAGGAGGATGCGGCACCGGCGATCAGAGCCTGGGGCTGCGGCCGCCGCCCGCGAATAGGAGGCGGCTCGCGGCGCGGGCGGTACTCGGGGCGGGGAGCGGGGGGCGGCGCGGCGAGGAGGCGGCGGCGGCGGCAGGAGCCCGCGCCCGGCCCGGCGCCCGCCCGCCCGCCCCGTGCAGCTCCGCGGCGCCTGCTCTGCACCCGCCGCTCGGCGGAGCCGGAGCCTCGGGCCTCGGCGCGGCTGCGGCGAGCTGCCCTGCGCCCGGCCCGGCCCCCGCCTTAGGGATGGCAAACTTGCGCCCCGCGGCCGCCTCCACCAGTGCCGGCCCCCGCTCCTGCTGCTGACGGCGCCCAGGTGAGTGCTCGGCCCCAGACCCCAGCCGGCCCCGCACCGAGCCCTCGCGCGCGGTCCCGAGTTTCCGCACCAGCCCGCACTCGGGGTGCTCCGCTTGACCATCTCTGCTCAATTCTCCGGCCCGACCTGAGTCTGTTCAGAGCTCACTCAACCCCTGTCTTAGAAGGGACTCCCAAGCCCTGGGAGGAAGCCCCCGTAGTCTCCCACGAGCCCCTTGCTGCCCCCTCCCCCAGCCTGGACCGACCCCTTGCCGTCTGTGTCAAAGTCCCCCACCTTTAGAATCCTGACCCAGTCTGACACACCGCTGTCGCGAGTCTTGCCCTGTCTCTGCCAAGATCCCGGCAGTGCGCCCCCGGTCTTGATTCGAGACCCTTTCCAACCTGCAGCTCGGCTGTCCCCCTCCCCCCATCTCCCCTCGTCTGGCAGCCGGACTCTGGACCTCTCTTTCACTCTGCCCCTAGTCGTTCCGGTCCCCAACCATGTCTGTTACTGCCCTCCCCCGCGCCTGCACGGCCACCATGCTTCCCCTCTATTTCTGCCCCGAGTACCCCTTCCCCCATATCTGCCCAGAGTCCCGCCTTCCCTTTCCAATCTCTGCTGCAAGTCCCCTCCCCCTCAGCCTGGAATTGGGGCCGTGTCCCCCTTGCTCCTCCAAGATCCTTTCCTCAGGCCGAGGTCTCCATCGGACCCTCGGCAGACTCCCGCGTTTGTCTTTGGCCGGAACCCCCGCCTCCCCCATCCCTATCCTCCCACCACTGGTCTTAGAACCAGGCACCAGACGCACTCTTCTGCAACCCTGGGGGCTGTCATGATTTGGGGGGCTGTAGGCTGTGAAGTTGGCGACCACTCCTGCAGTCGGCTTGGTCCGAGGGCACAGCCGCGGGAAATCCTCCGCGCCACGGCTAGTGCAGAACCGGCGACCAGTCTGTTGCCCGCGGGGGGGAGGGGCGCCCGGGCCGAGAGATGCCGCCTGCCTGCCCGCCTTGCCAGCTGCCTGCCTGGCCCCTGGGCGTCCTCTGGCGCCCCCTGCCCGCAGCCCGGGACCCACCGCCCCTTCTCTCGCGGACAACCCCGGGTTTCCGCAACCCAAGCGTTAGGTGTCTGCGGGACTGACGCTGGGAAGTCCCTGGGGAGATGAGGTTGGTGGGCGAGGCCAGGTGCCCAAACACTGGTTGTACGATTACGTGCTTTAGGGATGGAGAAGGATGGTGTTGGATGGAGGGCTCATCCCAGCGGCAGGTCAAGAGCCCTTTGAGCACCAGGCACAGCTGGACTAGCCCCGGATTTCGGAATGCTCTGGTTGCTTCTTGGGCTTGAGTAGGTGTCCTTAGGGAGCTTCTGTCTGTCTACCCCATCATATTCCTCACAAGATAGGGGCAAAGGTAGAGTCTATCCGGCTTGGACGTGAGGAGGCTGTGAGCAAATCGACCTGACTCAGGACAGAGCAGGCGCTTGGAGAGTCGGGGTCAGCGTGGACACCGCACTGGGTATGCCCTGGTGATGTTGGGGAGATGAGGGACCAAGACTGACAGAGGCAATCTTCCTCTCCTCCCTTCTGCCTCCTCACTCCCCCATTCTGTCCTCTCCCCCATCTTTCTTCAGGAAGGGATGGGTCTCGTTTAGGGTGTGTGTCCGTGGCGGGCATTTCTGTTGCACAAAGGGAGGGTCTAGTTAGTCTTTGCTCTCCCCCCTCCTAGCCCTCAGCTATTGAAGATAAGTAGCTGACACTCAGTTTTTGATCAGATGATCTGGGTTCAAAACCTGTGTTACCTGGCCAAGCTCCCTAACCTTTCTGAACCTCAGTTGATCCTCTATAAAATGGGTCAGTGACCACTGCCCCCTATAGTTGCTGGGGAATGAAATCAGATTGTACCATGGAGTGCCTATCAATACTCGATAATGATGTCTTGTGCGGTTTGCCTTCAAAGCCAAGGTCAGGTCCCTTGCTACTACTAATCCCAAGGAGGAAACGTAACAGTTGTACCTCTTTCACCTTCAGAATAATAAAGACAGAAAATACCTTCGTCCCTTTAACCCCCTAAAGGTCCAGGAAGCTTGCGACTGCTACATTCCCCCCACTTCCCCCCTGGCTCCGCAACCTCGGGATCCTCCCTGGTCATAGGGACACCAATGAAGACCAAGCCAAGGGCTCTGAGGTCTAGATTCAAGTATAGAGGCTGGGGAAGTAGACTCAGTATACCGAAGAGACAAGGCGCTCAAAGGCAGGCAGCTCGTTAGAGTTGGCCCATATGGAAAACCAACCACTCTGAGATACAGAACTCTAGGAGATCAAACATCGTCAGGAACTTTCTAGGGGAGTTAGCGCTGCAGGTCAGAGTTAGGGGCAACCTGGCCTGAGAGCCATGGAGTTTGGAGAAGTCTAGGGCTGACGCGAGTGCTTCAGTAGGAGGAAAGAGACGCGAACCCGTGTCGTTGTGGTTGGTTATTCATCTTCTGGCGGTGTGGCCGGACCTGGGTTCCATCAGGGAGTGGCAACCTCCGAGCTATCCTCCCTCCGGGGCAGCCCTGACTACCGGGGAACAAAAGCTTTCGGTTCCTGTAGCAACCGCTCCAGCTGCTGCAAAGTTCCGGGGAGGCGGGCGGAGGGTGGCTGAGTCACCGCCCCCGCCCCCGGGGACCGCCCCTCGTCCCCGTCTGCTCGGCTAGCCTTTCCCTCGGTGTGTGCGGCTGGCCTCCTGAGCATCCCTCTCTGCCTTCGGTCTGGGATTGGCCTCACCCCGGGTCGCTCGCTCCTTCGGTCCCGCCCCCTAGCTCGGGAGGCTGGATGGAGGGTGAGCGCCTCCCTGGGAGCCAGCGGAGAGGGGTCCCCGAGCACCCTGCCCCCAGCTGGGAACAGGGGCGGAAGACCCGGAGGCCCCGTGGCAGGCATCGGTGAGGCTGAGGATGAGTGACGGGCGCGCGAATTGGAGCTGCCAGGTGGATAAACGCGACGGATGTGCTCGTCGCCGTGCCTCCTCCCCTGCACTTCGCCCCTCCCCATCCCCTGGCCAGAGCGCTCGAGCCTCCGCATCCAGTGTTCGAATTCACAGCTGGTCCCTGGTAGACAAGAGTCGATCTGATCCCGGGGACCCCTAACAGCCGACCCAGAGGTGCCCCACCCCCTGCTGATCTTCACCCTCTACTCAGGCAGCTCAACTCTTGGGTTGCTTTTTTTGGTGCAGATGGAAGCCCGAGGCTGGGCAGACCTGTGGGGTCTTTGAGGATCCCCATTCTCTCCTGAACCTAGGCAGAGAGGAACTTGTTGGAATTCTTGGGGCGCTTAACTGAGAAATGATCCCCTAGACTGAAACTACTCCAGGCTGCTCCTCTCCCATCTCAGCCCAGAAAGGTCCTGAAGCCTTTTGACCCTTTCCACCAGCCTTTTCTGACTCAGGAAGTTCTCTGCCTTAGAGCGGACCTTGGCCTCTACTTCCTAGCTTGTACCTTGAAAGGGTCTGTGGTCTTCCTGGCTTTGAGGTGACGGTGTCACTCTTGGTTTCCCCTGGCTCAAGGCCTTGGACTTTAGGTGAGAGGATTATCAGCATGGTCCTAAGAGACCAGGGACAGAACTCATTAGGCCAGGTCAGGCAGCGTGTTGGAGAGGCTAAAGGAGAAGAAGCCATGTGCCATTCCGGGGTAGTGATGGCACTCTATTCCCCAGAGAGGGAAACTGAGGCCCAGGTAGTTATGCATGGCTAATAATCACTGGCTGCTTGGGAGGCTGGGATCCTTTCCAGACTTCTGCCTGGGTCAGTGCTCATAGGAGGACCCGTCACAGCTGAACACCTCAAGATCTTGAATAAGGTCATGGCTGTGACCCAGCTTCAGTTGAGTCTGTCCCTTAATGTGAAGGGTAGAAATGTAAGACGCTTGCCCTCATCCTCTGTCTCACAGTGAGGCAGGAGCTATGGAGCAGTGAAGGCCATGCCCTGAGGGCAGGGGAGAATCCTGGGATGGGTCTGAAGAGACTGAGTGGACATGGGGATTGGCCAGTGTGTACAGGTGGCTCCCTTCCGGAGGAGCCAGACTTTGGCAGGGACCAGTTTAGACTTAGTATTTCTTGATGAACTGGGAGCAGCAGAGGTCCAGGAGTTGGAACCAGGGCTCTGTGATTCCCCAGCTTTAAAAACATAAGGAAGGGGCTATGGGTGGTCCTGCCCAATACCTAGCTGTCATATACCATGTCAGGGCCAAGCACCTGTGTGTGTCCACACGTGGGAATAGACACATTTTTGTATGTATGCAGTGGTCTGACTTCACTGTGTGCGTGGTATGTGCACCTTTGTGTACATACGAGGTCGCATGCTGAGCTTGCCACATACCTGCATTCATGTGTGTCTTCATATGGAGAACACTGAATGCTTATCTGCACACACATCTGTGCATGTGTGCTGTTGTGTATGTATGTGTCTCTGGGGCCCAAGTCTGTTGAAGCCCAGGTCTGTTGAGGTATATATATGGGGAAGAGGTTCCCTGCTTTGCTCTAGGTGGGGGAGGGGAGGCCAGTTATAATGAGCCCCCACCTCTCCTCTGCTGAGCTGCAGCCATGGCCTGAATTTTGCAGCCTGCTTAAAAATAATTGGGGGCAGCGGGGGGGATTGGATGTCACTCATCATCAGCCTCTGGCTTCGCCGGTTACCGCAGCAGCCTGGGTGGGCTGCACAGTTTGGGACAGGCATGATTGCAGCGGGGAAGGCCAGGGCTCCAGTGCACCTTTTCAGCTCCTCAGAGGAAGGTAGGATAGTCTTTGGAGGAGGGTGAGGCCCCTCCTCTTCAGTGAGTGAGCCTTTCCAGAATGGTTGGGGAAGGATGGGTGCCTGTCTCTGACTGGGGCTTGGGCTTGGCTCAGTGGCGCCCCGTGCGGGGAAAGTCGTGTTCGGAGCTCCATGCATGCTGCTGCAGGATTGGAGTACTGGGGTTCTAATTTCTGTTCCCTGCTCCTGAAACTATTTAGAACAGTCCTGGGGAAAGGTATCCCCAGGGAGCAGCTGTGTCTTAGAAAACCTAGCCACACCTGTGAACTGTCCTATGGCTGTGATTTGAATTCCCAGAAGGAATCACTTGTCCACTTGTCCTGAATCCCAAGCAATAAACTAAGGGAAGGCACAAGAAGCTCTGGGTGGGCTTGGGGGTGGGGAGCCGAGGTCCTGAATTCCAGTCCTAACTAGTCCACCTTCGTGTGATCTTGAACAGGTGGCCTTATGTTTTCTCTAGCATGGAAGCTCCAGACTAGATGGTTCCATGCTGGCCTGTGGGCTGTGTGGTGGCAGGGAGGAGGAGGAGGGAGGCTGTGTGGTTGCGTTAGAATTGGACGGAAGTGAGGCTGATCTAGATTTGTACCCGTCTGCTTTTTGGGAATTGGGGTAGAAGTTGGGTGGGAGTGGCCGGTGGTTCTGCCCTGGTCTGACGGGTGGGAAGGTGGTTCCTGCCTTAGTGTCCTGCAGGGTGCACCTTGGGTCCTGTGTGTCCTCTGCCTGTCTGGACTGCATTCACACTTGCTGGGAGATCAGCTGAGCATAGCACTTTGAGAGAAAGAAGCCAACAGACTGGCCTTCCCTCTTACGGCCTAGAGATGCGCCTCAAGGAGAGCATGCTGAGGGAGGCAGGCCTTTGCCAGGCCCGGGAAGCCAATTCTGTGGAGAAGGTGGAAAGAGGGGGCGACGATGGGAATTACTGTGCCCATTTTGTAGATTAGGAAACTGAGGTTCATGAGACTCATCCGGCCGGCAAGTGGCTGGCTGAGCTGGACTGATGCCCGGTGTCTCCCTCCTCTCCTCATTCCCACAGCAGCGGTACCCATGACATCCACACTGGCAGTACCCTCTCTTTCCCAGGTATGGCTGGGTTAGGCACAGTTCCTGGCACCTGGCAGTCACTCCACCCCTTCCTCTCTTGCTCAGTGAAGGGAGTGAGTGAGAACATTGTTCCGGGAATAACCTTGAATCGCGCTGATTTATAAAAAAGCAAATGGTTGTCAAACATCACCACGTTGACTGCTGGGTTACACACGGCACTCCTCACAGCTGATCACCACACACCGACTGAGAGCGGCGGCTCTGGAGGATAAAGGGGTGGCAGGGCTGGCTGAATGTGGATGTCAGGATGTCAGGCCCAGCTGCCCCTGGCTGGTGGGCTGCATGGGGGGCAGTGATAACTAGGGCTCTTAGGAACTGAGGCACGGGATTCCAGCTCCTCCTGGAACTATTCCCTAAGTTATTTCATATTATTGCCCTTGTAGGGTAGATGAGATAGGCAATTTTGTAGGATCCATGCGATAAGCACAGCCATTTTACAGGCAGAAAAACCAAGGCGCAGAGAGGTCATCTGCCTGGTCTAAGGTCATACAGATAGACGACTAACACCCTCCCCCCCCACACACACACTCCTTGCGATTACACTCTGGAGCCTCAGAGCACTTGCTGACTAACCTGGGGCTCTGCTGACCTCTGTTTTTTTCCACAGGGCAAGGGACATAGGATGACCCCAGCCTGTCCCCTCTTACTGTCTGTGATTCTGTCCCTGCGCCTGGCCACGGCCTTCGACCCCGCCCCCAGTGCCTGCTCCGCCCTGGCCTCGGGCGTGCTCTACGGGGCCTTCTCGCTGCAGGACCTCTTTCCTACCATCGCCTCGGGCTGCTCCTGGACCTTGGAGAACCCCGACCCCACCAAGTACTCCCTCTACCTGCGCTTCAACCGACAGGAGCAGGTGTGCACCCACTTTGCCCCCCGCCTGCTGCCCCTGGACCACTACCTGGTCAACTTTACCTGCCTGCGGCCTGGTCCGGAGGAAGCGGCAGCCCAGGCGGAATCAGAGGTGGGGCGGCCAGAGGAGGAGGAGGAGGCAGCGTCGGGGTTGGAGCTGTGTGGTGGCTCAGGCCCCTTTACCTTCCTGCACTTCGACAAGAACTTCGTGCAGCTGTGCCTGTCGGCTGAGCCCTCCGAGGCCCCACGGCTGCTGGCGCCCGCTGCCCTAGCCTTCCGCTTTGTGGAGGTTTTGCTTATCAACAACAACAATTCCAGCCAGTTCACCTGTGGCGTGCTCTGCCGCTGGAGTGAGGAGTGTGGCCGTGCTGCAGGCAGGGCTTGTGGCTTTGCTCAGCCAGGGTGCAGCTGCCCTGGGGAGGCTGGGGCCAGCCCCGCCACCACCACACCTCCAGGGCCTCCAGCTGCCCACACCTTATCCAATGCCCTGGTGCCTGGGGGCCCGGCCCCACCTGCTGAGGCTGACTTGCACTCGGGGAGCAGCAATGACCTGTTCACCACCGAGATGAGATATGGTGAGTCTGGGCCGGGTCTGAGTGGGGTGGGGCATCGAGGGGACCGACAATGTCTGCGGGTGTCCATCCTGGCCAGTCCCGACCGTTTGCAGAGGACGTCACCTCTGTGCTCAGCCTTGTCCAGATGTAAAGGTCATCGAAATCAGATTTTACCTGAGCGGGATGCAGATGAGCCGGTGCCGGTGGTGCAGATAGATAGTTGGCCAGGGGAGCTTCCTGAAGAGGAGGGTGCTGGAGCACAGACCGTAGAACAGGTGACAGGCATAGCAGTGCCGAGGGCATCCCGGGCAGATGGAGCCCCAAACTGGAGTGGCTGTGGCAGACCCTGGCACTGTGAGTTGACAAATCTGCCTGGAGGCTGGAGTAGGCAGGGAGCAGCGTTTTTGCCCACACAGGTCAATGATTTTTGGCAGCACCCCAGGGTCAGGGCAGAAGGAGGTGAGGGAGAGTGTGCCTGGGTGAAGAGGCCCGAGCTCTGAGATGCCTCGGAGGGCTGGACTGGCTCAACTCCCAGTGTCCCATCTCCCCCACTGGGCCCATGTCTTCTGGGACCAAGGCCGCCAGCTGCTGGCGCTTCTTGCTGACTGGGCAAAAGCTCTTGGAGTCCTCTTGCCTGCCTGCTCCCACACCCACCCCAGCTTCACAGCCATGGCCACCTCCCACTGCCCTGCTTCCTACAGCGTCTAGTCCCAGCTCCCCTCGCCAGCTGGACCTTCTATGCCTGGTGACCAGTGCCGAGCCAAGGACTGACTTAGGAGTCAGTGGGGAACAGGCCCCAGAGCTAGGTGGATGGGAGAGAGGTAGATCTGGAACTGGTCCATGTGTTGGGAGGCCCTTTGCCTCTCTGGACCTCCATCCTTTCCCTGGAGAGGATGGAGGATGCATGTAGATCTCACTGAATATTTACATGGGAGGAAGGGGGCTCATGTGAGGTCACTGGAGGGATCAGCAGAGGGCAGAACCTTCTTGTATCCCTGCTTTGGAGAGTAGAGCCCAGGTGCTGGACACTCTTTGACCGTTAGCATCGTTAACAAAGGCATTGGTTTCTTTGTAAAACTGGGAAGTGTCTTTGAATTAGTTAGAAAGGGAGTTATAACAATGGCTTCTCCTAGTGCTTTGCAGGGGGACTTTCTTGGCCTCCCCCATGAAATATCTGGCCATCATGCCCACATGGGCACGGTGAGCACCTAGTGGCCTGGCCAGCTTGGCCTTCAACAGCGGTCGATGAAGCCATCCATGTGACAGCCAGGCCGTGGGCAGGTTACGGGCCCTGGAGGCTGGCCTGGGATTTAGTGCCTGCAGGAAGAAATTGAATTTTGCTTCTTTTGTCGAACATCAGCGGAGAGCGCCAGGCGTATATCAGGAGGTTTATGACTCTTCCTGCATGGCCACCACCGCTGTCACTCTGTAGGGCCTCCCCCATTCTGCTCAGCTGAGGGCAAGTTCTTTTGTGTGGCTTTCGCTGTGGCCCCTCGGCCCAGTGGTTTGGAGTGGACGGAGCAAGGCTTTGCCCTCCTGGATGGGCACTGGCTGGGCAGGCTGCCATGTGGAGCACAGAGCCAGGAGCAGCCAGCTGGGCTTGTTGAAGCCGGAAGCAGGATCTGGTTGGTAGCGAGGGCATCTTCAGGAGTCAGAGAGGGCTGATGACTGGAAGTGTACCATCAACAGAGCCCCCACGAGGACCCTTGAGTTTGAGCTGGATGGAGGTTGGATGGCCGGTTATTCTTGAGGCTCTTGGCGCAGAGACCCCTGAGCTGGAGGTTCTGGCTGTTTTTGGACCTTGCCTCTGCTCTGCCCCTTGCCCCATTTGGCACCTGTTCAGGTGGTGGTTGCTCTGTGGGGAGCTGGCATGGGTAATACAGCATCAGCTGACATAAGTGGGCTGAACTTGCCCTGTATACTGGTACCCAGAGCTGGCTGGCTCAGCCCCTTCCTCTCCCCAAAGCAGGCAGGAGGCTCTTCCGCTCCGCCACCTCCTCCCTCCTGCCCAACCTTTCTGACGTGAGAGACGGCGGGTACACTACTCAGTTCATTTCACGTGCCAGGGCGTGTCTGCTGGTCAGAGGCGTTGTCAGGGCCCAGAGCACGCTGCTCTTCTCACCGAGACCTTGGGCCTCCTCCACACCATCCTCTATGCCACACCCTAGAATGCAGAATAAGCTGGCGCAAGGAGCTGCCAGACAGAGAGCAAGGTTTATGGATGGTGAACAGGAAGAGACCCTCTGCCAGGAACTGGGACAGGGAAGGAAGCTGGGTTCCCCCTCTTTAGCACATCCTTGAGAGGAGTCAGCAGAAGACAAAGCAGGATGGACCTAGGGTGGGACCAGACGATGAGGAGGTTAGGGGATGAGGAGGTTAGGGGCCGTGGGGTGCCTTGGCCGGCCTCAGAGCAGAGTGCGTTTGACAAGAGGGTACAGGCGCCTGTTAATTTCACGCAAACTGCCTTTGATAGATCTCTTGTTATTTTTGGTGAGTTGAGCCATAAATTTGTGCCATCTTGCTGCCGCAATCTGTTAAGTGTGGGGAGAGGAAGAAAGAGAAGGCAGGCAGGAAGGAGCCCTCAGAAGGCTGGCAATGAGGCTGGCTGAGGCCAGAGCTGGGAGGCAAGTCACAGAAGTGGTGCCCACTGCAGGGCCCAGCTGCTGAAGATGGGTCGCACTCCCACCCACTAATCCTCTGGGGCTAGGGGATACTTGTACACGGGGATGGCTGGAAGAGCTCCCCGCCCCCCAAGCCCCCGCGCCCCATGCAGCGCAACTACTTCCCTCCTCTGCTGTACAACTGTCTTCCCTGAGGGCACTTTCCCTCCTGGGCCAGATGTTCCCAGCCCACCCTCCCCATCATCTGCACTCTTTCTGAGGCATAGCCCCCGGGGACACTGTGGACTCCTGTGGGGGGGGGGCAAGGGTGGCTTCAGATCCCTACCTGCCTCTGCCAGTGTGTCACTTAAGCAAGTCACTGGCCTTCTTAGAATCCTCAGACACCTCAGATCTCTGTGTGTCACCTTCCAAGTCTAGAGCCCGAGCCTCCAGTTCCACCTAAGCACCCCTTCCCAGTGTTTGAACCCTCTGTTGGGCACAGCTGTCCACTCTTCCCAGCCCCCCTCCATCTCTCGCCTGCCCACTCACTGACCCCCCTCGTTGTCCTTAGAGCCCCTATTTTCTACTCCCTACCTCTGCTTGGACTGTCCCCCACCCTGGGATACCTTTCGCCCTTGGTGACCAGATCTCTCCCATGCTGCTAAGCCTCATGTATGAGTTACAGCACCTGTGGGCGCTGGAGAGAACACCTACCTGCTCCACTCAGTCCTGGGAGTGAGGACGCTTGCTCCCTCTGTGCTCAAGTTCAGGTCTTCTGTGTTGGCCATTCTGTTCTAGTGGTGGGAAATGGGGCCTCACCTGCTTCCTTGCAGCTCCTATGCTAAGGAGGCAGGTCCTCGCTATAGAGCAGGAAAGAAGGAGGGCATGGCATTTCCTGGGGCTCCTGTCAGTGCATCCCAGAATTTTCAGGCCTTTTAGTACAGCCTGCCAATCTCTCATACATATCACTGGGTCTTTTTTTGTGTTTTTTCAAGACAGAGTTTCTCTGTGTAACAGCCCTGGCTGTCCTGGAACTTGCTTTGTAGACCAGGCTGGCCTCGAACTCACAGAGATCTGCCTGCCTCTGCTTCCTGAGTGCTGGGGTTAAAGGCGTGTGCCACCACCGCCCGGCCCCCATCACTGCCCAGCCCTCATCACTGTGTCCTTATCTGTGGACTTCCTGCAGAACCTGGGTCTGGCTCTGAGTGAGATCAGAGGAGAGTGGGATACACCCTGTGTACTCCTGTGTCGCAGGGTGACTGCTGGTGCAAGTGACAGTCAAGGCCACAGGCTGAAGTCGCCCTGTCCTGAAGTGGACAAGTGACTTCACTGCTACTTTGTCACCTGTGCAGTGAGGACAGAAGAGCTGTGCCCTGCAGTGCTGTAAGAGCTCGGTGTGGCACCTGGCTACGTTAAGCTTCTCTCCTGCTCCTAATGTCACAGGTCCATGGACTAGGCGTGTTCTAAAGAAAAGAGGTTTATTTTGGCTTACGATTCTGTTCCAAGGTCAAGAGCCTGTGTCTAGTGATGGTGACCTTGCTGGCAAAGTTCCTAGGTGGTATATAGAATCTATCACGTGCTATCACATGGCAAGGGAGGGACCATGTGTGCCTGTGTCTCCTCTCTCTTAATTCTTCTTTTTAAAAGACAGGGTCTCGCCGGGCGGTGGTGGCGCACGCCTTTAATCCCAGCACTCGGGAGGCAGAGGCAGGCGGATCTCTGTGAGTTCGAGGCCAGCCTGGTCTAGAAGAGCTAGTTCCAGGACAGGAACCAAAAAGCTACAGAGAAACCCTGTCTCGAAAATCAAAAAAAAAAAAAAAAAAAAAAAAAAAAAGACAGGGTCTCTCTGGCAGGCCTAAACTTGTTATGTAGACCAGACTGGCCTCAGATTCACAGAGATCTGCCTGCTTCTGTCTCCAGGGAGCTGAGATTAGAAGTGTGCACCACTGTACCTGACATCTCTCATTGCTTAGGAAGCTACCAAGACTAACCCCAGTGACCTTCCCAAATCTTCTTCTTAATTCAAGTTAAGTTTGTACTTTTTTTTTTTAAGACAGGGTCTCATGTATCCCAGATTGGCCTCAACCTTACTATATAGTTGAGCGGGACCTTGAACTGCAATCCTCCTGCCTCTGTCTCCTGGGCCTTGGGATTACCATGTCTAGTTTTATGGCAGTACTGGGGATGGAAGCCAGGGCTTTGTCATGCTAGGAAAGTCCTCTCCCAGTTGAGTTCCATCCCACCTCCCTGTTTTGTTCTTGAAGCAGGATCTCACGCAGTCCAGGTTGGCCTCAGACTCACAGTGTGGCTGGGGATGACCTTGAATTTACAGTCCTTCTGCCTCCATCTTCCTTCCACTGGGATTACAAGCCTGTGTCACCATGCCTGGCTCTGAATTTCCACCCTCTTTATACCTCACAATGGGGAATAAATTTCTATACACGAACCCTTGGGACACACACTAAACCACAGTGCTGGCCAATAAACAGTTGCCGTGTTATCATAATTTAGTGTTCTGGATGTCACAGAAGGTGGGGAGGGAGAGTGGAGGATCAAACTATGAGGGAGTGGGAAGGCGGAAGAGGTGAGTCCGAGGTGGGTTTTGAGGGGTGAATAGGAATTCACTAGCCTGTGAAATTTCTCCTTAAATTGAATTGCCTTTTAAATTTAATATATTAAAAAGAGATTTCATATCGTAAATGGAAAGAGTTATCACTTATCTGAAAGAGAAGATAACAAAAGCAACAAGCACGGCGAAAACAAAGCGGCGGTATTAAATTCTAGCCTTCCGTGTTCCTGCTTCCTCGTTTGTTAGAAAGAGAAATCAGCATTGGCTGGATATGTGTGAAAGTCTGGGGCTCACGAGACTTTATCCTTAGTGCAGTGGGAAGGGCATCTGGCATCACTGGGAGGAGTTGTGCCCTTCAGGAAAACAACAGGCACAGACAGGGTGGTCCCAACAAGTCAGCCAGTTGTCCTAGAAGAGACCTAGAGGTAAAGGGCCATTTCCCTGTCCACAAGGCCCCAGCCACCTCAGGCATCCTGCTGGCACATTGTGAAAGCCCCTGGAAGGGCCTTGTTAGCCGAGAGAACAGCCTGTACAAGGGCGGAAGTGTGAACTAGCACACGGAGGAAGAAGCTATAAGGAGCAGAGCTGCTGGCTGGGAAGGGAGCCGGGGCCAGGACTCTGAATGCCGTCCCAAGCAAGACACGCCTTGTCTGGGGACCTCATCCTGATGCTTAGTGGCTTGGAAGCAGCAAGAAACAGGGCATTGTGGAGGATGCCGTCTGAGTCAGCTGTGGTCCTGGCTCTCTAGGAGGATGTAACCACATGGGGAAGTAGCAGGTATCCAGCTCAGGTGGAAGGCTGGGCTCATGGGTTCGTAGGAAGTAGGATTCCCCAAGGGAGCCTGGCATCCTGGCAGGTACCTGGCTTCATAGGGAGACCCAGTTACACTGGGCTACAGGGAAGAGCCTAGGGTTTTCAAAAGCCACCTCCCTCTCTGCACCCCTGGAGCCAGGAAGGCATGGAAGGACACAGCAGGGGGACTGGCTAGCTGGTCCCACCAAGGCTCTGGGGCCAGTGTGAGGGAAGGGTGCTGAGAGCCCTAGGGGGGACTCGCTTTGGAAGTCACAGCCCTCTCTCCAAGGAAGCAGTGGTTGTTGTGGTTGTCTTTAACACATTCTTAACAGAGGTCTTGGGTGCCCAACCATGTGGAGTCTGGGGAGCACAGTGTAGCAGGTGTCGGCAGTTGTAGCTCAGTGAGCTCAGGGACAGAGAGCCTGTGGATCCTGCCTACAGAGTCAAGGTGAGCAGAGGGTAACCCCTGGTGGCTGGGGTGGAGGAACCCCCAGGACAATATGGCCTGTGTTTACTGGAGGGTTTCCTTGGCTTGGCTGCTTGGAGTCCAGGCCTTCCGTGCCAGACGGCACCGAGGACTGGGACTTCGGTATCATGGGAGCCGTGGGTACAGAGGACTGACGGCTAATGTAAGATGATCTAAGAACCAGGCCACAGAGAGGGGGTCAGCACACTCAAATTCCTGTGTAGCGAGTCTGGGACGGCTGCTCGGAAGAGGCCACATTTACTACGTACTTGGCAGTCAGATGAAGGAAAGGGCGTTTGGCAGGGAAGGAACAGAAGCATTCAGAGGAGAACGTATTTGTGTGATTGAACAATGTGGTACAGTGCCCCCTTTTTATTGTGTGTGAGACAGTCCATATCTCTAATCCTCTCTCTGGAGACGTGGTAGGCGTTATCCGTAACTTCCAGCTGAAGAATCCGAAGCTCAGAGAGATCAGGTTTCTTGGGCGAGAGCATACATACAGTAAGACCGAGGCAAGGCTGCAAGTCCCATATCTGCCTGTTCAGCTCCTTCTCATTGGTCCAGGCCGTCTTGCTGTGTGCTGGACTGGCTGTCTGGTGGGAAGATGGGAACAGGACTGGACAGGCCAACAGGAGCCAGAGGTTTATAGTGTAACCATAGCAGTGGGGAGCTACTGAAGGCCCCCTCAGAAGGGGAGTCATGTGGCTGGAACGGGATCCCAAAGTGTCACTAGAAGCCACAGAGGAGAGCTAGCCCCTGATGGTCTCAGGGGGTGGTGTTTTGGGGAGGGGCTGAGCATGTGCAGGTGAGAACCTGGTGAATCTCCATGGGCATTAGGCAGGAAAACCAGCTAAGCTTCATCCTGTCAGAGCGGTGCAGCTCTGGAGAGGAAATCCGCATCAGCCAGGCCTAGCTGTGAGCCCCGCTCACCTCTCTCCCCTGGGAACCTCATTTCTTATGAGTGAAGTGGGTGAACTGACCCCAAGGGGACTGAGTGGAGTACTGGGGAGTGCCTGGTGATAGGTACCTGGAGCTATTTAGTACATGATATTTTAGGGCTGGGGAGATGGCTCAGTGGCTGAAGTGTTTGCCTCGCAAGCCCGAGGAACTGGGTTTGGATCCCCAGAACCTGTATAAAAGCCAGGTATGGTAGTACACGTTTGTAATCCCTGTGATCTTGCAACAAAGTGAGAGGTGGGATGGAAGATTTCAGAAACTTGCTGGCCAGCTAGCCTAGCACATCCGGTGGAGAGCATCAAGTAATCCCGTCTTAAACGAGCTGGAAGGTGAGGCCTAACACTTGTAGCTGTCTTCTGACCTCCATATGTGAGCTCTGACATGCACAAACCCGCACTCACACATGCCAACATATATACACACATACATAGACACATATCACACAGGTGGGACATTGGGGATCATGGGGGCCCTCACTCCCGTCTTGGGTCCTCTTTGTCCTCTTTGAAATTGCCTGCCTCAGCCTCACGGTAAACCTACCGTGTTCTGGGCCTGTACATGCATACTGAATAAATGTTCCTGGCAGGAAATACCAGCTGGTCTTATCTGTCTTTGTCTCCTCCAGGGACAACTGGCTTTCCCAAGCAGGGAGATGAATTGCTGGTTACTCCTGAGGGAGGTGGGGTGGTGCATGGGAGGGAAGGCTGCGGGAGTAGGGCCCCTAGCTGTGCAGCAGCCAGCAGCAGGCTGTTCCTTCACCAGTCTGGCCCTGCTCAGAAGACTGAGAGAGGGACCCCAAATCTAAGTTTGGAAAATCTTATTGCAAGTAGGGTGGACTCTAAAAGCCACTAACTCACCTTTGGTTATAATGGCTGGTGAGTTGGTTGGGGGTGTGGGGTCCACAGGGAACAAGGCAAGCCCACAACACACAAGTCAGATGGTCTTTGACATGTCTTGAGTTGTGGTTGACTGCGTGCCAGGCTGAGACCTAGAAATGGGCACAAGGTGTAATCGGAGCAGGACCCAGAGTGTCCTATGGCACTCGGACCCGTTGTACAGCATCTCCAGAATGTGGACTGTAATGGATGCTGGCCTTAAGGGCGGCCCCCATGGGGGCTGGTGTTCACAAGGCTTGGTGTGGGACTGTATACAGCTTCAAATGGCTCAAAGGGGGAGGTGGGCAGTGCAGACAGAAGATGGAACCACAGTCTGGAAATATGGCTCAGTGGTTAAGAGCTCTGCCTGTTCTTCCGGAGGACCTGGGTTTTGCTTCCCAGCACCCCACATGGCCGCTCACAGCTGTTTATAAGTCCAGAACCTAGGGACCCAACAACCTTTCCTGGCCTCCAGGTGCACAGACATATATGCAGGCAAACTGCCCCACACATAAAGTAAATAATTAAAAAGATGGGAATGGAGCCATCTATGATGAAAGGGACATAGGAAAGGGGACAGCTACTGCCTAGGAGTGGCCAATAGGGAAGGCTTCTGAGATGAGAGGTTATTGGAGATGGGGTTTGAAGGTTGGATAGGGGTTTTCTAAGAAGGTAAGGACTCAAGGGAAGAGGTTTGAGAAGATGTGTTGAGTGGGGTCTGACGTGAAACGGTTCAGGGGGTCATCTAGCTGTGGATTGTGGGGCAGGTGGGGTTTGGGCAGGATGATGGGGGTGCTGGCTCAGGGGGATGCATTAAACTTTGAAGATGATTGTGGTAATGGCTGACGGAAACGTGGCTGCTTGCTGTAAGGTAGGGAGGCGGCAGGGTAGCCCAGGAAAGATCAATGTTGAGGGTCAAGAGAGATGAGGCCTGCAGTGTCCCCAGGATTCAGCAGCAGTGAGGACGCTGGTGACTTTGTCAAGACCTGCTTCAGCAGAAAGATGTGGGCAGCAGTGAGACGGCAGTGGATCAACGGGGGAGGTGACATCCAGCCAGGAAGTGAGCGAGTGGCAGGTGAGAAAGCGGAGTGTCAGCTGGGGATCACTCAGCGGGATTGGACGGAAGCCCAGGGCAGCAAGCCCAGGGCAGCGGCTAGAGGAGGAAGTGTGGGGCAGGGAGAGACCCCTAGAACAGAGGAGGCCTGGGTCAGTCACTTGCTACAGGGAGAGGTTGCCGACCGAGTGCTCACAGGAAGGGGACAGGGAAGGGGCCTTCTGGGAAGGCGGAGGAGGGGTGGCCACAAGTCAGGGCTGTGTACCCTTGCTTCCCCATTCCCTGTGAAGGAGGCTGTGGCTAAAGGAATGGCTGAGGGGAGAGTGGATCAGGGCCAGTGGGAACCCAGAGGGGAAGCAAGGAAGCCCACAAGGGCCTCTGAGAAGCCTGGGTGCCTAGCAGGCACAGAGCCCCAAACCTGTCACAGGGCCAGCTGGCTTCGCTCTAGGGCCTTTAGCAGCCTGGGAGTGGGTGTGGAGAAAGTGACTCGTCACCAGGCTCTAGGCTGGGATGGCTGAGCAGGCGTGACAGGAGAGCTGGGTACAGGGGACTGAGCAGCTGCTGGCCTGGCTCCGACACCTCTGAAGACTGCTAGAGACGGTGTCTTAGTTAGCGTTTCTATTGCAGTGGTTATGAGGTCATGGCCAAAATCAACCTGAGGCATAAAAGATTCATTTCATCTTATGGCTTGTCCATTAGGGAAGCCAGGTTCGGTACTCACGGCAAGAAATGATGCTGAGGCCATGGGGGAACACTGCTTACCCATGTGCTGTAACTCCTCGCTCGCTCATTCCGCTTTCTTATTTATTTATTTATTTATTGAGATAGGGTCTCTCCGCATATCCCCGGCTGTCCTGGAACTCACGGAGATCCTCCTGCTTCCGGATTAACCAGCTCAGCCTGCTTTCTTACACAACCCAGGGTCACCTGCTCAGGGGTGACCACCCACGGTGGGCCAGGCCCTCTCACTTCGATTATTAATCAAGAAAATGCACTTCAGACTTGCCTGCAGGCCCATCTGACAGAAGCATTTTCTCAATTAAGATTTCCTCTTGTATATCTGGGAGGTTGGTGCCGAGTTGGCAAAAAATAACCGGCGTGGACTGAGACTATATGAGGGCTCAAGGAAGCATAGCGGCTAAAGGGTGGCGGGGGGGAAAGAAAACGATGCCACCATTCACGTAATTTCTGTTGAGCTTCCTTTGGGGGTGGGGTGGGGAGGGCTTAAGGTTAAGATTCCTGAAGGCGGGATTTTTCCAGAGCAGTCAGGATCAGAGATAGGAAGGGACTGCCGAGAGCTGCACAGCTGGCTAGTGCCGGCTCCCAGGGCTCACGGTCCAGGTGAGACCCACGCTTCCAGTGGTGCAGAAGTGACAGGAAGTAGCTCAGGCCACGAGACTCAAGGAGACCGCAATGGATGCAGTGCTGGGGCAGTTCAAACCTGGGCTGTAGGTTTTCTGGAGAGGGCTACTTTACTGGCCTGGTCAGCTTTCCCTGAGGTGCAGTGGCTCGGCCGAGCAGCAGAGGGCGGGAGGAGCACAGCCTTCTGAGGAGGAGCACAGCCCTCTGAGGTCCCCACGGCTGCTTGGTGCTGACCCAGCTTTCTGAAACCGAAGAAAGAAAGAAAGAGATCTAGGAAAAAAGGAAAGCGATTCTTTCTCATCGAGGGCACACCACGGGCTGAGCCCTATCCTCTACATGCTCTCGCAGTCATCTGTCCAGTGTCCCCACTGTGGGTGTGGCCTTCCTTGGTGCATTCCCGCTTGTCCGCACCTGAACCCCCAGTTTGAGGCTGTTAGCTTTGCCCTTACTGTAACAAAGGCCTGCAAGATCGGCTTATTAAAAAAAAAGGTTCTCTACTGACTTTGTGGGAAAGGCTGTTTTGGCTCATAGCTTAGAGGGTTCAGTCTGCTTTCCTGATGTTTGGGGGCCTGTGGTAGGACAGCACATCAATATGGGACTGTCTCTTGGGCCACCATTCATGGCCAGGAGTGGAAAGGAGACAAAGAAGGGACAAAGGTCTACTTTATCCTTTCCTGTCCCCAGTAATCATAAGACCTATGAGTGCTACCCAATAGTGCCACCTCCCAATAGTACCGACTCAAGGACTAAACCTGAAATACAGAGGCTGTTGAGGATGCTGCAGCGGAGAGGGGCGCAGGCTGTAGGAACCGCTGTCTACAGCAGGGCAGGCTCACACTTCCAGGCCCAATGGGGCTGCCAAGGCCTGGACCAGTCCTCTATTGGGAGGAGGACCTGTGAGGGTACAGGCTTCTGCATGAGCACCCCCACCCCGTCCGAGCACCCCCCATCTCACGTAACCTAAGGCCTTCACATCATAGTCCATTACTGTTCCATGTTGAACACCAAGTCCATGGTCTGCCCCATGCAAACTGTGACCCAAGAGCGGATCTGAAGCGGCCAGGCTGCTTGTCTGTTACTTAGAGTCCGTCTTGGGAGGAGAAACCGCCAAGCTGCAACCTCAATAGGATTGTGCACATCTGGGCAACAACAGCTGGGCTCGAGTCCTTAGTTCCTCACCTCACCACAGAAATGATGATCACATGTTCCCAGGGAGAGAGTTAGAGGAGATAGGTGTGGGCATGACTTGGAACAGCACAGACACGTCGCCAGAACTCAGTATGTTGACCATTGCCTTCCAGTCCCCATCCGGCTGAGGCAAGAGGTGGACAAGGTGGTTATGAGTCCCATGTGGCCTTCTGAGCCTCAGTTTCCTTATCTGTAAAATGGTGGTGGTGGGGCAGGGGGCAGGATGTGATGCTCTCTCTGCATCGCCTACAGTTGGTTCCAGGCCCTCGGGCCGAGGACCAGCAAGGCTGCCCTCTGTACCACTGTGGCAGCACTGAGCTGGCTTTTGCTAAGCCCCTTGCCACCACCTCCGTGTTCCAGGTGAGGAGCCGGAAGAGGAACCGAAGGTGAAAACCCAGTGGCCAAGGTCTGCAGATGAGCCTGGGCTATACATGGCGCAGACAGGTAACTCGGGCCCGCCTCCCTTCCTCTGTGGCGGGGGCCCGACTGTGGCGTCTGGTGGCATGTGTGCTGGCGTGTGCCTGTCTGTGTCTATGTCCTGGAGCTCAGTTATGTTGCCATGTGAAGCCTGTGGGTAGGGATGGGTTGTCTTCCAAAGAGCCTGCCACTCGGGGTCAGGGTAGGAGGGTCCCTTTGATGCCTACCTCCCATCTTCTGGTCCTTCCATGCTCCCATGCAGCTCTCTGGGAGGTGTCCCTTGCCGCCGACGCTGTCCCTCTCTCGTAGGCGACCCGGCAGCTGAGGAGTGGTCCCCGTGGAGCGTGTGTTCCCTGACGTGTGGTCAGGGTCTGCAGGTGCGGACCCGCTCCTGCGTGTCCTCCCCCTATGGGACCCTGTGCAGCGGGCCCCTTCGGGAGACCCGGCCTTGCAACAATTCAGCCACCTGCCCAGGTAGGCGTCCTCCTCCCTGCTCCATCTGCCAGCAGAGTCAGGTCCTGTCTGTTGACAGGGCATCAAACTGACAGCTTCCCCAACTGTTTGGTTGCCCCTCCCTTGCCTTCAACAAACTTGCCTGTCCCCCACACCATGCCTTACCCAGGCACTGCCAACCTGGCATGAAGCACTTGAGGTTATGGAAGTATCAGGACACACGTCCGGGGTCAGCTTTTGGCACGTCACTTCCCTGATGCCTCCATCTTGTAGTCAAGGCTGTTCTTTGCACATCGCTCCTCCTTAGTCCCGACCTCACCAGCACCTCTCGTAGCATCCCAGCTTTTGGCATTTGCTTATTCTTTGCCTGTCCCCCCCCCCCCATCTTGGCTAAAGCATCGGCCCACCCTTAGATCTAAGATATATGCCACTCTGTTTTTAAAATGAAGCCCTCCCTGATGGTCCCCACTTTGCTCTGGGTTGCCCTTCCCTTGGTTACCTCTGATAGACCCGTTAGGCTTAAATCAGTTGAACACGCAGGTACTTCAGGCAGGTACGGAGGAAGCGCATGTGTCTGTTGTGGTTAGCTGGTGATAGACAGGGCAGTGTTCACCAGTTCTGTTCGTTGCTTCCCTGGGATGAAGTGCTGGCAGTGGATTTAGAATAGGACTTACCGAGAAAGGCTCTCGGGGTGTGGCAGGGGCTTGTGGAGCGCCGGGACAAAGCTGTGTTCCCGTTTGTGAGCTCTTTGTGTCGTCAGTTGTCTATGTAGAGGTCTGTGTCTGTCTGTGTGTCTATGCGGTTGGGGCTGGGAGGGGGCACTTCTGTTGCCCCAGGCCTGCCCTGTTGGATTCAGGCTCTGGGTCTGGGGGTGGGAAGGGAAGAGAAGGATGGATCTTGGATCCTTTCCTGGGTTTTCCTGTGCCCCCAGGAGAGGAACATTGGCTCCTCAGGCTGGTCCTGCTCACCCTATCCGGGTGTCCACAGAATCTGTCCTGTATGATTTGGGACCGCATCCCCATAAAGGGTGGTTATCCTGGGACCCTAAGCCATCATTCCCTGGCATCTTAACCCAGGATGGAGCCAATGAGGAATGGTCGGAGAATTGCGGAACTCCTGATTGGTGGGCGGATGGGCAGGCGCTGGCTGTGGGCGGAGCCAAGGTGCCGCCCAGCCACCGGCCACGTGCTTCCTTGCAGTGCACGGCGTGTGGGAGGAGTGGGGGTCCTGGAGCCTGTGCTCCCGCAGCTGCGGGCGGGGGTCCCGGAGCCGGATGCGGACCTGCGTGCCCCCCCAGCACGGCGGCAAGGCCTGCGAGGGTCCCGAGCTGCAGACTAAACTCTGCAGTATGGCTGCCTGCCCGGGTCAGTAGCGCCAAGGGGCTTCTAGGCAGGCGCTGCCCAGCCGGGTGGGGGGATCGGGAGACCTAGGGGAGGCAGTCAGGTCCAGTGCCCTGTCCCTGGGGGTGGGGGAAGGTGGGGTTCCCATAACTTTTACCATGCATGGGAAGACTGGAGAAGCATACCTGTTAGTAACTAATGGGTGGTGAAACCCAACCCTTACTTGGGGTTGGCACACTGTGACCCCATCACAGGGGGCCTGCTTTCCAGCGCCCATTCCTCCATGCCGTCAGCTGCCCTTGCTGTAACTAGCACTTTGGTGTCCACGGCACCATGGACGCAAGGCTGGGCTTATGTGTAGGCTAAGGCTAAGTTCAAAAGGTGCCATTACAACCCACATCCTCTCACACACATACGAACTCACCTCTGGGGCTAGCCCTTGGTGCTGCGTGGAAGGGTGTCCTGTATTCCTGGAGCCGGTGACAGGCAGGCAGAAAGAGGCCCAGTCACCACCCACTCACTCCAGACCCTTGCATATGCCCAGTTCAGATGATCTGGCTTGGCCCAGGTCTGAGTGGCCATCACACACTGCCATCTCCCTGTGGAACTCTGCCCCGACTAGCCCTCCCACGTTCTGCTCAACGGCCACCCCTGCTTGTGTCTCCCCATGCAGTGGAAGGCCAGTGGCTAGAATGGGGTCCCTGGGGCCCATGCTCTTCATCTTGTGCCAACGGAACCCAGCAGCGCAGCCGGAAGTGCAGTGTGGCTGGCCCAGCCTGGGCCACATGCACAGGTGCCCTCACCGACACTCGTGAGTGCAGCAATCTCGAATGCCCGGGTGAGTGCTTGGTGTGAGGGTAGCAAGTGGTCGCCCTGGCCTTGGAGGCACCTGTGGTCTCTCAGACTTCCCTTTTCTCATAGCCACGGATGGCAAGTGGGGGCCGTGGAACGCATGGAGCCTGTGCTCCAAGACGTGTGACACGGGCTGGCAGCGCCGCTTCCGCATGTGCCAGGCTTCGGGCACGCAGGGCTACCCTTGTGAGGGCACAGGCGAGGAGGTGAAGCCCTGCAGTGAGAAGAGGTGTCCAGGTACTGTTTGTAACCCTGGGACTGGGGCCGTGAGTGTGAGCCCAGCTGAGCCCCGTCCCCTGCCCCTGTCCCCACAGCCTTCCATGAGATGTGCCGGGATGAGTATGTGATGCTGATGACGTGGAAGAAGGCAGCAGCTGGCGAGATCATTTACAACAAGTGTCCTCCCAATGCCTCGGGTGAGGGCAGGCAGCTGTCCCTGCAGACCCTTGCCCCACCTCCCAGCTGCCCACCTCTGGGCATCCTGCATCCCAAGATGTACAGGGAGGTAAGGCCTCAACCTTAATGCCCATCCCTGTCTCATCCCTCTGCAGGCTCTGCTAGCCGCCGCTGTCTCCTCAGTGCACAGGGTGTGGCCTACTGGGGACTGCCCAGCTTTGCTCGTTGCATCTCCCATGAATACCGCTACCTGTACCTGTCAGTGAGTGTGCCTCGTTGGGTTGGGGAACCGTATGATATGTCCCAAACCCTGGTAGGGGGTGGCAGGAGCTTAAGGCTCATTCATTCCCCCATACCTTGGTATATGCTGTATTTCTCTTCTGGCAAACTCCTACTTAAATGTCAGGGCTTCTTAGGTATCTCTCTCTTTCCCTGGAACATACCTCTGGGTTCTTTACCCACAATTTTCCATCCTGTGCTTCTTAGACATGGAGAGTTAAGAATGCATTGGAGCTGGGAATGGTATCACGTGCCTTTACCCCACACTGGAGAGGCAGAGGCAGGAGGATTTCTGAGTTGAGACCAACCTGGTCTACATAGAAAGCTTCAGGACTCTCAGGATTACTTAGAGAGACTCTATCTCAAGAAACCAAAACACAAATAATGCATTTAAGTGTGCTCTGTTACACTGGGAGCTCTTTGAAGGCAGGGACAAAGTTGAAGTTCCCAGGCCAGGGCTTGCAAGGGGTAAGGATGGTCTCAGCAAATGTGGCCTGTGTGTGTACACGTTTCTCACCTAACTGTGTAATGATGATGTTTGCACTGAGAGCTTGTGTTTGAGAGAGCCCGTGTGTGAGGTGCTTCATTCAGAATGTTCAAGGCTCCTTAGGGACAGGGAGCTGCCCAGCCCCCCAAAAGCTTATTCTGCATTTGCACATCTGAGTTCCTCCTAAATCACCACTGACTCCTTCTTGGACTGTGTCTCTTGGGAGCCTCTCTGATTCTGTATGCCCCCTCTCTTCCTGGATGCACCTAGTGGGTAGATGGGAGGAGGACGGACCAAAGGCTGGTCCCAGGCTCTGATACTTCAATGACAGGGGCATACACACATGTCACCTGCAGCTTCGGGAACACCTGGCGAAGGGCCAGCGCATGCTGGCAGGTGAGGGCATGTCACAGGTGGTAAGAAGCCTGCAGGAACTGCTGGCACGGCGCACCTACTACAGCGGGGACCTGCTCTTCTCTGTGGACATTCTAAGGAATGTAACTGACACCTTCAAGAGGGCCACCTACGTCCCTTCCGCCGATGATGTGCAGGTACTACTCCACGGTGGCAGGGTCTGCTGGGGCAGCAAGGTGGCCCACACCTCCTGACCTGTCCCTCTCTCCCCAGCGTTTCTTCCAGGTGGTGAGCTTCATGGTGGATTCTGAGAACAAGGACAAGTGGGATGATGCTCAGCAGGTGAGGGCCTCAGCCTCCCACCTTCTCTCCACGTGACCCACCCCTGCCTCAGACCCGCACATTCTCTCTGTTCCCAGGTGTCTCCTGGCTCTGTGCACTTGCTGCGTGTTGTTGAAGACTTCATTCACCTCGTGGGCGATGCTCTCAAGGCCTTCCAGAGTTCTCTGATTGTCACAGACAATCTGGGTACAAGGATGCAGGCGGGGGGAGGAGGGGGATGCTAGATTCCACAGGACCGTATCTCCCTGGGTGAGGGGTAGTGTTAAGGGGTGCTTCTGCTTTGCTCTTTTGTTTACGAGTCTTGTTTTCCCTCCACTTAACCCCATGCTACTCTTTCTGTCTTCCTCCCCTCCTGTGCTCCATCGTCCTGACGTTCATGTGTCTCACTTCTGTGTTGGTTCCAACTTCTTTGTGTTTCCCTGGTGTGTGTCTCCCTCATGTCTGTCTCTTCCCCTGGCTGCCTCCGCCACCTCCCCGTCTGTTTCTGGTGTGCCCTGCCCACCCTCCCTCCGCCCCTGATTGCAGTGATCAGCATTCAGAGAGAACCCATCTCAGCAGTGTCCAGTGACATCACGTTTCCCATGCGGGGCCGCAGGGGCATGAAGGACTGGGTGCGGCACTCAGAGGACCGCCTCTTCCTACCCAAGGAGGTGCTCAGCCTATCCGCCCCAGGGAAGCCAGCCACAGCAGGGGCAGCTACAGCGGGCAGCCCAGGCAGGGGGCGGGGCCCAGGCACAGTGGCCCCAGGCCCAGGCCATGCCCACCAGCGCCTTCTCCCAGCTGACCCAGATGAGTCCTCCTACTTTGTGATTGGTGCTGTGCTCTACCGCACCCTCGGCCTCATCCTGCCACCCCCCAGGTGAGTCCACCTGCAGCCGTGCTCCAGGAGGGGCCCCTTGCCTGGCTGTGGACGTGGTCACTTCTCAGGAACATCCAGGGCTGGAGAGAGAGCCCAGGTTAAAGTGTTTGTCTCGCAAGTATGAGGATCCCAGGACCTCTGGCAAGGGTTCTCACCCTTCCTAATGCTGCAGCCCTTTAATGCAGTTCCTCATGTACCATAAAATTATTTTCAGTGCTACTTTGTAACCGTAATTTTGCTACGGTTATGAATGTAAAGATCTGTGTTTTCCAGTGGTCTTTGGGGGTTGCAGCCCACAGGTTGAGGATCGCTGACCTATGTAAAACAGCCTGGTATGTTGACATGTTCAGTGCTGGGAAGGCAGAAAGAGGTAGATTCCTGGGGCTTGCAGGCCAGCCAGCCTAGCCCACTTCAAAAGTTGTAGGCCAGTGAGAGAGCCTGTCTTAGAAAGAGAAGGTGGACAGTGCATAAGGAACAACACCTGAGGTTGTCCATGTGCACGCACCTGCATACACACAGGTGCGCACACACAAATCCACGGAAAAACAAAACACCTAGGCGGTTCCCAGAGGCTGTGCTGGTGTCTAGGACTTTGCAGTCTGAGATCTGTGCCCTTCCTTGGATCTTGGCCCTGGCAGTCCCCAGCCACGACAGATTAAAGTTTCCAAGTCTGAACACCTGCTGGCAGGAGCTGACCTCAGTCCTTGTCCCCTAGGCCTCCGCTTGCTGTCACCTCCCGGGTAATGACAGTGACTGTGCGCCCCCCCACCCAGCCTCCAGCCGAGCCTCTCATCACAGTGGAGCTCTCCTATATCATCAATGTGAGTGAGGGACCAGATGGGGACCCCACAGATCTGCCCACAGAAGCCTGTCTCGGGGAAGTGGTCTGTGCTGATGGTGGGCCTGGCCTGGGTGGGAGCTGCTGTGGCAGAACAGATGACGGCCAGGGCCGGGGTGCTACTCACCCAGACTGTACACATCTTCTGCTCCCCAGGGCACCACTGATCCCCACTGTGCCAGCTGGGACTACTCGAGAGCGTGAGTTGGGGCAACCCTAGATCCTCTCATCATCAGAAATGGTCTCCCACCTAGAAGGCCAAAGGGTACCGTGGTGCCATCCTTGGTCTGAGGGGTCAAGAGCACATCTTGGGGCTCCCTGCTATCATCTCATGGATGTAGCCTTGCCCTGGATTTCACCTCTCTGGGCAGTAGTCAGCAATGGGTTCGGGGCTACAGACATGGGCCCTGGGTTCATGCCACTTCTCCCTCATCCAAGAGATGCCAGCTCAGGGGACTGGAACACTGAGAGCTGCCAGACCTTGGAGACCCAGGCAGCCCACACCCGCTGCCAGTGTCAACACTTGTCCACCTTTGCTGTTCTGGCTCAGCCACCCAAGGACCTGGTGAGTGGGAGAGAGGTGCCTGGGCTGGTCAAGGCATCCGGGTGACCCCAGATGTGGCTCTGTACAGATGTACTTGGGGGATTGCACAAGGAAAGGGGCCTGATGTTCATCGTCACAACACCTGCACAGGGGTATATGGCAGTGGGTGAGTGAGAGCATGTGTGTATGTGTGTGTATGTGTGTATGTATATATGTGCATGTATGTATGTGCGTGCATCAGTTTGTGTCTGGAAGAGTGTGGGTGAGTGTATATACATCTGTACACATGTGTCCTTCTGCACGTGAGGAGCATGCCTGCTTACATCAGGAGGGGGAACTGGGTGCCCTACCTCTGCCCTCTCCCTATAACCCATCTCCCACAGTCCCTGGAGCTGGCAGGTGCTCCCTCGGTTCCCCTGGTGATCGGCTGTGCAGTGTCCTGCATGGCACTGCTCACACTGCTTGCCATCTATGCAGCCTTCTGGAGGTAAGTCAGCATGTGGAATGGGATGGGAGGTGGCCAGCTATCCAGGGTTAGGCAGGCAGCCAATGCCTCTGCCTCTGCCCACTGTGCCCTGTCAGGTTTATAAAATCAGAACGCTCCATCATCTTGCTGAATTTCTGCCTGTCCATCCTGGCTTCCAACATCTTGATCCTCGTGGGCCAGTCCCGGGTGCTGAGCAAGGCAGGTGCAGGCTCCTGGGGGTGTGTGGGGAGGGGCCTCAAAGGAGGGGTGAAGGTAGAGAGTGCCTGCAAGTGAGGGTGGGTTTTCTTTTTAATGAGTTATTCATTTTTATTTCATGTGCATTGGTATTTTGCCTCCGTGTATGTCTATACAAAGGTGTTATATCCCCTGGCACTGGAGTTACAGACAGTTGTGAGCTGCCGTGTGGGTGCTAGAAATTGAACCCGGGTCCTCTAGAAAAGCAGCCAGTGCTCTTAATCACTGAGCCATCTCTCTAGCCCTGAGGGAAGATGTTTGTATGGATGGCCTGAGGGATGGATATGGATGTGCTCAGACCCATGTTGGAGGCAGTGTGTGTGTGAAGGCA
Organism: Microtus oregoni; assembly: GCF_018167655.1. NCBI lineage: Eukaryota > Metazoa > Chordata > Mammalia > Rodentia > Cricetidae > Microtus > Microtus oregoni. The sequence goes on along the minus strand of NW_024543064.1, from coordinate 22,904,248 downwards.
TGTGCAGGCATACGTGAAGGCGTTAGTGTGTGTGTGTCCTCAGTAACGAGTGTTTGTATACATCAGGGAATGTGTGCATGTGTGTTGGGCGGGAGGCATTAGTCCCCCGTCTCTGAGTCCTCCTTCGCCATCTGCCTGCGGATGATCCATGCTGACTGTCCCTCCTACCCTCCTTGGCCTTCTCTGCATAGTGCCAGCACAGAGACAGCCAGGTGTGGGGTTTTGCTCGGCCATGACGTGGCAAGTGCTCCTGTCTGTGCGTGGGTGGCCTGCCTGCCCGCCTCCCCGGATGCCTAGTGCTGTGTGCATGTCACCAGGCCTGTGTCGTGCTGTGTGTGGGTGCAGGAAGGCGGGGGTGCCTGGCAGGGCTCTTGGGATGGGGGGAGGGCTCAGGTAGGCGGCTGGCCATGCAGCGCCCAGGCCTAGCAGTCAGTGTGGGAAGTTGGCAGCTCCCACCCTGGCCACTGCTCAGGGCCACTCCCTCCTGTCACCTCTCCCTGCAGGGCGTATGCACCATGACGGCTGCCTTCCTGCACTTCTTCTTTCTGTCCTCCTTTTGCTGGGTGCTTACAGAGGCCTGGCAATCCTATCTGGCTGTCATCGGGCGGATGCGCACCCGCCTGGTTCGCAAGCGCTTCCTCTGCCTGGGCTGGGGTGAGCAAGGCCAGTGCTGGACTCTGCTGTTGGGCCTGGAGTGGCTCCCTGGGGATGGGGGTCAGCTGGCCTGGAGGATGACAGGGAGGGTCCTCTGAGCACCTGCAGCCTTTTCACATGTGACCCTGCACTCCCCAGGTCTTCCTGCCCTGGTGGTGGCTGTATCTGTTGGCTTTACACGCACCAAAGGATACGGTACATCCAGCTAGTACGTGTGCCTCCTGTGGTGAGGGTGGGGGTGGAGGGGTCTGTGGGGGTGTTGGGGGTATTGACCTGGGCATTAGGTCTTTTCAGGCTGAGGTCTTGACCTGGTCTTACTGCAGATCCTTGGGTAAACGTCCTTATCTCTGTGCCTGTTTCCCAGCTGTAAAAGGAGATGCTGGGATGGGGTCATTTCTAAGCGCCATTGCACTTAGGGGTCTATGGGGTCTGATGTGACTCTTTGTGGGAAGAGGAAACAGACTCATCAGGACATGGCTGTGTTTCTCCTTGACTGGATGGAGGCTTAGTGTCTACTGGTGATGTGGGCATGACTGCCTCTTTTCTCCCCTTCTCCAGCTGCTGGCTCTCCCTAGAGGGTGGCCTGCTCTACGCCTTTGTGGGTCCAGCCGCAGTCATTGTCCTGGTACGTGCCCCTTTCAGCGTCCTGGGAGGGAGATGGCCCCAGAGGGTCATCGTTTCCTTCTGCCTTCTCCCTGACCTTCAGCTCCCACCTGGGGGTGTCCTTGCCTGGAGGGCACCTGGTGATCCTCTCTTCCCTGCTTGGCTCCACCCGGGGCCCCCAGGTGAACATGCTCATTGGAATCATCGTCTTCAACAAGCTCATGGCTCGAGATGGCGTGTCAGACAAATCTAAGAAGCAGAGGGCCGGGTAAGGGGAGGGTCTCTGCAACTCAGCCTTTCTGGGAAGTGTGCAGGGAGGGGGAGCCGAGTGCACCTCGGAGACTCAGGGCTTGCTGATGCCAACCCAGGCTCCCCGACCTTGGGGCATCAAGGGTGCAGGCAAGGTGGGCACCCGGAGTGCTCAGCCGCAGCCCCTCGCCCACCCTAACCCAGCTCTCTCTCTCTCGTCTGCCCTCCCCTCCCACCCTTCTCGGGGCTCATTCTGCCCCATCTCCCGGCTTCCCATGTGTCTCCCCCTTCTCCCATGTCTGTGCCGCCCCCCCGAGGTCGGAGCGGTGCCCCTGGGCCAGCCTGCTCCTCCCCTGCTCAGCGTGTGGAGCGGTCCCCAGCCCCCTGCTCAGCTCAGCCTCGGCCAGGAATGCCATGTTAGTCGTGCCCCCTGGGGGGGGTGGGGGCGGGCAAGGGCTAAGGAATGGGAGGGCAGTGCCCACGGTGGGGATTGGGGGGGATATGAGCCCAGTGCCCTGGAGAGTTTGTCCCCCCCCACACTGCTATGTGCTCTCTGGAGTTCAGCGCTGAGGTGGCTGAGGGCAGTGGGAGAGATGCCCTCCTCAAGGTGCTGCAGAGCTCGGCTCACCCTTCCCTCTGGTCCCTGTCCTTGCTCTGGCTTAATTTTCTACCCAGGCACAGCTGCAGACTTCCTGCTCTCCCCACCAACCTGAAGGCCCTAAGAATCTTAGGCCCTTACAATGTTTGAGCTATTAAAACCTTCAAATTAGAATGGTGGAACCTTAGAATAAACCATCAGACGCCTGAGAGTGTTAGAATAAAGGAAACACTCTGTGTCTCTCATGGAATCTGCCTTGAATTCCAGAGGCCTTGAATCTCACAATCAGAGCCAGTCATGGAGGAAGACAATTAACTTGAAGCACCCCAACCTAGCAGCTAAGATTCTTAAAAACCCTAGCTGTGTGAGAGTAGAAAGGCCTCGGGCCCAACCCTCCTACCAGGGCTGGAAGTCCACCTGAGTCACCCCAACCAGAGAGGGCACAGCTTCGTCAGACAGTCAGGGGGCCTGTGGAAGCAGCTGGTGCCATCATTGCAGAGCTCTGTGATGCTCAAGAAGCAGCGAGCTTCCTCTGCTTCCGGCTGCCACCTCCCTGTGCCCAGTCTGCTGAAGCAGCAGATCAAAGTGTAGACCTCAGACTCTGTCCGCCAAGTTGGTTTTGTGTCCCAGCTCCCTTGGCCCTGTCCAGCTGGGCACACTCCAGTCTCCTCATCTGTCAGTTGGGACACTGGTCCCCAGGCCTGTTTGTTGGAGTTGTTTTGATCACAGTCTGAAATAATCTATGTCAAGTGTTTGGTGGAGGGCCTGGCAGAGCATTGCTGGTTAATCAATGGCAGCTCTTAGTCCTGTGATTACAGCCTCTCTGGCTCTTGACTCCGCCTCTGGGGCTTCAGAGACAGGGTGCTTCCACCCCAACCGTGCCTGGCTCAACAACCCTGAGCCTCTGTTCCCAGGACAGGTCTTGGCCCCCTGCCTGCCCATCTTTCTGCCTCAGCCTCTGCCTGTTTCTGCAGCATATGGTGTCACCCTGCCCTGTCTGGAGCTGTGCCTATCTCTCCCCCGGGGATCCTGGGCTTGGGTCAGAGTGGGTTTCCATCCCTTGTTCCTCATGGGCTATAGCAGTTGTTGGGGGTGGAGATCAGTCCGTTGACCACGGCCTGTCTGCCTTTTGTCTCTGCAAGGAGGCCAGGGATGCGTAGGCTTGATTCTGACCCTAGCCACGATCCTTTTGCCCTGGGTTCTGAGCAACCACCAGGAGCTAGAGGTTCCTCCATGCCTCAGCCTGCCTGGGCTTGACCCCGTCTTCTCTGCAAGGATTTGTGCTGTGGTGTTCTCCACATTTCCTGCCTGTTCTTCCTGTCCGGGGATCTGTCTGTCTCATGCTCCTTCCTGTGGCGGTCATCTTTCTTTGTTCTTCCTCTCCTTCTCTCCCCAGCCTACTGTCTTGGGATCTCTGGGGATGTAGTTCTGACCTGTGTTTTTTTCCAAAGCTTCCAAGGTGCTTCTGTGCAAGCTGGGCCGAAGTTCCCCATGTTGTCTCTGCCTGCCCTGCTCCCCTCTCGTCTCTGCCTTCCTCACTCCTGCTTTCCAGTACGGTGCCTGCTTGTTCCCACCGTGTGTATCCGTCCCTCCCACCTCTCGTGGCCCCTGCTCTGACCCTGTGGTTCTGTTTTTGTCCTGTTTCTCCTTCAGTGCCTTGCCTCCTCTCTGCTTGGAAACACTCCTAAAATCCTGGAGTTTGGGGCCCTGCCAGTCCCCAAGCTGAGTAGAGGCCCGGGCTCCTGCCACCCTGCCCTGTAGAGTGTCACTCTGACAGACTTTCTGCTGCTGTTCCTCTCAGGGCCTCACTCTGGAGTTCCTGTGTGGTACTGCCTCTCCTGGCACTTACCTGGATGTCCGCTGTCCTGGCCATGACAGACCGCCGCTCCGTCCTCTTCCAGGCTCTCTTTGCCGTTTTCAACTCTGCGCAAGGCTTCGTCATCACTGCTGTGCACTGCTTCCTGCGCCGAGAGGTGCCTGGGCTTTTCTTGCTTGCCCAGACCGTGCTAGGCTCTGGCTTCTCCCCACTGTGTAGCACAGGGTGACCAGGGTGCTTCGGGCCCTTGGTCTGGGCACTTCTAGCTTGGGCAGCTTTGAAGGCCTGGGCCTTCTTTGTTTATTTTTTATTTATTTTATTTTTTTTTTGGTTTTTCGAGACAGGGTTTCTCTGTGGCTTTGGAGCCTGTCCAGGCTGGTCTCGAACTCACAGAGATCCACCTGCCTCTGCCTCCCGAGTGCTGGGATTAAAGGCGTGCGCCACCATTGCCCGGCTCTGGGCCTTCTTTAGCTCCTTCTCTCTGCCATCCTAGTCCAGGTGGCATCACCTTCAGGCTCGATGCTTGTCTGTCCTTCTACTCCTGCTCTGGGTACCCAGGGTGGGAGACCTTGCCCACTATGGTGGGGGTATTATGGAGGCCTCGGGCCCAGCAGGTGCTTCCTGTTCCAGGTCCAGGATGTGGTGAAGTGCCAGATGGGCGTGTGCCGGGCTGATGAGAGTGAAGACTCCCCTGACTCATGCAAGAACGGGCAGCTGCAGATCCTGGTGAGGGAGCAGACCCTTCCTGCCATAAGCGCTTCACCATCTGCACCCACCTGAGACAGGAACGGGGGAAGAGCCGGGGCTCTGCCATTGACTACAGGGTGGCACCGGACAAACCCTTTCCTCATTCAGCTTCCTCCCTACAGTTTGAGGCTCTGTTGGGTGGCACCCAAGGAGGATTGAGGAGCCGGGTGGGGGAGGGGCCCGAGCCTCTCCCACTCTGACGCGTCTCTCCCCCCTCTGCCAACCTGCTCTCTCCCTCTCGACTTATAGTCAGACTTTGAAAAGGATGTGGACCTGGCTTGTCAGACAGGTGAGTCTGTCAGGTGGAGCTCAGAAGCCCTAGGCATGGCTAAGACAGGAGCCCCACACTCTGTCATAGCAACCCTGATGGGGACCAGGCTACCAGTGTCCTGCTTTGACATTAGGCAGGGGCAGGTTAGATTTTCATCTGTGAAGGCCAGTTACTACTTGCCTCTGGGCAAAAATTCTCCCTTCCCTATGCCTCAGCTATATGCTTACAAAGGAGAGAACAGGACTGTCTCGGGGCCGGTGGAAGGCCTAGGGCCTACGTGAATTAGGGGACATCAAGTTTACGGTAGGGGCCTTGGCGAATGTCGGCTGCTACATTCTCCCATCACTTGAGTGACTTTTACCGGCATCTCGTTGCAGTCCTTTCTCTAAGATGGTGTATGCTTCCTGGGAAACAGGGAAGAGCAAAGGTGCCTTGACAGCCTCGGGGTGTGGAGTGGAAGTTAGGTCATGTACCATGGCACTCATGGGAACTCAGCCTTAGCTTTCCTCCCTCCATCCCTTGGGCCTATGAGCCAGTTGTCTTCCTGGTCCCTCTTGTACACGAGTACCAGCCACCTCCCGAGAACTCAGTTTCCCTCACTGCCCAAGCTCTGAAGCTTAGGACCCACCCAGACCCGGGCAAGAGCGTCCCAGGGTCTCGTCCTTAGAGCCTTGCTTTCCTTCCCACTTCTGTCCCCAGTTCTGTTCAAGGAGGTCAACACTTGCAACCCATCTACCATCACTGGTACTCTGTCCCGCCTGTCCCTGGATGAGGATGAGGAGCCCAAGTCTTGTCTCGTGGGTCCTGAGGGTGGTCTCAGCTTCTCGCCACTGCCTGGGAACATCCTAGTGCCCATGGCAGCCTCACCAGGTCTCGGGGAGCCACCACCCCCTCAAGAGACCAACCCTGTGTACATGTGCGGGGAGGGTGGTCTGAGGCAGTTGGACCTTACGTGGCTACGGCCGAGCGAGCCAGGCTCTGAGGGCGATTACATGGTGCTGCCCCGGCGGACTTTGAGCCTGCAGCCTGGTGGTGGGGGCACAGGGGGTGAGGAGGCCTCAAGGGCCCGGCCTGAAGGGACCCCTCGGCGGGCTGCCAAGACACTGGCCCACACTGAAGGCTACCCCAGCTTCCTGTCTGTGGAGCACTCAGGTCTAGGGCTGGGCCCTGCCTATGGGTCTCTCCAGAACCCATATGGGATGACCTTCCAACCACCTCCGCCGACACCCAGCGCCCGCCCAGTACCTGAGCCAGGGGAACGCAGCCGGACCATGCCCCGAACGGTGCCTGGCTCCACCATGAAGCTGGGCTCCCTTGAGGTGAGAGGGCTGTGGAGAGTGGGGAGGGAGTCTACCTACTGTATACCTGAGACCATGTCTGAGTCATAGACCACAGCCAGGAAGGGACAGCTGTCATCATACCCCAGAGCATCACTGGGCTCATACTGAATGCATCCCTCCTTCTACTGGGGCCCACAGAGCTCCGCACCAAGGACACTCTGGAGTGTCTGAATACCTCAGATAGGTGAAGCGTCATGAACTCACTCACTAGTGCTCTGGTACCCACTCTGGGGTGACTGGTCAGGATGAACCCTTTATTAAAGCAGCTGTGACTTAGATGCCCAATTGGTAAGGAGGAGACTGAGCCTGGGCCTCTGCGGCACATGGATATGAGTCTGGTCTGGACTTTCTGACCGACAGCGGGATGCTGAACACAGTGCACAGTCTCTCTGAGCTCCGGCCTTCTTGTGTGTAAAGTGGGGTCACCACGGAGACCTCTGTTATTGTTTGGAGGATGAGATGACACAAAGCCTTTTAGTGTGGAATAAGTAGAAAGTGCTGGGAAACTGGAAGATGCTGTTATCGCAGAAATTGGCTCTGGGTGCTGCCCTTGACCTCTGACGTTTCCTCTGGACTGCCCCCTGCAGATCATCCCCGGGAACGCGCAGATTAGTAGAAACCCCAAGTAGAACTCTAGGACATTCTAGAACTCTAATTGGAGGGACGAGGGGGATGTGGATGAGGAAAGAGGTTGGAGCTGCGGCGTATACACAATTAGCGGCTTGTGTCTAGCCTGGAAAAGTTGCTTTCTGTCCTCTGCACAGAGACAGTTAAGTTAGCAGCTAGAGAGGTCACAAGTTTAGATTTGTGCCTAAAATGTTCCTTGAACATTTGGTGCCAGCTCCTGCCACAGATGGCAACAAAACAGGAAGGCGTTAACAAAGACAGAGAAGACGACAAAGACAGAAAAGATGGCATCAGTGGTGGGGAGGCAGTGTGCTTAGCACTGGGGTAGGTTTTGTTCTGTGGGCACCTGCCCGTGGTTGGACCACTGGAGAGGGGCCCATGCTAGGCTTCTGGTGTGGGAGGTAGTAATAAATGTGGCAGGAGCTTGAAGGGTCAAAGATGCTGTCCAGAATAATGTGGTCCAGTGGAGGTGCAGGTTGGGTCAGCCTGCACCTCTGGAGCACTGTGGGTAGGGAGAGCAGAGCTGTCACCTGTAGAAAGAGAGTTTTGGCTAGGGGTGGACAAGGTTTAGTGATGGTGGAGACAGAGAAGCTGGGAAGGAAGGAGGGAAATCAAGAGAGCAGAGTCAGGGGTGGTCTTAGGAAACCTACATCATGGTCTTGGCATCACCTCCGAGAGTCTGGGCCCAAGTAGCCAGTCCCTCTTCCTTCCCTTCCTGGGTCTCAGTTTCCCCATCTCCCTGTGACAATTGGCCTGGCTCTCATGTGTCCTCCCAATCTCAGCATTCTAAGACTCCGAGGTCTCCTTGGGTAGCATTGGATGTCACTGAGCTTGTTGGGACCTTGATGGTGGTCTTGGCTTGGTGAGGCCAGAAGAGTATGAGGAAGCAAGGAGTCAAAAGAAGCAAGGCAGGGGCAGATAGGCTCGGCCAGAGGAGGCCAACATTCTCTTTGCAAGTGCAGGATTCCAAGGAGAAGGGAGGCGGCATGGAGCAGGAGAGGAGGCTAGAATCCAGGGCACAGAACAAGCACAGGCTGTATGATCCTACATAGTAGTGTCCCTGCCTCTTCACAGCTGACCTGTATTTGCATCTGTGTGTGTGTGTGTGTGTGTGTGTGTGTGTGTGTGCGCGCGCGCGCGCGCTCCCAATAGCACATCTCAGTACATATATGCACTGAGATCTCCGCTGCTGGGCTGTGACCCCAAGGGCTAGCTTATAACAGCTCTCAACTCTAGGGTCTGGGTGGGGGGGCGTGCCATAGAGTCCTGGGACCCACGGGTCCTTGGGCAAAGCTCCTCTCTCATGGCTTGTTTGTTGCTCCATAGCGAAAGAAGCTTCGGTATTCAGACTTGGACTTTGAGGTGAGTGCGGGTGCTGGCAGGGGGTGTGTCCCCAGAAGGTCACATCCTAAAAGTACCCCAAGCCCCATTGCAGAGCCCAATCCTGGGTCACCAAGCCTCTGGATTCCCTGGGATCTCATCCGCTATCCTGCTCACACCCATTACTCTGGGGCAGAAAGGGGGAGGCAGGGAGGGAGAGAGGGGAGGGAAGGAATGAAGGAAGGAAGGAAAGGAGGGAGGGAGAAAAGGAAGGAAGGAACAAACGAACACACACTAGCCTTGCCCCAGGGGGGGCAGCAGACCCAGGGCAGAGGGGACTGAGTGTGTCTACAGTGCTGCCCAGAGGAGCACTCCTCTGACACCAAGTGGCCCCTAGAAGGTGATGCACACCCGGAAACGGCACTCGGAACTCTACCACGAGCTCAACCAGAAGTTCCACACTTTTGACCGCTATCGTAGCCAGTCCTCAGCCAAGGTGAGGACTCCTGTGTGGCCACCCCTGCCCACAGCACCAAATGCATGATTCCTGAGGTGGTTCCCTGACACACAGTCCCTGTTGGGAGAGGGAGAGTCGAGTGTGTCTTTGGGTAGAGTGGTACAGGTATTGCTGAAGTGCTCCTGGGCTGGGGGGTGAGGTGGGCTCTGAGGGCTCCTGCCCTGCTCTCCTCACTTGCCTGGGGAACCACAGCTTGCCTCTCACCAAGGGCCTGCCTGCCTTCCTACCATAAGCAGCAGTTCTAGGGTTGCATGGAGGTGGGAAGGTGCCACAGAGAGCAAACAGGGTCCCCCACAATTGTAAAAGGAGGGTGCACAGATGGGAGACATGGCCTCAGGAACAACCACTGCAGTAGCAGCCAGTGAGGGTCAGAGGCCTAGCAATTGCATCTGACTCTGCCTGACACCTGGTCATTCAGGGACTCTGGGCAGCCTCAGCTCTCCTGGGGCATGCTTGGTTTGCCCTGTACAGTGGATGCCAGGGTACCACAGGCTCACCCTGCTCCCTCCACAGGAGAAGCCGAGCCCTGGGGAACGTCCTAGCCTGTCCCAGCACAGAAGACATCAGAGCTGGAGTACCTTCAAATCCATGACACTAGGCTCACTGCCCCCGAAGCCCCGAGAACGGCTGGCCCTGCACCGGGCAGCAGCGTGGGAGCCCACAGAACCGCCAGACGGCGACTTCCAGACAGAGGTGTGAGTGCCACGCCGGACTGCCCACTGCACAGAAATATATATCTATTTTCACACTCCACTTTGGAACTACCAGGAGCCAGCGCCCCTCCCCCTCCCGAGGCTGGGCAGGAGGTGCAGAGGACTCAGCCTGGCTGGGGGTAGCCAGACTGGCAGGACCTGAGGGGCCAGGGCCCCTCTTTGTTCTCAGAGGTCCCTCAGCCACCCACTGGAGCCTCTTCTTTGCCCCAGCCTGTCTGTCCCTGTCCTGGGCTGGGGAGGGGGGAGGGAAACTTTGTTGGGAATAAACTTCACTCTGTGGATTTGGCTGCTGTGCAAGTTTGCTGCCCCTAAGCAAAGCCCAGACCTGGGACCCCAACTTTGTCCCTCTAGCTCCTTAGTTGTCTAATGGGGTCAGACCAAACCTGACTGAGAGGGGCTAGCTGCATGCTGAGCCTGACCCTGACCCTGACCCTTGCTCCCTTTGTACACAGCCCTTACCTGATCTAGGCAATGTGGAATGGACACCCTGTGACTGAGTGATTGTCCCAGTCATGGGTACCTTTCACTGGGGCAGAGCCCAGGCTGCCTGCACTGGGTTACTGTCAGGGGACAGAATCTTGGGTGAGTGTTAGGAATACTGCACACATGTCCCCAATTCTTCGAAGTATCCTTGCTGGAAAGTTTGCACATTTAGTGGTTACAAAATGAAGTTAAGAGATTGGAAGCGATGTGCTCAGGAACCACGGTCTAAGACAGAACCTGTGCTCACACCCAGGCCTGGTGAAGGTAGCATTTGAGCTCAGCTCTTTGGGACTAGACCATGGCTGCAGCTGTGAGGAACCAGAATAGGGCGGAGCCTCTGGTGTGGTATGGGGCTGAGGGTGAAAAAGCAAGGCTGGCTTGGTGGTGGAGAGCACGGCTCAGGCTCATGGCTGGATTGTATTCTTCACGTGTCTGAGTTCCTGGGCACCAGGACAAGGGGGCATGGGACCAGCATATGGAAGGTCTCATGGTGCATGCTCTGATTCGTCCAGGCAGGCAGCAGCTAAAGATGTGGCAGGGGCTACAGGCATGGCTAGCTACCCTGGTCAGTTGGTAACATGATCACCTGTGGACCCCCTGGGGCCCTTGGGGGAACCGAGGGAGCTGCTGTGGGAATTTGGATGGGAAGACAGGAAGAAAGGACTGCCCACCTGGTGTGTTAGCACAGCTGATGGCCACAAACTGGCTGGGGGAGAGGGTGTGGACCACTTTTCTGATTTTGCAGACTTCAGCAAAGGCTTCTCGATCCCGCTGGAATCTTGTCTGAAGCAGGCCCTAGTCAGAGGAGGCATGGGAACAGAGTCCTCCCAGGACTGTGCTCCTAACCCTGCCTTTCCTGTCCCCTTCCCAGTTACACAAAGTGTTCACTGGGGTACTGAGTTCCAGGCAAGCGTTTAAATTCCTTGTTTTATAGATGAAGAAATCGAGGCTCAGCGAGTTGGAACTTTCCCCAACTCCCCCAGCTTACCAGGGATACTGGGTTTGATCCCTGGCCACCAAGGGAGGTGGGGAGGGGGGAAAAGCCCAGCCTCTCACAGCTTGTGAGTGACTAGTTGGGATGTGGTGGAAAGGACGTAGAACCTAGTACAGCCCGCTAGGCACAGGGAACTTTGCTCACTCAGGAATACAAGGACAGACGTGGGTGTATGATGCTGGCCGTGGGTGATGGGCTGAGTCTCGGAGCGCCTCATTCCCTCCCTGCTTGCTCCATTTCTCTTAGGCAGCTTTTCTTATCTCCTGGGCCAAACAAGGCCTCCCCCTGCCATTACTCTGCCTTGGCCCCAAAGAGGAAGACATTTTTTTTTCTCTTGAATTTCAATTAGAAAATGTCCAAGGAAGGAAAAATTTTGATTGGTCCCAGGTACTGTGATTGACAGCTCCTTCAGGAGCCCTGGTGAGAGAAACTAGTCTCAAAATGGGGGGAGGGGATGTTTGTTCCTAGAAGGGTGTGGTAGGGTTGCACAAACAAATTCTTGTGTCTGTACCAGCAGATCCCACTTCACATCCTTGCCAGTCCTTCCTCAGCTGCCCCCTGCCACCTCTAATGGATTTCTTATTGTCTTTCCCTCTGCTCCAGTTCCTTCCTTTCCAGCCCTGGGCTGAACCAGCTGTCACCTCCTGTGGGCTCTCTCAGGCTGACCTGTGAGGCACCCCTCCCGCCTCAGGGCTTGCTTTCTTATTGAAATTGGGTCCACCTTGCTGACTCTGCTCCTTCAGCAGTCACAGCTGCCAGCAGAGGCTCCTGGCCTCTTTAAGACCTACTAGGTCCATGGTCAGGTCTATGCTAGGTTGGGGCTGCCTGACCACCAGTCCCTTCTTTCACAAGCACTGGCCTGCCTTATGACCTTGGGCAGGTGGCTGAATTTCCTTTGTTTTGAAGGGAGAGACTTGGGACTGAACCCAGAGCTTTTAGGCCTGTTGCCACTCAAACCAATTGCCCGGTCAGAGTTGAGCTCCCATCCTCGATAGGCCCTGATAGTCTCTTTGCACTGACTTCTAACACTCTGCATGTCTTTCCTGGACTTGAATTTCCCGTCATCACTTGCGTTCTTTGCCTCCAGTCTCCAGTTCTTCGCATTCATGGCAACACGGATCTGGCAGCCCGTTGTCCAGCACTAATGCCATGTGTGGTCTGAGAATCAGCCTAGAAGGCAAAGCCCTCAGGGACGTGGCTGTTTCCCATCTCTCCTGACCTTTCTCTCACCTCCATGCTTTTCCTTCCACCTATGCTCCTGCCTACTAAATTGGCCAACTCCATCCTTCTTGTCTGTGATGCTGACGCTGTCCCTGAGTCCCTGGGCTCAGCAAACACCACTCATTGGGTCCCGACAGCTGTGTGCACTGTTACTGTTGCCATGATCACACAGAATGGCTACCATGTTTCACCTGCTTCAGGCATGCGCACTCAGTCAAGGAACAGAAAGAAGACCTCAGCAGACTTTTAAGAGGATGGAATTTGTGGGCTGTGGTGGCGTATGCCTTTTATCCCAGTGCTCAGGAGGCAGAGGCAGGAGGGTCTCTGTGAGTTTGAGGCCAGCCTGGCCTACAGAGCAAGTTATAGGACAGCTGGGACTACACAGAGGAACTGCATTTTGAAAAACCAAAAACAGTAAACAAAAAAGAGGACGGAATTCATAGAGCTTGCTGAGCTCAGCTCTCATCTACCCTACAGCTTTCGAAAGGGACCAAACCCAGACCCTGTGTGTATTAGACAAGTATTCTAAAATGGGCAAGGGTTGTGGCTCAGTGTAGAGTGGTGGGAGGTGGGAGTGAGGAGGGAGGTTGGGGGATGTTTTATAGGTAGGAAGTGCTCCTTTAGCTGTCCTTGGCCCTCTGGGATCTCCACTACCCTCCCCACCCCCCATGGGGTGCTGCCCGTGTGCTGAAAGGAAGACCTAGGTCAAGCCAGACAGGCCAGTGGTACCAGTCTCCTTACCTTGTGGATGTGGGGCTCCTAGAGCAGACAACATGCCTTCTTCTACCCAGAGAGGCCCTGGAAATGATACATCCTGTTTAAAATGTTCAGATAACAGTTCAAAGAATGTTTTGTTTTTTTTTTTTAAAGGTAAACCAGGCATGGTGGCTCACACCTGTAATCCCCCCCACAGGAGGCCGATACAAGATTACCATGAGTTTGAGGGCAGCCTGGACTAAAAAAAAAAAAAAATGAAATTCTGTCTGAAAAGACAAAGTCTTAAAAGTGGAGAGTACCTGTATATTTAACACAATATATTAAAATTATAATTTTTTTGAGACATAGTTTCAGGTAGCTCAGGCTGGTCTCAAAATTGCTAAAAGACTTTGAACTCTTGATCTTTCTGATCCTTGTCTTCATCTTCCAAGTGATAGAATTACAGCTATGTGCCATTATAATGTGCTTGAACATCGTTTTTTTTAAAAAAATAGGATTAATATAAAAATTACCAAGAAAGTTTGCTTTTATTTATTTACTTTTAGTCAGAACGGGGTTTTGCTAGGTAGCCCAGACTGATCTTGAACTCACAATCCGCACACACCTCACGTATTCTTTTTCACTCTTGGGTTCCCGTGTGTATTTGTCGCACATCTCAATGCCATCATACACATTGCTCACTCAGTACCCACAGGTGGCTGGCGTCCTTCACGTGGCACAGCCTAGCATAGGCAGAATAGAGACCATACCTTTGGGCAAGTCCATATAGCATCCTCTGAAAAGGAAGAACCGTACTGTGGCGTGCCCCACTGGGACCAGGGAGGCACCCAGGAAATGATGTAGAATAATTCCCTGGCACAGTGCCGGCTTGAAGGAGGTCCCAAGTCAGTGTTCATTGAACTTGGTGTCCTGGGGTCTGGGTAGGGGCAGAGGTGGTGGGGGGAGGTAGGAGAGAGTCCCAAGGACACCTGTGGGCTGGGATCTGACTGCCTCGGAGGGCAAGAAAGGATACCTTTTCCCCAGCCCTTACCCTGTCTTTCATCTGAAACTTCAGATCCTGGAAGAAAGCAAACAAGTTGGGGCTGGTGTTTGAATGCACACATTAAAACTCAATTGGGTTTAATTTTCTTTCATTAGGTACCAATTAAAAGGAAATTAAGTGGCCTGAGGGAAGACCCATGGCAGTTGCTGCTGACTTCTGCCTCTGGCCTCCTTTTACTCTGGGCTCCCTCATGCCCATGCTGGCTACTTCATGGCCATGTTGGGGTTTTCTAAAGCTAGTCCGCAGTACCTCCATATTCTTCTTCTTGCTCCCTTCGGGCCACCTGCTCCAGTAAGATCACTAACCTCTGAATTCCTGAAGACGCATGCTCAATGTGTAGGGCAAGAGGAGTTCCACTGAGGGCTTGGGACTGGAGTGGGAAGGAAGACAAGGAAGATGTGAACAGAGGCCCAACATGATGACATTGTGTATTAACGGGGTTCTCTGGGTGGGTGGGAAAAGAGTGAGGGTGTCTTCAGAGGGACCAGCAAGGAAGCCATCCACAGGAGGGAGACTCTCTGGGGATTGCCGCTGAGGAGAAAGGAGGTCTCTCTGTGTGTCCCTGTGGATATGGTGAGGAAGGGAGTGAGGGCTCTAGGGTCTCTCTCTTACCTACCAGGCCACTGGCTTAGGAGCCCAAGAAGACCTCGTTCAGGGCCTGGAGAGATGGCTCAGAGGTCAAGAGCACTGGCTGCCCTTCCAAGGTCCACAGAGTTCAATTCTCAGCAACCACATGGAGATTCACAACCGCCTATAATGAGATCTGGTGCCCTCTTCTGGCCTGCAGGGATGCATGCAAGCAGAACACTGTATACACAATAAATAAATCTAAAAACAAACAAACAAAAAAACCTGCTTTGGGAAAGACAGTCATGAATTTGGCCTTGGACATGTTAACTTTGACATACTTAAGGGGAGACATCAGGAGACAGTAGGCGGTTGGACTCACAGGGCTAGAGACAGTGACGTGGTTGGAGTGGGTTGCTGAGCAAGCGGGAGGGGAAGAAACAAAAGCGCTGTACACAGTTCTTGATGCAAAGCTTCGAAAAGGGGAGAGAAACTCAGGGCCTTCTGTAGACGCTGAAGGTGAATTCTCTGGAGAGGGTGTTGTTCCCCCACCCCCAACTCCCTGTCAGGTCCTACACAATGAGAAATAACCAGCCCTACCACGCTGAGGCAGGGTCCTGAAACCCAGTAATGGGGCTCACCACAGAGATCGATTTAAGCTCATTGGTTGGGCTGCAGGCCAGCTACAGTTCCCGGAGCGGGGAGAAAGGGCATGCTGTGGGTGGGGGCCACTGACAAAGCCTGGGGTCTAAAGCTTGTGAGAGGAGAGTGCTGGGCCCTGTGAGGAGGCTCCTAGGCACGAGGAGGAGGAACAAGTTCAACACCCTGCAGCCCCTGCTTCTGCTCCTCCTAAGCAGGCAAGAGCAGGGGAAATCCTCCCCACAGGCCTCAGCTTCCCACAATGCCTACTCCAGGTAGGTATGTCCCCTTCTGCCATGGTGGCACTACACAGCCATCAATCCAGGCGTCCCTAGAGTCTACCAGGAAAGTCAATATTTAATTTGGGCACCATGTTAATGCCATCGATCGGCAGCCCCCTCACCCCCACCTCCTTCGGGCTTGTTTGTCTCTTCCTGCTCACTGCCTGCTCTGGGCTGGGATGCTGGGATAGAGAGGAGGCTCAGCTCAGTCTGGAGTTGGCTGGGAGAGGCTGGCCTGTAGGGGGTGCTGTTCTGAGACACGGAACTTCCTAGTCCCACTGAGAATCAGTGCTCTGCTCTGAGTTTCCCAAGGGGACAATGATATTGGCGGGGGGGGGGGGGGGGGGCGAGGGGGGTTAGGGGTGTGTCAACTTTTCTCCTAGCTGGGGACTTGGGTCTAATTCCCTTAGGGTCTGTATACAGAGTATATGAACCCACATGAAGTCCTGAGATGTGGGTTTCTCACTAGATCCTAGAGGGGAAATGGGAAGGGGGGCGCGATATTGAGCCTAGAGGCTCAGAACCCAGCAGCAAAATAAATAAATAAAAATAAGGAAAAAGAAGAAAGAGGAGGAGGCTGTAGCAAGGGCAGGGCTCCCTTCAAGGCTGGGGTGGTCTTCCCCGCACCTCCCACCAACACAGGCTTTTATGTAACTCAGGCAGGCTTTGATCTTACTACACAGACCCCTCCTGCTCTGGAACTGGTTGCTCATACCCACGTCTGCCTATTCCCTCGTAGCAAAAGATGACCTTGAACTTCTTGATCTTTTGCCTTTGCCTCTGGAGTAGTAAGATTATAGGTAGGCCTGAGCTACCATGTGGTACTGGAGATTGAACTCAGAGCTTCCTCCATGTTAGATAAACACTTTACCAACTGAACTACATGTCCAGCCCCTCCACTTTGTTCTTGTCAGTTCTGTGACATCAGATGGTGTGCTGTACCTTATCACCGAGGACACTGCCAGGCAAGCCCTGACACCCTGGCCCTGGGTGATTTGGTGGGCACACATCAGCCAGGCAGCTACAATGTGTAAAATTATGCTTTGATGAACATATCCAGAATTTTGCTATTGAAAATCCCAAAGAGGTTCTATACTTCATGAACTAATGTGGCTTCCATTACGGATCTGAATGGAAAGGCCAAGCTCTTCTAAATGGATAGGACATTTACATGTGTTCACCTGGTCCAGATGACCCTCTCCTGAGTTATCCAAGGTCTTATCCATAACTCACATAATCTACTCTGGGCCTCAGAGTAAGCTTTGGGCTAGGAGAGTGTGACTTGGCCATTCGGTAAACATTGTCTGTGCTGGGTCATAGGTGATGAGGAAGATGGAGTCTCTAAGAAGGATACCAAGGGGAGGAGGCTGGGGGGAGCCTTAGACAGCCTTTCCAGGGACCTCTGATTGCTCTTTGAACGAATATGAGTCTTCTCTCTCAGTCCAAGAGACCTAGCAGGATCAAGTCCCCACCACTGCTCACCAGTGTGACTATTGCTCTTCTCAGACTCAACTGTGGCTGCCTTAGCTGTCCCTGGAACTTGTTTTATGGTTTATCTCCTGCTAGGGCCTTTGAATTTGCTATGTCCTCTGCTCCAAAGACTTACAACTTCTTCCTTGTCCCTGGTTCCTGATATTTTGTTGTTTGGCCATACTATGTAACCCTGGATGGCCTTGGACTCAACTGTGATCCTCCTGCCTCAGCCTCCCAAATTCTGTCATTGCAGATGTGTCAGATGCTCAGGCCGCTCTTTGGTTTCTTAAATATTTACTACAAATGACAGCTCATACTGGCAAGGATGCAGGGAAAGGGGAACACTTATTTATTGCTGGTGGGAGTGCAGACTGGTACAGCCACTGTGGAAATGTGGTGCTGGTTCTTTAGGAAGCTGGGAATTGATGTAGCTCAAGATCCAGCTATGCCACTCTTGGGTCTATGCCCAAAGACTCTACCTCCTACTACTGAGACACTTGTCCAATCACAAGCATTGCTGCTATGTTCATAGTAACCAGAAACTGGAAATAGCCTAGATGTCCATCAACTGATGATGGCAATGAGGATGTGGTACTCTCACACAGTGGACTATTACTCAGCTGTTGAGAAAAATGGAATTATGAAAATTTCAGGTAAATGGATGGAGCTAGAAAAAAATCCTGAGGGGCTGGAGAGATGGCTCAGCAGTTAAAAAAATGAAAAAATCCTGAGTGAGGTAACCCAGACACCAAAGGACGAGTCCTATATATTCTCTCTTATATGTGAATGTTAGCTTTCAAGTCTTCCATTTGTGTCCTACAGTCTGAATAACCACAGAGGTTAGTTACCTGGTAAGGGACTAGAGGAGAGGAGAGGATCTCCCAAGTAAGGGGAAAATGAATACATTGTCACAGAGAGGCAAAGGATTAAATGGGGAAGGGAATGGTTGAGAAGGGTAAACCAGGGAATGGGGAGGGACAACTAACCCTAAAGGGCATCCGAAAAACTGTGTGGAAACCTACTGCTGCAGAGCATCCTAAAAAATACACATAGATGAAAGATCTAAATGGAGTCACAAATTAATAACAGCATTCTGCCACCAAGTAAAACGTCTAGTGCCAGGAATGGGTTACATCTTTGGAGTCATTGGCCGAAAGGGCTCCATGGAAACGCCAAACATCACAGGCTATTGCCACGGCTCTTAGTTACTCTCCACAACCTGATGGTAAATCCCCATTGCTGGAGACAACACTTACATTTGTTACCGACAACAGAGAAGCTGAGCTGGTGCCCAACAAGAAGCTTCACCCCTACTGACCAGTATTCACCGCACACGCCCGGAGGAGAAAGGTGACCATCGGTATCTCCCACCTACAGTTTCTCCAATCTACAACTGTGACTGCCTGTAAAGACAACCTGGAACAGTAGTGGCACAGATGATGCAGGTGTAACCAACCACTGTCGGATTGAATGGACGGCCCACTTCATGAGATGGAACCCATACCTGACATTGCTAAAATGGCCATGACCCTGAGACCAGATAGGTCACAGGCCTAAAGTGAAACCTCATACTATTACTCTGTCATAGCAATAAAATGACTCCTAATGACATTCTGCTATACCCATCCACCAGCGCCTCACTCGGCTCCCACCAGAGAAACGTCTTCCTGTAGTAAATGGGAACTAACACAGAGACCCACAACTGGACAACGTGCAGAGCAAGAGACTTTGGAGCACTCGGTCGTAGATGGGACGTTTTCATCAAAGCCCTTCCCTCAAGGCTCCGGGATCTCTGTGGAAGAGGAGGTGAAGGCTTGTAAGAGGCAGAGGTGACGGATGACTCCAAGGACGGTGTCTTCCACGGGTGCGTGGAATTCACAGACACTGTGGCAGCACGTGCAAGGCTTGCACAGGTTCAAACCAGACAGGGTCCCGGGACTGAGAGGAGGAGTGGACACAGGGTCCCACCCCTAACCAAGAGGCTATCTGTAATTGATTCCTTCTGGCAAAGGAAAGGTCAGTTTTCTCCAGTGGAGTTTCACTGCGTATATTAACCACACTTCAGTGAAGGCTCCTTCCCCAGGAGGAGATGACCAGCAACAAACTCAATGGTATTTTTTGTAGACTTTTTTTTTTTATCTCATTTTGCTTTGTTTGGGCATCTTTTTGTCTTATTGGTCTTTTGTTTATTTTTATTTTCATTTTTGTAGGATTTATGTGTGTTTCTTGTTTGGTTGTTGTTTTGATTTTGTTTGTTTTTTAAAGAAAGAAAAAGAACATAAAGTTAGGTATGTAGGTAAGGAAGTAGGGAGAATCTGGGAGGAATTGGGGGAGAAGAAAACATGATCAAAATATATTGTGAAAAGCTGTAGTAAAGAAGTTAAGGTAAATAAATAAGATTTATTTATTTTATGTGTATGAATGTTTTCCCTGCATGATGTGTGTGTACTACATGCCTTCCTGGTACCTTTGGAAGTCAGAAGAGGGCACCAGATCCTCTGGAACTGGAGTTAGAGATGGTTGTGAGCCACCATGCTGGAGCTAGGAACCAACCCAGGGTTCTCTGTAAGAATAAGTAATTCTTTCACAACCCAGAGAACCTAGAAAACAAAGAGGACCCTACGAGAGACACACATGGATCTAATCTACATGGGAAGTAGAAAAAAAACAAGATCTCTTAAGTAAATTGGGAGCATGGGGATCATCGGAGAGGGTAGAAGGGAAATGGGGAGGAAGGGAAGGGAGTGGAGAAAAATATATACCTCAATAAAAACAATTAAAAAAGAATAAGTATTCTTAGCCGCTAAATTTCTTCAGTCTCCTAACTTCCTCTTGATGCCACTTCTACAGTGCCTCCCAGAAGGGCCATGGTTGCCTTTGCCTCTCTGAATCATTAAAAACAACAATTATATGTGTGTTGTGTGTGAGCATGCACACACGCATGTGTGGACGTGCACATATCATTATGTGCGTGTGGAAATCAGTAAACAACTTGTGGGAGCCAGTTCTCTCTCTCTTTCCACAGTTTGGATTCCAGCATTGAACCAGGCAGTCAGGCTGGGTAGGGAATGCCACGGAGCCATTTCACTGGTCTGGAAGCATTTTTTAAAAATATTTATTTATTTACTTATTATGTATACAATATTCTGTTTGTGTGTATGCCTGCAGGCCAGAAGAGGGCACCAGACCTCATTACAGATGGTTGTGAGCCACCATGTGGTTGCTGGGAATTGAACTCAGGACCTTTGGAAGAGCAGGCAATGCTCTTAACTGCTGAGCCATCTCTCCAGCCCCAGCATTTTTTTTTTTAAAGCACATCATTTTACTCTTTCCTCAGCACCATTTCTTTTTATGTGAAATTATATCTAGTATGTTCGTCTTGTCTCCCCCACTGGCCTTTGAGCTCCTGGGTCAAGAGCAGGGTCATAGTCGCTGACACGAATGCTGGTTGCCTGGCACACCAGAGGAACTTCAGAGACAATCCTGAATGAAGAAGTGAGGAGACACTGGGAAGGGAGTGCCCAGAAAGCAAATGCAACTAAAGGCCTGGGTCTTGGTGGCTGGCCTGCTGCAGGCAGGCTGTGTCTGGGTCTGCAGCTGGGGTGGGTGGGGTAGGAGGCTAAAGCCTATGCAGGCCTCAGAAAGGGGGAGCCCCACAGGACACCAGCCTTGGGGTGTGCCTATTGCAGAAGGCTCCTTCCTTGAATATTAATGGGTTGCTGGACCAGCAGCTCTGACTGCTTCTGAATTTTTTACTGCCAAAGCCAGTGGCTGACTGGGGATGGGGTGTTGGGAGGTCCAAGCACCTGCATCCAGAAGACACATACTTTCATGTGTAGGTCACATGCAGCTGCTTAGCAGGGGCTTGTTCCCAGGTAACTGTGGGCTTTGCTATGTGCATCTACATGCCTGAGCATGCACAGCCTTCAGTTGACCTGCAGGGATGCAGGGAAACTGAGTTTTACATGCCATTACTGCCAAGCTCAAAGGAGGGAAAGAGGGAGCCCAGGGACCACAGAGTTCCATTCCCTCCTTTATGCAGAGAGAAGGAAACCGTGGCCAGGGAGACAGGAAGCCACGTCATTATGCTGGGCACAGAAGACTTGCTATCCCAGAGAAGCCCGGGATACAGCTTGTGGAGGAGACAGACATGGATATGAACAATCGCTCCTGGAGCAGGATGGGTCCATTCTGCCTTGCAGTGAAGGGGAGAATGTTAGAGAAGACGGGGAAGGGAAGACTTGGGCTGAACTTAATACTAACTGAAAGCTCAGCAGCCAGAAAGAGGGGAAAGGGCACCAGAGGCAGAGATGCCGCATAAGCAAAGGCATGGAGGCATGAAACAATGTGGCAAGTTTGGAGAATTACAAACAGTATCATTTGGCTGGAGAGGAGCCTGCATGGAGGGCGGGCTGCAGAGACAGGCTGTGAGGGAGGTGGGCTACGACCCCAGCAGGCTTGGTGGGCCCTGAGAGAGCATTGTGTATTAGCTTATTTGCAGGGCTGTAGGGGTACCCTCGTGCACCCCACTGCAGGACTGTAGGGGC
Organism: Microtus oregoni; assembly: GCF_018167655.1. Classification (NCBI taxonomy): domain Eukaryota; kingdom Metazoa; phylum Chordata; class Mammalia; order Rodentia; family Cricetidae; genus Microtus; species Microtus oregoni. The sequence goes on along the minus strand of NW_024543064.1, from coordinate 22,882,829 downwards.
ACCCTCATGCATCCCACTGCAGGACTGTAGGGGTACCCTTATGCACCCCACTGCAGAACTGCAGGGGTACTCTCATGCACCCCACTGCAGGACTATAAGGGTATCCTCTTGCATCCCACTGCAGGGCTATAGGGTACCCTTGTGCACCCCACTGCAGGACTGTAGGGGTTCCCTCCTGCATCCCACTGCAGTGTTATAGGGGTACTCTCATGCACCCCACTGCAGGACTATAAGGTACCTTCATGCATCCCACTGCAGGGCTATAGGGGTACTCTTGTGCACCCCACTGCAGGTCTGTAAGGGTACCCTTGTGCAACCCACTGCAGGGCACTAGGGGTACCCTGTGTACTCCACTGAAACAGACTTGAGGTTTTGACTTAACTGAGAAAAAAAAAAACATTTTGAGCACTATGAACCAGACCCCACGCCGGAACCTGAGGCAGCAATTTTGAACAAAACACACATGATCTCAGCTTTATATCTGAGACACACACAGGCAGGTGTAGCAGGTAGAAATATTTTTATTTTTTTATTTTTTTGGTTTTTCGAGACAGGGTTTCTCTGTGGTTTTGGAGCCTGTCCTGGAACTAGCTCTTGTAGACCAGGCTGGTCTCGAACTCACAGAGATCCGCCTGCCTCTGCCTCGCAAGTGCTGGGATTAAAGGCGTGCACCACCACCTCCCTGCTAGCAGGTAGGAATCTTGGCCCAAGAAATACCCTGTGTGTGTTTTCTCTCAAAACCTCCCCAATCTGATTCACCCTAAGCCCTTTCCTGCGAGTTGGCAGAAAATTCCATCTCAACCATCATCGGACTCCCCTTCCTCCTCCATAGGCTCGTACACGGATCTGATGCTTCTGCCTACACCACGGAGGAGCTGCCTCCTGCCCTGGTTCATCTTACCCCTATGGAGAGGCCTGCTGTGCTGGTCCCCACAGGGTTCTTGAGATTCACCCACCCAGCTTGTCCCCTGCCACCTGGGGAAAGTGAGGCCAGTATCTCAATACCCAGGCCCGAGTTTCCCCAGGTGCATTACCCCACAGATCTTGTCATCTATCAAGGACATCTATCTCTATCCACCCTGCCCCCCTTCACTGCTGTTCCCTGTGCAACTAGTTGCCAATCTCTTCTCTTTGTCCTCTTCTGCTCATCCCTTGAGGACACCTGGCACAGTTGCTTCCAGAAGGTTAGCTTTTTCAAAAGTAGGCAGGAACCATCAGACTTCAAGCAGCCACTGTGTGCTACCCAGCGCAGTTCCCCCAGGCTATGAAAATCAAAGACCTTGGCTACCAGCTTGGAAGTGGGAAGGGGGAGTCCGTAAGAGCAAAGCAATTACTATCTCCATAAGCTGTCCTGCAGAGTGACAGGCAGCTAGAGCCCTCGTGGAGTCTGCTCTGTAAGCAGTGGAGGTGTGCTGGGGTTATGAGAACTCATCCCCACCCCCACCCAGTCCCGCCAATGGCAAGGATTAGGGAGTACTCAGATGGAATGGAAAGACAGAAGGAGCCACCAGAGGGATGAACTCCACAGAAGGTGGGGTCAATCAGCAGGAGGCCACAGAGTCCCGAGTGTGGAGTTTACCTGGACCCTGAGAAACCACAGGGATATTTTAATCACGAGAGCTACATTGATAGATTTCTGTTATAGAAACACCGCACGAGGATCAGGAATAGCTGGGGCAAGTGTAAGAGACGGGCAGCAGCTGGCAGGTGCTTCAGGGACCAGTGACTGGGAAAGACAGAAAGCAGGTTGAAGGTAATCCCGAGCAACAAAAGACAGAGAGAGCTTGAAACTGGAAAACACCCGTGAGAATGGCTCCTGTTTCCAGGGAGGGAAACCCTGTTGATGAGGATCTCCCCCGGAAGGGTGATATGCAGGTCCTGGAAGAACATTCAGGGAGAGGGAGGAAGCTTAGTGTCCCCCCCACACACACACCCCATCTGTCCTCCGCAATTCCTCAACTTCCCACTAGATGGTGCCGGGAGAACGGGCTCCGCCTCCTGTCATCCGCCCCTCACCCCAGAAGGATGGCCCTCGACTTGGACCTCCCAAAAGTCAGGTCCCACGTGTGTTCAGCTCCCTTCATCTCTCAGAAACGTGGTCTCAGCTTAGCTCTATCTCTGCCTAAGTGCCATCCTGTGGCACCCCAGGTATAACCATTCAGGGCTGTCCCTATGTTCAGCAGTGTCTCAGCCCCTCTAGTCTTTAAATCAGTCTGGCTCCAAGCAGAGACGTCCTATACCTTAGGTGTCCAATGACCTCGCCACTGCTGACTTGATCCCCCACCCCAGACACCTTTCCTCTGTGAACCAATGCCAGGGCAGAGGGGTTGGGGCGGGGGTTGAAAGTAGGAGCACATTCCCCTCACATTTGCCCCATGCCTCGGCATCCAGGTCCTCTAAACCTCGGGACAGGGTGGAAAGTTGACCGGGGATGGGCAGGGCTAAGTTGGAGGCGGGGCCTAGAGTGAGGCCCTGGAGAGGCAGACTTGCCTTCCCTAAGGGAAATCAAAAGCGGTTGGGGCGTAGTCAGTAAGGGCGTGACTAAAGCGCGGCTGGGGCGTGGCCAACAGTTGGGTGGGATCTGGGTTCTTGAATCTGGCAGCTCTCTCTCTCTCTCTCTCTCTCTCTCTCTCTCTCTCTCTCTCTCTCTCTCTCTCTCTCTCTCTCTCTCTCTCTCCTCTCTCTAGCTGTCTGAGTCACCAGAGCCCCTCCAGCCCTGGCCTGAAGTCCAATAGACAGACACCTCAATATCTGGAGGCTCATGGCCCCACTTAAAAGAGGCCACACCCAGCTCTTTGGAACTTCCAGGCCTGGTGGGAGGGGAGGAGGGGACTCATCTCTGGGCCTGCGTCCCCCTCCATAGGTGATGACGCTGCGCCCTCGCGCTTCTCTCATTTCTGGCGGACAGCTGGAGGGCCTCAAGGCTTGAGCCCCAGAGGAGAAGCTGTTCAGGTTCTGGCTTCTCAATCTCCCTCCACCCCCTTCCTGCTATTCTGTACTCAGACCTGGAGCCAGTTCTAAAAATAGACATAGGCGCTGGAAAGTGCCCACCCAGGAGAGGGTCAGGGAGGTCTGAGTCACCAGTCCAGAGGGCCTTTTCTCGCATCCCCCGCGGGGAAAAGAAGCAGTCTCGATGGCCCGGCTTCACTCCGAGTCTCTTGGCTCGACCGAGCTCTTGGCCATGCGGTGCCCTGCTTCCAGCCCTGTGAGCAGTAGCAGCCACAGCCGGGAAGGATTAGGAGTTCCTTGGCCTGATTTATTTGGTTGTTTTTGTGTGTCTGACTGTTGCGCCCACCCCTGGCTGGGTAGTCACGTCTGCACCTGCCCCTACCACCCAAATTCATTAGGCCGGTTTGGGCTTCTGGGTGTGGACCTGGACTAGAAAGGGCGCATCTGGGATCTTAGAGATTCTGGAACAAACAATCCCGTTCTCCAGATGAGAAAACTGAGTTTTACAAATGCATGAAGGAGCCATCACCCAGCAGACAGTGTGTGATAGCCTGACCTTCAGACCTTTGTCCTGCCTCTTAGTTGGTCACTTGCCTGGCTTCTTCTAGGGCCTGTCCAGTAAAGCCTTCGCACTGGGGATGACACCGGAATGGCTGCTTGCTCAGCTGTAAAGTGAGAACAATGGAACTTCCCTAGTACAGTAGCAGTAGGGGCTGGCAAGATGGTTCAGCCAGTGAGGCACTTGCTGCACAGGCCTGACCTGAGTTCAAATCCCAGTCCCAGGTCGAGGTGGGAGACCCTCTCCACACCAATGTCCTGTGGCCTCCCTCTGAGCTGTGGTGTGCGCATCTGCTCCTTCATCACACACAGTAATAAATAAAAATTGTTAAGTAGCAGTGACAGATTGGGAGCAGTGCTTGGTTCTGTCCCAGCTCGGCCAGTTAGTGTTCATGTCTGAGATCTTGTCTCTCCTCTGTGAGGTGAGGGGGTTCTCTTCCCTGAAGGAGTGAGCTCGCTACAGTGGTGTGGGGCCCTTGGATGGATGTGGGGTTCCAGACTTGGGGGATGGATGGGCTCAGAGTCCCCAAGTTCACCCTTCCCTAAAGCCAAATGCATCCAAAGAGACCCTGGCCTTGAACCCAAACACCCACTTCCACCCCAATCACTTTTGCCCCCAAACACTGGTGTTGGGCCTTTACTGGAGGTCAAGGCTGACATACCCTAAGGTCAGTTTTTATATATTATGGGTTATTTCATCCATCTCACAGGAAACGCTATCATATCTGTCGGAAATACCAACGGCTTCTTCAAGCTACATAAAAGCAGCTTGGTAACTAATACAGAGCAGAAGCAAGGCCTGGAGGAAATGTCAGATGAACATGGCTGTGAGGGACAAGAGTCCTCAGGACAGCACCAGACCCCTCATGATGATGGTGACCACTGTTATCATTAGCGGCCTTGAGTGTTGCTGTGGACTTGGCTTAATTTCATACATTGCCTCATTTAATCCTCTCCACAGAGCACCGTATTCAACAGATATGGAGGCTGTGGCTCAGCGAACCAAATAAGAGAACAAAGCCAGGAAATTGCAGAACCAGGGTCAGACCCTCTCTGATCTTTTATTTTCTATCTTGGTGGAAAAGCTGGACGCCGGCCTGCCTCACTGCGGCAGCTTGTCTTGCTAGCCAAGCTGTCAGGCCTCCACAACCTCGCCGTGGGCACCGTTGGGAAGAGGCGAAGGCCAGCATCAGTCAGAGCTTCTCCCTACCCAGAAGTTCCAGGATTCTACGAATTTGTGAATCTTTGAGTCCAACCGTCTGAGGTTATTGCATGCGAAGAAAGAATGTGGGAGGAGCCTCTGGCTGCTCCCATCCTCCCATGCCTCACCAGGCTCTGGCTCTGCTCCTCAGAAGGAGGTGGGGTGTCTCCGTCACACTTAGGCTCTGCCACTGACTTCAGGGAAATGGTACCCAAACCAGGTTCTTCTAAGCCTGGTACCCAGAAGGGCATTATATGCTCTAACCAATCAGTGGCTGCTGCTTATTGGTTACCAAACATCTCTCTCAGATCTCCTCTTTCTCCTCTCTCCTCTGAGCATCTGCCCAAATGTACCCATCTGCGAGACTGGTCCCAATCGCCGTCCCCACCCCCAAGTGGGAAGGAACGGAAAACAATCTAAAGCTAGAGGGAAAGGGGAAGGCCGCCAAGAGTTTGTGTGTTCTGTGGTGCTGAGGCTGCATACACTCATTGTATGTCTGGAGTAGCTAATGTTTATTGGGTTCCAGGAACTAGGCTCAGGACTTTACAGGCACCGTCTTAGCAACCCTCCTTGTGAGGTATGGGCAACCACTTTCTGAGGGGGAGTAACTTGACAAAACTCCATACTAAATAGACGATAGAAGTGAGAGTCAACCTCATGTGTCCCAGGGACAATTCTTACTTGTTTTTATAGGAGAATAAACTTTTTTTTTTTTTGAGTCTCACTATATAGCCCAAGCTAGCCTTGAACCTGTGACTCACTTCACCTCCTGAGTGTCTGGGAGTCCAGGCCCTTGCCATCAGGCCCAACCTTACCACTTCCTTTAATTCTTTCAGTGACCAGATGGGGCAGGTCTTTGAGAGGAAGAGGTAAGTGATAGCCCCAAGTTACAATCAGAAAGAGCCAGAGCAGGGTGGGAACCCTAGGCTCAGACTCTGGTATCGTGCCTGCCCAGGCTTCTCAGTGGTTCTCTGGGTCCTGGGAACTTGATAGACTCAGAAGCCTGACACTCTGTATACCAAGCCCTTCCCAGGTGACAACAGCTCCTACTTCACAGGGGCTGCCATAGCCTGACTGACAGAAGTCGCAAACAGAGCTGAGTTCCCAGCCCTCACTCTGAGAGTTAAGTCTCCGAATCCCCACTGTCCCAGGGCACCAGCAGTGGTATTGCCATACCGCCTAGAACTGTTGCAGGGCTTAATGACACCGCTCATTCCTTTTGGCAGAGGAGTAAAAAGAAAAAGGACTTGCTGGGACTCCTGTCATGTGGGCTCTTTCTTGGATAGCGCTCTGTCCTGTGGACTTGTCCCCAAATGACTAGTTCAAATCTATGTTCCATCTGTGTCCTCCGAGAGACCTTGTGCTGATTATTCTCCTTCCCTCTGCCTGATTCCTCGCCCTTAGAACAGAGCTGGTAATAGTCCTGGGGCCTCCCGTGGTGTGGTGAGACTAAATTGAGTTTGCCGTAGACAGTACCAGCCAGTGCTTGATATGGGCTCAATAAATGTTAGCAGAGGTTATTAAAGGCAGGAGTAGGGTCAAACTCTGGAGTCTTGGGCCTTCTAATGACTCCCATCCCTCGTCAGAGTTTAAAAGAGGTCATGGGATTCTGCAGAGCTGTACTGGCCCTGGGAGGCAGGGAAGATTTCTTAGCTTTCCATTCTTGACTTTGGGATCAGCTGCTTCTTTATTGGGAGGAATGTCCTGGACACTGGAGGGTGTTTAGCAACATCTCTGGCCCCTACTCTAGATGCCAGTGGCACTTTTTTCTGTTAAGACAATGCCTTCATACATTGCCCATGTGTGTCTGGAGAGGCGGAGCAAAATTGCTCCACTGCCAAGACACACTGGGTTAGAGCAGTGTGGCAAAGTCCTTTTAGCTCCTTTAATGCCAGGCACAGTGGGTCAGGCTAGGGTTGACAGTTTAACCTTATGTTACAATGGAACTGAGGACTAGAGTTGCAGAATAAGCAGAGGTGAGGTTTTTGTTGTTGTTGTTGTTGTTTTGAGATAGGGTTTCTCTATGTAACCCTAGCTATCCTGGAATTTACTCTGTAGACCAGGCTAGCCTTGAACTCACAGAGATACGCCTGCCTCTGCCTCCCAAGTGCTGGGATTAAAGGCATGCTCCACCACCGCCCAGATACAGGTGAGGTTTTTGCACCTGCCATTTCTCCATGGTTCATTCCAAAGAAGTTGGAAGAGCCCAAAAAGCCAGCAGGGCTGAAGTTTGGGGAATCTCAAGGGTCTCCCTCTCCCAGCATCCATTTGGTCTGGCCATCACCATGGCTACAGTTTAGCCTCCTGGGATCTGTGCCCACACTTCTAGAGCATTCAAGGCAGCCATATTGAGCAAAAGTCTGGTAACATGAACAACCTGAAGTAAAATGTCCTGGCCAGGCCTGGGTGGCAGGTGACCATTGCCAGTCCTTAGTCTGCTGTGGCTCTGCAGGGCAGGTGGGCTTTAGCAGAGTGGAGCACTGGCCTTCCCAACAGGACCATAGAGCTGACAGTCGGTGGTAAAAGACAGGGCTCCCTGCCACAGGAACGCGGGCAGCTGTGGGGATGTGGTGCTGTTGCTGATTTAGGGCAGGGAGGAGTGTGGAGAATGAAAGTCAGAAACAGTCAAAGATAGAAAGTCAGACTTAGAAACACGTGGCTGCACACGGTAGTAGGCAGACTGAGGCAGGAGGATCACGCGTTCAAGAATAGCCTTGACTGCCGAGTAGGACCTTGGTGAGGGAGGGAAGAAGGCTGTAGGCAGATATATGGGAGCTAGAGAGAGATGTATATGGACAGAGACAGGAGGAAGTGAGAGAGACCAAGAGGCAGAGAAACACTAGCTTGAAAGTCAGTGACAGGGGCAGGAGATGGGGACACAGACTCAGAGGAACACAAGAAAAAGACAGAAAACCGAAAACACGAGAGAAATGCAGACTTAGAGACTCAGATCTCAAGAGAAACATGGGAGGGTTCGAAACAGAGGTGACAGTGAAAGGGAGGCAGGGACAAAGTCACAGTGAAGGAGGACAGAGAGACCAGAGACAAGGGAGGATGAAGAAGAGTCCTGTCTGGTTCACAGTATCTTTTCCCAGATTCAGAAGCTGAGCTGTGTGTGTATGTGTCTACATGTGGGCACCTTCCCCCCTTGTGTGTGTGTGTCCCCCATAAAAGCACAGTTTCAGTCTATCTGGGTACAGGGTGGACAGGATATAGCCTACTCAGTTGCTACCGAATACCTGCAAGATGCCAGGTTCAACCATAATGCCCTAGGAATGGCCAACAGGGCCAGTCAGAAAGCTAACATGCAGACACACACCAAAACCTTGCAGCGCTTCCCACTTCCATGTGATAAAGACCCACTGGGAGTCTTCCACATTGGGAAGTCAGGAAGGCACTCAGCAGAGACCTGGGTATCAAAGAGCCAGTCTACAAAGACTAGGGGCAGGCCCCTTCGGAAAGAGAGGGGGATAGGTACAAAATCCCTGTGCCAAGCCAATAGCAGTTCATGGTTTAGACAGAGGGTGGGAGGAAGCTTGCCAGGTAAGGGTGAAGGCCAGCAATAGAGGTTAGTTAGATCGTGAAGGACTTGGTTAGGCTGGAGGGAAACAAACTGGGGTTTTACTTATTAAAAACTATTTAGTTTATCTGTGAGAGTGTTTTGTCTGCATGTATGTCTGTGTGCCTGGTTCCCATGGAGGTGTGAAAAGGACATTTGATCAGGGGAACTATAATTACTGATGGTCCCGAGCCACCATGTGGGTGCCAGGAATTAAACCCAGGTCCTCTGGGAGGGCAGCCAGGGCTCTTAACTGCTGAACCATCTCTCCAGCCCTCAATCCTGGGGTTTCACTCTAGCTATAATGAGAGCTGAACAGCAGCTGACAGGTCGGGGAGCAGCCTCCTGTCTGCAGGGCTAGGGCCCAGGGTGGGGTTAGTGGGCTGTGAGCAGCAGGCTGCATACTCAAAAACCCTTACTGCGGTTCTGGTAGAAGGTGCTGGTGGCGTGGGCAAAGGTGGGAACCGTGGAAGTGTATGGATGCGGCCTGTACTGGGGGCGGGGGGGTAGAGGTGACAGGGATGGGGGGGGGGATGGAAGGCAGGAGCAAAGTGTCATCTCCAGCCCGAGTGTCAGGATGAATTATGGTGGCATTTACTGGGAGGAAGAAGCAGAAGCTGATCTCTGATGAGCAATCCATCAGGTGTGATGTGTCTCAGGGTAGGTATGCATCTGCGTTCATCTGTGCCCAAACCTAGGTGTGCATGTGGGATCCAGGATCCCTGAGCAAACCTACGACATCTGGGTCACTTTTGCTTGGACATGTGCTCCCTCCCCCCCCAGGTCTGTCCTGGGACCAGGCTCTATCTTGGTCCTTAATGCTCTCCCAGTCCCAAGGGTTGCCCCTGCCATGTGGGAGTCCCAGTGGCAAGCTGGGGTAATAGAGAGGCCCTTGAGTTTTGCCAACATCTGTGCACATTACCCCAGGCCCAGGAGGTTTTGGTAGCCCCACCCGGCAGCGGCAAGCAGGCTCCAGGGCAGCTGGTGGCGATTAGCAGCGTTGATTACCTCGTGGTGATGCCATCTGGGGCGAGGGCACTGAGCCCAGTCCCGTGGGATACCCTACTTGCTGATGTGTGGGGCTTTCTGGGACGGAATGCATATAAATGCGTCGACGTAGCTGCATACACACCTGAGTGTAAGTGTGGTAGTGTGCGCATATCTGTGAGTGCCAAGATTCTGCAGGTATCTCTGCTTGCATAGTGAACTCATCTGAGTTTTTATGTGAATGTATGTGTGCATACATGTACACATGTCTACATACATATACATGCCTGTGTGGGCACACTCAAATCTATACAGGTTTCTTTTGTTTTGTTTTTGTTTTGAGCACTGGGGAGTGAGTCTAGTCTGGTGTATGAAACTGTTCTCCCCCTGGCCCGGCATTCCCAGTCCCTTTAAAAACCTTTGCTTTGAGACGAGGTCTGGCCTCACACTTTACAGGTGTATACTACCCCACCTGATGTCATATATATTCGGAGAAGATGTACCTGTCTGCATCTGGATCGATCCAGGAATCTAGTTCCGTGTGGGGGTCACATCCGTCCCACCAAGAGGTGTGCTGTGTGTGTGTATGCTCCTGTCTGAAGGAACATGAGTGCCTACAGATCCATGAGGAGTGAGTTAGTACACACAGGGACTGTGTGTCTGTGTGTCAGAGTGAAGCAGGGACTCGACGATGGACCCGGGCAGAGGGTGTTCCCTAGGTTTGGTGGGGAAGGGTCTCTGGGCATCACCTTCTCAGGTTCCTTTATCTTCAACTCTGATAGCACTGGTGGGGGCATGAGTGGGTGAAGAGCGGATGTGACCAGATTGGCACAGGGTGTGATCGCCTGCTGTTTAGGCTTCCCGGCCATGGTCTCCACTCTGCCACCCACGGGTTATGTGACGCTAGGCGATGCGTGTTGCTGCTGTACTCTGGGTTTCCCTTCGGCAAGATGAGGTTAGGCATAGAACACTGCCCCCTCTGTGGCTGTGGAGATTGCAAGAGTTAGCTTAGGTGGAGTTCTTGACCTGCCAGTGTTCCTTCCTTTTCCTGCCTGCCCCAGAGCTGGGCAGAACTCTGTTAGCAACCCGACTATGCCTGCCCACCCCTCCTGACAGAGCTTCTGAAAGCCCCACCTCCTGCACTTCCTGCCTGCTGAGCTCAGCGCTTCCCAGGCCCCACCGCTGCCACCACACATCTGGGCCCAGGCTCAGTGGGGACCACAGTGGGGCGCCTCCGTGGCATAGTAGTTAGGGTTTCCACTGACTCAGCACTGCCAAGGGTAGAAGTGGGGAATCCCAAGGCTGTCATAGCTCTGCCTGGGTTAGATGGGGTCACAGATCTACAGCTATACCACCTACCCCAAAGGGAAGCCCATCCTCATAGATTAAGAATCTTCCATTGTTTCCTTCCTAACACCAGCATCCACTATACTACTCACAGACCTCTTCAAACAAATTTTCCATGGTCCCCTGAATTAGTGCTAAGAAATTTGTTTGCTACCTCCATGGAGAGACTGACCAGCCTCTTCCTCTTCTGAAGAGTCTATTATCCACCCATCTTCAATTGTTTTTGCTTTTTTAGACTCTGGATAGAAAGCAAACCTTCCCATCACTTAACGCCCACCTCCACCCCCTGCTCACCCTGTCCTCGGCTAGAGATCCCAATAATGAAAATAGCAACAAGTATCTCTGCTCTTACGAGCCAGACCGCTGGCTAAGCATTCCCGCAGATGTTAATGAGTTTCCTTTAGCAAAGCCACACCAGGCAGATGCTGTCTCTGCTCACAGATGTGCAAATGGAATTAGAGATAAAAAGTAGATTTGAACCAGGCCTGCTGTGCCCAGCTACTCAGGAGGCTGAGACAGGAGGGATGAAAGTTATGGACCTGGTTGGGTGTGGTGGAGCACACCAGCCAAGGCAAGGGGGATCTCTGTGAGTTCAAGGCCAGCCTGGTCTACAAAGAGAGTTCTAGGACAGCCAGAGAGAACCTATCTAAAAGGAAGGGAGGAAGGAAGGACGGAAGGGAGGGAGGGAGGGAGGGAACGAGGGAAGAAGGGAGGAAGGAAGGAAGGACAGACAGACGGATGGACTAGGTCTGCTTCTGCTGCAGAGTAGTTCAAGGCCAGCCTGAGCAACTTCACAAGCCCCTGTCTTAAAAAACAAGGCTGGTGGAGAAGGGAGGTGGCTCAGTCGGTAAAGTTCTTGCTCTACAAATCTGAGAACCTGAATTTGAATCCCAGCTGTAACATCGGGGTTCACTTGAAATTCCATTTCTGGGGAGGTGGAGACAAAGAGGATCCCTACCGCTCCTTGGCTAACTAATATAGCTGAATCAATGAATTCCGGGTTCAGTGGAAAAGCCTGTCTCAAAAAATAAGAGAGAGAGAGGGAGAGAGAGTCCTTGAGGAAGACACCTATGGTTTCCACACGCATGTGCATACCTGTGTGCACACCTGCACACATTTATACAGAACACACACGTACACACCCATACACACCAAAGGCTGTAGCTGTAGCTCAGTGGTAGCGCATTAGCTTAGGGTATGCAAACTCTAGGTTCAATCTCCAATTTAAAAAAAAAAAAGTGCCGGGCGGTGGTGGCGCAGGCCTGTAATCCCAGCACTCGGGAGGCAGAGGCAGGCGGATCTCTGTGAGTTCGAGACCAGCCTGGTCTACAAGAGCTAGTTCCAGGACAGGCTCCAAAACCACAGAGAAACCTTGTCTCAAAAAAAACCAAAAAAAAAAGTTCAAGGGCCATGGAGATAGCTGTCGGTAAAGGTGCTTGTCACCAAGCCCAGCCTGGCGATCTTAGTCTGAGCCCCAGAATCCACACAGTGGGAGGAAATAACTGATTCTACAAGCTGTCCTCTGACTTCCACACATGCAACATGGCATTTACAACTATGCCTGTGCCCATGTTCCCGCGCATACACATACAAGATTAATTAAGTTTTTACAAAGCTGGAGCAGGGAGCAGGGATCTGAGCCTTTCCAACCTCGCTGAGTCCAAGAGGAAAAAGAGGACTCACTGATTATACTTCTGCAGAAACGAGGGCAGAGCAGAAGGAGTTAATTTAGCACAGGGTTGGGGAGGGGGCGCGTGTTGCTCTGTCCCTCCTCCCAGTGCAGACGGAGGCACTACAACCTAGGAATGCTAGGCCCCGGCGCTGGAAAAAGCTGACCACTGAGGCTTGGTCAGCAGCCACGTCGCGAGTTCCATGGCTGTGGAGGAGGGTCCTCAGACCTCTCCAGCTTTCTGGGGTCCCGGCCAAAAAAAGGAAAAGGGGGGCACAAAGGAGGTTTCTTAAACACCAGGCCTGGCTCTGGAAGCGTCTGGCGTGGTCTCCCTCTCTCCAACCCGCCGCAGGCGCCCCTTCTAGGGCAGCTCTGGGCACGCAGGGTGCCGCCTCGCCCTGCTGGCCCGCGGGCTCACCTGGCTGGTGAAGCAGGACGGGTGCGCCCGGGCGCAGGGCCAGGCCAGGAGCACGGCAGTGCAGCCCAGCAGCTAGCGCCTTCGCGCCAAGCGCTCGCTGCCTTCCTCCGCCTCCAGCCTGGCGGGCTGGCTCAGCTGTGTTCCATTAGCCTCTTGGCAAGGTCCCAGCGCCCCTAGAACCGCCCTCTTTCCCCTCCAGGAGCGGCCGGCAGTCCAGGCAGGCGTGCGCTGCGCCGCACTCAACAGAGAGAACTCGGGACGCCGAGAAGCTGGAGACCGGGCAGACCGGCAGGGCAGGGAGAGATCGAAAATTCCCCTGCGGGCCGGTGGACCCCCGGGCCCTGCTTCCCACAGCTGGCGGCCTTGGGGCCGCCAGGATTGTCCAGTGAGGGGCTTCCGGGCTATTGGTAAGTGGGCCAGGACTGGGCTGCTTCTCGCTCTAGGCTGAAAGGGCATTTTCTGCTACTGACTAGCTATGTGACCTGGGACAAGTGGCATCCCCTCTCTGAGGTCCTCCGTGCTCTTCTCTGCCCCAGGGTGGCATGGAAACTCCATGCCGGTCCTGCTGTCGCCTCAAATCTGTACCTGTGTTGAAGGGGGCGGGGTCTCCCTGGAAGCATCTCTCTAGCTGTCTCTACAGCCCTCCACTCAGACCGAGGCCCGAGAATGGATGCCAGAAGTGAACATGATGAGCACGTCTATGTTCACGCCTCCACATGCGCCCACATGCGGCTCACAGCCGGCTAGCCTTTCATTGGCTGTCGGGAAGGGAGGGCCAGGGTAGGGTTTGAGAGTGGGAGATGCACACCCCTAGGATGGGAGATGACTAGGGTGGGGGACGCAGTTCCATCCCAGGGCGAAGGGAGGAAGAGTCGAGCCTACATATATATTGGGGGAAGGGGTCCTTTCCGTTGTCATTCTGTATCCAGCCACAAGGCAGGTAAGTTAGGATTGCACTGGACGAAATTGGACTTGCCTAAGAAAAGTACCAACAGGAAGGCCCCAGGTAGGGGTGCTTATGGGCTGGCTCTGGACAGGATTGTATATGTAAACTCTGGGCTTATCAGTCCTCAGGTCTGTTAGCATGCCTGCGTGCAGCTAGGTTGGACTGCATAGTCCTGGTACCCATGCGCCTGTGTGTATTGTACTGACACACATGGCTTTGGGTGCTCATGATCTGCCTGTCCCGGAAGAGGACATGATATATGACTCTGCTGGCCACTTGCTGAGCCTGCATTGATTTATCTGGGCCCATCCATCAGGGTTTAATAAAACCAAAAGACAAGCATCCATCAGCCTGGGAGGTTGGCAACAAGGTCCTGGGCCCTGGTGACCTGCTCTCCCGCCCCTTGTCCACACAAGGGGAAGCTTTCTTGGCCCGCACAAAGCCCTGTGATCTCTGCCAAGAGACTCAGTCCAGTTTTCGGTCCCTGACCTCGTGGATGCCTGGCAGGGCTACCTGTGCTCAGTTGAACACAGCTCTCCAGGTACTGGGCTACTGTGTGCCAGCACAGAACAGCTGTTAGAGCTCCAGGATTCATCCCAGCATTTTGATACACTGCCTCTGCTCAACCTCCCATCCCACCCTCCCAGCCTCTATGGTCTTTAAAGGCCCTCTAGACCCCCTTCTCAATCCTGACACAGCTAGAAGCTGCCTGGGCCCCTGTTTCTATGCGTCAGCCAGCCTTCTGCTCTGGCTGGTTCGTGTCTGGGCCATACCAGTGGCTAAATATTTGTATTATCACCTCTGCCCAGATTCTCACCTCAGACCTGTGTGGGGCCCCTGAAAGTGACGGATGCCAAGCCCTGACCACTACAGACCCTGATGCATGGGCCTCAGACTGTTTCTACTTGTCCACACATGCCATTGTCCTTTGGGCACCCTGAAGCCCACCTTCCCTGTTTTTGGTTGTCAGGTGCCAAGGCTGCAGCTGATCTCTCTGGACCAGCATGTTGGCATCCTGGGCTCCTGGCTTGTGGCTGCTTGGGCTCTGGGCCACTTTCAGCCATGGAGCAAATATAGGTGAGCTGACTCAGACCTGCCTCTGGCTCCCGGTTTCTGGGGTCTTTGCACATATGTGACAATGTATATATCAGTCATATGGGCATTTATGGGCAAGTGTAGGAGCTGAGCTCAGGTTAGCTTCTGAGATGTTTGCATACTTGAGCCTGTGTGAGTTAGCTGTATGTGTGTGTGAGTTAGCGCTCTCTCTCTCTCTCTCTCTCTCTCTCTCTCTCACTCTCTCTCCTTCCCTCCCTCTCTCTCTGTATCGCTTGTGTCTGAGGATCTCTGGGTTTGCATCTTGAGAAGCTCAGTACATTTGTATGTTCTCTTGGGTCTCTGCAGGGGGAGAACAGTCCCCCGTCCTCACCCCCAGCACATCCTTGCACTTCTTACTGGCTCTCTGGATGAGAAGGAGCGGGCACCACACTCTCCTTACAAAGGCAGCACTTCCAGAAAGCTGCCCAGCCCCTCTGTTCCTTCTCATGACAGTGACCCCATCCTCCAGCCACAGGCTCCTCTTTTGTACCAGCTTGGATCTCTGATGACTGCCCCATGGTCTAGGCTCTGGACAGGGAGAGGGTACAGTTTTCCAGGGACCAAAGCCAAGGGAAGTTGACCAGGCAATCTGCCTGGCCTTGCTGGGTGCCCTCTGGGCCTGGTAGTTGCACCACCTAGCCAGGAAGGAGCCGAACTCCTAGGCCCAAGTCCAGGCATTCAGGGTGGGTGGGACTGCCTGTGTATGTGTGAGTGTGTACAGGCACATGTGTGTTTCTGCATGTGTATTGGAGAGTTTTGCTCTCCTCTCCCTCACCGGGTCCCCTAGAGGGGCTGGGGCAGAGGATTTCAACATCTGTAAGGAATCTGGGTCTGTTGCCAAGGGTGAGTCACCCAGTACTGCGGGATGCTGAAGACAGTGATGGTCTTTCCGGCCAGACTTGGGGGTGGAGATTGCAGTGGGTCACTGTGCCCAGGGACACAGGGCTCGGTCTTTCAACTAGGTTGGACAGGGAGTTGGCTATCTTCTGGGAGGTGACTTGACTGGCTTGGCCCAGCCTTTCTGTCAGCTTTGCTGGGAAGGCCCGTTGACTTTAGCCCCTGCCTCTTTGATGAAGCACCCTCCATCAACACTTCTGGTCTCAGGAGGGGAGGGAAGTGCAGCCCCGGGGAGAAGGAGGCTTATAGCCACCAGCCCGTCCCTTTGGGACTTCAGAGACTGTGTCTTTGTTCAGAATATCATACCTCTTTAATGGGCCTTGTCTGGCCTAAGTCACTGATGGTACCCTTGAGCTTGTGGTCCCCTCAGCCTCTTGCTCTCTTTTTATTGTTTCACTAGCTGGGAATGCAGGTGAAAAGCCATACTGGTGGCTCAGACTTGTGTCAGCCTTTTTCTTCTGGGAATATGGAAAACAGAATGCCACCCATGTATGCCAGTGCACATGGCAGCCCTGAGGACATGGGCATACATAGCTCATGCATGTATAGTCATGTGCACGCAGTTGCACGCAACACCAAGTGTGCATGAAGATAACATATCCTCATCCCTACTGTGTTCCTCTGCCCCCACCTAGGTGGAACACATGGAGGAACATGTACATAACATGTACATGTCCACTGTCCGGGCTCTAAACCAACCAGGGTTTCTTTCACCCCTGATTGGCCTAGCTCCAGCTGCGGGTATTGTAAGGCTGGGATCCCAGGCATTGGGTCCTATTCTTCTGTTGACTCATTCAGTGGCTGTGTGCTGGGCCCTTCTGGCACAGCCAGGGTCATAAGGCGAGAGTGAGCACAGCCTCAAGGCAGACTAGGTTAAAAGTCCAGAAAGAAGACTATGGACTTTTCCCCTCCTGGGGTCCCCAGGATCCCCCCACCCAGCCCCAGGCAGCTGCCTTCCTGAGTTCCTAATGCTCCAGGCCAACTTTCTCCCAGGTGAGCAATGCCCATCTTCCCAGCAAGAAGGACTCAAGCTGGAACACAGTAGTGACCCATCAACCAATGTGACTGGTGAGTGCAGCCTCAACCATCCCCTGCCCACTTCCTAGGGTTGCCCTGTGCTTCTCACCTGCCCTTCCTCTGATGTCCTGAAGGCTTCAACCTAATCCGCCGACTGAATCTCATGAAGATATCTGCCATCAAGAAGATCCGCAACCCCAAAGGGCCGCTCATCTTGCGACTGGGAGCTGCCCCGTTGACCCAACCCACACGGTAACAGACTCTGGGTGACTATTGGGAATCCATACTGACCTCAGCCACATTCTTGCAACTCTGGATGTGAGTGGTCCATTCCAGGGCCTCTCTGGAGGCCGTTTTGAGCCTTCCCTGCCTAATGTCTACCTACTGGCTGGCCCCTGGGCTTGAAGGGTGGGTTTGTGTGCGTGGTGACTGGCAACCCCAGCCTGGCTCTCACTGGCAAGGCAGGGCCAGGTTTATATCCCCTGGTTGCAATGAGAACCCAAGGCTGGTTTCAAGAGCCTGTGTCTATGTGAGTGTGGTCTTGTGTGAAGCCCAACTCCCAGCAGCCCCTGGGCCGTCTGGCTCCTCCTGACCTGCATCTCCTTTTCTGGCTGCTGTGTTTATGCAGAAGCCCTTGGTCTCTTTCTCAGAATCTCTCCTTCCACTCTAGGTCCATATGCCATGCTGGCTTCCTTGGGAGCTTCCTTTGCCAAAGTTGGGATGCAATGCTGAAATAGAAAAAGAAATGATTTATTTATTGTGCATATGAGTATTATGTCTATATGTATGTGCACCACATGCATGCACTGACTGCAGAGGCCAGAAGGGGGCATTCGATTCCCTCTGAGACTCCAGTTATAGATGGTTGTGAGATACTATATGGATGCTGGGAATCAATCCTTGGTCTTCTGGTTGAGAAGCCAGTGCTCTTAACCACTGATCTATCTCTCCAGTCTGCTGAGATGGTTTCAGGGATTCTCTGTTAATGTTCCTCTGTCCCATCAGGCCCCATGAGACTTCCCGGGACAAGAATTTCCCTGTTTTCACCACTGGCTTTCCCAGTAGATAGTCAATCCTTAGCACCCAGAAGGTGCTCAGTGAGTGTGTCAGGATGACTGTGTGCATGGTTTGGAGGTGCGTGCTGTGCATGTCTCGGGCAGGCTCATCCCCTGGGTGCCACTGAAACTCAGAGCAGCCTCTCTTCTGCCCTGCAGAAAAGTATTCCCTCGGGGACTGCCAGAGGAGTTTGTCCTGGTCCTGACAGTCCTGCTAAAGAAGCAAACCTTCCGGAACACGTGGTACTTGTTCCAAGTGACTGATGCAAATGGGTACCCACAGGTGAGCCCACCCCTTCCCTCACCCACTCCTTGGGCAACTGGTTGCATGTATCCAGCTCAGCTTCTCCCCACCCTTGTGGTTTTTGGGGCATCTCTGCTCCATCCCAGGGCCCATCACATTCTTACAGGATGTTCTCTGTGACCCCAGCTAGCTCTCTCCCATCCTGGGAAATAAGTTTGAGGCCCTCAACTGTGCCGTGCTATTCCTCTAGAACTCTGAATCGCTGTCTTTTTTTATCCCCCCCCCCCCAATTTGTCACAGATCTCCTTGGAAGTCAACAGCCAGGAGCGGAGTCTAGAGCTCCGGGCACAGGGCCAAGATGGTGACTTTGTGTCCTGCATCTTCCCAGTGCCCCAGCTCTTTGATTTGCGTTGGCACAAGCTGATGCTGAGTGTGGCAGGTCGTGTGGCCTCTGTGCATGTGGACTGCATTTCAGCCTCCTCCCAGCCCCTGGGGCCCCGGCAACCCATTCGGCCTGGGGGCCATGTATTTCTGGGCTTGGATGCTGAGCAGGGCAAACCTGTTTCGGTGAGTGCTGGATCCTGGTCTCTGTTTCTACCTCTGGGGGAACCTTGAGCTCCTGAGAGTGTGTATTAGTGTTCAGATCCCCCTCTGGAGCCATTGCCTTCCATCTGCAGCCTAGCCACGTTAACCTGACATTTCAGGCCCTCCACCATCTGGCTGCGTGTCCCCGGCATTTTCCTTATATCTCTATTGACTGCTGTCATCAATTCCCTCCAGTCCGATGGATCACCTAGGAAATTTGCATATGTATGCCTTTGCATATGCTTTTCCCTTTACCTGCAATGTTTTTCCTTAAATATCCATTTACAGGATGGGCCCAGCTTGGATGGAGCCACCTCTTACTGCCCGTTCCTCCATCATCTTCTCTCTCCCTATTCCTCCCTTCCTCCTCCATCTCTGCTTTTAGCGACAGCTCTATTCTTGATGGCTTCCCTGACTAGCCTGGAGAGACCCTAAAGTCAAATCCTGGGGTGAAGACGTCTTTGAGCCTCTTTGGGGACCAAGGCAGAGCTATTTGATCATCTGAAATAAGATAAAGTTGTGTGTCCCCTGCAGTTTGACCTTCAGCAGGCGCACATCTACTGTGACCCAGAGCTGGTGCTGGAAGAGGGCTGCTGTGAGATCTTACCAGGAGGGGTGAGGAGCTGGCCCCTAGCACATGCTGTGCTGAGGAGGGGGCAGCCTGCATGGGGACGACAGAGGTCTGAGGATGCATCTGCCCCTCTGCTGACCCTGACCTTTCCCCCACATTGAGCAGTGTCCCCCAGAGACCTCCAAGGCCCGTCGGGATACGCAGAGTAATGAGCTCATTGAGATCAATCCTCAGACGGAGGGCAAGGTCTACACCCGCTGCTTCTGCTTGGAGGAGCCCCAGAACAGCAAGGTGGGTGAGCTGGGGAGGTACAGACTGTTCCACCCCTGACCGAGCTGAGGCTTGCCACCAGACTCAGCAGGTTGTGTGCCCAAGTTGGGAAGACCCCTGGATGTGGGCTTAACTTATGTCTTATCTTATGGAACTCAGGGAAGTAGAGAGAGAACCCATGGTGTTAACCCTGTGCCTGTTACTCGCTGGCATTGCACATTACGCTGCTCTAGCTCTGACTCTGGCCAGCCTCTCACTAACGCCATCTAGACCCTCCTGAGGCAGGCAGGACCCAGTCTGCACTTTCTCCTGAACAGGGATATGTGGGCCCGGATGCCAGGCTGCGCTCTTTTCCCCGGGGCTCTCTCACTCTCGCAGCACCATGGCCAGCTGCCCCATCCATTCCCAGGTTCTTTGGAGGTGGCAGGAAAACCCCATCCTTCCCTCAGCCCCACCCTCTGGTTGGGCAGTGTCCCTGCCTACCCAGGCATCATGCCCAGTCTTTGACTGCAGAAACACAAGATCCCATTGATTCGCTGTCTCCTTTCTACATCACATGGTGGAGTGGAAGGGAGAAGGGGCGCCTGTGGGGGCAGCCTCAGGGGTCTGAGCAAGCCCTTGATGCCCTGGGAGGTGCCAGATGCCAAACTGAGGGGGTGCCTGGCATGTGTGTGCTCTGCCTGGATGCCCCTTTCCATCATGGACCCCAGAATTGTCCCTCTGTCTGCCCAGGTGGATGCACAGCTGATGGGAAGAAGCAGCCAGAAGGCAGAAAGGGGGACAAAGGTAGACGGGGGTGGAGGGAGGAGCTCAAGGTGCCCTCTGTCTGCCCTGCATGCCCTCTGTAAAGCCCTCGGAGAAGATGCCACACTCCCACTCTCTTCCTGCCTGGACAGAGCTTGGCTGTGTGGTGCCAGCTCTGAGAAGGGAAGACAGACTGGGCGGGACACAGTTTTGGGTGTTCTCTAGAGAGCTGGCTCCTGCCTGCTCTTGTACAGGGGCTTGGAGCAATGCTTGATCCCAGGTTCCCTTCCCACCCCCATACCCCCTTTTTCCCAGGCCCACCAGGAGACTGAAGTCAATGAGGTGAGCCTTTCTTCTGCGGGGGTGGGGTGGGGGATGTCAGCACTAACTCTTTGGATAAAGGTTTTGAGGCATAGCGCCTAGGTATTGGGGTGACAGATGACTGTGAAGTACCTGACATTCCTGAGGGCCCAACAGGAGGCCCTGCCTGCCCTGGATTCTAGGGTGGAGGCCCTGGGAGCCATTCCTACTGAGTCAGAAGCCAATGGCCATGGGCACATGAGGAAAGCCTAGGTTTTAGCCATGAAACCCTTCTTCAGTGACACGCTGTGTGGCCTTGGGCTTGTTCCTCTCTGGGCTTTAGTTTTTTTCATTTGAGAAGATGACTGTAGGTCTGTGTTGGTGGGAGACAAGGGGCAAGTTTGTCCTATTATGCTTTCTGCCTCTATGCATATCTCAGGTCATGCTAAGGACACGTGAGGCGCTGTTTGTGCTGATAGCGAGAGACAGAGAGAGACGGAGACAGAGACAGAGAGACAGACAGAGACAGAGAGACAGAGACAGAGAGAGACAGACAGAGAGACAGAGAGAGAGTGTGTGTTATGCACTCTCATGTTGGGTAGGGCTAATTTTGGGGCTCAGAATTGACCTGCAGGCCTGTTTTCTTGCAGTGCCCACCCTGTGTCCACGGTGCCCGGGAGAGCAATGTAAGTGGATGGGGAGTCGTGGGTGGGGTGGCCGCAGTCTGGGCGTGTTTGCTTCCTAGAGCAGTCTGGAGTTTCCTGGTTGAGGACAAGGGGGCTTTGTTCACTTTCCCAGCATCCCCTGCCTGATCCCCAGAGCTGTGCTTAGCCCCACCCCTGAGCCATCAAGCCCTGACATCTTGATGGAGCCTCATGATCCAGAGTGGTGGCCTCCTCGGGAGGCGGAAGGGGACTAAGACCTTGGGTGCTGATTCCAGTTGTGCGTTGGCCTCCAGATCTCAAATCCGCTTTGACTGGAAGGCTCCACCTGTCACCTTGAAGGCCTAGGGGTGGGGGGTGGGGGAGCAGCCCAGGGACACCTAGCTCAGAGCCTGAGCATTCTCCTCTCCTAGCCTAGCCCAGCCTTCCCACTAAGAGTCTGAAAGGACAGGACTCAGTGCGAGCCATTCGGTACCTACTGTGCCCCTTCTGCAGGAGTTACCGTGTTTTGAGCAGGCGGGCTATATTGATTCACAAAGGGGGAATTGATTCCCCTAACTTTGGGGGAACTTAGAGGTGCCCCCCACTGCTGCCTGCCTCTCTTTCTATCCAGTCTCCCATCAAATCTGGTAAGGCCTTGGTTCCCAGAGGTGCTGGGGTTGCCATGGCAACTGAATGACCATGTTAGCCTAACAACTTGAGGTGGGCCTAGTCAAAGGCAGGCAGGTTGGAGAGAGTAGATCAGACCCCTCTGTTGGCTTTACAGCCTTGGAAAATAGAATCAGTTCGCTGATTGGCCTGGAAGGCAGGATGGGGACCGGGACTCTTGTGGTTGGTTTTGCCGTCATGGGTGTGAGCCTCATCGATTTGCTTCCCCACTCTGGGCCCTTGGTTCCCTCTAGCTCCCTATAGCTCAATGTCCTCTTCCCTCCTGTGTTCCCTTAGGTCACACTTGGTCCCTCTGGCCCCAAGGTAAGACCCAGCAGAGAGCAGAATTCTCCCATCTTCTTTGGTGGTCTTGGTCCCTCCCATGTCATGTTGCCCTATGGTCATGTGTTTATGTCAGAACTGCCCGGGTATGTTTAAGTCTGTGTTGGAGTGAGTGGGTTGTATATGCAGAGTCCAGAACTGACCTTTGCGGAGGCAAAGCTCCTCAGTACCGAGTACCAAGCCCTGAGCCCTGGGTACACATACCCTTCCTAGGAGGTGAGTGCTCTCATCATTCCAGGCATAGGTCATGGGATGTGTCAGAATGATCATGTGTGGGTATACCTGTATATTCTGGAACACATATCTGCACCTATGTGGTCCACAGGCCAAGGGCTGAGCCTCTAGGGACCTGTGGGCTTAATGGGTCTCAAGTTTGTGAGCAATGGAGCGAGCATGGCTCGTGTGAGCATGTGCTGTGCGTGCTTTGCTAGCTTGTGAGTGGGTGGGCTCTGCCCACCACGTCGCCCACAGCATCCCTGTCTTATTCACACGATGTCTGGAGACGGGTGCGGCTGCATCAATCCTATTTTATTGATGAAGAATTGGAGGCTCAGGGAGGTGACAGGACTTGCACAAGGCTCGAGCTCAGGAAACTTGACTATTAGCTGTCCTGGGTTTGTGTTGTTCTGCGTATCTATGCAATGTGTTCACGTGCTGTGGATCTGTTGGGTGTTTGCTAATGTGCATGCCTGTGGGTGTGGGGGATGGGATACTCTGTGTGAGGCTGTAGGTTTGCCAAACAGCCTTTTGGTGTATATGGAATCCGTGTACTGTGGGTAGTATATGGGGGTGGGGCTGTGTGTGTGTGTGTGTGTGTGTGTACGCACACATTTGCACAATAGAGGGATGGAGGCAACCAGGGGTGGGGAAAACTTCCTGGAGGCTCCCTTTAGGCTTGACCATCATTCTGGTCTCACCCACAGGGAGGGAAAGGTGAGCGAGGCCTGACTGGACCATCAGGCCCCAAGGGAGAGAAGGGAGCTCGGGTAAGTGCCCAAACCAAGTCAACATCAGGGCCTCTCCCACTGGAGAGGGGCTTGGTGGGATGTAAATTAACATCCCACCACCTCAGTGGGAAACCTGACCAAATGGGCATTTGGCCAGAGTTCTACAGGGGTTAGCCTGGCCAAGTGGGCATTTGGTCAGGGTTCTACAGGGGTTAGCCTGGCCAAGTGGGCGTTTGGTCAGGGTTCTACAGGGGTTAACACGTAGAAGCCTATTTTCTAGGGTACCTAGGCCTTTCCTAGCAATAGGTTTTTGTGACTCCCCTGGGAGGCTCTAGCCTTGACCCCTGTTACTTACTCACAGGGCAGCGACTGTGTTCGAGTCTCCCCAGATGCCCCACTTCAGGTAAGACTGAGAAGTGAGGCCTGTTTCAGGGCCGAGACAGGAGCATTCTGCCCACTTAACCCCTTTTCTCCCTTGTCAGTGTGGAGAAGGCCCAAAAGGAGAGAAGGGAGAATCAGGAGACTTGGTAAGCCTGGGACCTACCGCAGGGCAGAGAGGATGGGTCCTGACCCAGCCTCCCCCATTCATTTGTGCTCCCTCCTCATCTTAGGGACCCTCAGGAGCCCCAGGCTCAACAGGCCAGAAGGTAAAAGGCTTTTGCTTGGAGGGGTGGGTGCCCAGATGGACCACGGGACCTACGTTCATGAGGACAGAAATGTCAAAGGCCTTCCTAGAGGATCGTGACAGATCCACAGAGTTGACTCTCCCCTCCCCATCCCTTCTAATCCTCTGCCTAGTCCAAACACCCACCACATCTAGAAGGCAATACCACATGTTTGTGGAATGAGTAGTCTAGCTGGTTTGAAAGTTCTTTCTATTGTCTGCCCTTCTGAGGAAGGCATTCATTTTTCAGAAGAAGCTGAGTTGGGGAGGGGAGCTCTGGAAGGCCCTTGGCCCTCCCCTAATAGGAAATAACTGCCCTGCTTCTTTTCCTCAGTCCTGGTCACTTGTCTCTTCCTTCCCCAGGGCCAGAAAGGCGAGAAGGGTGACGGAGGCCTCAAAGGATTGCCAGGAAAGCCAGGCCGAGATGTATGTTGTTGGGGACCCTCTCCCTAGGCCTCAAAATGTTAGACTCTAACCCAGAGGTCCAGCCTCCTCCTGCTGGTCAAGGAGGTGAGGGGCTGTGTCCCAGGAGACATAGCATGGCGGTATAGGTCCTGAACGCAGGGCTCTTAACTCTAAGACTGGTCATATTTGATAACTGTAGGGTACCAGGTTGGGGTCTGTCATGGGAGAAGGACGATAAAGGGTGACAGAGGTGTATATTTATTTTCTTGTCTCAGTGGGGCAGTTGCCAGACCCCTGGCTGTCCCTACCTTGGCCCTCTTCCTAACAGGGTCGGCCAGGAGAGATCTGTGTCATTGGACCCAAAGGGCAGAAAGTGAGTTGCAGGCCCGGGTGTGGGAGCAGCGGTGGGGCTAAGGTGGTGGCCCCTCTCATAACCACTTGTGTGCCAGGGTGACCCTGGCTTCGTGGGGCCCGAGGGACTGGCAGGAGAGCCTGGGCCCCCTGGCCTCCCTGGGCTGCCTGGGATAGGACTGCCTGGGACTCCTGTAAGTATCTCCACACCTCTCTTCTTGTCCTCTCCTGGGACCTCTCCCTCCCCCACTTCTGCCCCTCCCCAGGGTGAGGCTGAGTTGGAAATAAGACCAGGTCCCAGGGCTGCAGGTTGGAGGGTGACTTAAGACAAAACCCCTCATCGTGCTGTAGAGAGGAAACTTGTACCACCCTGTTTCTGCCATCAGGGAGATCCAGGTGGCCCACCAGGCCCAAAGGGAGACAAGGTAAGCCTGGAAGGAGTGTGGACATGGGCTGGGGGGGAGGGGGGCGTGACCATGCAGTGTGCATATCTGAAGCATGGTGGGGCTTTGGCCTGAAGAGGCTCAGTTTAGTCGAGGTGCTAAAGGGGGTGTCTCTACTCAAATACTAGCTGGGGTGGTGGGGCCTTGGCTTTGGTGAGCAGCAAGACCTGCAAATGTCTGTCTGTCTGTCTGTCTGTCACTACTCCTTGTTGTGACACTCACGGAAGGGCACTCAGAGTCTTAGTCATTCCCCATCCTTCTCCAGAGCTACACACAGGAGGACAGGCAAGAGGAAGGCAGGATTTAGCCAGTCAGCGGACCAAGTGGAGGTGGGAGGTTCAGCTGAGAGGCCAGGTCAAGGGACAAAGGGGAAGAGGCCACATCAGGGGGAGCCTCGCCTTTAACCTTTCTTCTGATTACAGGGCAGCTCTGGGACACCAGGAAAGGAAGGCCCTGGAGGGAAGCCTGTAAGTGGGTGCAAGCAGGGGAGAGGGTTCCCTGCCCACCATGCCTGGGGGTCCTCGGCTCTTTCCGGGCATACTGGTCCCTTTGCCCTGGCATTAATGCCCCTGCTTCTCTTTGCCCTTCCTTCCCAACAGGGCAAGCCGGGAGTGCCAGGGACTAAGGGAGAGAAGGTAAGCTCCAGGCCTGGCTATCCTGGGTTAGGTTGGGAACAGGATCTGCTCTGAGCAGCAGGGGCACTCCGCCCACAGGCAGGGCCTGCCTCAGGTGGCCCTCTCTTTATTCCTATGGAAGGTATGTGATTAGCTCAGGAGCCTGCCTGGGGGGTCGGCCACACTCACATGCTCTGGCACCTGCATGGTTAATGAGCGCTGTCAGTGGGACACATGTCCCGCTGGCTTCCTTCGAGGACACAGTGTCAGGAAGTCTGAGACTCCTGAATGAAGGAGTCCCTTGGACATGAAGGCCCTACAGTGTTCCTGTTGTCCACTTTGATGATGGGGATACCTAAAGCTGGTGTGACAGAAGGCTTCCATCTTTCCCAAGGTCTCAGCCCCACCTTATCCTCCTGTGGTTGTTCCCTTCCACTAGGGTGACCCCTGTGAAGTGTGTCCAACGCTGCCTGAAGGGTTCCAGAATTTTGTGGGACTCCCTGGAAAACCAGGTCCCAAAGGAGAGCCAGGTGATCCTGCTCCAGCCAGGGTGAGTGCCCAAGTGGCCACAGAGGGACATATTTAAAACAGACCCTAAGGGACTGGGTATTTCTCAAAGCCACCGAGAGGTTAAGCAGAGTATAGCCCAGAAGGGGTTTGAACCATAGAGTTTAGGGCTGGCTAGAGTGTCATCCCAGGTTTCCATGGCAACCTCCCAGCACTTTCCCTAGACCCCCAAGAGACTCTGGAATGTCTTTTGGGCAAGATAGGGTGGAACCATCTCTTACTGTGAGTAGCCTGCCTCTAGGCTTGGGGATTGGTTAGAGAGGATACAAGAAAGGGGTCAGGGCCAGGGTTAAGGTCCTGGCCCCGCCTCCTCATCCCACTCCTTGGTACACTCTCTTTCAGGAGGGCCTAGGAGCTGTTGGACTGAAAGGTGATCGGGTATGTAAGGAACTTTCTGTGGGGACAGTTAGCCTAAGCTTATTTCCCTTGTTTGTTATATGAGTTGACGGGCACGCCCTCTGAACCACAGGACGGGAGCAATTCAGAGGG
This sequence comes from Microtus oregoni, assembly GCF_018167655.1. NCBI lineage: Eukaryota > Metazoa > Chordata > Mammalia > Rodentia > Cricetidae > Microtus > Microtus oregoni. The sequence continues at coordinate 22,856,285 of NW_024543064.1, read as the reverse complement.
CATCCGTGTGGATGTCACACTGCTGTCCTTAAATATGGCTAGAGCATTCGGGGTGTCCCGACGTGCCTGCTCTCAGCCCACAAACCGTTGTTTTTCCTTGCAGGGAGATCCAGGCATCCAAGGCATGAAGGGAGAGAAGGTAGGAAGCCCCTGCGTCCTGCTCTTTGCCTTCTGTTCACTTAGGAGGTTTTGATTCTTCTCTTCCTTCCTTAGGGGGAACCCTGTTCATCCTGCAGTTCAGGTGTTGGGGCCCAGCATCTTAGGCCCTCTACAGGGGCCAGTGAAGACCCAGGCTCCTCTGGCCATGGTTTACCTGGCCTTCTGGTGAGTGACCTGCCCTTAGCATACTAATGGCTGTCCTAGCTCTTCAGGTCCCAAGCTTTGGGGCTTTTCTCTGTCTGTGCTAGGCTGCTACTTGTAACATAGTAACTGTCTAGCAACCCCCCTCGCTCCTTGCTCTTGCTTGTTGGACACCGAGACAGCCAGAGTTTGGAGGGGTGTCAGCGACCCAGACCAGAGGCACTGTGACTCCATCTTGTTTTGTTTTGTTTTAAGGGGAAATCTGGAGTTCCTGGGCCGAGAGGTCTGAAAGGAGAGAAGGTGAGTCCAGGGCTGAGAGTCAGAGACACAGGCAGCAGGGGAGACAGCCCTGAGAGGCAAGTGAGGCAGAGATCAGACTGGAATTTCACCGCAGAACTCATCCCTCAGGATTCTGTTTGTTTGTTTTTTTAACTGAGCAGAGTCAAGGAATTTATTTCCAAGAAGCTCATGTTTTTCAAGAGAATTACTTAGTGCTGTATTTTTAATTTCACGATCATCTAAAACTGTTAAGCGCATCCAGACTACCTTATAGCAAGATAATACTTAGTTTCCCTTCTCTGTTCATCATCGCCTGGCCGGCTCCACGCCTTGTGCAGGTTATATTCTTGCTTATTCCTCTCAGATCTGAGGGGGCGCATTTCTTCTCCACTCTTCCCATTTTATGGATAAGGAAAATGAGACATAAAAAGGCCAAGGAGATCTCCCAGGGCTCCGTGGGTGTTTGGATACAGAATTGTGATTTGAGCCCAGGAAGTCTGGCTCCACTATAGTCTATAGTCGCCACTACTCGGCTGGGTTTCTAGAGTTAACACTTGTATTTATGATTGTGTTAGAGACAAATGTCTAATAGAGTGTTGCTCAAATGAGGGGCTCTGTGGGTGTGGACGCGCTCAAGCGGGGGGCACATTAGGATGTGCGTTTAGACTCACCTCTAACAGGCGAATCACATGTGGCGGTTCTCAGATGGAGCTGTAGTACCCCTTCCCAGCCCTGCTCTCCTTCTATCTATTAGTGTGTGTGTGTGTGTGTGTGTGTGTGTGTGTGTAGCCACTGAGATTGAACCAGAGTCTACTACGTGCTTTGCCAACCCTCTACCACTGAGTCACATCCTCTGCCCCATAGACACCTGAAGAACTCTTATTTCACTCTTTATTTTGAAATAGGGTCTCACTAAGTTGCCCAGGCTGGCTTTGAACTCACAGTGTAACCTCAGGCAGACCTTGACTTTGCGATTCTCCTTCCTACCCTTTTTTAGTACTAGATTAGAGGCTAACAAGTGTGACCAGCCTTTTCCAGCACAGCGAATAGCATATCCCGAAATCTCCAAAGCCCAGAGCTGACGTCACCCTTGACCCCTCCTCCCCCCACACCTTCTCCCATCCATCCCATCCGCAGGTCCTGATAGTTCAGTCCCAGTCTCCCGCAACTCTCCCTGCTTCTCTCCATTTGTGCCCCTGGGTCTCCATGGCCTCCCTCCTGATGGCAGCGGCCCCTCTTCTGCCCCGCAGGTGTCCTTCGACGGCCCATTTATCACTGAGCAGTTCATGTGGCTTTGTAGAAAGAACTCCAGTGACAGAACTTCCTGCTTACAGGCCTGTGGGGACTTGGCTTTGTGCCACCGTCCTGCTGGACCTCATGCTGGGCGACCTTCCTTCTAGAGTCCCCTCCTCCTCTCTCTGCCTTCCTTTCCTTCAGCCCTCTGACCCTCTTCCATTCTGGAGCGTGTGGAGACTGTTCCCCCTCCAGCCTTCATACGGGCGACTCCCATAGGAACACAGAAGCTCCCACTTCTTTCGCTGGCGGGCCTCATTTGCATCCTTCTGATGACTGTGGTGCCACGTCTCTGACCACCCTGTATAAACGGGACCTCCTCTGGTCTGAGTCATTGCCTTGCTCCCTTCGTGGCACTCATTGTCACGGACAAGGTTGCTATTTTAAAAGCTCTGCTCATAAAGAGCTTGCCTTACAAACTTGAGGTCCTGAATTCGAATTCCCAGCATCTATATAAAAAGTCAGAACCCTGAGCACTGTAACCCCAGCACTGCGGGTGAGAAGCAGTTGAAAACCTGGAGCTCACTGACCTGCTAGCCAAGCGGAACTGATGAGCGCTGGGGTCAGTGAGAGAGACCCAATCTCAAAGTATTATGTGGAGGACGTTAGTGGAAGATGCCTGATGTCAACCTCTGGCCTCTACCCACATGCATATGTACACCACACACACACACACACACACACACGCACACACACACACACACACACACACACACACACACACGTTGGGAGGAGAGATGAGAATATAGTTTAATTGGTAAGGTGCTTGTCCACCATACACAAAGCCCTGCGTTTGATCCCCAACACTATAGAAACTGGGCAGGGTGATGCCCACCCGAGGCAGGAAGATCAGAAGTTCAAGGTGATCTTTGACTACATAGCATAGGATAACTTTTTTTTAAAGAAGCCCTTCAGTGTGCAGGGTCCACGGGGCAATTTTGTCTATGCTGTTCACGTATGCAGTACCTAGTCCGGTGCTATGGGCCGAAAGGCAGTCGAGGAACAGCTGTTGGAGAAATGACGTCAAGGCTGTAGCTGGTCAGGGATTCCCTGAGGAATTTGGGGGGATCCCACGAGTCTGCTCCTGCATCTGGCATCTCTACCGTTTCCCCTTAACTATATGCTTTCTTTTTGACCCTCAGGGTAATTTTGGCGATGCAGGGCCGGCTGGAGTTCCAGTAAGTAGACTTCAGATGGCAGTGGCTTAGGGGAGGGCAAGGTGGGCGGTGCTGCCCTCCACAGGAGAACTGACAGGCTTGGGCTGGGCCTCTGCCTAGCCTTGGCTGCTACTGGGCAGCCTCTCATATGGCTTCTCATGCAGGGGCCACCAGGACCAGTGGGACCAGCAGGCACCAAAGGGGCAAAGGTGAGTCTGGGGCTTCTGGCATGGCACAGGGCACATCCCTGAAGAAGATACTCTTGTTCTAGTCTGTTCTACTCCAGATCCTGGATTCTCTGCAGTCTGTGGGGGTGAATTCTAGCTCTTAGTAACAATAGTCTTGCTTCCATTTTCACTTCTGCTCATGCTCCCCGTCTCTCTGCTGTGCTCCTAGTCTCTCCGGAGACATCCCTCACTCTCCTGAGCAGGCTACCTTCTGCAGCTCCAGACCCCAAGCCCAGGAACTCCTTAACTCAGTATCTTTGCTCTGCAGGGGGAGCCTTGTGAGCCCTGTGCAGCCTTGTCCAGGCTTCCGGATGGGGACAGCCATGTGGTTCACTTGCCGGGCCCAGCTGGAGAGAAGGGAGAGCCCGGTCCCCCAGGCTTTGGATTACCTGGAAAGCAGGTGAATTTTGGGATCTCTGGAGATGGATGTGGGCAGGATGCAAGGATGAGCATGGTCCCTCCCTGCGTTTCTGGACTTCCTAGGCAGAAGGATAAAGTGGGGGTGGGATCAACCTTTCTGTGTCTAGTGCAAGCTGCTTGCATCCTGCACACAGGTCCCTGTTGTGGCAGAGCAAGGACAAGGCACAGCCTCAGCAGAGCTAGGTTCCAACTCTGGCTCTGATTTTGATAAGATCTTTGACTTAAGCAAATCACTCCTGTTCTCTGTCTCTCTGGGTCCTGTCCTTAGAGTTGTGGTGAAGCTCATGAGCAAAGCACTGGACAGCCCACAGGACTGCTGGAGAAACAGCAGTTACGACTGTAGGTTGGTGGCTGCCACTTTTACGGTGACAGCAAACACTGACCCAGCAGAACAATCTCACAGGAACCCTTGGGTGCAGAAGCCTACACTATGTCATCCTCCCCATTTGACAAATGAGGAAAGTGAGCCTAGATGAAGCTCCTTGCCTAGGTCATACAGGCAGAAATCTCTCCCATGTTAGACTGGTTCCCTGGTGAGAGAACGTAGGTCTTCGTGTCTCGTATTCTGCCACATCCCCTGGGTCTCACACAGTGCTGGGTACCCAGGGGCATTGACTCTGAGTGAATGGGTGCCGGGACCGTTTTCTCCTCAGGGCAGAGCCGGAGAGCGTGGACTCAAGGGCCAGAAGGTAAGAGGATGTGGATGGGCGTGGAGGTGGGTGGGTACCTGGCTGTCTTGGAGGCTGCTCTTTCTTTCTTTCTTTCTTTCTTTCTTTCTTTTCTTTCTTTCTTTCTTTCTTTCTTTCTTAATTGAAATTATATTTCTTATGGAATGTATTCTCAGCACAGTTTCCAACTCCTTCCAGATCCTCCCCACCTCCCCACCCATCCAATTCCACCCCCCTTTTCAGAAACAATCTATCCCCCCCCCCCTTTCTTGATTACTTGTACCAATCTCCATTCCCTTCTCAGCCCCCAGCCCAGGGAAGAGACTGCTATTGCCCGCAGCTCTCAAGAGGCAACCTGCCCCCTGCTGGGTGACTCCAGGCTTCCTTAAACCCCAATTCTTTCAGGGTGATGCTGGAAATCCTGGAGACCCTGGAACGCCAGGCACCACTGGGCAGCCTGGAATGTCTGGAGAGCCTGGAGTTCGGGGTCCTGCTGGGCCAAAAGGAGAAAAGGTAAGTGGACCATGCTTGGAGGAATTTGTTGCATGGGCAAATAGAAATCAAGGTGTCAGTAATGAGGGGTAGGACCGCAGGGAGCCTCAAGGGAGCCCGGCGGCACCAGATTCCCCGGGTCTCCTTACTGCAGCTTGGAGTATCGGGGATCTGTTTTTTCTCAGCTGAGGAGAGGCGGAAGAGGGGTGGGGCTCTCAGAGGATGCAGGAGGCCCCTTTGCGAGGCCCCCTGACCTTGCTACCTGTTCTGGCTCACAAGCTCCCCCTGACCTTACCTGTCTCTTGACCAGGGCGATGGATGCACTGCCTGCTCTAGCCTGCAGGGGGCGTTGACCGATATATCAGGACTGCCTGGGAAGCCGGGTCCCAAGGGAGAGCCAGGTCCTGAAGGTGTGGGTCGGCCTGGGAAACCAGTAAGTGTTCAGTGGCTCATCCTCTCATCTTTCCCTGCCTGAGTGTTGCCTTCTCTATACTCCCAACACACCAGGGATTCCCTTGTGCCTTTTAGGGCCAGCCTGGTCTACCAGGAGTTCAAGGGCCCCCAGGACTGAAGGGTACTCAGGTATGTGCGGGAATGGTAGCCCTGGGCAGCTACCCGTGGGACCGTGGGACTGAAGGCTTGGAATGGGGGATTGAGTTACAGAGTGGCAGAAGGTGGGGGTAGATTCTTCATAGGGGCTCAGGAGAAGCTGGGGGATGGGCTGAGAATTTCCACCCAGGGATTGTCGGTTTTCCTCTTCAGGGAGAGCCTGGACCTCCAGGTACTGGTGCTGAGGGACCCCAGGTGAGTATCTCATCCCACCTTTGCCTTCCAGCTCTCTTCTAACACGCCATAGCTGCCTGTTCCCCCATCCCGGGCTTTGCCTGTCTAGGGGTCACAGCAGTCTTGGCCCGATGTTACCCTGTACAGGATTTGAGACAGGGTCTCTCTCTACATAGCTCTAGCTGTTCTAGAACTCACTATGTAGGTCAGACTGGCTTTGAACTCACAGAGATCTACCTGCCTCTGCCTCCTGAATACTGGAATTAAGGCATGTGCCACCCACAATGCCCTGCCAGAATTTGGCTTCGTTTCCCCCAACCCATTACTCTAATCCTTGAGTTGGGGCTGGCAGACACCCTCCAGATCTGCTAGTGACACAGGTCCAAGGGACAGGTGGCTTTCGCTGCTATGCCACACTGTCCATTCTGACTTGCAGGGCGAGCCTGGAGCCCAAGGTTTACCTGGCATTCAGGTAGGTTTCCTATGGCCTGGAGGTGGCTGACAGGGAAGAGGCCATTTTATGGTAAGAGATAACCAACTGGGCTTCCATCTGTAGGGACTTCCGGGACCTCGGGGACCACCTGGCTCAGCTGGAGAAAGAGGTGCCCAGGTGAGCCCCTTCCTCTGTGGTTGTTGGGGCTGCAGGCATGGAGACCTGGGACTAAGTGACAGCAGCAGAGGGTTGTCCAGGATCCGATCATCATCTCGCTTCTGAATGGTCGTGGCTTCAAATCATTCCTCGGCAACCTATTTGTCCTCTCCTCACAGGGACCTCCAGGACCCAAAGGAGCCACAGGACCCATGGGACCTCCTGGTGCTAGTGTCTCCGGGCCTCCGGTAAGAGCCTTTCCTACAAGACTAGAGCTGTGATTGGGCCCTTGACACTGCTGCTCCAGGGAGGGCACAGAGTTGACCCTGCCCATCTCAACAGCCTGGGGTGGGAGGAGACAAGCCTCCTGGGCCATCATCAGGGAAGGAAGACACACCGCAGGAACTGCCTTTAAATGATAAACACCGCCATGTTTCTCTCTCTCTCTCTCTCTCTCTCTCTCTCTCTCGGTGTGTGTATATGTATGTGTGTGCATGTGCCCCACATGAGCTCATGTGCCGTTGGGTGCTGGGAACTGAACTCTGGTCCTCTGGAAGAGCAGCACATGCTCTTCACTGCTGAGTCATCTTCCCAGTCTGTCTCTGTTAGCTTTTTTTTAAAAGATTTATTTTTATTTTATGTGCATTGGTGTTTTATCTGCATGTATATCTGTGCGAGGGTGTCAGATTCCCTGGAACTGGAGTTACAGACAGTTGTGAGCTGCCATGTGGGTGCTGGGAATTTAACCCAGGTCCTCTGGAAGAGCAGCCAGTGCTCTTAGTCACTGAGCCATCTCTTCAACCCCGTCTATTATTTTTAAAGATATATTTTCAATCTTGCTCATTCTAACAGATGTAAGATGGTATCTCAAAGTTGTTTTGATTTGCTTTTCTCTGATAACTAAGAATGTTGCGTATTAAGTGTCTTTCAGCCATTTGAGCTTCCTCTGTTGAGAGTTCTCTGTTTAGATCTGTGCCCCATTTTTTATTTGATTATTTGGTCTTTGATATCTAGTTTCTTGAGTTCTTTGTATATTTTGGAGATCAGTCCTCTGTCTGATGTGGGGTTGGTGAAGATCTTTTCCCATTCTGTAGGCTACTATTTTGTCTTGTTGACTGTTCATTTGCTTTACAGAAGCTTCTCAGTTTCAGGAGGTCCCATTTAGTAATTGTTGCTCTCAGTGTCTGTGCTACTAGAGTTATATTTAGGGAGTGGTCTCCTGTGCCAATGCGTGCAAGGCTACTTCCCACTTTCTCTTCTGTGAGGTTCAGTGTAGTTGGTTTTATGTTGAGGTCTTTTATCCATTTGGACTTGAGTTTTTATTAAAAAAAACAAAAACAAAAAACCTCTGATGACAGCTTACGCTGGACAGGGTGTGGAGTAAGTGGGAACACTCCTCCATTGCTGGTGGGAATGTAAACTTGTACAGCTGCTTTGGAAATCAGTATGGCTGTTTCTCAGAAAATTGAGAATCAATCTACCTGAAAACCCAGCAGTACCACTTTGGGGCATATACCCAAAGGATACTCAATCGTGCCACAAGGACATGTGCTCAACTATGTTCATGGCAGCATTGTTTGTAATAGCCAGAATCTGGAAACAACCTAGATGCCCCTCAACCGAAGAATGGATAAAGAAAATGTGGTACATTTACATAAGGGAATGCTGCACAGCAGTAAAAAGCAGCGACACCTTGAAATCTGCAGGCAGATGGATGGGACTAGAAACAACCATCCTGAGTGAGGCAACCCACACCCAGAAAGACAAATACGACATGTACTTACTCATAAGTAGATAACGGACATAAAGCAAAGGACAGCCAGCCTACAGGCCACAACCCTAGAGAACCAAGGTAACAAAGAGGACCCTAAAAGACATACATGGACCTACCTAGGAAGGGGAAAAAAGACAAGATCTCTTGAGAAAATGGGAACATGAAGGGCAGTGGGGAGGGTGGAAGGGGAGAGGGGAGGAGGGAAGAGGAGTGGGGGAAATGTATAGCACATTCCTATCCAAACAATTAAAAAGAGAAAAAGTATATATATATATTTCAAGGACTAGGGAGATGCTCAGTGGGTAAAGTGCTTGCTGCATGAGACCCTGAGTTTGATCCTCCACATCCATGTGGAAAGTCACATGTGGCCAGGCTTGGGGGTACATGCCTTTAATACCGGCGTTCAGAAGGCAGAGACAGCTGGATCTCTTCAAGTTCAAGACTAGCTTGGTCTACTTAGCCTGTTTCAGAACAGCCAGGGCTACGTAGAGAAACCCTGTCTCAAGAACAAGCAACTTGGGAGGTAGAGGCAGGTGGATCTCTGAGTTCAAGGCTAGCATGGTCTACCGAGTGTGTTTCTGGACAGGCAGGGTGACACAGAGAAACCCTGTCTCTAAAAGGCACTCCCACCACCCCTAATAACAACAAACAAAAGTCAGATGTGATCGCATGTAGCCGTAACCCCAGCAGTGTAAGCCGAGGGGTCACTGGCCAGTCAGTGTAGACTAACTGGAAAGCCCCAGGTACCCATGAGAGACCATGTCCTAAAAACAAACAAACACAACTAAGGTAGATAGTTCCTGAAGAACGACAGCCTGAATTGACTTCTGACCACTTCACATGCAAGCACGCATACACGTGTATATACACAGACACACAGACACACACACACACACGAAGTCTTTTCCTTTAAAACTTCAAATGTTTTATGTATATGAATGTTCTGTTTGCATGTGTAAGCCTGGTGCCTGCGGAGGTCAGAAGAGGGCACCAGATCCCCCGGGGTCTGGAGTTGCAGATGGTTGTGAGCCACCACGTAGGTGCTGCACCTCTAACCGGCATGCTTTGCACAAGCAATAAGTGCTTTTAACTGCTGAGCCAGCTCTCCAGCCCAGTGTTTCGCTTTTTCAAATCAGATTATAGCTAACTGTCCATATTTACACAGCACATTCACGCAGGGTATTCTGAACAAATCAGGGTGATTAGCATTTCATCTTCTGATCGTTTCTTTGTGTCCAGAACCCTCAGCCACTCTGCTGTTTGTAAACCGGGGTCACCTTCCTGTTCTGTAGAGGACTAGAAATTGTTTATCCAAACTAATAGGAATTTGGTTGCCATTATCCAGCCCCCTTGGTTTTTCCCTCCCCTCAATCACTAGCTCGCTCCCCTGTTTGGAGATCTACATTTTTAGCTTCTGAAGGGAGAGGAACACGGTCATCCCCATTTTTGGAGCAGTGGCCTGCTGAGGCCTTGTGCTCAGTCAGCTCTGGACATGCAGAAATGAGCTTTCTCCTCCAGACAATCCTGTAGAGGCCGGGCAGTGGTGGCTCAAGCCTTCAATCCCAGCACTTGGGAGGCAAAGGCAGGTGGATCTCTGTGAGTTCGAGGCCAGCCTGGTCTACAAATACAAAGCAAGTTCCAGGATAGCCAGGACTACACAGAGAAACCCTGTCTTAAAACACAGCCCTGTAGAGGAAGTGCTATGATTATTATTGGTGTGTTTTAGACGCAAGGTCTAACACTCTAAGCCAGACTTAACCTGGAACTTGGCTGTGTAGCCCGGGTTTGTACTGAAAATTTGGCATGCCTCCTTTCTCAGCTTCCTAAGTGTTGGGATTGCAGGTATGAGCCACCAAAATGGGCTGTTGTCATTTTCCAGTTCCATACAAGGCGAGCAAAGACCAGAGAGTAGGGGGTGGAGCTGGGAACTTGAAGTTTACCCCTTATCCCAGCCCTGGAGCCCCTGGGCACCATCCACTGAGCATCTGTGGGGAAAGAAAGGTTCGATTCTGTGCTGCCCAAGACAATGACTCCCACACTTAAAAGACCTGTCTATTGAGCAAATTGCATAGATTAAGTAATAATAAGTGCATTTTCTCATTTTAGTCATCAAAGACCTGCCTAATAGTCAGCTTCTACTCCGTGTGAACCCACTAGAATTTTACAAGATGATAATTTTAGCCTGAATCAAAGAAATGCCACCTTTCAGCCAGCCTCTGCCATGCTGGGCTGTGGGCAAATGTATAATTTTTCTTGAGCTTTCGGTAATGTTGAAAATAGCCCAGTGAGCCTTATCCTTTCCCTGTCTTTTGTAGATCCCTAGAGAAATTGTTGTTTGAGTTCGGAGAACATTGATAAATTCTTTCTGGTGGTGTGCCAAAGCTTAGAGGGACAGGGGTTTGCCCGAGCCCATATGGCTTTGCCCAGCAGACCTAGACAGTCGGAATCCCTGCCTGTCTCAAAGCAGGGTAAAGGTGGAGATGGAGACTTGTCCCAGGACAGCTTTGAACCCTGGTTCCAAAGGTGGGGCATCCCCAGGAAGGCAGTCATGGGGATGTCTGCTATGCTCAGCACATCTGATATACTCCTTGTCAGAAGCACTGACAGACCTCTCCTGTCCCCAATCCCACGGGGGTGGGGGGTGGCTTCCAGGTGTGCCGCACACTACCTGGCTGTGTGTTACACTCACTACTTGTGAGACTTTATGTAAGTGATAGTGTCTCAGAGTTGATATAACAAGGTCTGAAATTCCATTCTCTCAGCTCAGTCCACAGAGAAACTTAAACAGCGAGGATGTGTGCAAAAAGAAAAAGAAGGAAGGAGGGGCCTTTGGGCCCACAGAACCCCAGCCAGGCTTGTGTGCTTGATCCTGTGGCTCTGAAATCTCCTCAAGCCTCAGTTTCCTCGTTTGCAAAGCAGAACCCTTTCCTGCAAGAGGCAGGAGGGGAGGCCTTGTTCACTCTTCTCCGATGGGTGCTGGGTGCAGTACCCAATGCTGGGAGCCACACCCTCTCTTTTCCTCCTTCCTGCCTTCTCCTTGCACGCTGGCCACAATCTCCCCTCTGGAACAGGGGTACCAGGGGGCCTGGCACTGCTTCCATTTGTGCTGCTGTTCTCCTTAGCCAAATGACTGGCTGCCATCCAACCTTACCTACAAACTCTGCCCCTTTCCCTTCAGGGCCAAGATGGGCAGAAAGGACAGACTGGACTTCCAGGAGCCCAAGGGACACCAGTGAGTATGGTGGCCAAGGCAGCAGGATTCTGTGGCTGGACCTGCCTCCCCCTCGTACCTACTCACTTCCTGGTGTTTTATCTCTGCAGGGTGAAAAGGGATCTCGAGGAGAGAAGGTAAGTCTCCAGGGCCTGGGGCCACCGCTCATTGGGACTGGGCTCCTAGAGTCCCATTCCTCCTAACAGCTGCTCAGACTGGAGGATGGGGCAGGTCACCTTACTGTTCACAGGCTTCCTGGTTCCAAGAGCTGTGGGTACCACACTCACTTCATGCAGGGGATGATAGATAGCTCAGAATCCAGCCTTGATCTCAGGGGACCAGAGAACTCCAGGGCCCCTTTAGTGGACAGCTGCACTTCCACATGGAAACTGGGTCAAAGGATGAGGCAAGAAGAGAGGAAGGCAGAGGGATGAGGGACTAGAATAAAAGCAGAACCAGGCAGAGCCTTGGGGAGTGGGGCTGCTCAAGATGAAGCCATGACTGCTATAGCGAGATTATGCGGGTGCATAGCGAGAGAGCTGATGGGGACCCCGAGAAGGACAGGACTGGATTATTCTCCTGGTTCTCAGTTGATGGTGACTGAACTAAATGGCCACTACACACTGCATATAGCCCATCCCCTAGTGGATGAGGAGGCTGAGGCCTGTGGGTTGCCTGAAGTCATGACGGAGGAAGCTGATCCGGACCTTTCCAGCTCTAAAGCCCATGCCACCTCCCAGATGAGGTTTCCAGAGGACCCTCTGTCTTTGCCACTTCAAACCAAGGCTCTTGTCCTTCCAGGGTGAACCAGGAGAGTGCTCCTGTACTTCTCGGGGAGAGGCCATCTTCTCTGGCATGCCGGTGAGTGGGCAGAGCTGCTTTCCCACCTTCTCCCACTGGGGGAGAAGTCTGGATCCTCGCCTCACCTGGTGCCAGCGGGCGAGAGCCCTTGCCAGGCTTCGTGTTCCAGCCAGCCCCCTTCCCGTGCAGCTCTGCGCTTGGTGTAGGCGTTGTCTGTAACCTCTCCCCTTCTTTTGCGACCCCCACTCCCACCCAGGGTGCTCCGGGACTGTGGATGGGCAGCTCCTCGCAGCCGGGCCCGCAGGTGTGTGTGGCTTGTCTCCTTTGTCTTGCCTCCTGTCGCGGCTTTCCCGCCCTGACACTACTGCCATCCCCTGTGGCAGGGAGCTCTCTTCCCCCTCTGATTTTGTCTTCTCTCCCACAGGGTCCCCCAGGTGTCCCTGGACCACCAGGTCCCCCTGGAATGCCTGGACTGCAGGTAAAAGGGTGAAGAGAGAGTCTGAGATTTAGGGGTCAGGGCCCAAGCAGTCGTGGGACCTCCTCCATCTTGGCCCTGAGTACTGTTTCTCTACTTACACATCTGTCATGGGTTCTCTTTGCTCTTGCCTCCTGGCATGGCATGGCCGGCTCGCAGAGCCCTGGGCCAGGCTTGTGGACTCCTAGCCTTATTTTGAGGAATGTCCTGTTGTGTTTTAGCCCAAGCAAGCCCAGGCCTGGCAGGAAGCCAGGCTCTGCTGGTACAGAGTGCACTGTTGGAGCCGCAGTCAGCATTTGTTGGTGTGCCATGCGTTTCTGCCCGTGTGATCTTTTCCAGGCACCATTTTAGATACCGGGATGTGGATCAAACATTAGAATCCCTGCAAGAGAGATGGGTAACAAGCAAGAAATAGAAACTCTAGTATATTAGAGCGTGGTCCATGCAAAGGAGGGAGATAGAGCTGACTATGGGGATGGACAGTGGGAGAACTGGGAAGACCTCTGTGAAACATACTGAGATGCTGGCACTGGACAGAAAGCTCGGACACTTCCATCAAACGCAAAGACTGCCAAATGTGCAGTGTAGGCTCTGGTTCCTGGTGAGCAGACCCCTGGGAGCTGTCCTGAAAGCTGGAGGAAGGGAGGAGAAAGGCTCCACCTGGGAAAGCTCAGAGGCGGCTCTTTAATACCTCACTGTGAGGCCTTGGACACGCTGGCTCACTTCTTGGGGCTTAAGCTGGCCCCAGTGGTTTGACTTAGGGGTTGGGGCTGACATAAGGACCTGGGAGCTGGGAAGGTGGCCTAGTTGGTAAAGTGCTCACTGTGCTCACTGTGAGATCAGAGCCAGACGTGGTGGCCTATGCCTCTAACTCCAGTGCTTGGGGAAGGGGCAGAGGCAGGAGGACCCCGCCAGTCTAACTGGTGAGCTCCAGTTTCAGTGAGAGACCCCGTCTCAGAAATTAAGGTGAGAGCTAGTGAGATGGTTCTGCCAGGAAAGGTGCTCTCATGCAGGCCTGCTGACCTGACTTCCGTCCCCAGATCCCACAAGGTGGAAGGAGAGAATTATTAAATCCTCAGCTGTCCTCTGAGCTCCACAACCTTGCTGTGGCATCTGTGGACTTGTGTATGTGTGCATGAGCGTGTGCACACACATATACACACATTGACTCACACACACACACATCGACTCACACACGTACACATGCACACATAGATTAAGTTAAAAATAAGATGGAGAGGGTCTGAAGAGATGGCTTTGCAGTTAAGAGCACTGGCTGCACTTCCAAAAAAACCCGGGTTCAATTCCCAGCACCCATATAGCAGTTCACAACCGTCTGTAACTCCAGTTCCAGGGGATCGGATCGGACATCCTCACCCAGAGTGTATACAAGCAAAACATCAGTGCACGTTAAATAAATAAATAAATCTTAGAACAACTGAGGAAGACATCCAGTGTTAAGATCTGGCTTTAACATGCACACACACACACACACACACATGTACACATGAACCTACATACACACATGTACATAAACACACATATACAAATAAAAGGTGACATTTGGATCAAAATATAAAGGAAATACAAGTGAATCTGTTGGGGAGAGAACACTCCTAGGGAGGGGCACCCCTGAGGAGGAACACCCCTGGGGAGGAGCATTCTTGAGGAGGAGCACACCTAGAGAGGAGGATCCCTGAGGAGGAGTACCCCTGGGGAAGAGCACCCCTTGGAAGGAGGATCCCTGTGGAGGAGGATCCCTGGGAAGGAGCACCCCTGGGAAGGAGCATCCCTGGGGAGGAGCACCCCTGGGGAGGAGCATCCCTGGGGAAGAGCACCCCTGGGGAGGAGCATCTCTTGGAAGGAGGATCCCTGAGGAGGAGCACCCCTGGGGAGGAGCACCCCTGGGGAGGAGCACTCCTGAGGAGGAGCACCCCTGGGGAGAAGCACCCCTGGGGAGGTACCCTCCTATCAGGGAAGGCAGCAGATACAAAGGCCTAGAGGTGAGAATGTCCGTGATGTCCTTGGAAACAGCGCAGAGGCCAGAGTCAGTAAGGCGAGACTATTAGGAGGAGCTGAGATCCATATCACACTTCGGTTCCCAGCGCCAGGGCAGCCTCAGTCTGAAGCTCGTCTCTGCCATGTGCTCTGGGATACTGGGCAAGTTTCTTAGTCTCGTGGTATCTCCATGCGTTTATCTGTTAAATGTAGATCATTAAAGCACCTGCCTCAGTGGGCTTCTTGTAGGTGTTAAATAAGCTTGCGTGTGCAACGCGTGTGAGATCTTTCCTGGCACACAGTGAGTGCCCTGGGGAGTTAGCTATTGTCACAGCGTTTCCTGCTCTTAGTTTACACTCCTTCTCTCATTCCTTTGAGCCTTATGTCAGCCCCAACCCCTAAGTCACACCACTGGGGCCAGCTTAAGCCCCAGAAGTGAGCCAGCGTGTCCAAGGCCTCACAGTGAAGTATTAAAGAGCCGCCTCTGAGCTTTCCCAGGTGGAGCCTTTCTCCTCCCTTCCTCCAGCTTTCAGGACAGCTCCCAGGGGTCTGCTCACCAGGAACCAGAGCCTACACTGCACATTTGGCAGTCTTTGCGTTTGATGGAAGTATTCGAGCTTTCTGTCCAGTGCCAGCATCCAGCGATCCATCACAGGGGGCATGGAGTTGGCTTGTGGAGGCTGAGTCATTCCAGAGTGACCCATTAACCAGGCAGAGCTAGCGTAGTGCAAACCGTGCCAGGCCACACCAGGGAACAAGGACAGGAAAAAGTGCTGAGTACAATCCCAGGACCCAGAGTCGTTATCTGATGCCTGTGTCCATGACCAACCTGAGGCTGCCGCAAACAGGCACCTGCCCTTCGCCAGGCTTCTCTGTGCCGAAATGGGCTAAGAGGCGGATGACATTTATTTGCCCAAGGCTGTGTCCCAATGCCCACAGATGGCGTTTTATCTGGATCCATTTTCCAGCTGAGGAGCCTGAGGCACAGAGGCTAAGAAATGAACCCAAGATTTTTAGAACTGGAAGGTAGCGGTCAAACTCAGGCTGTATCCCCTACTTCTAGAGGAGAACACACATGTGTAATCCTACCAGGGTAAGAGAGACTCATGCGCTCAGACTTGAGCTAGCACAGCAGCCCTGGAGTGGAGCCATGGGTGAGTTATAGTAACAGGACTGGGGGCATGGCTCAGTTAGTAGTGTGTTTGCCTAGCATGCAAGAAGCCCTGTGGATCCCCAACACCCCGTACACTGGGTGAGGTGGCACATGCTTGCAATCCCAGCCCTTAGGTGGTAGAGGCAGTGGGACCAGAGTTCAAGACCATTCTCAGCTACATAGTGAGTTTGAGGCTAAGTCTGGGCTGCACTAGACCCTGTTTCTAAACAAAAACATTCAAAGCATTTACCCATGTGCCAGGCACTGTTCTAAACCCTGGGGACACAGTGGGTGGTGACCCAGGAGTGGGAGAGCCTGCTCTGGACAGGAAGGAATCACTCAGGGGAAGCTGGCCTGTTCCAGTGCTGGGAGCTGGGTCATGAAGGGAGACTGGGTCTCAGCGCAGGCCCAGGAAATCCTGCACCAGGAGGAGCAGGCTGTGCAGTGATGCGTGCACTCAACATGCATTTAATGTGCACCTCCTCCTTGTGGGGTGCTGGAGATTCAAACTGGAACACCTCCCTTCCTCGGCAGAGTATTTAATATGCAAATGTGCATTGTGAATATGCAAGAAAGCCGGAGACTGGATGACACACTCTGAACAGGAGTACCCCGTCCATCCTACATCTGGGTTCTATGCTGAGTCCCCCACAGCTTCACCTCCTCACGCACACGATGACCGTTTTACAGAGAGGGAAACCGAGACACAGAGCTGGGCTTAGACTCTTCCAGAAGTTACTCATGCTCAGATAGTCGGATTGGCAAGCTTCTGACGTCAGCTCTAGGGATGTTTTTCAAGGGATGAGATGCAATCAGTGGCTAGAGGGTGGGGGCCAGTGGCCCTCACCCAGAGTCTCTTCTCTGTCTTGTTCAATCTGTGACCTTTGGCAAATGTTCTTCTCTGGGTGCCTTTGTTTTTAAGATGGTGGTAAAATGCTTGTTGCCTCTAGGAGACTATGATGATAATTAATGAGAAAATTCAGGAAAATTACTTAGGATAGACCACAGCAGTTACTCTATAGAAGGCCCTCTGCCTGCAGGGCATTGTGACTCTTGCCTCCAATGCCAGCACTTGGGAGGCAGAGGCAGAGGCAGAGGCAGAGGCAGAGGCAGAGGCAGGTGGACCTCTGTGAGTTTGAGGCCAGCCTGGTCTACAAGGGAGTCCCAAGACAGCCAGAACTGTTATACATGTTATACAGAGAAACCATATCTCTAAAATAAAAAAAAAATAATAATAATAAAAAGACCCACGGTCCAACTTCTGACCTGCGAAGCAAGGAAATGCGCTCAGTAGAGCTGCTTTTGAGGACCACCCTTCTGTGCCCCCAGCCCCCAACTGTGTGATGAGACCTTCAATCTAAGAGTGAAGAGAGCTCTCACCCATGCAGGAGGGGGTGACAGGTGGCAGCACTGTGAGCTGGGAACAAGGAAACAAGGAAAGCGCAAGCCTGAGAGAGGGGTCTGATCTCTCCTGTCTCTTTTCTGCTTCAGGGCTTGCCAGGACACAACGGTTTGCCAGGACAGCCTGGGCTCACTGCTGAGCTGGTGGGTATCAGCCAGGACACACTGGCCATCGTCATTCCTGTCCTTCTGGGGGCTGAACTGGCCATGCAACCCCTTTAGCTCTGGTGGGGGATCCTCCTTGGCTCTGATCTTAAGGCTGGATGCTCATCTAGGCTGTATAAGCCTCCCCTCCCCAACCAGCTAGAACCAAATCTGTCTCTTGCAGGGATCCTTACCCATCGAACAGCGCCTCCTTGAGGTAAGAGGGCACCGGGAGGCACTGGCACTGGCAGGTGTCGCCAAAGGGGATTCTCACAGCAGGTGTTCAGTTGCCTGCCGGCTAACAGATAGCAGCAGATTGAACCTGCTGGTTCCCCGGGGAACCTTCCTGGTGGGGAAGGGCGTACTAAGCATCTGCTTGAAAGGGTCTGGCTGGGCGCTGGCTTGTAACAACCCTCTAGGCAACATTTGCTGAATGCACGCTTAAAGGAATGCTGGGAAGGTCCCCACCTGGTATGTGCCTGGTGACAGAACCGAGCCTGACATCAGCTCGCGTCCGGCTGGCAAAGAAGCGCCATCCCTTCTCTGGGTCATGCCAAGGCAGGGGGTGACAACGCAGTGGCAGGGGACCAGGTGGGTCAGGTTGGAGACAGGCCTGGTGGATGTCAGCTTGAAAAGACTTCAGTAGGAGGAGCAGTTGTGGAGGGGGTGGGCCTGCGGTTCTACCGAAGGGCTGTGGCCTCATCTGACTGACCAAGCTCTTGGGGGGAGGGGGGGGATCCTCTGGAAACCAAGGTCCCTATGCCACCCTTTTCCTTGCTTAGTCACCTCCTGAAGTGACAGTCCAGGCAGGTCATTTCTGCAGGCTGACTTCGAGCTCCTGAACCTCTCTCTAGGAGCTGGCATCCTCAGGGCTCCTTTCCCCATCTCTCCTCCTTCAGCCACTCTCTCTTTGGCTCTGGCTAGTCAGTGCTGTGGACATTATGCCACTGCAGAGAGCTTCGGTCAGGGCACGGTATGAGAGCTGCCTGCCCTGCCCCGTCTTTGAACCACAGATGTTTCCAGAAGCAGCTGGTGGAGGTGGTTGAGTTAACCAGGCAGCAGCCATGAGTCAGATCACAGTGAGGCTGTGGCAGTGAGACCCCCAGCTCTCCTAGTCTTGGTGGAGCCTGCGTCCCCTCAGTCCTGCCCTCCAGGCCGTGATGGTGTGAAGTCCTTCTGATGGTTCACAAGGTGGCTTTGTAATCAAGTGTCCCACAAAAGGTTCCACCCAGGAACTGAATCAGCCTGTAACAGAGGTCAAATGGCAGCCAGGGGGGCTGCTGGGAGGCCCGGCAGTCACCACGTCCACCTGACTCCACACTGACAGGCAGTGACCAATCCAGGTTTACCTGGACAAATCACACCACCCCTCTTGAATAGTAGCTTCCTCCACAATGCTCAGAACGTAATCGACCTCACTGTGCCCTGGGGACCAAATGCGATACGTGCCAAGGCCATTACAGTCTGTGGCCTCGTGGGTGCTGAGGAAATGATGGCCATTATCTTTGGGTGTCTCTGTGAATGGTGAAGGTGAGCATGAGGCTTCTGTCTGGGTCCCAGCTACCACGCCTGGTGACAGGGAGACTCCAGGCTCCTAAGGCCCCTGGAACGAGAGCCCTAGTTTCGCTAGTTTGGATGGAGAGGACCCACAGCTTCCACAAGTCACAGAGTCTGTGACCAAGAAGGTCAAAGCCCGAGTCAAAAGAAGCCTTTTTCGTTAGAACAGTTCAGACCCAGGGACCTGTGGAGCCGGTGACAGTTGGTGAGCTTCAGGCCCGCCCTGGAAGTGTCCACGAAGGACCTGCTCCTCTGGCAGCCCTTTCCTGGCATCCCCAGGCAGAGGTGCTGGCACTGGGAACCAGGCTTTTCATCCTGGATCCTTGGGGCTTGTCCTCGCCACGGGTGCAGGTTGCAGGAACAGCCGGGACAGATGGTCCCTCTGCGGGTCCCTCCGCCTCCTCCCACACAGCCTGTCTGGAAAGCACTCTGGCTTGGCCCTACCTGAGCCTCTTCCTGGAGGAAACTCAGAGCCAGTTGCTGGGATTGGGTCCCCTGAGGACAGAGCAAAGCTGCTGCAGGGATGTGGCTGGGGAGGGAGGGTGTGAGGGTGGAGGACTGCTGGGCAGGGTGCCCGGGTCCTGGATTCTGAGAGGGCATTCCCCAGTAGACTCTTCCTGTGCATCTCGACCCAGTCCCTCTGTCCTTCCCCTTTGTCCCATCAGAGCATCTGTGGAAACTGTGCCCAGGCCCAGACGGCCCATCCGGCCTTCCTCCTGGAGAAGGGAGAAAAGGGAGACCAGGGCATCCCTGGTGTGCCAGGCTTTGACAACTGTGCCAGGGTAGGAACTGGGCAGAGGCGGGCTGGTACGGTAGGTTTCCCTGGTGTAGGAGGGCTCCCTGGTGCTGGTCCTGATGTCTCCATCTGGCAGAGACTGGGCCGGGGTAGCTGGCAGTCCTGGTGTGGTGTCATGTACCTACCAGAGGCCTCCTGACCAACCTTACCTAACAGAGCCTCTCTTGTCTACCACAGTGCTTTATGGGAAGGGAGCGCCCCAGAGCAGAGGAGGCCAGGGTGAGCAAGTCCTTGCCTTCTCTTTGTCCATCCCTCTTGCCATTTTTTCCTCCCTCCCTCCCTCTTCTCCTTCCTCCCTCCTTCCCTCCCTCCCTCCTACTCACTTCTGCTTTTATCTCTTCCCCCCACCCCAGGGAGACAACAGTGAGGGAGAACCCGGCTGTCCTGGGAACCCCGGCCTGCCTGGTCCTCCAGGGCTTCCAGGTCAAAGAGGAGAAGAGGTAAGACCAAGGCCCAGGCCCTCATCCAGGTAGGGCCTCGAAGACATAGGGTCCACATCTGCCTTGAGCACTCTCCTCCTCTGGGTTTCCCATGGCCTGGAGCCACTCACCACTCAGCCTCCTCAGCTTCCTGGCACCCAAGCAGGTTGGCTCCTAGCTGTTTCCTCTCCTGGTACCCCTCTTCTTCAGGCCTATTTTCCCCTCAGCAATCAGGTCACATCGTTCCTTCTCAGTGAGGCCTTCCTAAATCACCCATTCTAAACCACAATAACTCCTCAAGCTCCCCCCACACACACCCCCTCCTTGAGCTATACACACACACACACACACACACACACACACACACACCCTCCCCAAGCTACGCACACACACCCTCCCCAAGCTCTTTTGCCTTCGTTAGACTCACACCATCCAACATTCTGGGCATCTACTTCCTTCTAGAACATTCCACAGGTATGGACTTGCGCAGCAGCTGTGTGCCAGCTGTGTTCTGTTTGTTACTGTTCACCTTGCCTCTAGGACATAAGCACTTCATAGTGGAGATTTTAATGTTTTGTTTATGGCTATGTTCCCAGCCCCTGGGCCTGTGCCCGGCACATAATAGCTGCTCAATAAATGTCTGTTGGATGACTGAATGAACTGAATGAAAGGCCATTTTAACATCAGCTAAATGGCTCTGCTCTGACATCAGACAGCCCTCTTAGGGCTGCAGCAGGGGGCTGGAGGCAGGTACCATAACACGGGTTTCTACAAGGCCTCAGGTTCTCCATCTTGTTCCTTTGGTTTCTTCTGCAGGGACCACCTGGCATGAGAGGCTCCCCAGGTCCTCCAGGCCCTATTGTAAGTATCTCAGATATTCTGGTCTGTTTGAACCGATCTCAGAAAGTCCTAACCCACATGCCATTCTGCTGCCTTGTCCCCAAGAAGCCAGGCGAGACACCGACTATGCTTATCTTTCCCTCGGGAGAACATCTTTTGGGACAGTGGTCTCTGGCCAGGAATGCCCTGCTCTGCCCCCACTGCCTGTGAATCCACTTAGGGAAGGCCCTCAGGGGCACGTGTCTGGGCCCCTCCTCTTCCCTGCAGGATTTAGTAGCACGGCCCCACAGACAGCAAGGTGTATGGTTGCCCAGTCAGATCTCGCCACTCACCTTAACACGGTCCCTACAAGGGCCCTCCATCATTCTGTGGAGCCATCTCTAGGGAAGTCTACAAAGCCCAGGCCAGGGGTCTCCACCCAGAATCCTCAGGGATGTTGGCGAAGCAGGAAAGACGTGACTTGACAAACGGGAAGTGCTGGCAGTGTGTTCTTTGTCAAAAACAAAATGGCTGGTGGAGGCCTTGGAACTATTCTCCTGAGGGATGTTGGTGATCAGGAGAGGGGGGCAGGACCGAAAGGAACGGGCTTTTTACTCCACTGACGGCAGACTGGGAGCGCCCTGGCAAGGGTTTTCAGACTAGGGAGGCTGCTGGTATCTGCGGGTGGAGGAGCCCATCGAGGGGCACGGTTGCCATCTTCTGATAAGACCTCTTTCCAGCAACCTTGAAAAACTCCCAGGACCACCTCCCCACAAAGCTCCCAACTGCGGACGGTACCTCCAGGTTCCCCCAGGGTGATTGTTCTTGTGAGATGTGACCACGTGCCTGTTTCTCCCACCAGGGCCCCCCAGGTTTTCCTGGTACTGTTGGCTCCCCCGGACTGCCTGTAAGAACCTAGTGCCACTCTGCCTCCCCTTCCTGCCAGCCAGGTCTCTGTGGCTTTGCTTGTCTCGCCCTCCCGTGGTGCCCTCTCCTCTCCCCCTCCATGTTCTGGTGTTCTGTTCGTTGTTTGTCCCATGCAGGCATGGTAGCTAACGACACAGGTTCCCTTAAGTCCTGAAGGCTTGGAGACCATCCCAGTCTTGACTTTCTTCAAGCGAGCGCCCTCAGCCTCTCCTCCAGGGTTCCTCTTCCCATCTTCACACCTTCACCGCCCTCTTTCTCTTTCCTCCAAGCCCACATGTCATTCCCTTGTGTCCCCCAGGTCTCTCTTACCTTCATGCTGGAAGCTGGGGCCTCTATGAAAGAGCCCCTGTATCTCTTTCGTCTCACTCTTGCCTCCTGCTTCCCACCACTGCCGTGTGGACTGAAGATTTGCTGAAAGTAGTTCTTGGGACCCTGCCAGGCACCTGGCTCTGTGCCCGGCAGAGATGCCAAGGCTTTAGGACTTCACACTGCAGGCTGGCACAGGTTGGCTGCCCTGTTGCCTGGTAGGACTGTCCAGAGGCACCCTGGGGATTTACAGGCAGCCCTGCGTGCACCCTTCCCCGCGGCTAGAGGAAACCCATGCCCTCCTCTTCTTTCTCTTCCCTGGCTCTAGGCCCAGTATGCTTCAAGGCTGGGCATGTGATACCAGTCAGTTGGGTTTCTGGTGTTAGGGCCCTGCCCCTCTGTGCCCACGGTCTTGGGCTGATCCTTCTGCCAGGTGTCGTTAATTGCTCTGCTTGTCGTCGTTGTTGTCACAGGTGTGTTTAAATCACAACCCCCCACCCCATCCTCAGTGTTGCTCTCTCCTGGGTCATGGAAGCTAAACCTCTTGTTTGTTGGATTCGTGTTCCCGGGGCTGGCTCCTGCTGTCCCAGGCCTGGTGGTGGAGGCTCATGGACGAGGGCCTCTCCTTGTCGTAGTTCCATCTGTCCCCATGTCTTCATCCCTGGCCGGGCCATGTCTGTTTCTGCTTGCTTGGGTGAAGGGGCCATCTGTCTGTCTAGCCATCTGTCTTGTGTCATGGAAAGGTTTGGGTGCCATTTCTAGCGGGCACAAGGGATAAGGGGGCAGAAGAGATATTTTTGATGGTGATCTGAAGCTGTGGCGATCGGGGTGAGGAATGGTGGGCTTTGATTGCCACTGACATCCCTCTCCATGTTACGAGTGATATGGGATTGCTCTGGGGAGAGCCCTCTTGTGCCTGTCCCTGGCATCACTAAAGAAGGTGATTTGGGGCTCGGGTGGGAACTGGGACAGGTAAGTGCTGGGGATTTGGTGACACTTTGTGGGAGCATCTTCCCTGACAGCCTCCCCCCAGAAGGAGCACAGATCTCCTAAGGTGCATCCCAGACAGCCTCCACAGTAGGGTAGGGCAGTGACAGTCACAGGGATGGAGCCCTGTCAGGGCTCACTTGAAGGGGTGTCTCTGCTGCTGCCTGTCTGGAAGCTGCACTCCTGAAAGTGGATTTACACATTCGCCCTTCCAGAACACACCCATGACAGTCCCTTTACCAGGGACACTGGGCTGCTGCTCGTGACCTTTGTCCAGAGTGCAAAGAGGCAGGCATGGGGCAGGAAGAGTCTGGCTCTAGGTAGGATTATCTTCCTCTGCCGTTTCTCATGGTTTCTCTCTCTAAGGGCCTGCAAGGAGAGCGAGGCCTCACAGGCCTGACTGGAGACAAGGGAGAGCCGGTAAGAAAGGGGCCCAGGAGTCCTGCAGCTATGGCTGAGGGGTGGCCACTGAGTGGGAGATGGGGAGAGGCTTTCTTCTGAACTCCTCAGTCACGAAGCCCTGATGCAGAAGGGCTGGGAGCTTCAAAAGAAAGGGCTTCACACCCCTCAGATGGATGGAGCTGGGTGTCCGTGTAGCTCCTACACCCTGGGAGCTGTGTGTGTTCCGGCTCTTAGCTACCATTGTGGGGGTGGGGGTTCCTCTCCTTCCCTCATCCTCCACACTTGTGTGCCTGCCTGCTCCTCTCCACCTCATTCTGGGCCTCCTTTCCCGCTCTGCTCCCAGGGTTCTGGGGCTGGTCACCTGGGCTTGGGAAATGGCCCAGAATAGTAACTATACCTGGGGTGTGGGTGGTTTGGGTGGCGGATGGGCACCTGCTGGATAGCAGATCCAGGGTTTTCGGTTTGGGTTTCTCACATAGGGAGAGGTAACAGAAAGGTTGAGGGCTGATCCATCACCATACCTGCCTTGCTTTGCAGGGTCCTCCAGGACAACCTGGCTACCCAGGTGCCATGGGACCCCCAGGATTGCCTGTGAGTAAGAGGACTCTGACTCTGGGGGTACTGGGGGTACAGTCCAATGGTGAGAACAGGGCCAGAAAGGGCGTCCCTCAACCGTGTTCCCCTTTTCCCAACATTCAGTCTCTACCATGCCATCCATGTATGACCCCCCCATTCCACTTTGGTTCCCCTGGTGATGTGGCTTGCCCCCACCATTTGCAATGGAGGGAAGGAAGGGGACACTCTCAGAACCCCCATGTGTCCCAGACTCAGAAGGAACTGAGATGTGCCGCCCAAAGGGTTTTGAGAGAGTGAGGAAGACACCCGAGAGATGCTGCTCCTTGCAAAGGCGCCCCCAGGCCTCTCCAGTGTGGGCCACAGTGGCCGCTGGGTGTCCGCACTGGCTACTGTTTCCCCCCTCTAGTCCCCTACTTTGGTCCCCTTGGCCTTCAAGTGTCAGTCTGGGCGCCAGCTGCAACCCTGGCGTCTTGCATTAGCACCCCCATAGGCAGGCCACAGAGCTAATTCTGCTGTCGCTTGTCAGGGCATCAAGGGAGAGCGAGGATACACTGGCCCTGCAGGAGAGAAGGGCGAGTCGGTAAGCTACAGCATGGGATGGATGGAGGGCAGGGAAGAGCCCCCTCCCCGCATCCTCTTCATCAACAGGGTTGGGACTTTCCTGTGACCCCTGCTGCCCCTGCCCCAGAGTCACTGCAGCTGCGTCTCTGCACCAGCTGGTGGCTGCGGAGGCGGAGGCTGTGAGGAGATCCCAGCAGGCTTCTTGCAGAGACGACACTGAGGAGGGGAAGGGCCCAGTCAGCTGGCAGAATTCCCCCTCCTGCCAGATCAGGGCCAGGAGCCTTTTTCTCTATTGAGGCCACCTTCATGGGGGTCCTACACCGAACGAAGGTGCTGGGACAGCTAGCACATGAGGTCACAGGCTCCTGAGGGACATGACTCACCCAGTGTCCTGCAGCCAGCTAGGGAGTTAGTGGTGAGGAGCCTGGCCTGGAGCCCAAGTCTCTCTGGTGAGGAACCCCAACCCTCATATCTGGGACCCGCCAAGCTAGGATGGGAACCTTACCTCTCCCCCTCGCGAATGTCAGCGAAACCTCATGGGACTCTGCCAACAACTGTCACACTTTTAATCTGCAACAAGATTGTCTCCTAGGCATGCTGGGTATTCCGAGCCCTTCTGAGGGTTCTGCACTGAGCAAAGCAGGCCCTGCATGCCTTGCCCTGCAGCAGGAAGCAGATAAAACACGAGTAGATAGAAATAGCTATGGAGAGAGCTGAGACCCCTGAGCCTGCAGGGTGGGGGTGGGGCGTGGGGCTGGAGTAGTGTGAGGATGCTGTGTAGACGAGAGGGGGGGGGCGCAGGGGGGGAGACTCTCAAGGCTGAGTTCCTAATGGGGGTGGAAGGAGCTATATGGTGTCTGTTCACAGAGAACGGAGGTCACGGGTGGGGTCCTGGCAGGAACGGCTTGGAGCTACTCCCGGTTCCCTAAGGGCTCAGCAACACGGAAGGGCGACCAGTGGTGGGCATTCCAGAAAGAGGGGACAGCAACGCTCAGGCCTGGGGGTGACAGCAGTCTGAACTGAGCAAAACACAACAGAGGGAGCGGGAGAGGGACAGGAAGCAGGCAAGGGTGGTTGGTGATGGGTTACAGGATGCCTGGGAAGCCAGCAGGAAAGCACAGACTCATTCATTAGACAGAGGGGAGCCGTTCGAGGCTCTGAGCAGGAGAATGGCGTAGTAGGAGCCGTGCCTAAGAAGGAGAGATCAGCTGCTGTTTGCTGGCAGCTTCGAAGTGGGACAGGAGGTAGTAGGATTAATTAGCAGACTGGTTCCAGGGAACCGAGGGGCCTGGGCTGAGAGTCTTATCAGCTCAGGACACGCCCACCGCGTACCCTGCCCATCCCCAGGCCTCACTCCTCCTGTTTCTGAATGACTGATTCTGTTCCTTTGAGTCCCCAGGGCCCACCAGGATCTGAAGGCCTTCCAGGTCCCCAAGGCCCAGCGGTGAGTGAGTGGGCGGGCCAGGGAGCTGTGGAGGGGGCGGGGGAGTCTCCTGACTCCTCCCTGTGGCCTGGGGACTAGAAGGGTGGGTTTCAGTTATATTCTTCTCTGTGGCGACAGGGTCCTCGAGGAGAGCGAGGCCCCCAGGGGAGCTCTGGTGAGAAGGGTGACCAGGTGAGTGATGCCTGGGGGCGTGCGTGGCTGAAGGGGCTGGGGGTGTGACTGAAGGGGCTGGGGGCGGGATTGAAGAGGCTGGCCACTAGTTCTGGTTCTCCTACCCACCCTCCCACCTAGCCAGAGCCTCTCCTACTGGCCATCTTGGGTAGATGAGGACAAAGCCTGCAGGCTGCTCCACCCGTTCCTCTTCCCACCCAAGTGGCCAGGCGTAGGGGTGACCTCCTCACTTCTTCCCCTAGGGATTTCAAGGCCAGCCAGGCTTTCCAGGCCCACCGGTGAGTAAAGACACAAAAGTTCCCTGTAATGTGGTCCCATTGAGAAGAGCAGGTCTGGCCAGTCCCCCCTGGACGAAAATGAACCTGGGGAGGGGAGTCAAGAGATGGGAGGACAGTGTAGGTGGCCGGACAGTGTAGGTGGCTGGACCGTATAGGTGGCCGGACAGTGTAGGTGGCCATGATAGATTCTAGAAGCCAGATATAAAGAGCAGACCTTATGGGTGGCCACAGAGGACCAGACAGACAGAAGAAACACACAGAGAAAGAAAGGAGATGGAGCCCCACTTTTATTCCTGCCTGCTTCTTTGTCGATCCAGGGTCCCCCAGGATTCCCAGGCAAAGCTGGAGCCCCTGGTCCTCCTGGTCCCCAAGCAGAGAAGGTGAGCAGAAACCCACATCTGAGCCAGGAAGCTCTCATGACTCTGTTCAGGCCTTCAGGAAATCCACAGACAACTCCATTGCACTAAGGCTGGGCTCAGCAACCAGTGGCTCCATGGCCCTGCACCCTCCCATTGCCCTCCCCTTGCCCTCCCCTTGCCCTCCCCACACCCTCTAGCAGCCTCTGAGTATCCTGGGCTCCCATTTGCCAGGAGAGTGGCAAAAGCAGGGTGGGGAAGGAGGCACAGGAGCGAGAGAGGTGGGTAACTAGACTGTGACAGGCTGGCTCTGCCTAGCTTCGTTTCTCAAGAGAGAGCAGAGAGGGCAAGGAGCCAAGGGAAAGGATGGAACCGGGATCCCTTGAATGAGGGCACACCTAGAGGTGGAGCGTGCCTCTCTCCTTAGGCTGACCCCAAGGGCCAGAGGACACGGGAGTCACCCGTGACTTCGTGATAAGACAGAGACAGCAGCCGTGGAGAGCCACACTCGTTACTCTGAGACTGCCTTGTTAAACTGGACACGTAGCCCTACTGTGGCTTGGAGAGGACACCCTTGACTCTGTAGAAGCTGGGCCTCCTTTGTGTACCGGGTGGGAGCTGTCAGAGACCCCAAGGTTGATGTCTGAGCTTTGGATGGAAGAGGGGGTGCACAGGGAGCTGTGATGTTCTGTAGTCTCCGGGAGCCTCTTTCCTCTGACTGTGAGAAAAACAAGTGAGAAAAAAAAAACAGTGGGGGAACCCAAAAGGTAGGGAGCCATCAGAGCTGAGTTCACCACTGGAAGAGAGGACAAGCCCCTCACTGCTTCCCCAAGCCAGGAGCCATCAGCCATAGGAAGATCTCTGATAGCTGACAGCTCCCTCTCATCCCTTCCCTGTGGAGTCCTTCTTAGGCTGATCATTGCAGAGAACCCCAAACTGTTGGCAGGAGATGCTCCATCACAACGCTCAGTGAGGCCGACATTGGTTAGAACTGTGCTGACCCCTTCTGGTGGATGGCGGTATTGCAACACTCCTGGTTTTCTCCCCTGTAGTTCTTTCCCTTTTCTGCAGCCCCCTCCACAGATGCTGATCCAGGGCTGTGCCTCTCTCTCCTGCCCAGGGGAGGTAGCAGCCTTTCCTTAAGCTTCTTACATCCCAGTCCGCATGCCTGTTCTCACCGCTGCCCTGCTTTGGGCCTTAAGGGGCCACCCAGGGACTGTGGCTGTATTTGCAGGCCGTTTTACAGTCCCTGAGCCTTTTATTAGACAAAAGTTCATGTAAAATCTCAAATAACACAGACACAAGGGAAGATGCTCTGGATAAAACCTGGAAGAAGGTTCTGAAGTTCTATCCTCTGGGCCAAAAACCTACTTCATGTGCCCAGCTTCAGGGCTCCCCAAAACAACCCCTTGGACCCTGAGATGTGATTTGAAAGGCACTGGGCCTGCTTGACAAAGTGCAGCTTGCTATTCAGGGCACTTCCCAGTCAGGTGACCACCGGCCCAGCTTCCTCTCCCAGTCCATCAACCATAAGGGCCCCAATACCCAGGTCAGGCAGCCATGTGACCACGTGCAAACCTTTCTGCCCTAGGTCCCCTCTAGCTTCCTCCTGCCCCATCCCAGGCATTCTTCAGAGTGTGCCACCTGGTGACACTTCTGTGGCATTTTCCCTGAGCCCCAGCCACCATGGGTCTCCTACCCTACCCTTGGGCTCCGCAGCCCCATCTTTGCAAAGCAGATATGGGGTGTTGCGCTGCCATTGGCTCCAGCAGGTCGTGGTACTCGAGGGGTCATGCTACCCTGGAGTGCAGGAATCTCCCCCACTTTTTTCTCCTTGAGGTGTTAGAGTCCACAAACACGGCATGTCATTAAAGTGATAAAGATTAAACACATCCACCCATCCAGGTGCCAGTCCCAGGGACAACCCTGAGAAGAGGTTGGTCTGAGCAAGTTCTTTCCCCATAAAGCAGTGAGGAAAATGGTAGTGGTGGTGGGGCTTGGCAGACGAGGACACATGCTCATCAGGTCAGGACAGAACTAGGGCTGGGAGCCAAATGCCTTGACTTCCAGGGGTCCGTAGTCCCCTTTGCCCTGATTTCACTGGGTGTTCTGGTTTCAGGGCAGTGAAGGGATTCGAGGTCCATCGGGCTTGCCTGGTTCCCCTGGGCCCCCAGGCCCTCCTGGGATTCAGGTGAGTGTGTGCCCTCAGCGCCTGGCAGGTATGGGGGATGGAGTGAGTGCCTGTGTGAGCAGATACATGTGTGGCAGGGATGTGAGCTGGGTAAGAGGTAGAGAGAGCCGTGGGGCTGGATCCGCCTTCCAGAGATAGTACAGCATCCAGAAATTCCTTTCCCCTGTCTGCAGGGCCCTGCTGGGCTGGACGGACTGGACGGGAAGGATGGCAAGCCCGGCCTGAGGGTAAGATGGGGATGGGGAGTGGGGTGGGCAGGACCCCTCCCTAACCTTCTCCTGATAAAGTGTGCTGAGAAGTCACCCCTTCATCAGGGTGCCTAAGTGTCCTCCTAGGCCGCTCCTTCTCCCAGATGGCATCAGACTTCTCGGGTCTCTCACTCCTTCTAATAGATTTAGCCAGGTTCAGTGGATTGGCCTCAGTGAAGACAGAATGGTGACAGAGATGCCATTTATATTCCAAAACTTGGGCAGCTAGAGAAAGGAAGCTAGGTTCTGTGGAGAACCAAGCTGTAGCCATGACAGGCCTGAGCAGGCCCTGGCTCCTTGGTTGAGTTTTTTTCTGGAGAATCTGTGAGAGATGGGAACATGGCATACAGGGAACATTGAGGTAAACTCCTATCTTTAACCAAAGAAAGAAAATCTGGGCCTACAGAGGGGCTGGGACCCATTCACAGTCCCCAGCCCGTCAGAGGCCGAGCCAGGCTGAGTTCCCTCTGCCCCACCAAATCCTGAGATGGGAGACTCGGACAAGCAGAGGCAGAGGGGAAGGAGTTGGGTGGAGGCCAAACCAAACTTCCTCAATGCTCCTTCTCTTTCCCTAGGGAGACCCAGGTCCCGCTGGCCCTCCTGGACTCATGGGACCCCCGGTAAGTTGAGAGCAGGAAGGAGCCAGGAGCTCCGAGCCTCCTCCCAGCCATCCTCAGCCTCCCAGTTCTCACGCTATGACTGTGATAGACTCCATTGATTTGGCCTGAGCAGGAGGGTATGGGGAGCATCTCAGAGGAGGTAAGAGAAACATCTCCCTGCTTTTTCTTCCAGGGTTTCAAGGGGAAAACAGGGCATCCCGGCCTCCCTGGGCCTAAGGTAAGGGGGACTCTGGACAACGGGCATCCCTATTCTCTTCAGGCCCAGTCCAGCCAGACATGGCAACCCAGCCTGGGTCTAGGATGTTGCCTGGTCCCAGAATGAGATGTTACTCCAGCACCCTAGCTTCCTAGGGCACTAGGGTCTGCTGACCTGGGTCAGGACTCTGCCACCTATCAGTCGAAGGGTGCCAGACACCCTCTGGTCAAAGCCAGGGCAAGGTGGCAGAGTTCACTTTATCCAGGCTCAACAGAGGGTGGAGATACTAAACTCCACTGTCCCCTCTCTCTTTTAGGGTGACTGCGGAAAACCAGGTCCCCCTGGCAGCAGTGGCCGGCCAGGTGCAGAGGTAAGGACTGGGGTTCTGTGCACACTGCTGTCACACAGCCTTGGGCTCTGCTGTGTCCCAAGACGAAGCCTCTCCTTCCTCACACTGGCAAAGTGGCTGCCTTCTCTCCTTGGCTTTCTGCTGGGAAATTTCACCCC
Organism: Microtus oregoni; assembly: GCF_018167655.1. Classification (NCBI taxonomy): domain Eukaryota; kingdom Metazoa; phylum Chordata; class Mammalia; order Rodentia; family Cricetidae; genus Microtus; species Microtus oregoni. The sequence goes on along the minus strand of NW_024543064.1, from coordinate 22,825,759 downwards.
ACACTGCACATCTTGACCCTTCTCCATCTTGAGAGCTGTAACTGGTCCCTTCCCTAGAAGGACAATTCCACAACCACCCAAAAGACAAGCCTGGCCTTCTTAAGCCCTGGAAGGCTAGGGTCAAAGTTCAGAGCTCTGTCCAGCCCTCTGGCCTTTGCTGCAGGCCACTACCCTCAACCCACTCCTACTGATCAGCCACACATATGCAGATCAGTTGCTTTCTGTGTCACCTCTTTCTTTCTTTGACTCCTGCAGGGTGAGCCTGGTGCCATGGGACCCCAGGGACGACCAGGACCCCCAGGCCATCTTGTGAGTTAAACTGGTTTTGTCTCTGCTTCTATGAAATAGGATGCCCCTGGGGATGGGGTAAGCTGGTTATGCCACAGTAGCTGTCCTAGCCAAGCAGAGGTATGAGGGGCTTCAGGCTCATCTGACTCAGTGGTTTTTGCTTTTTGCCACTTTTGGGGTTCAGTGTGCACACTCACATTTGCTGACCAGACACGAGTCATTCAGTTAGTCAGGAAGTAGTTATTAGCGATCTGCTGCAGATCAGGGCCACAGGGAGTCAGACAGACAAGGGCCCTTATCCCACAGGGCTTCCCAGCAGGCACAGGAAACATGTGTCTGAAAGGGGATGTTGCAGGGAACACCTGGGAGGTGGGGAACGCTAGGACAGCAGTACCCAGCCTGTGGGTTGAGATATCAGATACTGGTGTATCAATTCATTATGATTCATAACAGTAGCAAAATCCCAGTGACAAAGTAGCAATGAAATGATTTTATGGTTGGAGGTCCCCACAACATGAGATATTAAAGGTTGAGAACCACTGCTTTAGGGGAGCCATTGCTGGAGAAGGGACATGGATACACAAAACCAAAAGCAGCCGGGGGCTTGATGTGTCTGAGGGACCTGAAGACTGTCACACTGGGGTAGCTTGATACATGTGTGACCGGAAAAGCTGAACTTTGAAAACGATACCTCTGTGGTGGGTGCAGGCAGGTATGCCCAGGAAAGGGCTGGTAAGTGGCAGGTGGGTGGCTGGGTGGTGGGAAGGGAGAGGGAACAGAGGGCTCGGGATCTGGGGTGCACTCAGAGGTGGGGAGCTCGCTCTGAAGCAAGGGCGAGCTGAGCGGTGGAAAGAGAGGGACCAAGAAGTTCTGCTGAGCGCCTGGGTGGGCAGGTGGTGGTTTTGCCATTAGGGGGAATTGGAGAACACATTTATTTAGCAATGCTGTATTTTTCCATCCACTTTTCTCATCAGTGACACAAACGGCTGCCGATTGTGGCCTTTGATCAGTGTGACGGCACCAAGCCGACAGGGGCCCCGAGAGCAAATCCACTGGCATGCTAGTATAGCACGGCTGCATAATTTCCAGGAGGTGTTTGGGAACATTAAAAATAGCTCATGACAAAAAAAAACAGGAATTCTCAGGTCCCCGTTTTGTGCATCTCAAGGACTACAGAGGCTCTGTGCTGGGGATTCCAGGGCTCCCCCCAGGCCCGTTCACATTAAGTGTGAGAGAGTCATACACTGGACGGTGGGCCTGGTAGAGATTCTACAGGGTGGGGGGCTATGGATGAGGACCTGCTGGGCTCCCCCGTCATTCCTCTCTTCCACCCTGGTCCCTGCTATGTGCTGGTCCCAATGAGCATCCCCACCCTAGGAGTCTTACATGAGTAGTATAGGTGCCATGGTGCCAGAATGTTCTGGAAGGGGTGTGGAGGGATGTGCTGTGGGGAGGAGCTGAGCACTCTTGGGTTCAGAGAAGGTATTGTTCTGCTGAGGGGAGGTGACCTTTGGACTGTGGGCATCTCAGATACAGCTCCAGCAGTGTCAGGAGGGGACAATCTGGGGGGGGGGTAGAGTGTCATTGCTTCCCAGAATGTGGGGCTACAGAGCGTTCCCATGTGGGTGCTGGGTCAGCCTTTCTGTTCTGTCCCCAAAGATCTCCCCCTTCCGTGATATGGAAAAGGACTTTGGAGACAGCTGGATTCCCTTCTGTCGCTGTAGGGGATGGGGGACATGATCTCTGGTACATGTTGTCCCTGTCCTTCACCTCTACAGTGTAAAACCTCCATTACTGGTTTTCCCTCCTCTACAAAACAATGGGAGGCTGGGCTGCCTTTAGGGAGCACAGGGTCTCGGGAGAGGTCCCGGCTAGTGGTTTGTCCTCCCCTGCCTTTGGCCTCTGCACCTCACAACCTAGGTGCACCCGTCAGTGAGCACTGGGCACAAGGGTCCTGTCTATTCAGCCCCTCCCACCTCTGCTCTGGAACCAGAGCTCCTGGTAGAAGTTCAAGTGTAAGATAGGAAGGAAGGGGAGATTTCGGGAGGAGAGCAGAGCAAATGCAGTGTAGGGATGTTCCTGCTTTCGCGTACACCCCCTCCAGCCTGGGCTTTAGGCCAAACCCCTTACCATGCTTTGTCTCCCCTGTCCCTAGGGGCCACAGGGGCCTCCAGGCCAGCCGGGTCCACCTGGGATCTCCACTATGGTAAGTGATTTTCTTCCAAGTACTTCCTCGAGGAACATTGAACATTGTCTTTTCTGCTGTGGGCTCTTTCCAAAGCCAACGGATGGAGAATGTTTTTGTCCTCCCTCCTTCTTAGCAGCAGCCTCTCACTTGTCCTAAAGATCTCCCTTCTGGGATGAGGCAAAGGGTGGTTCAAGGCCATCCTAGGGCCATCTGCCCCTGTGGAGCCTGGCCCCAGGAACATGGTGGTGGGGGTTGGGTTCTGCCTCTGGACTCGTGGGTTCTGCTTCTCCTTTCCCCGCTCACTTTCATCCTATTTTCCAGGGCCTGAAAGGAGATCGGGGAGCCCCTGGAGAAAGGGGTTTGGCAGGCCTCCCAGGCCAACCTGGCACACCTGGACACCCTGGCCCTCCGGTAAGACCCCACATCTTATAGCCCAGCCCAGGGGAGAGGACTTGACTTTGTCCAACACACCTGGGAGCTCCAGGAAAGGAGAGGGTGTTAGCATGGCAGGGTAGCAGCATGGGCCTGTGTCTAGGGATTGTATTGTATCCTGAAAGACAAGCCCTGCAAGCCAGCACTAAGCCAGCTGCACACAAGGGCACTGCCTCTGAGGACATATCATCAACCTAATGCAGACCCCTTGACGAGGTGCCAGGAAGAGAAGACTTCGTCCATGTGTTGGCCCTGCCCCTGCCCCAGTGGAGCTTGTCAGTAACCACAAAAAGTCTTTGAAAATGCCAGGAACCAGAAATACTGTGCTATTACTGTAACTTTCAGAGCGCCGCAGAAGCCAGACTTGATCTCAGCCCGTTTAGCATTCAGAGTGATGCTATATTGGTCACTGACTGTGCCGAAGCGAGCCTTAGCTTATGTTGGATGTGTGTTTTCTCTTAATGTGTTCTGCAACACTATTTGGAGGTCCAATTGTCCCTGGGGTTTCAGATGAGGAAATGAGGGTTCAGTGTGACTGAGCTGATGGCTCTGAGTTACACAGCTAGTAAATGGGAGAGCTGAGACTTGATCCCCAGCCTGTTTCACTGCAAATTCTGCACCCCTTCGCCATTGCAAATTTTGTGCCCCTTCACCAACCTGCGCAGCTTCCCCTCTATAGAGGTCCAGACAGGCAAACCACATGAGTGGAGCTGATTGCTGGTCTTGGGCATGTAAAGGTTCTGAGAAGCCAAAGAAGGGGGCCCAGGACCGGAGCTTTCTCACCAAGCAGACTTTCCTCCAGAGCACAGTAGCAAACCAGAGCTAATTGTTAGTCCCTGATGAGATGGATGAGGACATGCCATGTGGTCATGGTCACTGGACCTATTTCCCAGAGGGCCAGGGGTCAGCACTCACGCTCACTGTGAACTCCACCCCTGGGGATGTCATCCCTTCCAGGCTCCCTCCCTCCCTGCAGACTCAGGAGCTGCCAGGGCCCTGGCAGCCTCTAACCCTTGACCTGCAATCACAGATTTTCCTTCTCCAGCAGCCACCAGAAAGGCCTGGGCAACTCAGGGGGTCAGGGGCTGGACAGCACTGAGCTGTTGTAGTGTCGTGGGGGAAGGAAGTAAGTCAGCTTGTCCTTGCCAGTCTCACTGAGGACAGAGGCTCACCGTTCATGTAGCCCTTCAGCAAGCATTTACTGCACAGCGAGAGCCAGGGAATGCATACAGTTCTCAAGAAAAAAAGACACTTCTGCCCTCGCTCCGGCAGGTTGCAGTGGGTAGGGAAGGGAACTGCAGGATCAGGGTTCCTTGATAGAACAAAGAGGTGTGAGGGAGGTAGGGTGGGGTTGACTGACTGCTCATTCTGCTTCTAATGCTCTCTGCTCCCCAGGGTGAACCTGGGTCGGATGGTGCGGCTGGCAAAGAGGTACAGTTACGCTGCTCTCTCTTCCCCTCAGGGACATTTCTTCTTGGTCCTCATCTTGTTCTATCCCTCATTCAGTAAGCGTACGCCATGGGCACAGACTATCTCCTATAGAAACTATACCCATAGTTTCCAATCTCAGGTTGATTGAAAATATTCAGGGACAACTCGCATGTGTCCCCACGCCTGCTCACTGTCTTCCCTGACCACGGTTCCCTACACGACAGCGTTTCCACTGGTGGTCGTTGTTAAGCAGGTCAGAGGTGACGCAGAGCACACAGACTGGTTGGTACACACAGGTTATACCAAGTGTCACACCATTTTACAAATGGGACTCGAGACAGACTTGGGGATACACGGAGATCCCGGAACAGTCCCCTACAGATATCCAGGGTCAATTACATGCAAGAAGCTGGTAACTCTTGTTCTCATGGAATAAGAGGACCCTGTTTCTGGTCAGAAAGAGATAACAATGATTAATAGTCTCCAAACAAACGTTCCCTGGGCCCCCGCCCGGCCCTCTGCCCTTTCAGACTGGCCTTCCCACTCTGACTTCTTGTCATATCAGTTCATCTGTGATGAGGGATCAGCCAATGCTATCAAACAAGGCCATGCCCCTGGGGACGTCATCCTCCCTCCCAGCTGTCAGCCCCTTCTGGTCGGAAGGGAAGCTGTCATCTCTTCCCACACAGCCCAGCTGGACATAACCAGGGTCCTAGGGTAGAAAATGGTGGTCCTTTCCACTGCACCTCCCCTGCTCCCACCCCAGGGAGCCTCAGTGATGCTGCCCAGACTTGACCCCAAACTTCTGCTTTCTTATAGGGACCTCCCGGAAAGCAGGGGCTCTATGGACCTCCTGGCCCAAAGGTGAGCGACCTCTTGCTGGGTCTGAAAAGAGGTACTCAGGAACCCCAAGTTGCAATTGTAGCCACAGAGGAAGCCTAGGGTAGACAATAGTCAGGAAAGGGAGATGTGACCTCACCTGGGACTGTCCCATCTATATCTTAGGGAATGGAGGTCTCACTAATCCCCTCATCATGGCCCACTCTGGCTCACTCCAGGGCCTCTGGGTTGGTCTAGAAGTAAAAAGAAGTCCCTGGACAGACACTCCCTTTGCCTAGTCACACTGATTCTAGAGTGTGGAAGCGGTGCTATGGGACTCCAGGAAGGACTCCTAACTCTAACTGGCCGTGAGGGAGGAAGGCTGCAAGAAGGACAGGAACATTCAGCATAGAAAAGTAGAGAGGTAATCATCAGGGCACTGAGGCTGGGAAGGCCTTCCAGACAGCAGATTCAAGCAACATGGTAGAACCAAAGAGTGACAGGCAGCTAGAGCTGGCAAAGGAAGGTGTGAGGATGGCGTTATGGTCTTGCCTGGGCAAGGAAAGGGACCTTCCTACTGAGGGTATGTGGGAGCCTGAGCATTTCCCAGCAAAGGGTGATGCGAACATTGCCTTCCAGAAGCACTGCTCTGGGAGGTGGTGAGACATAGGAGCCTGTATCAGCTCAGCTGGGGATGCTGGGCACCTGGGGAAGGGGCTGACATACTGTGACAGACTTGGAAACAGTCAGTAATGCTGTCTGTGACTTGCTGTCTTTGTAGGGTGACCCAGGACCTGCAGGACAGAAGGGCCAAGCAGGAGAGAAGGGACGATCTGGCATGCCGGGGGGACCTGGCAAGAGCGGTTCCATGGGACCTATTGGGCCACCAGGTCCTGCAGGAGAAAGAGGCCACCCTGGGTCCCCAGGGCCTGCAGGGAACCCTGGATTGCCTGGTTTGCCAGGCTCTATGGTAAGGGGAGGCCAGCAACCACGGGCTGGCACATGGTTACTTTAGCAACTCCTGCTGACATTCTTCAGGAAAGAGCTCAGCTCCAGGTGGTGTCTAGTTTTTCATGGGAAAGTGGGGGAGCTTCAGGTGCCCCTCCCATCCCAAGCTGCATTTTAGCACAAAATGTATTGTACTATTTCAGGGTGGGTAGCACTTTGGATTAAGCCTCCGTGGGAGGCTCCCAGGACCTTTACCCTCTGCTCCATCTTTTATTTCTGGAAATCAAGTCTGTTCACTGGGAAAGTGCCAAGCTTGGACGTATAATTGAGGCCAGGTTTCTTCTCTTTCATCAGGGAGACATGGTGAATTATGATGACATCAAGAGGTTCATCAGACAAGAGATCATTAAAATGTTTGATGGTAATTGGCAGCCGGCTGGGTGGCAGTGGGTAATGTTTGCCCTTACCAGCCATTTCTTCACCCGGTCCTGCCTTCCTTTTCCTTAAAGCTCCAGTGTCCTCCCCTTCCCACCCTCGCACATTTACAGACAGCAGGTGACAGGCATATGCTCACCCATCCATCAGACCTCCCTTGTCACCTGCTCTGTTCAGAGATGAATCGGTTCTCTTCTGCCCTCCCGATCCCCCACTCGAGCAGAGGAGGTTAAGAAAGCCAATTTCAAAGGAGCCTGTGTAGTGGCACTTCTGAGGAGAGGGGCGAGCAGGCAGAAGGTGCCGCTAGGGTTGGTTTGAAGCCTTTTTCCTGTCTGTGTGCTGTGGACTCAGGGGAACATGGATGCTGGGCGTCCTGCTTAGGAAAGAGACCTCTCTGGACCACATTCTGAAGCCAGTGGTGGACCAAGGGTGATGGTTACAGGAAAGAGATGCCCAAATCAGATCCATGCTTCTGAAAGGTCTGAATGGGAGGGCACATGGGGGCCACAGCACAAGACCTCCCTCGGGAGAGCAGCCCATGCTCCCCAGCCTGATACTTCTCTTTGGAAGCTGTCCCATGCTGGTGGCATGTCTGCAGCATCTGCAGCCACTCTAAGCACCTGGTTGCCCAGTGACCTGGCCTTTGTCTTTCCTTACAGAGAGGATGGCTTACTATACCTCCAGGATGCAGTTCCCCATGGAGGTGGCAGCAGCTCCGGGCCGGCCAGGGCCGCCTGGAAAGGATGGTGCTCCAGGCCGGCCAGGTGCTCCAGGGTCACCTGGGCTCCCTGGTCAGATAGGCCGAGAAGGACGCCAGGGTTTGCCAGGAATGAGAGGTAGCTCTGCCTTCTGGATCTCTGGGGTATAGGGTATCTGCAGCTGTGTGTGGGCTGGCTGTTCTCTCTCTCTCTCTCTCTCTCTCTCTCTCTCTCTCTCTCTCTGTGTGTGTGTGTGTGTGTGTGTGTGTGTAGCAATTCACACGGCTATCATTTCTCTACTTAGAGATAGAACTTAACTTCATTTCTGTTGTCGCAGGATTACCTGGCACCAAAGGTGAGAAGGGAGATATTGGTGTTGGCATCGCAGGAGAAAATGGTCTTCCTGGTCCCCCAGGTAGGAGAACCCAGTCTTTCAGACCATGAATTCAGAACAACAGAACCCACCCTCTCATCACCCCCCCCCCCCCTGCGCTTCTTTACAACATAATGATTAGAACAGCAAATAATGCCAGGCTAACTACCACTTACAGAAATGCTCCCAGCTCAAGATACAGTGCTAGGGCCTGAAGGGGAGGAGTGGAGAGAGAGACTGTCTACCTCTGTCCTCAGCTAGGCTCGCATTATGCAGTGTGTGTGTATTGGGGGAGGGACTGCATGCAGTAGGGACCAGAAATCCAAGTCTCAGACCTGTTTGGCGTTTACTGGTCTTGTGATGTTGATGGGGTCACTTAAGCCCTCAGAGTCGTTCTCCAAGGTGAATGGTCAGAAAGTTGAGCGTGGTTAAAACCTGGTGACCAAGCCCTGAAGCTCAGCTTCGCTACTTACCCACGGGTATTACCCACGTGGGACTTTTTTGAGTCCTGTCATTCTCCTCGGGAGCTATTTTGTGGATGCAATGATGTATTAAAGGCTCACGATCCTTTTTCCTGATACACAGACACTCCCAATAAAACCAGCCAGATGTGTGGCTGTCCTTTTGAAATCAATATGAGGAGCAGGCAGGTCTCAAAAAAAGCATGATTCAACCTGGCAAATATGCATGAAATGAAGGTGTTACTGGTCACAGCCATTGTCTCTTGTCATCTGGGTCTCCTGATTTCCCTTCTGTGGCTCTTCTCTCCATAGGTCCTCAGGGACCTCCCGGTTATGGCAAGATGGGCGCCACAGGGCCAATGGGTCAGCAAGGCATTCCAGGCATCCCCGGCCCCCCAGGCCCTATGGGCCAGCCGGGGAAGGCTGGCCACTGCAACCCCTCAGACTGCTTTGGGGCCATGCCAATGGAGCAACAGTACCCCCCCATGAAAAACATGAAGGGACCTTTCGGCTGAAACCACCACCTGCACAGAGATGAAGGACTCCAAGAGGAATTAGTGGGCAAAGCTTACGGACTCTGATGGGTTGTGAATGTTTGTGCTATTCTTTCGTTTGTTGTTGTTGCTGTTAATATTTTTTTTTAACAATAAAGAAACAAAACTATTTGTAACCCCATTTCCATGGGGTTCTCCTGGTGCTGCAGCCGCGTCTTCTCTGTCATTTGGTCCTAGGGTTACGAAAGGATGTGTCCCCATGGTCTACGGCCAGCCTGTAGGTTTGTGTTGTGCTAGGCACAGGCCGTCCACTTGCCCTGCTCTCTCTCTCTCTAGATACCACCAGGGCACACTTGCCTTGGTAGGGAAGAGGTACTGCTCAATCTCCGGAAAGAGTCAAAAGCAGGTTCAGAGACCACCGAGACACGCTCAGAAAGGTTGCTCCCTGTCTTCTTTCTGAATGAACTCAGTATTTGGTAGCCCATTCTCCTTTGTGTGGCCTGAAGCTGAGCCAGCTTGCACCTGGGAGATGTCACCCAGGGCTGAGGAGTGCTCATCCGCCCGGACACCCCTCTATGCATGCAGGCTCTTCTCAATGCCCCAGTAATTTCATGACTAGAAAACCAGCACAGACAGGAGGAAAGACTGCCTCGGCCCCTGTCCAGGCAGCCAGGGGGTGCTTCTCTGGGAAATGAGATGGAACCTCTTGCCTGTGCCTACGCTGGGCTCTGTCACCAGCCTTCCAGCTTCAGGCAGACTTTTTAGACTGCAAACAGTGCCTTTTGTTATTGAAATGTTCGTGATGTATGTCTCAGGCCGGGCCTTCAGAAATAGCTGGGGTTAGATCGTTGAGAAGGGGTCCCAGGCAAGCCACGATTAGATCTAAGCTTGTGGTCTACCAACTCCACCAGGGGATTTCTATCTGCTGTGCCCTCCATATGTAAAAAGGACAGGAAGAAAAGAAGAAGACAATGCACTGCGTATTCTAGGAGCGCTCTGTCTCGGGCGTCTTTCTTCTTTGCTCCTCAGATCACTGGTCCTGATGGGCCGGCTGCCCTGGAGGAAGCAACAGGGTACATCCAGGGGGACTTCCAAAGAAAGCCTATTTCACTGGCCCTGGCCTTCTGGAGGGCTTATTCAAGTTGGATAAACTTCAAAGGGATCACAGAGCAGGCTCAGAAATGTGCTCAAAGTCTAGATGTTTATCCAGACTGCCTGAAGCCTTCAAGCTGGCTGTTACATCTCTCCAGAGCTGGCATTTCAATACATTTTTGAACATTCCCTTCTCTGGTCGGGTACCAGCCTATGGGTGGCTCTTCAGAACCTTTGCCCTATTTTTTTTTTTCTGGCCTGACACAGAGGTGTGCCCGTGGCCAAACAATGCTAACCGGCAGGCTCCTGAGTCTGCCAAGTGCCTCCCCATTCTGCTCTTAGAGCCAGGGGAGTCCATTCTCTTTTCATCTCTCACCAGTAACTCTCAGTTAACTCTGGTTCTAACAGAAAACATTAAAAAGCAAATACATCATCATTGCATTGAAGTCACAGCCAGGTTTTAGACGCTGGGTGAGGACAGATGTTAAAGCGCTCCCATTGGAAGGCCTCACTTCTACTCTCGGCCCAGCCTGCAAAGCAAACTGGAGAGGGGTCCTGTGACCAGAAGCCTGCTGGCACAAGTAGAAAGAAAGAGAAGCGAGGACCAGCTGTTGAATCCTGCAGGTTGGCTCTGAAAGCCAGGGGGGTAACTGACATGGGAGACACACCGGGGAATCGAGCCTAAGAAACGGTGCTTCCTTCGCTTTCCTTCCTGGGGCAAATCCATGCCGCTCTTGGGGATTCTACGACAGGCCAGGGTTTGTAGGCTTTTGTGATCTGGTGGTTGTCTCCCTGGAGTTTGAAATTGCTGTCTTTTCTTGGACCATGAAGAACCAGATGGAAGCTGAATTTTATAGTCTCTTCTTCTGTGGTCAGCAGAAAAAAAAAATCTGTGCATCTTGCTCATCAGCTCAGGAGCCATGGGCTGCCCGGAAAACAGGGAGGGGTGCCTTCTGCTCTCCTCGGCAACGCTTCCACTTCCCACTCTGCTCCTCCGTCTCCACTTCCCAGTCTGTTCCAGACTTTCAAGGTAACGCAGAGATCATTCAAATTGATGAAGTCTAACTTGAAGAGCCTGTTTCCTTTTCCTGGTTTGTGCCAGGAACTGTACTAGGCTCTGGGGAATCCTGAAAGAAACTAGACAGCTATGGACTCAGGCCCCACCATGACGACAGAGACAGCAGTTCATTAAATGATTACAACAACAAGGGATGGGGGGACGGTACCCTGTGGCTGGGGAGGTGCAGCGCTGTGGGACCTCACTGTCTAGACAGAAGTTGATCCAGGCACAGGGAACAGCATGTGCCAAGATCCAGAGATGACTGAGCGCAGCAGGTGGGTGGGGAGGCCACCGGCCGTGGGGCTGCAGTCCTTAGCACGAGCAATGGTCACACGGTGGGTAACCGCTGGTGAGTTTTAAACAAAGGTTTGCCTAATGAGGAGTTTGCGGGTTGCAGCGTGAAGAATGGACTGGAGAGCCCTTAAGTTATAGTCCAAGGCTGTTGCATATTTATTCTGCAGAGAAAAAAAGAATCCCGTGTTGGAAGCCTGGAGAGCTGAAATCCTCTCTTTTGTCAAAATATTTTCCTTCCACCACACTTCAACACAATTCAGTAGCATTCTCGCTTCACACGAGGTCTGTTAACCCCTTACAAGAACAGCTCTTTTTTTCTTTCATACTGTTCCCATGGTGCCATGATGTAAGGGGCCAGGGGCCAGACACCTGCGTGCGTTGGTCTCATTTTACAATGGGCTCTATGGAAAGCGGGAACACCTCCCTCCAGTCCACAAAATCCAAAAGGAATCCAAACTTCAAACCTGGATCTAGTTGGAATCAAAGCGAATTCCATAATGAGGTGGGTGTTGGTGTTCCTTCCCAGCATGCCACACGGGGAGCTTGGCACCCAGCCAGGTGGCACTGGGGGAAGAAAGATTTTCCAGTGTGAGGCCTTCCATTACCAAGCTCTGCTTCTCTGATGGTCAAGCACATGCCTTCTGTGATCTCCAGAAAACTCTCGCTTCCCCGAGAAAGGCAGCAAGCCAAGCTTTCTCTCTCCTTCTGCCAGAGCTGAAACAATAACAGGAAGACCCCACCCACCACTGTCTGCTTCAGGTGGTTAAGGTTTGGAAATGAGAGCGGCTGGTTTTTCTCTCTTTCATCTGCCCCTCCAAAATAAACACACCTGCGCCCCCGCTGGCTTTGGTTGGTGTCTGGCTGCTTGAGAGGCTCCTTGGAAGCTCCTCCTGACCCCCAAGTAATGCAGACCTCCGGCTGTGAGTTCTCCTAAGCCTTTTTACTGGGGTGTAAGAATGCAAAGAACTTTCCTGAGGTGGGCGAGATGGCTCAGTGGTGACTGGCAACGCTGGTGACTTGTTCCCATCCCTGGGACCCACGTGGTGGGAGGACAGAAATGACTCCCTCAAGCTGTCCTAAGACCTCTGCACACTGGCTTAGGCAGGCAAATGCATGCACAGGTGTGCATGCATGCACACAGATGCATTCATAAAAGGATGGACATAGGTGGTGGTGACCCCTGAGCTCCTGAGGAACTCAGACTAAGGTGTCTGTGGAATTAGTTGAGTCACATGACCTCACTTCGAAGGTGAGGTGTTATTCTTTGACCTTCAGCCCCTTACCTCAAAACTGCTTCCTTTTTGAGATTTCACAGATCAGTCCCACCCACAGTTTCTGGAAGACACTATCCCATGAGAGGCTGCATTTGCTGAAAGTATCCTCTTCACTGGGGCCTGCTGGCTGACTAAAGGCAGGAGCAAAGCGTGACGTCTCCATTTTTATTTTACGTGTCTCCTTTTGCTACTTCAGACTTTGGGTCTGGGGCCCGGATGGCTCAACAAGGAAACACAGCTACTGCCAAGCCTGATGACCTGGGTTTGATCTTCCCGGCCCCACATGGTGGAAGGAAAGACGTGATTCCACAAAGATGTCCTCTGACCTCTACATACGCATGTCGACACACGGGTGAGTGAACTCATCCACAGCACAAAATAAACAAGATGTAATAAAACCCTTGAGTCAAATTCCTGCTCATCTCTGCACGTCAGCGTGTTAATCATTTAAGGAATGTTCTGCAGCACTGGTGATCTTCCCCATTCAAGATGGAAGACAGCAAGATAAGAGGGACTGAGGCATCTTCAAGATTTGCAGAGATGCCATAACGATCGCTGGAGAACACAAGGCAGGCGTTAGGGGATTGCGAGAGCAGTCACGTACTCCAGGAGGCAGCTTAAAACCATCAAATGAGGGAATTTCAGCCAGCAATCTTCTGCATGTAATGCTTAAAAATGAACCATAAGAGTACTTGGAACTTTAATCTGGCCACAAAGCTAAAAGGTATACTGAAGACGGTGAATATTTCGGGCAGCTGTCCCTTGCCCGAGGTGAACTCCCAGTCACACATGCAGTCAACTGCTGCCTAGCAAACGCCCATCCTAGGTTTTAGGCCACATGGAACTGTGAACAGTGGCGTTAACGGACTGCAAAGTTTAAGTAACGGTAATAGAAAGTGGCCATTTCTCCCTCGGTTGGCCAGAAAAGTTAGGGCACACGTTTTGAATCGAAAGTTCACCTCATCCTGGGACACTCACATTTGGACAAGGACTTGAAGTGACCAGTTCCCTCCCCAGTTTGTTGGTTTTGCCCTGCCCCCACTCCCAAGCTCATTTTTTTTTTGTGTTCCAACGAGTCTTTATTTATAGACACTCAACTCTGAATTCATAGGACTTTCATGTATCGTGAAATGAGATTTCTCAAAGCACTTAGAAACACAGAGCCCATTCTTAGCTCACAGGCCATACACAACAGATGGTGGGGCTGACCTCTAGTACACAGTCACTTCCTAACCTCTGCTCTAAGTAGTTTTGACATTGATTTGCTGGCATGGACATAATGTCTACTTCCTTATTATGTGACATCAGTAATATACAACTTGCTTAAGGCTTTGTCTAAACTGCTGGTGTATAAATTTTTAAGACAAAAAAATTTAAAATTATTTATATGTTAAAATTAAATGCTAAGGAAACAAACTGGTCAAGTTTCATTTATTTCTTGACACAACATCTATACAGCTCACACACGCAGCAGGACGCGCACCTTGGCTTCACAACAGCACCAGGCTGCACTTCCGGTTATAATGCAGCAGGGGCGGGGTGGCTGGGAAATGTACATTTATACACTTCATAAGTTAAAGGTGGCTACACTATAGGCCAAGCTCATTTTTTATTTTATTCCCATGGGTGTTTTGACGGCACACCTGTGCACAGCACAGATGCAGTACCTGCGGAGGCTGGAAGGGGGCAAAGTGGAGTCATAGACAGCTGTGAGCTACACTTGGGTGTCAGGTCGGAGCCCAGCTCCTCTGGAAGAGCAGCAAGTGCTCTAACCGCTGAGCCACCTTGTGCCTTCCCCTTCACGCACTGCCCTTCCCTTGTGCTCTGGTTTCGCCCCACGCTCCCTAACCTGCTGGCCTCTGAGACTTTGTCGAGTAAGGCACTCTAGGGAAAATGTCCCTAACCTGGGGCTAACTCATCCAAGGACTGGGGCAGATTTCCAGTTTTCCAGTAGACTGCCAACTACCAGATTTTGGGTTTTTGTTTTTAGACAGAGGACGGCTTCAAACTGGGAATCTTCCTAGAGCAGAGTGTTCACACCTTCAGCACTTGGAAAGTGGAGGCAGGAGAATCAGGGATTCAAGGTCAGTCTTGACTATGCAGCAAGTTCTAAGCCAGCTTGGGATACAGAGGTCCCTAAAGGTAGGGGGCCGGGTGTGGACCAAAACCATCCTTTTACCTCAATTTCCCAACTGCTGGAGGATGGAGCTGTTTGTTTATTGTTTGTTTGTTTTTGAGACAGTGTTTCTTGGTGTAGCCCTGGTTTGTCCTGGAACTCACTCTGTAGACCAGGCTGGCCTCCAGCTCAGAGATCTGCCTGCCTTTTCCTCTCAAGTGCTAAGATTAAAGGTGTGTGCCACAACACCTGGTTGGCATCTGGTCCTTACATTGTCCTGCTCCAGAAAACAAGAGCAGTGCCTAGAAATCTCTAATCATTGCCTTAAGCTGGAAGAGACCAACTACTGATCTGACTCCACCTTGTCTTCCTGACTTGTCCTGAGTCACGCACTCTTGCAGTTGCCCTGGATTCCAGGAATTACAGGTCTGACTGATAAACACTGAGGCCTGAGCAGCAGCAGCTTTGATACTACCCAGAAGGTTCTGAACCCACCCCGAGGTAATGATTACCCAACCACAGCCAGAGCAAGACTGCTTGGCCATGCGTTTCTTGCCACCAGTCTTTTGTCTGTTCTTACATAAACTCAGAACTCTTGCTAGCGCCTCGAAGACAGGACCGAGGACACTGGTTCCTATTCCTCAGCATGATGGCTGTACAGAATCAACTTTTTTCCCTTGTTTACCACTTTTTTCTGTTTTGTCTTTTGGAGTGAGTGGCTGGGCATGATTTATTGAGTCTACCACACCCAAGCCAGACTCCTGGCCTAGAAATTCCACATGACATATTAATAATAGCACTGAGTTGTTAAAATATTCTGAATGGCCGGGCGGTGGTGGCGCACGCCTTTAATCCCAGCACTCGGGAGGCAGAGGCAGGCGGATCTCTGTGAGTTCGAGACCAGCCTGGTCTACAGAGCTAGTTCCAGGACAGGCTCCAAAGCCACAGAGAAACCCTATCTCGAAAAAAACCAAAAAAAAAAAAATTCTGAACTTGGCCTGAAATCTGGCTTCTCCATTAAGTTTTTAAAATTTATTTATGTGTATGACTGTTTCTGTTTTGCTTGCACATATGCATGTGAGCCATGTGTGTGCATGCTGCTCTTGGAGGGCATGATCCCTCAGAAGAGGGCAACTGATCCCTCAGAAACTGAAGTTATGGCTGGTTGAGAACTACCATGTGGGGTGCTGGTAACCAAACCGGGTCTTTTCTTTTTCTTCTTCTTCTTCTTCTTCTTCTTCTTCTTCTTCTTCTTCTTCTTCTTCTCTTCTTCTTCTTCTTCTTCTTCTTCTTCTTCTTCTTCTTCTCCTCCTCCTCCTCCTCCTCCTCCTCCTCCTCTTCTTCTTCTTCTTTTTTTTTTTTGATTTTCGAGACAGTGTTTCTCCGTAGCTTTTTTGATTCATGTCCTGGAACTAGCTCTTCTAGACCAGGCTGGCCTCGAACTCACAGAGATCTGCCTGCCTCTGCCTCCCGAGTGCTGGGATTAAAGGCGTGTGCCACCACCGCCCGGCTCTTTTTCTTTTGTGGTTTTTCAAGACAAGGTTTCTCTATGTAACAGTCCTGGCTGTCTCAGAACTCACTCTGTAGACCAGGCTGGCCTCGAACTCACAGAGATCTACCTGCCTCTGCCTCCTGAATGCTGGGATTAAAGGTGTGCACCACCACTGCCTGACTCATTTTTTTTTGAAACAAGATCTTGCTATGTAGACCACATTTGCCTTGAACTAGTGATTCTCCAGCCAGCAGCCTCACATATACTGAGATTACAGGGATGCAAGACTATGTCCCAGCTCATCATTTCTCTTTCTTATACTCGGAAAATCATTTAGCTTCTCCAGTCCTCCGTTACAATTAGGTAATGACATTTATTTCAAAAGACTGTGCTGGTAACTGAACAATATTGCAGGACTTGCCGGATGTCTCATAGTAAGCATTCAAAGCACGTCGATGATAATAACAACCATCAACACCTACTGGATGCATGCCAGGCGCTAGTCTAGGTACTGAGTCCAAACACAAGGGCTGGAGAGCTGGCTCAGCAGTTAGTCTGCTGTTTCTCCAGAGGACCCAAGTTCAGTTCCCAGGTCGATTGGCTCACAACTGCCAGGAACTCCATCTCCAGGGGATCTGACACCCTCTTCTGGCATCCACAGGCACCTGCAGTCACATGCACACACCCACACACAGATACAGACAAGTAATATAACTATAAAAAGAACAGGATCATCCTGCAATATACATGCCCACTTTATGACTGCATGTAAATCCTAAAAGGGAACTCGTCAACATAGCACATTTTATGACAAAATGAGATACAGTGATGACTGATGACTGGAGTGTGCTTGGGAAGGCAAGGTATCTTAGATGTGGTATCACGGATGCCACCTACCCACAATGTCGTATTTCAGCTGGGACCTGAATGAGACAAGAAAGGAAAATGTGGAAAGTTAAGGGGAGAACGCTCTTAAAGGAAGAGAGGAGCAGATCCAAAGATCTGGAGAAGATTGAGTTCCATTGGTTTCAGGGTGGTGACCAGGCCAGCAGAGCTGCAGTGAACTGAGGAGGACAGTAATGACATCAATGAGGCTGGCGTCACAGGCTGGGTCTAGTTCTTATAGGATCATAAAATCACAAGGATGAGTTTAGATTTTATTATAAGAGTGATGGGAAACCCTCAGAGGAGTTTAGAGAAAGACAATATTGAATTCACCTTTTGTTTCATTTTGTTCTTCAAGGCAGGGTTTCTCTGTGTAGCCCAGGCTATCCTGGAACTTGCTCTGTAGACCAGGCTGGCCTTGAACTCAAAGACCCTCTGTCTCCCGAGTGCTGGGACTAAAGGTATGTATCACCGCCACCCAGCCTAATTCTTAAGGTGCTTCCTCTGACTTCTCAGTAGAGAAGGGAGTGTTGGAGCCAAATAAAAAGACATTGGTGGGGAGACCAATCTAGAGAGGGGTCTTGGACCAGTGATAGGTGGAACATGGAGAAAAAAAAACAGATGTGATATATTTTTTAACAACAACAACAAAAATAAATGAAGGTACGTGAGTGCGTGGAGAAGACACACAAGAATGATCCTGGGTCTTTGGCCTGAGCGACTGCAGAGTTTTGAGTTAGAATGGATGAGTTTGGTGGAAATGATCAGAGAATTCTTATCCATGGCTAGCGGCCGTGATAGGTCCAAAGGGAGACTAAGAGGAGTAGCTAATGAGTTGGGGGCTATGAGGGAGGTTAAATGGAGGATGGAACTGACAGACAGAAGCGAAAGGGCCATGGGTCTTTTTATGAATGAGCAGTGTGTTCCTAGCCTGAGCATGAGAGGCTGTAATAAATTTCCTTTCAAGTTAACATTTTTTTTTTTTTTGGATTTTCAAGACGGGGTTTCTCCGTAGCTTTTTGGTTCCTGTCCTGGAACTAGCTCTTCTAGACCAGGCTGGCCTCGAACTCAGAGATCTGCCTGCCTCTGCCTCCCGAGTGCTGGGATTAAAGGCGTGCGCCACCACCGCCCGGCTTAAGTTAACATTGTTTTAACAGACATTTGAGAAGGCAGACCATACAGCTAGAAACTGATTTTTAAAACAGAAAACAAGATCCGCTCACTAAAGCATGTTGAAGGTGGAGAAGGAGCAAAGAGAGTGGGACACAGACTGGGGACAGCTGGGCCAGATCATTAGGAGCCAAGAGCATCAGAACAAAGGGTTTGTCTTCCTTTGCAGATATGGATGAGGGATGGGAACTGCAGACTGTCCTGTGGTCAGCACCAAGATCAGCACTGGGGGTTTGGAAAGGGCCTGGCTGGATAACAGCTCATAACTCTTTGTTTAGTGAAAAGTATAGCACTGGCACTATAGATACTGGAGATACAATTACTAGCAAAGCAGACACAATTCTTGTCCACATGAGAGTTTTTTTGAGACAGGGGCCTCCCTATGTAGCTTTGGCTGGCCTGGAACTCTCTATGTGGATATGCTTACTTCTGCCTGCTGAGTGCTGAGACTAAAGGTATGTGCCACCTTGCCTGGCCACGTGGAAATTCAGTCAAATAAGCAAGTGTAGGACCTAAACCCAAGAGATAAGTACATGATGATTGATCACTTAGGACCTGGGATTTGACCTACAAAGAGAGACAGACCTTCTTGCTGAGACCTAGCTATTCATCGGCACTAATCCTATTCCATATTTTATTACGAACTCACTGTGAATTTAGGAAAACAAGCCTTTCTGGATTTCAGTTTCCCCATTTATGAAGAAGTGCTAAATCATGTTAATTTTTCTTCTACTCAGGCAAGTTGACCTTTCTCCACGGTCCAAAAACCGGTTTAGCATCCAAGCACTAAATGGTACCTGTATTCCAGGAGGGGGTTAGTTCCCAGCAGTCATAGCAACGGCTTGGTCGTAAAAATAAAGTGATCTCAGAAAGTGACGTAACTAACACGCGACCGATTTGCCAGGTTATAATATGGCCACCGCGAAAACAACCGACTTAGTCTCCCCATTAGAAAAGCCTGGTCTAACCAGCCCCGAAGGCTGCTCCAGGTCACCAAATCAACAACAAACGCGCTACTACAGCCACCAACACTTCCGGATACAGCAACCAGACACCCCGCTCTCGCAGTCGGTCTGTTAGGTATCCGCCCGCTGCCCCAAGAGTCACTTCCGTTTGTCCGCCGTAAGATCGACAGTCTGTCTGTCCAATAAGATGCGTACCCGCCCCCCCAGACTGAATGAAGCAGGAAGCCCCGCCTTCCACAACTGTATGGCGTCATAGTCGCCATGGCCAGCTATCCGTACGGGCAGGTGAGTTATAGCGGCCCCTGCATCAATGTCTGGGCTCTGTCTAGAGGCCCGGGGCCGCTTTTCATCCTCAGCTCTTTCTTCCCACTTTATCCGCGCCCTTTCCACGCAGAGGTTCGCCTTAGCAAGGTCTTGCGTGAGCGAGAAACAAAGAGGGCCAGTCTGTCGCGCTCTCTTACGTCACTGAGGACCACTCGAGAGGTTTTTTTTTTTTTGTGTCGCGTCCCCTCTGACGTCTCACACGCCAGGCTTTGGGGGCTTTGGACTGGATAGATCTGGGCTGACCAGGACACACTCCTCAGGTCTCCTATGGGGCGGGGTCCTCTGTGTTGACGAGGCGTCCAGAGCTGTGGTTCTCTTCCTGTCAGTGAGGGCGTGGGATAAAAAACAGGTTTCCGACTCACCTAGCACGTACTGCGACAGTGGTAGGAGGTGCCAGAAGTGAGATGCTTACACCACTCAACGATAGTCCAGCGTCATTGCACGTGTAGGAAAAGTGAAACCCAGAGAAGACACGGAGTTTATCTGGCCACCAGGTAGTTGGGCGGCAGGGCCAAGGTCAGAACCTGGATTGTCTGCCAACGCGTCTTCCTCACTTGCTAGCCTGTCTCGAACCAGCCAGGAACATGGCAGTGTCATTTTTGTGACCAGAAATCTGTTAGGTGCCAGAGTGGAGAAGCAGTTAAATGCAGTTGAGTCAAAAGTAGAGTCATGTCCTGGCCGCATTAGTTAAGGCGTTTTTTCTGAGCCAGTTTCCTCATAAAATCTGTCGAATAAGTTGTCGCACCCCTCACAGAGTTAGTTGGAAAAACGATGTGATTCTTGCAGCGCATATGCTATACAGTCAAGTGTAACATTATTTTGTAGGATTTTTCAAAGTAGCCCCCCCCCACTTCACATGGTACAAAACAATCCCAGCGAAGGGTCCCGAGTTGCCCTGATCACAGAGTAATTTGAGAGATTAATCTCATGCAAGAAAAGTAGAAAACAAAATCAAATGAGATATTAGCAAGCCTTGATTGACCATAGTCAGAGGCCAAAAGATGTGCAGTCCTGTACATTAATACAGCATTTGTTAACATTTATGAGAGAGGGACAGAGAGAGAGAGACAGAGAGAGAGAGAGAGAGAGAAGAGACTAGATTTGCACATGCACAGGAATTGGAGAGAGAGAGGGGAGACCAGACTTGCACATGTCCAGGAATTGCTTTTGCTCCTATCGTGGGTCTTGGGGATCAAACTCCTTGGACCTGCCAGCAAACACCTTCAGCCACTGAGTCATCTTGCTGGCCCCTACACAGCAGTTGGGCCTCCGTTATGCTCACGTGAAGACCCTGTAGGCACGCAGGGCTTCCTGTTTTGATTTATAGCTGAGAAACGAACCCCCAAGGAGCCTGAAGGTCCCACAAAGCAAGAGAGCCTGAGGCCATGATTAGAGCCGTGAACTCTGTTTACTGCATACTTAGCAGAAGCGAGCAGAGAGCCATTGTGGGCTGAGGTTAGAACAGAGCAGTGTTTCCCTGACTCCATTCCACTCACTGGGTTTTCTGAGACGTTAGTGGTGCTGTCAATAGAGGAGGGTTCTGTGGTTAAGCAAGTTTGGGAAATACTGTGTTAGATACAGCTTGATAATATTCATTAAGTCTGCCAGAAAGTCATAAAATATGTAATATTTCTTTGAAACATTACTTAACCATGGAGCACCCCTCCACATTAGTTTGTCTTATGTCTGGTCTTTTTTTGTGTGTGTGACATTCTGGTATTCTGGAGGAGTTCAGTTTGGGAAAGCGTTGCCATAGTACATTTGGGTTTTTTTGTTTTGTTTTGTTTTGTTTGTTTTTTAGTGGCTGGTTTGTATCAGAATTACCCGAGAGCTCACTTAAAGAACAGACTTGGATCCCACCTAAGACTTGCTCTGACACAGATTCCCACTGTTTGAATGGAAGCCTCACCCCGGTCCCTGGTATCCATAGATCCAAAGAGTCTGGAATGTTCAGTTGGAAGTTCCATTCCATGCCCCCTCCCTTGGAGCTGCGGCTGTCCAGACTCCACCCCCACCTCCATCCCCGTGAAAGCCGGCCCAACGATTACTCCTCCCCTGGAGCTGCCTCAGTGTGTGTGGGCACTGAGAATCTAGAAGCCAAAGGCGGACATATATATTGCCCTCCAATATATTTTTTGAGACAGTCTTTCACTGAGCCAGGAACTCACTGAGCTCCAGGGATCCTCTTCGTCTCTGCCTCCCCAGGCATGCTTTGCCATACCTGGCTTTTTTATTTAGATACTGGGGATCCATGCAAGTAGGTCCTCATGCTTGCATGGTAAACACAGTGCTGATGGAGCCATCCTCCAAGCCCCAGTAGTCACCATCTTAGTAAGCTCTGGGGGTGGTTTGTATATACTCTAGAAGCAATGACAGACTGAATCGGGCTAGAATCCCAACACTACTCACTTAATAAGTCTTATATGCTCTCGGATAGACCATTTAAGGGCTCTGGGCCTTAATTTCCTTACCATAGAAAGCGGGGAGTAGGGCTGGAGAGATGGCTCAGTGGTTAAGAGCATTGTCTGCTCTTCCAAAGGTCCTGAGTTCAATTCCCAGCAACCACATGGTGGCTCACAACCATCTTCAATAAGTTCTGGTGCCCTCTTCTGGCCTTTGGCATACACACAGATAGACTATTGTATACATAATAAATAAATATTTAAAAAAAAATAAAGGACTTTAACCTTTAAAAAAAAAAAGAAAGCGGGGACTAGCACCTGTGGAAAGGGTGTAAGGAGGATGGGGTACAGCAAAGCGCACGGGAGCCCTGCACATCACTGGTGCATAGGACCTGGCAGTGTGTGGTTGCTTTGCCATGCTGCCTGGGCTCACGCTCGGGGCAGAGTCCTGAAAAGGACCACCAGGAGACAGTGTCTGGAATAGAGGCGGCAATGGTGCTTTCCATCCCCACCTCGCAGTTGGCCGCCTCCTCATCCCAGGTGTTCTGAGGAAGAAGAGCTGGTTGTTTGAAGTCAGGCAAAAGCTCAGGCAATGCTTCCTGCCTCCCACCCACTGCCTAGTTCCAGAGGCTCCCAGCCGTCCATGGCAGGCACGGTGTCCGCTGCCTCTGGCCCAGGGTACTCAGGCGTTGCCTAGGTTGTGGAGTAGTAAAAGTCAAGTGCCCTTTGGTTCAGTGGGGGAGCCTGCTTGATGGAGCTCAGTGCTCAAGAGCTTGGTCTTCAAGCCCAGAGAAGTTGCTTTTCACTTCCCTGCTCTGCCGCTTGCTTACAGAAATTGCTTGTGAAGACCTGACGCTCATTTTCCCACTATTTAGAATGGGGTCATAGCAGTACCTACGGCAGACTCACTGTGAGGGCGCAATGAGAATATTAATGTCAAGTGTGGTATGTAGTAGATACTCAAGTGGGAGCGGAATGCAGATATGTAGATTGTGTGAAATGGGAATGGACAAAAGGCCTTGGGATAGTGCAGGGGGACCAGCCCAGTGGGGTTCAGCAGGAGGAATCCCCGGTAGGTGTAAGATAGGGGAAGAAAAAAGTTTATATTCCAGCTAAAAAAATAACTTCACAAAGACCAGAAAGCAAGTAGGGTAGTACATTCCATGGTGCATTGCTCTTAGCGGTTGCTTTGTAGCATAAGTATCTGAGAGCTTTACTAAAGAAGAAGAAAGTCCAATATTTGGGGGCAATTTTAAGATTAGTCTGGTTTTAATTATGAGGAACCAGGAGTCAATAAAACAAGACCAAAAGTGTAAGAAGGGCCAGATCCCAAAGGGTCTTGTGTGTCATTTTGAGGGGTCTGGTTTTCTCTTGAGTACTGAGGGAGGGGAGCTGGTGAGGGGCTTGTTAGAGGGGTCTGGTTTTCTCTTGTTACTTTTGTCCTGCAGGGCTCTAACTATGGGCCTTGAGAGGAGACATTGAAGCTGGAGAGGTGGAGGCAAGGTGGCCAGTTTCAAAGCTATTGAAATCCTCTCTCCGAAAGAGGACAGTGACCTGGTAAAGGCTGGTTTGACAGGCTGTTGGCAGGAAGAGTTGAGGGAACATGGTGTTTAATTGAGGTGACAGCGGGAGGAAGGAAAGTACCCGGGAGGGCACTAAGGCTTTGATTTAGATGACTGGGTGGCAGGAAGCACTAGAAGATGGGAACAAAGAGATGGATAAGGTGGGAGGGAAGGTCAGGAAGCTGTTAGGTATGTGGGTCTGCGGCTCAGGGGAGATGACGCTGGAAAGAAAGATTTTTGGAGTGTCAGCACGGAGGTGGTAATTAAAGTCTTGGGACAGTTCTCAGCTCACTGTTCGTTGGTTGCATGTTTCTGTCCTTTAAATATTTTAGAAGGCTCTGCTGGTGATTGCCCAGACCATTCCTTCTGTCTTCCTGTGGCTGTTTAACCCCTTAGCTTGGGTTCTCGCCTCTTCCATCAGGCACTTGAAAGGTAGCTCAGAGCAGGCTTGCCTTTGCAATGCAATTTCCTCCCTTCCTCATCAAAAGTCAGTCTGGACCCTCTTTGATACCTCGGAGCCTCGCTTGGGCTAGGAGGTAGAAAAATGAGCTCTTGGGACTAAGAGAGGATGCAGGAATTTCTGAATTGGGAGGAGCTGCGCTGTCTGTCACCTGCAGGAGTGCAGATAGAGACTTGGAGGTTGAACTGAACAAATCGGGGGCTAGATGCTGCAGTTAAAGAAGGATGTGATTTTCTGAGACTGTCTGCTCCAGCCTTTCCCTCCCTCTGTGTCCACTGCGGAAGCTGTCATACCTGACAGGTGTTCAGCTCAGCTCCTGGCACAGGCCTGTGCTCGGCACTCATATGTGCAGGGCCTATTTTGAATCAGTTTCCCATTTTAGCTGCATGATCTAAAGTATATTAAACTCTGGGCATCTTCATTTTCTCATCTCTGAAATGGGGGTGAGCATTTAGCTCTCACGATCAGGGAACCAGTGACAACCAAGTGAACTTAAAGCACCTCACAGAGCTTCGTTAATTATGTCCCCCAACACCGAAAAATCCCAAATATAGCTTATTTCCATCAGCTAAGACCTAGAGGTAGGTTTCTGTGATGTTCTAGAAACCATGGCTGCTGAACTCTTGTCTTTTGCCCTCCGCCCCGGTTTTCTGTTTGAGGCTAAAATGCTGTTAGAAAATGTCTGGACCGGGTTGGCAGCAAAACGTGGAGGCAAAGATCTGGCTCTCATTTCCTTAAGTTCAGCCCTTAACTCAGTGACCCTGGGACCAGCCCAATGCCTTACACAAGCTTCCTCCCCGGCCTGCTCTGCCTCAGTTGATGGCTGTTCCTCCTTCATCGTGTGCAGGCTAGAACCCTGAGTCATTCAGAACACTTGGCTTTCTTCACTCCCCCTCCATCTCTTGCCTAATCCAATTAGTTGCCAAGTCATGTCTAGTCTCTCTCTGAAATTGCTTCAGAATCCACCCCATTCTTCCCATCCCTGCGCCTGCTGCTGTCTGGTTCATGCCCTGCCTGCCCAGCACCTGCCCCCTCCCTCCGCCCCAGCTCTATAGCTCATCTCCAAATCTGCACTGGCTAATTCTCCAGACAAGGCTCAGAGCACATTCCTCCTCCGCTGGAAAGCCTTCTGTGGTGCTCCCTGTTTGTTCCACATAAAGCCCTAACTGCGGAGCGGTGTTTATGTGTTCCCATATTTATGGAGGCGTACAGGTACCGGTCACTGTGCCGGGCTTGGGGATGGTGGGTGGGGGTGGCGATGGTGATGCTAAAGAAGTTCTGGGTCTGTCCCTAGAGAACTTACTGTTGAGTGAGGATGACACTGGGCAGGTATGGATAACTCACCCACCAGCCGAAAACAGCAGGAGGGTGTGAAGGGTCCTCCTTTCTGGGTTCACAGCATGTTCTCGCCATTCCCTGACCACGCCATGCTTACTCATAGGTCTGTCACAGTGTCCCCCTCTGACTTCTTTTGGTGGGGAATACCTCCGCATCTTTCAAAGACCATCATGGCACTTCTAGCTTTAGTCAAAGCAACTTTTTTTGAGAGCTGGATATACATTTAAAATAATAATAGTACATATGTTTGTTTGATCTATGCTTGCCAAACCCATATAGGGATGGGAATGGAACACTCCGAGCCTCCAGAGCCCCTGGCTGTAGTGCACAGAGGTGGACTACACATGGAATGTAGCTATAGTCGTGGTCGTCAGGAGACCCAGCTTCTGGACCTGAGCCTGCACACACAGCTTACGTGTGACCTCTCTGAACTCGTTTCCTCCTCTGTAGAGGGGCACTGTCATTAATAGTTACTGCGTATCAAGTTCTCGTCCCTTCAGGCTTTGTGTGATGAGCCTGATTCCATTCATGTAGCAGGCAGTGTGAGGAGCTCTTACCTAAGGAGCCCGAGGCTTTGTGCGGGTGAGCCATTAATTCAGTTAGTATGGTGGACATTTTTTAAAATAGCTCTTTCATTCAGAGAGACAGAACTTTTCCCAGACTTAGCAGCAGAAGTTCGTATGCCTGAGATCCATGAAGACTGTACCCGATCTGCTATCTACTGTGTAGTTTATCCTGCCTTTAAGAGAACAGCAGTGTAACCAACCTTACTTGCCTTGGATTCTCCATCAACTTTTACAACCCGTGCTAAGCTAAATGCAGAGCTTTACTCTTAAGTTATATATTCTATATTCTCCTATGCCGCTGACCCAGAACTGTGTGTGTGTGTGTGTTAGTCTTTTACTGAAAGCAGCCAACACCTGTGTGAGGCTTTGAGCACTGTTCTGGGTCAGTGAAGTAACTTGTTTCTTTGTAAAACTCTGCTAAAGATTTCTGTAGAAAATTGTCCCTTAAGAGCCATTGGTGGCTCACGCCTTTGATCCCAAGCACTTGGAAGGCAGGGACAGGTGGATCCCTGAGTTTGAGGCCAGCCTGGTCTGTAGAATGAGTTCCATAACAGCCAAGGCTACACAGAGAAACCCTATCTTGAACCCTCCCCCCAGAAAATGAAGTGTTCTTCATTTCTGTCCTACGCCGTTTTTCTGTGCTGTTCAGTAAATGCAGGGCGAAGACCTTTGGTAGAGTCCAGCAGAAGACACAGGAGAAGTGGAGAAGTCACATGGGCTGGCTCTTGTCAAATCACTCCAGCTGGAGTTGCTTCCTTGTACTTGCTAGGCAGTGGTGGTGCAGGCCTTTATTCCCAGCGTTTGGGAGGCAGAGGCCAGTGGTTCTCTGAGTTCAAGGCCAGCCTGGTCTACAGAGTGAGATCCAGGTCAGCCCCAAGGTTACACAGGGAGACGCTGTCTCGAGAAAACAAAATAAAATAAATAAATTGTCCCCATCCATAAAGTGGCCTTAAAGGGCTTCTCGGGCAGGAGAGCCAGTGACTGCATTTCCAGTCATTAGAGAAGTGGGACCTGGCGCTGCCAGAGAAGGGCTCATTCGCCATGTACTAAGATCTCGCGAAGGGTGTTACAGAGAATGAGGTTCAAACCATTTTACTAGCGGAATAATAATGTTACTGCAAATACATATGAAGTGATACCTTTTGATTACAAGCCCTTATAAAAGCAGTTCTCACCACTGCTAATGTGGCCTTCAGAGTGGATGGATGGACAAATGCCTCCATTGCTGCTCACAACCAGAGGCAGCAGCCCCTCACAAATGTTAATTATGATCAATTAATCAGACAAGGAGACTTTGAAACCAAGGCTCAGCCGCTTGCTAGCCTCAGCAACTACAAGGGCTGGGACCAAAGTTGCTGATCCTAATACTTCCTTAGGGTCCTTTTCTACCATCAGACAAAAATCTACAGAGCCCTTTATGGACTCTGTCGGTTGTCTACACAACAAGCTGTGAAAGGCGGATAATAAAGAAGCTGCTACCACTTTACCTTTCATTAGCTCACAAAAATGCAAATCTGATTGCAAAAAGCCCATCAACTGTAGCTGCTAATTAATCCTTTTCATACTATGCTGATCAATAAAGGCCCACCAAAGCATTGGCACAGAGGAGCTGAAGGCTCAGATTCTGCCAGCAGCCTTGTGGCTCTCTCTGTTTCAAATGTGGGAAAAGAAGCCATTTCCAAAAACAGTATAAATAAAACTTATTCGTAGACTTCAGTATGGTAAACCCCCTTTCTAAAATAAACCCCGAATGTAAAGATGGTTTTGCTGGCCTAGTCAGTGTCCATCTGGAGTTGATAGTGAAGGTAGTCCAGTTTGGGGAAAACAAGAATGAGTGCTGAGGGTGGCTTGATACCAGCAAACCCCCTTTGGTCCCTGCCTGTGGTTCCAGTGTCCTGGCCCCGTGCTGCCTCTGCAGGAACACAGCCTGGAACCACAGATTCTACACCATGTGCCTCTGCCGCACACCATCCAGATCCATTTCAAACCTAAGACATTAAGAGGTTTGATTACTAAAGGTAATTCTATATTAGATTTATCTGTAATTAAGGGTATAAAATTCGATGTAAGAGCAGAGGTGAAGAGGCCCCGACAGATGGTAGGAACCCCTTCCTATGACTGTTTTGACTTGATTTTAGGTAAATCAGACTGGACTATAGAAGTTTTGTTTGCCCAGATTATTTTTCCTCCAGATGTCACTGATTCTGATTATATTAGTCAAATTTACATTATAGTTTATTCCCAGCTGCTCTGAGAAATTCCAGCTCTAACTCAATTGACAAAATTGATTATTAAGCCTTATCCCACACCATAGACCCTGATAATGGACTAAACAAGAATTTGATTCCACAGAACGCACTGGACTTGGTGTTTCTGTCAACCAGATTCCCATGAAGGGCATTAGAGATACAGCAGCTGGTGTTTCCATATAGCCAAATAATCCTTGCCTTCTAATTGGCACATTGAGTCCCCAGTTTCAGACATTCAAGGAGTTGGTGACAAAAGTAATCCCCTGCTTTTGTAAGTACAGAAACCTTATGTGCAATCAAACTGCTGTTTTCCACCCTTTGTTTTACCCTTATCTTTTTTTCTCCCTTGGGGTAGAGACCCCCTGTCTCAGTGGGGCTGTGACAGCTCCTGAACATCCTTTTCCCTCAGGGCCACGAGAAACACCTGCCCAAACTTTCTTGGATCAGAGGTCCCCCCCGACTGGGGACAAACTTAGTTATGTCTGTTAATCCGAGAACAGCTCCAGCCAGACGATGTAGAACCCCTTGTTCAGTGCTGCTATCTACCGTCTGTCTTCCCGGAACTCTGCTAACTGGAGGCTGTGCCATGCTCTCCATGCTCTCCATGCTCTCCATGCTCTCCATGCTGTGGAGCCTCCAGCCTGGAGTTCCCTCTCCCAACAACGTCCCTCAAAACTATTATGTTATAGTTATTGACTTAAAACGCTGCCTTTTTTACTATTCCATTACGCCCTGATGATCAAGAATTGCATTTTCAGTGCCTCCTGTCAATAAGTAGGCACCTATATCTCACTTCCTGCTGCCAGGGGTGGGTATACAGTACTACCGCTAAAAGGGCAATACACTCTTATTAGACAAAAATTTTCTGGTACCTATTACATATTTCACTATATGGAGCCTCTTCTACTAAAGTATGTCTAACTGTTTTAAGGACATACACACTTCAATACAAACCTTTTTTCATTTAGTGCTTGCCCCAGCAGAGTTCTGCTAGATGTTCCATGCATCTGTCTCTGTATTGTCCATTATTCTACCATTACACCTTGCTGATTGCAGTGGTCTGCTCCCAAAAAAGAGAAATGTTAAATTCTTTTCATTAGCTCTTGGGCAACATCAGTCTGCTTTCCTTGGGAATTCCCAAAGTGGCTTTCCCATCCTTCTGCCTCCCTCACAGGTCTTGAACTCACCTCCTTTGTTAACGTCTTTACATTACAACAATCCCAGCAAGTGGCTTGAGCCCTGGAACAGGACAGCTGTTTCATCGCAAAGATGCTTGGATTTACCCCTCTGTTTGTCTTGAACACTTCTCTTTCTCTTGTAACTACCATTCATTCCCCTTTCAGCCATGTTATAATAAACCTAAAACTTTTTGTTTGTTTTAATTCCAAACCAACAGTGACTCTTATTCACCAGCACTGCCCAACTTACTGGACAGACTCAATGGACAAGACCCTGATTTTTGTTGTTTTGTTTTTCTTTTTTTTTAATTTATTTATTTATTAAGGATTTCTGCCTCCTCCCCGCCACCACCTCCCATCTCCCTCCCCCTCCCCCAATCAAGTCCCCCTCCCTCATCAGCTCGAAGAGCAATCAGGGTTCCCTGACCTGTGGGAAGTCCAAGGACCGCTCACCTCTATCCAGGTCTAGTAAGGTGAGCATCCAAACTGCCTAGGCTCCCCCAAAGCCAGTATGTGCAGTAGGATCAAAAACCCACTGCCATTGTTCTTGAGTTCTCAGTAGTCCTCATTGTCTGCTGTGTTCAGCAAGTCCGGTTTTATCCCATGCTTTTTCAGACCCAGTCCAGCTGGCCTTGGTGAGTTCCCGATAGAACATCCCCATTGTCTCAGTGTGTGGGTGCACCCCTCGCGGTCCTGAGTTCCTTGCTCGCGCTCCCTCTCCTATCCTGATTTGGACCTTGAGATTTCTGTCCGGTGCTCCAATGTGGGTCTCTGTCTCTGTCTCCTTTCATCGCCTGATGAAGGTTAATATTCAGGAGGATGCCTATATGTTTGTCTTTGGATTCACCTTCTTATTTAGCTTCTCTAGGATCGCGAATTATAAGCTCAATGTCCTCTATTTATGGCTAGAAACCAAATATGAGTGAGTACATCCCATGTTCCTCTTTTTGGGTCTGGCTTACCTCACTCAGGATAGTGTTTTCTATTTCCATCCATTTGTATGAAAAATTCAAGAAGTCCTTGTTTTTTACTGCTGAGTAATATTCTAATATGTATATATTCCATACTTTCTTCATCCATTCTTCCATTGAAGGGCATCTAGGTTGTTTCCAGGTTCTGGCTATTACAAACAATGCTGCTATGAATATAGTTGAGCATATACTTTTGTTGTATGATAGGGCCTCTCTTGGGTATATTCCCAAGAGTGGTATTGCTGGGTCCAGGGGTAGGTTGATCCCGAATTTCCTGAGAAACCACCACACTGCTTTCCAGAGTGGTTGCACAAATTTGCATTCCCACCAGCAATGGATGAGTGTATCCCTTTCTCCACAACCTCTCCAGCAAAGGCTATCATTGGTGTTTTTTATTTTAGCCATTCTGACAGGTGTAAGATGGTATCTTAAAGTTGTCTTGATTTGCATTTCCCTGATCGCTAAGGAAGTTGAGCATGACCTTAAGTGTCTTTTGGCCATTTGAAGTTCTTCTGTTGAGAATTCTCTGTTCAGCTTAGTGCCCCATTTTATAATTGGGTTGATTAGCCTTTTACGATCTAGTTTCTTGAGTTCTTTATATATTTTGGAGATCAGACCTTTGTCAATTGCGGGGTTGATGAAGATCTTCTCCCAGTCAGTGGGTTGCCTTTTTGTCTTAGTAACAGTGTCCTTTGCTTTACAGAAGCTTCTCAGTCTCAGGAGGTCCCATTTATTCAATGAGGCCCTTAATGTCTGTGCTGCTGGGGTTATACGTAGGAAGTGGTCTCCTGTGCCCATGTGTTGTAGAGTACTTCCCACTTTCTCTTCTGTCAGGTTCAGTGTGTTCGGACTGATATTGAGGTCTTTAATCCATTTGGACTTGAGTTTTGTGCATGGTGATAGATATGGATCTATTTTCATTCTTCTACAGATTGACATCCAGTTTTGCCAGCACAATTTGTCGAAGATGCTCTCTTTTTTCCATTGTATACTTTTAGCTCCTTTATCGAAAATCAGGTGTTCATAGGTTTGTGGGTTAAAGTCAGGGTCTTCTATTCGATTCCATTGGTCGACTTCTCTGTTTTTATGCCAATACCAAGCTGTTTTCAATACTGTAGCTCTGTAATAGAGTTTGAAGTCAGGGATGGTAATGCCTCCAGACGATCCTTTATTGTATAAGATTGTTTTGGCTATCCTGGGTTTTTTGTTTTTCCATATAAAGTTGATTATTGTCTTCTCCAGATCTGTGAAGAATTTTGATGGGATTTTGATGGGGATTGCATTGAATCTATAGATTGCTTTTGGTAGAATTGCCATTTTTACTATGTTGATCCTCCCAATCCAAGAGCAAGGGAGGTCCTTCCATTTTCTGGTGTCCTCTTCAATTTCTTTCTTCAAAGACTTAAAGTTCTTGTCAAATAGATCTTTCACTTCCTTGGTCAGAGTTACCCCAAGATATTTTATGCTATTTGTGGCTCAGTAGGTGCTCAGTAGCTGTAAAGTGCTATGGCCTCCTTCACCACCCTGATGTGCCTCTTCTTCCTGCAGAATTGCCCCGGAGCTGCAGGACAGGCACCTGGAGCACCTCCAGGTGGCTACTACCCTGGACCTCCCCATGGTGGGGGCCAGTATGGCAGTGGATTCCCCCCTGGCGGTGGTTACGGAGGTCCTGCCCCTGGAGGGCCCTATGGATACCCCAGTGCTGGGGGACTCCCCTCTGGAACTCCGAGTGGACCATATGGTGGTGTACACCCAGGGGGCCCCTACGGTCAGCCACCTCCAAGTTCCTATGGTGCCCAGCAGCCTGGACCTTATGGACAGGGTAAGTAGAATCTTCAGCTCTGGAACCCAGTGTGGAACCTTTTGACCTGGACTAAGCATCCGTGTCCCATCCGTGTCTCCCTGAAGATGTGTGCCTACCCCAATCTCTGGCACGAGCTCCTTGCCTCCTGCTTTGCTGTACTGGCAGAACGAGTGTGCTGACATCCCTGAAGTCCTCTCGGCTTACAGCAAACACTTCTGTTGTTTGGTCTCCTCGCTCGTGTGTCAGCTGCAGCTGAGAGCATCCCCTTTGGGGACGTTGTCCTCAGGGTGGAGAGAGTGAGAAGGTGGCCAGGCTGGGTGCTTCCGGTCTGAAGTACTCATGTCTCATCTACTCGTGTTCTTTTGGCAGAAACACATCCCGTTGTCGAGCCTGACCCTGGCAGGACGTGGTGCTCCTCTCATGAGGAGCCCCTTGGGCTACCAGGCAGTGGAGAGGGTGTACAGTGCTTGTCTTGGGCAGGGAGAGCAGCAGACAATAGGAGACAGCAATGCAGTCCACGGGAGAAGAAACTGCATTCCTGTAGGAGGGTGACTGACCACATCCGTGGAAAGAAAAGATGGTGTCGCTAGTGAAAGCTTTCGAGGTCAGACACTCACTGACCTGCCCAGATGGCCTCTTATGCCTCAGTCCCCTCTGTAAAATAGGGACAGTGTCACTGCTTCACAGGCTGATTAGAAGGCCCTAAGTGTGCCAGGCGGTGGTGGCGCACGCCTTTAATCCCAGCACTTGGGAGGCAGAGGCAGGTGGATCTCTGTGAGTTCGAGGCCAGCCTGGTCTACAAGAGCTAGTGCCAGGACAGGCTCCAAGGCTACAGAGAAACCCTGTCTCGAAAAAACTAAAAAAAAAAAAAAAAAAAAAAAAAAAAAGGCCCTAAGTGTGAAGCTGCAGCTTAACCCTGGACACAGCATCTGGGCTTAGTGGATGGCACTCTGAGAGACTTGTTTTAGGGCAGAGGACTCTTGGCTTTAATGTGATGGTACCTGTGGCAAACAAGGGTGGAAGAGAAGGGGAAGGAAAGCCGCAGGCAGGAGGGGAGGTGTTGGACAAGAGAAGGACCAGAGATTGACGAGCCTTAGCTGGGGCCTCTTAGCAGAAGGCTGGGGAAAGTGGATGCAGTCCCTGCTTTTCCCCTGACTCCCTTCAGTGAGCTCCTTCACAGAGCGGCTGTTCTCAGGAGGCTGAGCACCAGTTAGGCAGCCAGTAACTGCTTTGGCCCATGAGAAGGGCCTCCTGGGAATGCTGTGCTTAGGAAGCAAGCAGCATCTGAATGGATGTACCCAGGCAGGTGGCCCTGGGGAGGTACCCAAACCTCTGGGGTTCTGAGCACAGCCAGCCAGTGACATTTATCTTCTCAGAGCCCAAGCATCTGGCTGTTGGCTTCCGGCTCAGCAGCTCTGCAGTGGATTTCCAAGTCCTCCAAAACCTTGTGTCTGAGCTCATCAAAAGTCTGCAGGGAAAGGAGCCCGACCCCCTACCCCCACCCCTCACTCTGAGGCCTCTGATCCCAGGGCCAGAGAATGGCAGTAGTCTCTAGAACGAGAGGGAAGAAGGGGCGTGCCTCATCTGCTTTCTCATTTGCCTGCACTGCTTTCTCTCGAGGTGACTAGCAACACCTGGGAGCAATACTGCATCCATCCTGATCCCTGCTGCACTTGCCTTAGAATCCTGGGAAGGTCCACCTCTAAGGTTCAAGAACTACTACTGTAGGTGGCAGATCTGACCATTAGGGGTGCTGCTCTGTTTGCAGAAAGATCCCAGAGGGCCAGTGGCTTCCGCATTTGCCGTCAGCCCTTGCCTTCCATCCAGCAAAGATGCTGAGTGCTGTAAATGCATCCTTTGCTGCCTCCTCCTCCACAGCTCTTCTTCCTTCAGAAAACAGCTGAAATACTCCTCCTCTGAAAACGTCTCCCACCACCTCCTTCCTGCCTCTGCTGAGGACTTGGGTTTGCTGCTGTCTCAGGTGGTCATCTAACCACCCTTGGAAGTGGTTCACTTTATAAAGCTGGAAGTTGGAATTCAAAAAAGTTACTTACTTCACCTGAAGGTCCACAACTAGTGAAAATCAGTCAGGTCTTGAGTCCTGGTCTATCTCGAGTCTCAGCACACTGGCACACGTCACAGAAACGTCCTCCCTCCCCAGTGACTCTGCTTGTTCTAGTTTGGTTTCTGTTGTGAAGAACACCATGACCAAAAGAGGAAGAAAGGGTTTGTTTGACTTCAGATTACAGTCTAACACTGAGGGAAACCAAGGCAGGAGGTGTAAAACAGAAACCGAGGCAGAGCACCGCCTGCTGCCTTCACCTCTTGCTCGTTCCCCGGTTCAGGCTCAGCTAGTTTTCTCTTCAACACAGGCCCACCTGCCTAGGGATGGTGCTGCCCGCAGTGGGCTTCTAAATCAACTACTAGTAAGCCAGTGCCCGACAAACAAACATGCCCACCAGCCAATCTTAAAGGAAATCCCCACCTCAAAACCAGGGCCATAAAATGGGCCCATGGCTCAAGAAACCTGCAGCCCATGGAGTTCCAGAGAGTTACCCTGGAGCCCTAGGTCTTAGAAGCAGGAAGTCTGATTTCTCTCCTTCCCTACAGTTTCAAAAACAGTTTATCTAGAAAAAAAAGTTTCTGTCCCTATTCTCCACTACAAAAGCTGATTCTCACACCCTGTGTGATGGGTGTGTTTTCCTGGACCCTCAGAGGCCGACCTGCAGGGTTTGGGCACCTGTCTCTCAGGCCAGTAAAAGGCCACAGTGTGCTGTCATTATTTTGAGGTCACACTGAGTGTCCTTTCATTTTCCTCCACTGACCTGTTTCTTAGAGCTCTGATCTGAGCAGTCCTCAGTCAAGTTTGTGCCAAGTCGAAAATAAATACTAACCAGTGCACTGTTGTTTAAGGTGGCCAAGCCGGCCCGGGTCTCCACGCCAGACCTTCAGTCAGGCAAGCCGTTTCCCTTGGCGTCCCCTCTGGGTCTGTCCTCCACACTGCCCATGTCTGCTTCTGATCCCTTCTGTGGCCGGTTAACCCTGCTTCCCTCAGGCGACCTTTTCCTGCCCGTGTCGCTCCATCCCCCCAGGCCATTTACAGAGCGTTCTCCCTGTATTGGAGGCGTGGGAAAATGACGTCTTAGAGCAGTTGCTGGGACACTATACACAAAGCTGTGCAGGACTCTGCTACAGGAATCAAGCCTTCCTGAGGTGCCATGCAGAGAGGGGCGTGGGCTTGGTGGCGGATGGACAGGCAGGCCTGCGAGGCTTTCTGGGTGGGTTTCTAGTTTGCTCTCTGTCCCTGTGGTAGAACACTGACCAAGGGGATTTAGGGCAGGAAGCGTTTATTTCAGCTTATAGGTGGTAGTCCATCATGGACAAGAACTCAGAAACAGGAACCATGGAAGAACACTGTTTGCTGGGTCCTTTGCAGACTTATACTTAGTTTCATAAACAGCTGGGACCTCCTGCTCAGGGAATGGCGCCACTCACAGATTGGACCCTCCTACATCTGCTAACGGTCAAGACAATCCCCCACAGGCCAGTCTCATCTGGGCAGTCTAATCTTTCAGTTGGACTCCTTTCTCAGATGAGTCCAGGCTGAGTCAAGGTGGCATTAAAGCTAATAATAGAACAGAAAGGAACGCCTATGACCAGAGAGGTACCCAGAATGGCTCCCTGGCATTTTTTTGACCTGGGTCTGACTACCATGGTTTACACCCCTTCCTCCAGGTGGTGTCCCCCCCAATGTGGATCCTGAGGCCTACTCGTGGTTCCAGTCAGTGGATGCCGATCACAGCGGCTATATCTCCCTGAAGGAACTGAAGCAGGCCCTCGTCAACTCTAACTGGTCCTCGTTCAATGATGAGACGTGCCTCATGATGATAAGTGAGTTCCTCCCTTCCAGGAGCATGCAGGTTTGAACTGGTCCAAGCCGCCTGACAGGTGACAGAAGTGGACAAGTAGTAGCCAGGGAGGAAGCAGGGTTCAAGATGCAATTTCCTTTACCAGGGATTGTTGTCAAGACTAGGCTGCTAAGTTTCAGGCTGGTCCAGTCTCCCATTCTGCAGCCAGACACTCCCTCCCCTGGTAAGAAACTGCAGGAAAGGGGTCATCATGGACCCACGTCTTGGAGCTAAGCCACCAGCCCTGCAGAATCTGGATGGGACGGGACTGAGAACGGCCAGGGGAAAGGCTTGGTGCCATGTCTCAGGCACAGGCATTTGCTTCAGCCTGGGAGAAGGGCTGCCTCAGTGGTGCCCTTGGCCCTCAGTCTTGAAACCTTCCTCTATCCTTTCCCTCCTCCCACTCAGACATGTTTGATAAGACCAAATCCGGCCGCATTGATGTTGTTGGCTTCTCAGCCCTATGGAGATTCCTCCAGCAGTGGAAGAGCCTCTTCCAGCAGTATGACCGGGACCGCTCTGGATCCATCAGCTCTGTAGAGCTGCAGCAGGGTAAGGACCACCGTAGGCACAGTGGGCCTGGCACAGCTAGACTCCTTATGCCTTAAACACAGTGAAGGGTTTCCTCTCACTGCCCAGTGCTTTGAGCCAAAATCCAGGGCCAGGCAACTGGGCCTTGAATCAGTGCTGGGCTCCCTGGTGACAGGACTGAGCGGGACAGCCCCTCTGGCATCAGAGAGGTGGGAATTTAGCAGTGTGGTTCGTTCTTATTGTCCAGCATGTGGCATGGAAAGAGACCTGCTTCAGGGCTCACAGTTCTGTTGCCACTTGGCCAGAGGTGATTTCTGAGGTCCAGAGCCTTCTCAGAGTTGTGGCTGGGTGCGAGGACCTGGGGCCACAGATCCACATCTGGTTCCTGTCTGACTCCGTAGGTCAAGCCTGCAGCCTGGGCTTAGGCCAGTAGGGAACTAAGACAGATGACTGATGTGGCTTTGAGAACCCAGGGAGAAGTTCCATCACCTCTCAGGGGAAAGGCTGCCTAGAGAATCTAGGTCCTTTTTCCAGGCCGTGCGTTTCATTGAGATGAAGGTGTGTGTGGGGGTGAGCGTGCCGTGTCTGCCCCTGCTATAAGGGAGGGTGACCAGTACTGAACGCTGCCTTGCCAGCTCCTTTCACTGATGTTGGTGAGGTTGATAGCAACAACTTGCTAAATGTTTGCCGTGCCCTAGGCACTGAAATGAGCATTGCAGTGGGTTCCTGAAATTCCTCTTCCCATAGGCTAGACCTGCTGACTGTCCCGCGCTTGCAGGGACTGGTGCGGACCCCTGCTGGTCTCCCTTTTACAGTGACAAAAGTGAAGGCTAGTCCCTTGCCCAGGGCTCAGAGCGGAGCTCAGATTGCTCCTGGGAGGCCAGGGACACGGAACAGGCAGGAGGCCTCTCAGTGGGAGAAAGGAAGTGCCACACAGGCTGTGGCCTTGTATGGGGATAACACTTTTATTTAAAATAGGATACTGTGTGCAGAGCCCTGTGCCGAGTGCCTCTGTGATTGCCTTTAATCCTTAGTAGAAGCATAGGCTGAGTATCGCCCGGCTTGAGTGGCAATAAGAAGGGCTAGTGAGGCTAAGCAGGGGACCCAGAACTGCCTGCCTCCAGGACAGTGGCCCTTGTGCTGTGCTGTTGTCTCTGGTGTCTGTCTGTCCAGGGTGGCTAGTGGTTCACACTTCTTTTGTAGCTCAGGCGCATGAGATGGTCACAGGTAGGTTGCTGGCTTCTCTGGGATCTCATGAACCTTGACAGTGACGAGACTGGGGTGGGGTCTCCGAAGAGACCTCCTGTGCTCCTGACATCTGAATGGGTCTGCAGGACTTGTGAACAACTGCCCCCAGGTCCCCTGATCTGCTGTGCTCAGTAGCGATAGACTCACCGCAGCCTCTGCTTCCTGTGCCCTTCCTCTCCAGCGCTGTCGCAGATGGGCTACAACCTGAGCCCTCAGTTCACCCAGCTCCTGGTGTCTCGCTACTGCGCGCGCTCTGCCACTCCCGCCATGCAGCTTGACTGCTTCATCAAGGTGTGTACCCAGCTGCAGGTGCTGACTGAGGCCTTCCGGGAAAAGGACACCGCCGTACAGGGCAACATTCGGCTCAGCTTTGAAGACTTCGTCACCATGACAGCCTCTCGGATGCTATGATCCAGCCTACCCAACAAGAGTGGAGCACACCAAGGGATGCGGCCTGTCTTCTCTTCCTCCTCTCCTAGCAAAGCTTTCCCTAGCCTGACCTAGGAAAGGACCGAAGGCTGAATACCCTGGGCTGTGGAATGGCACCACCTTGGGGTAGGGGATGCTGATGGTGGCAGTGGAGTTAGTGTCTGGTCAGCTATCCCTGGCCTCTGGCTTCCCCCTCTGTTCCCTGATGCCAGTGCTAAGCATCACTGCTGGCCTCCGCTGGCATGACTGTCATCCCTCACCAAGATCGCCAGGTCAGATGAGCCCAGTTTCTGCTAAGTGGACTCAGACTGAGCATGAGGGAGATTTGCTAGGACCAGTGCCTGGGATTCCTCAACTCCCACAATCCTTGTGTGTTAGCATTAGTTCACCTGAGACTTTGCCTGTGCTAGAGGCTTGGAGAAGCTGCCATTTCAGCCATATCTGATGAGGTTCCTGCCCTCCAAAACTTGGACCCCTCACTGACCTGCCATGTTCCACTCAGCTTCAGTTCCAGGGAATAGTTGTCGCATCTTACTGCCAATGTTTATAATTTGCTTTTTTTTTTTTTCCCATTTGGGGCCAAAAGTCCAGAAAACTGTGAGTTTCAATAAAAGACTCTACAGTCCCATGCTTCCCACCACGACTCCTCTTGCACATGTCTGTGCTCACCATTCATTCACTCATTCATTCATCCATCCATCCTCATTCATTCATTCATCCATCCATCCTAGTACGGACGCATCCACTGCTTACCAAGCCAGGCAAAACAGCAGTGCTAGGGGCCTTGGTGGACCTGGTGATCATCTGATTTGCCAGGGTGAAGTTGGGGCCCTGCCAGGTTCCTCTGTGTCGGGGATCTGCCCAAAAGGCTGTTTCTTGGGTTTAGGGTTGCCATTCTGGGCTGGCAGCTGCCACCCCAGACTTCTCACAGCGTGCTCTTTTCATTATCTTAGGCCTGAGTTTTATCTCTCAGACAAACTCCATTTATGAAGCCATAACTCCCCTCCCACTTTTATTAAGCACAGACACCAGTACCTGCCAGTTGCATTTCTAGATCAGCGTGATACCCAGGCTGCACTGTGTCTGTAATGAGCTGACAGAATTTCAATCAAAAGCTGCAGATACCAGACATTCTAGTTTGCTAGGGGGGCCTTATCACAGATAATGGTGTGATTATCCTCTGGCTTTGGGAGATGAAGATAAGAGCGCTGAAGCTCAGAGGCCTTCAGCGGGGCTGTCCTCCCTGCAGAGTGGGGGTGGAGAGCGGCTGTGGCCTTTTCCAGGTCACAGAGGCCAGCAGGCCTGTCAGGCTCAGCCAATTCAGCTCCTCCGTGCTGCTGTGGCTCCGCAGTCCTAGAATCAAAAGTCCAGATCCTAACGGCCAGGCCCATCCATTTCTGGAGTCCTCTTAGGGGACCCCAGAGAGTCCAGCCTCTATCTGCCAACCTCCAGTAACCAAAAAAAGAGGAGGGGGAGGGAAACTTTCTAGGTTGCTTCTCTTTTGACTGGCAGTGGTGTCTTCCTGTCCTAACCAACCGCTTTGGAAACACCATCCACTGGCCATAGTTTTCACTCTTGGGCCGGCCAGAGCTCAGCCCCCCACTTCCTGCATGCTAGACTTCTGGACAGTGGAGCCTATCACCCCATCTCCCTTAGCCCAACCCCAGTCCAAGTTCCTTCATCGATCAGGTAGCTCTGCACTCGTCAGATGCCCCTCATGAGCTTTACTCCCCTGGGCATCTTGGCTACCTTCCCAGAGTGTGCTTGAACGCATCAGCTCCCCATCAGAAGGCCCACTCTGGTGCAGGCTGGCGTCCACCAGCGGAGTAAGGTAGTGTGTGCAGGAAGCTGCCAACCATCGCCTTTGCTCCTGCTGAGCCATGTGTCCACTGGAAGTCATCTTTGTCTTTTTTTATGTGGTTCTGGTGATGGAACCAAGGGCCTCACATATTAGACAAGTACCCTACCACCCAGCTACACCTCTAGCCCCCAAACCCTTCTTTACAATGGTGTCAACCACAATCTACCTTACACCGGGAGGGGGTGCTGAGAATGTTAAGTCCTGGAGCATCCAGCCCTCAGGCCTCATCCCAAGCACACGCCAGCCCTCGCACTTGATGTGCATCCCAAGGCCAATGGGAGCACAGAGTGGTTAGGACTGCCCACTCTGCTGGCCAGCTATGGCCCCTGGACTGATGCGTCTGTAGAGCAGGAAATGGTCCAGCACCTAGACCTGATCTGGACAGAATGCCGTGCCTTACAGGGAGCCGAGGTGTCTCTGCGCTCCTGGGCTGGGCCCCAAGGCTCTGCCCCACTTCCTGACCGCTGAAGTCAAGGAAATCCGTGAGCATCTGCTGGTGTGCTCACCCTCAACGGCCTCAGCCAGATGTCCCCCGCTCCTTGTGGCAGAGTGGAACAATGTGCTCTTACTCTGTTCTGGCAACAGGTGTTGGGGCCTTTTTGGCAACCATATAATCAGCTCGGTCACAGCTGGAGCATGGCTGGCCAAATCTGTGGCTTCCCCTTTGTTTTCTGGGAGTTCATGGAAAGTAAACGAAGCCCTGATTTCCAAGAAGGTTAGGAACAGTAAATCTGTCAGCCCCGCTGTCTGCCCACCTGCCTCCTTACCTTCCAGTCCAGAGGTCATCGGGCAGGGAGCAGAAAGTGTGTCAGAGATCTAAGTCCTGGACATCGGAGGCTGGGCACTGCCAGAGGCAGCCTGGCCTGCAGTCAGGTCATCTGGGGTGAGGGTGGGGTCGCGCAGATAAGAGCATTCCAGAGCCTTCTCTTCTTGCCACCCCCCCCCGCCCCCGCCGGCTGCCCCACCTTCCACTACTAACCTGAGCAGCACAGACTTTGTGTAATGACAAGGAAAGGGACCAGTCAGTGCCAGGCTTTTAATTACAATTGCTTCGGGCTACTGGCCTCCATGCTGAACAGCCACACTCCACAATGCCAACGAGATCCAGCCTGTGGTGCGTGCAGTCCACACCTGGAGAGGGCGGGCTGTATTTCAGAGCCCACTGAGAAGGGCTGGCCCCCAATTAGTTCACAGGGACATCAGAGTAGCTGGCCATGTGTGACCCGGGTCTCGGTGGCCTCCAGGCCAGGTGACTATGCCTGTGGGGACCTTTGGACCAGAGTCCAGCCAGGGAAGGCCTGTAATTGAGTAGGTCTTTGGGAGGAAAGCCAAGCTCTGAAAGGGTGGGGTGACACTGTAGGGTACAGCCACACGAGGCAGGTACGACAGTAACTATGTCCACAGCGCAAATGACTTACAACGCTCTTTGCTTTCTTGAGTGTGCTTAAGTCCCCTATCAGCCCTGCTTAGGGGACACAACCTCAGAGAGGGAATGACTCTGGCTGAGTCACCCAGGCAGAAAGCCAGGGCTGGAGTCTTAGCCTCTCACCAAGCAGCAGACGTCTTTTCGTGAGCGCTGGGGCGGATCCCGGGCAAAGGATCAAGCTGTGCCTCCCGGAGGCCCTGGGCCAGGCCCCACTTAGGACAGCACTGTGGTGACGCTGGTCAGCACGACATGCTCAGAGACTTTGGAGACAGAACATCGGCTCTGCAAGGACATGGACTTGTGTCTGGCAGAGGAGCGGGGACCCAGCCCAGGCAGGCAGCAGGAGAAGGCGGCCTTAAACTGCTCCCGAAATTTGCCTTGGTTGGGAGACAAAAGACACAGCCATAAGGGGGCAAATGCAGCAGGAAGGGGTTCTGAGCTTGGTCAAAGCTGTGGGGCAGAGAGGGAGGGGCATCTGGGAGGGAGAGCCCAAGGCCACCTCAGCCCTGCCAGCCAGAGAGGATGAGAGGCCCCAGTGGGTTCCTGGAGCAAAATGCAATTGTCTTGATTCCTTGACTGCATTCTGGCCGGGAGCCTGACTCAAGACGTGGTGTCTGGCTCAGGGGCCTCAGGTCACCTCTGCCCTCCATGCCGTGTGTGTGTGTGTGTGTGTGTGTGTGTGTGTGTGTGTGTGTAATGCAGCCCTTGCTGGTGGCAGTCACACTGCACCAGGGGCTAGGCCAGTACCTCAGACCTCATCCCCCAAAACATCCCCCACGCCCCCAAGGCTGTATCTCACATCACAGATGTGCAGAAGGATATGGTTTGCCCAAGTCCACTCAGCTGGAAATTGGACATTGGGATCTAACCCCAAACCATCTCTTAAAGGGGAAGGCAGAGTGGGAGAAGAGGGGCTGCACGGCACTGCATTCAGCTCGTGTGTGTATGTTTATGTGTTGGGGGGCAGAAACTGAACCCTCCCCAATCATGTCCCCAGTCTGCCATTCTTTAGTATCCAGCTCAGGGCCGAGCACACAGCAGATACTCAGCAAACACAGGCCAGGCACGCCGTGTGCACCTGGATGGCTGCCTGGTTCTTCCTCTGTAGGGTTCCACTCTTCTCTCCTGTCCTCTGGGCTGGGAAACAGCTAGGAAGCCTTGGTTGAGTAACACTAGGGACCTCTGCCCCTTCTCAAACGTCTTAATTGTTTTTGAAAGAGCCTGGGAGGCAGAGGACGTGAGCGGGAGTATAGAACAATGTGGTGGGGACGGGCCAGGGGGCCCAGACTCCCAGGAGAGATATTTGCCTTGAGGCTCATGACTCCAGGGGTAGCCAAGATGGCTACCCTACCCTGTGTCTCTACGGCTGACTGTCCCTCATCCCTCAGCTAGATTATACAATCGCCCTCAGTCAGAGCCTCCAGGGTCCTCTTCTCGGGCCTGGCTCCCTCTAGAAACAGAGATTGCTCTGTCTGTACCAGCCCGAAAGGGACTAATAGGAAGTCTTACTGCACATGCTGCCTGGATGGGGGATGGAGGCCCAGGTCCTGCCCTTCCTCTTAGGTCTGCAGGTTGGTCAGACTGCCTTCTGGGTGCTATTAGGTTGGGGCCCTAGATTAGGGCCCCTCGCCAGGGCAGTGTACTCGAGTTTCCCCTGAGTGGAGGATACCCAGAGAGAGAGAGCAAGCGAGCAGGTACATCCTCTCTTACCAGCCTGAGATGGACCAAGGGACCATGGCCACCCTGAGCCACTGCATGCATGGTCCACTTACCACTGAGGAAGTTATAGATGATGGGGTTGGCGGCACTGTTGGCATACACCAGCCAGTGGGAGAAGGTAAAGCAGGCATAGACAGCTTCCCGGTCG
The DNA here is from genome assembly GCF_018167655.1 of Microtus oregoni. Classification (NCBI taxonomy): domain Eukaryota; kingdom Metazoa; phylum Chordata; class Mammalia; order Rodentia; family Cricetidae; genus Microtus; species Microtus oregoni. Next base: position 22,782,720 of record NW_024543064.1, on the reverse strand, counting down.
CTGGCTTGGCGGAACATCCCGAACACTCTAATGCCAGTGGGAAAGATGGAGAGAAGTACGGCAGGTGGGCAGGGTGAGAGTGCCCACAGAACTCTAGCTAGAAAGTATAAGGGTCCCCAGTGATCACTACCACCCATTTGCGGCACTTGGTTTGAGATCTTGACCATAAATTTGGGTACCAACTTTGGGTATCCAAGCATGGATTTTGGCCAGAATGGGACAGCGATGAATATGATTTTCTCAATCTCCACCTTTCTGATCACTTGGAGCCATCCCATTTACCTTCTCATCCATCCCAACAGAAATAAGACATCATGGACAGCACCCATTGTTTCCAGGTAATAAACAGAGAAGTACATGCCCCGGATCCCACAAGTGCGGATATGGCCGAAACCAGGGTGGTTGCTGTCCACTGCTCCATGACCTTCCACTGATGACTCCTGACCCCTTTTCGTCTGTGTCCTTGTATCCCTCTGCCTAACTGGTATTCTCCCATCCCATGATGCTTGCTGCTTGCTTCTTCGTGTCTGCCAAGTCTCTTCTCGGGGCCCTAACCTAGGCTGGTTTTGAACTCATGATCCTCTTACGTTGGCCTGTTGAGTGCTGAGAGCATAGACACTCACCTCCCAGCTTCTCAGAGAAGCCTTAAATAGCAACAACAATGTATCTGAGACAACCCCTCCCCCCATCACACTCTGCCCTCTTCCGGCATTTCATTTTCCTTCATAGTCCTCACTGCCTCATACACACTGATTTTTCCTTCTCTCTCACTGGAGTGCAGCCTCTATGAAGACAGAGATTTTCGTCTGTCATTTGTAGTCAGTCACCCTAGAACTTGGGACCCAAGGGCGTGGAGAAGGGGCCTTCCCAATTGCCTTTGGAGGGAGGCCTGACATCCCCATGTGACCCTAGAGGAGATGAATATGGCCCGGGGTGGAGAGGAGTGGAGTGAACGGGAGTCTTCTTCAGACCCCGAAGTCCCTCCCCTCCCCACATGGCTGCCCCATGTCCTCACCTCTTCAGGACATTGAGGACACTGATGGGCAGATAGCAGAGTGCAAAGACCAGCAGAACCACCATTAGCATCTTAGCCGTCTTCCTCCGAGCTCGCATCTGCTTCACCTCAGCCAGGAAGGCTCTGGCCCGGGGTTGGGGCTCTGTGCACAGTCCCTGGTGCTGAGCTTCCAGTTGCTCTGAGGGCCGCTTCCAGTTCCGCACCAAGGCTGATGTGGTTCCAGGGATCTACACACACACACACACACACACACACACACACACACACACACGACAGCAGTGGATGTTACTCCTTCAGACACAGTCATTCCCTTTGTCTGGGGACAATCTGGGCCTGGTGGGCAAGGTGCAAAGAAATTGCCACACTGTGGGGTGTGAACCCCTTCCTAACTGCTCTCCCATCTTCTTTAGATAGTCATGAAGAGTTGTCCATGTCACACTGTGGCGGAGGCCTGGGAGTCAGGAGGGCCTCAGGGATGGCCTGGACTGAGTCAGGGCAGAGCTCTCCCCCTAGGTGGAAGCTCAGAAGCCTGAGTAGCTCTGGATGCTGGAAGCTCTTCCCACCACTGGACATCACAATTGCCCCACAACCAAGAGACATGGAGCCAGGACACAAGAACATAGAGTTTAGAGACTGCTCACACATGCATGAGCTGTGTGACTTCGCTAAACCCTTGTTTCCTTAATGTAGACCAACCAGGAAAGGCTTTAACTGGGCATTCCTGCAAGGCAGATCTGGGTTTCACCCAACCCATTGCCCTGCATGGGCTAGGAGTGGGTTAGCACTGTGTAGAATGTATGTGACATCCCAGAATGTTGGTGTCACTGGGACCAGTCAGCCTTGTGACCCATGTCCTCTCACTGCCTAGATACTGACCCAGGACTTACTGCCATCTGTGCAAATGGCTCTTAGCACCCCTCTTCCCATGAACACCGCCCCAGGAAACCTGCTGTGGGTCCAAAGTCATGGCTGGAACCAGTTGGCCTCGCTGGCCTTGGCAGTCAGTTGCCCACACTCTGAAGTGGGCACTGGTGCCTCTTCCTTAGCTAGCTGGAAGACACTTAACCTGAAGCTCAGCTAGGTAAACATTTGGAGCTGCAATGGTTAACCTCCTGCGATGAAGCTGAGCATCAGAGCCTCAGATTCGGGTTCCAACTCCTGCCTTTCCACTCACCAGCTGAATGCTTTGGGGGACATTGTGTTGCTTCTCTGGGTGTTTTCTCACATGTTTGGGACAGGGGGAATATGATATGGTAGTTAAAGCTGACTATTATCCTAGCTACTCAGGAGGCTGAGGCAGAAGAATTCCAAGTTCAGGCTAGTCAGGTCAACTTAGCAAGACCCTGCCTCAACATTTAAAAATGGAAGGAGAGTACAGGGGTCAGGAAGAAAAAAAATCTGGGGATAGTCTTCAGTGGTAGAACACTTGTCTAACATATGCAAGGTTCCAGATCTCCAGCCCCAAAATTAATTAATTAATTAAAAGATGCTGCAAGTCACTTTGGGGCTTTCGTCTCCCCATGTCCCTGGGTCTGGCCTTTCTGTAGTCACAGCATGGATGGCATATTCTGATGTCAGGGACCATCTACCCTCTTAGAGTAACAGCTGCATCCTTTGCAGCCCACACAGTGATGCCTTACCTGGCGGCCCCAGAGCTTGCGGAAGATCTGGAAGTAGGCCATGGCCATGAGGCCCAGTGGGGCCAGGTAGGTGACAATGAAGAAGCAGCTGTGGTAGATCTTGGGGTAAAGTTCATCTGTAGGGGTCATGAGATGCAAGGGTCAGGTCTGTCCTGGGAGTCCCAGTCTGCCTCAGCAATGCCACCTTCCCAACAAGCAAGGACCCGGGGACAACTGAATTTTGCATAGGCACATGGCAGGGAATTGCCCAGTCTAGTGGTATCATCGTGGAGGGATCCCTAGCAGATGCCCACACTAGAGGTGATACCCACCCCGGGGATACTCACCCGGAAAGTCCCCTGTCCTAGGGGTACTCACCCCAGAGGTGCCCACCATTACCTGCCCAGTGTTCATCACAGACAGAGAAGAGCCGGGTGCGGTTGGCTAGCTCGGGCAGTACACTGCTGCACTCCATGACAGCAGCCTGGGGCACCATGACAGCCAGCGACACAGCCCAGATGCCCAGAATGGAGCCACGGGCCCGGCGAGCTGTACTCTTGAACATCAACGGATGGCAGATGGCATACCAGCGGTCCAGGGCGATGAAGCTGAGCGTCAGCACTGCCACCGACACGGACACGGCCTGCCCCATGGGGACACAACATCAGAGGTGTGGCGGGGAGCAGTTCCGCAGCCCAGAGCTACTAGGGCAGCAAATTCTGACTCTGCTGCTTTCGGGACTGTCACTCGCCCTCTCTGAGACTTAGCTGTAGAATGGGAAGATAGCATCTATCTGGCAGGATTCTGGTACAAATAAATGAAATCATGTATGGAGAATGTCCAGTTGGAGACCTGACAGGCACTAGGCACTGTTCTACTGTGAACCATGTCACTCTGTGTGGTGGACACTCTTCTCCCTGCCTTACAGTGAGGTAGGTGCATGTTACAGATGAGGAAATGAGATACGCGAGTCCCTCACACGTAAGCCAACAGACTGTGTCAGTTGAGCAGAAAGCCTCAAATCAGTGAGAAGTCCAGGCAACATTTCTGTCACCCTGGAGATGTCATCCCTTCCCTCTGTTGCTGGGAGAGGCAAAGATGAGTCTGCCATGCAAGTAGCATAGGCAGGCATTGCGTCCAGAGTGTCCCAGTTTCCCAGGGTGCAGGAAGAAGTCTGACGGCTACTGAGAGGCCATGGGTGGCCTCAGGCCAGCCCTCCTTCTGGCTACTGATCACCCTCTGACATCCTGGTGTCAAGGATTGGGGAAGCAGGCTAGAAAGGAGAGAAGAGACAATTCTGTCTGACTCTCTCTCAGTTGGTCTCCGCTGGGGTCAGGGAGCAGACCCAGTGAGCATTTGGGACTGTCACTGTGGGTTCCTGTCTCCTCTCGATATGTGCCTGTGTACCTGGAGGTAACTGTGTGTGCACACATGGCCAAGTTTGTAGTTGTCACCAGGAGGGGATGTTTGTGTGAGTCTGTGAGGCTGTGTCTGTGTTCCTGAGTGTCCAGCCTGGTGGTCTGGGTGACCCTGCAAAAGTCCTGAGCCACTGTAACTCGCCTGAAAGGTGAACTTTAGGGTCACTGGGTGTTAGGCAGGCGTGATAGAGGCTACTGAGGAGTGTGGGCGAACTAACCTGTAGGTAGGGAATGACCTTGCACAAGGCATGGCCGAAGAGCCACGACTCAGTGATGTCCACTAACAGACTGGCAGGCAGGCAGATGGCAGTCACCAGCACATCTGCCAGCGACAGGTTGACAATGAAGTAGTTGGTGACTGTCCTCATGTGGTGGTTCCGCCATACAGCCAGGCAGACTGCAGAGAGCATGGAGTGAGTTAAATCAGCCATGACGATCCAGGCTCTGCTGGGACACTAAGCCCCCATGCCCCCCCGTCACCAGCAGGAAGGGGTATGAAGGCAAGGACGGGCAAGACTCCCTCTAGGCCTCAGAAGAAAGACACCTACCCAGTGTGTTGCCCACCAAGGCTATGAGGAAAACAGCCACGTAGGCCGCAATGAGAACCCACTCATACTGCTTCGGGTAGAGATAATCGCGCCACAGGTAGCGGAGGAACTCATCCTCGTAGTCTGGAGGGAGGTGGAAGGGTTCCCTGCTGCCAGTGGGGACTCCTGGCTGGACCCCGGGAGTGGCGGAAGGTTCCATGAGCTCTGGAGCCACTTCAGCTGAGAAAGGTGCTGGGCTCTGTGGAAGAAGAGGAACTCCCACAAGCCCTCAGCCCACTCCCTTCAGGGGCCCTGATTATGTACCCAAGTCTTTGGGGTTCCAGCCCAAACATCATGAAAGAGAGAAGGCTAGGGGAGAACGAAAAAGGGAAAACAGAAAAAAAGAAGGGAGTGGGGAAGGAAGGAGGGGACATTAGGGACTTTGCTTACCTTCCCTCTCTAATCTTAGTCGTGGGTTGGGAATGGTGGAGAAAATCATCTTACCTCCCTCATTCAGCCTCAGTTTCCCCATCCAACGGAGTAATAAAGATACCTACCTGCCAGGCCACGACGAGGAACTACTTCACCCAGAAGCCGGCCTTCCAGTCAGTGTCCGGGATCATTATTAGTGAGCCCTGTGTGTGGATGAGGAGATGGGAAGCTGAGAGGTTGAGCCCCTTGCTCAAGGTCACCTGCATCCTCCAGCTAGCACAGGGTTAGGAAAGGCAGCCATTCCCAATAGCAAATATTCTCTCAAGCCTTGGTTAGGGGTTGGGGAAAGGATTCAGGGAGATACTGAAGATCTAGGTTCCGCCCACTAGACCTGAGATACACACACACACACACACACCCCATACACTCACGGGGGCGGGGGGAGGGGGAGAGAGAGAGAGAGAGACAGAGAGAGAGAGAGAGAGAGAGAGAGAGAGAGAGGGAGGGAGAGGGAGAGAGGAAAGAAGAGTATGGGAAGGGACTGACCACCTCCCTGAGAGAAATGAAATGAATGAAATAGTCCTCTCCCCAGAAACGAAATTCTCAGGACCCCCTTCCTAGGTCTCCTCGAGTCCCCGGGGTCGGGATGCCCCTCGACGGCCGCCAGGGGTCGCTGAGCCGGCGCGCAGGTCGCTTTCCATTCATAAATCCAGCCCCACTCAGGCCGCTCCCTCCTCTCTCCCTCAGACCCCTCCTTCCCCTAGCTGGGTAGGGACGACCCTAGACTAGTGTAGGAGAGTGGATAGTCCCCGGAGAGCCCTAAGGGAAGGGGCAGAGATGCTGGCCTACCGATTTCCCAGATGGACCTCCCTGCTCCTTAGGGGGTCTGGGAGGATTCCCAGAAGGGTCAGCAAGAGCCGCCTGGAGGTGAGCGGAGTGGGTGGTGGCGCAGCCTCCCAGCATCCAGGTCACCCCCAGAAATTCCAGGCTTCCCCGCCACCTTCACCTGCCACTGCTCCTCTGGAACTCCCATGCCAGTCCTGAGCCCCCCCCCCCCCCCCCCCATACCCCGCACCTGTTGGCTCCCGGCCCCGAGCAGCATCGGTTGCTGGTACCTGGACCTTGCAGACGGGACTTTGCCTTGGTGCAGGGGAAGGCAGGGGCAGGGGACGCGGCGGGGCAGCCCCCTCCCGAGGCCGAGCTATCCCCTCGGTGGCTGCGCGGCCCCAGCTCCGCACCCGTGGTAGCTTGGGAGGGCTCGGATGGACTGCGTGCCGTGGGGAGGGGAAGGGAAGGGAGCGGGGCGGAAGGCTGGGCAGGGAGGGGAGGGAGCCCCGGCCCCTTCTGCGCCCGAGGTCGCCCAGCTCAAACCCTGCCTTGTACTTTAAGCTTTCATCCACCTCCATTCATGCATCCACTGGCTCATTCATACCGTGCGCATCCTTCCGACACTTACGCTCCCGCCACCCTGCATTCAGTGCGCACCTAGGGTGTGTGTGTGTGTGTGTGTGTGTGTGTGTGTGTGTGTGTGGTGGGGCGGCGTCGGGGGACACAGTGCAGGGGTGGACCCCACTTCTACTCGCTGCCTCACCTGACCAGTGAAAATGATAGCCCAAGTGGTTGTTACCGAGGTGAAAGGAAGCCGGTGCCTCCTCCAGGCAAGCTGAGGACCTGCTGGAGCAGCTAGTGTCCAGAGACGTCAGAAAGCCCCATCTCTCCCAAATTTTGCCCCAAATCTTTGTTCGCTCCTACTTCCCCCTCCTAAAGCAAGGACGTAAGGTGGAGGCAAAAAAGGGGGAACTGGAGGCGTTCATTAATTCAATAAATATTTACCAAGTTCTGTGGCAAGCAAAGAACCTATAGTACGGCCACCATTTCCACAGGCTAAACGATGTACGATCTCATTTAATCCCCACGTCAGCCCGGTGATATGTTGTCACTGTCCCCTTTTTACAGATAAGACCTTGGACACACACAGTTCAGGGCTTTGCCCAAGGTCAGAAGCAGCGCTGGGGGTTCCAATCTGTGTTCCACTCAGATCTGTTGGCACCCCAAAGGCTCCCAGCCATGCAGAGGGTCTCGCCTGGGGATTAAGGCATTTCCCTATGGTGCTGGGAGAGGTCCTAGGGGGACTGAGGTCACAACAGGGCCGAAGATTTCACCCAGGCTTCCAAGAGCAGCAATACCTGCTCTGAAACTTGAAGAATAACAAAAGGCCTAGAAGCTAAGGTAGAGTAGGGAGGAGGGGTCTTTAAGGTAGACAGCACCAGGTACAAATGATTGCAGGCTGGATCTCCTGGGATTCCTAGGCAGGTGGAGGGGGACCTTCCGGGCTTAGTCATCTTGTCCACCTCCTGCCTCAGGGTAGGACCTTCCAAGCCAGGAAGTCTCCTTTCTCTCACATCCCTCCCCTCCCGGGAGTGTAACCACATCTTCCCTTTGCAGTCAGAACCCTCTTCCCAGCTGCTAAGCAGAGGGCTGGGGCAGCATCCTTATGGATGTAGTGACCTCCACTCCCAAAGAATGAAAGTGCCTGGACCTGAGAAAGAACGTTGTCCTTGGGTAGCTGTGGCGTTTGTATGCAAGATGGTGGATCATAGATCTTCAAGATTTTTGTTTGTTTCTTTTGGTTTTTTCAAGACAGGGTTTCTGCATAGTCCTGGCTGTCCTGGAACTCACTCTGTAGACTAGGCTAGTCTTGAACTCACAGAAATACGCCTGCCTCTGCTTTCTGAGTTCTGGGATTAAAGGCGTGTGTCACCACTGCCCTGTGATCTCTAGATTCTAAGTGTCCTGTCTGCTGCTTGAGACAGGAGAGGGATAGATGGATGAAGGACTCCCAAGAAGAGAGATGGTATGTGTGTGTGTGTGTGTGTGTGTGTGTGTGTGTGTGTGTGAGAGAGAGAGAGAGAGACAGAGACAGAGACAGAGACAGAGACAGAGAGAGACAGAGAGCTTATGTATTCACAGAAGGGTTATTAGGATGTGTCTTGGGAATTCAGTCTGTTGTCATGTGTATTTGTGTCTGTCTGTACATGAAAGTAGGCACTGGGTGATGATTGGGGTTCACCCTGGCTAAGATATGTCTACATAGGTCCTGATTTGCCCCTGTGTTTTGGTGTCTGTGTCTAAGGACTGTGTATGTATGGAAGGGGCAGTTTGTCTGTCTCTGTGGGTCTCAGTGTGCATCTCCTCTGACCTCTCAGCCTATTTCCCTGCGAGTTTGGGAATGTGAGTGTGGGCATGCCTTGGTGCCTCCAGCTCTGCAAGTGTGTGAGTGTGGAACTCAGTCGTCGGCTCCCATGGTGACGACTCATCTTCCCACATTCCGCTTCCCCCTCCCCAGTCTGGAGCTGCGACCATTTGCCATGTAGGGGTCCCCGAGGAGGCTACAGTATGTGGGGGCTGGGAGGCAGATCATTCAAGGACACTTAGCTAGCAGCTGCTGCAAGCGAGGTGCAACCAGGGATGCGGAAGGTAGAGATCACTGCGTGGGCGGTGGGCAGCTCAGGCTCCACACTCACGATAGCTCTGAGCTGTGGATTGTAGCGAGCAAAGGGGCCTCCAGTCTCCCAAGTCAGTGTACACTGGGGGTGCACTGGTCCATGTGTGTGGAGGGAGCCTGCCTGCCATTCCCCTGAACTCACTGAGAGCATCCAGTGTTTTAGGGTCAGTCCCAGCTCCCCCGACCAGAAATTTCCAGGTGCCCACTTCTCCCCCCTTATTCCTCCGTACCCCAGAGGTGGCTTCTTCCCAAGACAAGAGTTGTAAGGGGACTCCTTAAGGAGGCAGATCTCTGTTCTTCACCTGCCGGACCGAACCGGATCAGCAGGAGACCGTGTGCCCCAAGACCATCTGGTCCTGATTTGGGTACCCCAGTTCAGCTACAGGTGGCTGATCATTGGGCCTAGGTGAGCAGGAGAGAGAGAAACCTTGAATGCCTGCTTAAAGGACATCTGAGCTGGGCATGTCCTGGAAGACCCACGGGAGCTGTGGTTGTTTAGTTCTTGTATACAATGACACTGGCCTCTGGGAGCTCCTGGGAAAATGCCAGTGCCCAAGAGAGACCAAGGACTTCAGGCTTTTCATCTCTAGACTGGGCCGTCAGCCCCAGTGCCTCCTCTGTTCGGGGAAGGCCAGCCTGAAACCTTGGCTTTGCTTGAGCTGTCTGTCAAACCGTGTCCACATGACCTTTTTCCTGGAACCAGCCAGCCCCAGCCTTGTTGATCTAATCTTGAGCCTCCAAGCCTCAGGTCCCTGTCACATCCATCTCCAAGTGTCAGTCCGGGCACTGTCCTCAGGTGGTGGCTCCAGTCCCAATGTGATGTGACTTGCAGTAACTTCTGTCTGGGCTAGGACTAGAGCCATTGAACAGTAACTGACTTTGCAATGTGTGGATGCCACGGGCCTGGCTGTGGGTGGGTGACAGTGGCCAGGGGGCAGAGATGCTGCTTAGAAGGCCCTGAGGCAGGAAATGGAGGATAGATTGGGGTGCAGGGCTCTATTGTACTCCAGGAAGGGGGTTCCAAGAACTGGGACTAAGGAAGTCACTGAGGTAACTGTGAGGTTATTGGTCCCTGGGTTCAATGGCAATGGTTCTGGGAGGAGTTAGCCAAGTATTCAGTGCTCTGGGGTGGTGCCCAGATCCCTTGTGTTTTCAGCACCTCTGTAGGAGGATGTCCTCATCCCTGGGGGAGGAGCTCCTTTTCCAGGCCTGGAGGCTTTAGAAGGATCAGCATGCACTGAGGAAGGAGGGGCCCTAAGTCTGGAATCAGGACCTTTTTAGATTTAGCATCTTCCACACAGGGGTGGGACAGGGGAAGGGGCTTGCTTACCCAGCTACTCACTCAGCAAACCCTGAGGAGGCCCCCCCCCCCAGCCCGAGCATAGAGATGGTTGGGTGGAGTCAAATGCGTGGGGTTATTGTATGGAGACAGACGGGCAATGAGTTTAGGACCCACAATTGAGTCGAAGTGGAAAACTAGAAAGGCCTGGCTGAGTAGCCAGCTCAGTGCTCCCTGATATGTGCTCCCTGAACAGTCAAGTCTGTGTCCCTGTAATAGGTTAGATAACAAGCTCAAAGGGGACCTAATCTGACCAGGAACTCAGTAGTTGAGCAGTTGTGAGCATGTGCAAGGCCTTGGGTCCTGTCCCTGACAATGAACAAGAGGCTGTTAAGGAAGGTGAAATCTGTGAGTTGGAGTCTGAGGCTGTGTCTCGTGGTGGAGTACTGGCTTAGCATGCACAAGGCCCTGGGGTTATATACCCAACCTTTCAAAAACAAAAATGAAACTCACATCACAAACAACCCCTGGAACCAGACAACCAAGTAGACTGAGCAGATGCGGCTCCTTTATAATGCTCTTGAAGGGGCGAGACAATGCTAAATATGCAGATGGCATCTAAGATGGAATAGGGAACCCCAGACAGGGGAGGTAGGAAGGAGGCCTGGGCTGAGTGACACCGGTGTGGGAAGTGGCCCCAACTACACACCAAGCCTGTGAACCTGGAAAGTGAGGGAGTAACTCCCCAGAGCCTGGAGAAGCTGTGCAACCCTGCGGATCCCCTGGTCTTCCTGCTCCAGAACTCATTTGACTGAGAGCCCATAGCACTGGAGAAGATCCGCTTACATTGCTTTAAACCAGTACGTTTGGGATAATCTGCCGTAGCGAGCGTGCATGCACCCACACATTTGTGCATGCACGCGCACGTGAGCACGCGTGCGTACACACACTCATGCTGCTGGTTAAGATCAAACCACAGTAGCTTTTTTTCTGTGAGGAGGCTTGTAGGAAGACATCCTAAGACCAGGCTGGTTGTAGAAGTGGCAGGGCTGGGCATCAGCCAGGTGAAGATTGGCACCCTTAGGTCCGTGATCTTTCAGCATTGGTTTCACATTTTAAATTCCCAGCACTCATGGGGAACGAGTTAGCACTGTCAGACACACTTATGTTTAACCTGTGCTTTGGTACTGCTTGCATGTTGAGACCATGTTAGTGCTTGGGGCTGTGAGAACTCTAAGTAATGAAACAACCAATATTAATGTTTTAGGGAGACTGTTGCTGTGATGAAATGCTGCAAGCATTTACTGGCTTGTTCAGCCTGCTTTCTTGTTTTTGTGTTTTTGGAGGCAGGGTTTCTCTGTGTAACAGTCCTAGCTGTCCTGGAACTAGCTCTTGCAGACCAGGTTGGCCTTGAACTCGTGGAGATCCACGTGCCTCTGCCTCAGGAGTGCTGGGATTAAAGGCACGCACCACGGCCTCAGCAGGGGTGTCTCCACCCACAGTGATCTGGGCCCGCCACACCCCCCATGGATCACTAATTGAGAAAATTCTCTACAGGACTATTTAGACCCATATTCTGGAAACATTTTCTCAATTGAGGTTCCCTCATTTCAGATGACCACAGTGTGTGTGTCAAGTGGGCACAAAACTCACCTGCACATTAGGGGGCAACAGTCACGGTAAATGTGGACAGCTGGTTATTTTGACAGAGAAATACAGGAGGAACACAAACAAGAGACAGACTGCTTCTCTGGGGTGGTCTGGGTATGGGGGGGTCAGAACAGGTAAGGAGCAGGCAGGAGTGAGAACGATTGTCTAACCATGGCCCAAGTTACCAGGTATTTTTTAAAAAAAATCTTGAACAGGAGAGAAAGAAAACCCAAAGACCAAATTATTCCAGAAGCCGCTTGGACTGGGTCTTGAGGGCTGGTGGACAGTTTGCAGGTGGTGTTTGAGTGAGACCTGTGTTGGTTTGCATGAGAATGATCCCCATAGTCTCACTTAGTTCAATGTTTGCTCCACAGGTGGCAGAACCGGTTGGGAAAGGTTAAGGGGTGTGGCCTTGTTGGAGGAGGTGTGTCATTGGGCGTGGCAGGGTGGGGGTGGCCTTTGAGGTTTCAGATTTCATTGCCATTCATTCCCAGTGTCTCTGCCCCGTGGTGTTGTCTCAAGATGTGAGCATTCAGCTACCCCACCATGCCTGCCAGCCCTGCCAAGCTTCCTGCCACAATAATCAAGGACTCACTCTCTTAGACTTAAGCCTCCAATAAATGTTTTCTTTCCTAAATGGCTTTGGCCATGGTGTTTTGTCAAGGCAGTAGGGAAGTAGCCAAGACAGAAGGGGTGGGCAGGAGTGAGACAGGAAGAAGGGGACGGGGTCCAGCTACTGGGGACAGCATGAGCGGAGGTAGGGAACAGGGCTAGCTCAAGGGCTGTCATACTAGCATTTAGTTTGGCCCCCAGGGTGTTCCCAAAATGAGCAATGAGAAATAAAAAGATGTCAGGACTTAGTACAGGCACTCAGGAGGCAGAGGCAGGCAGATCTCTGTGAGTTCGAGGCCAGCCAGGGTTACACAGAGAAACTTAAGGGAGTGGGGATAGTATGGGTAAAGGCCTGGCCTCCAGCTTGGACTGAAGAGTTAGGACTCTGTCAATCCTAGAGGCAGTACAATCCCTGCATGGCTTCAACAGGGTCTGATGCAGACAGATCGCCAGTCTTGCCCTGCAACTCTGGGACACTTGAATGAGGAATCCACTCTCCTTTAAACCATTCAGAAGAACATAAAGTAAAATCATTTTTAATTGAGTAGAGCAGCTCCGGACCCTTGCCTTTGAATGCAACTAGCATAGCAGATGGCATTGGTGTAGAAAGATGACATTCACTCTCTGTAGGCCATTCAGGTCTGGTAAGGCAGCTCTGCCGTTACCAGGACACCAGCACTCAGCTGGGAGAGGGGGGAGTCTGGCTTGTGTTCAGAGAGACCAGAGCCACACTGGACTTAAATCACAGATCAGCTACTCGCCTGCTGTGTGACTCTGGGATGCTATTTCACTTCCTTGTGCTTGGGTTTCATTGTCTTTAAATGGAAACAACACTGTATCGGGTTGTGGTGGGAAGAAAAATGTCACCCCCGCCACACACACACACACACACACACACACACACACACACACACGGGTCTCTACATCCTGGTTGCTAAAATCTATAGCAAAAGGAATTTTTGCAGGAATGGCTAATATTTTCTCAAGGGAGGCTGGTGTAGCTCATCTATTAGAGTCCTTGCTCAGTGTGCACAAAGTCTGGGGTTTGATCCCCAGGATGGCATAAGTTGGGCAGGATGACTCACAACTGTAATGCCAGCACTTAAGAGGTAGAGACAGGAGGATCAAAAGTTCAAAGTCATCCTCAGCTACATAGCAAGGTCAAGGGCAAGCTAGATCACGTGAGACCCAGTTTCAAAATAGCTTCTGTTTTTATTTGAGACACGATTTCCATTCACAGACCAGGCTGGCCTGGAATTCACAGAGATCTGCCTGCCTCTGCCTGTCAAGTATTGCAATTAAAGGGATGCAGCGGGGTGAGGTTGTGTTGGATTGCCCTGGTGAGCCTAATATAATCACAAGGGTCCTTGCAGAAAGGCTGGAAGTCAGAGTGGTCAGGGTGTGCTGATGGGAGCATGTGAGGGCAAGAAGGTATGGGGATTGGGGAAGGCAGGTGACCCCCACCAAGTCTGAAGAAGGAACTCTGGTTTTAGACAGCTGCCCTCCAGGCCTGTTTGAAACTACTGCACAGACCAGCAAGATGGTTCCATGGGTAAAGACTCTTGCCAGCAAGCCTGACAGCCTGAGTTCAATTCTCAGGGCCCACACGAGCGCCAACACACATACACAGATACACAATATAAATGCATAAATGTACCCGTAAGCCATAAGCTTGCAGTCTGCCATAGAGAAGGAACACACATCAACAGGTTAGGAGAGTTAAAAAGGTGCAAAGCCCTCAGGAAAAGTGCCTAACAGGTAGTCAGTGAGTGCATGTGTGTGTGTGTATGTGTGCTCATGCACACACGCGTGCACCTGCACTGTTTATTGTTACTTATGACAAAAGTCAGCCTGGGCCAGAGAAGCCTTGTAACATTCATATTCAAAGTAATGAAAAGAAGTGTCATTTCTACAGATATCCGGGCAGCCTGAATTTGATTACCTGGAAGCTGCAAGGGATGCTGGGAAATGTGCTTTTTCTCCAGAGAGACATTTCAGCTGATGCCCAACTGCAGCATCAATGGTCGAGGACTCGGGGAAGTCGGAGGTGGTTACCGAAGAGCCGACAGTGTCCACCACCGTGACAGCTTTCTCAGCGGTGACTTCCTGCCATGTTTGACTCCGTACACATATCCCCACGCTTCCTTGTGGTACATTAATTTTGTTTTGCTTTGCTTTGGTGCTGAACATGTAGTCCGGGGCCTTTCAGGTGACAATCAAGTGTTTTCCTGTACCAGGCTTTTTCTTTTGGGCCACCAACCAGTTCCCAAATTATGACATGGAGACTTAGTTTTGGTTTTGAATGCTTGGCCAAGCTTAGGCTCATTTCTGGCTAGTTTTTGTTTGTTTGTTTGTTGTTTGTTTTGTTTTGTTTTTCAGGACAGAGTTTCTCTGTAGCTTTGGAGCCTGTCCTGGAATTAGCTCTTGTAGACCAGGCTGGCCTCGAACTCACAGAGATTTCACCAGTTTCTGCCTCCTGAGTGCTGGGATTAAAGGCATGCGCCACCACTGCCCGGCTCTGGCTAGCTCTTTTAACTTAAATTAACTGTTTCTCTTTATCTACATTTTGTTTCGCGGCTTTTTATCTTTCCTTTCTGTATGTCCTACCTTTCTTGCTTCTTCCATGGCTGGCTGGTTGGCTGCTCCCCCCACCCCATCTCACTCTCTTTCTCCCCCATTCCTGTCTCCTTTTCTTCTCTCTCAAGCCTGGATTTTTCCTCCTACTTATTCTCTCTGCCCACCAGCCCTGCCTATCTCTCTCCTGCCCAGCTATTGGCCATTCTGCTTTATATTAGACCAGTCCGGTGCCTTAGGCAGGCAAAGTGAAACAGCAACACATTTTTTTCATAATGAAACAAATGCAACAAAAACAAATGTAACATCTTTGCATCCTTAACAAAGGCAGCAGAACCAAATACAACACACCTTTACACAATCAAAGTCATGGTCTGCAGCATAAGCAAGTGTAACACATCTTTACCTAGTTCAATATCCCACAACCAGCTGCCACTGGAGCACATCCTCAGCCCTCAGCGCCATCGGGTTTATGCGGTGTTTCTGGACTCCCCAGTGTATAAAATGAGCTATGGTTCATCACTCTTCCCTCCCCTCCTCCTTCAAGCCCTTGCTAACCGTGTTTGCATCCGGTTTTGTATCCATAATTAAAACATCTATCTCTGAATTTCAAATACTGAAAATCAATAAAGCATTTAAAAAATACAGTTGTGTAAGCATGGTCCTCTATGGAGCCAAACAGCACATTGGGACTGTAGATAAGGAGCTATGATCTTATCTATGTAAGTGCCTCTTGAAGGGACACACTCAAGGCGCTGAGTTCAAGAGTGCTCTCCTACATTCCTGTCAATATTCAAAGTCATGTGACTGGTTAATTCCTTTCGTACTTGCATCACGACTTCCTTATACAGCTTCTTGCTCTCTCTCGGAGTTACTGTGTTTCTCTTGCTTCTTTAGAGAAGAAACATTAGCCTTTCGCATCCAGTCCCTGGAGCCTGCCCAAATCTCAGTCACAGTATTTGTTCTGTGAAGCCCACTTCTGTCTTGAAGATATTCTTCCCTGGATCCCCAGACTTCCTGTTCTAATTTTGATGGAGGCTCTGAGGACCTCTGATATTCCACTGACTTCCACTGACACCAGCGCCTTGGACACACGGTAAGTCTCTCATTCTTCCATCATGTCTGTTTTGCTAGGTGCATCTTTGAACAACTTTTTTAAAAGACCTGCATGGAAGGAGGAGGCCTTCTGAATCTTCGTGTGTGAGCAAATGTCTTTCATAAATCCAAAATGGGGGAGGATTTCTAGCCGGCTGAGGCACAGGGCACCAACTCACGGATAGGCAATTAGCCAGGTTCCCTGTGGGATACCAACACTCACACTAGGAACACCAGCCTCATGAGAAAAAACCATTCAGGGAGAGAAAGAGGGAGGGGGAGGAGGAGAGAGGGAAGAAGGAAGAGGAAGAGGAGGGTGGTTCTGTTTCATCTTAGAATGCATCTCTGTGCCTGTCTCTGTATGTGTGTTTGTACTCTTGTGTTTGGGGCAGGAGGAAGTTGAAGGCTCATGTTGACTTGCTATGTGCTAAACGAACTTTTACAAAGAGGTTTCCCAAATATTTTTCTCTAAAAAGTATTTGTATTACACTTACTTGTTTGTTTATTGTTTGTGTGTGTGTGTGTGTGTGTGCGCGCGCGTGTGCGTGTATATGTGTGTAGGCGTGCCCTTGCCACAGGGCACATATAATCAGAGAACAACTTTTGGGAGTCAGTTCTCTCCTTCCGATGTATGAGTCCTGAGGATTGAACTCAGGTCTTCAGGCTTGGCAGCAAGCACCTTAGCTTTCTGAATTATTTCATCAGCCCCCAGACTTTTCTTATTCTCATACCATGTCTCAGCATTGGTCACTTCTTCTTACTCTTTATTATAACTACTCATGGTATTATTTTTTTCTAAAGTGACTATCCCGTAATTTGTACATTTGCTGTTTTACCAAAACCATATCTATATAGCTGTTCTTTCTACTTCTTTTCTTTCTTTCTTTCTTTCTTTCCTTTTAAACTGTCTCATATAGTCTGGGCTTACTATATAGCTGAGAATGACTGAACTCTTGAAGCCAAGAAGTTGGTTCTACCTCTCAGTTTTAGGATTGCAAGTTGTCTTTACCAGAATACCTGGCTATTGCTATGGTGTGTGTGTGTGTGTGTGTGTGTGTGTGTGTATGTGTATGGTGGGGGATGATGCTTGTGTTCATAAATATGCGCACATGTGTAGGTAGATGTGGATATCTTTCTTTAAAGATTTTTTTTTATTTATTATGTAAACAGTGTTCTGCCTGCACGCCAGAAGAGGGCAAGAGATCTCATTATAGATGGTTCTGAGCCACCATGTGGGTGCTGGGATTTGAACTCAGGACCTTTGGGAGAGCAGCCAGTGCTCTTAACCTCTGAGCCATCTTACCAGCTGTGGATATTTTTTTCAGTTGCTTTCCATCTTAGGAATTGAGACAGGGAGCTCATCTATCCAGTTAGATCAACTGACAGGAACCCCAGCAATGCTCCTGTATTTGTCTTCCAGAATGGGAACTACAAGCACATACCGCTGTCTCTGCTTTTTTAACGTGGGTGATTGGAATTCAAACTTAGGTCCTCTTACTTGTGAGACAAGATTCTACCAACCAAGCCATCTCCTGTCTCCCTGTTCATATGTATGTATGTATATTTATTTATTTATTTATTTTGATTTTTTGAGACAGGGTTTCTCTGTGTAGCTTTGGGGCCTGTCTTGAAACTAGCTCTGTAGACCAGGCTAGCCTTGAACTCACAGAGATCCGCCTGCCTCCCGAGTGCTGGGATTAAAGCACTACGGCCTGGCCTGTATTTTTTTTAATAATTTATTTATTTTATTTCATGTGCACTCATTTGCCTTCAAGTATATCTGTATGTAGGTGTCAGATCCCCTGGAACTGGAGTTACAGGCAGTTATGAACTGCCATGTGGGTTCTGGGAATGGAACCAGGGACTTCTGGAAGAGATCAGTGTTCTTAAATGCTGGGCTATCTCTTCAACCCCCAAACCCACCCCTTTTTCTTTTCTTTTTCTTTTCTTTTTTTTGAGATGAAGTGTTCTGTACCCAAGTTGTCCTTAAATTCCCCATGCAGGTGAGAATGATCTTGAACTTCTGACCCTCCTAATTCCACGTGATTAGAGGTGTGGGCTATCACACCTGGTTCGCACCATGCTGGGGTCGAACCCAGTACTTCCTGCGAGCTAGACAAGCACTCTACCAACTGAGCTACACCCCTGGCCCTCTAGCTCTATCTTCAAATCCACATTTAAACAATACTATAACTCTCTGAATAATAAAATTCATTCATCTACCAGTAAATGCCACCCTTATGCCGTTCTTGGGAGGGAGTGTCTCTGGTCTTTTACTGTGTGGATCACCAGTCGATCAGTTACCTAAGAGCTGATTCTCCCCACCAAGAGGATCTCCTTTAAATAGCCCTTCTTCTTGCCCAGATTCTGACACACAGGGAAATAAAGAAAATGAGTAATGACAGGAGACAAAATGTCCCTTTTGTTATCACTGTTCTGAAGCGGGAGACCTGGCTGCCAGTGAGAGAGCGAACATGAGGAAGCTCAGTCACAGGCCTGACCCGGTCTCTCCTGCAGTGAGCCATAATCTCGTCCACGCTCTCCCACCCACTCCGCTGTTCTGGCGTGTCTGCCCATGGTAGGGAAGTGACCAGCACGATTTTAGGAGCTGAGAAGCCTACTGGGAGAGAGTCCTCCCCCGGACCAAGCAGAAGGACACTGAGAACTTGACCTGGTGGCAAATCTTGTCATCAGAAAGGGAAGATTTGGGGGAATTGCCCGTAGCTATGACAACCAAATGCCATGGGCTCAGGTACATATTCAGGAAGCAGAGAGAGTCCATATCTTACACAAATTGCCTCAGATGATAGAAAAAGAGGGGAAAGTGCCTGCTGTGTTTAATGTGGTGAGTGCAGCCTTGATACCCAGCCCAGATGATGGCAGAGTGGGATGAGGGAGTTGGAAGCCAGTTTCATTGATGACTATAGATGCAAACATCCCAAACTATTAAAAATGCCTAATGACCAGTGTTACCCAGCTCCCCCCAGAACCAACTAGGGGACCAAGTCCTATATGTAAAAGCTTTAGTTTACACAAGTTTGCAAACTCAGTCTTTCCATGTGTCCAGCATATTGGAGTGATCGGAGAGCCCCGACCTCAGTTGGGGTTGGATTTTTGTAGTAGCAAAGGTGGGGGTGGTGAGGGATTTCTAAGGCTCATGACCTCTAATTGACTGGCATTTGTCTAGGGGTGTCCTGGTGAAAAGCGATGGGTGTGTGTTGGCAGGTGATTCTATCTATGACAGTTGGAACGTTAGGAATTTCCTTTGGATGGTCTGTTCCTGGTGGTGCCTGGATAATCTCAGTTTGTGGTCTTTCTTGGAACCAGGGTAAACTACTGAGACTCAGGCCTCTATTGAGCTTGTCATGGCTGGGTCCCACAGCCAGGGGCTGGAGAGATGGCTCAGAGGTTAAAAAGACTGTGGCTGCTTTTCCAGAGGTCCTGAGTTCAATCCCCAGCAACCGCATGCTGTCTCAAAACCATCTGTAATGAGATCTGGTGCCCTCCTCTGCCTTGCAGGCAAACATGCAGACAGAACACTGTTGACATAATTAAAAAAAAAATCTTAAAAAAACAGCATAATGGCCAAGTTGGGCTTATTCCAGCGGTTCTAAAAATCTTAACAATTATTGTCACTTTAAGCCTTGACATCAATGCAATAACAGACCAACATCCTTCTCTTACATAGAACAATTTGGAGAAAAAAACATTTAGGAAGAAAATTTTGATAAAATTAGGAGTCTGGGTGTGTGGCTTAGTTGGTAGGGTGCTTACCTAGCACAAAACCCTCAACTGGATCCCCAGTACCACATAAAACCAGGTATGGTGACACATGCCTGGAATTCCAGCACTGAGGTAGGGGCAGAAGGGTTGGAAGTTCAAGGTCATGCTTGTCTACAAAGCAAGTTTAAAGTTGGCCAGGGATGCCTGAGGCTCTGTCTCAAATACATTGGTTATTACAATATTTTGATCATATGGCCTACTTAGAAAACCTATGGACATCTGCAACAATTGATAGGAACCCTCATTAAAATAAAGGGAGGAAACCGATAGGTGACTCAACAGTTAAGGGAACTTGTCTGCTCCTCCAGAGGCCCTGGGTTTGATTCCCAGCACTTACAATGAGGCCCTCCGCTGTCTGTGACTCCAGTACCAGGGGAATCTGATGTCCTCTTCTGGTGAGGCACACATGTGGTACTGAGAAAGAAAAATACCCATATGCATAAAATAATAAACATAAAAGATTTAAAATTTTAAAATAAAAATTGCTGGGGATGGTGGTTCACGCCTTTAATCTCAGCATGTGGGATGCAGAAACAGGCAGATCCCTGAGTTCAGGGCTAGCCTGGTCTACTTACGTAATGAATTCCAGGCCAGCCAGAGCTACACAGTGAGGCCCTGTCTCAATAAACAAACAAAAAAATAACAGGGTTAGGGATATGACTCAGTGGTAGAGCACTGTAGCAGGCATGAGTTCTGGACGTTGTCCCCAACACTAGAAGAAAAGCTGTGTTCAAAGATTTGAAGCCACTGCCAGGTAAGTTGCCACATACTTGAAACCTTGAAATCAAAGAATGGATTCAGGAGATTCAGAAGTTCAAGGTCAGCCACAGCAAACCCAAGATGAACCTGGGCTACATAAAGCCCTGTCTCAAAAACTAAAGAAATTGGGCTGGAGAGATGGCTCGGAGGTTAAGAACATTGACTGTTCTTCCAAAGGTCCTGAGTTCAGTTCCCAGCAACCACATGGTGGCTCACAACCATCTGTAATGAGATCTGGTGCCCTCTTCTGGCTTGCAGGCATACACACAGACAGAATATTGTAAACATAATAAATAAATAAATAAATAAATAAATAAATAAATAAATAAATATATTGAAAAAAAACTAAAAAAATTGACAAATAAAAAAATTCAAGTCAGGTACATCATCAAGCTGGACATAGGAGCCTTCTGAGGAGAGAGGCCAGAAATCCCGCCCTACACAGAAATGACGTATGTGCCCTCACACCTACTGTATTCTACTGGACAGAACAAATGTCAGGTCCAGCCAGCTAATTCTGAGAGAGAAGAGCGGCAGGAGCGGTGACACCAAGATCTCCTTTGCTCTTGTCTGCGTATTTAACGGCTGGATTTTCTTCACTTCCTTTCTTTCTTCTCTGAGGGTTTAGAATGCATCCTATCCCCTTTCTGTCATCCTTAGGTCTCCTTTGCAGAGGGTGGGTCCACATCTGGAGCAGCTGTAGAACGCCTTTGAACTCTGACCATGGTTTCCTGCCTCTTGTCTTATTGCTTACCAGATTTTTAGTCTTACTTAGCTTTATTTCGGTGGTGCTGGTGACCGAACTGGGTCTGGCATACTCTAGGTGAGCGCCCTACCGCTGAACTACCCAGCCCTCTCATTTTGATCGTTACTTTGAAACAGGGTTCACTGAGTGAATAGTTCAGGCTAGCCCCACACTTACCGTCTTCCCACGTCAGCCTCTGGAGTGAGGTGGCATTACAGGCAGAGGACACCACACAGTCTTGTGTTACTTCAGTCTCGCTGTGTAGCCCAGGCTGCCTTAGTCAACTCAAGAGCTTCCTGTTTCGGCCTCCCACATGCAGGGATTGCCGCTCTCCTTTGAACCAGACTTTAAAGTCCTAACTAGCTGGGCTCTCCCACGGTCAGTGTTTCTTTGCTGTCCATCTCTTCTCTCCAGCTACTTCTTCTGACTGTACTTCCTGGCGTCTTCTCGTTCCCCAGTCTGACATCGTGGGGCCTCGGGTCCCCAGCACACAGTCTAGTGATTTTTGCAACATTGGTCGCATCCCCAACCGCATGCTTCCTCCAGTTCCCGACAGCCTGCGTTCTGTTGTACTTGTGATTTGTCTATTTTATTACGACCTTTGAAAGAATGGACTCGGCTTTTTGCTGTTTTCTACGTCGTCACTTTCTGTTTCCTCTCCATGATTTCCTTCCTGTTGCTCTCTCTTTGGATTTTTCTGATTGTCTCTTCCCAGCGTCTCGAGTTGGTAGCTTAGTTCATTTGTTGCCGATTCTTTGTGTTTTTAATAAACGTGGTGAAGGCTACAATTTTTCCTCCAAGTTCCTCTTTAGCTTATTGTTATTCCATTTTAGATATCTTGCAGCCTCCATTATAATATCCTCTTTTCCCCATGCATTATTTAGAAATGAGTTTGTAAGTTACCAAACATATTAAATTTTCTTAGCCAGCTTTTTAATGTTGATTTCAAGTTTTATCATATTGGGATTAGAAAATGTGAACAAATGGTATTGATTCTTTCTGTTTCTGCTCCTTTATTTTGTTTGCAGTACTGGGCATTGAACCCAGAGCCCAGAACATGCTAAGTAATGCTAAACAATCACTCTGCCTATAAACTACACCCTTGGCCTATGTTAGAATCTGAATTTTTTTTTTACTTCCTTTATTTCTAAGTTTCCAGTGTTGGTTGCTTGTTTGATTTGGCTTGTTGAGATGATCGCCCAGTTCAGGCTGGCCTTGAACTCACCACTTCCTGCATTAGTCTCTCAAATGCTGGGGTTACAGACGTGAGCCTCCAGCGGGCTCCAAGTGTGCAGTGATTCAAGAACAAGAAAGCGTTGCACTCACGGAGAGCATGAGCCATGGGTTTTCTGCTGGGCCTAAGTGCACCTGCTAGATCAAGTTCCTTCAAGACAGGGCTCAGACTCCTGCGCTCCCCACTACCAAGCTGCAACTTGACCCATTAGCTTTAAGAAAGCCCGACGGGCAGTTCCGCGTTGGAGGCTCCTGACCTTCCCCTTGCACTTCTGCCAGGTCTGCTCTCTGTCTCACCAAGCTAGATTCACGCTGCCAGACGCACACAAACTCATGATTATTACAGCTTCTTGGCAAGCATTTCCCTGTATGCGCCTTTGGCTTAGGCTGTGGGTTAGACTGTTGCTGCCAAAGGCCGGAAAGAAACAGTGGTTTCAATGAAATAGAAATTTACCTCTTGGGACTGAAGAGATGGCTCAGCTGTTGAGAGTATAGCATGAAGATTGGATTCCAGCACTAGTTGTCAAAGTTGGGTGTGTCCTCGCGTATGCCAGTAACCCCAGCACTGAGGGAGGTGGAGTCAGAAGGATGGCTGGGGCCTGCTGGCTCGCAGCCTAGTGAAAATATATGAGCTCCAGGTTCATGGTGAGATCATGCCTCAAAGAAACAGGCAAACAGTGATAGATGATGATACCTGATGTCTTCGGGCCTCTGTATGGATGTGTGTGTGCATGCGCGTGCACACACACACACCTCTCCCCCATACAAACACACACCACACACACAAAAAAAAACTACACACACCTCTCCCCCATACAAACACACAGCCTGCACACACAAAAAAACTACACACATCTCTCCCCCATACAAACACACACACAAAATAAAACCACATACACATATATGTACATACATATACCCCCATGCAAACACACACATACACATACACACATACACCTCTCCCCCATACAAACACACACATATGTACATACATACACCCCCATACAAACACACACATACACGTACACACATACACCTCTCCCCCATACAAACACACACATATGTACATACATACACCCCCATACAAACACACACATACACATACACACATACACCTCTCCCCCATACAAACACACACGCAGTTTATTTTGTGCCCCATTTGCTGATCCGCAGACACAGTCCTTTGCCCTCCAGCTTCCTGTGAGATTTCAGATTTAGTCAGGGGGAGCTCTGCAGGAAGTGTGAGGGACGGGAGGGAGGTTGTGAAATGTTTATTCCCCAGGTCCTTGAAGCAGGTGAACTCTGCTAAGATTGCCCTTTCAGAGTCCCGCGTCTGGACGCCCTGCTCCCTTCCGCCCTGCAGCTCTCAGAAGTGGCTGCTATAGGTCTGAGTCTTGTGTTCCTACTGTGACTCCAACACCCTGCTTTGTGGAGATGTTTTGAAAGTAAATTCTGCCCAAATTCTCCTAATTAGCCCTCACCATCTGCTTCCTGCCAAGGCCCTGAGTGATACAGGCTGCCTTGGTGCTTTTAAAAGTCACTAGCTTTGCAAGCCTTAGGGTGAGAACATACTCTGTGACAGCCCAGACACAGGCTTCAACACTCTCTGCTCCCATCCTGCAGCCTGCTTAGAGAACCCGCCACACCCAGGTCTTCACCACTCCATCCAGCAATGAGGACAAGCACTACCCAAAGCCCGTGTCCATCAGGACCAAGACCCTATGTGGCCACTGTTCTGCTGGCCTGAAGTGGCTCTTAGCCTCCCCAGATCCCGGTGACTCACCTTTGTCACAAGAGGCTGAGGACAGTCTCTGCAGCTTTGCAGGCTCCAGAATAATCCTGACCCCTCGGGATGACTTGATCCATCTCTGGCTCATTCTTTTTTTTTAAAAAAAAAAAGATTTATATATTATGTATACAACATTCTGCCTCGATGTATGCCCGCACGCCAGAGGAGGGCACCAGATTTCAGTACAGATGGTTGTGAGCCACCTTGTGGTTGCTGGGAATTGAACTCAGGACCTCTGGAAGAGCAGCCAGTGCTCTTAACCTTTGAGCCAACTCTCCAGCCCCCTCTGGTTCATTCTTTATTGTTGTTATGGTTGGCTAACCCAGGCTAGCCCGAAATTCACTCTAGAGTTGAGGATGGCCTTGATCCTCCTGCTTCTACCTGAGTGGTGGGACCACAAGAGTGTGCCATCATACCGGGCTCTACTTTCATCCCTTAGGTCCCATTTCTCTAACCCTGGATGGAAGCTTCTCTCATTTCCTCTCCTCAGTCTGGGGTCACTCTCATACAGAGGCAATGGAAATATCGCTTTCACCTCAGTGGCTGGGAATTTGGAGTGAGCCTCAGGCAGTCCAGTACAACTGGAATTGCAGCGTGGGCCTGCCTGGACCTGAGAGGGCTTTCTGTGGTGCATGCAGGGGACACAGATGGGGACACAATAGGACAGGGCCATGAGGAGGCGGCGCCCTTGTGACCAAACAGGGACCCTCTCCTGGCCAGGCTGCGACACAGTATCTTAGCAAAGACAACAAAGCAGGGTCTCAGCGGTGATCCGCCTCTGGAGCCCACACAAGCTGGGAGTCCTTGGCCGCAAGGCCCCTTCCTGTCGCCCCCCACGCTGTCCCGTGTTAGTACCCTGACCTCTATGAGCAGCTATGACTCAGCCAGGAGGCTATGTGAAGCATGGTGGACAGTCAGGCCTTTGTGCTGAGACCCCACTCAGGTGACTTCTCTTTGTCCCCCTCTGCTGTGGCAGTGAGGTGTGAACTCAGCTGTGGAAGGCTGCACTGCGGGATCACCTGCTGCAGGCTTCCCAGTGTGAATCCTTTCTCTCCTCTCTCCTCATACAAAAGGTGCTGTTTGGGCTGGAGAGATGGCTCAGCAGTTATGAGCACTGGCTGCTCTTCCGGAGGATCCAAGTTCAAGTCCTGGCAGCCACATAGAAACTCATAGCCATCTCTAACTCTAGTCCTGGGGGATCTGATGCCCTCTTCTGGTCTTTGTGGGCACCAGGCACACGTGACACACAGACCTACTTCCAAGAAAAACACCCCAAACACATAAAAATTAAATTAAATTAAAAAAAGAAAGAATATAGTACTGCCGTCTTAAATGCTGCTGAGACCAGAGAGAGTACAACTGGCCTGTGTCCCAGAAGTCATCAGGAAGGAGCTGGAGGAGGAAGGTGGCTCTTCTATGATGTGAAACCAAGAATGGATGACAATTGGGGTGTGGCAGGGAGGAAATGCTTCTTGGAGGAAGGGGATGTTTCAGCTCCCAGCAGCTCCAGGTCAAGACCACTGCACCTTCCTTCAAGTGCACCTTAGCCAGCTGCAACATTGAAACCCAGATTTCAGGCTTTGGAATCTGCACAGCTGAAGGCCAAAACACATGCTTGGTCCAAACCAAACTGTAGCTGTGTGTGTGTCTGAGGGGTGGTGGATGACTCAGGCTTTGAAGTTTGATAAATGAGATTCCACTACTATAGAAATAACAAACTTGGGCTGACTCGGTTTCCCCTACTGTGCACACACAGCACAACAAGCAACACAGGATTTCTGTTGGAGGACTTTCTCTGTCCTGACAGTCAACTCTGTCCCACCAACCAGCTCCTAAATAACCACATGGAGACTTATTACTGCGTATAAATGCTTGGTCAATAGCTTAGGCTTATTACTAACTAGCTCTTATATAATCCATATATAATCCACGGCAGTACCTTTTTTCAGCATGGCAAGTTCATCTCCTACTTCTGGCTGGTGACTCCACCCTTCTTCCCAGCATTCTCTCACTCTGGCTCTCCTGCCTATCCTCTTTCTGCCTAGCTATTGGCCAGTTGGTTCTATTAAATCAATGAGAGTAATACATATTACAGAGTAATAGATATGAAGGATCATTCCACAACAGATTTCTGTAATCTCAAAGGTGGGGTGGTGAACTGGGGAGATGGGTCAGTCGTTAAGAGTATTTGTTGCTCTTGCAGAGGATCCAGGTTTGATTCCTAGCACCCACATGGTGGCTCACAACCATCTGTAATTCCGATATCAGGGAATCCGATGTCCTCTTCTGACCTCCACAGGCCCCAGGCATACAAATGGAACACATACAAACCTACAGGAAAAACACTCATGCACATGAAACAATAAAATAAGCAAATCTCAAAAAGCTTCAAAGGTGTGGGGGCTTTTGCCTTGCAGCAGGGAAACAGCGTTCAGCAGAAACTCCTGGTGTCCTCTGACCAAGTTTGACCTGACACCTACAGAAACTGTCCCCTCCCATAGTTTGAGAGCACAGCACCCCACTTTAGATGCTTATCACCAGACCCAGGTTGTTTTACCTGTACTTCTGGGTTTTTTGATTCGCTTAGATTTTGTAGTTTTATTTGTTTTGTTGTTGTTGTTGTTGTTGTTGTTGTTGTTGTTTTAAACTGGGTCTCACATAGTCCAGGCTGGCTTTGAACTCACTACATAGCCAAGAAATGACCTTGAGTTCCTAATCCTTTGTCCTCCATCTCCCAACTGCTAGAATTATAGGTGTGGGCCGCCATACCCACATTTATCTGTGCTTTAGTTGGACAGGCTCTAAAGCAGGGTTCCCATGACCCCATTCTTGGGTTCAATCCCAATTCGCTCAAGAGGTTCACACAGCAGAACTCAATGGTACATGTCTGTGGTATCAGCAGGCAGGAGTCTGCAGTAGGAAGTCCGCTGAAGTTTGAAGCCAGCTTGGCTTTCATATCAAGATTGTCACCAATGGCTGGAATGTAGCTCAATGTACTTTTCTAGCATGCCAAGCCCCTGAGTAGCATGACAGATGTGTGTGTGTGTGTGTGTGTGTGTGTGTGTGTGCGCGCGCGCGCGTGCACGTCAGAGAATGGCATCAGGTATCTTCTTCAATCTCTCTTTGTCTTACTTTTTTGAGGCAGGATCTCTTATTGAGCCCAGAGATCATGGATTCAGTGAGGCTGCCTTGCCAGTGAGTGCCAGAGAATTATTTGTCCCTGCTTCTTCAAGTGCTGGTGCTCAGCTTTTTATGTGGGCCCTGTGGATTTGAACTCAGGTCCCCATGCTTGCAAAGCAAGCATTTTACCGACAGAGCCATCCCCCCCAGACTAGGGAAATACCTTAAGTAACCTATTACAAATGCTGTCACAGAGGACATGGATGAAGAGATGCTTTGTGAGGCATGTAAGAACCTCAGCAGGGAGCTATCTGGACCCCTGACCTTCTAGGTTTCTGGAACCTTCACCGCATATCTGATGCTGGTGAGATCATATGCTAAAACCCAACCAGGCCAGATTGCATGTGCGTTCTAGGCCCAGAGGTTTAGGCAGGAAGGCGAGGCTTATGACCTAGTTTTGGATAAGGGTGAGTTAGCCAATGTCTTAACCGCTAGCCCCAACACCAGAAGGTATAGAAAAAGTCAAGAGTCTCCAGGAAGAGATTGCTTTCTGTGACTAGCTATGGGACAGAGGTCATAAACCAGGATGGAAACAAGATGCGTCATAATCACATCCATTCCTTCTGAGTTATGTGACCTTGGCGAGTCACTTCACCTTCTCCTGTTTCCACCCCTGCCTCAGTTTCCTCCATGTACAAAAAAGGCAAACAGTCCCATCCACAGTACAAGACCAGGAGGAAGCACATGATCACAGGAAGCTCCCCCTCCCCCATCTCTTCCCCAGTGGACATACTTGACACGGTCTGATAGCTACCTCAGCTCATGGCGGAAGACCATGGAGCAGGAAGCAGGATGCTTCTGCAGTGACTGCTCATCCTCAGCCTTGCTTGGGAGGGGACTGGGCTGACTGTTGTTGCCTCAGCGCGGTGACTTCACCAGGTGGATGGAATTCTAAAAAGCGTACCCATCGTGGGCCAGGAGAGTTGTCTAGGAGAAGCTGAGAGAGATGAATCCATATCTCTGGATGGAACTCCAAGTTTGGCAGAAGCCAGGCAGTGTGCTCCGTTCCTGGCTCCGTCGCTTCTCAGTATGTCACCTCATACCCTCCTGAGCCTCCATCCCATCTCCCATCAGCAGTGTCCCTACAGCTGCCCTGGGCTGTTGAGGACACACTCTGTCCTTTGTCCAGTATTCCAGGGAACAGTGGACTTCTCTGTCCTTGGGGAGCTCCCCTTCCCACCGTGCTGATTTCCTAAGGATCTGTGACCTTGTCCCTTGCCCATAGGTGATTAGCCTATAGGTAGACACTGGACGAGAGCTAAGTTAATCCAGAGAAAATGGCTGTGGGCTGGAGGTCAGGAGCCATCACTGGCCCCATGCCTTCTTCCTGGAATAGAGATCTAAAGAGAAGGGAGAAGAGCGGTCAGTTGCCAAGTGGCTCAGCAAGTGAAGGTGCTGGCTGATTACCACTGCCCCTGATGATCTGAGCTCCAGTCCCTGGAGTCACACAGGAAAAAGGAATCAACTTCTTACAAGTTGTCCTCTGACATCCGTAGGGGCACCCACCCACCCACAAACAGAGTAGATAAATAAACGTAAGTTAAAAGGCAGAGGAAGAGAGAGAGAGTGAGAATCACCTAATAGTATTGGGGCCTTGGTGGCAGCTGTGTTAGGTTCCTGGAGTCCCCGGCCAGTTGGATTTGGATTTCAAGAGCCATACTTCCTCACCAAGCATGGATGGGACCTAGGCAACTAACAGGACCGTGCTTAGTCCCAAGCCTGGCCCACTGTAGCTCAGGCCACATGAATTCCTTTCCCTAAATGGACACCAGGCAGGGATAGGGCTTGGCAAGATATCAGGAGGATATGGAGCTTCAGTTCTCGTGAAGTGACAGGACTTCTCAGTGGTTGCCTGGATTAGAGTCAGGTGCCTTGGAACCCTGCAGAGACTCTCAGGAGACCAGAAGGAAAGCCAGATGCCATGCTGGGGAGCAGGAGAGGACTGAGCTGAGCTATTATAATAAAGATCCTACCCCGTTGGGTTGTGGGAAAAGTGGTCAACAAGTGCATTCTCTGTACCAGGGGGCTAATCCAGATGTTGTGTGCAGTCCCAGAAGGTGGCATCCAGATGATGGGTGCAGCCCCAGAAGGTGGCATCCAGATGTTGGGTGCAGCCCCAGAAGGTGGCATCCAGATGTTGGGTGCAGCCCCGGAAGGTGGCGTCCAGATGTTGGATGCAGTCCTAGAGGGTGGCTGTCAGGACAGGCTTGGCTGAGGAGGGAGGAGGAGGGACACGTATGTGGGTTGTCAAGGATGAGCAAGAGTTTTTCAGACAGGTAAAGAGACTGGGGAAGGGTGTTGGACTATCAGTACTCTGTGTGTGTGTATGTGTGTGGTGTATATATGTAGTGTACATGTGTGTGTATTCATATGTGTGTATATGTGTGGTATGTACTGGTCAGAGGCTGACATTGGCCCCCTTGCTCTATCACTCCTCCCTAATGCTAACTGGTTAGCCCCTCCTGGGATCCCTTGTCTTTGCCTCCAGCGCTGGAGAACTGGGATTACAGGCAGGGCATCACACTTGCCCAGCTTTTACATGGAGGCTGGGAATCAGAATTTTAGTCTTTATGTTTGCACGGCAAGTACTTTGTGAACTGAGCCATTGCGCCCCCCCAGCCCCTCTCTACCCATCTTAACTGCCATCATTAGTCCAGATCAGATGACTGAGGGTTGAGGTACCCTCATTGGAGCCTGTCTCACCTGTTTACTGAGTTTATGATCGTAAACGTATCATTCTCTGTTTGAATGCAAAAGAAACCTTAAAAATATTTATTATTTGTGTATGTAGGACATGTATGAGTATATGCCCCACATGTGTGTATGTGTATATATGCCATGTGTGTGCCACATGTGTGTTTGTGTGTATATGCCCTGTGTGTATATGTCCTGTGTGCATGTGTGTATATGCCCCCATATATATGTGTGTAAATGCCACGTGTGTATGTATATACCATGTGTGTATGTGTGTGTACCACATGTGTGTGGTTGCCCAAGGAAACCAGAAGAAGATGCTGGATCCTCTGGCGCTAGAGTTACAGGTGGTTGTGAGCTGCCTGATGAGGATGCTGGAACCAGAGCTTGGGGGCAATTGCAAGAGCATCACACCCTTCACCTTTAAGGGCTAAGCCATCTACTGAGCCCAGAAACTGTTTATTTTAAAGACTTAAATGAGGTAATATATGTAAAAAGATTCCAAACGGCATGTTTGCAGACATCTGTGGCAAAGCTCTCAACAAATGTACGGCTCACTATGAAAATCTTTCACGAACACGTCCAATTCCTTCACGTGATCATGGCTGTTACTGTTCACTGAGCTTCGAAATTCAGTTGGTCCAGTGTTTGCAGAGCATACACGCAGTTCTGGGCTCGATCCCAGCACCACATTAACTGGGTGGAAGATCAGAAGTTCAGGTCAGTCTTAGCTACATAGAGAGTTTGAGGCTACATGAGACCCTGACCAAAACCAAAATGTTCTGAGCACTGAGCAGTATGGCCGCTGGTATCTCTACTGAAGACAGACAAACCTGACCTGTTATATCCAGAAATGTGGATCAGTCTGTATTTGTTTAAAGATGTTAGGCCAGATCCAAGAGAATGGGTTAACCTTAGGACACACAGCAAAGGCAGAGGCATGGAGTGGGAAGGATTTCTCTATGGGCTCACTTTAAGGGGCACTGAGGCACCCCTCAGCGTGGCAGTACACCCATCAGTAGTGCAGAGAACAGGGGTGGCTGGGAACGGGGGTGCACAGGGCACCTGCTGAGGCTTTTCACCTCCATTCCCACCATCCCCCAGTTCAGAAGAAGTGCGGGTAGACCTGGGTGAAATCCATAGGGGTCCACGGGGCACAGGGGAGTCTCAGCTGGCAAATCAGCCACATCCGATTTCCCTCTCTGGTCCGGTTTCCTTCCCGGCACCCCACGGTTTCCGCTAAAGGTCCTAGTAGAAATTTACAGCTATTCCGGGATGGGGTTTTTCCATCAGGGTGCGTCTTGGGCCACAGCCTCGGAGGGGAGGAGAGGGCCTGTGTGCCCCCTCGGAACTTCCCACTTGCGCTGTTCCAAGGTCGCCCTGGGCTTTGAGTCCTGGGACACGCTGACCAGGGCCCCGAGTTCGGGACGTCCAGCAAACAGGAAGCGAGACAAAGGCGACCGCTTATCGGGCCGCCCCGCATTCCTTTCAGGTGATGCCTGTGGGCTGCCAGGACCCCCGGTGCGGACCTCGCTCCGCTGGTGACTTAGGAGCTCCCTTCTCCGGTCCTCCAGACAGCTCCTTGCACGTTACTGGCATCTACGCCCAGAGGGACCCACAGCTAGCCTTCAAAGGGAAGAGGAAGGTGAAAGAATAAACTGGAAAGTCAATAGGGTGTGGCGGTGCTTGTCGCCGAGTTCGGTGTTTGGGAGGTGGAAGCAGGAGGATCAGTTGAAGGTCATCATCAGTTACACAGAGAGTTCGAGGACAGCCTGGGGTACTCGCTACGTGAGAACCTATCCATGGAAGAAGAAGGAACCGACTCCTGATGGACTCTGGGGGCTTCAAGCGCAAATGCACACACAAGGCAAATAAGAGGTGAAAGGGCAGGCAGAGGAGAACTGGGAGAGGTGGTGTCTAATCCGTGCTGGGGTGGGCGTGGCCCTGGCGCAGCATCTTCTGTATCAGTTGTCCTTTACAGGGACCACGTGAACACAGGGACCTGGCTTTGAAATGAGTGGCAGGGGAGGGCCTGGAGACCAGAAAGTTCTTAGAGTCTGGGTATGTGCTGTCATCTGGGGAGCAGAGAGGTCCTGGGGCTGTCACATTCTAACAGGGTCTCCAGACCCAGGATTTGCTCCGCAGCTTCCTGCATCCACCGAGTGTTGTGATTGCAGGTGTGTACAGGGTAGGCAGTGTGTACCACCCGGGTACAGGGTAAGCTGTCAGTTAAGACAGGACTCTGGGGCCTTGAAATCAGGCTGAAGCCTGGAATGGAAAAGCAGTCCTGACTCTCACAGAAAGGAAAGGAGAGGATAAGAAAGACAAGGGAGGGTGTAGAAGAGGAGGGGAGGTGATGGAGGGTCACATATCGCTAGCTGTTAGGCACTGGGAGCCTGGGGATATACAGCGGGGAAAGGATTTGTCTCAGGAGCAGGGAGAGAGGAGGGTCTTGCTTCTCTGCCTGCTAGATTGCTTCTGTTAATTGGAAGACTGGGCACACCCTTCCCCCATTCCTTGGGCAGTGCTGACTCAGCATCTGAAAGGGCAGACCACCTCTGGGGGTCAAAGGCCATGTTATTCAGGCCCCTCCTCCAAGTGACTAGGCATCGACAATAAGAAATAGAAGGACAGTTACATTTTTTTGGCCATCCACCCATGCCTGTCGCCTAGTGGCATGCATTCTTCCGCCTCTCATCCCTCTGCTTCCTCTTTCTTCAGGGTCTCGTACTCCAAGGCTGTCCTCAGACTTGCTACCTAACCCAATAATAACCTAGAACCCAGGCCCTCAGGCCTCCGTCTCCCAAGTGCTGGGATCACAAGCCTGTGCCCTCATTCCCAGCTTTAGGGCGGTTCTTTCTGTTGTCTAGCCGTGGGCCACATTGGCTCTGACTTGGTTTTCTCACCTTGAAGAGTCCAAGACACTGTAATTATCAATACTTTGGTTTTATTTTAAAACGGTGAAAAGAAAAATAAATATATTTAAAGACTAAGAAAACAGTACTGGGAGTTTTGGAAAGGTACAGCCAGAACGGAGACCAGGAAGATGGGAAGGAACAACCGAAGAGGAAAAAGTTAAGAAAATGGGAATGGGATTAAGTAGTAGGAAGAGTGGGGTGTCTTAGCTCCTGTGGTCTCGGACTGGTGAACCAGGGGCCTGGGATCTATACTCCCTGCAGTTTGCAAACCAGGCCCTCTCCAGTTCTGGCTGTGATGTCTGGGACCTCCTCCAGCCTCACCCATCTCTGGCTCCCAGGCCGGACGCGGCATTAGCGGATCTGTGTGTACGTGAATTAGCACCTGGTTCCCCTGACTGCACCCAAGGCTTCATCAGGTGTGGCCCCTAAGGCCTCTTCGTAGCTGTGGATCCCACCTAGTGGCTGCCCGTCATTAATGCCCCATGTCCTCCATTCCCACACGGCCCCAGACGCCAAGCACGAAGCTCTCGATGTCACACTCGTTGGTGCCACGCACGATTCGGAAGTGGCCCCTCTCACCCCACCATGGGCCCCATGAGTTGGCAGCAGTCTGGAAGTGAAAAGGAGAGAGACATGAGGCCAGGGATGGGCCAGGGCCTAGGAGGGCAGGGGATGTGGAGCTCAGCTTTGCACCAGGGACTCACCCAGTATTTGATCCTCCTCCCGTCTGGCATCGTCTCCTCTCCCCACCTAGTGGCAAAGCAAGAAGGAGGGGGTGCTGATTGCACCAGGTCCCAGCACCCGAACAAAGCACCCCTCACCCACCCCTGTGGCTTCTGAAATCTGAATGCAGCGGGCACTTGAGCGTCCACCCTTCTTTGCACAGCCTCCGTCACTCCGAGTTGGCCAGAGTCGGGACAAGTGGTAAACAACCCTTGAGGGTTTTCTTGGTTTTGTTTGTTTGGTGGGTTCGTTGTTGTTTTTGTTGTTTTGTTTTTTGAGACAAGGTCTCACATAGCCCAGACTGGACCTGAAGTTGCTATGTAAAGACTAAACCCCGGTTCTTCTGCCACCGTCTCCCCAATGCTGGGATTAAGGTGTTTTTCCCCACCCTTGCATTCTCACCTCTATTTCAAGGGGGCGCTGTTCACTGTTCCCAGGCACCCTTCAGAGCTCCCCACTGTCCACGCACCCCTGCAACCACCCCTCCTCTCTGTGTCGGTTCTCTGGCAATAGGACGAGGGGAGGGGCAGCCTCAGCTCCGCAGAAAACACCAAGAGTTCCAAAGAATTCCCAGTGTAAAACCCGCTGCTCCTAGTCCTGTGTGCGCACAGGAACCTCACCCTGTGATATTTTTTTTTTTTTTTTTTTTTTTTGGTGTTTCGAGACAGGGTTTCTCTGTAGCTTTGGTGCCCGTCCCGGAACTAGCTCTTGTAGACCAGGCTGGCCTCGAACTCCCAGAGATCCTCCTATCTCTGCCTCCCGAGTGCTGGGATTAAAGGCATGCGCCACCACCGTCCGGCTCACCCTGTGATCTTGACCGAGTGAGTCCCATGTCTGCGGTACCGCTCCGGCCTCCCCTGGCTTACAGGTGTGTGACTGTAGATGCCGCTCTGGTACAAGAAGAAATCCTCATGTACTTCCATGAGCGCTGTGGGCAGAGACAGGGAGGGCGCCTGGCCCATTAGTACAGGTTCTGATGCTGAGACACTGGGACCTCATGTTAGAGACTGATTTTTCCAGGAGCTTCCTGCAAGGAAGGGGGAATGGACCCTCTTCCACTCCTGTTCCACTGCACCCAGCGCCTAAAGCTGTAGGTCCTGTGCCCAGCCTCCCGCAGGAAGCTCCTGAACCAGGGACAGGCTAGGGATGTTTACCTTGAACGGGGCCGTTCTCCATTAACTCCTTCATGATCTCCTTCTCCTGGGGAAGGAGGTCCATCAAGGTAAGATTTAGCCGGCCAAACCCCCCAACTCTTGCTTCTGCCCCCTCCCCATGTTTATTTTAGACGTACATCGGAGCCCAGGCGGTAGGCAGGGGTGACCTGGTAGATGTCATTGGAATCAACCTGACTATTGGGGCAACGGGAAGTGGCCTGGCGCTTGCCCCGGCCCATTGCGCGACTGTGCATCATACAGCGAGGAGTGGTACTGGCTTCGTTCTGCTCACGGCCGGCGAATGGGTAACAGTTGTCAGACACCACCCTGAAGAAGGGAGCGAAGGCCGTGATGCCTGACACCCGAAAGCCCAGGCTCTTCAGGGTGCCTCGTCTTCTTCCAGCCCACAGACCCTTGTTGCATACCCTCGGCGCCGCAGGAACCACCAAGCGCCATCAAGACGCCCACCTCGGCAGCCCCGCTGGTGGTGGGTATCACAGGACAACAGGTTCTGCGGTGACAGGATGGGCGTCATGTGTCCCAGAGAATGGATGGAGACCCGGTCCGATGCAACAGCTAGTGGGAGAGGTAAAAGGTGCTGTCAGAGGCGGGGCTATGGCCCTCCTCTCTGGTACTAGCTCCTCCCCCTAGACACACCTGCTGTCGAGAAAGCCCAGGAGCCTGCGCAGTTGCCCTGGTCCAGTGGCTCATGGATCAGGTTGGGCCACTTCTCAGAAGCCTCAAAGGCCGTGGGTAGTGCTTCCCCTTGGCCCGGCACCATCTGTAAGACAATAGTGATGACACTTGCTTCCTAGCATTCCTTGTTGTCCCTGGAGCCCAGGCTTTGGGGGACGCTGAAAGTCCAGAGCCTCCAGCAGTTGGTTCTGGAGCTGTCCTGGGGTGCGGGGAGGGAGCCAGTTACTTCCAACTTGACCTTGAGTGGGGTCCCCCAAAGATCACACAGGGGTAATGAGGCCTACTCAGCAAATGAGTCACCAAGGCCAGCCAGCAGCAGGGACGCCTAGGCCAGGGCCACCAGCTCCTGCTCTCAGCTCCTGCCACTCTCTCTGTACCTTCTGGTGAGCCACACCCTCCTTCCTGCCACGGCAGTGGCCTTCAAGCCCCAAAGGACTGGAGCGGGAAGAAACAGTAAAGTCCCGTGATCAGGCAGGTCGCCAAGACAAACAGCAGAAAACAGCAAGCAGCCCCAGGGAGAAAGGCAGGGCCAGAGGCTGGTCACCCTGGCCTTGAGTAGAAGTCCCCAGCCTCTCTACGTCTTCTTTGAGGGACAGCACAAGCCCCACCCAAGCCTGCTGCACGAAGTCTTCCCCCCTCTTTGACTGGTGAGAAAACAGAAGCCCCCTCCTCCCTGGGGGCTTCACTGAGTCGGCATTTTTTCCGAGAATTGTTGCTTCTGGCCAGAGCTGGAAGACTGTCTGTCCCTCGTTTCCTAAAATACCAAGGTGACCCCTGACCCTTTGGGTCTTGACCCAGCTGTACTGGGACCAACAGCATTTTTCCCAGGCTGAGGAAGGCGGGAGGGGCTGCCACCAGAAGTAGGTTTAGAAGCTAACCGCAACACTGCCAGAGAAGGCACCTATATGCCCCGGGACATACAGCCTCGTCCTAGGGGATAGCCCCTTGGCAGAGCAAGATAAGCCACATCATCCATGATGTGCTAAGCCACCGGGAGAAAGATGGTGAGGATGTGCACAAGGGCGGACTTACATAAATCTCATTCATATTCATGACGGAGGAAGATGGGCGGATTGTGCCCAGGCGGTAGCGAATGCCCTCGTCTAGGGTCATGCCCCAGAAGGCACTATGGTTCCCAGCCTGCCACCTGGAGGAGAGAAGGTAAAGAGAAGTAACAGACCTAGCAAGGCCAGAAGCCCTGGGGCTAACGCATGATGGCTACAAGGCACAGAGAAGTAAAATCCAGTGTGTGTGCGCCTAGCACAGTGACCATGTCTAAGGATCATGTATGTGGACATGCATGTGCACTCCTGAGCCCACCATTGCCGTGCCCAGAGCCTCTCACCCGTAGTTGCCCCGATTGATGGCATTAATCATGTCTGGGTCCACGAGACATGGGTCCTGGTCACACTCCCACTGCCCTTTCTCCTGGCAGGTGCTGATAAGAAAGAAAGACAGACAGAAAGGAAGAAATTATTTGTAGGGCTGGGGGCCCCTGAGGAACCTTGGAGGTTCACATGGGTGTGGAATTCTATACCAGAAACTATACTATAGTCAAGCCCCTGTTTTTTCGACAGGGATTCTCTGTGTAGTCCTGGCCATTCTGTAATTCATTAGACCAGGCTGGCCTCAAACTCAGAGATCCACCTGCCTTTGTCTCCCGAGTGCTGGGATTAAAGGCATGCGCCACCACCATCTAGCAAGTTTACAGCTCTTCAGTTCATCCCCACTGCCCCGGATCTCAGTGCTCCTCAGCATCACCTGTATGGAGATGCAGCACAGGTTCTGTTGAATGTGGGTCAGAGTGAGTTCCAGCTCCTGTGACTTCCTGCATCTCAGACTCAAAACCTGGAGTCACCTTTGACCCCTCACGTCTGATCCAGCCACGCCTTAACACAAACTCAGGGTAAAGACTTTGCCTCAGTCTCTCCGCGGCCACCTCCGTCCCATCACCTTTCACCTAATCACTGCTGCTGTCTCCTTGTCCTGGTCTCTGGCCTCCACCCTACGCCGCCCATGTCCCCAAAGTATATTTTTAAATTGGTGGCCACAGCCATCCTGTTAAGCCAGTCCTCTGTTAACAATCCTCCACTGGCTTCACATCGTGGAATAAGAGCCAAAGTCCTTCACCGTGACAAAGCCTTATGTGATCTGTTTTTCCGTTCTGTCTGACCCTTACTCCTCCCAGACCTGGACTCTAGCCACAGTGGTTGTTCATACCTGCCAAACTCCTGCCCGGTGCCTTTGAGCTGCTCCTCCAACCACATCTTCCACGTCTCCCTCTCATTTTCTCCAATTCCTCATTCAAATGTCACCTCTCAGAGAAGCTTTCTCTGGTCGTCCTATCTCCGCCCACTTCCTTGACTGGCAGAGTCCCTTAGCCACCAACACCTAGTGTCCTACTGGTGTTTATACTGCTTTCCTTTTTCCTTGTTTTCTGGCAGCCTTGACCAGGTAGCTGAAGTTGGCCTTGAACTCACTGTGTAGCCCAAGAATGGTCTTGAACTTCTGATCCCCCTGCCTCTGTACCACCCATGCCAACTTTTACGTGGTGCTGAGGATTGAACCTAGGGTTTCTTACCTGCTAGGCCAGCACTCTGTCAACTGACCCATATTCCCAGTCTACTTATCCCTGTCCCCTCACAGACTCTAGGGACACTTCAGGAGTTAGGAGAAAAAAAAAAAAAAACAAGAGCATGGTGAGCATCCAGCACGTACTGTTTTTATTGTCCTTAGGACTGAACCCAAGGCCTTATGGATGTTAAGTAAATGCTCTTCCCTGGGCCACACCCTTGGCCCTCTTCGACTCTATTTTGAGACAGGGTGTCACTAAGTTATGCAGGCTGGCCTTGAATTTACTCCGGAGTTCTGGCTACCTTTGGACTTGGTATCCTCCTGCCTCAGCATCCAGCATGGCTGGAACTGTCAACCTGCATCCTAGCCAATATCTGTTGGGTCAATGAATGACTTGAGGTGGCACAGCCAAGTGGCTAAGAAAGTAGACATTAGAGTTTAACTCCTGAGTTTGGATGCTACTAGCCGGTTTTGTGGCCTTGGAAAGGTTGCTTAAAAGCCCCACCCCCTCTATCTATCTTTCCTATCTGTAAAGTGAGGACAATACACTTAGTGCCACTTTCCAGGGATTTCCAGGCCTCGGAAGGGCTTGACCCATTGTGGGCACTTTGGGCTATTGTTCATGCTTCAGAAACCCTGGGCCCCTCTTCTCCTGCTCATGTCCAACTGGCCACACCTCGGGATGCATAATAGCATCTCAGATTAAAGCCACCCGGCCTTCCCCTGGTCTGCCCCTCCCACCGTCCTCATCTGAGAACATGGCACCCAGCTGTTGTCGAGCGCCAGGGTCAGTGGTGAACCTTCCATGTCCCCTGTCAGAGCATGCCAAAGACACACATCCTGAACCCACCTTCCTGCCCTTCCTCCTCTGCTGCCACCCCCACTCCAGGTCAACTCTCTCAGCCGTCCCTGCCCCAGATGTTCTGAGGCCAGACAGATCCACGAGCAATGCTGGTTAGACTGGAGGTCTATAAGGAACTTTCTTTAGGCACGCAGACGCTGGGACACGGCTGAGCCTTCTCCAGTCTCTGCTGCTTGACAGTCCCACCAAGAAGACCTTATCCTACCTCCTGCCTTCCCCTAAGTGGTGCCTCCTCCCTCCCCCATGTATAGGTCCCTTGTTTGTCCTCTGCTCACGCCATCAGAGAGCCCCGAGCAGCCCTCCTTTCATCCATGCTCCCCTCCCCACTCTAAGCCAGGATCCCCCTCATCCTCTCTCCCTGTAGAACACCTATAGCAGCTTGTCATAACATTTGTGTGGTTTTTTTTTTCTTTTCCATGTCCTTCACTACGAAACTACAAGTTCCCATGGGTCCAGACTTGCGCCTGTCTCCTTCCAGCTGGCCCTCCTGGACCCAACACGGTGCCTACGACACAGTGGGTCTTCAGTAATTAGGCATCAGCTGGAGGCTTGAATTCTAGGCATTCTACGAAGCTTTTACAAGCTCATAACTCTGCTATTACAAGATTCTAAACAGCCTCCTTCCAGGCAACCCAGGGCACCCGCCTCCAATGCCACCTTATAAGGAGCCTCCAGGGGAGCCAAGCCCCAATATGGCTGGCTCTCTAGCCCTGGAGCCAGCGGGCGGTGCTCTAGAGAGCCAGAGGGACCTGCGGGGGTAGGGAGGCCCCTTCTTCTACCTTCTTCAACAGCTCTTGGGCCCTTCAGAAGCATCCCTGCTGGAGATGTCCAGCCTGGAAGGTACACAGACAGTCTTCCACTCTCAAGTGGGATTCGGCCACCAGGACCTGTGTCCTGAAGAGGTCAGCCAATGCTTTCCTGTCCCCATCTCTTGAGCCCCAGGGCTGTGCAGGTCTAGACAAGACTGGTAGCAACAGGTCCCAGCATTCCAGAGGGGCCTGGGACAGCAGTGAAAAACGTTAACCCCTTGGCAGCCACCCTATCAGAACAGCAGAATTCTGCAGATACGCCCCGCCCTTCTGAGCACACACACACCCTTCCCTCACCCAGACACCCGCCAACACCCACGCACACATGCACACAAGGTCCCCATTCCCACAGTGACCCTGGCACCCCTCACCAGTGAGGCAAAGGCAAGAGCTAGGCGCAGTGCATTCCGAAAAGTTTCCTTCTCCCTGGAGCCTCCCAGGCCAGGCAGAGGGAGGGGCGGGGCAAACTCAGGGCAGTGGAGACCCCATGGTTTCCAGTAAGGCCTCCATGTTCCCCACCTGCTCTCCTTCCCAGCTCAGACCAAGGATAGGATACCCATGACCCTTTCCTCCTGCTGCTAAGAACAGGGGTTTAAGGGTGGGGAGAGGGCACATTCCAGGGAAGGCCCTGCGGCAGGCCACTGGCTGGTGGCCAGCTCAGTCATCCCTGACCCTCATCCCACCCAGGACAGCGGATGCTGCATCAGAGGTTTCCTTCCTGGCGTCCCCTTCTTGGACTCTCCCGTGACAGCAGGACAAGCTGGGAGGGAAGCCAGCCCAAACCAGGAGGGGTGGAGGGAAAAGTCCTGGCTTAGGTGTGGCACCCAGCCAGACCACCATGGCTGACCACTCCTAGGCTTGTGACTAGAATTCCATTATATGAGATGGTGTGGTCAGTTTGAGAGTTTCCATATCACGGACGCGGACACTGAGGCCACACCACAAAAAGGACATCCTCGGGAATGGGCGACAGGGTTTGGCACCCGGCCTGCTGGCCACGTGGCACTAAAAGTGAGCCCACCCCAGTCTCTCATACTCACCACCGATTGCAGTTGTCCCAGTAGGTTCCGAAGACTGGGTAGATGCGGCCCCCATGCATGCATCCTACAGGAGGGAGAGAAGTCGAGCTGAGATGACCGGGTCCTCGAGGCCAGGTTGCCCAACACCTGCCCAGCTCATCTTAATCACACGCCAATCCCAGCTCTCACTGACTCTAAGGAGAAACTGTATCTTGGGATCTCTGCAGGCCCCCACACCAACTGCCACATCGGAGCGGTTCAGGAACTCCGGTTTGGGCCCAATGTTTCACCTGGATGCCAGCCATGGCATTCCTGGTACCCTTTGTCACTCAAATGAGTTGGAACTTGCAGTTGGGGCATGGAAGGAGCTTGAGGAAAGAAACTGAAGCCCAGGGAAGGCAAGCAACTCCCTTAAGATAGCACAGCATTTTGCTACAGCAACTCAGACATGGGTTCACCTTAGCCGGAACCCCCCACCGCCTGCAGGCTGTGGGAAGGACTTTCTTGATTCTCCTCTTGGAGCAGGGTGGTGCAGGGAAAGATCACGTTCAGGGGAAGCGCACGTGCAGGCAGGCGAGGGCAGGAGCAGATTTAGTCACCCACTAGCATGGCCAATCTCAGAGGAGCAGAATCCTAACTAAGGTAAAAATCGCCTGGCTGAGACAACCTGGCCACCCCTGTGTGCTCTATCAGCCCCAGGGTGAGTCAGCAGGCGGGGCAGCCGCCTTCCCTGTACTGACTAGGAGATAGGGCTCAAGCCTGCCTGCCCTGCCTGCCCTAGGGCCACCTTAGTCCTAACAGGATCTTCTCTTTCAGAGTTGCTTGAGCCAAGTAAGACCACAGGAGGGAATAAATAGGGTGAGGATTTTTATTCCTACGTTTTTCAAAGCCGGGAAATGTCCATTATCTGCCTTGTTCCTGAGCTTGCTGAGACTGCAGCTGACAAGGTGTCCACCCTCTTGGCTACCTGAGTGCCCACCTTGGACGGGAGGGAAGGGGGGTGGCACCCCGAGGCAGAAGTCCCAGAAGTCAGGGCAGCAGTCTGAGACGGTGCGGTTGCAGAAGAGGTCACAGTAACAGGTGGCTCCCAGGTAGGGCAAGGCACACTCGTCAGCTCGGCCACGACAGCACAAGTCCCGCTCTTGGCAGTACCGGCCACCAGCGTCCCGGATGCCCCGCAGGTGCAGTCCTGGCGCCAACTCCCTTCGCCAGCGGCTCCGTCTGGCTTCCAGGGCAGCCTGGCCAGCCAGCAGCAGCAACAGCAGCCCCAGCCGACATCCCCACATGGTGCCTCCTGGCCGGGGAAGGACAGAGGTCAGGGGACAGAGGTGTTGGGCTCTGGAGACTCCCTTACACACGTCAAGAGTGGGTCTCCCTACACGTGTCCTGGAACCTTCCCAGGAGGCTCAGCGAAGCGAAACGTCGGACCTTGATTCCCGAGTCCCGGGGAAGAACTCAGTACTGGGCGTCAATCTGCTCATGGGGACAGGGGACATGTGAGAAATGGGCCCCCTCCCTGGCCCACCTAGGGACTGTCAAGGGCAAAGAAATGGAAACTGTGACGTTCCCAATACCCATTCTTCTCCCCTGCCCTTGGTCCCTCTACCCCTCTAACGTATTTGACTTCGATTCTTGGCTCTGTGTCTTCCTAGTCCCCCTCCAGCCACCTCCTGATGTGTCCTGTCATATCTTCGATCCTCTGTGCCCCTCTGACCCTCTCTTTTTGTGCCTCTCCACCCTGAGTCCTGCTCGCGCGGCGTGCCCCCTCCTCCCTGTTCCTTCTCTCTATGCCCTCTGCCCTCTGAACAGGGAGAGTCCCTACCTGGTGAGGGGTGTGGGCTGGACCCAGGCTGCCCTGCGCGCCTCCGCCTCCAAGCTCGAGACTGCCAGACCGAGTCAAGTGAGGAGCGCAGGGCGGGACGCTTTTTGTACCGCCCTGCCCGCAGCACCCGCCCCAAGCAGGGACTGCGGGAGGGCGGGGCCGTTGGTCGGCACCTGAAGTAGCCCGTAGCTCCCGACTAGGGTCTCGAAGGGAGGGCTGGTTAAGGACCGTGAGCACCTGTTTGTCTTCCCTTGGGGAGGGGAGGGGTCTCTTGTCAGGGGAAGACTTTCCTTAAGGAGCAGGACTGCAACTCAGGAGAGAAAGGATTGTGGACTGATACTAGGAAGGACTTTCCAGCCCATTTTAGGAGGCCGACGAGGTGTGCGAAGGGGAGCTAAGAAGCTAGTGAGATCAGAGTCTAGGATTTGATAGGGACTGAGAGCTAGGGGCAAAATTCTCTAAGCCAACCCCCAGGCCCTTCCGGATGAAAAATAGCCGCGCACATCCTTGTCCCAGTGACCCTGGGCTGGGGGCCACTCCGAGCCACGGCAGCTCCCAGGAATGACAGGAATTTCCAGTGGATGATTCTGGAAACTGCCTAGGTTCAGGGCACTTAGCAGCTCCTCCCCAGGAGGTGGTGCTCCGCGGAGGCTGAGTGTACCCAGCCGCCCCTTGTGGGGTCTGCCCTCCCCAGTGTGGTGGGCACCTTGCCCAGCACCGCCTCCTCCGCCAGGCCTAAGGGCATCCTTCTTGGCACGGGGCGCCTTGAAGGGCCCCACATCAAGAGCCCTGGCAGCTGGGGCCCCCTGCAGAGCCCCCTTCCGTTTCTGGCCTAACCTTTGCCTTGCCCTCACACAATGGGGCTTCTGTCCCTTGAGGCCTTCCGGCTGTCACTTTGTGCCTCCCCATTGTGCAAGCTCCCTCTTCCAACAGGTTGGGCCCAGGGCCAGAAGACTCACTCGGTGGAGGAAGGACACCACACCTGGACAGTTGTCCCATCCTGCTCAGGGGCAAGCAGGAGTATCAGGATTCCCTTAGTGCTCCTGGGCAACTCTGTCCTCTCTGTTCCCTCCCCTCAGCTGTTACCTCTGCGGAGGGCGAGAGAGCAGCACAAGGGGGTACTTGTGGCTGAATCACCCCCTGCTGCGGGCACATTGGTGCTGTGCCCTGATGTCTAGGGTACAGAAACACCCAACGCATGGACAGGACCTGAGAGGACAAAGCCTAAAAGATGAACTGAGGCTCAAGAGAACAGACTCGGGCTGGGATGTAGCTTCCTTGGGAAGAGTGCTCGTTCAGCATGCAGGAAGGCCTGGGTTCAAGCCCAGCAGCATATAAAAAGCATGAGGCTGGTGGGATGGCTCAGTGGGTGAAGGTGCTTGCGACCAAGTCTGATAGCCTGAGTTCAGCCCCTGGAATCTAGGCAGTGGAAGGAGAGAATAGATTCCACAAAGTTGCCGTCATACTTCTAATGCATAGAGACTGCCCACGCGAGCATGCATGGCAACAAGGCTGTGTACGCATGCTTGTGCACGTTTGTGTGCCCGCATACACACACACACACAATAAATACTTGTTCTGTGGCACATGTCTGTATTCCCAGCACTCAGGAGGTGAGGCAGAAGGATCAGAAGTTCAGGTTTGGAGCCAGTTCAAGGCCACTCTGGAGATGGGGGCTGGAGGCACACGCGAGCACAGACTTATCCAAGGTCACATAGCCGGAACACAGGCTCCCTAGTGCTCTGCCAACACTGTCTCCCCAGGCATCCTTAGTCACCATGACAGGTCTCAACACCCTGCTGGGTGGGAAGCCCCCTTTCCTGTTTGCTCTCCGTCCATCTTACTGCAAGG
Source organism: Microtus oregoni (assembly GCF_018167655.1). Taxonomy (NCBI): domain Eukaryota; kingdom Metazoa; phylum Chordata; class Mammalia; order Rodentia; family Cricetidae; genus Microtus; species Microtus oregoni. The sequence continues at coordinate 22,738,383 of NW_024543064.1, read as the reverse complement.
CAGGTTCCGCAGAACCAGCGGACATCATGTCCCCTGGGAGGAGGCTAGCTTCACCCGAACCCAGGCCTGGGTACCTACTTTCATGGGTCAGGCTCACAGTTCTGAGACTGGGAGCCACAGCATTGGGTCTATCTTTGCCCAAGAGTACCCCTTCCCTGTAAACTGCTGCATGACTGTGACGTGTGTGTGTGTGTGTACCTGGATCTTTTGACTCTCTGCCAGTTCTTGTCTATCTGGGTCTACCAATTTACCTGCTTGCCCCATAGCTGTGTGGACAGTGTGTGGCCCTGTGTCTATCCTGGGTCTGTCTGTCCGTGTGCCCAGTGTAAGCTGCTGCTGCTTCAGTGTGGTTGAAAGCCCCTTTGCTTGTGAACACCTGTCTGCTAGTGCCTGTGGATTAGCTGGGTCTGTCTGGAGTTTGGCTGTTTGGCTGTCTGTGTCCGTCTGTGCACAGGAGACAGGAACTTGGAGCAGGGAGGAGAGCAGACCGGATCTCCCCTCCACCCCTCATCCCTGTCATCACAGAGTTTGGCTCTGAGCCCACCTCAGTGGAATCTCATGACTCACTCACTAGATTCCTTGGCTAAGAAGCAGAGGAAAAGGGCAGAGCCTGGGGGTGCCAGACACCCCACTTTCCTTTTCCAAGGAACCATCCACCCTCCTGACTCACTCTCTAAGTTTTGCTCAGAATGGAACCTTGTCCTAGAGGCTGGGATAGGGCAGCGTGCAAGGGACACCAGCAAAGTCCCTTCTGTTGCCCTCTGGTCTTCCCAGGAGGCAGAGGGCCTGAGATTCTGTAGTGACTCTGTCCTCCTGCTCATGGGACCCTAAGTAGGCTGTCCCTCTCTGGGTCCTGGTTTTCTACCTATTACCACAACTTCCCAGAAGTTTTCTTGAACTTGCTTTTTTTCTGCAGGAGAGGGGAAGCCACAGGGTGACAACATGTCTAAGGACCCACAGCAGAGGCCTGGCCTCCTTTGGTTTCCATAGAGACACCAAACTTCTCCCTACTGCTCCTAGAGTCCAGGGCCTATTCTCTAGGAGTTGAGCTGGGCAGCCACGCCCCACTAGGTCTCTGGACTTGAGCAGCCCAGACAGCACTCCAGCCAAGGCTAAGTAGGTTTCTCTATGCCCCCTGGTCACTTGGACAAGTCCAGGGCTTCAAGCAATGATGCTGGAGACTGAGTCATAAGTCTGAGCCAGGTGCAGTGTCACAGAGTGTTGGGGTCTACTGTGGTGCGCTGAGCTTTCCTGAAGTGTGCTAATTGTCACGGCGCACGGCTGTGTTTCTAACGCTCGCCTGGAGTTCAGCTGGTAGAGTACTTGCCTCGTGAGCACAAAGTCCTGGGCTGGACCCCTAGCACTGTATAAACTGGTGGGTGGCACCTGCCAGCAGGGTTTGGGATGGGGAGGTAGAGGATTGAGGGGTAGAGGAGGGAGGTTTAGGAATTCAAGATTGTCCTGAGCTACATAGAAAGTTTAGGGACAGCCTGGGCTACTTGAGACCATTTCAGAAGAAAAAAAAATATTCCTCAAGGCCTAGTGGTGCACAGTAAGTGTAGTGGGACACGACGGTCCTGGGGATGACATACTGACCCTGAGGGACCACGTTGTATCATGCCATGTCATACTGGTTTTGGTGGCAGGCTTTTGTGCCGACTTGACAAAAGCTAGAGTCTTCCAGGAGAAGCCCAAAGTGAGAAAATGCCTCCGTAAGATCAGGCTGTAGGCAAGCGTGTAGAGCATTTTCTTAATTAGTGATTGATGGGGAGGGGCCAGCCCATTGTGGGTGGGGCCACCCCTTGGCTGGTGTCCTGGGCTGTATAAGAAATCAGGCTGAGCAAGCCATGGAGGAGCAAGCCAGTAAGCAGCGCTCTTCCACGGCCTCTGGATCAGCTCCTGCCACCAGGCTCCTGCTACTGAGTTCCTGTCCTAACTGCCTTCCATGACAGTGACTTGGAAGCATAAGTGGAACAAACCCTTTCCTCCACAAGTTGCTTTTGGTCATGGTGTTTCATCACAGCAATAAAAACCATAGCTAAGAACACTTGCGTCAGGTTTTTTATATTATTATTATTCATTCAACGAGTATTTGTTGAACTCCAACTATATATCAGGTTCTGCAGCAGGTAGGGAACATTGAGGATTGAGATGCACAAACCCAGGTCCTACTGTGAAGTCCTGAAGGGGATGGGCAGATAGACACAGAGACAGTCAATAAGCAGGCCAGATGTCGCAAACGCCAAGCAATGTGAAGCTCTGCATAAACCCTGGGGACCTGGAGTCATACAGGTCACTGTGATCTCAGAGGTCAGGCAGTGTCTGAGCTGTGACGTCTGCAGGAGGAGAGTCTGCACACAGGCCTCGGGTGGGGACAGGTATTCCAGGGTACCAGATGCTCAGGAGCAAAAGTCCTGAGGCTGCCCGCAGCTGAGTGTGCTGGAGCAGGAGGGCCACCATGGGCTGGGACAGATGAGCTGTGATGAGCCTGGCTGTAGAAAGGAGCTGGGATTGTCTGCTGCAGCTGAGGAGACTTAAGTCTGAGCAAAGCCCAAGGTGATTGACGGTACACACCTGCAATCCTAGTACTCGGGAGGTAGAGGCAGGGGGAATGTAAGTTTGAGACCAGCCTGGGCTACCTAGGGAGAACCCACCAACTAATATTAATTAATTAGTCTGGTTTAAACACATAGAGGTTCTCGCTGATGTTCAGTAGAGAACAGGCTGTCACGGGCCAAGCATAGATTCTAAAAGGCTGCGTGGGAGGCAGTGGGGGAACCCAGGCTCCTGGTGCTGAGGCTGGAATGAGCCAGTGGTAGCGGCAATCAGAAGTGGAGCCTGTTTGTGGCATATCGTGGAGATGAAATTGACCAGACTTGCTGCAGAGCGGGATGCCAGGGACTAGAGAGAGTGGAAACCAGGCCTGGCTGCCAAAGCCCTGCTCTCCTGCCTACCGAGGGGCGGAGCCCCGTTGAATCTGAGTGGGCTCATGATAGCCTCTAGGAAGGGAGCCAGGATGACCTGTGGGGACTCATAGCCAGGATCAGAAGGGAGAAAGCAACCCCAGGCCTTGGGTTCTCCCATAGAAGGGGCTGGCAGAGAAGCCTGCTACCCAGGGGTCCCAGCTATTTGTGAGGCTGAGGCAGGAGGAAGGAAGATTTGAACCCAGAGTTCAAGCAGGTTCAACATAGTGTGATAGCATCTCAGAACCTCTGTCCGGGAGGAGGGAGTGGCCAGTGAGGTGTAGGAAACCCATACGTGTGAGTGTAGGGGGAGGGGGCACGCAGCCTGTCTATGGGAGGCCCTGGGTGCAGTTCCAGCACTGAGAAAGGAGAGAGATGAGTTGTGACCTGAGGCCAGATGGCCTTGGATTAGCCAACAAGGAAGTTGGAGCAAGTTGGCTGGGACAGCCTTACTAAGGCGGTGTGTGTGTGTGTGTGTGTGTGTAGGAGGGTACACCATCCCAGTGGATAGTAGGGCCAGTGACTTGGAGACCAGAAGCAGAGGCAATTTGTTGGCAAATTTTTATTGGACAGAAGCCAGAGAATTAGCACTGAATGGAAGGGCCTAGCAGGTCAAGCGAGGGTTTTGTCCAAATATGGGAGCTATAAAACCCAAACTGTGCTCCCATGCCTGTGATCCCAGCACTGGGGAGGTGGAAGTGGGAAGATCAAAATCTCAAGGTCATCCTCAGCAGTATATCACAAGTTCAGGGCCAACCCAGGCTACATGAGACCTTGTCTCAAAATGAAATAAAATAAAACCATGTTCTGTGCTAATGGAGAAGGCCTAGAAGAAGGAATTGGAGACACGGAGGAAAGGTTTACCAAGAAGGGAAGTGTGTGTGTGTGTGTGTGTGTGTGTGTGTGTGTGTGTGTGTGGTGGGGATGGTGATAATTGGGAATCAAGCCCAGGGCCTCTTGCATGCTGGGACTCTGGCCACTCAGGATGAGTGGCTGAAGCCGTTGACCGTGGCTTTGAAACGAAGTGACCCCAGTCTGTCAATAGCTAGCTATTCCACGGCATGCTATTCGTCCTTCTCCCCAGGCACCAAGGATGCATCTCTCTCTCTCTCTCTCTCTCTCTCTCTCTCTCTCTCTCTAATATCGTTAATGCTGTTTGTAGATGAGAAAGTCAAACCTGAGAAAGACTTTTGAACTTGCCCAAGGCCACCCATAGGTCCAGGACAAAGCAGGGGCTGGGGTCCGTGCCCCAGGAACCCCAACCACACGGCCTCTGCAGCAGCCAATCTTCAAAGGATTAGACCAGCTCTCACGCTGAGGATTGGGTTGCCACTTGTGGGCGGAAGCCAGGAGATGCAGAGAGAGGAAAGACAGCTTTTTCTCTTTATCATAGGTCTGTGCCAGGAGTGTTAGAAACCCACTGAGCCCTTAGGGCCCATGAGTGCTGACGTTGGCTTGCTGTGCAAAGACACCATGTCCCCACCTTCAGTCACATCTAGACTGTTAGTTCTTCAGACCCTGTGCCAGGAATTCTGGGACACTTGGAGGTGACGGCCCCCTCTCTTTTTCTTTGGTGGTAGCGGAGGTTGAACACAGGGTCGGTCTCCTGCATGCTAGACAAGTGCTCTCCACCGAGATGCACCTCTAGCCCTTTTTACTCCTTATACTGAGGCACAGCCTCACTAAGGTGCCCAGTCTGGCCTCGAACTCATGCTATAGCCAGAGCCAGCCCTGAACTTGTGATTCTCTTGCCTCGGCCTCCCAAGTAGCCAGACTTATCGACAACTCAACCTGGTCCTACTCCTCCTTCCCTAATTATCCACTGCCCTCAGCTGGACTCGCTTTCGCTGCAGCACAAAGTCCAGCATCAACTGCCTCATCCTTGCAGGCAAATCTCGGGGCTGATGCTTTCCAATGCCTGTTTACAGGAGCCCGTGGCTGAGGCTCCTCGGAGTTGGCACTATTCCAGTGCCTGTTTACAGGAGCGGTTCCACATCTCACTTACATTTCCGGGAAATCTCCGTTGTCCCAGCCAGAAAGATCAACAAACATATGAGTCCCGATAAGTGTAAGGGCTCCTCCCGGGCCGAGGATGTGGGTTACACTTTCCCTTTCATCCCTAATCACAACCCATAAGCCCCCAGTGGCAGGGTGCGCTCCCTGAAGCATCTCTTTTCTTCTCTTTGGAGAAAACATCGCATGTGACCTGAAGGACTGAGGGCTCTCAGAAGGACGCATCTCATCCTATCCCCTGACCTTATAGAATGTGACCTGAGTTGGGGAAAAGCCCTTTCTAGCTGGGTGTGGTGGTGCACACTTGGTAATTCTAGCCCTAGGGAGGTGGAGGCAGGGGAATCAGGAGTTCAAGCCTGGGGCTGCATGAAACCCTGTCTCAGAAAAGAGAAAAGAAAGAAAGGAAAGGAGAAAGGAAGAAGGCCCTACAGTTTTGTCATCTTAAATAGCCAAGCTGGTGGAATTTTAACAAGCCTGGGAAACTAACACAACGGTTCCCACTTCAGTGATGGACGAGACCTTAGATCTTGTGTGTCAACTGAGATGTGCCAAAATCAAGGCCAAGTAAAGAACAGACCAGCACAAAGCAGCCCACTGGAAATAAACTGGTTCAGACACCTCGAATCATCCCAAGGCCAGATGTTGAAGCCTGCACTCTGCACTCAGAAGGCTGAGACAGGAGACCTTGAGTTAGTGGCCAATCTGCACAGCAGACTCTCAAGAGAAAAAAAACACCTTGAAGCGGGGGCCCATGTACTCACTCACTCTGCAGTGACAGAGTATCATACAGATACTCCGGAGCCAGAGGAAGTCCTGTGCCTCAGTTTCTCCATGTGTAAATTCAGCGTCACCTTACTGAAAGGCTGTTACAGGGGCATATGGGCTTTTTAGCTCTAGGACACGGTTGGCAATATTGACTTAGCACAAATGCAAAACAGTGTCTACTGTTAGTACACTTATCCGAAGCTAAATAGCCAGGACCTCAGGAAAGTCCAACAGACTCCAGTGTGCTCCTGCTGAGCCCACCAGAGAAACAGCAGAAACTAGTATAGTTAGTGCTAAGCTCCTGCATCAGCGCCCACTAAAACCAGATTACACCAGTCAAAACAGGATTAGAGCAGTCAGTCTGGGATCCTCGCATGCTGCTCACACCCACGCAGGTCTCCCTGTGCTCTGTGCACATCAGCTTTCTGAACAGCCAGCAGCTCTGGCTCCCAGGGGTGGGCAGTGATGCCCAGGCGGAGAGGGGCGGAAGCTGCCTCGGAAGGTAGGCAGACAGACCCAGCAGTGTGATTGCTGCTAAGAGAAACACTCAGATTCCAATGTCTGCTCGAAGCTCCCATATCTGAACCCGACTTGACACAGCTAAACAAGAGACACGGGGTATGTGGGCCAGGATCCTGAGAGCTGGCTCAGCAGTGGAAGGCGCTTGTTCTCCAGCCTGACAGCCCGAGTTTGATCCCCGATTCCTGCAAGTTGTCCTCTGACCTCCACGTGTGCGCTGTGGCACATGTGTGCTCCCCAACACTCCCCACCCCCCACACACTAACACACAGGATAAACAAGTAAATGCAAAAACCAAAAATAAAAGGAGCATAGTAGAGCCTGGGAACATCCGTGTTTCATGGAACCCGCAGGCACTGTGCAGAGGGGACAGCCTCAAGGTCAGGAGCTGAGTGGCAGTGGTGGCAGGCGGCAGAGGGGCAGTGTCAATGGTGCCAGGCAGCAGGGGGCAGTGTCAGTGGTGGCAATAGTGGCAGGCTGTGGGCAGTGACAAAGGTTTGGCAGGCTGTGGGCGGCGGCAGCTGAGAGCTTGAGGCTGAAGGTGTTATACTCTTACAGACTTACTGACCGAAACAGTATAGAGACCTAGCCACCCCAGCAGTTCACGACTCTCCTACAAACCCCCATTGACACAATAACTCGTGTTACTCTCTGCCTCCCGGTGAGGCAGCCGGTGTGGAGGGGCCTGGCCAGGTAGCAGCCACCTTTCTGTGGCTGCCGTCAGACCCTGATAAAGTAGTGAGAGTTTCTAAATCCCCACATGGCTTCTTAGACATGGATGTGTCTGAGCAGAGAGGCATATCGCCCAAGGTCTGGCTGCACATCTGAGCCCTCAGTACTGGCCTGTCTGTGTTACTGCCGTGCCTCAGTGGGACTGAGCAACTTGCCTCCCCGCCACCATCAATGCCTCACAAACCCAGATCTGAAGTGAAGCAGCTCCTCTGCCCTCATGGCTTAGAGAGCGTGGACATCCAAGGGTTCATTAAGCTCAACCCTTGACTGCAATTGCAGGGGCTGGGAGGACAGGACCATGCTGAGCATCTCCCAGGGACACCGCAGCAGATTGAGCATTGCACACAGGTGATCTCATTTCTCCCTCAATTCCTGCTGAGATCTTAGGTATGATCCTCCCCATTTCACAGACAGGAATGCTGAGTCCCAGAGAGAAGACCTGTTCAGACACAGCTATTTGAGAAACAGGCCTTATCTCTGGAGCAGAATGCAGGGGGGGGGGGGAATGGAGGGGGGGCAGAGGTCAAGGGCTGGGTGCAGGAGCCCAGAATCAGCTTGCACATGAAAGGACGGGAGCAGTGTGGACCCAGGAAGGAACCGGAGGGAAACTCCCCACTGCTTCCTTGCACAGTGACTTTCAATTTTCCACCTGTGAGTGGAGGTTATTGTTCAAAAAGTATCTGTAAATGGGGCATGAAACTCAGGCCTGCAATCCTAGTGTGTGGATGGCTGAGATGGGAAGGGGTTCCTTGTTTTCAAGGCCAGTCTAAGCTACAGAATCACACACACACACACACACACACACACACACACACACACACACCAACACCCAGCGGCTGGAAAATGGCTCAGAAGTACAGGATCTAAGTTTGAATCTCCAGTACCATCTAAGGTCCATGTCTGTAACCCCAGTGGTGCGGCATGGGGTAGAGATAGGTAGAGCTTAGGGAAGGCAGCTTGCTGGCCAGCCAGTCTTCTGAAAAGGCAAACTCTGGGTTCAGTGAGAGACCCTGTCTCAAAAAATAAGAAACAGCTGAGGGAGGAATCAGCCTTTGGCCTCCACACTCACCTCTGAAGGGAAGCACCTGGACACAGGCAAACACATCACACAGAACAAAGAAAGCAAAACAAAAGCACAGTGGTACATGCCTATAACCACCCCACGCGGGAGACTGAGGCAAGGGATCTAGGAGTTCAAGTCCAGCCTTGGCTACCTAAGGAGCTTGAGACCCTGGCTCAACAACAACAACAACAACAAACTCAAAGCAAAAGTGTAACAGGAGCATGCCTTTAATCCCAGCACTCGGGAGGCAGAGGCAGGCGGATCTCTGTGAGTTCGAGACCAGCCTGGTCTACAGAGCTAGTTCCAGGACAGGCTCCAAAACCACAGAGAAACCCTGTCTCGAAAAACAAAACAAAACAAAAAAAAAAAGTGTAACAGACATGCAGTAAAAAACGTCTCCTTCTGCCTCTGGCTCACTTGCCTTCTTCTGACTCTTTGTCCCCACCTCCTGCTGGTCACCTCTTATTAGCATTCCTGTGCTCTTTCAGGGTTTGTTTATGTACCCTCAAAAGTGACTGTTGTGCTCATTGGTCTAGGGGTATGCTTCTCGCTTTGGGTGCTAACGTGCCTGCTTGCTTCTAGCACCCGTTTCCATAGAAAAGCTAGCAAGCAGCACCAAGCCGTACAGCGTCTCACTAGCAACACATCTGAGATTGTCATCAGCGAACCAGGGCTCCCTGGTTCCCTAACACCGTTTCATAACCTCCTGCTATACACGCTGAATTAATTCGTAGCTACCTCCCCAAGGGTGGGCATTTGAGTTGTTCCCATTAGTCTGGTGGTGTGCTGGAACCCACAGCCCAGCACTTGCTTCCCACGCTTTGCCCCAAAGCGGAGAGTGATTTTTATGCGGCTGGTGTTTGGAGACGGGCTCTGGAAGGGTAGCCGGCTCTGGCCTCAAGCTCACAGCGGTCCTCACTTCAGCGCTCTGTGCGCTGGGACTATATAGACGTGAGTCACCACATCTGACTCATTTGTTAATTTTAGAATCATAAGCGGTGCTACAACAAACCATTGTGCTCACACTGCTTCATACGCGAACAAGAATATTGTCGGGATAAATCCCCCAGCTGGACCAGAGGCACTGTATTGGTTTTCTATTGCTGCATAAATCCCCACCCCCATGCAGCACTTTAAGACAACCCTCAGAGTTTGGTACTTTTCCTGTACTGAAAAACCTTGTCGTGTGACTGGTCTGAGCAACACCAAGGGGCGTGCAAGGCTTAGTTCTCGTTTGGGGGCCCTGGAGGGCAGCAGCTGCCACCTCATTTCTGTGGCACACCCTGGAAGCACAGACCTGGGGTTCCTGATGTCGTCGTGGCTACCAGCCTGGAACTCCTAGAGTCCTCGCTCCCTTCAAAGACAAGTTGAAATCATCACAATGGCTCCTTCTCATCCTTCATATCAGTGGCTTCTGCTGTGAAAACTTGAGGCTTCCAAGGGGCTCCCCTGACCTGTCTCCATCCACCTCAGATCCTCTCCCATCTCAACATCAACTGGCTTGGGACCTCACCTGCTCTGTCTTCGAGATGCCTTTGGTCGTTTAATAGGATCTAATCGCTGAATTCAATCTCATATTCCCGTGTCTGAGGCACATCCAAGTGCAGGAGTCATGTGGAGATGAAGGCCAAAGAGCATCATCTCAGGATTCGGCCTCCCATACCCTAAATCTTTGAGATTTTTGCTAGAGATTGCGATCTTGTCCCGCATAAGGGCTCATGAAGGCAGTCCTGTCCCCTAGCTGGGATGTGCACGCCTGCCTGCACATTCTTCAGCAGAGAATGCTACTTAAGAATGCTCTCAAACTTGGGATTTCTGCCAGTCTGATAGGAGAAAAATGGAATGTAAATGTATTTTAAATTTGTGATTATCTTACGCATAAAAGTGAGCCTTTCTTCAAGAGCATGAAAGCGATTTCCATTTCTTTATGGCTTTCTAATGTTTAAATTTTAAAAGTTTATTTGTGAGGGAGATATTGGAGTGCAAGGTATACTCAGAAGCCAGAAGGAGGAAGCAGGAAGAAACTTATTCCTTCGAGGCAGGGTCTCTCCCTAATCCTGGAGCTCATAGTTTTGGGCTAGGCACACAGCCAGCAAGCTGCAGTAAATTCCATAGCATGGAGGTTACAGACATACTCCAGACCACGAAATCCTGGCCTGAGAATGTCTGAGTCCAGAGACCTTCCAAGACCCAGATCTGGGCTAATTTATTCATTACATATGGAGAAATCAAGTCTCCAAGAGGTTACTACTAGGGAGAGGGGAAGAAAAGACTAGACCTGGGCTGGACAGTGGTGGTGCATGCCTTAGTCCCCGCACTCCAGAGGCAGAGGCAGGTGAATCTCTATGAATTTGAAGCTAGCCTGGTCTATAAAATGAGTACCAGGCAGAGCTGTTACACAGAGAAACCTTATCTCAAAAAAAAAAGAAAGGGAGAGAGAGAGAGAGAGAGAGAGAGAGAAGGGAGGAAAAGAAAGAAAAAAAAGAAAAGGCTAGACCTGGCATAAGCCAGCCCTGAGTTTACTGTATGGGTGTGGGATCCAAACTCAGGTCCTCATAGCTGCAAGCACCTGCACTCTCAGCTACTGAGCCGCTTTTCCACCCTAATGTTTAGGTTTAATGCTTTCTTTTGTTTGTTTGTTTGTTTGTTGCTGCTTTTACTTTTTTTTTTGTTTAAATTTTGTATGTACGAGTCCTTTGCCTGCATGTTTATCCATGTGCCATTTGCATGCCTGGTGTCTGTGGAAGCCAGAGAGGGCATTAGATTCCCTAGAACTGAAACGAAAGATTGTTGTGAACTGCCATGTGGGTACTGGGAACCAAACCCTGGTCCTTTGGAAGAGCACCCGGTGCTCTTAACTGCCAAGCCATCTCTCCAGCCCAAACCAATGAAACCGTTTTAGTTTGAAGCCTAGAACGACCTTTTTTTCTAACTACAAAATTAAATTACTTTTTCAGACTTATTTTATTTTGTGTATGTAAGTGTTTCGCCTGCATGAATGTAAGTATGGGTACCATATACATGCCTTGTGTCCAGAAGAGGGTGTCAGATCCCCTGGAGCTGGGGTTCTAAAGGGTTGTGAGCCACTACGTGAGTACTGGGAATCAAGCCTAGGTTCTCTGCAAGGGCAGCCAGCGCTCTGAATCACTGAGCCATCTCTGGCTTTTCCAAAGTTAATTTTAAAGGAAAGGAACCTCTCTCTGTTTCCTTGTAGTGTTTTCATAATTCCATTGTCTGATTTTGAGACAGGGTCTCATGTAGCCCAGGTTAGCTTGGAACTCATTGTGCAGCCCAGGATGCCCTTGAACTCCAGACCCTTGTGCTGCTGATTCTCCTGTCTCAACCTCCCACATTCGGGGATTACACGCCCACATGCCTGGTGTTCCGTGGAGAGACTGAACTCAGCACTTCCTGCATATTATAGAAGTGCTCTGCTAACCCCTAGCTGGCTAGCTGGTTATACAGTCTTCCTGTGTAACCCAGGCTAGCCTCAAAATTCAGACCCTCCTACTTCTGCCTGCTGGGATTACAGGCCTGTAGTATTCCATTTTTTAGTCCAGTGGTTCCTGGAGCTTTCTGGAAAGTTTTCTCTTTATCTTCTCAACGCTAGACCTCAAGAGGTATGGGCTTTGAGAAAGAAGCAGCTGCGGGAGGATCTCTCGGTGGTTCCAACCTCCATCAGGGCTGCCGCAAACCCAGCCCAACACCAATTTCCTTCCTCACAAACTTACTGATCCTGGGCTGTCAGAATGGGGCAGAGTGGAGGGGAACGCTCCCCAGCGGGAAGAGGCCAACTCATGGCCAGGCTGAGGCACAGGGAGACCCGAACTAGCAGAGGGCAGCTCTGAGGGGGCCGTTGGGAGGCTTCAGGGGAAATAAACTTAGTGTGGTGGCCCATGACTTTAATCCCAGCACTCGGGAGGCAGAGGCAAGATCTCTGTGTGTTCAAAACCAGCGTGGACCATAGAATGAGTTCCAGGCCAGCCAGGGGTACATAGTGAGACTCTGTCTTGAGGGGGGAAAAGGGGGGTGTCCTGATATGTTGATGCATGCCATTAATTCCAGCACTTGGGAGGCAGAAACAAGCAGACTTCTGTGAGTTTGAGGTCACCTGGTCTGTAGTGAAATCCTGTATCAAAAAACAAAAGAAAAGATGGAGAAGGCAAGCTCATCCCTATAGTATAGGGAGCAAAGACAGGCAAGTGTAAGAACCAATAGGAACTCAGAAGGGTCAGCAGACCCCAGATCCTCAATGGTGGGCACAGATCATGACTTACCTCTGTGTTAGAGGAGGCATTTCCAGAGTTTGTCAAATGGAGTGAAATGGAGGAAAAACGAGGTTTTGAATCCTAATCTTAGGCCCACAGTGGGAAGCAAAGAGCACTAAGCAAGCCCGGGCTGCAGAGTCATCGCACACCCTGGGCTCTTGCTGCATACCACTGCCATCTTGTGGGCGACAGGGAACTCTCCGTGACTGGCTTTCCGTGTCGCTCTGCTGCGGAACTGAAGGTGGGGCCGTGTGGCTCGCAAAGAATTCAAAAGCCAGGAAGGCCTCGTCTGAGAATTTCTGAACCTCGGGACCTTCAGAGACCCAGATTGGACCACCTTAATCATTATGTATGGAAAAATAAAGTCTCAAGAGGGCACTACGAGGGACTAGGAAAGAAACAGCTAGAGCCGGTGTAAGCCAGTTCGACGTGGCTGTTTGGTTTTTTTTTTTTTTTTTTAGCATGTTTATTGGCTTTTTAAGTATGGATGCTTTCCTTGCATATATGTGTGTGCGCTTTTGTGCCCGATGCCCGGGGGTAGGGGTGGGTGTCAGAAGAGAATTATCTGGACCTGGAGTTAGAGACTGTTGTGAGCAGCCACGTGGGTGCTAGAAATTGGATCCAGGGCCCCAGAAGAGTAGCCAGCACTCTTGGCCTCTGAGCAGCTCTCCGGCCCTTCTGGTTTTGATTGGCTGAAAGACCTGGGCAGGTGACCTTACCTCTGCAACCAGTCTCCGTTTCTGTAGAGGCTGTTCTTCCAGCTATAGTGCAAGTTAGGGCTAGCCTGGGCTACACGATATCCTTTGCCAACCCTGCCCTGTCCCCTCCTAAACGAGAAGACAGTTGAGCATGTCAGAGTTCTGGGCAGGCCAGGGCCAAGGAGTTCCAAGAACAGAAGCAAAGGGAGGCGGTGGCCAACATACACTGAGCAGGAAGCTCTCTTTTATTAAGGTGTTTATTGGACATTTCCTGGTTCTGGGAGGTTGGGGCTGTTGTTTTGATGACTGCACTGAAGCACAAGCAACAAGTCAGAGAACAAGGTGGTGCCTGGTGTGGTGGCACATGCCTGAACCCCAGCACTCAGGAGGCGGAGGCAGGTGGACTTCTGTGAGTTCCAGGACAGCATCAGTGCTACAGTGAGATCCTGTCTCAAAACAAAGTGTAATCACAAAGTCTGCAGGAAAATGGATAGACTTAGGATATATAATATTAAACTACGTCGCACACTCTCAGAAAGACAAAAACTGCATGTCCTCCCTTATATGTAGAATCTAGCCCATAATGTATGTATATATGTAGACAGATGTCCATGTGGGCACAGGATAACATGTAGGAAAAAGAGAAAAAGGCTGTATACTAGGGGATGAGGAAGGGATAACCGACAAACACAGTGGACTTGTATAGCTTTGGGGCTGGTTAATTTTTGGTATGTGATATTTTCTGATAACAATGGTTTAACGCATTGTTTATTTTTATTTTATTTTATTTATTTATTTTTTGAGACAGTGAGTCCCAGAACTCACTCTGTAGTCCAGACTGGCCTTGAACTCACAGAGATCTGTCTGCAACTGCCTCCTAAATGCTGGGATTAAAAGCATGCACCACCACTACCCTGCACAATGCTTTTTATAAAAAAGATTTTTAAAGGTATAAAGCAGCGCTAGCAAGATAGCTCGATGAACTGAAATGTCAGCATTATCGTGACAACCTGAGTTCAATCCCCTGGTCTCAGCGGTGGAGGGAGAGGACTGCTCCAACATGTTTGTCTCTGACCTTCAAGTGTGCACTGTGACACATCCATGCCCCTTTACACGCCAAATAAATAAATTAATAAAAACTGAAACCAATGAGAGAGAAAGAACAAAAAAATGGAAGATAAAATGGCAACCTCATCATACACAGAAGAGCCACCATGTCACAGTGAGCCACACCATGTCACAGTGAGTCACACCATGTCACAGTGACCACACCATGTCAGAGTGAGTCACATCATGTCACAGTGAGTCACCATGTCACAGTGAACCACAGCATGTCACAGTGAACCACACCATGTCACAGTGAGTCACACCATGTCACAGTGAGTCACACCATGTCACAGTGAGTCACACCATGTCACAGTGAGCCACACCATGTCACAGTGAACCACACCATGTCACAGTGAGCCACACCATGTCACAGTGACCCACACCATGTCACAGTGAGTCACCATGTCACAGTGACCCACACCATGTCACAGTGAACCACACCATGTCACAGTGAGCCACACCATGTCACAGTGACCCACACCATGTCACAGTGAACCACACCATGTCACAGTGAGCCACACCATGTCACAGTGACCCACACCATGTCACAGTGAACCACACCATGTCACAGTGAGTCACCATGTCACAGTGAACCACACCATGTCACAGTGAGCCACACCATGTCACAGTGAGTCACCATGTCACAGTGAACCACACCATGTCACAGTGAGCCACACCATGTCACAGTGACCCACACCATGTCACAGTGAACCACACCATGTCACAGTGAGTCACCATGTCACAGTGAACCACACCATGTCACAGTGAGCCACACCATGTCACAGTGACCCACACCATGTCACAGTGACCCACACCATGTCACAGTGAGCCACACCATGTCACAGTGAACCACACCATGTCACAGTGAGTCACCATGTCACAGTGAGCCACACCATGTCACAGTGAGCCACACCATGTCACAGTGAGTCACACCATGTCACAGTGAGTCACACCATGTCACAGTGAGTCACCATGTCACAGTGACCCACACCATGTCACAGTGACCCACACCATGTCACAGTGAACCACACCATGTCACAGTGAGCCACACCATGTCACAGTGAGTCACCATGTCACAGTGAGCCACACCATGTCACAGTGACCCACACCATGTCACAGTGAACCACACCATGTCACAGTGAGTCACCATGTCACAGTGAACCACACCATGTCACAGTGAGTCACCATGTCACAGTGAGCCACACCATGTCACAGTGAGTCACACCATGTCACAGTGAGCCACCATGTCAGAGTGAGTCACATCATGTCACAGTGAGTCACCATGTCACAGTGAGTCACACCATGTCACAGTGAGCCACACCATGTCACAGTGAGTCACCATGTCACAGTGAGTCACCATGTCACAGTGACCCACACCATGTCACAGTGAACCACACCATGTCACAGTGAGCCACACCATGTCATAGTGAGTCACCATGTCACAGTGAGTCACCATGTCACAGTGACCACACCATGTCACAGTGAGTCACCATGTCACAGTGACCCACACCATGTCACAGTGAGTCACAATGTCACAGTGAGTCACCATGTCACAGTGAGTCACCATGTCACAGTGAACCACACCATGTCACAGTGAGCCACACCATGTCACAGTGAGTCACCATGTCACAGTGAGTCACAATGTCACAGTGAACCACACCATGTCACAGTGAACCACACCATGTCACAGTGAGTCACCATGTCACAGTGAGTCACCATGTCACAGTGAGTCACCATGTCACAGTGACCCACACCATGTCACAGTGAACCACACCATGTCACAGTGAGCCACACCATGTCACACTGAGTCACCATGTCACAGTGAGTCACCATGTCACAGTGAGTCACCATGTCACAGTGACCCACACCATGTCACAGTGAACCACACCATGTCACAGTGAGCCACACCATGTCACAGTGAGTCACCATGTCACAGTGAGTCACCATGTCACAGTGAGCCACACCATGTCACAGTGAACCACACCATGTCACAGTGAGTCACCATGTCACAGTGAGTCACCATGTCACAGTGAGTGCTAAGATTAAAGGTGTGCACCACTATTGCCAGTCTTTGTTAGTTTGAAGAAACCAAAACAAACTTCTAGAAATAAATGATAAAATAATTATAATAATGAAAATTCAAAAAAAAATCTTTAAAGTGGATGGAGCATAGCTTAAAAGAGAAAGGAAAGTCTGGAAGAGCAGGGAATTATAGTTTAATCTCTACATGTGAGCACCCCCAACACACACACTCACGCACGTGTAAAAACTTCCAGCCACGTATGGTGTCACACACCTTGGAGGATTGCTGTGAGTTTGAGACTAACCTGGTCTACATAGCAGGTTCTAGTCCAGCCAGGGCTACACAGTGAGCCTTTGTCTCACACAGCAATAAGAACCTTCTAAAATAACACAAACAAAGGGTATAAGACAGAGAGAATACGCAAGAAACATGTGTTGTTGGCTTAACTGGAAGTGTGGGAAAAGGGGCGAAGTCAGAGGTAGAAAGCGCCCCCCACGCCCACCAGACATTAATTTCCTGATTCAAAGAGTCAGATTAATCCCACTAAGTATTTTATGTTGTTGTGATAGATGCACCATGCCCATCGGGATTGCTGATGGGGAGGAAGGCTGCTCGCAGTGGGCCATGGGAAAACTCTGCCCTCTCTCCCTTTAAACATTCCTGCACAGCGTCTGTTAATGAAGAAAAATGCACCTAGACACATCAAGGCGAAACCATGAAATACTAAACACAAAGCAAAAATCTTAAAAGTGTCCAGGAAACAAAAAACAGATTATCTCCAGAGACACAGAGATTTTGAACAGAGGGGTTAGCCACCTTGACTCAGTGGACGGAGTCCAGATGCAGATTCTCAACCTGATGATTTACGAGCACGAGACTGCACTCGGTAGCTGTGGAGAAGGTCAGCAAACTCAGGCTAGAAACTGTCTGCACACACTGAGCTTATGTGCACAATTCGGCTCAACTAGAAAACAATAATGGAGTACTAAATACTTGTAAATTAAGCAATGAGCTGTTAAATAATGCATGACAAAGTCAGGAGAGAACTTCTAATTAAGATGGATATGTGAAAACGAGGGCTGTAACTAAGGCAGGCTCACAGGGTAGTGCAGGCTTTGCTGATATTACGAAAGAGAAAATTGAAAACGGAGTGGCAGCCCCAGCAATGTAGGGAGGTCAAGGCAAGCCTGGGCTATATGAGACTCTCTCAAAGGTTAAATAAAAAGGCTTCAAAAGGAGATATAAAGCACAGAGTAAGTGGAAAGAGGAAATACGCTTTAATAGGAAGAAGCAGGACGTGTTGGCTCACACCTGTAAACTCAACACTTGGAGGGCTGAGACAGGAGGCTTGCCATAAATTCCAGACCAATCTGAGCTACGGAGTGAAATCCTATCTTTTTTGTTTGTTTGCTTTTGGTTTTTGAGACAGGGTTTCTCTGTGTCCTGGCTGTCCTGGAACTTGCTTTGTAGACCAGGCTGGCCTCAAACTCCCTGAGATTCACTTGCTTCTGCCTCCCACGTGCTGGGACTAAAAGCATGTGCCACCACTGCCCGGTCTGAAATCCTGTCTTTAAAAAACAATAAAATAAAGAATTAGTTAATTAACCAGTAGAAAGTTTTAAAGTTCTTTAAATATAACTCATAATATAAATAAACCTCTAACAAGAATAAAAAGAGAAAAAAATCAGGGGGCTGGAGAGCTGACTCAGCAGTTGAGAGCACTTACTGTTCTTGTAGAGGACCTGAGTTCAGTTCCCAGCACCCTCTTCTGGACTCCTTGGAAACCACCCATACATGTAACACACACACACACACACACACACACACACACACACACACACCACATAAGGAAATAGGATGAACTTATGCCATATGATGAAACAACTTAAATGAAATATAATCAACACAGGAAGAACAGAATACTCAAGTCAGCCTTTTATCCATCAAGGTCAACCCAGCTCAAATGACATCACTGGTATTCCAACACTGAAAGAAAAATACACCAATCTTATACAAACTCAGAATATTGAAGAAGGAGACTGTTTCTCAAGATAATCTAACCATTATTTTCAGACCACAGGCCAATATCCTTCGTGCACGCAATGACAGAAATCTTTAGCAAAATGTTAGAAAAAGCGAGTTATTAATTCAGAAACAAGAAGAGAGAACAGGAGGAGATGGGGTGTGTCCTAGACATCTAAGACTGTGGACTAGGGAGAGGGCTCCATGGATCTAGGTGCTTGCTGCTAAGCCTGACAACCTGAGCTAGATCCCTGCGCTGACAGCTGAACTCAGCTTTCTCTGCCTCCCAGCTGAAGTCCAGCGGCTCTTCCAAGTCTTCCACACCAGATTGGAGCCACTGAGGCATCTGATCTCTTTGGGCTGAACCTCTCCAGTGTGCAGACAGCCATTGTTACACCACCCATCCTGTATCATGAAGTCAATCTATTAAATCCCTCCTAATATATATTCATTTTATTGGCTCTGTACCTCGAGAGAACACTAATATACTTGGGGACCACAAGCCCAGCTTCCAGCTGTGTGGGCCATCCCAGCTGACACCAGCCAGACCTGTGTGTTAAGTCATCTCTGACCCATCGCCCGATCGACGCCCGCAGGTGATTGCAGCCCATGTCATCAGTAGTACTGACCCAACTACCTAGTTCCTATTACAGGACAATGAGGCAACACTTGCCTTTATTTGGAGTGTTTTTGTGAGGGTTCCACGGGTTGTTTAAACTATGTCCGACCTTTTGTAGAAAATGCACAGATGGCCAATCAGGACAGGAGAAGGAATTAGCCAGTTGTTCGTTAGGATATTTCCCTCCCTCCCTCCCTCCCTTCCTTCCTTCCTTCCTTCCTTTGTTAGGATATTTCAAATCCCAGAATTCCAGTACTCAGGGGTCTGAGGCTGGAGGATTGCAAATTTGAGGAAGTCTAGGCTACATAGTAGGACCTTGTCCCTCCCAAAAAAAGTTTATCTAAATGATGCAACAAGCATTACTTTAAAAAGTACGACGATTTAGTATTTCATAGAACTAAAATGGCTAAAAAGAAAAATAGCAATTTTAACTTAGGAGCAATTAGAACTTTTGCACATCACCGACGGGAATGTAAGTGCAGACTGGTAAACAGATTCTTAGGAAATTCAGTGTTTATCTGCCGTACTAACTAGCAATAGTCATCTATAGGTACTTTGCAAGGTCCAGTTTCAGATCTGCAGTAAGAAATTCACAATGAGAGAGGAGGGAGGGGAAGCGAGGGAGAGCCAGAGAGAACAAATCCAAGGGTTTCCTGATGCTGAACACGCATTCGTTGCTTAGGCTTGTCAAAATGGAAAAACATATAATCCACAAATGGGATTAAGCCTGTAGTAACTACGCACCAGTAAGCAGGGAAGTCGGTGGGGAACAAAAGCCCTGCGCTGTGAGGTTGCACTTGGCAGCGATGGTGGGAAATCCTGACTAACGGCCTGCTCTCACTAACAAATGATTTACAAGAGGAAGGGAGCTAGAAAGGGAACCGAAGGCTAAACAAGGTGCGAAGATACATCAAAGCAAACACAACGCTGACTGTTCATGATCACGGGGGACCTGGTTCTCTTGCCTTCTCCAGGGACTGTTTAAAATGCGCTCTAGTTTGCTCTCAGTTACTGTGAGCAAACACTGAGCAAAAGCAACTTGGGGAGGGAAGGGTTTGTTTCAGCTTACACTTCCAGGTAACCACTGAGGGGAGTCAGGCGGGATGTGGAGGCAGGGTGGGAACAGATACTACAGAGGAACACTGCATGCTGGCTTTGCCTCCTCTGATTCATGCTCTGCTCCACCTGCTTTGTTAAAGAACTCTAGCCTGGGGTGGCACCGCCCACAGTGGGCTGGACCTCCCATCAACACTCAAGACTATTCCCCACAGTCACAGACTAACCTGATCTAGGCAATCCCTCGATTTAGACAGGTCACAGGTCACTCTTAGTTGTATCAAGCTGACAGCAGGGACTAGCTAAGACAGCTGGGATAGGAAAGTGTGGCTAAAAGTGGTTTCTTTGTGGTGGCTGGCTGGATGAGCGTAGGTTGGGAGGTTGAGGGTGTCCTAAAACTGATCATGTTCTTTCCCATCATAAAAATTAAAATACGACCCAGCAATACCACCCTTGGGAATATACCCAAGAGATGCCCTATCATACAACAAAAGTATATGCTCAACTATGTTCATAGCAGCATTGTTTGTAATAGCCAGAACCTGGAAACAACCTATATGCCCTTCAACGGAAGAATGGATGAAGAAAGTATGGAATATATACATATTAGAGTACTACTCAGCAGAAAAAACAATGACTTCTTGAATTTTGCATGCAAATGGACAGAAATAGAAAACACTATCCTGAGTGAGGTAAGCCAGACCCAAAAAGAGGAACATGGGATGTACTCACTCATATTTGGTTTCTAGCCATAAATAAAGACATTGAGCCTATAATTCATGATCCTAGAGAAGCTAAATAAGAAGGTGAACCCAAAGAAAGACATATAGTCATCCTCCTGGAGATTAACTTTCATCGGGCGATGAAAGCAGACAGAGACAGAGACCCAAATTGGAACACCGGACTGAAATCCCAAGGTCCAAATCAGGAGCAGAAGGAGAGAGAGCACGAGCAAGGAACTCAGGACCACGAGGGGTGCACCCACATACTGAGACATTGGGGATGATCTATCAGGAACTCAACAAGGCCAGCTGGACTGGGTCTGAAAAAGCATGGGATAAAACCGGACTCACTGAACATAGCGGACAATGAGGACTGCTGAGAAGTCAAGAACAATGACACTGGGTTTTGATCCTATTGCACATACTGGCTTTGTAGGAGCCTAGGCAGTTTGGATGCTCACCTTACTAGACCTGGAAGGAGGTGGGAGGTCCTTGGACTTCCCACAAGGCAGGGAACCCGGACTGCTCTTCAGGCTGATGAGGGAGGGGGACTTGATTGGGGGAGGGGGAGGGATATGGGCAGTGGAGCGGAGGAGGCAGAAATCTTTAATAAATAAATACATAAATTAAAAAAAAATAAGATACAAATTTATGTCCAAAAAGAACCCACAAGAAACAGGTGAAGTGGAATTGTGAGGATTCATGGAGGGTTTCAATATGGAAGCATCTAGGGTCTCCTAGGAGATGAGCTCTGGGCATGTCCACAAAGGAGTTTCTAGATTGGGTTGAGGTGGGAAGACTCACCCTAAATATGAGGAGCACCATTGCCTTAGCTGGGGTTCTAGACTGAATGAAAACGAGAAAGCCAGCTGCACAGCCGCAGTCTGTCTCTCCCTGCCTCCTGACTTCAGGTGCAGTGAGCAGTTGCTTCCAGCTCCTGCCACCATGTCTTCCCCGAGTGATGGGTGGTGGCCTCAAACTGTGAGCCAGGTACATCCTTCCTTCCTCAAACTGCTTTTGTTTTGTCCCAGCAGAGAAAGTGACTAACACAGAAATTGTACAAAACAAAACCAAAACCATACACAAAACAGAGGCAAAAGAGAATTTGGAGGGATGGTTTCTCTATGGGTACAGGGGAGAGAGTCAGGGAGGAACACAGGGTGAGCATCTGGGGCAAACAGCAGTGGCCTTCAGACCTGAGCAGCTGCAGGAGACTTTTTTTTTTACTGTGATTTTTTTTTTAAAGATTTTGATTTTTAAAGTGCATGCATGCCGCCCACACGATGGTAGGAGAGAACCAACCCCCACAAGTTGCCCTTTGACCTCCCAAATACATGTCACGGTATACGCCCACTCCTGACAAAATAAACAAAGAAATAGAATTTAATGTTTAAAAATAAAAGTTCCATTTGTAGGGTTTTTTGCTTTTTACTTTTTAAAGATTTGTTTTTATTTATGTGTATGAGTGTGTGTGTGCGCGCACGCGTGTGTGCACACACTACACACGTGGAGTGCCTGCAGAGATCAGAATAGGATGTCCCTGGAGCAGGAGTTATAGGGAGTTGTAAGTCACCTGGTATGGGTTCAGGGAACCGAGTTCAGGTCCTTTGCAAGAGCAGTGTATAGTCTTGACTGCTGCTGAGCCATCTCTCCAGTCCTTAGATTTTTGTTTTAAAAAGAGTCTTCCAGACTACTTGTTAAGCATGCAGTCTCCTGTCTCAACTCCCAGAGACTCTGATACAGTGAGTCTGAATGAGGATTCCAAGTGTCAACTTTAAGAGACTAAGATATTTGGTAGATTGTAGGTGCTGGAGACCGACCTACAGGGTCAGAAAAGATGTCAAACTTCTGCTAAGTAGAGAGGTGGCCTTAGGGATGGGAGAGGAACACAGATTCAACAGATGTTAACAGGGGTCTGTTCAAAAAGACCCCCAAGGGGCTGGAGAGACAGCTCAGTGGGTAAAGATCAGAATCTGGATCCCAGTACCTGGGTTAGAAGAGCCAGGGTGGTGGCTTGTACTTGTAACCCCAGCACTGGGGTGGGGGTCATGGAGCTCACTGGCTGCCAGTCTAGCCCAGTGCAGTGAATGAGTCCCAGGTTCAGAGAGAGACACTGTCTCAAAAACCATAGTGGAGAGTCACACTGAGGAAGACAACCAGTGTCACCTCTGGTCTTCACATGTATGCACACACACTCTCACATGAGCACAGGAGCACACACACATGCACACACAGGAACACACTCAGAACACACACACACATACACACACACACACATGCATGCACACACACAGTCTTTAAATTCCCAGAAGATATTAATTGAGGGATTCACGAACAAGAAATCAGGATTGTAGGTAAGTCCCAGGAATTCTTAAGACAGGCTGTATGTAATATTGGGGAAACAATTGACCGCAACAATAATAAATAGCAAGCTTGCTGAATGAGAAAAAGAAATAAAAGGGAAAGGAACATAACTGGTCCTTGGTTTCAGCACCAAGTGAAACAAAAAAATAACAAACAAACCAATAGAAAAGGAAAGGAAACAGGACTGCTCCTAGGTACAGCGGAGGAGAAGGTTTATTGTAGCTATATGGAAGAGGATCTCCAGAGTCAGGGACATCTGGGAGAGTCCAGAGTGGATGTGACCAGACTGAGCTAGGCCACGTGGAGAGAGGGGGAGGGGAAGGGGAGAGAGGGGAACCAGGTGCAGCAGCCCAAAGGTACAAAGAGAGTGAGTAACCAAAATGGTTAGCTTACATAGGGAAGAGCAGGTCAGACCCTGGGCTTGAGAGTACAGAGTAGGGGGTGGGTGTACCAGCCAGGAGGACCCTGTAACAGGTAGGGACTGAGGGATGCAGGGGGAACCGGGTGGCCAGGTCCACTTTGATAAGTTAAATAGTCACCTCAGGCATTTGTCCTAAGAAACTTAACTCTTGCTAAAGAGTTTTCTGACGAATCCTGGTGCCCACAGCAATGTGGCCCGAGCTGAGTGTTCAGTAAGCATCATGAATGAGTTGGATTAAGTGGAGAAGACAGACAACTAAAAGACATCTCTCCAGGCTCCTAAGTAGAGCTCTTGCCGAGCATACACAAAACCCTAGTTAGAACCCCAGAACTTGGGGGCGGGGAAGGCAGGGGTTGCAAAAGAAAAAGAAAATAAAGAGCCGCGGGGTGGCAGGGGGGGGGATATCTACAAAATGGATCAGGGGGGTGGAATCCTGATGACAGGAGCTCAGTTCCCAGAACCCACATGATGGAAGGGGAGAGGACCAACTCCTTCAAGTTACTCTCCTCTGATCGTCACATGATCGCCTTGGCACGCGCGTGTCCCCTATATACACACTCACGCACATACAAAATAATAAAAAGGGAAGAAGAAAAAGACAAAAGAGCATCCTCCCAGCCTTTTTCAGTCGGCCATTGTTAGCTGGAGCCTGGAAACCATAGTGGCGCTCAACGCAGGCTCTACTCCGATCACGGTCAGTAGGTGGCAGAGAGGCATCATGGCTGAAACCTAGTTTAAAACCGTGCGCCGAGTACCCGCGTTTACCCAAGTCACGCTTCCTGTGCGCAGGCCTTGCTGCGGGATGGAGGGCACCGAGAACAGTAGACTTTAGTGCCTGGCTTTGGCACTGGCTAGGTGACCCACGTGGGTAGAGCCTGGCTCTGCAGAGATCCTGCGCCCACCTCAGGCTCCAACCATCTCCCTGTCCTTGCACCTCCCGCAGCCTCCACCCACTCTGCACCTGTGCCCACGGCAGGCCACGGGTGAGGGCGATACGCCAGCTCGCTGACTCCCGTAGGTCTCCAGCTGTCCCTGCACAACCCGCAGCGCAGCGCGGCTGCATCCTCTCCCAGCCTTGTTCTGGCTGTCGCACCTGTTCCCTTCTGGGAACACAAAACTCCTCCTGCCCCCTTCTCTTCTCCGTGACCTTGGTACTTGAATCCCTGGGAAGTGAAGCTGAAGAAAATGCCAGTTTCCCTCGACCCCAGATTTCCTCAGCCTGCTCTCTAAAGAGCTCTGCACAGGCGCAGATGCATCGCGCGCCCTCCAGCCTGTCCTGCCTGGCTTGAGGGCTCACCACTCCCTGCAGGACTTCTAAAAGTTCTCATCCACAATTGGTTTTGCTCTTGAAATTCAAACCGTGGTTTCCCGCCCAAAAATGAACCCTCAGTCTCCCCTTGGTCCCCGCCTACCTGCAGCCCTCGCTTCCTCTTTCAGGTCGCCTCTGTAGCACACCTGCTGGAGAGATGGCTTGAGCTGGCAGCCCCTCCCCCACACGCCTTGGACCCTGCAGCCCTCAATGGCATCAGAGTTCTTCACTCTCGTCTCACCTCCTCTTACCTCAGCAGCCTTGGACACAGCTGAGCATCCTTCCCTTCCTTGGCCCCAAGACTACGAAGGCCACCAACACTGACCCCTCTCACTCCGTGTGTTTCTCCCCTTGACCTCTCCTCAGAGATCCACTTGGAGGCCTGGGCGTCTTATAAAACTTGAAGCAGAGTCTTGATTTTTACCCTCCTAGCCCTCTCAAGTACCCTGTCCATGAAAGGGCAGGGCTGACCCTAAACCCCCGAGGTCCACTTTTACTTCCCCTCATCCCCACTCCTTCTTTTCCAGGGCTGCCAGGAGCCTCCCTGCGGCCTCTGTATTCCCCTGTACTCTGCCTTCACCTGCTGGAATTAACATAAAAACTCTGACTTAGTGAGATGCTTGACGGGCCAGCCTGGACCCCCTTCCCCCTCTGCTCCCTCACACGGTCTTCCAACCTTTACTTGACGGTCATCATCCGGACCTTTGGACTTGCTGTTTTCCACGGATGCGCTACTACACTTCCTTCACCCAGCCCCTGTGCTGGACACTGCTGCTCGCTCGCTCACTCCTCCCCCTTTCATTTCCCCTGTGCTCCCATGCCACTTTGTCATCTACCTATGTGTTTCTTTATGCCGTTTCTTACCTGCAAGGCGAAGCTTTTCCTCTCGTGTTGAACATGGGTCCCTTGGGGCTAGAACAGCACCAGGCAGGTGGACAGATGGATGGATGGAAGGATGGATGCATGGGTAATGGACAGACGGATGGTAGATTGATGAATGGTGGATGGACACATGGATAGGTGGGTAGATGGATGACTGATGGCTGGTGGATGGGTGGGTGGAGTGATGGATAATGAATAGAGGATAGATGGATGGATAGATGGATAGTGGATTGCTGGACGAATGAATGGATGAACAGGTGGGTGGATGGTTGATAATGAATGGATAGATGGATGACTGATGGCTGGTAGATGGGTGGATAGATGGATGATGGATAATGGATGGATGGATGGATGATGAATGGATGGATGGATGATGGATGGATGGATGATGGATGGATGGATGGATGATGGATGGATGGATGATGGATGGATGATGGATGGATGGATGATGGATGGATGGATGATGGATGGATGGATGATGGATGGATGAATGGATGATGGATAGATGGATTGATGGTGGATGGATGGATGGATGATGGATGATGGATGGATAAAGGATGGATGGATGATGGATGATGGATGGATAATGGATGGATGATGGATGGATGGATGGATGGATGATGGATGGATGGATGATGGATGGATGGATGGATGATGGATGGATGGATGATGGATGGATGGATGATGGATGGATGGATGGAAGTATAGTAGGTTGATGGATAGATGAATGGATGAACAGATGGGTGAATGATAAGTGGATGGATGGTTGATAATGAGTATTTGGACAGTGGATATGGAAGCATGGTAGGTAGATGGATGAATGGATGAGAGACGGATAAATGATAAATAATGGGTGGATGATGGCTGACTGGCTGGTGGGATGGATGGATAAATGGATGGATGGTAGATGAATGAACAAATAAATATGAATATTCATAATTCTAAAGAATAAAACCCACAGAACAAGCAGAACACACCAGGTCTTGCATCTTAACACAGTTTTATTATTTTCACCAAAGCCAGGTCATATTTGTATTTTGAAAACTCCTTTGATAGGTAGAGATCAATGTTTCCACTCCCAATTTGCAAGCTCCAGAGAGGTCCAGTGAGTAGCACACTATCCTGAAGGCCGAGCCTTTCCCACATCCATGGGAGGTGTCTGCAGCCCACACCTTCCATGGGCTGTCTGGGGGGAGAATTCGCTTCAGTTCAAGGATGCTGGAAGATTCATTCAGATGACGGAGGTAGGTTGTGACATGACTCTGGCAGGTTGGGAAAGCCTTGGCAGAGACTGTGGGTCCCAGAAATTCTCATCAGGCAGAAGTTTGGAAAGTACACAGGAAGTGGTGGCTTTGCCCCTGAGGACATTCTCCTCCCCCCATGCTCACCACAAAAAGTGGTCCCGAAAGCACTCCTAGGTACCCTTTTGCTGGTGTCCTCCCTCAGAAGACACAGTCTTTTTTGAGGTTAAGGTGCCTAGCCCTGAAGGGGATACTCCTGTGCCCACACAAGTCCCACCGTTCCTTTTTCCCTCATTCCCCCAACACCATGGGGATATTGTTGCCTAGGGGGATAGAGAGCCAGAAGGGATGCCAAGTCAGCCACCTAGGACATCCAGCTGGTACTTCAAGCCTACTCAAGAAGGACAACTTTCAATGTGTAATAGGGTCTCACTAATGCATAAGAGGCCAGGCCTCTGTTTTCCCCCAAGGGCCTATTCCACCACCCTCTGATCTTAAGTTTTCCTCATAGCATACCAGGTGTGTCTCCATTCTGGCCATGTGCTGGCCTAAGGTGCTGTCTCCAGTAGGCTCCTGTAGAAAAGTTGCTACAGTTCAAGAGGTTCATAGGACTCCCCCTCTCTCTCTGGTGGTGAGTCCTGAGCTGGGTAGAGCAGGGGCTCTGACAATTGGGGAGCTACTACTACTACAAGCTGCTAGAGCCAGCAGGTTTTGGGCCATGGCGCTAAGGACTAGCTGGGTCCATCGGCTGCTTGATTCTACTCCCACTGAGGCATCCATAAGGTGCAGCTGCCCAGGCAACCTGTGACTTAACCTCAGGAGAGGCTGAGACCCCGTCAGCCCCGCAGGCTCATGGCAAAGTGAGGTGAGACCCACTACTAGGGTCGTGTGAAGAGCAGTGTTTCCTAAGCCCAGGGCTCCTAAGTTCAGCTACCAGCTCACATTGCCAGGCCAAGGGTCTGGAGAAAGCACCCCACATCTATCCCTCCCATACCTTTCCCCTTGGTCACCTGAGCTGGGGGCCCACGGCATCGTAGACCGTTATGATCGGGAAACCATTGAAGGTGGAACTCATGGAGATCTTGTATGCACCCGTGTCAGGGAAAATCAGCCAGTCGCCCACATCCAACTCCGGCAGCTGGACCTCCTTCAAGGAGAGCTTGTCAAAGGCATCACATGTGGGGCCATAGAGGGTGCAGGGGAAGAGGCGGGGCTCTGAGGGGAACTCCTGCAGGGAGAAGGAGATGGGGTCAGAGAAGGAAGGGTCTTACTAGGATGTTAGACATGGTTCCAGGAGACGTGGTCATCCAGTAAGGACAGTACCATTCAACCGCAGTGAACAGTGACAGAGTGGCTGTTCTGTGCCAGCCTTGAGGGCACACCCAAAGGCCTTTCCTGGAGCTCGCATTGCATCGGGGCCATGTCTCAGCCCACTGGCTCACAAACACATCACGTGTACATGCTGAGGACCCGAAGATGGGGTCTCAGAGTCCACTGCACACTGGAGCCACCTGGAGAGTTTTAATGATGAATGGATGCTGGATCTCACCTGGGGCTTTAAATCTATTTTTATATATGAGAGCATGGCCAGGCGGTGGGGACTTTGACAGCTTGGCAGGTGGCTCTAATGTGAAGGGAGCTTGGGAACCAGTACTCTCCAAGTCTCCTGCTCCTCCAACATTCCAGAGTGCATGCGCGCGCGCGCGCACACACACACACACACACACACACACACACACACGGAAGCATCCAGAGCTGATCAGACCCACGCAGCCTCCACAGACATGCACAGTCATGAGTCACCAGGTGTGCACCAGGAAACACAAATGTGTACGTGCTATGCCTCACACCCATGCCCAACATGACAACCTGCAGAGCGTGGGTGACCTGAGACCCTGCCTCTCAGGTCAGCGACTGAAGTTGATGGTCTCAGGACACAAGGTCCCCTTACCTTCACCACAATGGGTATCCTGGGGACAGGTTCCCTGAGGAAGATCCGGAAGGAACCATAATAGCCCTCATTGAGATAGTATGCCATCTTCCTGTGGCCTCCTGGGGACAGGGAGTGGACAGGATGAAGTGTGTTTGGTTATGTCTCCCTGATGAGTCCCAGTTCCCTTGGGAGAAGTGGCTGCCCAGTGAGGCAGAATTCCTGCCTTGTCCTAAGGGTCTTCCCCAACCCACCTTCTGTCATGGCTAGGGGCATGGCACTAGGCCCCACTGCCCTCCGCTCCCCACATAGGAACACTGAACAGCAGTAACCGGCGTGGGATGGTCTGTTTTAAGCTCCTCATGTGTGGAGTACATGGATGCTCTTGCCTGTACTTATTGGGTATCATAAGCCCTGCATTACAGTTGGAGAAACTGAGTCTTGCCAGAAGTCCACAGGAGTAGGCAATGCCCTCGGATCATCCCCAGACACAGGTTCAAGCGCTTGGAGTAGGTCCCCGAGTGCCTACTGTGTGAGACAGGGCAGGAGCAGTGGCTGTTTGATGTTCCGCTTCAGGGCGCGCCGGTGGGTGCATTGCCTTCCTTTCAGAGATGCCTTTGTTCGCTGCCCTTCCTTCCTTCCATCCTTCCCTCTATCCCTCCCTCCTTCTCTCCCTCCTCCCTCCCTCCATCCCTCCTTCTTTCTTTCCTTCTTCCTTCCTTCCTCCTTCCTTCCTTCCTTCCTTCCTTCCTTTCTTCCTTCCCTTTCTGCTCTCTTATTTACAGGGTGTTGGTGGATTGAACCCAGGGCCTTGCTTTTGCTAGGCAAGTGTTCTACCACTGAACTATATCTGCAGATCTTGGCTTTTGAGATGGGATCTTACCACGTTGCTCAACAAGGCACTGAAGTTGTGATCTTTTTGCCTCGGCCTCCCGAGTGCTGGGATTGCAGACATACGCCACCGCACCCTGCTTTATCTTAGGCTTGTGTTTGTTTGAGATAAATTCTCCTAGCCCACACTGGCCTGTGTGGTGTAGACTTCTCTTGAACTCATGATCTGCCTCCTCAACCTAAGTGCTGGCACTACAGGTGGGTACCAGCTTGACACTCTGGCATCTGGGCTCTGCAGACACAGAAGAGTCTGACCTTCCCTGGCTAGCTAATTCCTAGAGGCAGTAATTATCCCCCAAAATGGCCTCCCTCATGTACAACTACTACCTTGACTGTAGGCTCTCAGTCAATAGAACCAATCCTGAGGGGAGATGTCACACGTACTTTGTAGCCTGCTGACCTCTAAGGTATTGGTCAGAGACCACACTAGATTCTAGGCCTTTTGGCTATAGAATCCCCACCCCCACGGTCACGTGTGTTTTGTACAGGAGTTCCTATGTAGTTACACCCTCAGCTTTATCGTGCACCTGGAATTATGATGATGGCTGCCTGGAAACCTTTCTTCCAAATAAATTCTTTTGTGTTTAAATATGCCAACAATAAACTGCCCACCATTAGCCTCCCTGAAGCTTGATCCAGGCCGACGACATCAATCTGAACCATGTTTTCATTCTCACCTCTTCAAGATTGCTTCGCTGCCTGCCTTGACACCTGCAGAGACCCCAGCACATGGCAGGAGCCAGGTCAGCCCAGACTACACAAGACCCTCTGTCCACGAACATCCCAGTGAAGATGCTGACCTACTCTCCCTTCTCACCTAATCCACTCTGTGTAGATAATTCATGCAGAGTCTCTTGTCTCTGGGAAAGTGTGTGTAAAAATTTATCTGAGACAGCTGTCTCCATGTAAGCAAGCCTTGCCATAGCTAATTAGGACAAATCCTTAAGACAAATCCTGAGTGTGCTATAAAACCTTGGCCAACTCCTACAGCACCAACGACTGCAGATGGCTCCCTCCCTCAGAACATGCCGCCCCTATTGATACTGTATTGATTACTCATTTAAGCAAGTGCCAGCTTTCCCCCAGCTCCTTCACACTCTTTTCTATGACTCCCAGATCCTGCAGATACGAAGGCCTACCAAGCTTGTCCTTCACAGCCATCTTAGCCCGTCTTCACATCCTTGCTCCTGAACCTGCACGCAGAATTCCAGTCAGACTCTGTCAACCTCTGGGCGATCGGCGGCCATTTGGAAGCTGACTCTGAGTACGGATTTTTTCACCTCTGGTTTTCCTTCTTTCTCTTCCCTATCTCCTTAACCCCAATTCCAGTGATACCCAGATCAATTCTGGATTGAGTTCCTCGTGATGCTAGGGATGAGGGGTACCAGTCCTGGAGTCAGGAAGGCATAGGCTGGTTTATCTACTGACTAGTTGTGCCACCTCGGACAGGGCACTGCCCCTCTCTGAGTCTCCATGTCTACACGTGTTCACTGGGGGTGACCCAAAGCGGCCTCACGGGATCGGTGAGCAGACCTGAGGTAAAATATGTGTTTCAGCTGTCGCTGACTTGCGCAGATTAGCAGCTCTTGCTTTTGTTTATGTAATGAATAACAAAGCTCCCAAATCCTTGTGATTGGCTGTGGTGAAATGGGTGAGGACAGGTGCGCTCCACCCCAGCATCCTCCGGTGAGGCGCTTCATCAAAGGCGGATAAGGGAGGGCATCAGAGTGACGGTAAATATTTACCTGTGGGTGTCACTCAGTCCCGAAGATCAAAGAGGGCTAGTTCAGTGGATGCCGACCTGGGAATAGTCTCAATTTTGCCATGAAAGCATCTCTGGTTCATTCTCTGGGAACATGGCCACCCCAGGTCCCTCCCACACTCAGAGGCAAAATAGCTGAAGAACTCCCCTGGGAGGCACGGTGACGCGTGTCAAAAGGTCCTGTCACCGGAGGATGTCAGCCTTAGGGACGTGTCCTATCACAGCAGTCAGCCCTGCTTTATCTGCTGAGGGAGCTTGTGCTGGAGTTCTCCGTCACTGATAGAACCTGTCACCTCCTGCACCCAAGGGTCTTGACTAGGCTTAGTAATGGGTATGTAGGGCCCTGGAGGCCGAACCTTGCAATTGCTCCCTCAGGCCAGCAGACTTACCCACTACCTAGAAGGGCACGTTGGCCTCTGTCCTTCACCTTCCCCTCTTCTGGGGCACAGTAAACAGTGCCCAGACAGGGCCAATCCAGTATGCAACTCTGATCTCAATTGCTACAATTAGGCACCCAGGGTATACCCCAGAATCATGCTCCAATCTCTCCCCAAGTCCTGGGACATCTGGACAGTGGCTACACCTGGCACCCACCTGGCTCCAGGGAGGCCTTCTTGGCTATGATGTTCACAGCAGCTGTGCATACGGACTCCGCATAAAAGCGGCCAGGCTCTGCGATGACCTGGACACCAGTCCCCTCCGGGAAGTACTGGGTCCGGGCAGCATTGATCACTGTAGCTATCTGTGGAGACAGATCCAGCCTCTGCTGTATCCTGAGTCTATGCAACTGCCATGACCCCCTTTCCTTTGACCCTATAATAGCCTTTCAGATAGCAAGCTCACCTCCTCTTACTCAAGAAGAAACAGGTAGAAAGGAAGTCAAGACAGGCCAGAGCACACAGCCAGTGTTTGGGCCCTGGCACCCTGAGGATATGACCTTGAAAATAATTGACACATGGTCAGCAGAGACAGAATGTCTTCATGGTCCCCTGAAGCTAAGGGACCATGAGTGTCTACCAGGGTTAGGGTCTACGGCTAAAGGACATGGAGGGGTTGTAGGGATAGCTGGGGGGGGGGATATAACGCCTACCTCATGAGAGGCTGGAGATGAAAAAGAAAAGGACAGGAAGAGGGGGAAGAAGGAGCATGAAGAAGAGGGATGGAGGTGGAAGGGGGACAGGAGGGGAGGAGGAGGAAGAGAAGGAAGAAGAAGGGGAGGAGAAGGAAAAGAAGGAGGAAGAAGGAAGAGGTAGAAAAGAGCATTGTTGGATGTGACTCCTGATCTTGGACCAGAGCTGTGAGGCAACAAAAAAGCACAGCAAGCAGGTGCACACACTCAGACACACTCGGGTGCACACACTCAGACACACACTCAGACACACTCAGGTGCACACACTCAGACACACTCGGATGCACACACTCAAACACACTCGGGTGCACACACTCAGACACACTCGGGTCACACACTCAGACACACTCGGGTCACACACTCAGACACACTCGGGTGCACACACTCAGACACACACTCAGACACACACTCAGACACACACTCAGACACACTCGGGTACACACACTCAGACACACTCGGGTCACACACTCAGACACACTCGGGTGCACACACTCAGATACACTCGGGTGCACACACTCAGACACACTCGGGTGCACACACTCAGACACACTCGGATGCACACACTCAGACACACTCGGATGCACACACTCAGACACACTCGGGTGCACACACTCAGACACACTCGGGTCACACACTCAGACACACTCGGGTGCACACACTCAGACACACTCGGGTGCACACACTCAGACACACTCGGGTCACACACTCAGACACACTCGGGTGCACACACTCAGACACACACTCAGACACACACTCAGACACACTCGGGTCACACACTCAGACACACTCGGGTGCACACACTCAGACACACTCGGATGCACACACTCAAACACACTCGGGTGCACACACTCAGACACACACTCAGACACACTCAGGTGCACACACTCAGACACACTCGGATGCACACACTCAAACACACTCGGGTGCACACACTCAGACACACACTCAGACACACTCAGGTCCACACACTCAGACACACTCGGGTGCACACACTCATACACACTTGGGTGCACACACTCAGACACATTCGGGTGCACACACTCAGACACACTCAGGTGCACACACTCAGACACACACTCAGACACACTCAGGTGCTCACACTCAGACACAGTCACACACATAGTCAGGTGAAGATGTCTGTCAGACTCAAACCACAGTGTCTGCAAACAGACCCAGTTATGCGAGGTTCTATGTACAAACACACAGGCATGCGCACACACTTGTCCCCCCACCCCCACCCCCACCCCAAGCTGCTATACTCAGACTGCCACTCTTACTCTGGGGCCATCCAGCTCACCTCCTCAAATTTAGCTTCAGAGCCCTCAGTTCCAGGGAAGCCTCCTCCGAGATCCAGGAGGCTCATGCAGTGACCCACCCTGCGGCCCATCTCAAATACACGATGGCAGTCAGCGATGGCCTGCCTGTAGCTCTGGGGTGCCTGGCAGTCGGAACCCACGTGGAAGCTGAACATGGCCGATGGTGTGGAAGACACAGATTCAAGTCAGTGTGAGGCCAGATGCACTGAAGAACACTCACCCAGGGGCTGCAAGACCAGTGCCAGCCTGTGCCAAGATGACGCTGGCCCACTTGGCACCCGTAGATGTATGTGGCCTTGGTCATACCCGGTGTCCTCCTGGACACGCATATCCCATAGTCACCCAGTCAGGGATAACGACAAAGTAACATTTTCTTCCCCAGCCGCCCACTCCCCATGCCTTTGTTGAAGGGGCTCTCCTTCTCTTACCTAGAACCCCACAACCCACTGCCCCCTGCAGGTAAACAGAGAAACCAGTTCAGGTTAGAGGGGATGAGGTAAGCAAGAATTTTCTAACCAGATACAAAGTCTGGCTGGTCAGATGGCCCAGAGAGTAAAGGCACTTGCTGCCAAAACCCACTGAGTTCAATTCCTGATCCCCACACAGTGAGAGAAGAAAACTGGTTCCTAAAAACTGTCCCCTGACCTCCACATGTGCACCATGGCATGAGCACACACACATAAATATAAAAAAATAATTGTTCCAGGGCAGGCTCCTAAGCTACATTAGAAACCCTGCCCCCCCCCCAAGAAAAAAGAAAAAAAATAGTATCTCATATAGCGCAAGCTAGCCTCCAACTCATTATATAACCAAGGATGACCTTAAACTTCTGACCCTCCAGCCTCCATTTGTAGAGGGCTGGGATTGCAGGGTACTTACTACCCTGGTTTTATTCGGTGCATACTAGGCAAGAACGCTACCATTTGAACTATGTCCCTAGCCCTGCTCCTCCTCCCCTTTTTTTGGAGTCTGGGTTTCCTGTTGTTCAGCCTGCTCTTGATCTTGTCCCTGTCCTCCTTCTGCCTCCTGGAGTGCTGGGATTACAGCTGTGTGTCCCTACACCCAGAGCTCAGAATCCCTTAAAGAGGAAAATGAATGCACGTCTCCTGGAGGGATGAAATGTACAAAATTCCCACCCGAGACTCGATCTGTAAAGTGATTAGTCCCCAAGGGAAGAAAGGGAATCAGCGACAGCGATCCTGACTCCATTTAAAATTCCAATTTTTCTCATCATGGAGATTTTTGGATTTGTTTTGATTGTTTTAAATACTGTTTGAAAATGTTGCATATCTAGAGCGTTAAGTTTCTGATGTTTACTTCAATTTGTCCCCTAGGCTATTCGTGCCTCCCGTCCTCTAGGCCTGGAAAACACACAAAGCAGAGGTGTCCCCGAGAGTCCGTGGCTGCCTAGGGACAGCAACAGAAATCAAGACAGAAAAGGCCAGTGCTCACGTACGAGGCCCCCACCACGGCCAACCCCAGCTCTCTGGCAGCCTGAAGCAAGTGTGTGCATGCCTCCAGCTGAGCTCCAAATTTGGCATTCAGTGGAAAGGTGCTTTGACTGTCCCGGGCCTGTATCCGGAGGACCAACCTGGAAGAGGAAGGACGGAGTGGGGCATGGGTGCACCGGAACCCTGAGGTACTCCAATCTTCCCACTCACCCCTGCCTAGCTGCTCCCGACGACCCAGCATGAAGACCAAGTGTGTTCTGTAAAAACACACTTTTTACAGAATTTTTCCAGGCAAGAACAAGTGGGATAGAATCACACAGTTAAGCTTTCTAAAGAATCTGAGGTATAGGCTGGGTGGTGGTGGTTCATGCCTTTAATCCTAGCTTTTGGGAAGAAGAGGTAGGCAGGTCTTTGAGTTCGATACCAGCCTGGTCTACAGATAAGTTCCAGGACAGTCAGGGCTACACAGAGAAACCCTCTCTTGAAAAACTAAACAGAGATGTCACATGCTTTCTTAAGATCACACAGCATAGGGGTAATGAATCTGAAATGTGAGCCTTGGTATGACCTAGTATAGTTTTTCTATGACGTCATGGATGCCAGACCTTCTCATGATGAGCTCGGTCCAGTGCCAGAGCAGTGTCAAGGTCTATTTGGTACTAATATGATCCTAAGAAAGCACTGGGCCTCCTGGCTCAACCCTTGTACCTGTAGTCCCAGAGGTTTCGAGACCCAGATCCATCTGTTGGAGTCCCTTGGCCCACTGTTTCCAGTTGTATGTCTGCCATCTTACCTGGCCCCAGGGTGGTGCTGGGCCACCTTAGCCAGTTCCTCCTCACTGTCGAAGGTCAGAAGCTGCACCCCACGGCGGGCTGCATACTGGATGTGGGAGATGGCCTTGCAGGGGTTGGCGAAGATGATTCGTGAGGGGGCTACGCCCAAGCCCAGCACTTGCTCCAGCTCCGCCTGGTGTGGGTGAAGGTCAGAGCTGGGGATGCACTGCAGTCCCTGCCTTCCCTGACTCTTTGGGGATAGAGCCTTAGCCTGAACTAGTGGGGATACCTTCTAGTGAACCCCTTCTGGGACCAGATCCTTCACTGAGAGAGTGTCAGGTCCCAAAGAAACCTGGGACAAGTTTCACTCCTATCGGTAGCTCATCCTGCCCCCTACCCTGAACCTCTCCCACCCTGGGTCTGAGCTTTGCTTCCCTTCCCCCAACTTCTGATTCCTATGTGTCTCAGGCATTTTGCCTATTTGCCCTCTTGGTTCCCATGTGCCTCTTGGTCCTCTTCTCTTCTCTTCTCTTCTCTTCTCTCCTCTCCTCTCCTCTCCTCTCCTCTCATTTTCTCTTCTCTTCCTCTCTCACTCCCCCTCCCCTCATGGACAAGTTTATTCTGCTGGTCATGTTCAGCCTTAACTCCTCCAGACCCCGCTGACTGTTCTCTTCCTCATATCTACAATAAAACCTTCTCTTCAACCAAACCTAGGAGCCGTCATGTCCTCATTAGCACTCAGTGTTGGCCCCATTTGAAAGGGGGGAGAAGCTGAGGCTCAGAAGAGTAACTAGCTATGCTAGGAAGGGACCCGGTTCCTTAGTTCAGGTTACGTGGTCTTGTCACATAGCCCCGTGCAAGGCTGACCACAGCATTCGAGGGACCGGGGCTACCACTCGGTTGGTAGAGAGCTTACCTATCAGGCACAAAGCCCTCCATCCAACCAGCACCGGGTAAACCAGGTGGT
Organism: Microtus oregoni; assembly: GCF_018167655.1. Lineage (NCBI taxonomy): Eukaryota > Metazoa > Chordata > Mammalia > Rodentia > Cricetidae > Microtus > Microtus oregoni. Next base: position 22,701,377 of record NW_024543064.1, on the reverse strand, counting down.
CTGTGCCTGTGATCTCAGCATTGGGAAGGTAGAGGTGGAAGACCAGAGGTTCAAGGTCATCCTCGGACCTGGCAGTGAATTCTGAACTAGCCTGGATTCCATTAGATTCAGAGCAAATAAAACCACCAATGCAACAACAAAAAGTCTTGAGCCCTCCACATGCCAGTCACCATCTTGGGGGCCAGAGTCCCCATTCCTGATCTCCTGACCATCGGGCAGTATTTCTCCAGAAAGTGACAGGCCGGTGGGGAAGATTGGCAAGCTGGCACAGGCTCACCTGACTGGCACAATCAAAGCCAGTGCCCAGGGCAGCCAGGATGAACAGCACCCAGGGGCTGCTGTTGCACTTCACTGCATAGAAGGGCTGGACTTGGGGCAGGGCCTGGAGGAAGGTCTGGTGGCGGCGGGCCAGCACATCCAAGTCAGCCACCATGAAGGGGTCTTGGCGGCCCTGTTAGGGCAAGAACAAGAGAGCGAGGTGGGGAGAAGGTTAGGTCCTGGGATCCTCTCCACTCTATGACAAAACCATTACTGATCCTCTAATTTTCTTTCCCTCTCCTTCCATTTCACTTTGTGGGAGTTTTGTTTGTTTATTTTTTTTGAGACAGGGTTTCTCTGTGTAGCCTTGGATCTCCTGGAACTTGCTCTGTAGACCAGGCTGGCTTTGAACTCACCATTGCCTGGTGTTGTTTCTTCCTTCTTAAAAGCCAGGGAAAACAAAGGCTCAGTTAGAAAATCGATGGCTTGAGGTTACACAGCAAGAATATGACAGAGAATTTGATTTTTTGTTTTGTTTTGGTTTGGTTTGATTTTGGCTTTTCGAGACCAGGTTTCTCTGTAGCTTTGGAACCTGTCCTGGAACGAGTTCTTGTAAACTAGGCTGGCCCTGATCAATTTTATATTTTTAATTTAATTTTTTTTTTGAGACAGGGTTCCTCTATGTAGCCCTGGCTGTCCTGGAACTTGTGTAGACCAGGCTGGCCTCGAACTTAGAGATCCACCTTCTGAGTTCTGGGATTTAAGAAGTACACCACCATGTCTGGTAAAGAAAGGATTTGAACTCTGGTTTTTATATCTCTTTAAAAAGGTGCAGGGAGGCAGCTATCTGTAGACCAAAGCCAGAGATAGGATGGCTTCAGCCCCAGACAATGGTGTGGTTGAGGGTAAACCCAAGTGCCGAGGGAACAGAACAGCAGAGCTTGCTCAGGACCCCAGCACAGGCCCTGGGAAAGCCTAGTCTGATGGCCTCCAAGCTGTAACCAGGGAAACATTCATGAGTACCATCAAGGAAGGGGTGGGACTCACCCTCCCTCCTTACCGCAATGGTGAGTTCCTGGATCTTCCTCAGGACCAGCTGCCGGGCAGATTCCTCTGGCCCCAGAATAATGGGCTCTGATGGCCACAGGCTTCCTGTGGTTCCCAGCTGCTCCCTCGGGCCCCCAGGGCGGGTGCTCATTCCTGAGACAACAGCTGAGGTGTTCTCTGGGCACAGTTCTGGCACCCTAGAAAGGACAGCTCTGTGGGCCCAGTCTTTTCCTTCCTCATCTCCTGCTGTCCCTTCCCCAGCCTCAACGGCCAAATCCTTGAAACCTGCGAACCTGCGTCCCATTCGGCCCAAGAACTCCACCAAACCCTGTGATGGTTTACTGATGGCACATGACCTGAGGCACAAATGCAGGTGACAAGCAAGGCCATTCCCTCGGAAGGGAAACATAGGACTCTCCTCTAGGCTCCTTCCCACATGCACCCCATTCAAGATGAGAAACTGAGACTCAGTCAAGCAGTCCAACTGTGTATCATAGAACATCAGAAGTGAGGCCCGTGTCCACTCCCACGGGGAGAGAAGGGAACTCGCCTCAGATTGAGTAGTCCCCTGGGTCCCCTGGAACAACCAGAAAGCCCTCAGACTAAAGTGGAGTCACCGGCATCCCGAGAGTATCCGGTCCATAAAAGGGACTGTGTCCATGACCCTTCCACGCAGGACTCACCTTGCAGCCATTATGACCTGCTTCCTTGAGTACAGCACAGAGCTCTGGGGTGATGCCAAAGTACCTGTGGGGAAATCTGGTCCCAACAAGACCCCAGGGTGCAGGAAGCCTACCTTCAGATCAAAGAGAGATCACACCTTCCAAGGTGTTCAGGGATGGGGACACCTGTCGAAAGCAAGCACTGGCCACCTCTAGAAGCTGGAGAGCCAGACAGGCAGTGGTGGCACACACCTTTAATCCCAGCACTCAGGAGGCAGAGGCAAGTGGATCGAGACCAGCCTGGCCTAGAAGAGCTAGTTCCAGGACAGGCTCCAAATCTACAGAAAAACCCTGTCTCGGATAACAAAACAAAAAGAAGAAGCTGGAGACCCTCCCTCTTCCCCAGAAGTATCCAGATCACTCCAAAGAGGGGGTGCGTCTGGGAGTAGAATCAAGTCTCAAAAACTTATCAGGGGACCGTGGAGCTGCGCTTGGCTCCCAAGGCACGTCTTCTCTCTGCGGCCAATTTAACTGGGACGATGAGCCTGTCTGGGTTACTCCATCTTGCCCCACCCCACCTTACCCTCCCTTTCTGAGGGAGCCTCTAAGGCCTCCCTGTGACCTGATGACCCTCCCAAGATGGAACTACCATCTTGGGGTAGGACCAACTCTAGGGTGTCAGCTGTCACTTTCTGAAGGCTTTCACCCCCACCTTCAAGTACAACCCAAGTAAGTCAAATATTGTTTCAGTAAACAATGACTAGGCTCCTGTTTATTCTACCCTCCCTTTCTGGGTAGAGTGGATACACCAGGGGCTAGTTACGCTAGAGACGTGATCGGTCTTAACCCGGAAATAAACCTACTCAGCAGTCCCTTCCTACAGTTCACTTCTTCACTTCTTGCCTGCAGCCCCTTTGTGGTCCTCCCTCCCCAAGGAAGCAGATGACAAAGCTGCCTTCTCACTCTAAAAATGTGGCCACGGGTACATCAGTTAATTGTTCTGAGCTTCAGTTGCTTCGTCTAGAAAATGGGACCTCAGGGGACAAGGGAAGGGATTGGTGAAATAAGAAGTATTCAAGGCCTTGCTGTCACTGCTACTATCCAGATGCCATTGCTGTAGGATGCCTTGCTTGAGAGGAACACGCATACACACACACAACACACACACACGTGTCTTTTGAGATCATAGAGTCTCCTGTGTTGATTAAAATGGGAGCAGAATAGAAATAGCATGTTTCTCCCAAAACACATCCTGTTAGGATTATGGGAAAGAATGGATAGTTCAGAGACAGAACAAACTGTGGATGGTAAAAATAAAAAAAGAAAGAAAGAAAAAGAAGAAGAGCTTGTGCCAATAAAATTAATGTGAAATTGTTCAGAGAGCCAAATGTGTGTTATTTTATTGTATGTGTTCGGTGTTTTGCCTTTGTGTATGTCTATATATCAAGTGCATGCTTTGTGCCCACAGAGGTCAGAAGAGGGCCCTGGGTCCCCTGAAACCAGAGTTACAGAAGGTGTGAGCCACCATGGAGGTGGCGGGAATCAAATCTGAGTCCTCTGAAAGATGGATGTTACAGGTTCCTAGTAGCAGCTGGCCAGCAGGATCCCTTGGCCACTGGACAGGGTCAGGGTGTGCCTGTGGCTCTTAACCGCTGAGCCATCTCTCCAACCTCTAAATATGTGTTTTTAGACAAGTCATAAAGCATATTTAAGGAAGCATAAGGAAGTAACATGTCTACAGAGCATGACCTTTTGAGTTCATATATAACCAAATAGAGGACACTGTAAAGGTCTAATTATAGCCATTTATGAATAATACAATTTCACAATCATAAAGCCCAGTGCTTCTTGGCATTACGGGATTTGGGAGTTGGTTCTTGCCTAGCTTGGACTTAATGGTGGAATGGATTAAGTAGGTGTGCCTTTGATTTTAGGGATGTATTATTTTGATGCCTCAAATATCAGATACTTCTTGGTTTGGGGGCTGAGAGTAAGTGTAGAATTGACTCTTTCTGTAAAAGATGTGTTTTATTTATTTAAATGTGTGTATGTCTGTATTAGTATAAGCACATGTGTGTGTGCCTGGTTGCACACGCCTGCACAGGTGTGAGGTTCTGGGCAAGTGAAGAAGCCAGATGATGTTGGGTCCTCTGGAGCTGGAGTTCCAGCTGTTTGCAGGATGCCTGGCTCATTCCATGTGTGCAAACACTCTTAGCTTCTGACCCATCTTTCTAGCCCCCTAATGTTGAATCTTAGACTCTAAGGAGCATTGGATAGTGACAGGTTCCTAATAGCAGCTGGCCAGAAGGATCCTTTGACCACTAGACAGGGTCAAGGTGCTCCTGTGGGCTGAGGAGAGGGACCTGGTGATCCTTCAGTTGAGAACCTCCAACCCTTTCCTCTTCCATCAGGGGCCAAAGCTCCCAGGCTCCTAGGGACTCAGCAGTACAGGCAGGGGCAGCAAGAGGAGACTGAAGTTGAAGGAGGATGTTCAGTGGATCAAGAGAAGATCGCTTAGCCACCAGGGCCTCCTGATTCCACTGTCAAACCATGGAGGAGCTGAATAAGACCTCCCGCTTGTGGCTCCACGCAGGAAGGTGAACAGGCACTTGTTTTCACAGCGATAATATCCTCCCCTAGCAGAGGACTCTGGAAAAGCCTATCTCTAGCTCTGCACCTCCCCAGCTAGACCCTGGGGAGCTGCTTTTGTCCCCAAAGCCTCAGTTTCATCCTCTAAACCACAAGAAGGTGCTGAGAATAGGTTGGGAGGGCACGGAGTGGGATGGGATGAGATGGGATGGGAAGGGTGGGATAAAGTGGGATGGGATGGGGTGGGATGGGATGGGGTGGAATGGGATGGGATGAGGTAGGATGGGATGGAATGGGATGGGGTGGAATTAGGTGGGATGGGGTGGGATGAAGTGGGATGGATGGGATGGGATGGGGTGGTGGGATAGGGTGGGATGAGGTGGGATGGGGTGGGATGGGATGGGGTGGGATGGAGTGGGGTGGGATGGGGTGGGTGTATGGGATGGGGTGGGTGTATGGGATGGAGTGGGATGGGATAGGGTGGGATGAGGTGGGTGGGATGAGCTGGGATGGGGTGGGATGAAGTGGGATGGGTGGGATGGGGTGGTGGGATAGGGTGGGATGAGGTGGGATGGGGTGGTGGGATAGGGTGGGATGAGGTGGGTGGGATGAGGTGGGTGGGGTGATGGGATAGGGTGGGTTGAGGTGGGATGGGGTGGGATGGGATGGAGTGGGATGGGGTGGGATGGGGTGGGTGTATGGGATGGGGTGGGATGGGGTGGGATTAGGTGGGATGAGGTGGGATAGGATGGGGTGGTGTGATAGCTAATGTTAAATTCTTGGGTCTAGAATCACCGAAGAGACAAGTATTGGGGCACATTCGTGAGTTACTTTCTAGATTAGGTTACTCGAGGTGTGCAGATGCCACCTGAATGTGGGCGGCACCATCCCATGGGCTGGCACCCTAGACTGAATAAAAAGGAGAAAGTGGGGGCTGGAGAGATGGCTCAGTGGTTAAGAGCACTGACTGCTCTTCCAGAGGTCCTGAGTTCAGTTCCCAGCAACCACATGGTGGCTCACAGCCATCTATAATGAGACCTGGCGCCCTCTTCTGGCTTGCGGGCACATATGGAAGGAATGCTGTACACATAATAAATAAATAAATATTTTTTTAAAAAAAAGGAGAAAGTGAGCTGAGCACCAGGGTCCCCCTCTCCCTGCTTCCTGATGGTGGGTGTGACCAGCTGCCTCACACTCCTGCAGCCAAGATGGACTGCACCCCCAGACTGTGCGCCAAAGCAGACCTCCTTTCCTTATGCTGTCTTTGCTGGGTATTCTGTCATAGCGATAGGAAAGTAGCTAATACAGATGGGATGGGACAGGATGACATCGAATGACATGAGCTGACACGACGTGACAGGTGGCAGGTGGTCTCCCCTGTGAGAGCGAGACCTGGTCCTACTAACGATCAGGACAACGACGTTGACAGCAACAGTGACAATGGCTTTTAAGAATGACCAGCGCACACTTTCTTTGTTGGAGCTTTTAAATTTTTAGGTTTTATTTTACTTTGTTGGAGTGGCCCCTGGAATCCCAGGGTCTCCCACCTGCTAGGCAAACACTTGAGCTACACTTTCAGCCCCAAACTTTGATTTTCGATTAACATATAAACAATTATTTATGGAGCACAATGTCATTTTGTTTTTGTTTGTTTGCTTGTTTTTGTTTTGTTTGTTTGCTTTTGATTTTTTGAGACAGGGTTTCTCTGTAGCTTTGGAGCCTGTCCTGGAACTCACTCTGTAGATCAGGCTGGCCACGAACTCACAGAGATCCTCCTGCCTCTGCCTCCCAAGTGCTGGGATTAAAGGCATGCGCCACCAGTGCCTGACCTGCCTGACTTTAGATGAGTTCCAAAGATCTGAACTCTTATCCCCACGCTTGTGCGGTGAGTGCTTTACCTATTGAGCTGTCTCCCCAGCCGCTTAAAACGCATTTAAAGCAGCTCATCAATCTAAGAAGACAGAAGAAATAGTCACAGTGATAATCAATGGATGAGAGAAATGAAAAGCTAAAGGCACAGTTTACCAACTTCTCTGTCTGGGCGACGCACGGAGTCTCCATAGGAACACAGAGAGGCGGGGCTTACCTGGGGCCAGCTACATAGCAGACAGGACTCAGAGCATCAGCAAAGAGCCATGGCTAAGATCCTTAGCCCCACACTGGCTCAGTGCTAGGATGGAGAATAGGCAAGAGGCTCCTCGTGGGTCCCCTGCACAACACTCCATGATACTGCCAGCAGGAGGACAGCCATTGCCTGGCTCTGCCTGGAGAATCTGTGGAGCCCCAGCATCTTGTCCTCAGAGAGACAGAAATGGATGGAGCTGAGCTAATCCAGATCTCTGGGTTGTCTCTCTTTGGCCTGGAATTTGTCAATGAAGCTAGGCTGACTGACCACTGAGCGCCATGGGACTCCTTTCTCCCTATTCCCAGAACTGAGATTACAAACACGGACCACTCTCCCCGGCCCCCATGAAACTGTCATTCTTTAGAGTAAGACTGTAAATCGTAGGAGCACTTTGAGAAACATGCTGATGATATCTGCAAGCTAAATTTTGCACACGTTCCCTGTTTAAGACCTCCACTTCTGCCTTTAATCCCAGGCCTTGTGGGCAGAGGCAGGCGGATTTCTGTGAGTTCAAGGCCAGCCTGGTCTATAGAACAGGACAGCCAAGGCTATGCAGAAAAAAAAAACCTGTCTCAAAAAAAAAAAATCTAAAAAAAAAAAGAAGAACTCTACTTCGGAGCAGATGTCTATTAGAAATAAGTGTATGTGTCTATCAAAAACATGCACCAAATGTTCATTCATAGGAGGGACATTTATAATATCCTCACAGAAATGCCAGCCAAAAATCCATGAGCAGTAGAATTTAAAAGCAAATTATAGTGTACTCTATAGACGAATACACAGGAATGAAGGAACAGGCTAGTGCTAAGTGTAAAATCATGAATGAATCTTGAGAATAATTTTGAGCCAAAGAAGCCAGGCTCAATACACTACTAATAGTGGTAATAATATCTGCTATACATATACACTTGCTATAATACTTTATGATTCTTTCTCCTTTTTGACGTGCTAGGTAAGCATGCTACCATTGGCTGGCATTACCAGTCCTTCATTAAAAAAGTTTTATTTTGAGTCACACACCTTTAATCCCAGCACTCAGGAGGCAGAGGAAGGTGGATCTCTATAAGTGAGGCCAGCCTGGTCTACACCAGGAATTCCAGGGCTACATAGAGACAAGGTCTTACTACATTGGCCAGTTGTCCTTGAATGCTCAATCCTCATGCCTTAGCTTCTAGAAGAGTTACAGTTTCTCGTTCCACCATGGCCAGAATGTGTGGTATTTTTTAATATGAAGTTCAAAACCAAGCCAGCTCTACTCTGTAACAGTAAGAGGAGTCATGACTGTTGGGCAAGATCTTATTGACAAAGAGGGAACACCAGGGACCCTTTTGGGGTGCTACAATATTCTATGGCTTATATCTTGTTCTGGGTGGTGATATACAGATTATATCTTCTTTGAGTGGAATGATCAAAATTTAAAAAAAAAACAACAACGAAAAACAACTGTTTAGAGACTAGGAAGACAGCTGTTAATGAAGGGCTGCCCCACGAGTATGGAGAGCCAGGCTTTGCTCTTCAATATCCACATAAAGAACAGGGCATCCCAGCACATGCATCTCATTCCACCTCATGGAAGGCAGGGACAGGAGGTCCCTGAGACTCATGGCAAGCTAGCTTTGCTGAGTTGCTGAGCTCCAGGCTCAGTGAGAGATCCTGGCTCACCAAGGACAGTGGAGAGCTGTAGGGGAGGGCATCTGATGTGGGACACAGGTACATGCACCCACACATAAGCACACACATGTGCCTGCAACCACACATAGACATGCAACAAGTGAATAAGCCTTCCCCCCACAGATTATTGTATTAGACTCTTGGACTCTTAGATGAAATTAGAATTGACCTGGTTGGCGGCATCTCAAGATGTATAATGTGGCCGTTCGGGAAGATTTACAGGCCTCATGAACCTCTAGCCCTCAGATCTCAACACGCCTCCCTTGTCAGCACAATTAATCTTCTTCCTGGGTGGATGAGCTGCTTCTGACTCTCTAGAGCCCTGCTGTGACCTTGTAAAGAGCTGTAAATGACAGCCGTTCCCTCCCTGCTCCACCCCACCACCCCTCCTCTTCTGGGAATCTATGAAGGCTGTCCCCCAGGGGCAATGGCCACATCAATGCCAGCAGGGAAAGCTATAAACCCTATAATTGCAAGTTTCATGTAATTTACATTAGTAAGTTCCTGCAGGATCTGAGACGGTAAACACTAAAGACAGCCAGACCCAGGGGCACAGTTAGATCAGACCCCTTCCTTCACAAGAGCTCCGTCACGCACAATTCTGTCTTTTAAATGCTAACTCAGCTGAGACAGGATCTGTCTGGGGTGTCCAAGCAAGGGTCTGGGGGGTCACACGAGGATGAGGAGACCTTGATTGTAGGTCAACACAAAACTGTAAATTCAAGGAGACATTATGGGTTAGTTTTGGTGTGGTGTGGTGTGTGTGTGTGTGTGTGTACTCAACTTCCTGTTTCTCTAGAACGACGACTATGGGTGACAGCAGCCTGTGGCAAAGTCAAAGGGGTTGGGCGTGCCTGCTTGAACCACTTGCTCAGCTGACCAGCTACACCTTTACTGAGCAGTGACCTGCAGTAAATGAAGATGAATGGCTTCAATTGTCTAGCACGAAGGAATGCAGAAATATAGGGAAATGATTCCGACAGCCCGGCCGCCACTGTGTCGCCACACAGACTCTGAGGTGAAGCTTCTCTGAGTGTTAACTTGACACAAACCTAGACGTCTGTGAAGATGAAATTTGATTGGTCTGTGAGCCCATCTCTGGGACATTTTCTTGGTTAATGGTTGCTATGGAAGGGCCTGGCCTACTGTGGCTGGTGCCACCCTTGGGGAGGTGGTCCATCCTGAGAAGCATAGGAAAGGAGGCCGATCACCCCATGGGAAACACACCATGGGTCCCTTGAAGACCTGACCATTCTGACTTCAGCTGCATCTGGCTGGCCAGCATGGCAGCAGCCACCTTGCCTCTGGGGCCATGTGCCTCTCCTGTTCAACGGGACCTCGCCTTTCTTTTGAAGTTAAAAGTCCCTCTGTTTCGGGTACAGACTCTTTCCCCTCTGCCTCCTACACAAAGGTTGCCAAAGATGTGAGGTTTCCCCACACTGATGCGAGCCAGGTACAACCTCTCTACTCTCAGGGTCCTGCTTCGACTTCTTTTGCTTTGATCAATATCACATTGTGTACCAGCATGCCTAGGAATAATAAAGAAAATTCTACCTATTTAAGTTGTGTGTGATGTTCTGGTATACATATACAATGAAAAATGATTTTTCTCTCTCAAGCTACTCATTTCCTACAGTAGGTAATCACCTCCCATACTTACCGTGTGTGTGTGTGTGTGTGTGTGTGTGTGTGTGTGTGTGCCATGACTTTTCTTGGATGTGATCATTGTCTATTCATTCCAGACAGGCAACTGATGATGGGCCAAATTGTGTTGAAGGGAGCTGCAGGTTGCATTCCTGCCACCCTGCTTGCAGCCACCTGGCTAGCTTATGCCCCGAAATAACAACACACAAACTGTATTCATTTAAACACTGCCTGGCCCATTTCTATTAATGTGTGTAGCACCGAGGTGTGCTTACCGGGAAGATTCTAGCCTACATCCATCCTGGGTCAGAACTTCATCGCATCTGCCCCAGAGAGCAGAGCTAAGGCAGATGAGCTCACTTCCTCTTCCTCCCAGCATTCTGTTCTGTTTACGCCACCCACCTAAAGACTGGCCTATCAAATGGGCTGAGGCAGTTTCTTTATTAGCCAATGACCTTCCTCCATCAAAATTGGTCTTCCCTGGTCCAGACTCATGAATCAGTGAGTCTATTGGCGTCCTCCGCAGGCACGTGGATGAGGGTTACTTACGGGAGCATCAGTGACTGGGACAGCTGCATTGCTGAGAAACCCACAAGGGTGCAGTCACCAGAGTGCATCCCTAGAGCGCTCTGCCCAACTTGCAGGCAACTCTGCAAAGGACCCTGCTGTCTCCAACAGTTATTTACTGAGTATACAAACCCAGGAGAAGGCCTTGAGCCTTGTTAAGTTTCTTGTGAGGTTTGTGAATTTCCCAGCTCGTCCCACAGAGGAATGTTGAAAAACATTCCCTGGAGGAAACAGGGGCAGGAAGATTGATGGGAATATTTAAGATTATTCTCAGCAAACTTCAAACACACAATCAGCACTGTGCCATCATCCCATGCAGTATGCCAGGTCTCCAGGGCCTGCTCACCCTACAGAACTGGAAGTCTGTGCCCACTCCCCATCCCTGCAATCCCCCCAACCCGGTTCCTGCCTCCCAGTCCAGTCATGTGACCTTGTGTCTCTGACTTGAGTTTCTGAATTCTACATATCAATGATGCCCTGAAGTGTTTTGATGTCACACTTCACTTGGCATGACATCCTCCAGGTTCATCCATGCAGCACGTGAGGTGGCTGCCCTCTTTTCTGGGGAAGAGTGACATTCCAACGCACGTACACACCGCTCATTCATTTGTAGATGCCCAGGCTCACGCCCATGTCTTGGCTGTTGTGAAGACCATTGTGATGAGCACGGAGAGCAGACGCACCTCAACGTGCCAACGTCATTTCCTTTGAACACACACGCAGACATGGGGTTGTGGGGTCACACTGCGGTTCTGTTGCTAATGTTTGGAGAGTTTCCACGTTGCTTGTCATACTGACCGCACTATTTACATCCACGGGGATCCCTCGTGCAAGAGGCCCCGTCCCTCACACCCTCAGCTGCACTTGCTCTCTTTTGACTTTTGATAATGGCTATGCTAACGGGTGTGAGGTGACATCTCACTGTGGGCTTTAACCACGCTCACAGGTGTGAGGCGAGCTCTCACTATGGCTTTAACCACGCTCACAGGTGTGAGGTGAGCTCTCACTGTGGGCTTTAACCACGCTCACAGGTGTGAGGCGAGCTCTCACTATGGCTTTAACCACGCTCACAGGTGTGAGGCGAGCTCTCACTGTGGGCTTTAACCACGCTCACAGGTGTGAGGCGAGCTCTCACTATGGCTTTAACCACGCTCACAGGTGTGAGGCGAGCTCTCACTGTGGGCTTTAACCACGCTCACAGGTGTGAGGCGAGCTCTCACTATGGCTTTAACCACGCTCACAGGTGTGAGGCAAGCTCTCACTGTGGGCTTTAACCACGTTCACAGGTGTGAGGTGAGCTCTCACTGTGGGCTTTAACCACGCTCACAGGTGTGAGGCGAGCTCTCACTATGGCTTTAACCACGCTCACAGGTGTGAGGTGAGCTCTCACTGTGGGCTTTAACCACATTCACAGGTGTGAGGCGAGCTCTCACTGTGGGCTTTAACCACGCTCACAGGTGTGAGGTGAGCTCTCACTATGGCTTTAACCACGCTCACAGGTGTGAGGCAAGCTCTCACTATGGCTTTAACCACGCTCACAGGTGTGAGGCGAGCTCTCACTATGGCTTTAACCACGCTCACAGGTGTGAGGCGAGCTCTCACTGTGGCTTTAACTCACATTCCTGGTGATCTGTAGCCATGAAGATTTTTTTAAGTAAAATATTTCTTTGAGATTTTCTTTATCTTCTTTTATGTGTGAGAGTGTTTTGCATACATGTATGTCTTTGCATTACATTTGTGCAGTGGCCTTGGAAGCCAGAAGAGGGCGTCAAATCCCCTAGGACTGGAGTTACAGATGGGTGATGGGAACTGAACCCCAGTCCTGTGAGAGAGCACTGAGCCTTCTCTCCATGAATAGTTTTGCATGTACTTGATGACCTGTTTGTTGTCTTCTGAGAAACATGTATTCTGGTTACTTCCCTCATTCTTTTTAAATCTTTTTTGAAACTAATTGTTACTTTAAGTAAAACTATGACCAAACCCGAGGAGCAGAGAATTAAAGCCCAGACTACAGTGTTTAAAGCAGAGTCATGAAGTGACGTCACAGGTGTGGACACAAACACAGAAATGCAAACCATGAAGCCGGAGCTGGATTAGCAAAACCTTGGGTTCAATCCCCAGCACCGCATAGACTGGCCCTAGTAGCTCAACGCTGGAGAAAGAAGGGTCAGGAGTTCAAGGTCATTCTGGATTACATAGCTTTATACATGAAACCCCATCAAAGAAAGAATGAGGAATTGTGTTCGCAGCCGTCCCCGCGCCGCCGCAACTCTCTAACGCCAGCGCCGACTCTCGCTTGCCGAGCTCCAGCCAAAGGAGAAGGGGGGTAAGTAAGGAGGTGCCCATACCATGGCTCGTACAAAGCAGACTGCTCATAAATCCACGGGTGATAAAGCACCCAGGAAACAACTGGCTACAAAAGCCGCTCGCAAGAGTGCGCCCTCTACTGGAGGGGTGAAGAAACCTCATCGTTACAGGCCTGGTACTGTGGCACTCCGTGAAATCAGACGCTATCAGAAATCCACTGAACTTCTGATCCGCAAACTCCCCTTCCAGCGTCTGGTGCAAGAAATTGCTCAGGACTTCAAAACAGATCTGTGCTTCCAGAGTGCAGCTATTGGTGCTTTGCAGGAGGCAAGTGAGACCTATCTGGTTGGCCTTTTTGAAGATACCAACCTGAGACCGGACCAGACTGATCTTGACCAATTCAGACCGGACCAGACTGGTGTTAGCCGGTTCAGACTCGACCAGACCGGTTTAGAGTGGTCCAAACAGGACCAGACCAGTCTCAACCGAAACAGACTGGTCTGGTCTGGACCGATCTGGTTGTGACTGGTCTGGTCCCGTCTGGACTGGTTGGGACACATCTGGTCTGATCTGGACTGGTCTGGTATGGTTGGGACCGGTCTGGACTGATCTGGACCCATCTGGTCCAGTGAGGACCGGTCTCAAACGGAACAGACCGGACCAGACTGGACCAGACAAGAATATACTGGTCCAGACTGGACCGGACCAGACTGGACAAGACCAGACTGAACAGGTCTAGACTGGAGCAGACTGCTCTTGACCGGATTCTACCAGACCAGTCTTGACCGAACCAGGCCAGGATCCAACGGAACAGACAGGACCAGACTTGTTTTGACTGGTCCAGACAAGACCAGACAGGACCGGACCAGACCAGAGCAGTCTTAACCAGACTAGACTGGTCCAGACCGGAGTAGACCAGGGTAGTGAAGGCAGGGGGAGCAGAAGGCCATTGACCACTACATAGTGAGTTTGAGTCCAGCCTAGGCAATGTGAAACCCTGTCTCAAATAGCATTCCCTATGCGGCGTGGGCACACACACCCACACAGAGTACAAAAGACAAAGCCAGGCTCTCTGCCGAGTCCCTGTAACTCCCTCCAGGGGTAACGATGGACACAGAGCGTGTGAACATTCACAGATACTGACAAGCTGCTGCCGGAAACAATGTTACAGTGTCATTGGAGGCCAGTTACTAGAAAGTCATTTCCTCCTGGTCAGTAAGAGGTATCTCAGGTGGGCCAGGGATTACCCCTTAAGAAGGCAGATTTTCCCAAAGCCATACAGGATGAATAATTAACCCCATAATCAGTTAATGTGCTTTCCTTTCCAGAAACCCCAGAGCTATTCTCAGGCTCTGATAGGTCCGCCCACTGCTCTGAGCCCTCACTCACTCTGAAAGGTGAAACTTCCTTTTTCCATCCTTTCTGTCCTGAGCCTGGCTGTGCCCTCTCTAGCAGGTTTCCTTCTTTCTCTGGAGCTCTGCCCCACTTGCCATGGGGCTGCTTACTCGCTGTGGGGCTGACCTCCATTGCTGGAACACAGAGGATTAACTCAAACTTCATGGTTTTCTCGCTTCCTGGTCTCCATCTCCTTCCTCTGGGATGCTGCCAAGGTTTACAGCTTGTTTACCCTGCGGTTTTTCTTTTAAACACATACTTAAGTGGCCCCGATCGATGGAAACTGTTAACTAGAGATCCCCAGATCCAGAGTCTGAATTGGGGCAAACGGCAGGTGGCGTGGCTTCCTTACCGGTGGCCCTCAACCTTCCCTTTAATACAGTTCCTCATGCTGTGGTGATCCTCAATCATAAAATTATCTTTGTTACTGTAACTTTGCTGCTATTATGAATTGTAATGGAAATATCTTCCATGTGACCCCAGCAGGGTAGCGGCCCACAGGTAGCGGCCCACTGCCTTACACAGACAAGGTCAGAACAGACCAGAGAGCCAGAATTTAAAGCTGAGTTTGTCTAACCTACCCTGGTCAGAGGCAGGAGTCATAAGAAATGGGTTTGGCCTAGAATTCGGTGCGGGACACTGGGCCAGTCCCCTGGCCCTTCAGCCGTGTGAATGAGGATAAATGGAAGAGCTTTGGGACTGAAGAGGTGGCTCAGCCAACTCCAGCTCCAGGAAATTCCGGCACCTCCCCCTGGCCCACAATGGCACCTACAGACACATAAAAAATAAAATAAATCTTTGAAAAACGAACAAACAAAAAAGTCTTTAAAAAGGACCTGTGTTGGCTGGTTTTATGTCAGCTTGACCCAAGCTAGCATCAACTAAGAGAAGGAAACTTCAATGGAGAAAATGCTTCCGTGAGATTGGGCAAGTGGTCCTGGGTGCCATAAGAAAGCAGGCTGAGAAAGCCATGAGGAGCTGATGCATTGTAATTCATCCTCCACTAAGGAGAAGGAACATTTATTTAACTGTACCCATTTCTCCCTGGAGAGGCTTTCAATTTGTTTCCAGTTTGGTGATGAACAATGCTGACCAACAGCCTCTTTGATATTTCCATCCTGCCATGCTTGTATGTGTTGTTTACTGACATTTTAACTACCATCTGTGCCTTCCAGTCCTGCCAGCACCAGTTTAGCTGTGGCTGGAGCCATGCAGCCCGAAATGTTGTTTTTATCTAAGTTGTTTTGTTTTCCAATAAAGATTCGGGAGTCAGATGTTGGAATGAAAACCTACTAGATCAGAGAAGCCCCAAAGCAAGCAACTGACCTTTCTTTTTGGCTGGAGACCCAGCAAGAGACAGAATCTCTCCACACCATCCTAAACCAAAGAGACCAAGAAATCTCTAAATCCCTCCATGCTCCTTCCTGTGTCTCTCTATCCATATGGCTGGGTCCTCCATACTCTCTATGGCTAATTCTAGTCAATTAGTCACTGGCTCTGCCCCCTGATCCAAGGCTAATTTTATTAACACAATCTGGGTTTTCACAGCATGATCAAATAATCTGCAAAAAGTGTGTGGTACCTGCATCCTTCCATGCTTGTATGCATACTACATCCTGCCATGCTTGTGTATACTGCATCCTGCCATACTTGTGTGTACACCTGCATCCTGCCATACTTGTGTGTGCACCTGCATCCTGCCATACTTGTGTGTGCACCTGCATCCTGCCATACTTGTGTGTGCACCTGCATCCTGCCGTGCTTGTGTGTACACCTGCATCCTGCCGTGCTTGTGTGTACACCTGCATCCTTCCATGCTTGTGCTTTGTACATCCACCCTTCCATATTTTTGCTTTGTTCTATTATGAATATTACAAATTAATTAATTATGAAAGTACAGGGCGACTTTCATTTACTCAGTATTGTAAGATTGCTATGGCAGTATACAGTAAGTTCAAGGCCAGTCTGTGCAACTTGGTAAGATCCTGTCTCAAAAAATAAAAGCAAAATGGATAGCTATATATACATGATATATATCATATGTATATAGTAGATCACTTGCTTGGCCTGCCAAAGTCTCTAGCTTCATTCTCTAATATTGAAAAAAAATTGCCTTGACCATACTGAAAAGAAAAATCACCTTCATAATTGTAAGGATCAAGTGCCACCAGCAATGGGCATCGGTTCTTCTGCTCATCCTGTCTTAGCCCAAGGCTCTCCCTATCACCACGTATTGGCGGAGGTTTCTTTTGCTTCATCTGGATAGAAATTGTGGATAGATACAAAGTCTACAAATGCCGCTCCAGGGAGGCTTCCCATCCCTTTTGGGTTTGGCTACAGAGAGCCATAGCGGCAGACAGGCAATGAGCAGCGGTAAGGAGCGCCCTCTAGTGTTACACTTGCTGTGCAGGCTTCGGAATCAGGCCTGGGTCGTTGGATCAGTGGGTGGTCACCCGCAGCCTCTACCAGCACAGCGGGGGCAGATTCAGATCTGGGGGTGCAGCTGGTGGGTGATTCTGAGTCCTTCACAGCTGCTTCTTCAGCTGTCCTTCCGCTACTTTGGCAGTTGTACAGCAATTACGGACACTGTGCCGAGAAGCCAGGGCCTTGGGCTCAGCAACCAGGTGCCAGTCCCAAGAAGGGTTCTTTGGAAGCCCAACCGCAAAGATTGGAATCTAGGGAAGAGGTGCCGTGCCAGGATTACTTTCAAGGCCACCAGGACCGCTGAGTGTGTCAAGCAGCTACCCTGGCTCTCCAAACTGTCAAACAGCCACGGCTTCAGTTATCAAGCCGCTGGGGCGCCGCTGCTGTAACGAAGGTGTCAGCTGCCTTTACTGCTGCTGCCGCCTTCACGTGTTACAAGCGGGACCTGCGGAACTGAGAGCAGGTAGCTCCAGAGATGCCTCTACCCAGCGTTGCAATCTCAGGAAAGAGGCTCCCTGCCAGATAAGTCAGCGAGCCGTTCATTCTAGGTCAATCACAGCACTTGTTTGGGCTAGTCACAGCTGTGCCTCTGTGGCACCAATCAGTCTTTTTTTTTTTTTTTTCAGAATTCTAACTAGTCTTTTTATTTATTTATTTATTTATTTATTAAAGATTTCTGCCCCCTCCCCGCCACCGCCTCCCATATCCCTCCCCCTCCCCCAATCAACTCCCCCTCTCTCATCAGCCCGAAGGGCAGACTGGGTTCCCTGCCCTGTGGGGAGTCCAAGGACCACCCACCTCCATCCAGGTCTAGTAAGGTGAACATCCAAACAGCCTAGGCTCCCACAAAGCCAGTATGTGCAGTAAGATCAAAACCCAGCGCCATTGTTCTTGACTTCTCAGCAGTCCTCATTGTCCGTTATGTTCAGCGAGTCCGGTTTTATCCCATGCTTTTTCAGATCCAGGCCAGCTGGCCTTGGTGAGTTCCCAAAAGAACATCCCCATTGTCTCAGTGTGGGTGCACCCCTCGCGGTCCTGAGTTCCTTGCTAGTGCTCTCTCTCCTTCTGCTCCAGATTTGGACCTTGGGGTTGTAGTCCGGACCAATCAGTCTTAAAGCTTGTGTTTTGGTGTTTGGTGACCTTGCACCTGACACAGTTCCTCCAGCAGAAGGGCTTTCCCTCTGGCCAGGGAAATGATTGCTGGGAAATGATTGCTAGAACACCACTTCCCCATTGCCTTCCCCTCCCTGTCACTCCTGGTCCTCCTACTTAATGCAGAATTGGACTGAAGCTTGTTAACCAGCTAAGGGTGAC
This sequence comes from Microtus oregoni, assembly GCF_018167655.1. Lineage (NCBI taxonomy): Eukaryota > Metazoa > Chordata > Mammalia > Rodentia > Cricetidae > Microtus > Microtus oregoni. Next base: position 22,683,374 of record NW_024543064.1, on the reverse strand, counting down.
CGTGTGTTTCCCATCCTCCTGTGTCTACCTGCCAAGTGCTGGGATTAAAGATATGTGCCACCATGCCCAATTTTATTCAGTGCTGGGGATGAAACCCAGGACTCCATGCTCGCTAGCCAAGTGCTCTGCCAACTGAGTTACACCCCCAGTCCTAAAGTACAGCTTCTTGTGTGTTCATTTAATTTTTTTTTACATTTTTATTTTACATGTATGAGTGTTAGTCTACATGTATGTCTGTGCACCACATATGAGTCGGGTGCCCTCAGAAATCAGCAGAGGGTGTTGGATCCCCTGAGACTGGAGTCACAGATGGTTGTGAGCTGCCCTGTGGGTGCTGGGAATTGAACTGGGTCCTCTGCAAGAGCAAGTGCTCTTGAGCCTGGCGGTGGTGGCGCACACCTTCAATCCCAGCACTCGGGAGGCAGAGACAGATGGATCTCTGTGAGTTCGAGGCCAGCCTGGTCTATAAGAGCTAGTTCCAGGATAGGCACCAAAAGCTACACTGAGAAACCCCTGTCTTGAAAAACAAAAACAAACAAAACAAAACAAAAAGAACAAGTGCTCTTAACCACTGAGCCATCTCTCCAGCCCCAAAGCAAAGTTTCTTGAACTGTGGCTAGTGACCTCGTATGGAATCGCATAACTGAGTAGAGAGACCACAGAATATTTGGCAACAGTAAAAGGTTTCTGACAGGAAACCAAAACTTAATTCAAAATCAGATGCATAATGAATTTGAGGTGTTTCTGCTGTATGTATGTAGCTCACCTGTGTTGCATTGTGAGCCCCTGCGGTATCCTGCCCAGGGCGTGCCATTCGGCCCCACAGCTCCAACGCTGCCTGACAACCTCAGCTCAGATCCCAAACTGTTGTATGTTATGAGCTGCAGCACTTTCATTGCACCTACAAAAATCTGGTCGCTGGGAGGTGGCGGTGCACACCTTTAATCCCAGCAGCACTCTGGAGACAGAGGCAGGAGGATCTTTATGAGTCTGGGAACAGCCAGGACAGCCAGGAAACCCTACATAAAAAAATAAACAACTAACTAACAAAATCTCCTGCTCATAGAGAAACAGCCGAGCCCATCCTTCCTATACTTAGACCTTCTTATGGTTACACCATTTTATACTGTGTACTTATATGAAGATGTGTTCTCAACATTGACAATTATAAAAGCAAAATGTGAATGGACCCTGAAAAATGTTGAAAATACTCTGTGTCCTATAGTCTCAAAAATTTAGCCAAGATTTAACTCTTTGTATAAAAATAAACACCTGAATATGTTTTCGTTTTAATAATTGGAAAAAGTATATATGTGCAAAGAACTGTTTGGAAATAATTGTTATATAAATGTTTGACTATAAATATCTGTGTATGTATATATATGATAACTATATAAGCGGAGTCAAGTAAAACTTCTTGGATAAAAAGGGTGGTGAGTGGAAAACCATAGGAAGTCTTAATCTAGACTCATACATCAAGCCTTGTTAGAGCGAAAAGTCTGGTAGGAATTGTGCGAGCAGCCCTGGCTAGGACTGTGCCCTCAGGAGCCAAGGCAATCAGCTGCCTTTGTACAGTTGTTCGAGGATCTGTGGAGAGTTCCAGAAGTCTGGTGCTGGCATACGGGCAGCCAGGCTGGCTGTTTGCTCAAGGCGGCTGGGACAACAGGCAAGTTCAATAGACGCTAATTAGGAAATCGAGTTGCCCATTGCCAGTGTCTTGGCTGATTTAAAGGGGAATGAATATCAGAAGGGGTGGCCCCAACACTTGCCACTAACACTAATCATGATTTTTTAAAATTTAATTTTTTTAAAAAAAACATTAGCTGGATGTGATGGCACATGCCTTTAATCCCAGCACTTGAGAGGCAGAGGCAGGAGGATCTTTGTGAGTCTGAGGCCAGTCTGGTCTACATAGTGAGTTCCAGGACAGCCAGAACTAAGAAAACTCCTGTCTCAGGAAAATTTTTTTCTGAGGCAGGGTTTCTCTGTGTAGCCCTGGCTTTCCTGGAACTTGCTCTGTAGACCAAGCTGACCTCAAACTCAGAGATCCCCCTGCCTCTGCCTCTCAAGTGCTGGGATTAAAGGCATGTGCTACCGCTGCCCAGCTTAATATTCTATTTTTAAAGATTTGTTTTTATTTTTATGTGTACAGTTATTTTGCCGGCATGCGTGGCTGTGCACCACATACAAGCAGTGCCCACAGAGGCCAGAAGAGGGCATTGTATTCCCCAGAACTGGAGTTGCAGGCTGTTGTGGGTGCTGGAAACCAAACTCAGATCCTCTGCAAGAGCAGCAAGTGCTGTTAACCACCCATCTAGCTCACAGGCCCGTCTTTAAGATTTAAACACAAAGCAGTCCACACAACACTGCACCATCTCTGGGTGTCTCAAGAGGAAGGGGTTTTATGGGTCTGCACTTCATTTGCTTTGTGGCCTCAGACATGGGAACAACAAGAAATCACCTTGAGGCTTGGCTGGGCATCTGTAAAAAACATAGGCATCTTTCTGTGCCCAGTGCTGAGTGTTAAGTATTTTTCGACCAACAAACCTTTCCGCCAACGTAGTAATCCAAATCAAACCAGATCAGACCGAATTAAAAGATGCTCAGATTTAATGAATGGCAGCGCTCCCTGGTGGCCCCCCTGGAAACACGGAGAGGGGGAAAGGAGAACCGAAATGACCACGGAAAACCAGGAGACCACATGTTCATTCTCTGGGAGGCAGTTTAAATAGCCTGTGGGAGAGGTTCTGACCGTTTGGTGGGCTTTCTCAGAGGTGGAGTTTGGACTGAGGCAACTCCCAGGGGAAGGGGCTTATGTCAGGAGCTGGGGTGAAGCTCCCAGCCAAACACTGAGGTCTGATGGAGTCTGGGCCTCAGGAGAATAAGAGGCATCAAGAGTCCATTCCTTCCCAAGTCACCTGCTCTGGGACTGCAGGGTAACATTGACTACAACATGGGTCACCACTGGGCATCGGCAACATTCTGGGTTTGCTTGCCCTTCACGACAACATCCTGGCTCTTTTGTCTAGCTGTGTGATGGCTGCAAAAATTAATGGTGTTTCCTGGCTGGGCTCTGTTCCCTCTGCACGCACTGGATTCCCTCCTGCCTGAAACTCTTCTAGTAGAGCAGAAAGTCGGGTGCAATTGCTGAAAGAGCAGGAGTTCCAGACCCAGGAAAAGGCAGCCTTCATCTGGGCTTGTTGGCTTTTAACTATGCCTTCTGTCCTGGCTAGTTTTTACCATCAACACAGTCAAGAGTCACCTGGAGAAAGGGGTTCCCAACTAGGGATTGCCCAGATCTGACTAGCCTGTTTTTTATCACAACGGAAAAGTGAATTACAATATCACACACACATACATACACACACACAGAGAGAGAGAGAGAGAGAGAGAGAGAGAGAGAGAGAGAGACTGCTGTTTTTCTTCAGTTGCTCTTTCTCAAATGAGTTGAAGATTAAGTCTCTAACAAAAATAAATTAATAGCAAATATGTTTCTAAATGTGTTAAATCCTTGAGTAGTTATGAAAATTCCATGATCATAGATTCTAGATAGTTAAAACATTTTGCTTTAAATTGAGGTAAAATTTACATAACATAAAATCAACCATTTTATTTTTATTACATTTGTGTATTATTTATTTGGGGAAAGGGGACACATATCCCTTGGTATGCTCATGAAGGTCAAAGGGCAACTACATGAACCTGACCCCCTTTTACCAAGCGGGTTCCAGGGATTGAACTCAGACCTCAGGCTCAACAGCAGGCACCTTTACTCACTGTGCCATCTTGTGGCCCCAAATAAACTATTTTAAAATGTACAGCTCCGTAGTGTATATTTTTGCAGTTTTATCCCATTATCACCTCCATCTGACTCCACATAATTTTCATCACCCAAATGGAAACCTCCTGCCGGCTAAGCAATCGCTCCACACCCTCTTCCCAGGCCCTGGCGACCACTAACTGGCTTCCCCTCCCTCAGGACCTGTCATTCCAGGTGCCTCAGAGCAATGGAAGCAGACAGCAAGAGACCATTTATTTATCCATTCATCATCCACTCGAAGCTGTTTCTACTTTTAAAAAATGTCTTTGTGTGGAGGCGGGAGAGATGGTTCTGTGGTTCAGAGCACTGACTGCTCTTGCAGAGGACCCAGATCCAGTTCCCAGCATCCTCCAGTTGCAGGAAAACCTTGTGCCCTCTTCTGGCCTTTGTGGATACTGCATGCATGTGGTATGCGCGCACACACACACACACACACACACACACACACACACACACAAAACATTGAGCACAGAACAAAAATAAATCACTTAAAAAAAAAAAAAAAGCAGCCAGGCAGTGGTGGCACACACATTTAACCCCATGAATTTGAAGGCAGAGATAGATGGATCTTTATGAGTCTGAGGCCAGCCTGGTCTACAGAGTTCCAGGGTTTCCAGGGCTACACAGAGAAACAATGATATGTCTGTCTGTGTGCAGAGCTCCACCGAGCGCATGTGGAGGTCAAAGGTCACCTCTGTATGCCAGATGCCAGTCTTCACCTTCCACCCTGCTTTTTTTTTAATTTTTTAAAAATATTTATTTATTATGTATACAATATTCTGTCTGTGTGTATGCCTGCAGGCCGGAAGATGGCACCAGACCTCTTTACAGATGGTTGTGAGCCACCATGTGGTTGCCGGGAATTGAACTCAGGACCTTTGGAAGAGCAGGCAATGCTCTTAACCACTGAGCCATCTCTCCAGCCCCCCACCCTGCTTTAGACAGGATCCCTGTCATTCATTCACCGACGTCTAGTCCAGGCTGCCTGCCCACAGAACTTTCAGGGATCGTCTGCCTCCACTTCCCATGCTCAAAACCATGTCCAGCTCAACTCCTAAGGACTTGAACTCAGAACATCACAGTTGCATGTGAAACAGTTTTATTTACATGATCATCCACCCACTTCTACTTTTAAAAAGTTATTTTCTCTGTGTGTGTGCACACACACGTGCGTGTGCTCACACTCACTCGTGGGTTCATACACAGATACATGTGGGTGCCTGAGGCCAAAAGAGGTTGTTGGTCCCCTGGAGCTGGGGTTATGGCACCCAACATGGAGTGCTAGGAATCAAATACAAACTCTGGTGTAGCACAAATGATTAAAAAAAAAAAAAAAACCAACAACCCAGAGACAGATAATTGGTTCAAGCTGAAGATCAGAAAAGCAAAACAGCCAAGTCACTAGAGAAGTCTTATCTCTACCAAGGCTGGGTGACTAGAGACTGAGCCCTGAGCCTCTGTCTCTTCCTGTTTTATATTCTCTTTAGTGCTGGGAGTAAAGGCATGTGACTCCCTAGTACTGGGATTAAAAGTGTGAGCCACCATCATCCGGATCTGTTTCTGCATTGATCTTGTGGAGCCCAGAGTGGCCTTGAACTCACAGAGATTCGTCTGCCTGTCTCCCAAACCCTGGGATTAAAGGTGTGTGACATCACTGCCTGGCCTTTAGTGGATCAGTTTTACCCTCTGATCTTCAGGCAAACTTTATTTATTAAAACATAAATAAAATATCACTATACTCTGGTCCTCTGCAAGAGCAGCACACACTTTTGTTTGTTTTGCTTTCTTTTTCGAGACGAGGTTTCTCTGTGAGGCTTTGGAGCCTGTCCTGGAACTCGCTCTGCAGACCAGGCTGACCTCGAACTCAGAGATCCTCCTGCCTCTGCCTCCCGAGTGCTGGGATTAAAGGCATGCACCACCATCACCTGGCCAGCACACACTTTTAACCACAGAACAATCCCATGCCTTGTTGGTACACTCTGAGGCAAGATTTGCAGTATATTCTAAACTAGCCATTCCTTCCACCCTAGCCGCAAGTGTAAAGCTTACACCACCAGGCATGTACCACCTGTAGCAGGCTTCTCCATGTTCATTGTCACAGTGAACTTCCACATACTCTGCCAGCCTCAGCCTTAAAGTCATTTCTTAGGAAAGTCCTCTGACCTCTCAATAGCAGAATTTGGGCTTCCTGGCCCAATGGAGCCCTCCATGCCCACTCCTTCCACCACAGCCTTCCCGTGGCTGTTCCAGAATCAAACGGTGCTCATTCATCTAACCTGACTTGTTCTGAGTGCTTCTCATCATCGGGGTTCTGGTCTAGGTCCCAGGGGAGCCACAAACAACCAGTGAGCATAGGTTCTCATTTGTCCTGGCCTTGGGGAGAGTTGGGCCATACAGTGAGTCACACAAGGGGCTCCAAGGGTCATACAAGAAATAAACAGAGTACTAGGAGAAATGTGTGCTAATTAGACTCGGGGTCAGGGTCCTGTTTGCTATTCTTGTTATCCCTAAAATTAAAGACCAGTAAATTCTATCAGTGTGGGTTTTGAATGAGAGTGGCCCTCACAGGTTCATATGCTTGGATTCTTGGTTCCCAGTTAGTGAACTGCTTGGGAAGGATTAGGAGGTGTGGCCTTACAGGAGTAGATGTGACACTGGGAGTAGGCTATGAGGTTTCTCTCCCTCACTGCTTCCTGGGGGTCAGGAATTAAAGCTCTCAGCTATTGCTCTAGTACAATGCCTGCCTGCTTCCCGCCAGGATGATCCTGAACTAAGCCTCTAATCCTGTAAACAAACCCTCAGTTAATTAGAGTCATCTTGGTAATGGTGTCTGTCTCTTCACAGCTGAGAACAGTAATTCAGATAGCAACGCATCCAGTCGCACGGAGCTGATACCTAACAGGACTTAGACATACAGAGGTTGGTTTTCCTCATGTAAGTGAAGTTGGAGCCAGGCACAGCAGGTTTGTCATCTCATTGTCCCAAGAAGGTTGTTGTAGCTTCAGGCATTGCTTTGAGTTGAAAGACAGACACAGCAATACCTTGTAACAGGAAGGCAACGGTTCAGCATTTCCTCTTATATCTGATGAGCTCAGAGCAGCTGCAGCATGACCAGGTAGGAAAGGGAGAAGGGACTATGGATTCCACTGTGTGCCTACTGTGTGCTAGGACAGGGAGAAGGAGCTATAGATGTCCAATGTGTTCCTACTGTGTGGTAGGACAAGCAGAAGGGGCTGAGGATGTCTACTGTGTACCTACTGTGTGCTAGGACAGGGAGAAGGAGCTATAGATGTCCACTGTGTATCTACTGTGTGGTAGGACAAGCAGAAGGGGCTATGAATCTCCATTGTGTGCCTACTATGTGCTAGGACAGGAAGGAGCAGCTGATGATGTACACTGTGTACCTACTGTGTGCTAGGACAGGAGAAGAGGCTGAGGATGTCTACTGTGTACCTACTGTGTGCACAGTAGACCAAGAAATCCTCCAGACCTGCCCTAGTGAGAAAGCCTTCCTTAGCTTCACCTAGTTGGGCTTTCCACCCACCCTACCTCACCCAGGAAAATCTGTCTAAAACATCATCTGGGAGATCCCAGTATCAACTCACCCCTCTAGGGATGCCCCTGGCTCAGCACCCCAGCAGCTCCCCTCTGTCTTTAGGGTACCTAGTTTCCCCACAACCCCTGAGAGTCTGTGCCAGGCCACCCATCTTCTCATGCTCCTCTGACCCCACAATGCCCTTTGCACCCCAGTAAGTTTGTATTAGCTCTTGAGCCCCAGCAAGCCTCCAGCAGTTATTCCCTGTGCTTTGAGCGCTAGGCCCAAGTGAGTTTCCCGGGTGTCTATTAGACTCATCCATTCCCAGGATGCCTGCTCTATTCCCGCACTCCCTAAAACCCTGGGCTACCTGGGAGGTGGTCGGGTCTCAGGCAAGCCTGTGAAACTTTGTATTTATTATGTATACAGTGTTCTGTCTGCAGTCCAGAAGAGATAAATTACAGATGGCTGTGAGCCACCATGTGGTTGCTGGAATTGAACTCAGGACTCTGGAAGAGCAGCCATTGTTCTTAACCTCTGAGCCATCTCTTCATCCCCCTCCAGGGAGGGCTGTAAAGGGTACCTAACCAGACTATCACAAAAACTACCTACAGTCCACACCCACGAGCACCACCACACCACGAGGGATGAATGGCCTGCACTGGAGTAACAGAAGCCTGTCTCTGACCCTCACACCAGCACCTCTGGCTGAGTCTGCTGCACAGGCCACTCCTTGGGCCATCGCAGAAGCCACTGACCAACCAGGCAGCACTGCTCTCCTCGAATCACTGGGGAGAGTGACCCAGCCTCCTCAGAGCTAGGCTTGGTGGCTTCAGAGCACGAGCCCTTCCTTAGGTGTTCCAAGGCCTAGGAGCATTCTGGGTCTTCTCTGGATTCCCACGGCATCAAGCCCTAAGACCGTTGCAGCAAGAAGAGAAATGAGCATAGCGATGAGGCCCAGACTGCGAACAGGGGTCAGAGGGGAAAAGAGGAGAGAGCAGACGCTAGAAAGCAGGGTCCAGAGTCCAGCCCTTTTGGCTCCCTGACAGAACCCCTGCTCTCCAGCCTGCCTACCATACTCTCCAAGACCCTTATTCCCAGGCATGGCATTCTACTCCCCCACGGTGAGGAGCACAGGACATGGAAGTCACACACATGGACAGGTGTGTTTATTGGGTGGAGTCTCAGAGACTCTGTAAGGCACGTGGTCTAGGAAAGAGGGTTGGCTCTGGAGGCCTGGAGCACAGGCCTTGGTGTGGGCACCCCAATGGGGTGGGTACCCCCTGCCAGCTGAGCAGCTCTGGGCCACTCTCCTTCCATGCCCTCTTCTGGGGACCCTGAGAACAGGAGCTACTTCTGCCCCAAGGGTGAGTGTGCATGGCCACGGGCAGCAGAAAGTGGGGCTTGATCAGAGCCTAATATTCCACAGACCCCAGAGGCACTGAGAACGGAGGGTCCCCTGACTCTGGCAGATCTTGGAAGAGGGTGGGTGGGTGCGACCGAGGGTGGGCCGGCCCTTGTTGAGCCCCAAGGCACCAGGTGAGCGGGCTGCAGGGCCTTCTCAGCTGAAGTCTCTGTTGGGCAGGAGCAGGGGGGCCACCAGGGTCCACAGGTAGAGGAACAGCCCTGCCCAGCTGGCACAGATCTTCACCCACACAGAGGTCCACGTGCTGATCATCTTCCGGGTCTCACCAGGGCTGGAACACACCATCCGGCTCATGAGCTTGGCCCCCAATCCTGTGACCTCAGTCCTGTTCCCTGACTTGACGAGCCAGTTGACACAACTAAATCCAACCCTGGCTCTTACCCTGAACCTCCAATTCCTGTGTCTCACACGGAGACACCCTGGCCTTGGGACCCTGGACCACAGAACCAACTTTGACCTCAATTCCCATCTTGACCATACGTCTAGGTTTTGACTTGACCTGTCTCTTGGTCCCTCACTCTGTCATCCTGAGCCAAGCATAGTGATGCTAATAATTCAAGCACTTGGAAGGCGAGGCAAGAAGAACAGGAGTTAAGGACCATCCTTGGCTATATAATAAATCTGAGACCAGCCTGGGCTACATGAGACCTTGTATCAAAAGCAAAACAAAAAAGTCCAAGGGCCAGCGGCCCGGGCCTGTAATCCCAGCCTCTCAGGAAAGTGAGGCAGGAGGATCTCAAGTTCAAGCATACCTGGGCAATACAGAGAAACCCCATCTTCAGTACTTTGTCACCCAGTTCTCTGGCCTCACCCCTCACCCCTAAGGACCGATGAACTCTGACCTTAAGCCTTCCTGGTCCTTAAACTGATGACTCAGCCTTGGCCCCTGACTTAGCTCCTTGCCCCTCTACTGGTTTGATTGCCTCTGAACTTCCATTTTAGCCAAATGACCTATCCCCGGTGTACACTGATACATGATTGCTCCCCAATAGTCCTGACAAGATGCAGCTCCCCACTGTCCCAACCCCAACTCTAGACCTCTTGATTCCAACACTTAATTCCGTGGCTTCCATTCTGATTGCCGTACCCTAATCTTGCCTCTCCCTGCACCCCACACTGGGATCCCCCACAACCCAGCTCTGATTTGCAAACACGGTCACCCTGCTAAAGCCCAGCCCCATCTCCTGTTTGTCCATTCTGGTCTCTTAGCTAAAGTGTGAGAAGCTGGGCTGATGAAGACACAGCAGGGAAACTAAGGCAGAAGAGTCGGTTTTATGGGGGCCTAAGACAGGCTCTGCCACCTAGGTTCCCAAGCCTGAACAGAGACCGGAAGACCCAGGAGGGGCTGGAGAAAATACTCAGAGAGTCCACCCGGGGCTGGCTGGGTCCTCCCACCCACCAGGCTGCCACAGCATACCTGTACCAGTTGGTAAGTGTCATCATGACATGCAGGGAGGCCAAGACCAGGCAGAAGTGGAAGAAGGAATAGCTGTAGGTGACACCATCCTGCTCGTTGTCGTAGGCGCGGCCCTCACTGATGGTCACCTGCTGCTGCTGTATCGTCTCCACGGGACACTCCTCCGTCTGCATTAGGCTGTTCACCTGCCGGTGGTCAGAGGATCGCAGACTGCGGGAGAGGAAGGCAGGCTGTTAGGGCCACTAACGGAGATGGGTAGACACAGCAGGGCGTGACTTGTGAGCCAGGGTCACAACACTAGACTCGGGTGGCCCAGGCTTCTTGGACACCCAGGAGCCAACACAGTACAGTCTCTCAACTCTACTCCGATCCTTACGACCCTGAGTAAAATATAGCTCTGTGAGCCCTTGATTCCCTCAAGCATCTCCCAAATGTCCGGTCCAGGGTATAAACTAAACAGTCACCTCACCACTTCCAGAACAGGTACTGAATACTGAGTACTGAGTACCAAGTACTGAAAGCACCAAACCAGGAGCTTCATTCATCAAGGTTCTGCTGGCTCAGTTTTGGTCATGAACTAGGGAACCTCAACCAAGGAATTCCTTCCACCAGATCAGCTTGTAGGCAAGTCTTTGGGACATGATCTTGGTTAATTATTGATATAGGAGGACCCAGCTCACTGTGGGCAGTGCCACCCTGGACAGGCATAAGAAAGCCAGCTGAGCAAGCCATCCAGTAAGCCAGGAAGCAGTGGTTTCCCATGGCTTCTGCCTCACTTCCTAATTCCAGGTTTCTGCCTTGAGTTCTTGCTCAGACATGTTTCCGTGATGAACTGTTTCCTGTCTGGAAGCATAAGCCGAAATAAATCCTTGTCTCCCAAGTTGCTTTTGATCCATGGTGTTTATCACAGCGACAGAAAGAAGATTAATACAGGCTGTTTTCATTGGGTGGAGGGTGTTATGTATATGTGTGCATGTGTGTATGTAGTGTGCTTGCCTGTAAGGGACATGATGCATGTGTGTAAATGTGTAGGCAAGAAGATAACATTAGGTTTCTCTCTCAACTGCTCATCCACTTTCTTTTTTGAAACAGGGTCTCTCACTAAACCTGGAACTTGACATCTCAGACACACTGGCTGGCCAGCAAGCTCCCGAGCCCCTCCTGTCTCCACCCTGCAGTGCTGGGGTACAGCAGTGTCCTGTAGTATAAGCTGGGGGTACAGCACTGTCCTGTAGTATATGCCGGGGTACAGCAGTGTCCTGTAGTATATGCCGGGGTACAGCAGTGTCCTGTAGTATATGCCGGGGTACAGCAGTGTCCTGTAGTATATGCCAGGGTACAGCAGTGTCCTGTAGTATATGCCGGCGTACAGCAGTGTCCTGTAGTATATGCCGGCGTACAGCAGTGTCCTGTAGTATATGCCGGGGTACAGCAGTGTCCTGTAGTATATGCCGGGGTACAGCAGTGTCCTGTAGTATATGCCGGGGTACAGCAGTGTCCTGTAGTATATGCCGGGGTACAGCAGTGTCCTGTAGTATATGCCGGGGTACAGCAGTGTCCTGTAGTATATGCCGGGGTACAGCAGTGTCCTGTAGTATATGCTGGGGTATAGCAGTGTGTTGTAGTATATGCCGGGGTACAGCAGTGTCCTGTAGTATATGCCGGGGTACAGCAGTGTCCTGTAGTATATGCCGGGGTACAGCAGTGTCCTGTAGTATATGCTGGGGTATAGCAGTGTGTTGTAGTATAAGCTGGGGTACAGCGGTGTCCTGTAGTATAAGCTGGGGACATAAACTCGGGTCTTCATACCTGCACAGCTTATACTTTCGCCCTGACCCATCAGCGCAGCACTCTGGTTGTTTTGTGTGACAGTCTCACAAGTTCAGGCTGGCCTGAACTATGTCACTATGTCGCTCTGGTTGTTCTGAAACTCACAGCAATCCTCCTGCTTCTGCTTCCCAGGGGTGGGAATTAAAGGCATGAGCCATGTCTGGAAACTCTGAGCTTTGTTAGTCCTGGGCATTTGGTGTTAGCAACTGCCTTCGTGTTTAGGAAAAGAAAGCAGAGGGGAGGTCAGTGCAGAGCACTGGCCTAGCACGTGCAAGGCCCTGGCCAGATCCCAGCACTGAAAAGAAAGACCAAAAAAATGCCATGGGTCCCCAAGGTGACTCAATGAGGTAAATGTCCTTGCTGCTCAAACCTGGTGAGTTTCACCCTCACAACCCATGTAAAGGTGGAGGCAGAAAACTGACTTCACAGCCTTATCCCCTGACCTCTACATATGTGCCATGGTACATACACAACATGCACATATATGCACATATATGGTACATACTCATACATACACATCATGCTCATATATGCAGGAGTAATTTTTAAACATCTGTGTTTTATTATCTGGGTACTGGCCTTTCTTGAGCTCTTGGTTGGCTAATGAATAACTCAGTACATTCAACATTTTGGAATTTTACTTGGGATTTTTTTTTTACAGCTTGCACCTTAATACTTTGATTCTTTGCTGTTTCTATTGGCCCATAGCATTGTTCTAATAAATTCCATGAAAAAGTTTTCACGACAATAATAAACAGGACCAGGGACATGGCTCAGAAGGTCAAGTCACCTGCTGCCAAGCCTAGTGGCATAAATTCAATCCCAAAGGAGAGAACCAACTAAAAGGGGCATTTTCTTGATCTATCATTATAGGGGAGAAGGGGAGGGGGGGAGGAGAAAGCCCACCCTATTGTAGGTGACACCACTGTTGGGTAGATGAGCCTGGATTGTAGAAGAAAGAGAACTGAACAAGCCACCGAAAGCAAACCAATAGGCAGTATTCCCTCCGTGACAGAATGTGGCTGAGACACACAATTGTAATCCAAATAAGCCTTTTCCTCACCGTGTTGGTTTTAGTTACAGTGCTTATCACAGCAATAGGAAGTTCCCCAGTCCTCTCTCACTCCCCCACTCAGCACCCGTCCCAGAGCCCAAGTCCCTGGTACCTAATGAAGAAGGTGCACAGAATGAAGATGACAAGGCCCACGATGCTCGGAGCATCCCACCACACGGTGCTGTAGTCCTCCAAGTTCATCTGGCCTGTTCCATTTCTGATGGGCAGGTGAGGGTTGCATTTTTGGTCTGGGTATGGAACACAGATACCTTTAACCTTAGCTGACTGGATCTAGGAGCCAGGGAACTCTGAGGAGAGGCAGAGAGCTGACCCAAGAGGACAGACAGACATACACACTCACAGGGTGGCAGACACAATAAAGACAGATAAACAACTCCAGGAGCAGATGGGGCCCTCCTTTCCACCCCCAGTACTGAGGTGTCCCACACCCCTGTGATGTCGCTAACACTTCAGCAGGCCACTGCTGGACCAGTGCCTGCCTCACACTCACCAGGGACGTTGGATAGGGCCGACCAGGTGACAAACATGGTATACAACGTGATGACGGAGGCCTGCAGCAGGCCTGAGTTAGGCTGGGCATCCTGGCAATGACAGTTCATAGGTAAGAGCTCAGCCTGCTCACCCCGCTAGAGCACCCGCCACTCCTCCCTACCCAAAACCGGAGCCCCAATTCTTTCTCTTGAAACCCCAGATTACCATTACCCTTTCTTCCGCAAATGCTCGGGTCAGCCCCTCTCTAGTTTGCTCAGCTTCACCTGCGCCCTACACCCCACTGTCACACTCCAGACTCTGCAGCCCCCTCTTCTCCCACCTCACCTGGCCCCTCTGCCAGGGATGGTTGGGGCAGGAGGGGGGACTGGAGAGGGAAAATGAGGCCCTGAGTACCCCCCCCCACGGAAGCTCCTGCCCCACCAGATCCCTGCCTTTGCCCCACAAAGCTCACAAAGAAACTGGCTTCGTTCAACCTTGACTCCTTACTGGATTGCCCCACTCCTCACTGCCTGCAGGAGCTCTTGGTTCAAATCTCCACTCTGCTGTTTACTAGCCTTGGCTAAGAATCTGCATTTTGTAGAAGTGTGTGTGTGTGTGTGTACATTTGTGTGTATGTGTGTATGTTGTGTGTATGTGTGTGTGCATGCATGTGTGTATGTTGTATATGTGTGTTACATGTATGTGTGTATGTATGTGTATGTACATGACCATGGAGGCCAAAGACACTTCACCTGTCACCCCTCAGGAACTATCCTTTTGTTTTTTGAGAGACAAGGATTCTCAGTGGGACCTGGTGCTTGCCAGTTTGGCTAGGCTGGCTGTCCCCACCTCCCTAGCTCTTGGATAATAAGCACACCTGACCTTTTTGACATGAGCACTTGTAAGAACCAAAGCCAACCTGCAAGCCCCACCTGCCCAAGAACCAGGTGACTTGCTGGAATTCTGGGAGTTGTAGTTCTTGGAAAATAACGGTCAAATGGGAAATACAGTGGCCATACAGTTTTGTCTTTTAAAAACCCCTACAAGGGGCCGGGCAGTGGTGGCGCACGCCTTTAATCCCAGCACTCGGGAGGCAGAGGAAGGTGGATCTCTGTGAGTTCGAGACCAGCCTGGTCTACAAGAGCTAGTTCCAGAACAGGCTCCAAAACCACAGAGAAACCCTGTCTCGAGAAAACAAAAAACAAACACAAACAAAAAAACCCTACAAGGGGCTGGAGAGCTGACTCGGAGGTTAAGAACACTGTCTGCTCTTCCAGAGGTCCCGAGTTCAATTCCCATATCCACATGGTATCTCACAACCATCTATAATAGGATCTGGCGTCCTCTTCTGGCCTGCAGGTGTGCATTCAGAGCACTCATAAAGCATAAATAAAATTTTTAAAAAAGCACTTTCTCAAAGATGCCTAGCTTGTAGATATGACAGCCAAATCAGGAGACCAGGAGCTTAGATGCTATAACACAGGCCAGGTCTCGTTGACCTGTCAGTGCCTGTCCTGGGACCCAGCTTCATCCATGAAGTCCCACCTGCAAAGAGACTGGACCAACGGGCAGGCTCACCTGGACCTTGGGCAGGACGGCAACGATGGAGACGCAGACGCAGAAGGTGAGATTAAGGCTGATGAAGACCTTGCCCTCGTGGCAGGCGCCAGACTCGGTGTAGTAGACAAACATCAGTGCCACAGCAGCAATGGACAGCAGGTAGAAGAGGAAGGTAAAGAAGAAAAGGCCTGGGCAGCACGGGGATGAACAACAGCTCAGAAATGTGAGGCAGAAACAGGAGCGCCAGCTTCCCCAGCAGGCTGCAGCTGCCCTCCTGCCATAGGCCTCAGTTCCTTGATGTGAGGCGTGGCTCCCCATGGCACCCTTGTGAGTTCCTGCCCAACCCAATCCATAATGACTCCTACGCTGTAAGGAGGTGACTGTCACTCTAAGGACAGTAAATCAAAACAGGGTTGTACCGGATGTCACTGCACCGCTATCATCTGAAAGAATTTGCTGGTAGAGCTGGAGACAGCTCAGCAGTTAGGAGCACTTGCTGCTCTTACAAAGGACTGGGGTCAGCTCCCAGCACCCACATGGTGACTCACAACCATCCACGACTCCAGTCCCAGGTGATGTGTCACTCTCTTCTAACCTCCAGAGACACCAAGCACACACACACTGCACACACACACATGCGGACAAAAACCCATACACACAAAATAATTAAAGCCAAAATAATGTGCTGGTAAAGCCCACAAGACGATATAAGATATGAGAAATTCAACTTTTACGCTCCATTATATGTTTCACCCCCGCCTAAAGTTCTAGTTTGGGTTAGCCAACTTCAGCAGCCTTGGGTCTTGAATATGATTAAATTTTGAAATCTAGAAAAATGACTGATGAACGATCCAGCAATAAACCCAGGCTCCAATCCGAACTCAAAACATCCCATTTTCTAAAATACTCTCATCAATTCTCCTCTTCTTGTTGTTGTTCTTTTTTGTTTGTTTGTTTGTTTTGTTTTTCGAGACAGGGTTTCTCTGTGGTTTTGGAGCCTGTCCTGGAACTAGCTCAGTAGACCAGGCTGGCCTCGAACTCATAGAGATCCGCCTGTCTCTGCCTCCCGAGTGCTGGGATTAAAGGCGTGCGCCACCACCGCCCGGCTTCTTCTTGTTGTTCTAAGACAGGGTTTTTCTATGTAGCCCTGACTGTCCTGGAACTTGCTCTGTAGAGCAGGTTGGCCTCCAACTCACAGGGATCTGCCTGTCTCTGCCTCCTGAGCACTGGGATTAAAGTGTGCACCACCACACCAGGACCCTTACTGTGGTCAGGCACTGACACGCACACACATTAGTGAATATTAAAAGAAATTGTTTTTAAAAAGTTTGAACAGAGTGCCCAGCATGGGCGCATAATAGTGATCCCAGAAGCCATGGGTTATTCAATGAGGAAAGGGATGCCAATCTCCAGTCACAGTCAACCATGGCCTCATGGGCTAGCCTGGGCAACCTAGTGAGAGTATGCCTCAAAATAACAAGAAAGAAGTGGACTGGGAGTGTAGCTCAGTGGTACAGTGCTTGCTTGACTAGCATGCACAAGATCCTGGGTTTAGTCCCCAGTAATATTTTTAGAAAAGGTTGCTGGGCAGTGGTGGCGCACATCTTTAATCCCGGCACTTGGGAGGCAGAGGCAGATCTGTGTGAGTTCGAGGCCAGCCTGGTCTGGATAGCTGGGACTGTTATATAGAGAAACCTTGTCTTGAAAAAAAGAAAGAAAAGGTTATACTAGCGAATTGTCATTAGTACGTGGCAAGATTCTCATCAGTTGCTCACAAAACAAGGGTCTTGTCAATAGCTCATGAGGTCTGATGATTGGACAGAGACCAGCAGGCTCAGAAAAGTGAGAAGGGCAATGAATGCTGGCCCAGACTTTCTTACAGACTTAGGAGAAGTGGAGGGGATTCAGCAGGGATTCCAATAACCAGACATCACTTAAAGTATGGTTGAGCCACCACCAAAGGGCCTGGCACATTCCCTGCTCTGTGTAGTCTGTCTGTCGGAAGCTATGGATCTCAACCCCTCAGGGCCCCTCAGGCAGCTTCTCAGGGCCCGTTCCCTCCTCCAAACTTCAACTCCAGACCCCATCCATCAGGCTCCCAGCCCCTCAGTGTGGAGGCCAGCCTGGCACTGACCTGCATACCAGGCTGGGGAGTCACACTCCTCGGCCTTGCACAACCACCGCTGATTCCAGGAGTGTGCAAAGTCGATGAAGAGGATCAGCTGGATGAGGATGAAGAGGAAGGAGCCCACGACGCCAAAGTAGAACCAGACTGTGGGGAGAGAGCAATGGGGTGGGTGGTTGGGCCGTAGGAGCGGCTACGGGGACAGCAGGTCCCCAGGGTTCCTAGCATGCCTTCACTCAGCTGTCCTCTCTCAAACACACAGACTCATGCAATAGTCACTCGTGTCCTACTCTGCGTGGGTACATGAACAGAAGAAGAGTCCTCCTCTCAGTGTGGCTGAGTAGGGTCCAGGCTAGGTGGTCCCCCACCCCGAGTTACCCCAAGGCTTCAAAGCCCAGCACTAGGATGCTATCTAGTGAAGAAAACGCAGAGGGCTGCCAGCCACCTGGAGTCAATGTGATGCCAAGGCAGAGCCACCCCCACCCTCCCACTCACCCCACCACCCTCCTTGCTGCCCCTCCCGTGCCCTCAGAGCCACCTACTCTTGGGAAAGGAGCCATCAGGGATGTAGAAGGCACCCACGGTGATACCCACGAGGATCAGGAACTTAAAAAACCAAAACCTACAAGAGAGATGAAGGGGGAAGCTGAGTGGGGGCCTCGATAGAACCGGAGCAGAGGCAGCCCAGAACCTCCACCCAAGGGACAGGTCCTAGGAGAGAGGAAGGGGCATACTGGTGACCTGACAGACAAGGTGTTCCCCACTCCTAGAAAAAACCTGGAACTCAGGGCAGGGGGAAGAACCAAGCGGCGAGACTAAAACTGAACTGTTGTGTGTGTAGCAACCACTACCATCTCTGAACTTTATCCTCCATTCAAAACGGATTTGAGTAGGGGTAGCTCAACAGGTGACTTGTCACGCAAGCATGAAGACCAACTGGTGATCTTCAGCCCTCCCATAAAAACCCAGACATGCTTGTCGCTGGGGACCTGGCCAGCCAGGCTAGTGTAATCAGCCCCAGGTGAGAGACCCTGTTTCCTGTTTCACAAAAAAGAAAAGGTGTGGATGGTTCCCGGGAACAGCTGAGGCTGACCTCTGGCTTCTACCAGTCTGAGGGCAGGGTCTAGAGTCCCTGGGGATAGGCAGAGGGGAGAAGAGCCTTCCAGGGAAGTGTGCAGGTGCCTGTGGTTGCCCCTCACCCATTCTGGATGGCCGCTCGTGGGTCCCGGCTGCTGCGGACGCAGATCATCAACAGCATGAAGAAGAAGAAAAAGGCCGCTGTGGCAAAGCACATGCGGTAGACGGCGCGAAAACCCAGCAGGGAGCCACAGTCCACGGGGCCCTGCAGGACCAAGGGTTGCTGGGTCCTGTCTTCACACACCCAGGGTAGCTGTGGAGACAACAGGGCAGCCTGAGAGCCCCATCCACCAGAACCCTGCAGCCTCCACTCAGGCCTGTTTCCCTAAGAGAGGCTGCCCAGACCCCTATCCCATAACAACCCCTCACAATCATCGCCCACATCCCACACCCCCATCTCAGGCGGTCTCCACCTCCTGCCTTTAGCAGAACCACTAAGAGGCTTGCGGGACCCCCGAGAGAGTTGGCTTCTCTAAGGACTCTGCAGGGATCCGCACCTCTGCACTGGTTAAAGTCTTGGGCCTCAAAAACCCTCGTGGGGGGGGGGGGGCGGGGGGCGCTAAGGTCAAGTCAGGCTTCCCAGCCCGGGCTTCAACATCCAAAGGGAGACGCACTCCCAGAACCTGCCTCTAGAGGGCAGCAGTGATGAATAGGCTTTTTTTTTTTTTTAAAGATTTATTTATTTAGAATATACCATTCTGCCTGCATGTATGGCTGCAGGCCAGAAGAGGGCACCAGATCTCATTCCAGATGGTTGTGAGCCACCATGTAGTTGCCGGGAATTGAACTCAGGACCTTTGGAAGAGCAGGCAATGCTCTTAACCTCGGAGCCATCTCTCCAGCCCTGAATAGGCTTTTCCAAGGGGAACCTGCTCCTGTAAGATCCACCCTATAGGAAGCTCAGGTGTCCTCCCACCCCTGGAACTTCAATCATTTTCCCTTGACTGTGAAGGGTGGGGCGGGGCGGGGCGGGGCGATCCGGTGCCTTCCAACACCCTCGCAGACACTTACCTTGTAAAGCTGACTCTCCACTCCGGGGCTCAGCATGATGATAGACACCAGCACCCCCAAGAAGAGAAAGCTGGTGAAGAGGAGGCGGCTCACCGTGGAGTTCCGGGTTGAGGGGCAACAGCCGCATAGTATACAGGGTGCAGAGCCGCAGAGGCAGGATGCCTAGGGGAGGCAGGAATAGGCAGCCCCGTCAGTTTCGTTTCATACATGGGCACTCAACACCCTCCACCGGCCCCACCTCAGTCTTGAAGTCTGTGCTGAGCTGGGGAAGAGGACCCCCATTTAACTTTCTAGTTCAGTACTCAAACTGAATCCATATAGGACCACAAAGCCTATAGCTGCAGAAGTGAGGGCTACTATCACACTATCGCTTAGGCAGAGGGAGTGATTAAAAAGAAAACCAGAAGGCCAGCTGCCACTAATGAATGACCTGTGTGACCTGTCACTCAACCTCTGAGCCCGTGTCCCCATCTATAAAATAGGGATCATGAAGGTAGCCACTCTTCACAGGGCAGTTGTGAGAATGAAGTTGAGTGTTCAAATTGTTTTGTTTTTTAGATTTATTTAGTCTATGTATACTGATGTTTGCAGCCTGCGGACCAGAAGGCATTGGCTCCCATTGATGGTTGTGGGCCACCATGTGGGTGCTGAGACATGTGGGTGCTGAGAATTGAACTCTGAACCTCTGGAAGGGCAGCCGGTGCTCTTAACCACTGAGCCGTCTCCAGTCCTGGGTGTTTAAATTGTAAGCCCCAGTCAGGTGTGGTAGCATATGCCTGTAATCCCTGGGACAGAAGGATCAAGAGTTCAAGGCCAACCTCAGCTTTCTAGTGAGTTTGAGACCTGCCTGGGCTACGTGAGACCTTGTCGCAGACAGACAGTCAGACAGAATGCAAGCTCCTTGAGACCCCCTATCTCTTCCCCAGCTCATGAGTCTCCATAGTTCTCTACTACTCTTTGTATCTTACTTGTCTGTCTGCATCTTCCGTGTAACAAGAATGGATTTTTGTCTGCTTTGTTCACTGGGTCAGACCCAGAAACAGTACTCAGAACCTAATAGGGGCTTATGAACTATGTGTTCAATGAACATAAAGTGTTTGGAGTAGAACCAGATACATGTTAAGCCCTGAGAAATCAGGATGTTCAAAACATCTGAAATTGAGACTCCCTGGAGGCTGTGTTTTGTCTGGGGCAGAACCCATGCTGGACAGCTGATGGTGGCCTAGCGCCTCTCACCATCCACTATGTAGGCTGCAGCCTTCCTAGGTTGAAACCACTGAGGGATTAGGGAGGCGACACACAGCTGAGTCAGTAGAGAAAAGACTCAGTCCTCTGGGAAGCCAATCCCAAGCACAAGTCTTGAGGAAACAGCCCAAGTTCTCACCCAGGTATTTAAGAACCCAAGAGAAACAGTCTTCGGTGGACCAAAAAGACCTTAAGCCAAAAGTTACTGACATTTTAAGCTATTCAAATACTGAGAGATTCCACGTCGGTGACAGAGCAAACCAGACTGGTTTTGACTGGGTTATGGCAAGTCCTAGAAGGCCCTCCTTGAGGAAGTGAACTGGGGGCTGAAGGATCAGGAAGCAATACCAGACACAGAGGGAAAACGTTCCTGCCTGCAGCAGCAGAGACTGTTGCATTTGAGGAAGGAAGGTGAAAAAGGCATGGTGAGGTAGCAGTGTGATGTCTGATGGGCAGATGGGAGCAGACAGGGACCATCTGGACCACGGCTTCCATCCATAGGACAGTGGACACCCTCTGTGGGTACACAGCCCCGACTGCAGAAATGACCTCAGCCCACTGGGTCAGCTTGGCTGACCGAAGCTTCAGAGGTTCTGGCTTCTCTGAGAACTTTCTGAACCCGTGGGGGACATAACTCTCTCCACGTGGCTGCCTTCCTATCTGCCTCTTCTCCCAAAATGAAATATCCCTGGAAATACTGTCACCCATGAAGTCAAGAGCAACAAGGATGCTAAACCAGCAACTTCTGGTCCCATATTCCGGTTTTTCCTGAAGCCCAGCCTCCTGGGCTTTGGGGAAGCCAGAGAGATGTCTCAGTTTACACATGCAGGTGATGAGGTTAAACATTACAGGCTTAGCAGAGGTCACAGGGCAACACGGTCACACAGCACGGAGGCCAGGAGACAGAAGTGACAGGAAGAACTAACTCGGGGGGGGGGGGATGGAAAGCATGCTACCCACCCATGGGATGCTTCCCATCTAAAATATGAAGAAAGCGAGACCCAAAAAGGTGACAGGAGCCAGAGCATGGCCACACACACCTAGAATCCCAGCACTCCAGAGGCGGAGGGCTGAGGGAAGAGGATCATGACCTTAAGACCAACCTGAGCTAAACAATGCATTTGAAGCCAGCCTGTCCATCCCCATCACCACCTCAAAAAAGTTTCATATGACCGAGATCTATACATCAGCCTAGGAGCAGGGATTGAAACTCAGGTCTCCACGGCCAGCGCCAGGCTTTGCCCACAGACACACCACTTCCCAGCCCACAGGCTCGCGGATGGGAGTGTCCTTTAATTTCTAAATGCCCCAGCCCTGCAAACAATCCCCGCAAGGCTAGAGCAAACCGCGACTTCCCTCCCACCTCAGGTGCCTCTTCCATTAGGCCCCGCCTCCGGGTCCTGGCACTTTCAGTTTGTGCCACTAGGAACAGTCAGAGGCGCGACCAGGTCCCAGCGAGAAGCTGTTTCAGTTCATTTCGTCACCAAGAGGTCAAAATACAGAAGCTTTTCCAGGAGCTCCTGAGACCTCAAACGTCAGGGTGTCTCAGGTCCTGATGCGGAGCCAGAGGGCCCAGGTTAAGAGAGATACAGGCCTAAAACCCTGCTCCCCAGTGTGCAAGTCCACACACCACTTGATCAACCTGCCACCCTGGCCTGGCGTGGACCAGGTCCCACCAGAGCTGCTTCCTACAGACACCCTGGCCTCTGGGCAGGAGGAAAAGCAGCATGAGCTCACAGGAACACCGAAGTGCATGTGTGCTGTACAAGGCTGGAAATAACCTAAGGAGGCTGACAACCAGGTGCCCGTCATGTATAACACAGTCCTCCACAACAGGACTGCTCTATGGTGTGTGTGTGGGTGTGTGTGTGGGTGTGTGTGTGCGCGCGCACGCACTGCAGCACGTTAGATCACCATCTGCTGATTTCACAAATATAAAAATAATAAAGGTTTTAGTCACACGTGGGGTGCACTCTTGTCATCTCAGCTGTTCAAGAAGCTAAGGCAGAAAGGTTGTGAGTTCAGAACCAGCCTGGGCTGCAGAGTGAGGTCAAGGCTAGCCTGGAGAACTTAGTGAGACCCCATTTCAAAGTAAAAAAAATTTAAATGTCTGAAGAGGTAGCTCAGTAGTAGAGTACTGGCTTGGCACAAGATCTGAGCTTACTCTCCAGCATTGCAAAAATAACTTAGTCATTCTTGCTGAGACTGTCTGCTTGACCAGGCTGGTCTCAAACTTCCTACATAGCTGAGGATAGCTTTGAACTCCTGATCTTCTATTTTCCAGCCTCCACCAAAACCCATCCATTTCTCTTCTTCCTTCCTTCCTTCCTTTCTTTCTTTTTTGTTTTTGTTTTGTTTTTCAAGACAGGGTTTCTCTGTAGCTCTAGTTGTCCTGGAACTCTGGAACTTGGAACTTTCTCTGTAGACCAGGCTGGCCCAGAACTCAGAGCTCACCTGCCTCTGCCTCTTAAGTGCTGGAATTAAAGAGTGTGCACACCACCACCCAACTCTTTTCTTTTTTAGATAGAATCTCACTTTGTAGCCCTAGCTGACTTGGATCTTGATATATAGACCGGGCTGGATTCTGTTCACAGAGGTCTGCGTGCCTCTGCCTCCTGAAGGCTGAGATAAAGGCATGCACCACCAGGCTACAAGGTTTCTTAGTATCTGACCAATCCTGGGGGAGTCTCTACAGTGAACCCCAGAAACCATGCTGACAACAGTGGAGAGCTTACTCCCTCCCCCAGCGAGTCACACAGCTTTGGAGCCGGGTGGATAGAGGTATCCCTAAGACATTCATCTGCCCTCCTGGTTGTTCCTAGAAACATTTGTAGGGCGTTGGGTAGGCATAAGAGAGTTCGGAGGCCACAAGTTTGAGATGTGTTTAAAATAATCACTCCTAGGTGTGCATCAAAAAACAAAACAAAAGCCGGGCGGTGGTGGCGCACGCCTTTAATCCCAGCACTCGGGAGGCAGAGGCAGGCAGATCTCTGTGAGTTCGAGGCCAGCCTGGTCTACAAGAGCTAGTTCTAGGACAGGAACCAAAAGCTACGGAAAAACCCTGTCTCGAAAAATAAAAAAAAAAAAAAACAAAAAAAAAAAACAAAACAAAACCGAACAACCCCTGAACAGATAAAATTTGGTCTAGATGCACACCGGAGTGTTAATGTAACTCTTACAAAGGAAACGCTGGGTGTGATGGAGCAAACCTGTAACCCCAGCAATCGTAAGGCAGAGACAGTGCAAGGCCAGTCTGGGCCACACAGGGAGATGTGCCACAAAATGATAAATAAACAGATTCCATTCCAACACATGCCACAACCTGCACAGCATGATTCGGGACGACATAATCCAAGCACAAAGGACACGAACGGTATAAGGAACCCAGAATAGCTGAATTCATCGAGAGGAAGTTTCGGTGAGCTGGCGTGGTGACCAAGGACTGCACTGGGGTTTCGGTCTGGGGAGAGGGGAAAGGGTGTGATGCTGGCAAATCACTGTGAAGCTGATGACCTTGAACTGTAATGAAATCTGAGGCCAAGGGCGGCTGATGGGGGAGAATCCATAGCACTCTGGTGCCCAAGATCGGTCAGGGTCACATATCGAGTCCTCACCCTAAAGAAACAATGACTGCAGAGGCAGACCATGTGTGAGAACATGTGTGTATTTCAGCACAGTACAGGGGGTGGGGCGGAGGGGCGACTGTGATATAGCTCAGCTGGTGCCTGGTGTGCACTAGGCTTTGGTGTTGGTCCTGGGAGAGGGGGTACAAGTGTCTGTACTCAGGAGGCAGAGGAAGAAGGGTCAGGTGTTAGTCTGAGGCTAACCTGGGATACATGAGACCCTGAAAGGGTGAGAAGAAGAGGTGAAAGTGAGTGGGGGGAGAGGGAGGGGACGGGAGAGGAGAAAAGAGAAGTGGAAATAAAAAGAAAGGAAAGGAAAGGGGGGCAAACCATTTCACCTCCCTGAACCCGGTGCCCCAGCGGGGAAATAAGACTGTAGCTCAGAGGCCACAGCACTGGCCTAGTGCACAATGGCCTTGAGTTCAATACCCAACAAAACAGACAGACAAAGCTGGAGGTGGTAGCCCACGTGAGTACTCCTAGCACTTGGGAAACAGAAGCAGGAGGATCACAAATTCAAGGTCATCCTCGGCTATGTGCTGAGTCCAAGACCAACCTGAGCTACGTGACATCTATCTCAAAAATCAAAACACAATACCAAGGAGGAGAAGGTGGAAGGGGAGGACAAGACAGTAGAAGTATCAGCCAAAACACCACTGTATTTTCTGGACTTCTAGAGTGGCTGGAGCCGTACTGGGAGGTAGTCACTGTCCTCCAAGCTTGTGTCAGAGAGTCTGGATCCCCCCCCCCCCCAAAGGCAACGGGACTCACTGTCAAAGAAGAGAGACAGCAGATTTATACTTAGTGACAGAACTATGGTCCCAAAATGAGGAGGCAGACAGTGGAGCAGGGGTGTGAGGAGAGAGTCACTGGCTGCTCTGAGTCACCCAGAAGTGAGAACTGACATCAGGAGACAAGTCGGCAGTTATCACCGAGAGCCTGGACTGGCGATATTCATTCTGACAACGCCACTTGCCTGGGCTGGGTCATTTAACTAGGACTGTCTGGGAAGAGAAATGACTAAAACAAAGATCAAAGATCCAAACGGTAGGCATTATACTATATATATACGGTAGGGTAGGATATGCATTTCATCACTATATAATACGGTAGGGTAGGATATACATCTCATAACTATTTAAAAGTTAAAACTTGGCACAGGGATGCACCCCGAAGCCTCCACAAACCATCCAGTCATGTAAGCACAGAGGGAGAGACAGCTGAAGGCTCCCACTCTTCTCCCTGCTGGCTCCTGGAGCCGGCTTGATGACAACTCTTTCAGCGTTTCCCTTCCTGGACTCTCAGTATCCTTATCTGGGAAATGGGCTCTTGGGCAGGACACTAACTTGGCCAAGTTCAGGCTCTACATATGGACAGCCCTGAGTTTCGTGGTGTTCCCTGAAAGTGGAGTGTCCCCACTTCCTCATTGGCAGTCCTCAGTAATTCACCGCTGTGTTGTGTTTGTGGCTTGGCTGCTGCACACCAGCTTGATGCAAAATGTATCCATGCACCCCTCTCGCGACTGTTTAATGCCTACACAGGTGAGGGGTGGGTCCCCCTCTTCCTCCAACTCTATGGACACGGAGAGGGTATGTGCTGCCCACGGTGGGCAGATGAGAAGATGCCAAGTCAGGGTTTAAACCCATGTCTTGGACAGTCCCTCAAATGTACAACCCTCCCTAAAAATCTGCTGGCCACCCAGACTGTGTGGCTTGTCTAGTTACTCCCCACCCTGTGAACCCAGCCTATCTTCCCACCTAAGGCAGGACTCACTGGTCCAGTGCAAATGCCAAGCAGAAGTGGACAACTGAATCACAGCTAGGAGAACACAGAAGTCTCCCACCAACCCAGGCACCCAGAAACACTTGGGGCCTTCCCATCAGGACTTCTGTGTGAGGCCTGCCTGGTCTACAAAGCAAGTTCCAGGAGAGCCAGAGCTGTTACACAGAGAAACCCTGTCTCAAAAAAACAAAACAAAACAACAACAACAAAAAAGAACTTCTCCTGTGGACTGGAGAAATGGCTCCATGGTGAAGAGAGCTTGCTGCACAATCACGAAGACCAGAGTTCGGATCTCAGAACCCATGTAATAAATCATGGGTCCCATGAACACCTGGAACCCAAGCTCCTGGGCAGAATGGAGGCAGGAGGATAGCTGGGGCATGCTGGCTTCCAATCTAGCCAAGAAAACATGAGTTCCGGGTTCAGGGAAAGACCACACCCCAAAGGAATGACAGAGAACATCTGCCACTCTCTTCTGGCTTCTGCAGGAGCACACATGTGCACCTGCACATACACTCACACGTATGGATAAGTAAATCTTTAAAAACTTCACTCCTGCTGGGAGACAGAGGCAGGTGGATCTCAGTGAGTTCCAGGCCAGTCTGGTCTATAAGAGCAAATTCCAGGACAGCCAGTGCTGTTACAAGAGATAGCCTGTCTGGAAAAACAAGCAAAGAACAAACAACAACAACAAAAACCAAAAAGCTTCACTCCCACGGGGCAACGTTTCCTGGAAGCAGAGTACTGGGCATCAAGAAGTGCCCCTCTCTACCACCTATTACTGTTTTGCTGTGAGGAAATCACTGAATCCCTCTGCTCCAGCTTCTTCATCAGAAAAATGGAAATCAATTTTCTGAGACAATTCCAAAGCCTAGGACTCAAGCTAAGGAGAACCTTTGAACTTCAGGTCCTTCTTCTTACCTTTTTTTTTAATTTAGTGGGTTTGAAGTGTTTGGTTGGTTGGTTTTGGTTTTTTGAGACACGGTTTCCCTGTTTAACAGTCCTGGTTGCCCTGGAACTTACTCTGTAGACCAGGCTGGCTTTGACCTCAGGAATCCTCCTGCCTCTGCCTCCCAAGTGCTGGGATTAAAAGTGTGTGCCACCACGGCCTGACCGGATCCTTCTGCCTCCACCTTCCAAGTGCTGAGGTCATCAGGCTCAGTTTATGTCTTACTGAGGATGGAACCCGGGGCTTCATCATTCTAGGCAAGAACAACCAAGCTACAGCCCCAGCCTGAGATGAGAATAATACCAAGCACACCGCTGGGGTCTTTGCGAAGATTAAACACAAGGGCACATTTATAGGATGACAGTTCCTGTCGACTGTCAGCTTGACAAGATCTAGAGTCGTCTCAGAGACAAACACGTAGGCCTGTGTATAAAGGGGCATCTAGATTAGTTCACTGAGGAGGGGAGACCCGTGTAAATGCAGATAACAACATCCTGTGGGCTTGGGTCCCTGACTGAAGGAGGAAGAAAGTTGAGCACAAACATCCACATCTTTCCACTTCCTGACTGTCGGGGCAATGTGACCAGTGGTCACAAGTTCCTGCCACCAAGCCTGCCCTGCAGTAACGGACTGAGAGCTAAAGCTGCTTTTGCTGGGTATTTTGTTGCAGCGAGGAAAGTAAATACTCATAAATACATAAATATTTTTTTTTGCAGTGCTGGGCCCGTGCCACAAGATAGCTCCGTTCCTGGGTGCTGACCTACAGTAAGGACAGAGTGAATGGTGGCCACTGTGGGCATGGTCACTTGTAAAATGGAGTAACAGAGCCATAGGAATTCTGGGAGAATCATTGAAACAGCATGGCCAAGAGCTTTGGTGCAGGACATGACCTGGCATACGAAACATCAGAGGGCACCAAAGGCAGGGGCAGGTCCCTTACAGATCCTGGATAGTAGCTATCTTCCAGTTCTCCCCTAGACCAGGTCTGTCTCTAGGCAACCAGAAAGCACTTGTGGGGAGGGGGTGTAAGAGAAGAAGCCTGGACCAAAATCAGATTAAAAAAAAAATTGTATCCCAGGCTTGCTTGGCACTCACTATGTAGTAGAAGCTGACCTGAACTTCTGATTCTTCTGCCTCTGCATTCTGAATACTGGGACGATAGGCATGCATTACTGTGTCTGGCTTCAGACTTTTAACATTTATTTTAGATTCATTTTTTTTATTTTTATCTTATGTGTATGAGTGTTTTTACCTGTATGCATGTCTGTGCACTGTGTGTGCAGTGCCTGAGGGAAACAGAAGAGGATGCTAGCTACCTTGGAACTGGAGTTACAGACCATTGTGAGCTGCCCTGTAGGCACTGGGAATCCAACTCAGGTCCTCCAGACCAACAGCCAATGCTCTTAAGTGCTGAGCTCTCCAGCTCTCTGGCTTCAGGTTTGAACTGACTGTAATTCCCTCCTATTTCCACTGGGCAACCTGAGACAAGAGAGCTAACCCCTGGAATGAGCGTCTGAGCAAGCCTGGCTGGCCTCAACTCTGTCCTGCAGACTGGGTGACTCAGAGAAGTTCTTGGCTCTGTTCTCCAGATGGAATTCTCCACCTACATTTCCTCCAGGATAACAGCAGCTCCCACTGATGCCTGCTCGCTATACACAGGAGCTGGGTGGCAGTTTCCACCTCTCATCTGTTATCTCCCCAATAGTGTACCAAGGAAAGCACTGCAGGGGCCTTCAGCTCACAGATGGGGAGAGCAAGGCATAGGGAACTGGCAGGTCTGCCCTCAGAACCCTCCCCCAGCCGGGCATGGGTAACCAGGCAAGACCAGATGGGAATCTTGTGGGCTGTGAGTGGGACGGTCTCCCTCCCTAACCAGGAAGCAGTGCCTGGAAAAGGGCAGGGGCATCAGCAAGCAAATATCCTTACTCAGACTGGGGAGCAAGAGAACACACACACACACACACACACACACACACACACACACATCTTTCAATGGAAACAAGCCCAACAGAGGACAAGAGCTGTGTCCAGGGACCCACTCCATTTCCTCCCTAGGCTGAGCGCACTCTCAGAAAAATGGCTACAAAGAAAACCTCTAGATGCCCAGCTCTGGCCTGGGCACCCGCTCCTAACACGCACACAAATCAGGGACAAAGGAAGCAAGTCCTGAGCGTTCATTTTGCAGCCAGCCGCTGGAGCCCCTCTCCGCCCCTCTTTGTGTGGGGCCAGAAGGGGAGGGAGCAGTCTGAATGAACCTCAGATTTAATGTGAAGGGGGGAAGGGAAGGGGGCTGGGAAAGGGAAAGTACGGGCCTCTCAGCCGGGTATGGCTGCATTCCCTCCCCTCAGTTCGTTGTTGCCCCAAAGCAGAGCTGGCCACCCGTCTGGTCCCCAACACAGGCGACCAGGTGGGCACATACAACCTCCTTCTATTTCTGGGTCTTCCCGAATCCAAAGTTTGGCCCGGGTGGTCGGTGACAATCGACACCAACCTCGTTCAAGTGGAGGGAGGGCTTCATACCCAACCCCCAACCCCCATCCCCTTCCCGGCTCGGGCTGGAGGGGAAGGGTCCGTAGCTTTCGGGGGGGGGGGGGGTGCCCAAGAGTGAGCCGGCCAGACTGCGCGCAGAGAGAGGATGCAGACGGTTCTGACGCTCAGACAGACGGACTAAGCCCGAACCCTAGAGACGCGGACAGGACAAACACAAAAGAACAGACTGAGCCAGGCGACAGGGACAGACAGAATGACAGCTCTGCCAGAGAGAAGCACAGGCAGAGGGGAGCCGGGACCCTGCTAGTCACACACAAAGAGTCCCGCGCCCCGGAGAGAGACGCGCCACGCTCCCGGGGGCCGCTCTGTGATGGGGCACGCGCGGTGGCGGCGGGGCTCCCCGCACTCGCTGCGGGCCTCAATGTCCCGGTTCCCGGAGCGGTGGCGCCTAGGGCACCCAGCCGCGCCCTACCCCTCCCCGCGGTCACCCGAGCGGCGACACCAGCTGTCCAGAGCCCGGCTACCGAAACCGAGTGACTGCGGAAGGAGGTTTAGAAGGGCGCCTGTGGGGTCCCAGAAAGACAAGTTTGGAGAAAACAAAAAAGAAGAAAGTACTTGGAGAAGGTAGAGAAAAAGTGAGCGGGGGCGCAGCAGGAACGGGGTGGACACTCACGCAGCTGAGCAGGGAACAGGCCCCCAGACAGGCTCCCATGGCTGAGAGCGGCCCGGGGCGCGGGGCGCTGGCCTCGGATCCCGGATCCGGTGAGACTCCAGGCGCTTGGCTGGCCCCACCCCGAGCCCAGCCCCGCCCAGGCCCCGCCCCCACCTGCCGAAGTCGCTCGACACTTTCCGGCGACGCTCGGCGGCCTCCTAAGACTCACCTGGGACAGGTGCTTGGGGCTAGACTTTACCGAAAGAGGTTGAGGTGGGGAAAACTCCTGTAATTACGCGGGCGGGCGCAGCCCCACCCAACTCTGACCTAGGCTTGTATCCTGAACCGTGCGAGAATATGGAAATACACCTGGATTTGAACTTCACCAGGGCCATTGTGTGACTGACCCCAGGAAGGATCTAAGAGGTGGTCCTCTGTGACTCCTTTAGACCTTGGCGCAAAACCTTTGCTCGATCTATGGGTGCTGAATAATAAATTACTGGATGAAAAGGAGAGGTGGTAATGTAGCTGAGTTGACTACATGCATGAAGTCCTGGGTTTGAGCCACATAAAACGACATGGTGGCTCATGCCTGTAATTGGAGCACTCGGGAGTCAGGAATCAGAAATTCAAGATCATCCTTAGCTGCATAGGCAGTTTCTAGGTCAGCCTGGGCTACGTGAGATTCTGTGAAAGGAAAGAAGGAGTGGAGGGAGGAAGGGAAGGAGAGGGAGACAGAGAGGTGGAGATTGGAGGAGGCTACTTTACTTCTCTGAGCCTCAGTTTCCCCTACTGAAGTAAAGGTGCTTGCCCCGTGGCACTGTTACAACATGCAGCAAGTGCCCAAGGAATAGAGGCCCCTCATCATCCAGTCCCCGCCAAGGCCCCCAACCTCGTATCTGTCCAGACCACCTCCTCTCCATCCACCTGTTCTTCAAACCACTGGCTCTGCCTCTGGCCACAGAGACACACAGATGCAGGCAGACTGCTCGGCACTGCAGCCAGACCTCCCAGCTAAGGAGGTCACTGGGGGGAGGGCATCCTGGCAGGTCATCCCCACGATCAGGTGCAGCAGAGGTCGGTAATTATGGTAGCTCACCCCAAACCTTCTCCCCATCGACTCTAGACCAGATAATGTTAGGGAGTGAAGTGTATAGGCTTTGGCTGGCCCCAGGGGCCAAAAATCTTGCCCAACTGCTTCCCTGGGTGATTCACACAGCACCTGGTTGAGCCGGTAATTGTGCCGGGGCTGTTCCGCAAATACCCTGCACTTTCCCTCCTCCACCCATCAGCCCGTGCGGTGCCTTCCTCCTGAAAGTCCTTCTCTTTATCCCACCAGTGGTGTCTTCAAAGCTTTGCTCACACCCCACATCTTCGGGATGCAGAGAACCATGTCCACCAGCCTACAACCTAGCCTGACGGGGAATAAATGAAGCTCTGCCCACTTCCCTGGCGCTTCTGGCACAATAGACAGTCACACGTCATTCACCTTGCCAGAGCTCAAGCAAGAGCCACGCTCTTTCGTGGCGCCATCTGAGTCCGTGTCTGTCCTGAGAAGTAGATTTGTTCCCTACCCTGATTCACAGATGAGGAAACTGAGGCTCAAGGTAACCTTAGCCCTGGCCAGACACTAATAGTGGTCACAGAAACTGCTGCTCTTGCTACTGAGGTCCGCACAACTCGAAAGGGGTAGTGCTAGGAAGCCACCAAGTGTGGCCTTGGCCTCAGATCCTCAAGGGCTGTCCTTGGCCAGCTGCACCTCTCTTGGAGACTGGAAGTGATTGAAAGCATCACCCTGCCCCGATTCATCTTTGGCTGTACTCTCTCTTTCTGTGAGGGCTGCACAAGGAGGAGATGCGGCAAGGCAGGCTAAGTGAGCTCTCAGCGCAAACTGCTTCCTCATTCTACCGTGACAACATCCTGACTCCACAGCCCCTCACAGTCACCTTTCATATGCCTGCTCTCTAAACCTGAAATGCCACCCACCCTCCGATTGTGCCCATCCCAGTATCTGCTCCCCCAGTCACCCCTGTCCCCATGAACTCTACCAACAGCACCCCCTTTCCATGACCCAGGACAGTAGGATGCCCAAGACACAGAGGTATGACACCTGAGGTTCCTAGGCTGCCCCAGCCTCCCAGAGCCTATGCCATCCTGGGGACACTTCACCTCCTCTGCTTCGATACCCTTCTCTGAAGTAAGGCTGGTTATTCTGCTCAACCCCACAAAGCAGGTAGGAGCATCCAAGAGCACAGTCTAAAAGTAGTTGGTTTTTTGAGTGGTGAGGTAGTTGAGGCAGGATCTCACTGTCTAGCCTTGGCTAGCCTAGAACTTGCTTTGGAGACCAGGCTGGTCTCAAAAGCACAGAGATCCGCCTGCATCTGCCTCCTGAGTACTGAGATTAAAGGTGTGTGCCACCATGACCACCCGGCTGAGCAGCTGCTTTCTGAGAAGAGAGGGCATTAATATGGCTGCAGTGCAGAAAGAGCTCCTAAGTTTTAGGCTGGAAATTTCCATGACAGAATACTGTGCTGTCATGGTGCTGGCCTTACCCACACCTGAGACCACGGCCAGCTAGGCTCCGGGATCCTCAGCATCACCCTGGGAGGAAGGACCAACCCTGCGCCAACTACTCACTGTGTAGTCCCCTGGGAGGAAGGACCAACCCTGCGCCAACTACTCACTGTGTAGTCCCC
Source organism: Microtus oregoni (assembly GCF_018167655.1). Lineage (NCBI taxonomy): Eukaryota > Metazoa > Chordata > Mammalia > Rodentia > Cricetidae > Microtus > Microtus oregoni. The sequence continues at coordinate 22,650,530 of NW_024543064.1, read as the reverse complement.
TGGGAGGAAGGACCAACCCTGTGCCGACTACTCACTGTGCCGACTACTCACTGTGTAGTCCTCAGCATCACCCTGGGAGGAAGGACCAACCCTGTGCCGACTACTCACTGTGTAGTCCCCTGGGAGGAAGGACCAACCCTGTGCCAACTACTCACTGTGTATTCCTGTCTGGCCACCTCCTCCTCCTTCAGCCTCACGCTTCTCATCTGTAAAACGGAAACAATCATTTTGCATGGGTTATCTCAGGGGCTGGTGAGGACATGCTATGAAGAAGGGGATAGCAAGGTTTGATTGCTTGGCAACCTCAGCCCTTCAGCTTTTCTCTCAGCCTTTAGCCTCCCATTTGGGACTAGAATAACCGTCTCTCACACCTCCAAAGACAAGATCACAACTGTGTGGCGTGGCTGTGACAAGTCACCCAGCCTTACCGAGTCTCACGGGAGTGCGAGGGCGCAGATTTAGCTTCTCCACTTAATGACATGGAAACTGAATTCATTGAGAAAAAATGGTCCATCCCCCTGTGCCTGTCACCCACTCAACTCCCTAATCCCCATAGGAAGAAAGCCCTGGCTTCCACAAGCCATCTGCCCCAGGGGTCTCTGACATACTGTCATTACTGAACAAATCTTAACAAAGACCTAAGCCCTCCCAAGCCCTCAATGGAACCTAACTTCCCACAAGTGGTACCCAGTCCTCTCACCAGCCTCCCGTCCATGAGGACTCAGACGCACTCCTGCCTTGAGCCTCCTGTCCCCTGGGCCTCAGATCTCTGCACTGGCCTCTACTTCCTGCTTATGACCCATTTACAGAGTAGGGATGAGGCCATCCCTTATGAATATGCATGTAGGGTAATGAGGGCTTGGGATTGGGGGAGCACCTGGGAAGAGGCATAATCACTATGTACCTTGGTCTCGCCATACAAACTCCCAACCAGGACTGTCCTTCCCCTCAAAGGTGCATGGGAGCTGAAGCAGCGAACTCAACAAGGACACTAACTGCTCATAGGCACCTATGGCTGCTGTCACTTGGCAAAGAAAATCTTGGGTAAGACGTACCCAGTGGCTGTGAGCAGAGCCAGTATGGAACCCAGGTCCTTCCAGAGCATCATGAGCTGGCGTGTTTAAACCCTGCTGCCAGGTGTTCGGCTTGAGAACACTGCACATGGTCTTTAGAGCCACATCTGGACATCACATGTCTTTGAAGAAGGTTCATGAACAGGATGTCTCATGTTTGTAATCCCAGTACTTGACAGGAGGGTTGCCATGATTTTGAGGCTAGCCTGGACTACAGAGTGAGATCATGTCTAAAAAAAAAAAAATCAAAAAGCATGCTCTCTTCGCCAGCCCATATACTAAAACTGGAACAATACAGAGAAGATTAGCATGGCCCCTGAGTAAGGATGGCACACAAATTCGTGAAGCGTTCCATATTAAAAAAAAAAAAGTCAAAAAGCAAGAAAAAGAAAGGAAAGGAGAAAGGGAGGTTGGGAAGAAGGAGAAAAGAAAGAAAAAAGAAAGAATAGGATGAGCGACAAGGAAAAGAGGAGAGAGGGAGGGAGAGAAGACAAAAGGAAAGGAGAGGGAGGAAGAAAAAAGGAAGAGAGGGAGGGAAGAAGGAAGGAAGGAAGGAAGGAAGGAAGGAAGGAAGGAAGGAAGGAAAAGACAGACTCTAACCTGGCAATACATCCGGAAGTGTAGAGACAGCCAGGTGTGTATTCACAGTCCATGTTCAACACATGTGTGGGAATACACATATGGTGTCATTCATGCAGATACAAGTGCCGATGTCCGGCATACACACCTCTGGACCACTTTAGGACCTTTTCTCAACCATCGGTCACAGAGGGCGGAGTGTGGCCTGGATGCTGAGGATGAAGCAGCAACTATGCTAATAGTCATTGTTGGTAGAGAGAATGCCTAGTGGGCTGTGTTCCCTGCTCTAGAGGGCTCTGGCTTCCCGAGTGGAAAGTGTCTGGGATGAGAAAGAAAAGACTGGTGAAGGTGGAAGAGACAGGCAAACAGGGGTTCTATCAGAGGTGAAGACAACCAGCCAGGGTCTGCAGATGTTTCCCTCGACGACATAGGGAGTCTTCCCTGAATGCAGGTGAGCAAAGGTGTGTTGCACAGGGCCGGGCGATGCTTGCCATGAGGACGTATGTGGTTATATGCATGAAGAGTGCCCGTGTGAATTTGGGGTGTTAATAAATCATATGCAGCATGTATACATGTGGGTATCACATGTGGGTGTGTGGGTGTTGGTATGTGCATGTGTAGAACAGGATATATTAGTGTGGGGGCAAAAGAAAGAAAGTAGGTATTACTAGGCTCAGCCTCCGCATTCATTGCAGGAGATGGACCGGATAGGGAGATGGATGGAGGAAGGCGTGGGTTGGTGGCGGATGGGTAGGTGCATGGATAGAGAGATGGATGGAAGGACAGATATATGATACAGCAAAAATACTCAATGGTACTCATCGTGGGCTCCAGGTCGTGAGCGTGTAGATACTTTTCTTTCTTCTTTTTGTTGTTTGTTTGTTGTAGCTGTTGGTTTTTTGAGACAGAGTCTCACTGTGTAGCCTCTCACAGCCTGGAACTTGCTATGGAGCCCAAGCTACTAGCCTTGATCTCTTGGTCTTCCTGCCTCCACCTCCCAAGCGCTAAATATGTACCACTATGCCCAGACAGAGTGCAGAATTATTTTAAACTTTCTGGATGCTTGAAAGATTTGTTGCTATTGTTGTTTCGAGACAGGATTTCTCTATAGCTTTGGAGCCTGTCCTGGAACTCACTCTGAGACCAGGCTGACCTCGATCACAGAAATCCACCTGCCTCTGCCTCCCAAGTGCTGGGATTAAAGGCGTGTGCCACCACCGCTCAGTCAAAAGATTTTTTATAATAAAATGCATATTCAAGGGACTAGTAAGATGGCTCAGCAAATAAAGGCATCTGCTGCCAAGTTCCACGACCGAGGTTTGATTCCCCAGGCCCCACATGCTGTAAGGAGAGCACTGACTCCTGTAACTTGTCCTCTGACCTCCACACGGACCCTGTGGCCTGCTCCCCACCCCAAATAAACAAACATGCCTTTCTCAGAAATGTACACACAATGTGAGTTAAATGTCTGCTCCAAGAGAACCATGGACAAGGAAAGAATTGAACCCAAAAGAGGCAATTTTAAACCCAACTTCTATTTTCATATGTTGGAACACAGCTATAAACCCAGTTTTTAAAATAATGTTCTCTATAATAATCTTGTGAGTCTCTCCATTTCACTGTTTGCTGCCTCCCCTCTGTGTGTGTGTGTGTGTGTGTGTGTGTGTGTGTGTGTGTGCGTGAGAGAGAGAGAGAAAGAGAGAGGGAGAGAGAATGCACTTGAAATGCTAACTTATCAAGCAAAACATTCCATAACTTACTGAAAGACTGGGCTACACTGTCATGTTAAATTAAGTTAAAAATCCAGGCTTGGTGGGGTACAGCTACATTCCCCAGCACTGGGCAGAAGGTGTGCAATCACAGGAAGTCAGGCCGATGCGCAGGGACTACCTGTGCCCTTGGCGTAGCCTGTTCCTATGTCCATAAAGTCTTCTAGTCTCTGTGAAGTCAGTACCATTTCTTGGGTAAAGAGGATGTACTGGGGATGAGGAAAGGCAGCCACCAGCCCCAGGGCAGCCAGCCATGGAGACCAGGAACTTTGTCATCTACAGCTTGGACACGCTCTGACCAAGCGGCGTCTTCTGGTGAGCAGCAGGAATGTGGGTGTCTGAAACCCCAGTATTTCCTGGAGGAAGTCAGACCAAAAGCAGGTGTGCAGAGCCCCGTGGAGCAGTGGCCTCTGCCTCTTTCCCACACATTCATTATCTCCTGCCCTGTCCATCATTTTTCTTTGTTCTGTGACTTGGGTCCAAGCTTTCAGCAGGCCCTCACTATGTGCAGAAAACGAGGCCTGGGAGAATGGGGTTGCTGAGGCTGCCCAGCTAGTCAGGAGCAGCACCAGCCCACAGCCTGGGGGCACAGTAGGAGGACCAGGTACCCCAGACCTAGGGAGGAGGTACGGAATACCTTCCTGCCCATAGGCCACACACAGGACCTAAGCCAGAAAGAAAGCAGAAGCAGCATATGGCTTGGATTCTTGTTCTAGAATCCCCAGGCATCCCTACCCTACCCCCGCCTGAGCTGGAGTGTCCATTGGTAAAAAGAACAGTTTGTGGGCCAGTAAAATGGCTCGTCAGGTAAGGTGCTTGTCACCAAGTTAACAGCCTGAGCTTGGTCTCTGGAACGCACATTGTGCAAGGAGAGAACTGGCTGCCAAGTTCTCAGAGCTCCACACATGCATATAATATGTTCTAAAAAAGAAGGGAAGAACAGCTTGAGACTTGAGATGGAAAGACGCGCCTGTAATCCCAGCTCTTAAGATGGAGGTTGAGGCAGAGGGCTGCTGTGAGTTCAAAGCCAGCCTGGGATACAGGAGGGAGCTGGGACTGCAGCAGGAGATCTTATCAATAGATGGATAAATGAATGTTTGAGCAAGAATGGCTGTTATTACCAGCCCCACCACCACCATAGTGCTGTGAACTCGCGGGCTTCACCACAAATCAGATCCACCACGGTCCCAGATCCCCATGACCAATGCATCTGGGAAGCTGCTTCCCAGATTTCTGAGGCCCCCCTGTCACCGCAGCTGCTCCAGAACAGCTGGATATCCAGGGTTGCCGGGAGGCTCCTGAGCCTGGGGATAGAAAGCCCCAGCTCCCTGTAATCAAGGCAGCCTCAGAACCCACCCATCTCCTCAGGACAACCCGGCTCAGGGCAAGCCATCATTAGCCCTCTCAACCTGCTCAGCCCCAGGCCGTGACCCAGGCACTCAAGGCCCAGAGAAGGAGGCAGGTAGTTAGCCAAAGTCTTTCATGCCAGGAAGACCCACTCAGAGTTCGTGGGAGGACAGTCTATCTGAAGCCAAGGCCCCCACTCTAAACCCAGGCAGCAGTCAGCCCAAGGGAACGTCTCCGAGGAGCCTACAATCCCCACACAATGGGCTCTCATTCCACCTCAAAGAGAAAGGGGCTGCTGAGGTGGCTCACTCAGTAGTGTCTGCTGTGCAAGGACCAGAGTTTGGACCCTAGAATCCAAGTAAAGCCAGATGTGGTCGTGCACATCTGTAATCCCAGTGTGCCTACATGATAAGCAGAAGCAGGAGAGTTCCCGGGAGTTCAAGAGGCAACCCAGCTTATACCGTGATGACGGGGATCTTGTCTCAGAGTGGAAAGCAAGGACAGGCACCCAAGGTTGTCCTCAACCTCCACACATGCATGCCCTGACTTGGACACTTGTGAACTCACAAACACACACATTCTACATGTACATTTTAAAAAAAGAAGGATGCCAGGCATGGTGGCGCACACCTTTAATCCCTGCACTGGAGAAACAGAGGCAGATCTCTGTGAGTTCAAGGCCAGCCTGGTGTACGTAGTGAATTCCAGACAGCCAGGGCTGCACAGAGAGAGCCTGTCTTAGAAAAAAAAATTAAAAAGAAGAAGGAAAAGCGGGGTGGTGAGCCACAAGATAACAAGCATAAAAAAGGATGTAGAGAAAGGGGAACCCCTAACAATCTGAATTAGAGCAGACATTAGGGAAGATAGTGTATAAGTTCCTCAAAACGTTAAAAATAGAACTATCAGATGATTGGAGGGGGTACTCAAAACATGGGGAGATAGAAGGAATGAAGTGTTGTAAAGGGGGGAGAGGAAAAATGGAGCAGGAAGAATTAAATGGGGTAGGGGATGGGAGGGTAGCGTAGAAGAGGGAGTATGGGGAGAGCTAGCACTAAAGACCTTTGAAAATCCCGTATGGGAGCCTGCTAGTGTAGATACTTCCGTGTGTGTGTGTGTGTGATTGATATATATATATATATATATATATATATGTAATAAGTTTGGAGTTACCCTATAACAGGGGACAAAACCTCAAGTTGATACCTCATACTAGTAAAGAAGAACCCTAGTAACCAGAAATGAGTCACCTCTTTTTGAGTTGTTGGCCAGTGAGGTCCCATAGACCCCAAACTCTATAGGCTGTTGCTAGTACTCTTGGTTAGCCCCCAGAACTCAATAACAAGATCGTGTTGTTGAAGACACAGCATACTTGAGTCATTACCACGGAGAAATCAAGTAGATACCGAGCCGGAATCTGCACTTCCTGGCTAAGCCTTCCCAGTGCTGGCAAGTGAAGGGCTAGCCATGCTCCTAGAAGAGAAACCCAAACATCAGAGAGCTACCGCAACGACTGACCTGACAAGATACGCCCACGGGTGCAAAAAAGTGGCATGAATTTTATAGGAGTAACCAAGCATTTTCTAATTGGATTTAAAGCCTGCTCCAGGGGGCTGGAGAGATGGCTCAGAGGTTAAGAGCATTGCCTGCTCTTCCAAAGGTCCTGAGTTCAATTCCCAGCAACCACATGGTGGCTCACAACCATCTGTAATGGGGTCTGGTGCCCTCTTCTGGCCTGCAGGCATACACACAGACAGAATATTGTATACATAATAAATAAATAAATAAAATAAAATAAAAAAAGCCTGCTCCATCGATGGAATCCTTAGCAGGCATTGTTACTGTGGTCAAGAACCTGTGGCAAAGCCAGGCGTGGTGGCACACACCTTTAGTACCCAGCACTGGGAGGCAGAACTAGGTGGATCAGGCCAGCCGGGTCCACAGAGTGAGTTCCAGGACAGCCAGGGCTGCACAGAGAAGTGCTGTTTCTAAAAATCAACCAAACAAGACAAAACAACGACAAAAACCAGAACTATTATGAAGCTGGACGTAGTAGCTCACACCTTTAATCTCAGCACTTAGGAGACAGAGGCAGGTGGATCTCTGTAGGTTCGAGGCCAGCCTGGTCTACGAAGTGAGTGCTAGGACAGCCAGGGTTACAGAGTGAGACTCTGTCTCACAAAATAAATAAATAAATAAATAAATAAATAAATAAATAAATAAATAAAACAGACTCAACATGAAAAGGACAACAATGTCTCCCAACTGCTTGCAAAGCAGGTGTGTTGTGTTAAGGCTTTTTATTTTTTGTTTTATTTTTTTATTTTTGTTCTTGAGACAGGATCCTCTCTGTTGACTTGACTGCCCTGGAACTTGCTATGTAGACCAGGCTGGCCTCGAACTCACAGCAATCCACCCACCTCTGCCTGGAATTGAAAGTGTTTGCCACCACACCAGACTTGTGCTAAGTTTTGATCAGAGATGACGTAAGGTACCTGTGAGGAATGCACAGGCCGTGTGCAACTACTCTCAGATCGGGCATTCATGGGGGTCTTAGAACCAATTCCCCATGGATACTGAGGGGCAACTGTATACCTAAAGCAAGTTAAGTCAGTGTGTCCGCTGGGGTGGCTGTGTATGTCTCTAATCCCAGCATTAGGAGTCTGAGAGAGAGATGCTAAATTAGAGGCAAGTCTGGAGTGTATGAGGAGCTCCAGGCCAGTCGGGGCTACATATTGAGACCCAGAAAAGAGGAAAGAGGAGGAAGGGGAGGGGGAGGGGGAGGAGGAGGAGGAGGAGGAGGAGGAGGAAGAGCACTCAGTATGCCGAAGCAGTGAGCGAGCATTCTCGGGTTCACTTCATGGTCTCATCGCGCATGTGAAAGCTAAAAGTGATAAACTTTGGGCAGAGAGATGGCTGATCCGGGTGCAGGCCACCAAGCCTGAGGATCTGTGTTTGGCCCAGGTCCCACATGGTGAAAGGAGAGAACAGGTTCCTGTAGCTTGTCCTCTGACCTCTACACACAGCTGCTGTGGCATGTCCCCACACCTCCACCACACACACTGGACACACACACACAATAAATAGAAACATTTAAACATTGTTGAAGTTATTAACTCATGGAAGCAGAGCAGAGACCGGTGGTTAACAGGCAGAGGCAATTAGGGTACGTGGGTCGACGGGTATTCCTCGTTTCTCATTGTGCAGCGTGGTGATCATGAGCTGGATGTGACCATGCGCATCTATAATCCCTGCACTTGGAAGGTGGGAGAAAGAGATTCAGAAATTCAAGGGTCAGCTACAAAGCTACTTAGGCCAACCTGGATCCATGATACTCTGTTTCCAAACACCAAAACCAGGGCTTGGGCAATGGCTTGGAAGTTAAGAGCACTTGCTGCTCTTGCAAAGGACCCAGGATTGATTCCCAGAACCCTCATGGTGGCTCACAACTGCTTGTAACTCCCACTCTAGGGGATCTGACACCTTTGACTTCCTCAGGCACCCCACACACAAGTGTGGCACACACACACACACACATAGAGACACATAAGTATACATAAATAGAAATAAAGTAAAAATTTGGCATTGTGCTCACATGGTACACAAACATACACACAGGCAAAAACACTCATACACACAAAGTAATAAAAAATCTCAAAAGAAAAGCACAGAGCGGGGCTGGAGAGATGGTTCAGAGGTTAAGAGCACTGGCTGCTCTTCCAGAGGTCCTGAGTTCAATTCCCAGTGACCACGTGGTGGCTCACAACCATCTGTGCTGAGATCTGGCACCCTCCTCAGGCGTGCGGGCATACATGGAGGCAGAATGTTGTATACATAATAAATAAATCTTAAAAAAAAAAAAAAGAAAAGCACAGAGCAACGGTTTTTAGTCCGTCAGAGAGGTTGTGCATTCACCACCACTAGGGAGTTCCAGAACTTTCCATTACTCCAGGCAGAACCCCTATAACCCAACCAGTAAGCAGTCTCACACACACACACACACCATCCACATATACTCTCTGCGTTTTTCTATTCTAGATATTTAATCTAAATGGAATCAAACAACATGTGATCTGTTTGCTTTTTCTTCTCTCCCCAATTATTTATTTATCTGTGTGGGAGGCAGGGCACATGTGCCATAGAACTGTTGTGGAATAATCTTTTTGTATTCTGTGAAGAGGCGTCTTTGCCAAGGCACCTTCTGATTGGTTTAATAAAGAGCTGAATGGCCAATAGCTAGGCAGGAAGAGGTTAGGCTTAGGTGGGACTTCCGGACAGAGAGAGAGAGAAAAGGAGATGAATCTAGGCTGAGGTTGGGAAGATGCCAGAGGACAGAGAAAGGAAACAGGAGGTACAAGATGGAAGAGAGGTAAAAAGCCTCGAGGCAAAAATCTAAATTAATATAAACGGGCTCATTTAAGTTATAAGAGTCAGTGGGACAAGCCTAAGCTGTAGGCCAAACTTTCATAATTAATAATAAATCTCTGTGTCTTTTTTTGTGTGCTGGCGGCCCAAAGAAAAATCGAACTACATATCGCGTGTATAGAGGTCAGAGGACGACTTGAGCGAACCCGTTTTCTCCTTCTGCGTGTGGGTCCTAAGGAAACTCATGCAGTCTGACTTGGTGGGAATTGTCTATCCACTGAGCCACCCCACCACCCATTTTGTAACTGCCCCCCCCCCAAAGAAAAAAAAATTTGTTCTGCTTGTTTGGTTTTGGAGATAGAATCTCTCTGCATAGCCCTGGGCTCCCAAGTGCTTGGATCACACATCCGACACCATGCCTAGCTTCTCCTTTTCACTTAGGTTGTTTTTTTTTAAATTAACAGTGTTGACAAAGCTTATCCACATCGGTGCTTCTATCAGTACAACATTCTTTTATTGCCAAACAATACTCTGTTGTTTGGAGATGCCCTTTTTCTTATCTGTGGTTTTTGTTTGCTTGTTTGCTTTTGTTTTGTTTTGTTTTTTTCCAAGTCAGGGTTTCTCTGTGTAGCCCTGACTGTCCTGGAACTCGCTCTGTAGACCAAGTGGACCCCGAAACTCAGAAATGCTGCCTCTGCCTCCCAAGTGCTAGAATTATTTGTTTTGTTTTGTTTTTTGCTTTTTCGAGACAGGTTTTCTCTGTAGTTTTGTTTTTTTTTTAATATTTATTTACTTATTATGTATACAGTATTCGGTCTGCAGACCAGAAGAGGGCACCAGGCCTCATTACAAATGTTTGTGAGCCACCATGTGGTTGCCGGGAATTGAACTCAGGACCTTTGGAAGAGCAGGCAATGCTCTTAACCGCTGAGCCATCTCTCCAGCCCCTTTCTCTGTAGTTTTGGAGCCTGTCCTGGAACTAGCTCTTGTAGACCAGGCTGGTCTCGAACTCACAGAAATCCGCCTGCCTCTGCCTCCCGAGTGCTGGGATTAAAGGCGTGTGCCATCACCACTCCTACCCTCTCTGTCCTGTGTTTTTACCCGTTGATAGGCATGCAGAGTGTGTCCCGTTGGCCTGCTGTGAGAGTTTAAACACAAGTGTTTCTGTGAACACAGTTGTCGGTTCTCTAGGGGATACCTGGGAGGGAAATTGCTGGGTCATCTGGAACCCTCTGCCTGACTTTTGAGGATCTGCCGGACTTTTCCAAAGCTGTCTCCCCATGGACTTGCAGCAACTGGGATGTCACAGGGAGAAACTTTCCCACCCTGGGACTTCTCCCCAGAAGCCAGGACACGCACCTGTTTCTTAAGCAAGCTTCCCAAGCCACTTACGATTCTCACCTTTTTAATAATTAAAAATAAAAGACTAAAAGTCTGGGTCTCTCTGTGTAGCTCTAGATGGCCTTGAACTCCCTGAAATCCTCCTGCCTCTGCCTCCTAAGTACTGGGATTAAAAGCCTGCTCGGCCACACTGGTGTCATGCTCACTTTTGAGCTTTGACAGCATCATGGCCGGCAGAGAACTATGCCGTGGGAAGGACCCACTACTGCCAGGAACGTTTCCCTCGTCCTTTGCAGCAAACCCTGCTCCTGATTTTGCTCTAAGGGCTGGGTTTGAGATCCCTAGCATCCACATGAAAACCAGGAAGGCATTAAGCAGCCTGTAAATCCAGCACTTGGGAAGATCCCCAGAGCAAGCTGGTTAGCTAGACCAGCCACAACCTGTGACGTTCAGTGGGCAACTTTGCCTCAACAGTAATGTGGGAGGAAGGGAGGAAGCCTGGCATCAACTTCTTTACTCTCTCTCTCTCTCTCTCTCCCTCCCTCTCTCTCTCTCTCTCTCTCTCTCTCTCTCTCTCACACACACACACACACACACACGCACACACGGCATGATGGCATGCCTGCAATCCTAGAACTCAGGCTGAGCAGGACTGTAGCGTGAACTCAAAGTCACACTGAGCTCCTGAGGACAACTGTCTCAAACAAGCAAATAAACCTCATCACGTGATCAGACCCGGCGAGCATTTGGGGCTGTGCTTCCATTCCAATTAAAGACCCGCCTGCCCCTGGACACGGTCATGCAAACCTGCAGTCCCAGCACATGAGGCTGAGCAAGAGAACTGCTTGAAGTTCAACCTGGACTGCATAGCAAGACCCCATCACACACACACACACACACACACACACACACACACACACACACAAAGTCATCCCCGACTGGCCCAGGTCTGCAGCTGTTCGTAGCCCTTCTCTCTCTTCGTGCTTTTTCTGGGAACTTCCAGTTTCCAAAAATAGGTGTGCATCCTCTCTCCTGGCTCTGGCAGTGTGGCTGTGATCTCTGCTCCAGGGAACTCCCCATCACTTCCACCCCCACCTCTGCGGAGTCCCTGCTAGCAAGGCCAGCATCCCCCTCCACAGAGGAATCTCTGCTCCGGAAGAGCTCTTATTGCCTTAACTCTACTGTCACTCTTGAGAGGCATCGTAATGGTTAAACAAGGGTCACCAAGTTGTCATTCTGTGATGGAACCTGCCAATTAGGGGGCAGGCCACGCTTTGCCCTCTGCCTCTCACACCCACCGCGCGGTGCGCTCTTTGACCTCAGGGGTGTCCTGGTCCCCTTCAGACCACAGGGCCTGATGGAAAGAGAATGAGTGAATGAATGAATGAATGCTCAAAATGCATGGCTGAAAGGAAGTTTGCGGCAGCAGAATGGAAGGATAGGAGGGGGAAAAGAAAGAAAGGATGGACGAGGAGGGGAGGGAGGAGAGAAGGAGCCTATTAGAACGCGGATAGCAGGGTAGTCGGAATCTCAGTGTAAACGGAAGTTGGCAGGGCATCGTGAGGTAGAAGGAACAGCACAGGCAAAGCAATCTTAAAAAAAAAAAAATTCCCGACAGAGAACCTTCTGGGCAGAGCCCCAATGATGCACTGGCTTCAGCTAAACCCCAGATGTGATGAGGTAGGAGAGGTAGGACAGCTGTTTCCCTGGTTCAGGGTCGAGAGAAAGGCCCAGATGTTGAGGACAAAGCACTAATTAGTGCCCTGAGAGGCCCGGCAGTAGGTCAGGCTGGGAAGTCAAGGGGGCTGATGGGATAGCTTGGCCCCAGTCAAGCCTCCAGGGCATGGTCATCTGAATGACCTATCAAAGCTGGGTCAGCAGCTCCGCCCTGAATCCCCATCAGCTGCGAGGGTCTCCCGGGGCCCAGACCGTCATCTCGTTCGGATCTTGGCCTCCCAACTCCCCATCCCAGAACCTGGGTGGTCCTCAGGACGCGGGACTGGAAGAACCAGTGAGGGGTTGGCATGGCTCCTGCAGAGGGTGTCCCAGTGGCCTGTGGGGATGGGGCGGTAATGACCTCTTAGGGTTTATGAACTGAGACGTCAGCGGGGCCCAGCAGGTACAAAGAGGCCAAGATAGCCGCAAGCCTCTTGAGAGGTTGAGTATAGCTATTATCAGAATCACCTGGCCCAGGAGTAGTTTAGACTTGAGACCCCGGGATGCATAGAGGAGCTGTCCAGTGTTCTCTTGTATCACTTTTGACCTTACTCCTTGAGACTGAGGCTAGATGTTTTCTAGGCACTGGAATCCAGCCTGGGCTACATAGTGAGCACCAGATCCAGGTACCAGAGCAACATCCAAGACTCTGCTTTAAATGAATGAATGAATGGGCACATAGATAGATAGATAGATAGATAGATAGACAGACAGACAGACAGACAAAAATAGTGTCAAGCAGGGCCTGATACCCAGTGGCTGTAATTCCAACTACTTGGAAGGCTGACTCAGGAGTATCAAAAGTCAAGGCATTCCTGGGCTACGAAGTAAATTCAAGGTCAGTGTGGGCAACCTAGTGCAACCCTGTGCAAAACCAAAAAGGATGGTGAGCATGGTGGCACACGCCTGCAACCCCAGCAATTGGGGGGGCTGAGGCAAGAGGGTCACAAGTTCAAAGCCATCCTCAGCTATCAAGTGAGTTTGAGGCCAGCCTGGGATCCAAGGAGACCTTGTGTCAGAAACAAACACACAAACAAAAGGGGGCAGGAGAGAAGGCTCAGCGGTTAAGAACACTAGCTGTTCTTTAAGGGACGTGGGTTTGAGTCCCAGTACCATGACAGCACCCAATTGTCTATAACTGCAGTTCCGGAAGATCTGCCGCCCTCTTCTGGCCTCTGTGAGAACTGCATGTATGTGGTGCACAGATTAGCATGCAAGCAAAACACCCATAAAATAAAAACAAACCTTTTTCTAAAGGGTGTAGGAGTATAGATTAGTGTCAGACTTGCCTAGCTTCTGCAAGATTCTCCACAGCTCCATCCCCAGCGCTGTGAAAAAGAAAAAGGAAAACCCAGGGGCTGAAGACGTAGCTCAGGGATAAGAGCATCTGTTGCTCTAACATGAGGACCAGAGTTAAGAGCCTAGCACCATGGCAGGGAGCTCACAAATGCTGTAACTGCAGGGTGCCCGACACCTTCAGGTTTCCAAGAACACCTTTGGAGGTGTGGAGGTGTACACACCCCACACAGGCACGCATACATGCACATAATTAAAATACAAATCAAAATAATGTTTTGTTGTTGTTGTTTTACTAAAACCCATTCATAGCTCATGGGCCATGTGGAAGCCTGCTGCCCACTGTTACTTGGTTCTCAAGTAAACAGAAACATTAGAAACAATCAGAGGCCCAGGAAGTGGCTCATCCAGAGCCAAAACGGCCTTCTGATTGAGCAACGGCTTTTTGTTTCTTTGTTTTTATGGTTTAGATTTTTATTTTATGTGCACGAGTGTTTCCCCACATGTATGTGTGTGCACTACCTATGTGCCCTGGTGCCGGGGAGGCCAGAAGGGGGCACTGGATCCCCTGAAACTGGAGTTCAATCCTGGGAACTGAACCTGAGTCCTTCCGAAACAGTTGAACACTCGCTCTCTCCATCACCACCCCTCACTGTATGTATACCCTTAGCTAGCCTAGAACTCTCTATGTAGACCAGGCTCGCCTCGAACTCACAGAGATCCGCCTGCCTCTGCCTCCTGAGTGCTGGGATTAAAGGCGTGCACCACCACCACCTGACTCCTCTTAGCTATGTTACTGTCAATCAACAGGCAACTGAAGCCTTGTTCTCCATTTTTTTTGTCTTTGATGCCCACTCCTGCAGCTCACCACACACTGAAGGGCCGATGTAAGCAAGGCCAGACATCCCTGTTTTCTCCTGTTGCGGGACCTTCCAAGCCACCACACTGCTCATCATCTTCCCTGAGCATAGTTGCAGGCTGAAGGTGGCGTCAGACGCCTACACTGTATCCTTGGCCACCTGCTCCAAGCGTTCACAACAGCCTCACACCGCATCTTCCATGAGAAATTCCTTTTGCAAACCTTCCATGTCTGTGCCTCTGATCACCACCGGGACTGCCCAAGAAAGTATTTTTAGTCAGGTACGGTGGTCTACTACTGCCATTCCAGCACTTGGGAAACTGAGGCAGGAGGAATGCCAAGAGTTCAAGACCAACTTCGTCAAGACTCTGTTTCAAAAATCTAAGCATGAGGAGAGGGGAGAATCCTTTTCATGTTTATCCTCATCGACCTGAGGACATTCTCAGAGCAGAGCAGCAATGAGGCAGGATGTGGGTTCAGTGACCGTCAGTGTCCAGGGGTAGGCGGCAGGCCTCACCAGAAACTTGGCCCAGGAGCGTCTTACTGGTAGGGACACTGTCAGCCACCCAGAATATACATAAGGCTGACTGGTGTCAAAAGGCAACTCTACACCTAGTTCTCAGGGTGAACTTCAGCGAGAATCTTAGTCTGGCCCAAGTGAGGATGAACTGTGGGGGAGGTAGGGGGTTGGGGGGGGGGGGATCTCCTGCAGGACAGACCTACTCCTAACCTGGCTCTTTGGTGCCCTCTAGTGGGCATATTGATGCATGATGCCCCCTGCCTCCAGAAAGGTACCTCCTGGTCCTGGAGAAACTCAGGTGTCTGTGCACCTCATTTCCCGATTTCAAGAGGAAAAGAAGGAGGTCTAGGTGCCAGAGTAACCTGTAGCACGAATTCTAATTGATCTTAATAATAAAAACCTGGAGTCAGATATTGGGGGTGAAAGTTGAAAAATCAGAGAAGCAGAGCAGCCAGCTCCTAGTTTTTTGGGGTTTTTTTGTTTTGTTTGTTTTGGTTTGGTTTTTTCGAGACAGGGTTTCTCTGTGGCTTTGGAGCCTGTCCTGGAACTAGCTATTGTAGACCAGGCTGGCCTACAGAGATCCGCCTGCCTCTGCCTCCTGAGTGCTGGGATTAAAGGCGTGCGCCACCCCTGCCTGGCTAGTTCTTACTTCTACTGAATCCTCAGATCAGAGGGACAATCCTATCCTTAGAAATCCTCAGACTGAATCCTGAATTCCTGTTTATTTCCTCCTGCCTTATGTTCCTCTCTCCGCCCAGCCATATCACTTCTCGTTCCCACCTCCCTAGTGTTGGGATTAAAGGTGTGAGCCACCATTGCCTGACCTCTGTGGCTAACTAATGTTGCTAGCTCCACACTCTGATCTTCAGGCAAGCTTTATCTGTTAAAGTACAAACAAAATATCACCCCAATAAACCTTAGGTCTTTCCCTGTCAGTTACTCTCCATCCCCTTTCTGAACCCATTTCCCTAACACTTAGAAGGGCATAAGGGGGATGAGCCCAAGGGGGTGGCTCAATGGTGAAGCTTCTATCTAGCACGCCTGAAGTCTGGGTTGTTCCACAGCACTGTGTAAACCCACCTGTGATCCCAGAATTCAGGAGCAGAGACAGGAAGATCTGAAGCTCACAGTCATACAAAGTTCAAAGTCAACCTGGGCTACTAGAGACCCTCTGTCTGAGCAAAACAGGAGCAGTCCAGGGGTTAGGACTTATAGTCAATTATTCACTGATACCATTAAAAATAATTGCTGGGCTGAGGTGGCACACACCTTTAATCCCAGCACTCGGGAGGCAGAAGCAGGCAGATCTCTGTGAGCTTGAGATCAGCCTGGTCAATAGAGCAATTTCCAGAACTGACTCCATAGCTCTAATAATAATAATAATAATAATAATAATAATAATAATTAAGAAAGCCCCGTATGGTGGCATACACCTATAGTTCCAGCACTCAGGAGACAGAGACAGGCAGATCTCTGAGTTTGAAGCCAGCCTAGTCTACGGATGGAGTTCCAGGACAGCCAGGCTACACAAAGAAATTCTGTCTCAAAACAAAACAAAACCATAAGGCCAAGTATCGTAAGGCACAGCTTTAATCCCAGATCTTGGGAGGCAGAAGCGGGTGGGTCTCTGTGAGTTTCAGACCAGCTACAGAGTTAGTTCCAGGACAGCCAGGGCTGCACAGAAAAAACCTTGTCTCAAAAAAGAAAGAAAGAAAGAAAGAAAGAAAGAAAGAAAGACCCTGCAAGACATAAAGCTTAATTTGCTTTTGCTTATGTAGGTGTGGGTAAGTGTGTAATTGTGAGGTGCTGTGGAAGCAGGGGGTATATGGGTGCACAGCTGGAGAAGATGGTGACTGGGGGAGGGGGTACATAGCCTGAGGTAAGGCAGGTCTGTCTAGATCTAATAAGGAAAAACAAACATATTCTGATCTGCAGGAACAAATCTGTGGGGCCTCATTGGCCTGCTTAGATCAGGTGCTCCTGGATCAGTCCTGGAGACAGGGGGGACAGCCATTGAGAAGTCCACTCCACCAGGTGGGTCTCAGGGCCACACCTCCTGGGAAGGGATGAGGGTGATCAAAACTGAGGCACATTAAAAAGGCACTGTTTGCTTTGTTTCTGCCACTGAGAAAGTCCCTCAGACCAGGTAACATGCCACCATGTGAAATGTCTGTGACTAACCACGGACTCCTCAGTGGAATGCTGTTGACATAAGAATACCAACTCCAGCCCCTTAGTGGTGGCACAAGCCTGTAATCCTAGCATTTGGCAGGCAGTTCAGGATAGCCTCAGCTACAAAGATAGTTAATAGCCATTCTGGGGCTACATGAGAACCTGTCAGGAAGAAACAAACAAACAAACAAAACCTGGTGATGGTAGGCTAGCAAGACAGCTCAGTGGAAGGGGCAGAGCTGGAGTCAGGTGCGGCTCTGTGGGTAGGGGTACTTGCTACTCCTGCAGAGGACCCTTGTTTGGTCTGAAGCCCACATGGACGCTCACAGACATCTGCAACTCCAGTTCCAGGGGATGACTCCTGGGGTATCGGGCATGAAGAGGCTGAATAATCCTACAGGCAGGCAAAATGCCCAGACACATAAAATAAAGAAACCTTAAAGGACAAACAACAAAAAGTCAACAAACAGGTAGCCTGGGTCCAATCCTCCAAGCCCACATCCAGGTGAAAGAGAGAGCTAACGTCACCAAGTTGTCCTCTGACCTACCCACATACCTCTCTCTCACACATACAAAATAAGTAAATACATGTAATTTTAAAATTAAAACCCAAAATGTGGTGGCACACACCTTCTTAATACCAAAATTCAGGAGGTGGAGGCGGGAGATGTGCCATCAAGGTCCTCTGACACTACCTGTCCAGTGTGAGGTCAGTGTGGGCTGAGTGAGACGTGCTCTCCAAACAAGCAACAAAACGTCAACGGGAAGACCCAGTTGGGAACTTGAGGCAGGAGGAGCCTAAGTTTGAGGCCAGATTGGGCTGCACAGTAAGTTCCAGGCTTGTTTGTGGTCCATAAAGAGACATTGTCTTAAAATATGAGGAGCCATGGTGAGAACAGGCACAGCAAGGGGCAAAGTCACAGGATGTGGGCGCAGCCTGTCTTTATCACGTTTAACTATGGCCTTGGTAAGGACTAGATCAGTCAGGCTTAGGGATGTATTCCAAAGTTTTATGAGAGAGTCAAGTGGAGGGATGGTAAGATGGCCCTGGGGGTTAAGGTGCTTGTTGCCAAGCCTGAGAACTGAGTTAGATCCTAGGGACCCACACCATGGAAGGAGGGGACAAACCCCCACAGGTTGTCCTCTGACTTCCATTTGAACACACACACACACACACACACACACACACACACACATTCTGGGGAGCTGGGATTAAAAGTCCATGCCACCATCACATTGGCCAATAAGTGCAATGTTTACATTAAAGAAAAATGAGAGAGAGAAAGTCATGAGGATGTTAAGTACATGGAAAGTAGAAAGTAGAAAAAGACAAGATCTCCTGAGTAAATTGGGAGCATGGGGACCTTGGGGGAGGGTTGAAGGGGGAGGGGAGAGGCAGGGAGGGGAGCAGAGAAAATGTAGAGCTCAATAAAGATCAATTAAAAATGTATAAAAATAAATAAATAAACTCCAACTCTGCTTCAAAAAAAAAAAAAAGACACATACCTCAGTTGACAAAGTTATACATCATCATCTATGCCCCGGCAATGCTCAAGCATGCGTGGGCGGCCCATTTATGGCGATTCTCCAGTTGTTCCTATCCTGGGCAGTCCTAGATGCTTGTGTTATTGACATACCCAAGGTTCCAGTCTTCCTTTATGCTGTCTAGCCAGCGTGTTGTAGGGGGCCTTCCTCTTTGCCTTGTCCCGTGCACTCCTCCAAGCAGTGTTATCTTCGGGTATCTGCCGTCACTCATTCTCATAACATGGCCAGAGTATCTCAAATGCCGTTGCCATATGTTGTAGCTTACTCTCTTCTATAGATAGAGATGTTTTGATGTTTCTTTTCTTTTCTTTCTTTTTTTTTGTTTTTTTTTTTAAGATTTATTTATTTATTATGTATACAGTATTCTTGGTATTCAGTGTGCAGGCCAGAAGAGGGCACCAGATCTAATTATAGATGGTTGTGAGCCACCATGTGGTTGCTGGGAATTGAACTCAGGACCTCTGGAAGAGCAGGCAATGCTCTTAACCACTGAGCCATCTCTCCAATCCCCTTTTTTTTTTTTGGTTTTTTGAGACAGGGTTTCTCTGTAGCTTTGGAGCCTATCCTGGAACTCGCTTCTGTAGACCAAGGTAGCCTCGACCTCACAGAGATCCACCTTCCTCTGCCTCCTGAATGCTAGGATTAAAGGCGTGCGCCACCACCATCCGCCCAGCTCGGTGCTTACTTTCACACCAAGGCTTTCGCTGACTTCCACCACTCTGTTTGCCGAGGCCTGCGGCTCATTTCGACTTTCAGCAAGTAGTGCTGTATCTTCAGTGAAATTCAAGTTATTGATTAGCTCACCACCTGTCTGCACACCTATCTCCTCATCCTCCAGGGCTGTTGCTATTATTAACTCCAGGAATATATTAAAGAGTAGGGTTGAGAGGACACATCCCTACAACATTCCTACGATTGTCTTCAACTGATCACTTAGTTCTCCACAGACTTTGGCTGATGCAAAGATATCTTTGTGGGCATTTTCTAGTATTCTTATGATTTTTCTCTGGGTACCTGTAGAACCTCATTGTTTCCCAAAATCCTTTCCTCCAAATGCTATCGAATGCCTTCCTGAAGTCGATGTAACAGACACAGAAGTCTTTTCCAAATTCTTCATATTTTTCTGCCAGTTGCCTCAAAGTGAAGATCTGATCAATTGTGCTCCTGTTCGCTCTAAATCCGCACTGGGCCTCTGCTAGAATTGTCTCTGTTCTGCCCTTGACCCTTTGCAGGATAATGGAGGAGAAGACCTTGCTGCTATGGCACAACAAACTAATTAATGCCCCTGCAATCTGAGCAGTCCAGCTTGCCCTTCTTCTGGTGTATGGGGATTACGACTGAGTGCTTCCTTTCTGTGAGGATCACTTCCTGTTTCCATATCTCTCTGAAGAGCTTGAGAAGCACCGTGGCCCCTGAGCCTATTGTAGCCACCTCCAGCCTCGCCACTGTGATGTCATCCACTCCTGGGGCCTTCCTGTGTTCTGCTCTCTTGATAGCTTCCTCTATCTCGCTCCTGTCAGTATTTAATATTTCCTCATCGTCCCTGGTGTCCAAGTGGCTGCTGACGTGTTTCTCTGTGTTGACAGCGTTAGGATCATTGTACAGGTGTCACACTATCTCACAGTATCTCCATCTTTGCTTTACTTCCCCTGGTTCTGTTTTTTTTTTTTTTTTTTTTTTTTTTTTTTGGTTTTTTGAGACAGGGTTTCTCTGTGGCTTTGGAGCCTGTCCTGGAACTAGCTTTGTAGACCAGGCTGGTCTCGAACTCACAGAGATCCGCCTGCCTCTGCCTCCCGAGTGCTGGGATTAAAGGCGTGCGCCACCACTGCCCGGCCCCCTGTTACTGTTAATAAATGACCTTGCCCATCTTTAATCTTCAACGCAAAAGTGGGAACTGGAGAAAGAACGGACTATGGTGTCATGAGAACACGTGGGTTTGGACAAAGGAACGAGAGAGGGGAATGACTGCTTGATCTCTGCTATGCAAATGATCTGTACATATCAACACAAAATTCAAGCAGGCCAAGCCATCAAGATGCTGGGTGTGGGAATCCCCTGACGAACAGACATGCAGCCGGTTTGACTACATTCTGGTCAGCAGGAAACTCTTAGCTAGCATCCAAAACAGCCGATCGTTTCCTAGTGCTGACTTAGGGTCAGATCTCCAACTTGTTCTGGGCCAACAGTCAACTGAAACTTAGGAGAGGCATGCCAGGCAAGACGAACTGGAAAGATCGATCGTAAACAGCTGATGAATCCAGCTGTACGGAGAGAATATCAGAGATAGTGTAAGATGAGGGAAATCATTAAACAACCCTTTACAAATACAGAAAGCAAATGGGGAAAAAATCGAAAGAGCTATGCAGGAGACTTCAAAGGAGATGCTTGGTTATGCAAAAAGGGCAACACCGTGGCTTACTGCAGAGATGATCAACCTGGCGGAAGAAAGAAGGAAGCTAAAGAGCAAACGAAGAGGCAATCAATCCGCAGGCACCAAAACACCACAACTATCCGTGCAGGGAGGTCAGGAGGAGAGCGAAGAAGGATGGAGCTGTATATACAAGGCATATGCAAAGAAGTGTTTTATTATGAAGAGGCTAGACTCCATAATAAAACACATCTTGTCTAGGAAGCTATCAGAGGGATAACTGCCAGATAAGCTCCTTAGCTGATAATAAATACCTGTTAAAAGGGCTAAAGGTCATGGCGGAGTCTGACCCACACGGTGCCTGGCATCTATCCACCGTTATAACCTTCTACCAGACACAGTCAGCCTGCAGAGTCTCTAATAAAGAGTGCTGCTGCTCACCAAGCCTTCACTATAGGTTAACAGTTGTGTCAGGGAAAGCCCCCAAAGAGGGCTAGTGGGGAGGCTTCCTGACGCCCCCACGGGAGCTGAATCTGTTTTCTGAGGGGTCTTGAAAAAGGTCACAGGTGATAAGGCACACTGCTGTCCTCAGCAAGCTCCCCATCTGGGCTTGAACATAAGGAGACTTGATCCCCCAAAGTCACTTCTAGAAATTTTCTTTGGTGTGTGTCCACGTGCAAGCCACAGGTTGACGTCAGCTTGTTTCCTTTTTTATTATGCCCTATTTGATTTTTAATTTGATTTGATTTGATGTGTATGTGTGCCATGTACCCCTAAGAGGCCAGAGAGGGTATTGGATTCCCTGGAACTGGAGGTACAGACGGTTGTGAGCCACCATGTAAATGTTGGGAATTGAGCCTGTGTCCTCTGGAAGTGGAGTCAGTGTGCTTAACCACTGAACCATCTCTCCAGCTGCAGGCTCTTTTCCTGAATTGCTTTTCTATGTCTGGAACTCACCATTTTAGCTAAAATGGCTGGCCAGCAAGACCCTGGAATTCACCAATCTCAGCCCTGGGATAACAGCTATGCTGGATTTTACATATGTGTTGGGGACCTAAACTCATGTTTGTGTAGAAAACACATGACCCACCAAGTCATCTCCCCCATAGACACCCTCCATGTCGAGGTGAAATAACTCTGTTTTGAAAGAAATAAAACAGAAGTATTTTTCTGAGCCAAATATAAGTAACTATGGCACAAGAACACCAGTTCACTGTACCCTGAACAAGTTCCACCATGGAAGGAAGGGGTTATAATAATGAATGTTCTCTTTCAGTTGTAAAAACAAAGTTACACATCAACATAGTTACCAATTATCTGGCTGAGAGCCGCAGATAAGGAGGAGCAGGCTGTAGCGCATAGGGGAAATCTCTTCTTGGGGCTCAGATGTTGTTTTCTTAGCTTCTTAGCCTTAGGGCTGGTGCAGGCGGGAGGTCTGCAGAGAAATTTATCTATTATTCATCAGATGTCAGGTCAGATGCAAGTTAACAAGGGCTCTTGAAGGAGTCAAGATGGCGGGGGGTGGTGGTAATTTTATCCTTAAGATAGCCTGTGATAATTTTATTGGAAGGGAATCAAGATTGCCTGCTGTCGTTTTATCTTAAGGGATTAAGACGGCTCCTGGTAACTCCTGGTAATCCTGTCCTAAAGGAATCAAGACAGTTCATGGTAATTTTGGCTCTGAACCTACAACATTTCGCGTCTCCACTATCACCATCCTCAGCCTGACCGACTGAGGTCAAGAAAGCAGTCTGTAGGGACTTTAATATGGTCCCTCACTGTTACAATCAGGGAAAAGATCGTAGCGGTTCTCAACCTGTGTGTCGCAACCCTTGGCAGGGTGTATCACAGAGGTTGCCTAAGACCATTGAAAAACACAAATATTTACGTTAGAGTTCAGTTCATAATCGGAGCAAAATTAGTTATGAAGTGACAATGAAAAGAGCTTTGTGTTTGGGGGTCACCATAACTTGAGGAACTGTATTAAAGGGTCCTGGTGTTGGGAAGGCTGAGTCACTGGTAAAACAAAGGAGAAAAAGGAAAGTACCAGCAGGGTTCGGCTCAGAAGGACTGGGCTGCAATGTCTTCCCTTTCCAGAAGGGGGCGCGTCGCCCATGAACACCCGGAGATGCTCTGCTGGGAAGATGCTATCACTCTACTACAGAGCCAGGACTGGCGCCTGCTCTGCTCTTTTGTTTGTTTGGTTGGTTGGTTTGATTTTTTGAGACAAGGTCTCACTAAGGAGCCTCAGCTGGCTTGGGAACTTGCTATATAGACCAGGTTGGACTCGAACTCAGAGATCTGCCGGCCTCTGCCTCCTGAGTGCTGGGATTAAAGGTGAGCAGCTCCACACCCACTCCTGCCCTGTGATTTTCATATCCTCTGGCAAGAGGGCAAGGACAAGCAAATGACAGATTCCAGCTAGAAGGACCGAGATCCAGAGGGCCAGTAGTGACCGGGGGCCTGGGGTTTCCTGAAGCTCTGAGTCCGACCCCCTCTTCAACCTTGACTCACAACTGCTGAGAGACCCACTTCTGCCTTACCCTACGAACAGGATAAGGGAAGGGACTCAAGGCTGGGCTGCCTCAAGCTATGGAGCTCAAAGGAATCACTTTTTCCTTTTTTTAAAAAAATATTTATTTATTTATTGTGCATACAATATTCTGTCCGTGTGTATGTCTGCAGGCCAGAAGAGGGCACCAGACCTCATTACAGATGGTTGTGAGCCACCATGTGGTTGCCGGGAATTGAACTCAGGACCTCTGGAAGAGCAGACACTGCTCTTAACCACTGAGCCATCTCTCCAGCCCCTACTTTTTACATTTTTGTATTAATGTGGGGGAGGGGGAACAGCGGTGACACGTGTAGAGACCAAAGGACAGCTTCCAAAAATTCTTTCTACCACGTTTTGTCTTTCCACCCTGTGGGTGTGTCCCAAGGTCTGAACTCGTACCATCAGTCTTGACAGCAAGTATCTTCACCTACCGAGTCATCTCATAGCCGTAGCCATGGAAATCACTCTTTTTTAAATTTTAAATTTACTTATTTTATTTTATATGTATGGGTATTTTGCCTGCATGTGGATCCATGTACCATATACATTCTTGGTGCCCAAGGAGATAAGAAGTGGGTGTTGGATCCTCTGAACTAGAGTTACAGACAGTTGTGAGATACTGTGTGGGTGCTGGGAATCAAACCCAGGTCCTCTGGAAGAGCACCCAGTGCTCTTAACCAGTCCAGGAAACCATCTGTTCTCTCTCTCTCTCTCTCTCTCTCTCTCTCTCTCTCACACACACACACACACACACACACACACGAGCATGAACGCCAAACCAACCTTCCTTTCTCCTCCTGGGACCCCTCCTATGTCCTCTTACCGTCATCTTCAGCCTCAAACCATGGGATTTTGGGGAAGGGGCTCAAAGGCACATCTCATGGACTTGGTGATCCAAGCTTCTGTCTGCCTTGTGTGGCTGCCTCAATTCTCCCTAGGACCTCAGATAACAGTGTCCTAGAAACTGAAATAGCAGGGGCAGTGCACACCTTTGATCTCAGCACTCAGGAGGCAGAGGCAGGCAGACTTCTGTGAGTTCAAGGCCAGCCTGGTCTACGGAGTGAATTCTACGATAGTGAGGACTACACAATGAAGCCCAAAACATCCTGGGCCCCTCACGGTGTCCCAGGCTCTCTCTGAGCGCTCAAGTGAGGCAACTGAGGCACAGAGAAGGTGAGCAACTTGTCTTCCTGCCGGTAGTGCTAAATTAAGACTGCAGTTCAGGAAAGTCTTTAGAGAAAAACAGTGAAAGCGTGTCAGGCTGCCTGTCCCCTGACCACCTTGTTCTAGAGGAAAAGCTCTATCTAGTCTGTGGCCAAGAGATGTGTGCGCATGCGTGTGTGTGTGTGTGTGTGTGTGTGTGTGTGTGTCTACCTACCAGTCCTGCCCCTTTAACCAGCGGCGACTTCTCTCCAGACTGTCCCCCTCTGACTGGCATGCGTGGGTGTGGCTTCAGTGAAGCATTTGGACCATGCCGACTGTACAGCCACGGCAGCTCCTAACCATCTCCCATCCAGTCCCACGAGACAGTCAGAACGCTCTTGCTGTGGGATAGCTAGATCCAAGAACCCCCCCACCCAAACCCTTAACAGCTCGTGACAGCTCTTAGAAGAGCAGAGCCCTGAACTAACACTGTGGGAAGGCGGCTTCCATCTTTCCCCAGAGTCTCTTTCTGGTCTCACCTCTCACCGGTTTTCTCCTCTGCCCTCATCCCCAGGTCAGTTGTCAGAATAAGTTCATTTTCTGCAAAACCTGTTTCTCTGCCTCCCTAGTTCCTCGCCCACCCTTAATAGGCAGCTATGTGTCCTTCAAGGCTAGCCTGTCGGTTGCTCCCATGTGAAGCGGTACTGACCCTCTTGGCAGAGTGAGTGGCTTCCTCTTCCGGTCTTCCCTGGCACACCTGCAGCCCTCTGTGTTAGTGACAGCCTCAGATGTGACCACTCCTTACATCTCTTACAGGGCCAAGTCTGGGTCATATGCCAAGCACCAAGCCGACAGGCAGTCGGGTTCGATGAGAATGGGCAGAGAGATGTTGCATGTGCGTTTGCATATGCATGTGTGCATGTATGCATGCAGGCCAAGGAGACAGGGAAAACGTTTAGAAAAAGCTCCAGCCCAGGCCTGGTGCCCAGATAAACAGATACTGTGTAGGAGGGTGGAGACTAGGGTGGAGTATGGGCCAGACAGGCTGGACCGTTAGGCCTCTGGGTCTGTCAGTCAAGGCAGATGGGCCCTGCCTGCTGCAGGCAGTGCTGGCATCCAGACCTTGGTGACCCCAATGACCAGAGAATATTTTGGACTGGGCCTGAGCATCACCTGCTCTCTTGGCTGCGCTTGTAGGGCAAAGGGGAGCCTGCCAGGCTGTCCACTGGTGAAGACTAAAGACGGGGACACTAGAAAAAGCTGTCCTTTCTGTGCTCCGGTCCGTATTGCCCTCTCCTCTACTTGGATGTGATCTTCCTGAGTCATCAGCAGCCAAAGCTTGAAGAATTTAAGAGATCATCAGGTTCACTCTTCCAAGGAGCTGGGCGCACTGAAGGAAAGAGACGGGCCCAAGGTCACAGTGCAAGGCAGGAGGGAGAAGTGCCACACAGTGGCCGAGCTACACAAGCTCAAGAGCCCATCTGATGAGTCTAAATCCTGGCTGTTTTGTGAGCACACATGAGAGGCCCAACGTGGCTGCTACACTGTTGTTAGGCATGCTTGTTATAGGAGATGAGGGCGTCTCTACAGGGGCTCCAGGCGCTCCAGGCGTGTCGTCCCCAGCTGGCCCAGACCTGCCCGGGAACAAGTTCCTTCCTCTGGATACCCAATGTCCTTGCTGACTGTATAGCCCCAGCAAGCTGACCGCACAGGCCTCCAGCCAACCAAGGAGTCCAGGGCAGCCCAATGGACGCCAGCTTTGGCCTTGTATCTGTTTCCTGGAACATATGTGACCCTGGATTGCTGAGTCCCCTGTCACTCAGGGAAACACAATGATCACTTGTCCTTGTGAGCCAGGCTCAACAGCCTCCTGGAACTTCCGTGATTCTTCCAGAACCCCAGGCAGCCTGTATCGGAACAGAATGCACTCTGAGATGTGGACACTGAGATACGGTGCCAGGAAAGGAGCCAGAACAGCAGGAATGGAGGCCACAGGGCCACAGACAGGGGAGGTGTTACATATTTTTTGTTTCTTTGTTTTTGAGGCAGGGTCTCATTATGTAGCTCTGGCTGGCCTAGAACTCAATATGTAGACCAGGCTGGCTTTGAACTCACAGAGATCCACCTGCCTCTGTCTCCTGAGCACTGGGATCAAAGATATGCCCCACCACACCCAAGCCAAGAGGTGTTGTTTTATAAATCATTTGCTACTTTTCTCCCTATGTGAAAAACCTAGACTTTATTGACCACTTCATACATGTATACAATGTATCTTAGTCAGAGTCAAGCCAAATCCCCATCCCAGAAGCCCCACGCTCCCCACTTCCACCTTCACCTTTTTTTAAATATTTATTTATTATGTATACAATATTCTGTCTGTGTGTATGCCTGTTCACCTCTTTTTCTAACCCACTGAGCCCACTTGGCAGTGCTGCTTGCAGGCCGATGGGGGCAGGGCCATCCATCCCAGCATGAGCAACCCACCAGCTACCAAACCCCAAAGAAAATGGCTCCCCATTCCCCCAGCATTCACCAACTGCTACTGCTACTGGCTCCTCAGCTCAGGGCGGAGCCTCATGTGTCCCTCCCCCACCCAGGCCTCAATGGTGTCCGTCCTGATTCTGCGCTGTGGGTTTGTGAGTGCAGTGGCCACACCAGGTCCAGAAGACAGTGCTTCATGGCTCCTCCCCACCCTCTGGTGCTTCCATTTTTTCTGGGCCTTCTTCTGCCCTGTTCCGGGAGCCTTGAGGGAGAAGGGGCTGATACAGATGTCCATTTAGGGCGGAGTCACGTATTGACGTACTCACGCACTCCACGGTCATGTATTCTTTACCTGCTGACCAGTTATGAGTCTCTGCACTGACTGCTGCCCACCACAGCGCCTATGTGTTTCTGAGGGAGGCTGAAAGACTATTCTAGTCTGGGTGCAGATTTGCCTTTCTGCTTACTTTACCAACACCAGTATCAGGGGTTTTGATTTTTGCCGAAGAAATCTATTCACTTCAGAGTTTAGTGAAAGAAAGAGGAATCAACAAGAGTCCCAAGCCTGAGACCTCGTTTCACCACTTTCTGGGGACAGCCAGTCCCTAAAGAAAGAAGCCTTTGATATCCAGACTGGCCAAGCAGCCCCAAGGGGCAGTTCTCACCTGGGAAAACTTGGGGCCTGGGGATGAGGTGAGAAAGGAGGACAGGAGATAAGATCAGCTGGCAGGAGGAAAGCTGAGAGGGGGTGTGGGAGGTTCCAACAGAGAGGATACTGAAGAAGGCCAGCCGGACAGTCAGATGGCTCAGTGGATAAAGGTGTTTGCTGCCCAGCAAGTCTGATGTCACAAACCAGGTAACCCGGATGAAATGAGAGACTGACCCCACAAAGCTGTCCTCTGAACTTCACATGTATGCTGCTATGCACACATGTACATCATGAATGTGCACATATTCATGCTCACACACAATAATAATAATAATAAATATAAAATAACTTGGTGTCTCTGTGTGTATGTGGGTACATATACCACATGTGTAGAGGTCAAAGGACAACTTGTGGGAGTTAGTCTTGTCCCAGACTTGATAGCTAGTACCTCTAGGACTGAGTCATCTGGCCGGTCCCAAAAGAAAAGGAAAAAAAGAAGGGGAGGAGCCAAGAGCACAGTGGTTTGCTTTGCCCTGGTTAGTTCATCAGTTATGCGAACAGTTGGCCAGGAAGGGCCCAGATACAGCAGGGAGGAAAGCAGACGCGCCCAGCTGGAGAATGGCCTCCAGTGAACAGTGAAGACAGATCCACAGATCCATCAAAGTGGGGTAAACGCTGCGATGTGGCAGCTAAGCTGAAAAATGAGTCTGAACTAAATGACAGTAGGGGCTGGGCAGGAAGAGCAAGGAGGCTGGCTGCAGAGTAAAGCATGCCACCCCTGGCACAGCACAGACAGGGTGGGATGGGCTGGGCTGTTGAGAGCCTGGGGAGGTGAGCAGGGGCCCTAGCAAGGGGACTTGTGCTATGCAACTAACAAGAGAGTCTTAAAGATGGCGTTTGTTCCACACTCCCCAATGTCTTCTGAGTAATCAGAGGGCCACCTGGGGAGCTTGATGGCTTTTACAGAGGAATAAACCCAGACCCAGGGAGGTCGTGAGGTCACCCAGCTGCCACATAGGTAACAGATGTGAGAAGGCAACAGTCTCCCTCTAGGGCCCCTAAAGGGAGAGTGGTATGTGAGCTGAAGTTCCCTGAAAGGACACCCCCTGCTGAAGAGACTGCGGACTAACTGTCCCACACTGGTGGACCTGGTGACTGCGGAAGAGTTGGAATGTTTCCCACTCAGAGCCCAAATGATCTTGGTCTGGTTTTAGTCCCTAACATCTTTGTAAGTATCAGGGGGGAAAAGTCCTTTGGAATGTCTTCCCTCAGCTGAGCACCAACCTCCACCAAAGGCTGTTGTGAGACACCCTCTGAGACCTCCAGTGAGGGAGGGCTCTCCCATCTGCTGTAGCGCACACCTTGGGTTTGATAAATACATCGTGGTGACTTTCTCTTGTTCTGTTCATGCAGGGCTGAGGAGGGGGCTAAGTGAGTAACTGTGCTTGCAGGGAAAGTCTGCCTGCCTGCGGGGGGATCTGTGATCTCAGCACTCCACGGTGAGAAAAAGGCAGAGACAAGGAATCAGCCTCAAGTGTCAGGCCGGTTTGCCTGGTGCGCACAGCATGGCAGGATGTGTGCAAGAGAACCAGGAGAGTCGACGTCCCCAAAGCTGTCCTTTGACAGACATACATCATACACAAATAAGTAAATATAAATTTTAAAAAATGAAGCCAGGCAGTGGTGGCACATGCCTTTAATCCCAGCAGCACTCAGGAGGCAGAGGCAGGAGGATCTCTGTGAGTTCAAGGCCAGCCTGGTCTACAGTGAGTTCCAGGACAGTTTGGAGGACTGTTACACAGGGAAACCCTGCCTCGAAAAACAACAATTAAAAAGGCAAAACCCAAAAAAATAAAATAAAAAAAATAGAAGCAAAAAAAATAAAATAAAATAAAAAAGCAAAACCCCCAAACAAAACAATTTATAAAATGGAAAATGAAAACACTCACATGACTACTCGCATGGTGGAATATACTATTTGGGGTAAGAGGAACCCATGTTCCCGGGACCATGGTTGCTCATATCTGATATTAAGCCATCTCACTTCTTTTTTTTTTTTTTTTTTTTTTTTTGATTTTTTGAGACAGGGTTTCTCTGTAGCTTTGGAGCCTGTCCTGGAACTAGCTCTTGTAGACCAGGCTGGTCTCGAACTCACAGAGATCCGCCTGCCTCTGCCTCCCAAGTGCTGGGATTAAAGGCGTGCACCACCACCGCCCGGCAATCTCACTTCTTTCTGAGTGCGAGTGTTGACTGAAGCTAGCTTCACTCTCTCGCCTGCCCACTCGCTCATCCAAGCACTCATCCTCTCCGTATAGCATCCCCACTCTGACGGACAATCTTCTTTGTTGTTGTGTCGTTTTGTTCTTTCGAGATAGGGTTTCTCTGTGTAGCTCCTGGGTGTGCTGGAACTCTCTGTAGACCAGGCTGGCCTCAAACTCAGAGATCCGCCTGCCTCTGCCTCCCGAGTGTTGGGATTAAAGGTGTGCACCACCACCACCTGGCTTCTTCATCTTTTTTAATGGTGTATTTATTATTTTTATTTTTTTAATGTGCTTTGCTCTTTTGCCTACATGTAGGTCTGTGTGAAGGCGTCAGAAGCCCTGGAGCTGGACTTACAGACAGGTGTGAGCTGCCATGTGGGTGCAGGGAATTGAACCCGGGTACTCTGGAAAAGTAGCCAGTGCTCTTTTTTCTTCTTCTTTTAACTGTTTTATTGAGCTGTACATTTTCCTCTGCTCCCCTTCCTTCCACCCCTTCCCCTTCTACCCTCTCCTGTAATCCCCGAGCTCCCAATTTATTCAGGAGATCTTGTCTTTTTCTTCTTTCTATGTAAAGCCATGTGTGTCTCTCTTAGGGTCCTCTTTGTTGTCTAGGTTCTCTGGGGTTGTGGACTGTAGCAGTCTGTGCTCTTAACTGATGAACCATCTCTCCAGATTCAGACACTCTTATGACAAGATTTATTAATTAACTGAAGAAAGGAGAGAAAGGAGAGAGAGAGAGCGCGCAAGCCAACGAGTCTGGGTTTTATTCTATGAGCCACCAAGAGACGGGCTGTTTTCCCAGAAGACACAGTGTCCCTCTTCTCTGAGCTGGTGTCCCTGAACAGGGAAGGACACTGTTCTTCTCGGGAAGCACCTGACACAAGCAACAATTTTCTCAGAAGCACGCTGGTGTTGAGTACACCTGTGCCTTTGTCATCACTTGTCCTCTCAGACCTAGAGCTCTTAAAGAAACAAGGAAACAGATTTCCTAGTGGCAGAAGGAACATTCTCTCCTACCTCCATGGCTGTGTTCCTCTATTCTCGTGTGTGTGTGCGTGTGTGTCCCCGTGTTCAGGAGGTTGTGGTTGCTATTCTCCTCTGAGCTTGGGTCCCTGCTGAGCTTAGCTCCAGGAATAGTAGTAGAAGGACTATTTAAAGAGAGAGAAATGCAGAGACGAGGAAACTCATCCGCAATTCTATATGGCCTCAGTGGCAAACGCTGTATATCCATCCTTTCTTACTGACTCAGGGCCAGAAGTACCTTGAGAGTCCTGGAAGGGAGAAATAAAGGAAATTACTATTCATTGGGTATTAATGTGTTGGGATTTCTATTTATTTATCTTCATTTCTCACCTCCTCCAATGTAAGAATCAAGGTCAGAGACTCATATAGGCTGGACAAATGTTCTGCCAGTGAGTTATACTCTGAGGCCATTCATTCTGCTTTTATTCCATGCTCTGAGAATCCAAAGGCCTTCCTTTATGGAGGGGCAAGGAGACCTGGCAGTCAAGGGGCTTGCCTCGGTGTTCCAGGTAGCAAGGGGCAGGTCTGGGATGTGCCAAGTGTGTTTCTTTTTAAAATGAACACAGCCATTCACTAGGAGGGTCTGCAGGACAGTGGAGAAAGAGCTAAGATTCAGTGACAGGGGGCTGGAGAGATGGCTCAGTGGTTAAGAGCATTGCCTGCTCTTCCAAAGGTCCTGAGTTCAATTCCCAGCAACCACATGGTGGCTCACAACCATCTGTAATGAGGTCTGGTGTCCCCTTCTGGCCTTCAAGCATACACACAGACAGAATATTGTATACATAATAAATAAATAAATAAATAAATATTAAAAAAAAGATTCAGTGACAGGCAGAGACAGCGAGCCCTCTGTAACAACTTCCGTTATATGGCTTAGGGATGGGCAGAAAGAGGTTCTCCATGTCTCTGGATTGATGGAGCCCTGGCTCAGCCTCTTTGGCCTCTACCTCCAGGGTCTCCCCCATGCTAGTGAACACTCTCATGTAGAGGTATCCTTGTCTAGGAAGGCCCAGGAAACAGCTGGAGACGTGGAGTGTGCTTCTTCCCACTCCCCATGGATTCAGGGATCAGCCTGTGCCACAGCCCATCCCATTGGCTCATCTCTCCTCTTCTCCTTCTTCCCAGTCCGTGGTTGCTAGACTGACCCGCCAGCAAGCCCCCCATGATGCACCTGTCTTTGTGTCTCTACCAGTGGTTAGGGGGTTACAGGCAAAAGCAACCAGGCCCAGTTCTGAAGTCCCCATGGTTGCACTATAAGCACCCAATGAGCCATCTTATCTTCCTAAGCTTTCAGTGACGTACATTTATTTATTTATTTAGAGATAGTGTTTCTCAGTGTAGCCTTGGCTGTTTGGGAACTCACTCTGTAGACAAGGCTGGGCTTAAACTCAGAGTTCTGCTTGCCTCTGCCTCCCCAGTGCTGGGATCAAAGGTACAGCGCAGCCACCACCTGGCTGTCAGTGATTATAGAAGTAGATGGATCTCTAAGTTCAAGGTCAGCCTTGTCTATGGGGTGAGTTCCTGGATAGCCAGGGCTTCGCAGTAGAGCCTGTTTCAAAAAACCAAAAGAAAAAAAGAAGGAAAGGAAGAAAGAAGAAAAAGAAAGAAAGAAATCCAGAGCTGGGTGTGGTGCTGTGTGCTTTGATCCCAGCACTCTGGGAGGCACAGGAAAGTCAGTCTCTGAGTTTGAAGTTACCCTGGTCCACACAGTGAGTTCCAAGACAGCCAGGGCTATGTAGCCATCCTGTCATGACAAACAAAAAGCACAGTTTAAATATATTCTTTCATGATCCCCAAATATCTCCCATTTGAAAGTTAAAATTGACTCAGAGTGGCTGAAGTGAATCGCTGGAGGTCACACCGTACAATTAGTACTCGCTGAGATCAGGTCCAGACACAGGGCTTCCTGCCAGCCGCTGTCAGCCAGCCCCAGCGGTCACAGCACAGCATCCCAGGGTCCTTTCCCTGGGTCTCTCCAGCTTCTCAGTCCTTGACAGAAGAGGTTCCTTCCCTAAAGCCTGTAACCTTGAATCAGAAACCAACCCCTGTCCTCCCTCCCTTGGACCCTGCTCTAGCGCTGAAGTCACAGGGCTCCAGGCCCAGCCCTGAGGCCTGTCCCTGTAGCTTTGGCAAAATTGGGCTTCTCACCCTTCTGGCAACTGGGCTCTCCAAAGGAATCAAGACCTGGGGGTAGGGAGGGGTGAAAGGACTCTTCCTCATTGGCCTCTTTCCCAGAACAGCCCGGAGGTGGGAGGAAGGGACTTCCAGGTGGACAGAGGCCCAAGGAGGCCTTGCCACACAGCCGGTGTACGGGACAGGCCCCACGGTGATGGTTCCTGCATGAATACCCTGGACCCCCTTCTAGAGGCTGAAGATCTGCGCACACCACTCCCCCTGTGTAGGGCCTCACACACTCAGAAACTCACTTAAGCCCCCTTCCTCTGAGTGGCCAGGTTAGGGCAGGCCCCGCCTGTGGTCATTAGCTGTGTGATTCCCCCTGAGTGGACTGTTTGAGCCTGTACCTTCTCCCCTGTGGTCTTTTCCAAAGCAGGGCTGGGACAAACCTGGAACTTACTTTTTTATGGTTGTGAGCCTAGCCTTTAACGGCTGAGCCATCTCTCCAGCCCTGGAACTTACTTTTTTGAGACAGGATCCTGCCCTGTGTAGCTCAGGCTGGCCTCCTACTCAGGAACCTCTGGCCTCCAGGTGCCTAAAGGACAGTTGAATCAAGCCAGGCCAGCTGCACCTGGCTGTAATCTCAGGAAGAGACAGGGGTGGGGATCTTTAGTTCAAGGTCAACTGGGCAGCACTCAGGATGTAGATTTGGTAATTATTAAACAGGAACCCGCCAAACTGAGCAATGGGCTCCACTGAGCTTTCTTTACTCACCTGTAAAAAAAAGGGGGGGGTAGCACCAGCAAACAAGGGAAAAGTTCAGTGTAACCATGTCCTGAAGCAGGCGACAATCACCACTAACATGGGTCTCATTTAATAAAGTGCTTTAAGGTGACAGGCTGAAATCAGAGGAAGGACTGACTGCGCGGAGAGCTGCAGCTTTCTGGCAGTTAAGGTGGCCGCAGCCAGAAGACCGGCCTGGATAGACAGGATTTCTGAAGGAGGTAAGCGCAGAACGACCCCAGCGCAAGCTCAGAGGTCAGAAAAGCCTGGAGCGCTTGCAGGGTGGGGAGCTGGACTGCCGGGGAGAGGGGCACCAGATGGAGACATTCCGCAGGGAGGGGCAAGCACGCGTGGGGCTAGCACGAGGGAAGCAAAGTCACGTTCTCCCGATGCAGGTGAGGCGCTGTGCAGCTCAGCTACCCAGTGTCCAGGGCGACTCCTCTCCACTCGGCGGGGAGCACGCGGGCTCAGGGGCCACTAGACCATGCTTGCTGTCTGGGCTCCAATTCGCTTCTACTTATGGTGACCGCGTCATCACCCTCCGAGTCTCCCGGCCTTCTACAGGAAGATGACCTAGGGCTAGTGAAATGGGTCAGCAGGTAAAGACACTTGTTGCCAAGCCTGATGACCCGGGACCCGCACGGTGGAAGGCGAGAAATGACTCCCACGAGCTACAATGTACCCCTCAATACGCGCGCCTACACACGCACGCACACAATAAATGTAAAACAATAACGAATTAAAAAAAAAAGTGGTTCAGGCGGCGTTTCTCAAGCTTAAGAGCGAGTTTCCTTTCGGTGTGGCTGTGGGTCGTGATTGCTCTTCTTGGGTTGCGGGGAGCGACCCGCAGCCGGGGAGGGGACGGGTTAGGTGGCGCCGACACAGGTGCCCGGCGGTTTGCGGGGGAAGGGCACCAGCTCCTAGCGGGAGTGCAAACCTGGGCTTCCTATTTCGGGAGCAAGGGGTGTGGGCCACGCTCATCATGTGATGCGAGGGCTATTTAAAGAGGCCCTCCGGCAGGGAGCCGTGATTCTGGGTGCCTGCACGTCTCCTTCCTCGTTACACCATGGCGGACGCCTTTGTCGGCACCTGGAAGCTAGTGGACAGCAAGAATTTTGATGACTTCATGAAGTCACTCGGTGAGTGAACTGTGCGCGCAGGATCCCGGGTGCGGAGGGCCATCAAGCCGGTCTTAACGCTGAGTTCCAGCTGGAGTGCCCCGTGTGCTTCCTGCACGCGCCCTGCCAGTCCAGGCTGGGAACACCCGCGCGCGAGGGCGGCGTGGACTGGAGGAGCATCCTGGCTTCCTGGGAGGGGGTTGTCATGGTCCGACTCACCTGGGGAATGCGGTGTCTAGGCAGAAGGCGCCTAAGGGGAAGCAGCTGTAGCTGTAGCTGCAGAGGTCCGGGCTGGGAGGGCTTTCTAGGAAGCAAGGTGTGCGATCTGGAGGTGAGAGAGGAGTTGAGCGAAAGAGCAGCAGGCCCCGGGAGGCTGGCAGCAGGAGGAAGCAAACAGGAGCATGGGTGGTCTAATTGAATCCGGAAAGGGACTAGAGCAGGTGTGATTGTATTGTAGGAGGAAATACCTAGGAGTCCCGAGGAAGACCAAGGAAAACCAGTGAGTTCTATCTGGGAACATGTGAAGACAGACCTGGGCAGTCAGCCACGGTCCCTTCCCCTCCATGTCGGGGTAGTGAAGGTGCCCTGGTTCTCACCAGTGTGTTCACGTGCGGTGTGTGCAACCCGCTCCCCATCACACCCGCTCCCCGATCAGTGACGGACACGCTCCTGGTAGGCTAGGGCAAGACCACTGCCACACACGGGCTTGCCCACAGCCCTGGTCTCCCACCTGCTCAGTGCCAAAGACTGGGTGAAGAAAGCTGTTGTCTGGGATACAACAGAGGGTGCCAGAAAGCAAGGTCAAGAGCTGTGAAGGAGGAGTGTGGTTTGGGGATAGGGAAGAATAAAGCGTTGGAGAATCTCCTTAGTAAGATCTGTGAAAATAGAGCCCCACTCCTTAGGAAAACAGCCCAGGGCGAGCAAGTTCCTCATCTGATGGGAATGTCCAGGATTTCTTTTTGTCATGACTGAAGACTCAACTTAGAGCCTTGTGCATTCCAGGCAGGCATTCTATCACAGAATCTCACACACACACACACACACACACACACACACACCCTCCATTCCCTTTTTACTTTGTGAGGCAGGGTCTCACTAACTTACCCAGGCTGGCCTTGAAATTGTAAGCTGCTAGCTCAACCTTCCAAGTAGTTGAAAAGCCAGAACCACCTAGAGTTCTTCGCACCTCCACATAGGCTTGCCAGTGGGAGATGATGACCCTCTCCCCCAGGACTGGCCCTACCCCTTCCTTTCTTGCCTTGGCCTTAGGTAAAGCCCCTTCCTGTGAAGTCCTTGGCTATATCATTCTAGTCTTCTAGGCTGGGATGGGGAAACTAGGCTGTGCCATGGCTGAGCTAGATTCGATTCCTCCTTCGGAAGAAGAGGGCTGGATTATGACATGTTGAGGGATGCGTGGGGGTTCCTCTCACCTATTTCTGGATCTTTTCTGAAATGGTCCCCCAAAGCATTTTTGTCATTTTGGTTCTGGGGGTGGAACCCAAGGCCTTGCACACGCTTAGCAGACACCATGACTGCTGAACCTCCGCCCCAGCACGAGCTCCCATCAGCACCTACCCTGAGAGCCCTGCATCCTCTAGTTTGGAAGCTGGGCTTCGTTTTTGTTTTGAGATGGGGTTTCACTGTGTAGCCCTGGCTGTCCTCTTGCCTCTGCCTCCCCAACATGGGGGTGACAGACAAGCACCCACACCCTGCTAGTTGGCTGGTCTTGATAGGGTAGGGAGTACTAGATTACCCAGGTTTAGTTCCGCTTCCCCAAGCCAAACTGCTAAGTCTGGAACAGCCGTGGCCTCCTTTCCAGCCTTGGTGTGCCTCAGTGCTTGCCATCTTCAGGCCGTTGTGCTCGGGGTGTTGACTTCAGGGTCTCCAGCAGGCTGAGCACTTGATCGTCCCAAGGGGCACCCACAGAGCAAAGCAAGCTTCTTCTGTTACTTCATTTAGCCTGAACATATAGAAGGGCAGAAGCCCAGAGAAAAGCAGACTCACCCCAGCTCTCAACCAATAACTGATTTCATTACACCCTACACCTGTGGGTGGGTTCTCGGAAAATAACTGGTTCCCCGCTGAGGCCCAGTTCACTCAGACACCAGCAGGCAAAGCCTTAGCCTACAGAAACAGGTTCTTAGAACAGAGCAGGCCAGCCTAGTATAAGTGACTACAGGTACACAAGGTCACTCTAGCACAATTTGGGAATCTAGGCCACTAAACACTGAGATTTTTGCTTGTTGTAGGTGGTAGTGGTTTGTTTATGCCTTTTTCAAACCATGTCTCACTACAGCTCACATTCTGGAGCTGCGAAGCTCAAGCTGGCCTTGAATTCTTGGCATTTCTCCTGTTTCAGCCTCCTGAGTGAGATTATAGGCAAGAGTCACCATGCTCGGCTTGTTTGACTTTGGATAAGACAGCACACTCTCTAGGCCTTATTTGTAAATTGTGAATAGTAAAACCTATGTTTAGAACTGTTTCGGGCATTACTTGACTGTCCATGGAGAGCTTCCAGCAAATACACATGGCCAGGTGGATATTTGGAGGCCCCATACCATATCCCTATATTGGGCTGCCTCCTACCTCACCCCCTGAGCACAGCCTGTGCTTGGGCCAGAAGACAGGGAGTCAACAATGGAAGATTCTAAGGAAGCTGCAACCCAAGCAGGGTGAAGACTTGACCTACCGGGTCTGTGTACTTCACCTGCCTCTGGACACCTGGGAATTGCCCAGGTCTCAGATCCAATGCTGATGTCAGGAGTCTCCCCAGGACTTCAGCTCAATCCTTAAGTCTGTAGGACTCCCTTTTACTTTTGACCCGAAGGCCTTGAGCTGTAGTGTGCTACACACAGAGGGTGGAACACTGATGTCCTCGGCTTCAGGGTGAAAAACAGCAGACAGTCCTTATCCAGGGGACTCTAGCCTTATCCAGGGCTGTTGACTATTTCTTCTTCCTTCAGTCTGTGGTCTGAGTGTTCAGGAGGCCAGAGGCAGTAGCTGCTCTGCCCTGGAGGTTGACACAGGGCTTAGCAGCTTCAATCTGATTTGTGACCCTGGGCTTAAACTCCATCACAGTGTTTACATCTACAAACCCTTGCAGGGACAGGACTGAGGGGCCAAACAGGCATTTCATACCCCTTGAGACCTCATTCTGATTTCCACTGTTGTATCAACATTCCTAGTGTTTAACGTGAGTCCAACAGCTGCAGAGCTAAGGAAAAGACTGAAGGAAAAAAAATGGCCACACAAAGACACTGGCCACTATGGTCCTCCTTCCCCAAGATGCCTCCGAGCTTGTACAACCACCTCTCCACCCCAGCTAATTCTCGGCCATCTGCCCCTGTCCTTAGGTGTGGGCTTTGCCACCAGACAGGTGGCTAACATGACCAAGCCTACCACAATCATCGAGAAGAATGGGGACACTTTCGTCATAAAGACACACAGCACCTTCAAGAACACAGAGATCAGCTTCCAGCTAGGAGTGGAGTTCGATGAGGTGACGGCAGACGACAGGAAGGTCAAGGTGAGTCAGAGAAAGGGATGGAGGGTGGTACTGAGACACTATAGGGGAAGAGGCTGGCCCTCTCTTAGCTCCTTGGCTTTGTATCCCAAGAGGCACACTGTCAGAGATTTAGACCAAGGTTCATAAAGCCTGTTCAGTGTTGGGTGCCCCAGGGGCTAAGTACAAACTCTGGCCTAGTTTCTCCTCGCCTTCCTGCCACTCGAGTGGGCAGCAGAGCCAAGATGTTCTCCTGACCTTGTGTCTCCAGCCCCAGCTGGGTGACCTTGTGCACCGAGGTATGCGGTAGCTCTGAGGACTTCAGCAGCCATGGCTGTGACCTGAAGTGCTTCAGGAATGATGCCCAGAAGTCAGTGCCCTGGACCGAGGTCATCCAGGCTCTGTCAGCAAAGGAGGCAACTGGAAACAAAAGCCTGAGTCCTACTTACAGGTTTCCTCTTCTGCGCCCCAGGCTAGGCCACTGCCCTTGACACCAGCTGACAGCCAGGGCTATGCTCCAAGAAGGACACTCACCAACATGAATGTTGTGGGTGCATGTAGTCTCCAAGTATTGATTTCAGGGTATGGGAAGGAGCACCTACCTACCTCCAGCGTTGCTCAGTTGCCTCATGGTGGTTATCCTGGCAGCTTGCTCTAAACTTCCCAGCAGTGGTTCAGGCACAGAACCTAGGGTTGTTGATATCTGTAATATCTGTATCTACAGATTGTCCCTATACCAGTATCCCTTGCATCATAACCCTAAGTTGATCTCTTTAGCTCTTTCTCCCACATGGCTGCCTCCAGAAAGAACAGGGTAGGTACTGGTCTTGCAGATGCAGATGAGCTGAAGCCCAGCCCAGGACCACACAGCAGGCTAGCAGTGGCACAGGGGATGGTGCCTGAGATGACAATGTATTTTGGATGAAGGAGGCTTAACTACATCCTTGAACTTGACACCTTT
The DNA here is from genome assembly GCF_018167655.1 of Microtus oregoni. NCBI lineage: Eukaryota > Metazoa > Chordata > Mammalia > Rodentia > Cricetidae > Microtus > Microtus oregoni. The sequence continues at coordinate 22,610,993 of NW_024543064.1, read as the reverse complement.
TTTGTGGGACCAGACCCCACATGAAATACAACAGTGGCCTGCTGGGATGTTTGGGCCAAAACCGAACTACTGAGTTGATAAAAGCCAATGGGGAATGCAGATAATCCAGAAGGTGGAATATAGAAGGAACAAGAGATGAGCGATCAAATACAGCCATCACCTTTCTAGACGTGTACCCCACAAACCCTGCTGAGTTCCCAAATTCCTAGAGAAGAGGGACCTGGGGAAGCTGCCAGACAGAAGCCAGCTGATAGAAGCTGGCAGCACTGGGGACCCGATGGGCACTGGAGCCGGAGTTGAAGAACACTGCAAGGACACCTGGTCCTGGGACCTTGCGATTGCTGCTCTTTTGCCAGTTGAGGGGGTCACGTGATATAAACTAAAGGAAGTCTAATTTTCCAATACGTCCCAAGGATCTTTTAGACGCGGATATGCACAAGACTCGAAAGATCTTCCGGATTCCTCTTTGGGTAGTGTCAGAGAAATGGATGGACTTGACAGGACCTGGGACTGGGCTCTACTGAGCTACACCTCAACTTGAGGTCCTCTCGGTCAGCACTGGCTAGGTTCCTGGTCTGTCTTGCCCTTCAGTTCTGGCCCTGGTCACAGCTTAGGCTCTACCTCTTCCCACAGTCAACCGTAACACTGGATGGAGGCAAACTTGTCCATGTGCAGAAGTGGGATGGACAGGAGTCTACGCTTGTAAGGGAGCTATGTGACGGCAAACTCATCCTGGTAAGATGGGCAGTGGTGGGTCCTCCCCTGGGGGCCAGAGGAACTAGGAAAAGAGAGGCAGGGGTGGAAATTACACACAAGCCTTGGTTCAAGTATCAGCCTAAAGGCCGCCCCACTCTGGACAGACACATTGCCTTAGTAACATCAACCGTGAGGGCTGCTGGGAAGACAGTGTATTCAGAGCCAAAAGCACCATCCAAGTGGGAAGAAAGCAACAGGTGCCCATGGCCGCCTCCTCCTACTTGCTCTTTCCCAGGAAGAGGGAGAAAGCAGGGCCAGTTGGCCCCAGGCTCTCTAGGAGCAATGGCTACCCCATCCTCTCCTGGGTGGCCAGCGGACATCTGCAGCAGCAGGGTCTGTTGTGTCTGGCTTCCTGCAAATACCAATGGCCTAGATAGGGGATACACCAGGACTGCAGATTTGCTCTGGGACAGGTTTGGGAGCTTCACTAGGAGACTGCAGCTTTGTAGATGGCATGTGCACCAGAAGCATGGAGTGCGATGTCAGCACCACAGACCCATCTGGCTCAGTGGAACCTGCTAACTGTATCTCAGTCACATGAGACTGGGGTCCCCAGTGAGTCAGGAGTGACGTGCCTAGCTCAGGACCATAGGCACCGGGCAGTTAGACTAAGGCAACCACAGCTTGGCTCTACTGTACCACAATCATGGGTAGTTAGGGGAGAGAGGAAAGGTTGGTAGATTAGCGGTTTTCTCAAGGCTCTGGATCTTCTTATTCACATGTTTGTCTACTATGTGCCAGGTACCGCCTTAGAAGGCAGATGCTAAACACAAAAGACCAATTCACCTCTTCTTTCAAGGGCCCATTTCCCCCAAAATCTTTAAAATGGGAATTATAACACCTATATTAAAAGATTTGTATCAGAAAATGTCAAGTTCCTGGCACATAGTAGGTATTCAAGTTCTGTTTAGGAAGAAGAGAGTGAGGAGCACCCTCTCTTGCTCTGCCCCATCTGACCCTGTTTTTCCTTCCAGACACTCACCCACGGCAATGTAGTGAGTACCCGAACTTACGAGAAGGAGGCATGAGGCTGCTAGGCTGTCACGGACTGTTCCTCTGCCAGCTGGCTACCCCTCGACTCAGCACCACGTTGCCTCATTTTTTTTCCTCTGGTGTTTTGTATAAATACACATTGGTTGGGATTTTTCTGGAGATCAGGGCACCAGCCTGGAGTCCAGTTCCCATTGTGTATGTGGTTTATTTTTTAAAACTGTACCCAAAGGGTGCTCCGAGGTCAATAAAGCAGAGCCAAGGCCACCCAGTTGCTTTTGCCTTTGGTCTTCCTTTCCTTTGTGCCCTAGGCTGAAATGAGAGCCTGTAAGCCACCAGGAAGCAGCACTGGTAAGGAGCCCAGGTGGACAGTCTCCTGCCACCGGTGAGGGCACAGCAGCTCTATACAATCCTTTATCCTGGCTCGCCATGGTCAGATAGCTGTCTCTGAGTGACCACTTCACACCCACTATGCACAGAACACACCTGGACTGACTCTACAGTGTGCTGTGGTCACCCTCTTCTTCTTGTCTGAGTATAAACTCAGGACAAGGAGAAGGGGATCACTGGGGTGGGAGGAGACTGCTAAGTTCCCATTCATGCCCCAGCAAGCCCCCAAGGTTACAGTCTTCCTATGGAAGGTCTTCACTATGGAAGAGGGGACTCAAGAGTAATGTCAAGAAAGCTGTGATTTGCTGGGTGGTGATGGTGCACACCTTTAATCCCAGAACTTAGAATGCAGACAGGCCTCTGTGAGTTCGAGGCCAGTCTGGTCTACAGAGAGAGTTCTAGGACAGGCTCCAAAGCTACAGCGAAACCCTGTCTTGAAAAACAAAAACAAAAAAAAAGCTGTGACTTTGTGACTTCTAGTGGCCTTGGTTTCTTTCCAGGGTCTTGGATGACATATTAAGTGTATTCTGTGAACTAATGTGCTAAGTCTGTAGGTAACTCAGGAAGGATTATAGGAATAAGGCCTTCTGGAAAGTTTAAAACCAAACACATTTCCATTTATGCCAGGAATTTAAGCAGAGACCTGAAATGGAAGAGTCACTCACACAGTGATGGACAGAAAGCAGAGCAATGACCTTGGCTTCAGAGCACTGGTTGAGCAGTCACTGCACACAGCTTTCACTTTGAGCACAGGCCCAAGTTGAGGGAATGGAGCCGGGGAACACTTCTCCCTCCTGCTACCAACAGAGGCTGCAGAGTCCACCCACAACTGGTCCCAAATAGCAGGCAGACGGGCTGCTCACCCACAATAGCCAGGCTCACCTCCACAGTAGCACCTGTGGCTCTAGCTTGGACTCCTGCAAAGAAACCAGCTCTGGTAGTGGCAGCCGGGGACGGTACTAGAACCTTCTGCTGAATGAGAAAATTGTGTACAAGAATGCAATGGCTGCAGGGGTCACTTGCAAAGGGATCAGAAGCAATAAGGAAAAAACATTTTGGGAGCTTCCCTCTAGCTTCTCAAGCTGCTTGCTGCACGAGAAGCCATCTGAGACCACAGGGACAAAGTCAGAGGCCATATTCTCACTACTGAGTCTTTCCAGGAGCAGGGCTGCTGGAGCCACAGCCCAGTCCACCCTCATTCCTTATGCTTCTTGTGCTTCTTCTTCTTCTTCTTTTTCTTTGTAGCCTTGCTGTCTTTAGATGCATGCCTTGCCTTCTTGCCCATATCACTCTCAGAGTCAGAGCTGTCACAGTCAGATGACTTCCTGTCTCTGTGTTTCTTTTTCTTCTTTTCCTAAAAGGAAAATGTAAAGTTTCAATATGTGTGTATATCTCCTTTAATAACAAAACCAATAGGTGACCAATAGGTGAGATGCACCACACTCTGTACCAATCTCAAGGACTTTGGAGGTAGGAACAGGAAGATCAGGAGTTCAAGGTCAGGAGGACTGCACAGAGAAACCCTGTCTCAAAAACCAAACCAAAACAAAAAGAAACCTGGGCAAAGAGGCACGTGCCTATAATAATCCCAGTGCTACAGGGGCAGATTGGGGAGGGGTGTGCACAGCGAGCTCCAGAAACGGGCAGTACATGTTGTTACTAGTTTTTTTCTCTAACGCTTGCACACAGTTCTTTGTTAAGAAGATGTAAGATGTGAGCTACTTACTACTTTGTGTCACACAGATTATGTTTTTAAAGGGACAATTTCAAGGGTCTCATGTATTCTCACCACATCACTGTCAGAACAGCCACTCAGATTTGCCTAAGGAAATAGAATTATGATGATTCAAAAAGTTTTAAATAACTCAGCACCAATAATTCTGCATACACTAATCATTTAAAATAGTTTAAACATGAAATTGGCCCAAATATTTCATACTGTTTTAGTAATGTGTGAGACAGTGTTATGGAAAGAGCTCATTTGACTCCTGGTGGAATGGGCATGTCTAATTTTTCTTACATAATTAGCAAACTATTATTGAGAAATGCCCTATCCTGTTTCTGTCCAAAAAAGGAAAAAGTCAGCAGGGCGGTGGTGGCGCATGCCTTTAATCCCAGCACTCGGGAGGCAGAGGCAGGCGGATCTCTGTGAGTTCGAGACCAGCCTGGTCTACAAGAGCTAGTTCCAGGACAGGCTCCAAAGCCACAGAGAAACCCTGTCTCGAAAAACAAAAAAAAAAAAAAAAAGGAAAAAGTCATCCCCACTTCCCTGAAGTGGTACTGGGGATTAAACCCAGCATGCTGTGACTGTGATTTACCCCCAGAGCCAACAAAATGTTAGGTTTAAAATTCTGGTTTAGAACTTTAATCTTGAATTCCTGATAGCCATGTAGTATTTTATTTGGGAAGATAAAACTTATCTTCCGGGCTGGAGAGATGGCTCAGAGGTTAAGAGCATTGCCTGCTCTTCCAAAGGTCCTGAGTTCAATTCCCAGCAACCACATGGTGGCTCACAACCATCTGTAATGGGGTCTGGTGCCTTCTTCTGGCCTACAGGCATACACACAGACAGAATATTGTATACATAATAAATAAATATTTAAAAAAATAAAAAAAAAGAGGCCTCGAATGTGTGCTGGTTAAGTCTTACAGCAGGTTGGAGACAGGGCCTGAAGGAAGAACCACCATCACCAAAATCCCAAGAATCCAGATATGAGACCATGCCTACCAAGGGTCTAATTGAAATCTGTACAATGTGCTGAAATCTGGTATTAATAAAATGTCAAAATAGCATACATGGTTAAAATAAAATACAAAAGTATGTTGATTGTTTGAGGTGAAAGTTAAAAGAAAGCCTGCTAAATCATTAGGCAAATTGGGAAATCATTTTAAATAAACAGATGACATCATGACACAGCAAAAAAAAAAAAAAATCCAAATGAGAGAGAGAGAACTAGGACCCTCAACATTTGCAGATTTTATCTTATTTAAACTGTGTTGAAAGTGTGATGATGTGTACAAGATAGACATGCTACCATGTTTACACACACTTGTGCATATTTAGTACCCAGAACACTCCTGGATCTGGAGCTGGTTGCAGGCGACTGTGAGACAGACACCAGTGGTATGGAACTGAACTCCAGCAGCACTAGAGTTGGGTTTGATTTTTTTCTGTTTTTTTCTGTTTTGTTTTGTTGTTGTTCTTTGAGACAGGGTTTCTCTGTGTAGCTGTGGAGTCTGTCCTGGAACTAGCTCTGTAGACCAGGCTGACCTCGAACTCAGAGATTCGCCTGCCTCTGCCTCCTAAATCCTGGGATTAAAGGTGAGTGCCACCACTGCCTGGCTTTCAGTGAGTTCTTAGCTAGTCTGGTCTACAGAGTGAGTTCCAGGAGAGACCTCATCTCAAAATGAATAAATAAAAATGATAGATAAATAAGTTTAGGTCAATCTTTCCAACAGTCAAAGCAACAGGAAAAGCAAGTATTTGGGGTGGGGTGTTTGGAGCAGGACCTCAAGCAGCCCAGGCCCATCCTTTTATTCCTGACTCTCAGCCTCCTGGGCACTGGAAATGCAGCAGTGTACTACTATGTCAGCTTTTGGATTCTTTGGGAGAAATAGGTACACCAGGCTTTTCTTCCTGCCATTTTTATATCATTTATATGAGTGTTCACGTGCACTCCATAACTTTCAAGAGTCAGTTCTCTTTCCCCTGGGGATTCAACACAGCCAGGCCTCAGGCTTGGCAACTAGCTGCCGTTATCCACTAAACAATACCACTGGTCTCTCTACTATCATTTTAATTAAAACAAACAAACAAAAACTTCATAGGGAAGCCTACTCTACAGGGCATGGCATGGGAGGTCCAGAACCCTAGAGGGGTTAGGCACAGTCAAAGAGCCCCTGGAGGCTGCCAGAATATAGACTGGAGACTGTTCCCTTACAGCAGCCCCACAGATGTGCTGGCAATGGAAACGGATGGCCTCCCTCACCCCAGAGGGTAATAACCGTCCTGAGCTACATGTGAAGGAGCTTCGGGAGGGAGCATAGTCAGAGCAGAAAAGACGACTTTCTCACTCACACAGAGACGGCAAGCGCTCTGATGGATCAGCATGGATCAGAGAGGGATTCTAACTGACATTTCATTCTTTTTTCACAGGGGGAGGTCCTAAAGTTAGACACTTCTACACACAACCATGTCACCAGAGCTAGCAGAACAAACCCAGGGTTGGTTCCTAGGCTTCTGAGGGGTGACCTGGGTAGTACTTCAGGACTGTGTAAGTTTAAGTATCTACACTGTTTCACCAAAATTCCCCAAAGGAGACACAGGAAGAGGGAGGGAATACAGAAAAATGAGGCTCCTGCAGGCTTTCTGGCCAGCATCCTGCAAGCCTGTCGGCCTGGGTGATGCACCAGGGGCTCCAAGCTGCCTTGTGGGGGAAAGAACAGCAAGTCAGGTGTCACGCAGACTTAGCCCTGAGTTCTACTTCCTACTCTGCAGCCTTGGAGCTCACTGAAGTCTAGCTGCTGCAAATGGAAATCAGGTAAGTATAGCACCCATGTCATATGACTGTGAATATTTAATGAGACAGTATCCATGGTGTGAAGAAGTTGGAAGCACTAGTCCCAGATTATAGTGACAGGGTTGCCATCTGCCTGTAGATGGAAAGATGTATCTCCTGAGGGCACAGCCCCTCTTCCACGAACACAACAGGAGGCCCACAGTATGGTGGTCAGAACAGCAATCTTAGAATAAGACAGCTGAATTCTAGCTCCGCCACTAGAGTTGCCCTGTAGCTGGGACGAAGGACTTGTTTAAACTATACTTACTCCAGAAGATGCTATGAGAGTAAGTGACACATCACGGCGCCCAGCAACACCTAACAGTTCCCCTTCCACCCAGCGCTAGTGACTGAGCCCACAACTCTGTGCACACCAGGCAAGCGCTCTACCATGAACTTACGTCACCGCTGTACAAGTACTGTTTCTTATTTCAGTAACTCGCAGGGTCTTCTCAGTATCAGCAAATAAGTACAACAAATAAGTTAAAGTTTTCTCCAATAAATACTGTAGAGAGTAGAGGAAATGCCTTTTAGACCTACATTCCCAAACTCTAACAACCACGGCTAGGAGCAGAAAGGTAGCAAGTCCATGGTTTAGTTTAAGTCTAGCAACTTCCTGGATGCTGTGGGCTTGAGAGCCTGGTGAGGTATGTCCCATAGGCAGGCCACAGTCCTGGGAAGTAAATGAGTTGACAGTCTGGCTTAGCCTGGGGAGGGGAGGATAAGCATAATACTGCTTTCATATCCTTATACTATAATACTCTGCCAGCTTTTTTATTTTAGCCTTTATATTTTCAGAGAGCCTCACTAATTTCCCTGGTTTGCCTGAGACTCATGATGTAGATCAGGCTAGCCTCTTAGCTCTGCTTCTCCAGTGCTGTGGTTATTGGCACACCCTAACGGCCAATTCTTGAATTTCACTTATCTCATCAATCAGCCAAATGGGCACTCCTCACCCAACACCACATGCCTCATTTCTACTAATTTACTTTTGGGCGACTTCAGACATGAAGAGTATCAACACACAGATAATTTCCACATGTCTATCTTTTACTTTAGCTTCTCCCTGAACCCTGAAGTGTATCAAACACCTATTCCACAGTCCCTTCAGGTATGAAACAGGCACCTCAATTCCTAGGCCCAGCCCCTCTCTCAAACTTAACCTCGTCCAGCTCTCATTCCCATCTTCATAGGCAGCAATTCAAACTAACCACACACATACTCCAAAGACAGGGTTTCTTCATGCCATGTAGCCCTGGCTGTCCTGAAACTTGCCCTGAACTCACAGAGATCCACCTGCCTCTGCCTCCTGAGTGCTGGGATTAAAGGTGTATGCCACACTGCTGGCTCACACTAAAACCTTGATTCCTTTCTAGTGTTTCACCTCAGATCTTTCAGCTACAGTCTGAAACTCATGATGCCATCTTTATCAGTCCCTTCCTACCTTACATCTAATCTCTCAACAGATTCTGTCAGCTCTCTCTTCAGAACACCCCCAACAGCCCCTTCAGAACACCCCCCTCCCCCGTCAGCTCCTTTCTCATGATCTCTACAGCTGTATCAGCCCCACTGGCCTCTCATCTGGGTTGGTGGTGTCTGTCAACCTGCCTGCTTTTAGCTTCACTTTCTGACCAGTTAGTTTCCATATAGCAGCCAGAACAATCTTCTAAAAAAGGCAGAGGCAAGTGGATTTCTGTGAGTTCGAGGCACAAGAGTCAGTACATGTCATTGCTCTGCTGAAAAGCTCTAGCTAAGCAGAGGCTGGAGTCCTCACACCAGGGCCCTCCGAGGTCTCTACACCTCCGCTCCTTTCACTCACTCCTAGTCTACCCACACTGGCCGCCTCACTATTTTCCCTGGTCCAGAAGTGTGTCAGGCTCATTCCCAGCACCCAGCTACTGCGCCGCAGAAGTCCTCTCTCTCCACTTATCTAAGTCATTTGCTTCCTCACTTCATATAAACGTACTTATCCCCCTGCCTCAGCTCCTCATGTGCTGGGATAACAAGGGCACACCATTGCACACGGCTTCAATGATAGTTCCTAAGAGTGGCCTACCCAAATAGCACCCTATCTAAATGCCAAGACAGGCTGGGGTGTAGCTCAGTGGCAGAGCGCTTGCTCACCAGGCACAAGGTGCTGGGTTTGGTTTGTGAATGCCACAAAACAAACAACCCCAGAACTATTTCCTCCAGGGCATTTGCACTACTTGATGTTACTGTCGTGTAGCAGTTGTTCATTGTCTGGCACCTCCATTAGATCACAATGCATTTTCTTCATTTTGTACCTCAGCAACTAGAAGAGAGGTACAGATAACAGAAGCTCTATTAGTGCATAAAGCTGAAGTACAGTATGTGTGTGGAGAGAATGGTGGAAGATGATATTATATAACAGAAATGGAAAAAGAATATCTGGGTGCAGAGGCTCCACTTGTAATCTCAGTATCTGATAGACGGAGACAGGAAGACCAGGCATTTAAGATCACCCTCGACTACACAGTGAGTTGGAGGCCAGATAAAAGGACACACACATGGGAGGGGGGGCGCTCAGCAGATAAAGCACTTGCTGTACAAACCTGGTGACCCGAGTTCAATCCCCAGAACCCCCAGAAAAGTGGAAAGAGAGAACTGGCTCCATGAAGTTGTCCTCTGACCTGTAAACACATATTGTGGCATATACAGGCCAGCTCTCATACATCATGCGTACACTGAAATAACTCATTTTTTAAAAGGATTTGAAGTACCAATGGTATCTGAGCAGACCACACTGGGCAGCTCTGTGCTGGTAGACTTGGTAGTCTATTCTACATGGGCACCAGAGGTTCCCTACATAGTAGGATAGCATGGCCAATGATGCCCCTATTTCTCATTCTTCTGTAAATGGTATAGGTGACAGCAATTGCATTTCTGGAGTTAAATATAGCTACATTTTACTATAATTAGTAGGCAGCCTGGTCCCTAAGGTATGTGTTTCCTCATAATCTGGTACTAATTTAGAAAGATCCATGATGATCTGTAAGTCAAAGAGGATGGCAATCTCAGACTGCAGGTTGAGAGGACATTATCCAAAGAAGGGGCTGGCAAGATGGTTCAGTAGGTATAAAATACTCCAAATCCCATGGTGGAAAGACATCCCAAAAGATGTCTTCTGACACACACACTTTCACTCATTCACACACCATGGTACGTGTGCACCCTCACTTACACACACAAAATAAAAATGATGAACTAAATTAGAATTTAAAAAAAAGATTATCTATGGGTTTGTCAGAGGCCGTGGAAATATAGAGCACATGGCAATTGAATTCAGATGCCGGCCCACCAGAGGAGTGACTCTGATGGAGGTCAATCCTGTCCAGACAAAGCCTGCAGGACCATAGACTCTGGAGACTGTTGCAGCTTGGTGTCTCCCAATACCTGCATTGTAGTGTGCGACCTCATGTGATGTGTGTATGTTATCTCATGATTATATCTCAGTCTTATGGGCACATATATCTATGCATGGTCGTTTAGCTATATAATTCTGATATACAGGAAATATACTAGGACATGCTTCCTAACTAGATCTATTTTCCCACAATGACCCTTAAAAGCTCGCTTGTTCTTTTTGTTTAGACTAACTGCACACAATTAGCTCACTTTCACCTCCGAGCAAGTTCAAACTAGACTAAAGGCTTTCTGCAAATAGATCATAAGTTTAAAACTGTACAGCTATGTCCAAGGTCAAAGTCGCAGATGTCCAACCAAGGTTGCAATACAAAGTACCCTAATAAAGGCATGCAAATTCTTCTCTTGCCAGTCTACTGACAATAGACCTATGTCTCAAAGTTTGTCACTGGGCACTGTAGCCCACCCCCCGCCCCTGTCTGGTCATGGTCTTACTCCTGCAACTTTGGAACCTTGGGTTGTCATGGCAATGGCTCAGCTCCTTACTTGCTTGCCCTAGGCATGAACTTTTGTCCAATGAGAGCTAATTCTTATAATTTTTTTTTTTTATCACTTCAAGGCTCCTGTAAAAAGAAGAGTCTTTAGGCTAGGAGGGAAGAAGCTAGGAGGAATTAGTAGTAGGGGATTAGGATAGAAGAAAAACAATAAAGAGACTGATTCAGAAAAGCAGAGCGAAAGAGGGTGAGTTCATTCACCCTCAGATACCCTAAGAAAAAAGTCCCTTTCACTTGCTGTAGCATCCAACCTGAACCCTAAAGAGGGTCTTGGGGCTGGACCCCAAAGGCTCTCCTTATGGGTTCATCATAAGAACCAATTCTTATTTTACCATTTTATAACCATTTCTATTTATGTCTTTGCTTCCTCTTGTTCTAATTACAGTCTAGCAAATGAGTCACAGCTTTCAGACACTAGGACAGACACTGCCATGTTCTGTCCTGAACACACTGCTAAACGGACACATGATGGCTGTGTGGGTAAGGACAAGAGTGCGAGGCATGTATGCTCAGTGAAAGGGGGTAGGAGAAAGTTAATATTCCCCGCCAGCAGCAGCAAAGGCAAAATCCATCTCTCTCCACACTGAGGGGAGGGACCAAGGAGAAACATGGGGTCTAGCTACCCTAAGTCAGAGGAGGCCTGTTGTATGCCAGATATTTATTGTTGTGACATACGGCATCTTTACTCCCTGCCTCTTCCTCCTTCCTCGACTCTGCCGGGAATCTTCTGAGCTTAGTATTAAATATGCTCTCCTACCAGAACACAGAAGCCAGACACTGAAGCAGACTTGAGAAGAAACAGGTAAGGTGCAACAGCGTCAGTTTTTGATTCTTGCTGCAGTCCTGAGTGGGCTTGACTACACCTCACTCCTGTCCTCGAGAGCCAGTGACTTCCTTGGGATTAGCTTCTCTCCTCTATTGCCATACATGCCTGTTCTTAAGCAATTAGCTGATTGAGTGCTGTGACCTGTACTTCACGTGGGATGCCTACCACACAGTCATTCCTGTTTGGATGGCTGAATGCACGCCCTTCAGATCAATCTATTCAGTTCTTCATGTGGCCCCAGAACTGAGGACTAGAGCAGTGTCTGAGTCCACAGACATGGACTCTCAACGTCTTTAAAGCACACAGACACCAACCAACAAACAAACTGGCTAAAGATGACCTTAGTATCTTGTTATATCAAGTGACTAACACTCTCCTGGACACATGTGAGGCAGAAGCAATATAAATTTTAAGAGGGCTTTAAAAATGCCCTCTCCAGGCACAACTACAATGTCGACAAAACTCTGGAGGCCAACAGTAGGATCACCAACAGTAGGATCACCAACAGTAGGATCACCAACAGTAGGATCACCAGTCCATGGCTAGCCTGGGACACAAGCAGACACAAGGAGGAGCAGGAGGAAGGAGTAGTAGTAGTCGTTAGTAATAGTAGAGAGCTTTTGGCAGGACCCAGGAACTAAAAACGTGAGACAGAGAATGAAATAAAGGCATATGGCTTCTCTCCTAGGAGGATGTTATTGCTGTTAAGACACGTTATATAAACAGAAGGCCAGAAACAAGGATGTGTGTGTTGTCAGAGAGAGCTCATAAAAGAGATGAAGGGGGAGTGGTGGAGAGATGGTTCATTGGTCAAGAGTACTGGCAACTCAGGGCTGGGCGGTGGTGGCACACACCTACACCTTTAATCCCAGCACTCGGGAGGCAGAGGCAGGCGGATCTCTGTGAGATCAAGGCCAGCCTGGTCTATAAGAGCTAGTTCCAGGTCAGGCTCCAGCTACAGAGAAACTCTGTCTCAAAAAAAACAAAAAACAAAAACAACAGGAAAAAAAAAGTACTGGCAACTACTAACAGAGGATCCAGGTTCAATTCCCAGCATCTACACAGCAGTTTACAACCATCTGTACTACAGCTCCATGGCATCCAGTTCCTTCTCTGGCCTCTGCTGGCAGCAGGCACACACATGGTGAACAGACATACACGCAGGAAAAACACCCACAGACAATAAACAATAAAGTCAAACAACCCCCCTGCCCCAACCCAGAGATTATGGTGGTGTGTTTAAGAGTACTGGAGCTAGGTACTGTAGTGAAGGAGCACTCCAGCGGTGGAGGTGGGGATCATCAGTTCAAGGTCGCCTGAACTACTGAAGTCTGAGCTCAGTCTGAGCTATGAGACCATGTCTCCAAAAACAGTCAGTACCAATTAGGAACTGACTTGTCATCACTTTCTATTTTGAGGAGCTGGGCATCACCCCATAGGGAACACTGCCAAAGATCACAACAATCCCACTCTGCAGCTGAAAGAACAGTGGTTAGTTTAAACTTACACAGCCCATCACAGTTCCCAAGGACCTCAAACAGGTCTGGAAGACTCAAGCCGAAGTCTAAAGAACTAGGGAGGCCCCAGGTCAGGAAGATGGAGAGACTATACAAATCAGTGACTTTCACGCTACTTGGCTAATTCTTCTAACCCTTTTCCTTACCTGCAAAATTAGAATAATCCTTCTCTGTGATGATGCCACTGAGGGAAAGATTACACCAGAGCCTTTCACCCCTGAAGCTGGCAATGCCTGACACAAAATGACCACTCAATGCATTTTCTTTTGTTTGCTTGTTTTCTTTTTTCCTGTTGAGACAGGGTCTCTCTCTTTGTAGCTCTGCTGTCCTGGAACTCTCTATGTACTCCAAGCTGGCTTTCAACTCACAGGGATCCACCAGGCTTTTTTTCCCCCCTAAGACAGTCACAGACTGCAGCTCCCAAATGCCTGGAACTCACTGTGCATCCTTCAGTGCCCCTGAACTTGTGGCAATCCACCTTCCACACCAAGATTACAGGTGGTTCCCTTAACTCAGTAATCTTTTTTTAGGATTTAATTTTATTGTTTTTTAAAAATATGTGGATTTTTTTGTTGTTGTTGCTGTTGTTGTTTGTTTTTTCTAGAGAGGGTTTCTCTGTATAACAGTCCTGGCTATCTTGGAACTCACTCTGTAGACCAGGCTGCCTTGAACTCACTGAGACCCACCTGCCTCTGCTTCCCAACTGCAGGGATTAAAGGTGTGCACCACCACCGCCCAGCTAAGATTAGGTTTAAATGTATGCCTATCTATGAGTGCAGACAGACCACGGAGGTCAGAGGTGTTAGACGTCACTGGAGCCAGAGCTGCAGGTCACATCTGACATGGGTGCTGGAAACTGAACTTAGATCCTTTGTAAGAGCAATGCAAGCTCTTATCACACGAGTCAGCTCTTCATAGCCTCCTCTCTTTTGCTAAAATTTATTTCTTTTTATTTTATGTGTACGGGTGTTTTGCTTACATGTATGCATGGCCCTTGGAAGCCAGAAGAGGGTGTTAGATTCCCCTGGAACTGGAAGCAGGTAGTTGTGAGCCATCATTCAGTAGGGACAACTGAACCCAGGTCCTATGCAGGAGTAGCCAGTGCTCTTACCTACTGAGCCATCTTCCCAGTCTCAACTCAGTAAACTTAACCCAGGAACACATATCCAAAGAAGTAAGGAGGTATAGCCAGGGTTAAAGTTGGAAGTGTGAAGTGTCCAATAATATTTAAATAAACTAATAATTAGAGTTAAGCACACCTGAGAGGAGGATCAAGAGTTTAAGGTCATCCTGTACTATTTAGCAAGTTTGAGGCCAGTCTGGGCTATAAGTTGTCTCAAAACTAACTAAATCAAGTAATATTCATAGCCATTGAGTAAAATATTATGTGGGATTTTTTTTCAAGACAGGGTTTCTCTGTGTAGCCCTAGCTGTCTTGGAACTTACTCAGAGATCCGCCCACTATGTGGCTTTTAACATCAAGTGTTTTAAGAACACTTAAGGATACTTAAAAAAAAGAAAAGTGAAAAAAGTAGGGAATAAACTACATCTACAATGATCATAATTTTGTATGTATATACATCTCTTTGTATTGTTAGCTAGGAAAAAGGTTAGAATATACCAAAACTACCAATACAACTCTCTCTGCAAAGATTATGAGAGCTTGCTTTTTTCATTTTTCACTGCTTCTAAATTGCTTACACAAAGCCTTTGTATTTTAATACCTTCAAAAATGTGATAAATAAAAGCAAGCCAGCCTTACCTTCTTTCTTTTCCTGGAAGAATTCTTTGTGGGATCAGGCTTCTCAATTCCTTCTTCCTTTGCCTCTTCTTTTTCCTCTTCCTCCTCGGGGATCAGAGAATACTTGGTTCCACCTGGCTGCATGAAGCAGTCTTTTGCGAAGTGGCCTGTGGAAGAGAAATCAAAGGCTAGAGAGGGAAGAGTCGCCCACTTCTCAGGTGGATGCTTCCCAGGGACTCCTGGCAGGGGCCACTGCTTCAAAGATATTACTGAGTTTATCTGGAGTAACGTTTCTGCCACCTCAAGGTGGCAATGCTCATTCAACCTGAGCCAGGCGAGCAGCTGGTATTAGAGCTGCGGGAGACACTGGTGCTGCTTCGGAAATGGTAGAAGATACGAGCAAGAAGGCTTATGCCACCCTCCCTTAGCAATGGGGCTTATTAATTTTTAAAGATCTATTTTGGAACTTACTCCTGACAATGAAAGGTTGCTCCAGAAAGCAGAATGCTTAACAGAGGGAACTGAATTACAGGCCAAGCCCTAAAGGAAGATAGCTGGCAGGAAGTGGGCACTCAATCCAAGCCAACACACACACAGACAGACACAGATGCCCAGGGTGATAGAGAACTCAGACTGTTAGGTCTGGCAAGGGCCTTAGAGATCGTGAAATCCAACACATCAGATATGAAGGCCTAGAACTAAGTAGTTCAGGGTCACACAGCAGCAAAGCAAACACTTAGCTCAGGCTGGCTGTTTCTCCCTCTGATGTTGCTTTTGATGCACTGAAGCTAAGCACCTTCTTCCTGAAGGTCAAACTCTACTTCTTGTCCTTTTTCTCTGCTCTGTGCAGCATCAGATAAGTAAGGGGGTCACACTGAGCCTGTGGTGGATTGAGGATCTCTTTGCTGTTTTTGAAGATAAGTTGTTTTTTGTTTTATTTTGGGTTTGGGTTTTTTTTTTTTTTTTTTAATTTTCGAGACAGGGTTTCTCCATAGCTTTTTGGTTCCTGTCCTGGAACTAGCTCTTGTAGACCAGGCTGGCCTCGAACTCACAGAGATCCGCCTGCCTCTGCCTCCCGAGTGCTGGGATTAAAGGTGTGCGCCACCACCGCCCAGCTTGGGTTTTTTTAAATTATGCATATATGTGTGAATCTGTGTGTGTGTGTGTGTGTGTGCGCGCGCGCGCGCGCACACGCGCACGCATGTACACATGAGTGCAGATCCCCAAGGAGACCAGAAGAGGGCGTCTGATCTTCTGAACCTAGAGCTACAGGAAGTTACTAGGACACTTCATCTCGAGAGTAGGAAAGAAGTACATGGAATAACTACAGAACTATGTGTAAATGTGTTTGTATTTTGAACCTTGAAGTTAGATGGTGTCTGGAGAAGGGACACAAGTTTTCCAAATATCTGGAAATAATCTAAATACCAAATATCCAAATATTACCATGATATCCTCAAGGGCTATTGCTTCTTTCACTGTTACAGTCTCCTTCTCGCTCTACATTAATAAAAAACAGGGGCTTAAACCCCCACAAATTTAGGGCTAGAGAGATGGCTTAGTGGTTAAGAGCATTGGCTGCTGTTCCAGAGAACCCAGGTTCAATTCCCAGCACTCACATGGCAGCTCACACCTATCTCTAACTCCAGCTACAGGATCTGACACTCTCACACAGACATACATGCAGGCAAAACACCAATGCACATAAAATAAGTAATTAAAAAAAAACAAACCACAAATTCAACCAGGACAAATCTGCTGCCAGTCACTGCAGAAAAATGAACAAAGTGTGATGGATGGAAAGCTAGGGAGGAGAGGACAAATTGAGGTCACTCTGGAAATAAAAAGATGGCAATCTCTCTCGTTATAGTTCTAATAAGGGAAGTCAGGCTGAAAAGCTTTTAATATTTGAGTAAGACTAGAAGAAACCAGAGGAAATAGAGCCAAAAGAAGTGACAATCCTCTATCTTTATTTCAGAAAAGGACAGTATATTCAGAATTCTGAACTTAAAGAGCTAAAGATGGAGCAGAAAGGATCTAGTTTGGATCCTTAGGGAATGTATCTTCAAGTCACGTAGTCTCTAGAGCAGAGTCATTGTGCATGGGGATAGGTGTGGCAGAGGACAGCGTGAGTGAGCTCAGGCTGCGGTCGACTGAAAAACACACCGAGCTAAACTAGCATGGTCTCCTTCAGCCAGCAGGGAGCACACAGAGGAGGAGACAGGAATGGCAGACGTCCTGTACCTTTGCAGCCACACTTCTTGCAGGTAGTGTTCAGGACAGCCTCAAGGGTGATCTTCTGCCCGGTGTAATCTTGGAAGGAGCGTCTCCGCCTTTCTTCTTGTCTGTAATGAAAGAGATCCTGACCACTGGCACTTTTCAGAGATGTGGCCAGATTCATTACAATGTAATGCTGCTTGTTGGTTCTCTGTTTTGTTTTTGTCAAGGAAGAAAGAAAGAGGAAAAAAAACTTTGGGCAGAATGAGACAGTTAAATAGGTCCCTCTTTTTTTCTCTCTCTCTCATTTAGAATAAGCTTTGTTATTGTTTTATTTTGGTTTTTCTAGACAGGGTTTCTCTGTGGCCCTGGCTGGCCTTGAACTAAGCAATCTGCCTGCCTCTGCCTCCTGAGTGCTGGGATTAAAGGCATTTACCACCACTTCCTGGTACAAATAGGGCTTTGAATGAACAATTATGAAAGAGACTAGGTCTCCCCTCAATAATATGAATGAAATTAAATGAAATTTATACCCTGGTAATGCTGAAGCATGCATGGGCAGGCCGTATATGGTGGTTCTGCTGAACTTGTCCATACTGGGTTTCATGGTCTAAAGTGATGAGGACGACTGACCAGGTCTCTTCCTCAACCTCAATAACATAACAGGAAAGATATTTGAAAGTATAATTGCCAGGTGGGGGTGGCACCTTTACAGGCTTTCTAGAAATCAGGTCCGAGTTCCTTACAAGATCTTAGTATTGGAGCTTTCAGTTTGTCTCAAACTGACTTCTCCAGCCTCCTGTTTATTTACTGAGGCCCTGGCCAACGAGTCAATTCTCCTTTTCTCAGTGGTTGAGTGTCTCTCCTTAGGCAGATCCCACTCTGAAATGCCCTGCCTCCCTTACTCTACCTCCACATTGTACTCCCCAAACACCCAAGGTTCCTCTCTTCAAGTCTCATTCCCTGAATCCCTAGGGCACAGGAGGTTTTTGTTTCTAATCCTGTCACACTTTTAACAAGCATAATTTCCTGTATAAAAGACACACACGGAAAGCACTTATAATAAGTATATAGCGCACTTAGTTTTCACAGTCTGAACTTCTTCATATAACCAGCACTGGGGTTGGTAATAACACAAACAACCTCTCTTAAAACAGACATCTCAGCCCAGCGGTGATGGTGTACGCCTTTAATCCCACCCAGCACTCAGGAGGCAGAGGCAGGCTGATCTCTGAGTTCGATGCCAGCCTGGTCTACTAAGGAGTTCTAGGACAGGCAAGGCTTTGAAGCTACAGAAAAACCCTGTCTTGAAAATCAAGCAAACAAACAACCAACAAAAACCAGTCATCCATGCTCACTGCTAGTCATCAAGCCTACTCCCAGGGTAACCGCTGTTCTTCTAACACAAAACCACTTTCTCTTTACAGTAGCTGGCAGTGATGGTAGACACCTACAATCCCAGGACTGTGGAGTCTAAGGAGAAGATTACAAGTTCAAGACTAGTCTGAGCAATTTAGCAAGGCTCTGTCTCAAAATAAAAGCAGTAGAGTACTTAAGATGTTAACAGTTTTAAGAATACATGCCTAGCATACAAAAAGCCCTGGTTCCAACTTCTAGTATCAAAAGACATATTACACACACACACACACACACACACACACACACACACACAGACTTCCTGTATAATTTTTTTTGTGAAATGTATCCACATTGTTGTCTATAGTTATGAATCATTTATTCTCATTGGTATATGGTATTATTTTGCTGTTGTCAAAGACAGGCTAGCCTTGACCTTACAGAGATCCACCTGCCTTTGCTGGAACTGAAGGCATGTGTTACCACGTCCAGAGAAAAATACGGTTATTAAACACTTAAAATGTGGCTAGTGTGACTAACAGATTAAGATATTAAACTTCATGAGGCTGAAGCACTTTCATGAGTTAAGAGTACCTGCTGCTCTTCCAAAGGACTGTGGTTTTGATTCCCAGCATCAAAAAGATACTGGCTTACAATAATCTGTAACTCTAATTCCAGGGGATCTGACACCCTCTCCTGGACTCTGAGGGCACCAGACACAAGTGGCACACACACATACATGCAGGCAAAACACCTATACAGATAAAATAAAAATGAAAAAAAGATACTAAATGTCACTTGCTTATTTCTACTTTTTGAGATACTGAAGACTGAACCCAGGGTTTACTCCACACTAGGCAAGCACTGGACTGCACGCAGGCTTCATCTCCAGGCCCCTTTTTACTTTTTGTTTTGAACCAAGAGTCTCACTAAGCTGCCTGGGCTAGCTAGGGCTATAGGTCTTCACTATCAGACCCAGTTCTTAAATTTTACTTAATTTTCATTAACTTACATTCAATAGTCCCATGTTATTCGCAGCTACCTAGATATAATTTAAGTTCTGAAAATGTTTGCACAAATGTCTGGCCTTTGCCCCAGAAGAAGTTAAATGCATAAAGAGTCATTTATCTGGTATGGGTTAGAGAAATGGGTCCTTACAAAACATAATAAAACCTGAACAACAAAAACCAAGACAGGCATCCGGGAACATAGAAGAAGTCACTCGCTTATGGATTCAAACCAGGTGTCTTGATTTGAGGAGCAGTTTTAAGTGGCCCTGAGTCAACCCCAGTACTCTAGGATTCTAAGGCACCCCAAGCCCACCAGTCCTCCCACAGAGCAAGGGCCTCACCTTCAGCTCTCACTCTCTGCCCTCACTGCTGTGTTGCTCAGGCTTCATCACAGCACACACAGAGCAGTGGTTCTCAATCTGTGGGTCACGACCCCTGTGAAAGGGTTGCTCACTCTCTCAGTGGTCTCCTTGCTTCTGTTTTTTCATCCAATCCACGCAATTCAATTAGTACGTGGCATGTGCCAGTGTTAGTACTCAAACGAAACAAAACAAAAGTACTTGCCATAAGGTCTGAGGCCCTGAGCTCTACCCCAAGGCCTAAATGGCAGAGGGAGAGAAATGCTCCCACAAGCTGACCTCTGACCCCCACAATGCCCCCCAACAAATAAGTGAATGTAAGGTTTTTTTCAAAAAAAAAAAAAGAAATTCACTAAAGGATTTGAATCAGATTGAAGCTTCCTGTATCTCCAGACATCACTTAGATAAAGAGAAAACCTTCCATACTGAAGTGAAAGCTCAGAAGGCCATGGGAGGTGCAGGGGTCAAAGACAGGAAGCTAGCACTGCCCATCCCCACCCTTCTTCAGAGCCAGGGCAGATGTCACCGCGGAGAGGCAAGTGACTGAAGGGAAGGGAAAGAAAACAAACTGCTGACGAGACCCTCCAGCACCAGAGTCGTGTGCAGTCATTTCATCTTCTGGTGCCACACGGCAGGCTGTGTCGGCATGCACAGTGAGACCCTGCCTCAACACAGACAAGAAGCACGCTTTACACCTAGAAAAACCAAAGGACATTGATGCCGTGCTACTCATTAATATCACCACAGCCTACGATGGTAGCAGTCCCAACCTACTGTGATTTACTGCAATCTGTACTTGTGGTGGGATTTTAGCTCTTCTGAACCCTTTACCTACTCAATGATAACGTTGTTGGGATCGAGGTCTTTCCCAGTTCCTTGGTTGACAACTTTCATGGAGAGGGACACTTTTATTCTATCATTTTTCATCTGAAAAAGACAAAACAAGAGTCACCAAAATCCGTGTGTGTGTGTGTGTGTGTGTGTGTGTGTGTGTGTGGTGTTCATGTGGGTACATGTGTGTATAGAGGCCAAAGATCAACCTGAGGGGCATCCCTCTGGGCCTTCCACCTTGTTTTTTTGAGAACGGGAGTGCACCCATTCAGTCAGGCTCCTCCTGTCTGCACCTCCTCAGCACTGGGATTATAGGAATGTATCACCACACCTAGCTTGAGTACTAGTGCAACTGAACTCAGGTCTTCATGCTTGCATGGCAAGCATTTACCAACCAAGCTATGTTCCCAGGCCTCCAAACCCTTTAAGTACCTGACCACCAATTTGTAATACCTCAGAGTCAAGCTTGCAATCATCATAACAAACATCAAATGGACTAAGTACTAAGTTAAGAACACTGGTAGTAAAAAGAAGTAGAAAGGGCAGACTTAATGGCAGAAGAGATATAGAATATAACCTTTATCCATTCCTATCTTGGAGGTAAAACAGAGGCCAGGGGCCAGTGAGATGGCTCAGTGGGTAAAGATGACTGCTACCAAGCTAATGACATGAGTTTGAGTCCCAGGATCTAC
The DNA here is from genome assembly GCF_018167655.1 of Microtus oregoni. Taxonomy (NCBI): domain Eukaryota; kingdom Metazoa; phylum Chordata; class Mammalia; order Rodentia; family Cricetidae; genus Microtus; species Microtus oregoni. The sequence goes on along the minus strand of NW_024543064.1, from coordinate 22,589,811 downwards.
AAGGGGTGGAGGGAGAAATTCCAGCAAGCTGGCCTCTGATCTCCACACACACGTGGCCTGCATGTAGGGATAGGGATAGGCAGATAGACAGAGAACATACACACCCCTGCTTCAGCCTCCCAAATGCTAAAATTACAAAGTATGCCACCACACGCAGCTCTGGTTCAGTCTTTTTTTTTTTTTTTTTTTTTTTTTTTTGATTTTTCGAGACAGGGTTTCTCCATAGCTTTTGGTTCCTGTCCTGGAACTAGCTCTTGTAGACCAGGCTGGCCTCGAACTCACAGAGATCCGCCTGCCTCTGCCTCCCGAGTGCTGGGATTAAAGGCGTGCGCCACCACCGCCCGGCTCTGGTTCAGTCTTAAATCTACAAAACATAATACACTGAAAGCACTCAAACAGCCTTCAGTTTTTTAAGAGCTTCATAGCTTTCTGCCTGCCATTCCCTGGTAGAGCACAAAGGGTATGGTATTCCCATGCCTACGCTGTCCATTCCATGAGATGGTGCCAATTCTAGGAAAAATGACTGTAAACTGTGTGTCCTTTCCATTCTGGCCCAAGCCGAAGTGCACCTGACAAGTACTCTTTGGGGCTGTGGTAAAGATGCAACCTCCTTCTTTGGTTCTTCTCCTCCTGGACCTCAGGAGGAGAGCTTTATGAACACTCCTACCACACTTCCGTACTTCCTGTTGTTTCTCCTAAGTCTGCAGGACAGACAACCAGAAGATTCAAACTCAAACTCAAGACAGATGACTGGGACAAGATTTAATAACGAGAATGTCAGCCACAATGAACATTTACACACTCACCATCACAGAATTCCAATAAAACCTCAGCTTTTTATAATCGTCAAACCACATGAAGTCACAGGAAACTTTACCTCTCGGCCAATGAGCTTCACCCACACTTTATCTCCAACATCTACTATCTCAGAAGGCTTGTCCACTCGGCAGGATGACATGTGAGTTCGATGAACCAGACCTGGGTACAAGAAAGAGAAATAAAAATTTATACTCTGAATGTATGGGTAGGAAAAAGATAGAAGCTGGGGAATACAGGGAAAAATTTAAACTTTCAATAAAAATGTTATATAGATTAAAACTACAAAGTTAAACAATTTAAGACCACCTTTTAACCTAATCAACCAACCAGCATTGTTTAAATTATTTTATGTGTATGTTTATGTTTGCCTGCATATATATCTGACACCTAGTGCCACAGAGGGCCAGAAGAGGGTGCTGGATCTCCTGGAACTAGAGTTACAGACAGCTGTGAGCTGCCACGTGGATGCTAGGAATCAAACCCTGGTCCTCTGGAAGAATAGCCAGTGTTCTAACCACTGAGCTGTCTCTCTAGCCCCAATAAATGTTGACTCAATAACTGCTTGGCTGGGGTATAGCTAGGGGTAGAACATGTGCTTAGTATGCATTAGGCTGGGGATTCAATTCCTAGCACCAAATGATTGAAAAGGAAAAAAAACCAAATGAAACAATATTCAGTGTTATAAATATTCAATAAAACAAAAACAGCCACATAAATACAGTGCCCAGTTTTGCTTTCTGTGATATTAGGGACTGACCTGAGCCTTCTGCATGGCAGGTAGGCATTCTACCACTGAGCTATATTCCCCATCTCCTCAAAAGATTTATCCTTAATTATGTGTGTGTGTGTCTGCATGCCAGTGTGTCTGTCTGTATATGAAAGTGTCCACAGAGGCCAGCAGAGGGTGTTAGATCCCCTGGAGCTGGAGTTGCAGGCAAGCTGTAAGCAACACAGTATGGGTGATGGAAAACAAAGCCAGGCCCTCTGCAAAGCAGCAATTGCTCATAACTGCTTAGCCATCTTTCCAGTCCCATTCATACAGTATAGATATATACGTTGGTAAAGTTCTTTAAAAGAAAAGGCATACAGATGTTACACCTTTGGTTTTATCCTCTTGTGGGGCTTATCCTTATCCTTCTGGGACTTTGCACATGCTAGGCAAATGCTTCTATGAGTGGTCAAGGTAGTCATGCCTTTGATAAAAGAATTATCATTGAAACTGTTCAAAGAAAAAAAGCAATACAGGCAAAAAAAAAACCTGTGGGCAAAAATGTTTGAGATATTATTATCTATAATGTTAAAAACATAAGAATTGAGCAGTGTGTTGGTGGTGCACACCTTTAATCCCAGCACTCAGGATGCAGAGGCAGGTGGACCTCTGTGAGTTCAAGGCCAGCCTGGTCTACAAAGCAAGTTTCAGGACAGTCAGGGCTACATAAGAGAGACCATCTCGAAAAAAAAAAAAAACAACAACAAAAAAACAACAGCCCTGTTTTCAGACAGAAACCTAATCTCAAAACAAAAAGAAAATGCAACTCCAAATATGCTTAGTTATAATTAGTTATAACTAAATTAGAAAACATCTTGATAAATGATGGCAAATTTGTCAAGTGGAAAAAGAAGCAACTATTTAAATTAACTACAGAAAATAATTATGGTCAATGTTAAGTAAAAAAGATATATAAGAAGTACTTAGAAAAAAAAGAAGAAACAAACTCAGCCAGATGGTGGTGGCACAGGCCTTTGATCCCCAAACTCGAAGGCAGAGGCAGGTGGAACTCTGTGAGTTCAAGGCCAGCCTGGTCTACAGAGGAGTTCCAGGACTGCCAGGGCTACACAGAGAAACCCTGTCTTGAAGAAACAAATAAATAAATACAGATTTAAAAAAAAATTAAAGAGGGCTGGAGAGATGGCTCAGAGGTTAGGAGCATTGCCTGTTCTTCCAAAGGTCCTGAGTTCAATTCCCAGCAACCACATGGTGGCTCACAACCATCTGTAATGAGATCTGTGCCCTCTTCTGGCCTGCGGGCATATACACTGACAGAATATTGTATACATAATAAATAAATAAATATTTTAAAAAAAATTAAAGAACGGTTTCACTATGTAGCCAAGACTGGACTTCTGATTGAACTACAGGTTTGTACCACATACCCTACCAAAGTACTATTTTTAACATATTAAATTGACAGCAATGGTTAGAAAACAACCATTATTGGCCAAAACAAAAAATTAGAAACATTATTAAAATAAGAGTTAAGTTTTAGAAGTTACTTAACAATAACTACTTAAAAATTATAAGCCTCGGAGGGGAGTAGCACAGCAGTAGGAGGAGCACAGGAGTAGGAGGAGCACAGGAGTAGGAGGAGCACAGGAGTAGGAGGAGCACAGCAGTAGGAGGAGCACAGCAGTAGGAGGAGCACAGGAGTAGGAGGAGCACAGGAGTAGGAGGAGCACAGGAGTAGGAGGAGCACAGGAGTAGGAGGAGCACAGGAGTAGGAGGAGCACAGGAGTAGGAGGAGCACAGGAGTAGGAGGAGCACAGGAGTAGGAGGAGCACAGGAGTAGGAGGAGCACAGGAGTAGGAGGAGCACAGGAGTAGGAGGAGCACAGGAGTAGGAGGAGCACAGGAGTAGGAGGAGCACAGGAGTAGGAGGAGCACAGGAGTAGGAGGAGCACAGGAGTAGGAGGAACACAGGAGTAGGAGGAGCACGGGAATAGGAGGAGCACGGGAATAGGAGGAGCACGGGAATAGGAGGAGCACGGGAATAGGAGGAGCACAGGAGTAGGAGGAGCACAGCAGTAGGAGGAGTACAGCAGTAGGAGTATAGGAGTAGGAGGAGCACAGCAGAAGGAGGAGTACAGGAGTAGGAGGAGCACAGGAATAGGAGGAGCACAGCAGTAGGAGGAGCACAGGAATAGGAGGAGCACAGCAGTAGGAGGAGCACAGCAGTAGGAGGAGCACAGCAGAAGGAGGAGTACAGGAGTAGGAGGAGTACAGGAGTAGGAGGAGCACAGGAGTAGGAGGAGCACAGCAGTAGGAGGAGCACAGCAGTAGGAGCACAGCAGTAGGAGGAGCACAGGAATAGGAGGAGCACAGGAGTAGAAATAGCACAGCAGTAGGAGGAGCACAGGAGTAGGAGGAGCACAGGAATAGGAGGAGCACAGCAGTAGAAATAGCACAGCAGTAGGAGGAGCACAGCAGTAGGAGGAGCACAGGAATAGGAGGAGCACAGGAATAGGAGGAGCACAGGAGTAGGAGGAGCACAGGAATAGGAGGAGCACAGGAATAGGAGGAGCACAGGAGTAGGAGGAGCACAGGAATAGGAGGAGCACAGGAGTAGGAGGAGCACAGCAGTAGGAGGAGCACAGGAGTAGGAGGAGCACAGGAGTAGGAGGAGCACAGGAGTAGGAGGAGCACAGGAATAGGAGGAGCACAGGAGTAGGAGGAGCACAGGAATAGAGGAGCACAGGAATAGGAGGAGCACAGGAGTAGGAGGAGCACAGCAGTAGGAGGAGCACAGCAGTAGGAGGAGCACAGGAATAGGAAGAGCACAGGAGTAGAAATAGCACAGCAGTAGGAGGAGCACAGGAGTAGGAGGAGCACAGGAATAGGAGGAGCACAGCAGTAGAAATAGCACAGCAGTAGGAGGAGCACAGCAGTAGGAGGAGCACAGGAATAGGAGGAGCACAGGAATAGGAGGAGCACAGGAGTAGGAGGAGCACAGGAATAGGAAGAGCACAGGAATAGGAGGAGCACAGGAGTAGGAGGAGCACAGGAATAGGAGGAGCACAGGAGTAGGAGGAGCACAGCAGTAGGAGGAGCACAGGAATAGGAGGAGCACAGGAGTAGAAATAGCACAGCAGTAGGAGGAGCACAGGAGTAGGAGGAGCACAGGAATAGGAGGAGCACAGCAGTAGAAATAGCACAGCAGTAGGAGGAGCACAGCAGTAGGAGGAGCACAGGAATAGGAGGAGCACAGGAATAGGAGGAGCACAGGAGTAGGAGGAGCACAGGAATAGGAGGAGCACAGGAATAGGAGGAGCACAGGAGTAGGAGGAGCACAGGAATAGGAGGAGCACAGGAGTAGGAGGAGCACAGCAGTAGGAGGAGCACAGGAATAGGAGGAGCACAGGAATAGGAAGAGCACAGCAGTAGGAGGAGCACAGGAGTAGGAGGAGCACAGGAGTAGGAGGAGCACAGGAATAGGAGGAGCACAGGAGTAGGAGGAGCACAGGAATAGAGGAGCACAGGAATAGGAGGAGCACAGGAGTAGGAGGAGCACAGCAGTAGGAGGAGCACAGGAATAGGAGGAGCACAGGAATAGGAAGAGCACAGCAGTAGGAGGAGCACAGGAGTAGGAGGAGCACAGGAGTAGGAGGAGCACAGCAGTAGGAGGAGCACAGCAGTAGGAGGAGCACAGGAGTAGGAGGAGCACAGCAGAAGGAGGAGCACAGCAGTAGGAGGAGCACAGGAGTAGGAGGAGCACAGGAGTAGGAGGAGCACAGCAGTAGGAGGAGCACAGCAGTAGGAGGAGCACAGGAGTAGGAGGAGCACAGCAGAAGGAGGAGCACAGGAGTAGGAGGAGCACAGGAGTAGGAGGAGCACAGGAGTAGGAGGAGCACAGGAGTAGGAGGAGCACAGGAGTAGGAGGAGCACAGCAGTAGGAGGAGCACAGCAGTAGAAGCATAGCAGTAGGAGGAGCACAGCAGTAGGAGGAGCACAGCAGTAGGAGGAGCACAGCAGTAGAAAGAGCAGAGCAGTAGGAGGAGCACAGCAGTAGGAGGAGCACAGCAGTAGGAGGAGCACAGCAGTAGGAGGAGCACAGCGGTAGAAATAGCACAGAGGTAGGAGGAGCACAGCAGTAGGAGGAGCACAGGAGTAGGAGCAGCACAGCAGTAGGAGGAGCACAGCAGTAGGAGGAGCACAGCAGTAGGAGGAGCACAGGAGTAGGAGCAGCACACACACTTGCCTAAATGTATAAGGTCCTGAGTTTGATCTGAGCACCATAAAAAAATTTAAATTATGTAATTAAAATAGTTTTAACTTTATCTGGGCATAGTGGCACACATCGTTAATCCCAGCCCTTGAGAGGCAGAGACAAGTAAGTGGATCTCTTTGGTTCAAGGCCAGCCTCATCTACATAGCGAGTTCCAGAACAGCTAGGGCTATGTATATAGAGACTTGTCTCAAAACACAAATCACAACAACAATAACAATTTTAAATTATTCTTTTTTTTTTTTTTTTTTTTTTTTTTTTTTTTTTTTTTTGGTTTTTCGAGACAGGGTTTCTCTGTGGTTTTGGAGCCTGTCCTGGAACTAGCTCTTGTAGACCAGGCTGGTCTCGAACTCACAGAGATCCGCCTACCTCTGCCTCCCGAGTGCTGGGATTAAAGGCTAAATTATTCTTTTTTTTTTTTTCTTTTTCTTTTTTTTTTGGTTTTTTCGAGTCAGGGTTTCTCTGTGGTTTTGGAGCCTGTCCTGGAACTAGCTCTTGTAGACCAGGCTGGTCTCGAACTCACAGAGATCCGCCTGCCTCTGCCTCCCAAGTGCTGGGATTAAAGGCGTGCGCCACCACCGCCCGGCTTAAATTATTCTTAAATTGTGTCTGTAGATATGAGTGCAGGTGCCCTCAGAGGCCAGGGTGTCAGATCTCCTGGAGCTGGATTTCAGTTGTTTCTCAACCAACTGGGAATTGAACTTGGATCCTCTGACAAAGCAATCCATGCTCTTTACTGCCAAGCCATCTCTCCAGTCCCTTATAGTAATTAAAAATCACCCCTTTCCTGACTGTTGAAGGTGAACTCCTTTAGAAAACAACCTTCTTTCTATATTCCAAGGTAATCCCCAGCTGTGGGCACAAGATAGAGTCCAGTCAATCATGGTCCTACATCTTACTGACCATAGAAACTGGCTGATTCAGGGAGAGACACAAGAAACCACCAATGTCTTCATCCTACTCCAACTATAAAAGCTGTCAAAACCCATCTTGACCAGCAGGTGGCAAGAGTCTGTCAGAGGAAAGTAAAGCAACCAAGAAGACAGAGCCTAGGGTTATAACTGAGGTCGGGTCGCACCTACCTGTAACCCAAGCAGCTGGGAGGGAGGCTGGAGCTTGAGGCCAGCCTGGGCTATATATGCAGACCCTTTCTTTAAAAGCAAAACATAACACAAACACCTGACACATCTGACACTAACCAAGGATGGAAATAGAAGTCCCCAGCCATAATGGCCCAAACCATGTGTCTGTCCCTTTGCACCAGGAGTCTGGCGAGCAGTCTCTATAACCACTTCTAGGAAACCGACCTAAAGAAATCAATTTGGATTGTGCACCCAGGCTCATCTTGACCAGGGAGCAGACTCATCTAGTTGCATGAGCCCCGAGTAGCTGGGGCTACAGACAAATGCTGCCATGTGGCACACGCATACAGATGGGAACTTAGAAGCAACCTAACACTCAGCACAAGTACAGCAATTACTTCAACCTAGGAGAGCCAGTCAAACGTGCCAGTGATTCATTTCGTAGTAAAATCTGTCTAGTTCTGTGCACATCTAGAGTTTTCCATGTTAAGAATAGTACAACATAAAATTATATAGTTTGGCCCAAAACCCTGACCATGGGTGTAGTATCTCTGCTGGCTAGTTTTATGTCAGCTTAACACCAGCTAGAGTCACTTTGGAAGAGGGACTTCTACCCAGGCAGGTGGTCCTGGACACTATAAGAAAGCAGGCTGAGCAAGCCATGAGGAGCAAGCCAGTGAGCAGCACCCCTCCGTGGCTTCAGTTTCAATACTGGCCTCCAGGGTCCTGCTGGAGTTCAAAGGTGGAGTTGTAAACTGAAATAATCTCCTGGCAGGGTGGTGGTGGTACACGCCTTTAATCCCAGCACTTGGGAGGAAAAGGGCAGGTGGGTCTTGAAGTTTGAGGATGGCCTGGTCTACAAAGCAAGTTCTAGACAGCCAGAGCTACTACACAGAGAGAAATCCTGTCTCAAAAAACCAAAAACTAATGTCTTAGTTAGGGTTTCTATTCCAACTCTGCAGACCAGGGTGGCCTCGAACTCAGAGATCCACCTGCCTCTGCCTCCCAAATACTGGGATTAAAGGACTGTGCCACTAATGCCTGGCTGACCACAACTCTCACAAAGGAAAACATTTAATTGTGGTGGCTCACTTACAGTTTCAGAGGTTTAGTCCATTATCATCATGGTAAGACACGGTGGCATGCAGGCAGATATGGTGCTGGAGCTGAGAGTCCTTATATCTTGACTCAGAGGCAACAAGGAAGTAGTTTGAGACTAGACACTGGGTGGTATTTTGAATATATAGCACCTACACAGTCACACACTTCCTCCAACAAGACCAAACCTATTCCAACAAAGCCACCACACCTCCTAATAGTGCCACTTTCTTTTTTTTTTTATTTTATTTTTTTTAAAAAAATATTTATTTATTTATTATGTATACAATATTCTGTCTGTGTGTATGCTTGCAGGCCAGAAGAGGGCACCAGACCCCATTACAGATGGTTGTGAGCCACCATGTGGTTGCTGGGAATTGAACTCAGGACCTTTGGAAGAGCAGGCAGTGCTCTTAACCTCTGAGCCATCTCTCCAGCCCCAATAGTGCCACTTTCTATGACATTATGGGGGTCAATTATATTCAAACTACCACAACCAAAAAGCAAAACAAATCCTTCCTAAGTTGCTTTTGTTTCATTGAAGACAGTATTATAGATGAACTCTTTCACTAATTTTTAAATATTTTATAATAAAGAAAATTTGGAGATTTCCTTTTGGAGAAAATGAAAATAAATTATTCTGAGACATAAACTAGGAATTGTGTCTAATATAACTGCCCTCTCAAGGAAATTTGAGAGACCTTTTTAGTTTTATTTTTGAGACAGATTCTTGCTATTCAGGTTAAGCCAGCCTCAAACTTGTGAGGCTGCCTCAACTGAGAAGCATGCACTTCTTCATCTGGCTGCTGAAGAATCAGCGCCCTCTCTCACAAACTTGGGTGCATACACATGAGTGTTTGTATGAGCCTGAAATTCAATGTATTTATCCCTTCTGTTTGGAGCTCCTATTAGGAGCCATTGTTTTCTTTATCCATGGTCAATGGGTCTCATATGTAAGAGAGTTGATTCTACAGATCGGTATTTTATCTCCAAAATGCTTAATATGTAAATATATAGATATAAATTAAGTTTTTAATTAGGTCATCATGTTATCTCCAAATTGAGTAAAACTCATGCATCTGGGGTTTTATCCCCCAACCATGCTGATGTAATAAGCAGTCTTGCCTAACTGAAAAGTTTGAAGAGGAAATTCAGATCCCCGAAGAAAAGGGAAACCTCACACTTTGGCAGTTTTGGCTACAATAGTCCTCAGATTAATGAAATTCATTTCATTCCTCCATCATTAATGTACAATGTAAAGGAAATTAATGTGCCTAAGACACCCGACAGAGCATTGTACTTCTTCCCTAAAGCCAAAGGTCTACTTACTGGAAGCTACAAGGAAACACTGGCAGTTACAGTGTGTCCTCCTCTCATCAAGCGTTATCAACAGGCTTTTGATCCAGGAGATGGCTGCCATTTCTGGCAGTATAAAAAGTGAAAAATTGGAAACAAATTAAAACGATTATACTCACCCTCTGAAACTGTAAGCCTCCAAAAACTCTTTCTTCTATAAGCTGCCTTGGTCATGGTGTCTTAGCATAGCAGAAGAAAAGTAGCCCGGACAGGTACACAGGCTATATTTGTGTCAGAATACTCAGAACCAGCCAGGCAGTGGTGGCGCAGGCCTTTAATCCCAGCACTCAGGAAGCAGAGGTAGGCGAATCTCTGAGTCTCTGTGAGTTCAAGGCTAGCCTGGTCTACAAAGTTCCAGGACAGCCAGGGCAACCAGGGCTGTTACACAAAAGAAACCCTGTCTCAAAAACCCTAAAAGAAAAAATAAGAATCCTCAGTGCCTGCAAGGAACACCTGTCCACACCTGCCTTGGCAGGGTGAGACTGGCACTACAGCTGTAGTTTAGGACAAGGACAAGAAGAGATCTCACATGCTCCTTACATATATGGTTCCTGTCTCGTATGGAGGCCCAGGCTGGCCTCAAACCTATACTCCTTCTGCCTCTGTTCCCAGGACTGGGATTGTAAAAGTGTGCTTCCAATCTAGGCTTTTGTGCACCCCCACACACACCCAAATACTTCTGATTCAAAGTTGGTTGAATCCATAAACACAGCCCATGGACACAGGACCAACTATAACAGAAATGGAATGAATTTGAACGAGCCTATCAGTGCCCTCACGCCATAAAACATATCCCTATTTTCTATCACTGAGATACAGCACCCTCTGTACTAAAAAGCAGAAAGAGTGGTTTGCCTACGGGCAGTGGACTCTGGCCGTTCTACTCCAGTAGATGCTCCAGATGCAGAGACACACAGTTTCACTTGCTCTCCTGAGACTGAATCCCACGCCCTGTGCGTACAAGGCAAGCACTGTACCACTGAGCTCTATTCTCTGCTGCTGTGCCTGGATTTCTGAAATGGAGCCACAAATGCCCAAAGGGCGTATGAAATCCATCATCATGTTCAATAAACCCAACATGACACTTAAACAGAATGAGTCCCAACTGAATGTCTGTCAGTAAAGGAAGAAAATAACATAACCCCGATACCTGGAGGAGCTGACTACTCAATCACTATGTAAGAGAGAGCTTACTGCCGCCCCTTAGGATGCTCTCCCCATTGCTTCAGGCTCAATAGTAATCTCTTTACGACTTCAACTGTATAGAAAGCAAGAAGGTGAAATTGTCAATCCAGGAGAGGATGCATAAAATGGCAAAAAAACAAAAAACAAACCGGCAAAATGAAAGTTCTCCTTTATCTTTGGGGTCTATACATTCCTTCTCTAGAATTTTCTGTGAATCACCTCCAGCACATGACAATAACACAAGCAGAGAAAGTACTGCTTCATGCCTATATCTGTTGGGATTAGAATACAGTCAAACACTTACTAACACTATGTTGCAGGCAAAAATAGATCCCAGGAAGAATGAAAGACGGTTCTGTCAATCAAATAACCAGAGTCTAAAATACAGACATCATCTCCATTCCACAGATGAAGAAACTAAGAGTAAAAAAACCAAATGATTTGCCCAGGTCAAGAAACCAGTAAATGGCAGAGCTGGGACTTGAATTCATGTGTCTATGCAGTAAGTCTTATCAACTGTCCACTGTATCTGAATGACCTAGCTGAATTCAAGGCTGTCTCCCTCACTGCCTTACACACTGCTTTAATTTACTCCCACGTCTAGGTGTGTAAGGCTCCACTGTTTACTATGACAGTCACCAGCAGCATAGCTATTTTACGCTTAATTGTTAAAATAAAAAGTCAGCAACTCCTGAATTGGAGTGCACAAGCATAAACATAGAAATACATTTGGCTGGGTGGGGTAGCGCATAACAAAAAACACATCCCTTGTAGCCTATGTAGGCTGACCACTGTGAGTGCCATCCTAGCAGGCAGTGTGAGATCTAGCCTCACAAAATTACAAATGGCACAAGCTTGAGGACCTGAGCTCCATCCCCGAACCCCATACACAAAAGGCCAAAATGCAGCGGCTCGCACCTGTAATCCCAGCACTCCCACAATGCAATGGGAGGCAGAGACTGGAGTCGCCTGGAAGCTAACAGGATGCAGCCAGCCAGAAATAAGAAACAACGTAAGGTGGAAAAAGAGAACTGCCTCCCAAAACCTGTCCTCTGACCTCCACATGTGCACCGATATCCCATGTATGTCAATAAAAATAAAAAGTACACATTTGAATGTATGTGTGAATAGAATGTGTATGTGTGTATATATGTGTTGGGTCTGTGTATATGTGTGCTTAAGAGTGAGTGTGAGTGTATATGTATGTGAGTGTGTATTGTTTTGGTCTTTGTCCTTGTTTCCAACAAAGAACCCACAAAACATGACTATCTAGTAACAGGAACACCTTTACTAGTTATAAGAATCCCCCTTTGGCGTTCATGCTAATACGGTGACAGAGCAGCAGGTCCCTGGACAGTCTCTGGATGGGATGGGGATGCACGGGAAGAATCAAGTGATTAGAGGTTGGGACATTCAGCCCCAGCCATTGAAGTCCTGCTTAGGGAATGGGGGAGCAAGGGAGCCCTGCAGAGATCTGTGTAGTGCTGGGGCTGGTGAGGAGTGTGCAAGGCTGGGTAGACATCGAGAGCACCAACACGGTCACCCCACTCGGCTCAGTCCTACGTGTCCCTTCCATTGTTTGCTACTGAACTCTTCTCATCTCATCACAAACAGCAACAGGAAGGAAACTGTTTTCCTGATTTCTGTGAACTTTTGCTTTGGTGTTTGGGCCTTTGTTTGTTTGAGACAGTCTTACTATGTAGCCTTGGCTGGCCTGGAACTTATTATGCAGCTCAGGCTGACCTCACACTTAGAGATCTGTCTGCCTCTGCCTCCTGAGTGGCACTGGGATTAAAGGAGTGCCACACCATGCTCTGTTCAACAGTTTTTTAAAACAGGGTATCAGATAGCCCAGGCTGCCCTCCAATTTATTATGTAGACAAGGCTGGCCCAAATTTCTGATTCCTCTGCCTTTATTTCCCATGTGCTGGAATTACAGGTATACACCACACCTAGTGGTGTAAATTTACTCTAGTAAATTACCAAACTTAAGGAGAGGGTCATGTGATGGGGAGAGTCTTCTGTTTTGTGTTAATTTCATTGGTTAAATAAAGAGACTGCCCTGGCCCTTTGATAGGACAGAAAATTAGGTAGGCGGAGTAGACAGAACAGAATGCTGGGAGAAAGAAGCCGAGTCAGGCAGTCGCCATGATTCTCCCACTGGACACAGACACAGGTTAAGATCTTCCTGATAAGCCACACCTCGTGGAGCTACACAGATTATTAAAAATGGGTTAATCGAGATGTGAGAATTAGCCAATAAGAGGCTGGAACTAATGGGCGAGGCAGTGTTCAAAAGAATACAATTTCCGTGTAATTATTTTGGGTATAAAGCTAGCCGTGCGTGCGGCCGGGTGCCAGGAACGTAGCGCGCCGCTCCTATTACAACAGTCATGGAAATCTCCAAATTAGAACTGGCTGGTCATCTTTAGGAGCACCTGAGGGGTGACCATCTTGTGGGACAGAGCCCCTTTAACTATGGGATCTGATACTAATTCAGGGCTGATAAGGTCAGAATTGAACTGAAAGTTGCTGGATATCTTGTTGGTGTCCAGAGAAATGCAAAATTAGAAAATTTTGAGAATTTTATGTGTGAGAAAATTAAAGAAAACAGATCTGTAGCATTACCACTAGGACATACAGTGCTCCGAGGAACACTAGAGACCCAAGGTCAGGGCCAGAAAGATGCTTCAGTGGGTAAGGTGCTTGCCACCGAGCCTGATGCCCTGTGTTCAAACCTGGGACCCACAGGGCAGACGGAGAGCATCCCCAGCTGTACTCTGTTTTTGACATAAAGTTATGGCATGTTCCCAAAGCCACATTTGCATACACAGAACAAACAAATGAATGTTAAAAAAAAAAAAGAGGGAAAACTTGGCCGGCAGTGATGGTTCATGACTTTAATCCCAGCACTCGGGAGGCAGAGGCAGGCGGATCTCTGTGAGTTCGAGGCCAGCCTGGTCTACAAGAGCTAGTTCCAAGACAGGCTCCAAAGCTTCAGAGAAAGTCTGTCTTGAAAAACCAAAAAAAGAAAATAATGGAAAACTTAGTTTGATCTGGCTATTAGGAAGAGGTCTTCAACTCAACTGTGGTTACAGAGTTCTCAGAAAATAATTCAAATTAGCATCTCCCCAAACTAAAGCATTACATTCTGATCAGACCACAGCTACTTCATTGCTCAATCCTTTCACGATGGGACCTAATGATATCCTCCCTTGCAACGCTAGACACACTGTAGGGGAGTCAACCGCTCAAGTTATCCACAAAGCCTACACAAAATGCTAGAGTTAAAGCCCCCAGTTCCCTCCTCATTATCTGGCTCCCTGAGCTCTGGCTGTGACTGCCACAGCTGTCAGACCGACAGATCCACATGTAAGCTGTCAGCCACTATCACAGGCATTATCTGACAGGGAACAGACACAAGCGAGGTGAAAACTGACTGCTGAAAGGTAGCAGGCTTTTCATCTCCACAAAGTCCCCAAAGTGTCACATAAAGGCTCACATAAAATTGGCACTAGCGGCCATGACGGAGTACACTAACAAGAAAATTTGTCTCTAGACAGACAGAGGTGTGATCCTGGAGGGTGGGGCGAGCTCCACCTCACTAAGTCCCAGGCAGCATAAAACAGGAACTTAATTAGAGCCCGCTGACTGCCAGCTTGAAAAGCACTGGTTAGCCACTTACTGTGAGGATGGGATGCCCAGAACAGTGGGCTCCAAGGCTAACGGCACAGCTTTATGAGCCACAGATCTACACAGCCTTCTGACAGAAAAAAACTATAAAGACTCCAAGAAGTGAAAAATCCCTCTCCTGTGCCTTCTTCTCAGCAAGTCAACTACCACAGGAGGGCACTGGGAGGTGTTTGTTCAACAGTCTTCTGAACACACACAATCACTTAAAATACAGAGACATGGGTACATCCTCTTCAAAAGGGTAAGGGAGGGGCACCTCACACAAATACTCTACAAGCTGGTTTTGAAAATCCTTAGTAATTTAGAAATCTTGCCACGTCAATAAATTGAGATTGCCTTGTCTCATGTATGCATTTTTGTGGTTTGATTTTTTTGAGACAGGGTCTCTCACTACGTAACCTTGGATGGCCTGTGCTTCATGAATGCTGAGTCAAAGTGTATGCTACCATGCCCAGCTTTAGAGTTTTTACTGATTTGTTTTTAATACATTGTGGGGACCCACAGATGTGCGTCTGCTCCACCTTGACTGGAAGTCAGAAAGTCTGAGCCTATTTTTGCTTTCAAAGTTACTGACAACAGCCGTGGCTACACAGGAGAGATTCTGACCTAGGGTGTGGTTAGTTAGCATTTCGTGTTAGAGGTGGATACGCTCCACCAGGAGCAAAGTTGGTGCATTCAAGTCTATTCCTTATATCATGTTAATTAAGTCCGTGGCCTCCCTCCTTCCCTTTAGGAGTGAAGTATATAAGCCTGTGGAAAATAATCAAAGCAGATTCAGTACGCACTGAAGGCCTCTCCCAATGCTGTTCTGTGTTTCTGCTTCTTATTTCTCTTAGACCTCTGCTCCTTTTGCTTAATATTCTAATCCTCATGCTCCTACCCTGGAACATGAGTTTCACTGAAGCTGGTCTTCGGCAGATGGTGCCCAATGCGGGGCCTTCGACACTACATGTTTTTTACTAATTTTTATGTGTGTGGGGCACTTATGGAGGTCAGAAGACAACTTGCAAGGGTCAATTCTCTACTTCTACCATGCGGATTCAGGATGTTGGACTCAAGTCCTCCAGAGGGCTTGGTGGCAGTTGCCTTTACCCACTGAGCCACCTCACTGACCCTGATTTTTGTTTCTGTGACAGGGTCTTGTAGCCCCAGCTGGTTTCAGACCCACTGCAATGGTGGTGTGGCAGTTTGTGTGCAGGTGCACATGTGCATGCAGAGGTCACAGCAGGTCATCAGGGGTCTTACTCTATCACTCTCTGCTGCAGTGCCCTGAGTCAGGGTCTCTCACTGAACAGGTGCCTGTAGTTCAGGCTAGATCGGCTAGCCAGTCTCTGCCCTCCAATGCTAGGTTTACAAGAATGTATGCTGTGCCTGGCTTTTGATGTGGGTTCTGGAGATTTGGGCTCAATTCCTCAGGTTCTCAGTGCCATTTCCTTAGTTCCCTTTTCCTGCTGTTGTTTGTTTTTACAGACAGAGTCTCACTATGAAGTCTTTGGCTGCTCATTAACTTGTGGCATCCCTCCTTCCTCTACTTCCTGGGTGCTAGGATTACAAGCCTGGGCCACTACATACTGCTAAAATGCTTCTCCAGTCTTTAAGAACAAACGTCAATTTAGTGCTCAGTTAGGTGCTCTTGGTAAGCCTGAGACCAAGGCACACGTACAGTGCACCTACACACATAGGCACAGAACTCATGAACACAGAACTCTTTATCCCTACTGCTACACTGAAAATAAAGTAAAGCCAGCGACTATCTGAAAACCTGAAGTCCTCTAGTGAGAATGTGGTGGGACCACAGTGGAATGAGTGCAATGGAAGTGCTGAATTCCCCATTATGGGCTCCCACCTTGCTTCCGACAGCCTGGGATTTTGATAAAGGCTCCATAGTCTGTCACCATAGCAACCTATAAAGACAAAATGAAAAATCAATGTTGCACAACTGAGAACCAATCTTTCCTCTTTATATTTTCGACAGAGGATCTCAGGTAATGCAGGTTGGCCTCCAACTCACTGTGTGGACAAGGCCGAGCATGAAGTTAAACTGTGTTCTTTCCAGAACCTTTTATCCCTCCACCTCAGGCAATCACTGTTTTAGCTTCATCACAACAAAAGGACTCAACAAGATGCTCACTAACATTTCCATATTCACTACAAACACTTCAAAAACCCCTCATGACTGTACAGAGTTGACACTGTCATTCACATACGACAGAGAATAAGCGGATGCACGGAGGGACTAACCCAGCCCAGAACTCCTGAGTACCAGCCCTGGAATCTGAACTCATTCTTAATTTTCACCAGAGTTGCTCCTGGATTCCTTCTCGTGATGAAGCTGTAAGGGCCAAAGGCAATGTGACAGCTGCAATGTCTGACATCCTGTTTTCTCCTGGCAACAACTAGGAATGGGAACATCCTATGTTGCAGGGGAGACAAGAGAAAGCGTGAGGGCTTTGCAGTGGCAGGTGTGGCTTCTAATCCTAACTTTGCCATTTCCTACCTGGGGCCCAAACTCCATTTGTTCCCAATTGCTGTTATAGGTAGCAAAAGATAAGCATTGTGTACCTGGCACTGGAGTCTAGCACAGGACGCACATTCAACAGTGTGTCACTTTTGATGCCTTGTAACTCAAGATGATGAAGGACAGGAAGACTAAGACTGGCAGAACCAAGCTAGGGGTAGAATTTGGGTCCCTGGAGCCCCAAGTCTCCTGCTTCACCAAACATCAGTATTACTCACTTCAATATTAGATGGTATAAATATTTTTAGAATTTCATTCTCCTCTTTATTTATCATTGTTTATTTATTATATTTTTGGTGTTTTGTTTCAATTCAGGGTCTCAGACTGTAGCCCAGGCTGACCTGAAACTCACGGCAATCCCCAGGCTCAGAATCCCATGTGCTAGAATATATGCACGAGTCACTATAACTGGCTTTCTGTGTGTTATTGGGGCAGGGTCTCACCCTGTAGCTCTGGCTGGCCTGGAACTCATGATGTAGGCCAGAGATATGCCTGCCTCTGCTTCCTGAGTGCTGGGATTAAAGACATTCACATTTAGAAAAGAAACATCTTATTACTTTTACGTGTATGGTTTAGGTTTTCTATGTCTGTATACCATGTGCTTGCAGAGCCCACAGAAACTAGAAGCAAGTATTACATCCTATAAAACTGGAATTACAGATGGTTGTGTGATACCATGTGGGTGCTCGGAATCAGACCTGAGTCTTCTGGAAGAGCAGCCAGTGCTCGTAACCACTGAGCCATCTCTCCAGCCCGTTGCATTTAAAACAAACAAACACCCACTTATTTTGTGTTATGCGTACACATGTGCCATATCACGTGTGTATGGAGGTCGGGAAACAACTCTGAGAAGTTCGTTTTCTCCTTCCATCAGTTAATTTTAGGGATCAAACTCTGGTGGTCAGGCTTGGTGTCAAGTGCCATTACCCACTGAGTTATCTTGCTGGCCCCTCTCTACTCATTTTTACAGGGACAGGATACCTGAACTAATTCTCTATGCTACACCATGAAGGAAGGGTTATAAACCTAAAGTTCTATACTCCTGGGGTATACAGAGGAGGAACAAGCTATGAGAAAGAAAGGATCAAAAAGTTCCAAAACAAAAACAAACAAGCAAACAAAAAAATAGTACAATTACCAAACCATGACAAGGTGGAGCCAGAAGGGCTTTAAGAAAGATATTAAAGGGGCTGGAGAGATGCCCCAGTGTTTAGGAACAGCTGTTGTTCCCAGCACAGGGGGTAACAACCATCTGTAACTTCAGTTCCTGGAGATTCAGTGCCCTCTTCAGGCCTGCAAGGGCACTACAGGCCTGTGGCACAGAAACATGCAAACCAAACACCCATATACACAAAATAAAGATAAATATTTTTAAAAAGAAAGATGTTAGATATTAGTGGTCCAGCCAGGCACAGTGGCGCACACCTGCAGATCTAACATGAGGAATAGGAGGATGGGGAGTAAGCATGAGTCCAACTTCAAAGACATTAGCTGGCCCCAGCCTGTCATCTTTCAAATGAGATGAGAGAAGACTAGAGATAGAAAGCACTTAACCAAGTCCACAAAAAAATTTGTTCTCTGTGAAAATGGTCCCACATGAAGTAATTCCCTTTCTAAAAAATTATTTTACATTACTTTAGGAATGGTGTGTTGCTTGATGTACATGCACTGTACGCGCATGCCTGGTGCCTTGACAGGTCAAAGGAGGACACTGGTCACCTAGAACTGGAGCCACAGATGATCATCTGTCACCTCGTAGTCACCACAGAAAGAACCTGTGTCCTCTGTAAGAACGCCAAGTGCTCCTAATCGCTGGACCAATTTTCCAGCCCAAGACTTTCTGTTTTTAATAAAAATAAAAGCAAATGTTTTCTTTCTGTCTCACCTAAGGCACTTTGATTGACATTTGCTCCAGGATACCACAAAACAGGCTGAGCAATCACACACTGCATGGCATTATTAAGGAGCATAGTTATATGAAAAACTTAACAACAACATCTGGAAGTTAGGGCTCAAACCACCTTGCTGCTGTAAATTAAGACAAAATAACTTCTCAATCCTGAAGCTCCAGGGCCACATTATCGTCGTTAGAGGTAATAACAGACCTTAATTTTGCCTCTCCCAAAAGGGAAGGTTAATGGGCTTCAGAACAGACACAGTCAACTCTCGAGTAAGGAAAAGGTATTCTAGCCTACTTCCAGCACCAGGTGCTTCCATCACTGTGTCTCCTAGGGTGCAGTCAGAGATGAAATGAACAGGATGGCACCTGCCTTAGATGAGCATACAGTCTTCCTGGGGTCCCAAGAATCGTCACTCAGATGACTCAGGAGGGCAGAAAGGGGAAATTCAGTAATTATCTCAGCTGAAACTCAGGCCGTGGGTAAAATTAATTTCCATCTTTAGACAAGAGCCTGCACTGGCCTTGAAATTTGTTCTCCTCATAATGTCAATGAGGAACCTGAGGCTCAGAGATCCTGGTCCAAAGTTAGAGAGTAGCACATCTAGGCACACAACAGACATCTTTAACTGTACTCCAGTGACATTCTACCTCACCAACACTAACCACCCTCAAGCATTTCTTTGTCTGTGGCAAGTCTATGACAAACCCTGGCTCCCACTGCTATCCTCATACTCCCACGTTTAACAGACACTGGGAGTGAGGTCTCAGAGGATGAGAAGACAATGGATACTGGCTTCTCCTCCATTTAGTCTGCACACTGCTACCATCCCTACTAAGCCCATAAGACGAATCCTAGAACACAAGCTGGACCAGATTCTTCAAGGACAACTCGTCCTGCCAGCTGGAGGCACAGTCGTATTCCAGTATTTATACAGCAGCTATGTGTGGCAGGTACCAAGCCAGAGTAAGAAACAAAAACCAACTTATAAAATACAGATGCCTAACCTGTCTTTTTAAAAGAATCTGGATTCTCACAATAAACCATCACAAGCAGCTAGTGACGTGAAACTACTACTGTGTAAATGCTGTAACAGAAGCACGCAAACACCCTGACCCGCCATCCACCTACCCACTACCACCCACTGAAAACACTGCTCTCTTGCAGCTGCTGCTTCCTCCATATGTTTCAGTGCACGCGCACAACCCCAGCAGTGAGCAAACTCAGAAGATTCAAACCCCAGCTTCGTCATTCATTAATCACTGGGTGGTTACTTAGCTTCTAAGAGTCTCTTAGCCTCTAAAAGGAATTCGTTTTACAGAGATATAGAGTGTGTGTACATGCATGTGCATGTGTCTGTGTGTGCTAACACACTTTAGGAGTTTGATTTTTTTTTAAATTTTCCTTGTTTGCTTATTTGTTTTTAAGATAGGGTCTTACTGTGTAGCTCTAGCTGGCCTAGAACTTACTATGTATACCAGGCTGGCCTTGATCTCAGAGATTGGGCTTCCTCTACCTCCCAAATGCTGGAATGAAAGGTTGAGACACTACATCTGGCCTTTATTTTCAGTCTTAATGTAACTGGGCTGGAGAGATGGCTCAGTGGTTAAGAACACTGGCTGCTCTTCCAGAGGTCCTGAGTTCAATTTCCAGCAACCACATGATGGCTCACAACCATCTGTAATGAGATCTTGCGCCCTCTTCTGGCCTGAAGGTGTACATGCAGACAAAACACTGTATATAATAAATAAAGCTAAAAAAAAAAATCAACTAGTTCTCCATGTAAATATTAGCGGATGAACTCACTCTGTAGACCAGGCTGATCTCAAACTCAGAGATCCACCTGCCCCTGCATCCCTAGGATTAAAGGTGTACACTACCACACCTGGCTTGTTTTTTCTTTTAAGTGATTTGTTCAAGGGGGATGATATAGAAATTAATACTTTCCATTGGTATGGATTTTGGTTTATTGATACAAATTTAAGATCAATTTTGCTATACTATATGTATATTTCTACTCTTGTTTAAATAATTATGTTTATGTAGTTCATTTAAAAATGTACCAGTCATCTATAATAGTCAAACTTATAGACATGTTAATTAGGTTTTCTAGATATGCAGAGATATATTTCAGATGGATAGGTAATCTTCAAAAACTCAAAGACCTACAAAATATGGCATTTAAAATGTTTTAAGGATTTAGACTTTTCTCAACAGTGAGACACATGTGCTCCTGGCAGCAGCAATTACTTCAAAGAGGATGGGCATCGAAGAAACTCATTATGGAGTTTTCCTTCAGTGGGGCAAGGCTAGCCATTTAGGCAAGAAACTGCTCTTGCCTGCACTGCTTGACTGTATGCTATATAAACTGGATAAGCGGGACCCATGGGAAAGTGAGTGCTGAATTTGAAGATGGGACAGTCCTTCAGGATTCCTGCTTCATGGAAGGGTCTGCCAGACATTCTGCAGGGCACAGAGGAAACTGACTGGCAAACTATAAATACAGATGGGACAGTTTCACATTTCCTGTTTCACTGAGAAGTCTGGTAGACACTCTACGCCTATAGGCTAAAGATGGATGACCCAACATTACAGAATAACTGTAGGTGACTGTCCAGATATTTCTGTCATTTCTAGAGTTTTAAAAGTTGCTTATAATGCACTTCCAGTTTACTTAAGTAACATTATATTCTTCTGGGGTCTTTGGCGGTATTGAAGACTAGATAGTTATAACTATAGCTTTCCTTAGTTATGATAAAAGATAAATTAGACATGAAACTTTAGGTTAACAAAGATAAGATAGATGACAGAGTATTTTCTTTAATTTTGTCAAATATAAAGAAACTGGATATTGCAACTGTAATTCTTGCTTGATACCTGTTTTGTTATATGTAATTTTCCTATGTTAAAGTTAAAACCTGGGCTGAAGAGATGGCTCAGAGGTTAAGAGCATTGCCCGCTCTTCCAAAGGTCCTGAGTTCAATTCCCAGCAACCACATGGTGGCTCACAACCATCTGTAATGGGGTCTGGTGCCCTCTTCCGGCCTGCAGGCAGACACACAGACAGAATGTTGTATACATAATAAATAAATATTTAAAAAAATAAAGTTAAAATCTTCCATTTTTAATTAGACAGAAAAAAGGAAGATGATGTAGGATGTCCTGTATGCTGTGAATATGTGTCTCTTTCATTGGTTGATAAATAAAGCTGTTTCAGACAGTAGCCAGGCAGAATAGAGCCAGAAATCCAAACAAAGATACAGAGAGAAAGAAGGCAGAGTCAGGGAGACACCATGTAACCACCAAAGGAGTAACATACCAGGGCATCACTGGTAAGTCACGGCCATGTGGCATTAATACACAGATTAATAGAAAAGGGTTATTTTAATTTTGAGAACTAGCCAGTAATATGCCTGAGCCATTGGCCAAACAATTGTAATTGATATTAAGCCTCAGAGTATTATTTCACAAGTGGCTGTAGGAACCCGTGAGCAGGAAACCACTTCAGGGGGCCAGCGGGACAGAGAAAACATTCAACCCCAGCCAAGTATAGTAATTCATGCTTGTAATTCCAACACATGGAAGGCTGATACAGGAAGACTGCTATAATTGAGGCCAAGGCTTGCTTACAAAGTAAGTTTGGGGCCAGTCTAGACTATAGAGTGAGACCCTGGATCAAAATCTCAAACTTCACCAAAATCAGGGCTGGCAAATAGCTTAGCAGGTACAGTGCTTGCCACCAAGCTTAACATCCTAATTTGAATTTCTAATCCTCCTGCCTCCATCTCCTCAGTGCTAGGATTGCAGGGCTGCATCACCACACCCTGTCTTCGTGGTGCTAGGGACAGACCCAAAGGCGTCCTGCATGCTGGGCAAGCGTTCTACCAACTCAGTCACATTCCTAGCTATGATCTGTTTTTGAAATATTATTCTGAGTGTAGTGTCATGAACAGATTGGAGAGAGGCTGCAACAGAAGTGAGAAATTCCAGTCAGAGCCAAGCACGAGATAAAGAGCTTGGACTAAGGGGTGGCAAAGGCATAAATAAGCATGCAGACTGCAGATAAAATTAAGACTCACGGAGGAACTACAGAGAAAATCAAGACCAAGTCAAAGGATGGAAACAAGCACAATGGCCAGATTTCAGATTTCTAGCTTTAGCACCAAATGGATAGCAATTCCATCTGCTAAAATGGAATAGGACTGGTGAAAAAACCTATTTTGTGGGGTTTAAAAAAAGTTTAAAATCTAAGTTAGAGATGCTTTCAGGCACCAAAATGAAGGTATCAAGCACACAGAAGTCTGTAGCATAGGGAAGGTAGATGTGCACTAGAGGGTCCAGTGGACTTCCCATGCGAAATAGTTCCAGGCAGACAGGAGAATAACCCCGGTGCTTCCCTCCCTCAGTATGTTCCTAACACACTCCAAAACGGAAGTTTCAAAGCGCAAAACATACCTCTCCTTGAAAAATAGTATAGAGTGCAGGCAAGTTTTCCATGGTCTCAGGCCTTCCTGAATTCATCCTTAATATTCTACGGCTCCTCCATTTCTCTTCTGCTAAAGCTAATTCAAACGTCCTTTCAGAAAGAAACAACAATTAGACATCTGTATTAATGAGGGGTTGGGGATATGACTCAACCATTAAAGAGTCTACGGCACAGGCACGAGGACCTAAGTTTAGATCCACAGTAAGCCAGGCACAGAGGTACATGACTGTAACCCCAGGGGTAGGGGACAGACAAATGGATCCCAAGAGATTACTCACCAGATAGACTGATGAGCTCTAGGTACAATGGGTGTGGTGGTTTGAATAAAAATGACCCCATAGGCAAATAGGGAGTGGCATTATAGCGGGTATGGCTTTGATGGAGTATGTATGATCTTGTTGGAAGAAGTGTGTCACTGGGGGTGGGCTTCGAGGTTTCAGAAGCTCAAGCCCAGGCTCAGTGGCTCTCCTCTCTCCTGCTGCCTGCAGATCATGATGTAGAATTCTCAGTTCCTACTCCAGCACCATGTCTGCTGCATGCTGCCATGCTTCGCACCATGATAATGGACTGAACCTCTCAACCATTAAGCCAGTCCCAAATAAATATTTTCCTTTATAAGAGTTTCTGCAGTCATAGTGTCTCTTCACAGAAACAGAAACCCAAACTGAGACAGTGGGTGACTGTGTCCCAAAAGGTAAAGGGGCCAGGAATGGTGGTGCACACCTTTAATCCCAGAAGCAGAGGCAGGTAGATCTCTGTGACCTTGGGGCCAGCATGGTCTACAGAAAGAGTTCTGTGGTAGCCAGAGATATATAATGACACCCGTCTCAAACAAACAACAAGATAAGGTGATGAGTAATCAAGGAAGACAAACACTGACCTTTGGCCTCCACACACGCATGTACACCCACATACACACTTGTATGAACATACATATAACACACACACAATAACAAATGGGGCTGGATATGGGGGTTAATGGCAGAGAAATTCCCTAACATGCAGCATGAAACTGTAAGTCATCCCCAGAAACACAAAGAAATGTGCAAACAGTCTGCATGGATAACTTGCAAAAAATAATGCTGTTAGAACACACCATGCACTCTCATCCATATCTCAGTATCCTACTTGTGGCATCTGGGAATCTGGATGGCCCTTCTTTCTGACCTGTTACTTAACCAAAGTCATTAAGGTATTGGATTTTCAGGTAAGTAGAAGTTTTGTTTGTTTGTTTGGTTAGCTTATCTAGGATGTTGTCATTGCTTCCATTTTATTTATATTTATTTGCATGTGGTGTATGGGCATGCCTATGTATTAGTGTGCATGCCCACATGTGTTCATGGAGGCCAGAGATGTCAGGTTCCTGCTCTATCACTCTCCATCTTATTTCCTTGAGACAGGCTCTCTCACTGAACCTAGAACTAGGGTAGCAGTCACCAAGCCCCAGTAAGCCCTGCTTCCTTCCCCTCAGCACGGGATTTATACACATAAGTAGCCATAGTTGGCTCTTTATGTGGACTTGGGGGTTTTGAACTCAGGCCCTCGTCATCACACTTGCACAGCAAATATCCTTAGCTGCTGAGCCATCTTCCTAGTCTAGTTTTTTGATTTTTGAGACAAGAGTTTTCCTAACTAGCTCAGGTTGTCCTTGAACTTGTGCACCTGCCTCCGTGGTGCTGGAATTACAAGCCAGAGCTACCACGCTTGGCTTTGATCAGGATAGTTGCTTGTTCATTTATGGTAAGACATAACAAATCTAGAACTCTGCACAGGCTAAGCAAGACTTGACCACTGAACTGCATCCTCCCTAACCCCGTCACCACTATTTTGAGATGAGGTCTCATTACATTGCCCAGGCTACATCTAGATTACTGTCGAGCTCCTGAGATGAAGCACTCTTCCTACCTCAACCTTCCAAATAACTACTACAGGCATGGGCCATCACACCTGGGTGGCTTCATTCTTTTTATCACTACTGTTGTTATTTGTTTATCAGGGGAAAACTTTTGGAAGAAAGAGTATGTGTGCCTAGATCTGAAAAACATCAGAAAGAAGCCAGTGGTGAGGGATGTTTTTAATCCTAGTATTTGGAAGGCAGAAGTAGATCTCTGAGTTTGAGGCCAGCCCGGTCTATAATAACCCCAAGCCAGCCAAGGTTATACACTGAGACTGTGTCTCAAAAAAACAAAAAACAAAAGCCAGACATGGTGAACACACCTCTACTCCCAACACTTGGGAGGCAAAGGTAGATGGATCCCTGAATTTAAGGCCAGCCTGGTCTATAGAGTGAGTTCCAGGACAGCCAGGGTTACACAGAGAAACCATGTCTTGAGAAACAAAACAAAACAAAAGGCACACATGTCAGAACGGTAATAAGAAAAGAACACAGTATGTCTCCAGACAGAGGTTCTATTCTGATCATGCACTTGCATGATGAAAAGCTTCTAAGCTTAGATCGCTAAGCTTAGGCTGAAAACCTAGCAACGAAGCTGGGTGTAATGGTTCCTGCCTGTAATTTTAATAATCCCAGCACTTGGGAGACCTAAGGCAAAAGACAATCATGAGTTTGAGGCTAGCTTGGGCTACACAAAGTCTGAGGCCTATGAAGGGGATATAGCTCAATAATAGAGTACTTGCTTAGCATGTCTGAGTACTGAAGTGGGGGAAAAAGAACAGGAAGTCCGAGGATAGCCTGAAATACAGAGTGAGACCTTGTCAGAAACAAACACACAAACAAACCTAGCAACGGTCAAATTTATTTGATCCCAGAGTCTAATGATCTTGGTCAGTATGCTAGACATAAATCTGAAAAATATTAAAAAGAGAAGCCTTTAATCCCAGCTCTTGGGAGGCAGAGGCAGGTAGCTCTCTGAGTTTGAAGTCAGCTTGGCCTACATACTGAGCTCTAAGCCAATCAAGGTAATACAGTAAAAAAGGAAAATTTATCTCTCTTTTATTTTATGTATGTTTGTGCAGGTGCCACAAAAACTAGAAGAGAGCATCAGATCCCCGGGAGCTGGAGTTAAAATTGGTTATGAGCCACCCAGTGTGGGTGCCGGGAACTGAACCCTGGTCCTCTGGAAGAGCAGCAAGAAAGCTGTTCCCAGACCCTCTGTGGGCTTTTTAAACTTAAAATATACACCCTAGGGGCTGGTGAGACGGCTCGGGCATAAAGTGCTTGCCATGCAATTATGAGAACCTAAGTTTCATCATCCCCAGCACCCAAGCAAAGAAGGTAGGCACAAATATGCAGGCTTGTCATGCCAGCACTCCAGCACCTGCAAGGCAGAGGCAGGAGGGTCCCTGGGGCACGGTGCCTAGTATCTAGGTGAATCAGTGAGTATCACATGTAGTGAGAAATACTGTCTCAATAAAGCAGACATCAATCTCCATACATACATATGCATGCACACCTGCACACAAAACATGTACACACAAATAAAAATACATAGGATGGCAGCTAATCTGTCTGTTCTTGAGAAATGACTTATAAACAAGTTATTTTTAAATTTTATAGTCGGATTGAATCCCGCCTCTCTTATTTCCAGCTGGGTGGTCTCATCCCCAGACTTGCCCTTCTTCTTACCCAGCATCCCTTGGCTCACATGCCAGGACAGGTGTTAGTAATTTTAACTCTATGGTTCTATTAAGAGACCTTCATTAATCCCTACAACATTTGGAAAACTAATTAGTGAATATAGAATCTGTAATAGCACTGGGACATCTAAAATGAGGGCAGACACAGTAATTCCTCCTGTTTCAAAGTTTCTCTCCACACAGCCATGGAAGGAGCGATCCCTGAGGAAACAGAGCTAAGCTGTTTCTGCAGAACTAGGCTGTGAGAGAGTGACGAGGGCTGGAGAGACAGCTTTAGTGGGTAGGAGCACTGGCTGCTCTTCTAGTGGAGCCAGGTTCTATTCCCAGCACCCACTTGCTGGCTCACAGTATGTAACTCCAGTCCCAGGGGATCTGATGCCTTTTTCTGAAATCTTCAGGCACATGTATGAAGCACATACATACATTTGGGAAAAACATTCATACACATAAAATGATAATTCTAAAACACAAAAAATTCTAAGTAAGAGTATGAAGAACCATCATCTAAAGCTTTCTTTTCTTTCTGACAAATTCTAAGTAGCCCTGGCTATCCTGGAACTCTATGTAGACCACACTAGCTTCAAACTCACAGCTACCCACTGCCTCTGCCTCCTGAGTGCAGGGATTAAAGGTGTGCAACCCAAACTCTGCCTAAAGCTTGGTTTGTTTTTTTTTTTTTTGGAGGGGGGGGATCTTGTTTTTCTTTTTGCAGTACTAAGGACTGAGCAGAGGTTACATCCCCAGGCCCTGGCTTTGTAAAGCTAGAATCTCACTATGTAAGGGCTAGAGAGGGCTCAGAGGTTGAGAGTACACATTACTCTCTCAGAGGACTTAGGGTTTGGGTTTCTAGGTGGCTCACAATCATTCATAAGAAACCCAATGCCTTCTCAGACTGCTGCTAGGACCAGGCATTCATGAGGTACAAATACATATACGTATGTGCACTCAGGAGGCAAAGGCAGGTGGATCTCTGAGTTCAAGGCCAGCCTGATCTACATAGTGAATTCCAGGGCAGACAAAGCTACAGAGTGATACCCTATGGGGGGGCGGGGGGAGAATGCCCTAAAAACTTGTCTATGAGGCATTTTCTCAATTGAGATTCCCTCCCTTCAGATGACCTTATCTTCTGTCAAGCTGACATGAAACCAGACAGAACACTCACACACACAAATAAATTTTTAAAAACATCAAAAAGGAAAAAAGACTACCGCTATGTACCCCAGGCTGGCTTCAACTCAAACTCTACTCCCCTGTGCTGGTATCCCAGGCATGAAGCATATCTGAGTCCCCATGCAATGTGGGGAGAGGGACAAAACGTGTCACTCCAGCAGCCTGGTACGGGTTGGAAACCATAGCGTTGCCCAGGCTAGGCTTGGTTTTGTAGCCATGCTCCTGTATCAGCCTCCAGTGCTGGCATTAAGACCATAATCCTCTCTTGTATCCAGTCCATCACCAAATCCTATGTCATTTCCTTCCCAGCTGTCCGAGATACTGTTAAACTGTCTTCAGTCTCATCTCCAGCTTGGTTCTCACTGGCATGGAAGATCAGAACTACTGTGCATTCCCACATCGTGGTCTCCAGTAAACCTCTCCTCATCTCTCCAATCTCAACACCATTAAGGCTGAAGGAATGAACCATCTCCTCCCCCACATTCCGCACCCTGGAGGGGAGACAAAACTTTCGCTGCTTTCCTATTAATTTTAAAGTTAACGCTACAAATTCCTGCAAATCTTCATGACTTCCAGGTTCATCTCATACCATACCCCCTTCAAGCTTTCTCTCAGCACATTGGCTCTTTGTGATTCTTAGTCATTTTCCCAAATGATAGGGCACCACCGCACAGGCTGTTCTGTGCAGAACGTCCTGCCTTCCTCTCTTCCCGTTTAGAAATGTCCCATCAGAGAGCAACAGCTCGGACATCTTTTCCTCTGAGAACCCTTCAGCCTTATTAGTTACTCATAACTAATCGCTCTCTTAAGTCTTCCAATCAGCTGGTGAAATTTGTTTAACATGTTTGCCACACACACCCCAAGAGACCCTAAAGTCCCGAGGTTCGGGACCATGTTTCTTCAGTGTCTCCTCAACGATCTGCACAATAAATATCACTGTACCACTTACGAGAAGGCCCGATACACAAGCATGAATCTTAGATTTCTCAACAAAATTGTACTTTGGAGGAGCCATCGGATATTTCCTCCACCGCTTTCTGTTTAATTCAGCCCTTAAAAAAGAAGGCTGAACCGGTGATATAAACTAAGTCCGCCTCCTCAACCAAACCCGGCACTGAAGCAGGGAGGCCGGGAGTCGGGCATCAGTCCCGGGGAACGCTAGCACAGCCCTGGACGCAAAAGCGGCGTTGTCCAGAGCAGCTGTCAAGGGACAGCGGCCTTAGGGTTCGAGTCCGGCGGCCAGAGATCCTAAAGCTCCGCTCTAGCCTGCCAAGGGACTACTCTTTCCGGGGACCCACCCCCACCCCCATGGCAAGGCCGTCAGCTGAGAAGGACAGGCTCAGGCCTAGCACCTAGTCGCAGTTTCCACACTGGAACAGCCACCCGCCTCGTTCCCCACACACTCACTCCGCGCCGGCTCCTAGCCCGGGAGCCGCAGCATCGCCAGGAGTGCCGAACCTGCTCAGCGCGTTCCCAACCCACAATGCACGGCGCGCCTAGGAGGGACTCCAGCTCCGCGCTCCAATCCCAGAGTCGAGCCCTCGTGGCGTCACCATGAAGGGACCAATCGCAAGAGCGTATTCAGAGGGCGTTGCAGAAGGAAATAATGGAAGCCGATTGGTTGTTCCTCCCCGGAAGTTCTGGAGGAAGAACTCAGTTGGAACCAATCGCCCGGTGCCTGCGACCGGCGGCGCGGTCAGTGGCGGCTCCGAGGATAGTGGTTACCGCCATGATCGAGCAGCCGAAGCGCAAAGGCCCGGAGCTACCACTGGTTCCTGTCAAGCGGCCGCGGCATGAGTTGCTGTTGGGAGCGGCGGGGTCCGGCCCCGGAGCCGGACAGCAGCAGGCGACTCCGGGAGCTTTGCTACAAGCGGTAAGTGGGAGGCATCCCGACTTGGCCCTCCACTCCTCTCGCCACGGACCGTACCGGCGCAGCGGGAACGGAAAGACATTGAACCTGATGTCCAAGCAGGATTGTAAAGTTGCTCTGTGTTCTGCGTCTG
Organism: Microtus oregoni; assembly: GCF_018167655.1. NCBI lineage: Eukaryota > Metazoa > Chordata > Mammalia > Rodentia > Cricetidae > Microtus > Microtus oregoni. Next base: position 22,559,907 of record NW_024543064.1, on the reverse strand, counting down.
TTTCATATGTGTTTCCTTGTTGGACGCCTGTTTTCAGCCTTTCAGTCACCCTGTGAAGTAGCACTAAACCATTTTAAACACTTGTCCTCAAAATCAAGATCCAAACTTCCGCATCCTAAATCTTCAGGGATTCAGCATCAAATAAACATTCAGAAAAGTTTGCAGAATGGGTGAATGAAACATTCAGAAAAGTTTGGAAAATGGATAGATAAGTGAGTGAGTGAATGAGTGCGTGAGTGAGTGAGAGGGGAAGCAAGGGAAATGAATGAGACAGGCTCGCTTTGCTACCTGGTACAATTTACTTTTCTCTTTCTCTGAATTTGCATTACTAACAGTAATTAACATCCGTTGGCTCTTTTTTGGTTGTTTGTTTGTTTGTTTGAGACAGGGTTTCTCTGTAGCTTTGCAACCTGTCCTGGAACTAGCTCTTGTAGACCAGGCTGGCCTCGAACTCTCAGAGATCCACCTGCCTCTGCCTCTCGAGTGCTGGGATTAAAGGTGTGCGCCACCACCGCCCAGCCATCCGTTGACTCTTGTGTTAGATGTTTTGCATGTGAAATTTCCATTAATCTTGGTAACAGCCTAAAAGGAACTGTTATTTTGCAAATGGGGAAAACAGACTTCTTTGAGTTGGAACCTGTACTCCTAACGGCATGTCTTGTAAAAGAGTGATCATACTTCCCTATGAGGTTCAGAGAAGAAAATAAATGTGCCTCCTGCCGCAACTCTTTAAAGTCTGCTGGTGTGGTCCTTAAAATATATAAATAAAGTTAGTGGCGTGAGGCTGTAGTTGTATCTTCCCAGAAGGTTGACAAAATTTTGAGTGAAGGAATTGGAGGCCAGGCTGCAACTCTTGGCTGACAATCTTACTTGTCAAATAAGAGTAAGTGTACTACTAATAATCCTGAAATCTCCTTGGTAGATTCCAGTATACTAACTTAGTTTTTAAAATAGCAGGATGTTAACATAGCAAGATCCCCCTGTCTCCAAAGTAAATAAATAAAAAGTTGGACACATAAATTTATAATCACTCAAGCTGAGGCAGGAGGATCAAGGGTTTTAAACCAATATAGGCTATTATAGCAGAACTCTGTTGAAATTTTAAAAAAAAAAGAACTACGTAACCACAATCCTTACCTCCTAGTCAAACCATCTTTATGTCATCTGGCATCATTGCAGGTGGGGCTCAATTAGTGTTTCTGGTTTTGTCTTTGAATTAAGGATCAGTAATTAATCCAGTAGCCAGAGGAATCATCACAACATTAAATCACATGATTATCTGGTGAAAACATTCTGTTGGATTTCTGTTTAGTTCTGAAGTTAAAAAAAAATGTCAAATTCTCTGTAATAATTCCCCTCTTTACCATGCTCATCGACCAGTTTTCTAGCATGTCATGCTCAAGTAGCACCGACGTATGAGTCCTTACATTTTGTTGTTACTGTTGTGTTTGCTGGGGTGTTACTCCAAATGCCCACGTGGTTAACTGTTGGCTCTTTCAAGTTTTTGTTCAGATACCAGTTTCTCAGTGGGGCTTTCCTGGCCACTGTACTTTCAGTTGAAACACCCTGCTCTGGAACCCATATTACTTCTGTCCATTGCGCACAACGTGAGGTGTTTGACTTGTTTGTTTTGTTTCTCTTCCCTTCACTCTTTTTCCACTAGAATGCAAGGTCCATGGTTTTATTGAGTTCTCTTTCTCCGGTACCTAAACACATTAGATTTATTTTTATCTGTGTGTGTGTATCTGTATGCGCGTCTATCCCGTGCGTGTGGATTCCCTCATGGGCCAGAAGAGATTGTTGGATCCTCTGAACCTGGAGCTACAAGTCACGTGAAAACTGCTTACCGTGGGTGCTGGGAGCCGAACCCAGATTCTTTGGAAGAGCAGTAAGTGCTCTTAACCACTGAGCCATCTCTGTGGCCCACATGTACTATTTTTTGAATAAATATGCTGGATGAGTATGATTGTGGTACATTATTTGCATTTATGGATATTTCATAATGAAACCCATTACTTTGTATAGTTAATACATGATAATAAAAATAAGTTAGTATACTGGAATCTACCAACGAGATTTCAGGATTATTAGTAGTACACTTACTCTTATTTGACAAGTAAGGTTGTCAGCCCAGAGTTGGAAGAATTTCCAAACCTAGTTTTAGTGTCCAGAACGATAATCAGAAACTACTTTTCCAAAGCAAGCATAGCGATACACACTTTAATACCAGCACTCAGGAGGACTGAAAATTTAAGGCTAGCCTGGACTGTATATCAAAACCCTGCTCACACCCCAAAAATCTATTTTGTATAATAAGTTGTACCATGCAGGGTTTTTCAAAGGCTAGTTGGGTGAGCTGGAGTCTGGGAAATGTTCTTCCTGCACTCCCGGAGCTTCATTTCTTTGGGGAAAAAGAAGCATGTCAGCAATGGCACGAGGAAGGTAAGGTCAGGTAGTGATGGGGCTTTGGCGGAGTGCTGTGGGCCCGATGGAAGGCTGGAAGGCGGGGGAGGTGGCTGCTACTTGAGTGTGAGTGTTAAAGACAGACTTGCCGAGCGGTGGTGGCGCCCGCCTTTAATCCCAGCACTCGGGAGGCTGATCTCTGTAAATTCAAGGCCAGCCTGGTCTACAGAGTGAGTTCCAGGACGGCCAAGACTATAATGAGAAATTGTCTTGATAAACAACAACAAACAGACTCTGGGATGAGTATTTAAAAGGAGTCACTAGGAGGAGAGCTCTATGGGAGACATCTTTTCATGCCAAGATTCTGAGGCATAAATGAGGTCAAGCATGATTCAGCAGTCAACAGTTGACTGTGGAACAGAAGCAGAGTTAGGGAAGAGAGTAGTATGGTGGGCATACACTGGAATGTCCAAGGGATTTTATAGTGAGAGGTGGGAGTTCTGTGAGCAGAGGTGCCATTCCCTAACCCAAATGAAATGCGCTGCTCCAACTTTACAGCTTCCTTTGCCTGTGTACAGTGACGGATCACACTTGTCTTTGGTTTAGGGGCCTCCGAGGTGTTCGTCCCTGCAAGCCCCAATCATGCTGCTCTCGGGACACGAAGGAGAAGTGTACTGCTGCAAGTTTCACCCCAATGGATCCACCTTGGCATCGTCAGGATTTGACCGACTCATATGTAAGGCACAGCTTTTGACTCTGGAGTTACTGTTCTCTCTAAATAATGTTTTGTTGTTGTTGTTGTTGTTTTTAATTTTGGGTGCTATGTAAGGCATCAAGCATCAGTCTAAATATGCAAGTTAAATTATAGTGATAGCATGCTAAAACAGGTGTCAAAATATTGAGCAGTCATTCAGGTCAAGCCGTATGTAGGTCCATATGGTAAATAAGAAGAAACATGCTGCTAATTGGAAAGTAGATTGCTTTGGTTGGAGTTATATAGTCTCTCTCTTCTCCCTCCTCCATTACTCTCGTGTAGCCCCAGCTGTCCTCAAATTGGCTACGTAGTGAGAATAAATTTGGAACTTCTAATCCTCCTGCCTCCGCCTCCCAAGTGTTGGGATTACAGGCCTGAAAGTTAAGAGGAAAGAGAACTTCTCTACTCATAAAAACATGAGACCTTAATCCATACCCAGGATCCTAGTGTATGAGGGAGAAAGATTGGATCCTCAAGTGGTGACTCACTTAAATCATCTGCTACCAGGTTCTCAGCCACTCATTAGGAATGCCCATGTTTGAAAAAAACAAGTACAATCTGGAGAGATGGCTCACCAGTTAAGAACATTTGTTAGCAGGGAGTGGCCGTGCCTTTAGTCCCGGCACTCAGGACGCAGAGGTAGGTAGATCTTTGAATTTGAGGCCACCCTGGTCTACAGAGTGAGTTCCAGAACAGTCAGGGAACACAAAAACCGTGTCTTGGGGGAAAAAAAGGCGAAAAGAGCACTGCTGCTCTTCCAGAGGACCTGAGTTCAGTTCCCAGCCACATCAAGTGGCTCGTAACTCCTATAATACAGGTTCAGGGGATCCAGTGCTCTCTTCAGACCTCTGATGGTGTCTTAGCATGCACACTTCCAGACACATCAATAAATAATAAACCTTTTTAAAAAAAATAAATAGAAAAATGAAGCTGAGGTGATATAGCTCAATGATTCCTTTTTCAGGCTGTCTGCAGACTCTGAGCATATAAGAAAAAGTACTAACTTTTTAAAAATTAAACCTGAGGGTTTTGGAAAGATATTTCAGCAGTTAAGTGTAGTTATTGCTCTTGTAGAGGGCTCAAGTTCGGTTCCCAGTAACTACGTGGCAGCTCAAAGCCATCTCTAACTTCAAATCCCCAGGATCCAGCTCCCTCTTCTGGCCTTCATAGGCAGGCATGCATACGATGCATATACATATTTGTAGGCAAAACACTCAAACACATGAAATAAAAATAAACAAATCTTGTCTAATAAGTTAAGGCTGAGAAAACAAAGCTCAGTCAGTTAGGACCTGAGTTCAGTTTGCAGAACTCATACAGAGCAGGGTAGTAGAAAGCCAGGTAGCGTGGTTGTGCTTTCATCCTCGGCGGTAGACAGGTGTGGACCCCTGGGGCCCATCAGCTGGCCAGCCTAGTCTGCTAGGCAAGTTCCTGGGCGTGAAGAGAGTCTGTCTCAAAAGGGAAAAGGTAGATGATGCCTAATCAACAGCAGCCACAGTTGTCCTCGGCATTCCATACGTGTGCACTCATGCACATACATACCTGAGTGACCGCATGCACACAGCAATTTTAGCGTAGCGAGATTTGGTCTCATTGGTAGAGCCAGTGTTGTTCTATGGTCTTATAATTTCAGAAGTATTTTTCTGATTATTTTATATTAGCCATTCTCTGCCTGGTGATGGGTTTTTTTTTCCTCTTAACAGTATTGTGGAATGTCTATGGTGACTGTGATAACTATGCTACATTGAAGGGACACAGTGGCGCAGTGATGGAACTGCATTATAACACAGATGGCAGGTGAGTGTTCTGCATAATAGGTTGACGATGGCTTCCCATACTACTGCTTAATGTCTTTACCCTTCAGCCCTGAGTTTCATCTCTTGGGAGATCCAGTCAAAAACTGCTACGTTTTGGTGAGGCGTTTGGTGTACTCCCATAACATCAGCACTGAGGAAGCTGAGGTAGGAGGATCACAATTTTAAGGCCTTCATGGACAATGCAGTAGACCATTGAAAGCTCATCATCGTTTATCTTGTAATATGCCAGTACTCAGACCAGTGGGGTTTTTTGTTTTTATAAGACGTAAAGCCAATTTTGGGGGAGGGAGGGTGTTTGTTTTTTCAGACAGGGTGTGTGTGTGTGTGTGTGTGTGTGTGTGTGTGTAGCCCTGGCTGTCCTGGAAATATCACTGTAGACCAAGCTGGCCTCAAACTCATGGAGATCTACCTGCCTCTTCCTCCAAGTGCTAGGACTAAAGGCATTACACCACCACTGCCATAAGGCAAGTGTAATTTGAAATTGGCTCTTTAAAATTTTTATTGCAGGGATAGTAGCATGTGCCAGCTTTCAGGAGGCAAAGGCAGGCAGATCTCTAAGTTCAAGGCCAGCTGCTCTACATAGTGATTTCCAGGGCAGCCAGAGCTACATAGTAAGGTCCTGTCTCATTCCAAAAAAAAAAAAAAAAAGGAAGGAAGAAAGAAAGAAAAGAAAAAAAAATTTACCTGTTATTGTGTGTGCACGTGATGTTTCTGTGAGGGGTACGTGTGTAGGGGTCAGGACAGCTTTGTGGAGCTAGTTTTCCTTGTTTGCCTTTATATGGATTTTGGAGTCAGGCAAGTGCCTGTATTTGCTAAGAGATCTCACAGGAAAGTAATAAGCTATGTTAAAAACACAAACAAAAAAGGCAAGTAGATGGAAAAAGTACTCATATTTTTACCTCTCCAATTACTGTTTGTTATATGCTTTGCTAAAGTCCTTTTCTACCAAAATTGTTGAGTTTTAGCATATCCATAATGTAAACTAAGCTTACAATCTTGTCTACTGACTTTTTTTTTGCTTTAACCTACCAAATGTTATAAAAATTAATATTGTGTAATTTTAGGATATGTGTGTGTGTGTGTGTGTGTGCTACAGATATTTAGTTACACCAAGTCAATCTTATTGTTACATATTTTGATAGCTTTCTTTTTTATGGCACTGAAGATTGAACCAAGCTAATTTTCTTTTTTTCTTTAATTACATTTTAAATAGTGTATTATGACTACATGTGACACAGTTGTTGAGGTCAGCAGCCAGCTTTTGGGCGTCGGTTTTTTCTATATTGTGGGTCATCACCGAGCAGACTTGGCAGTGGACACCTTTACTCTCTGAGCAATCTCATCCTGCCATAATCGTTCCTTCTTTCTTCTTTTTCAAGATGTTTTATTGTCACTTGTTTATATCCCTGTATTCTAAGAAATACATTATAGTAATTGTATATGGTATCATTTTAGGGGTGAAGTGCCTGTGTGTGTGTCCATTTGAGGACAAAGAGGAACATCGGGTGTCTGCTTTAATCTGTATTTTAGTATCTTTTTTTTTTAATTTTTTTTTTTTTTTATTGAGAAAAGGAAAAAAAATTTTCAGCCTCCTCCCAGCCTCCCATGTCCCTCCCCCTCCTCCCACCCTGTATTTTAGTATCTTGAGACAAGGTCTCTCACTGAGTCTAGAGCTAGGCTGGTGAGCAGCAAACCCCAATGATCCTCCTGTCTCTGCCCCACCAAAGAGCTGGGGTTACAGGTATGCATGGACATATTCAGTGTTTTACATGGGGCTTTGAACTCTGGTTCTTGTAACAGATAAGCCATCTCCAAAGACCCTGTTTTGTTTTCTTTGAATCTTGGTAATTTATTCAGGCTGAGTTTGAATTTGCAGTCCTCCTGCCTCAGCTCCTGAATAATTGATATTATAGATATATGGCACTGCACCTGGCTTGTTTTACATTTCTGTTCTCAAATTTTAGTGTTTCATCATTAACATTTTAAATTAAGAAAGCATTACAAGGGACTGTAGGTAGATCAGACTGGGCTCAAACTGCCTCTGCCTCTGCCTCTGCCACCTGAGTCCTGGGATTAAAGGTGTGCACCACCATTGCCCAACAACCATAACAACTCTATAAAGGGAAACGTTTAATTGGGGCTGGCTTACAGTTCAGAGATTTAGTCCATTACTGTTGTGGTGGCCACAGGGGCAGACACGGTGCTGGAGAGGTGTCTGAGAGTTCTACATCTAGGTCAGCAGGCAGCAGAAAGAGAGAATGATCCTGAACCTGGTTTGAGCATATAAAACTTCAAAGCCCACCCCGTGACACACTTACTCCAACAAGGCCACGCCTCCTAATACTGCCATTCCTTATGAGCCTGTGGGAACCATTTTCATTCAAATCATCACAGAGCACTTGCTGATCTTACAGAGGACCCAGGTTCAGCTCCCAGTGTCCACATTCTGGCCAGTGGCTCTCAGTAACTTTGGCTGCAGAGCATCCAGTGCTCCCTCTTCTGCCCTCTGAACATCGCACATATATGACATGAACGTGTAAGCTCCACGCCTGTTTGCATAAAGTAGAATTTTTCTTCAGCATTATCATGGGCACTGTTGCACGTGCTCCAATCTCAGTTCTCGGGCAGTGATAGAGCAGGAGTATCTTGAGTTCAAGACCTGCTTGGTCTACATAACACCGCCCTGTATCAAAGGGAAAAGAGGGCATTATAAGATCAAGTTTAACTTAGAAATCATTCCCAGAGACAGAGCAAAGCGTTGGAATTACTCAGCTCTTAAATCTAGAATTTTTACAATCAGCCTCTCCTCCACCTCAGCAGGAAGAACTTAAATACTTCTGTGTGAGAGGGTTTGGTATCCAGGTATATCACAAAGAAGGAAAAGATTGATTGAAAAAGCTGCTATATTGGTTGTGTAGTGTGGATCAACCTGATTGTGAATCCAGAAGGTGAATAGAATTGCCAACAGCAGGACGAGGGAGGCACCCTGGGTTCATGAGCTAAATTCACAGTGCAGCAGGCAGTGTTCGGGACAAATCTGACGCATTTTGGCAAGTGAGAAAGAGATTTTTGTCATACCCCCCCCCTTTTTTTCCTTTTTTGAGATTTATCTTGTTTATTTATGTTATTTTGCCTGTGTGTCTGTGTACCACATGCATGTAGTACCTGTGGAGACCAAAAGAGGCATCAGATCCTCTGGAAATAGAGTTAGAGCTCGTTGTGGGCCTTTATCTGGGTGCTGGGAATCACACCCAGGTCCTCTGGAAGAGCAGCCCGTGCTCTTAACCACTGAGCTGTCTCCAGCCCCTAGCGTTTGTCTCATATCTATTATGTTCTTCTAGCATGCTCTTCTCAGCATCGACAGATAAGACGGTGGCTGTGTGGGATAGTGAAACAGGCGAGAGGGTGAAGAGGCTGAAGGGGCATACGTCCTTTGTGAACTCCTGTTACCCAGCCCGGCGGGGCCCCCAGCTCGTCTGCACTGGCAGCGATGACGGCACAGTTAAGGTAGGTATTGTCTGTCTGTGCTGCAGTTGAGTTGGCATGATGTAAACTCTAGCCTGTCTTTCTACCGATATTGTGCTCTTCTCTTAGTTTTAACTCATTTTCCAAAGCATACTTCGAATTTTTTTTTAAATATTTATTTATTTATTATGTACACAATATTCTGTCTGTGTGTAGTATATCTGCAGGCCAGAAGAGGGCACCAGACCTCATTACAGATGGTTATGAGCCACCATGTGGTTGCTGGGAATTGAACTCAGGACCTTTGGAAGAGCAGGCAATGCTCTTAACCACTTGAGCCATCTCTCCAGCCCCCTCGAATTTTACCAGTTGAAATAATGCCCTACAAAATTCTATTAGAACCATAGAATGTACTGCTACTTGGAATTAATGGACGGCGAGGATTTGATTCATGGCTCAGCTACGGATTGTGTGTCTTTGAGCAGTTCAATCTCTGAGCTTCGCTTCCTTAATCTTTTTTTTTTTTTTTTTTTTTTTACTTTGAGAAAAGGTTTCTCTGTATAGCCCTGGTTGTCCTGGAACTCCCTTAGTGAACCAGGCTGGCCTCGTGTGCCACCACTACCTGGTGCATTTTCTTAACCTTTCGAATTGTGACAGTAGTATAAGAGTCTTACAAGGTTGCTGTGAAGTCGCAGATGTCTAAGAAGCTCAGCAAATGCTCTCAGTGGCCTAGGATGGGATCTTACAGATCATTTAGTGTGATGATTTCCGAGCTATCTGTGTTAAGATCACCTGAAGAACCTACTAAAAACACCCACAGTAGAGCCGGTGTTCTGGCCAACCTTGGCTGTGTAGTGAGACAATCTCAAAAGACAGATAATAACAATAAAAATTCCCAGAGCATTGTTGAATTCAGAGAATGGCCTGAGCTGCCTAGCAAGACTCTATTTCAAGACAAAAAACTAAATACATCAATCAAGTGATCCCCAAGGCATGCTTCATAGTATGAACTGATTCGTGCGTTTCATTGTGAGACTTTTGTACATGTATATCTTTTTTTTTTAATTTATTTATTATGTCTGTATGCCTGAAGGCCAGAAGAGGGCGCCAGACCTCTTTACAGATGGTTGTGAGCCACCATGTGGTTGCTGGGAATTGAACTCAGGACCTTTGGGAGAGCAGGCAATGCTCTTAACCACTGAGCCATCTCTCCAGCCCCCGTACATGTATATCCTTATACCATGTTCATACTCATACACTCATAAGGCCAACCAAAATGGGGGTGAGAGCACAATGGAAGGAAGGAAAATACCCACGAAGGTAAAGGATTAAAGATAATTTGGAAAATCAGTTATAGGGAGCCTAAGCAACTAAGTAAAAGTATTTAGTATCATAAGATTTCTTACTCTCGTGAAAATGGAGTTTTCAACACAAAAATGGGGAGAAAACTAAACGAGTCTTGTAATGCTGGGTTCAGATAAGAAGAATCGGTGTGAGCTCTCATTTTTGATTTATAAGCTGATAATCTAAACTAAGTCCTTATTTCAGGAAAAACATTTTGGGTAAGATGCAGAACTTGAGTGATTCAATATCACTTGGTATGTTGCGGGAGTGGACATGGGACTAGGGATATACTGCAGTTGGTGTGGGGCTTGCCCACCATGTGTTCCCTGCACAACATAAACCAGGTAATCCCTAGCATGTGGGAGATGAACATAGAAGGATCAGAATTGTAGGTCATCATCAGGTACTTGGCCAATTTGAGGCCAGCCTAGGATACATCAGACTTTGTTTCAAAAACACAAAAGCGGGGAGAGGGGATCTGTGTGTTTACAGGCATTTATGTTCTGAAATTTACACATATTGCATAGCTTTATACTGAGAAGGCTTAGAAAACCCTATTTGATCTACCGGGAATCACTCAGGGCATCAAGCATGCTAGGGAAGTGCTCAGCTCTAAGCCATATCCCAGCTTCATATCTTGTTTTTTGAAACAAAGTTTCTCTGTGTCGCCTTCACTGTCCTGGAACTCTCTTGTAGGCCAGACTGGCCTGGAACTCAGATCCACCTGCCTCTGCTTTCTGGGTGCTGGGATTAAAGGCAAGCGCCACCACACCTGACATTTATTTATTTATTTATTTATCTATTTGTTTATTTATTTATTTATTTATTTTTAATTATGTCTTGGTCTTTAAATATCATTTGCCACTAAACAAAGCTAAGGCTCTTACATTAGGCCTGGTCCAGAAAAGTACTTTAAGATGCGCTTAGAACATCTTGTACAAAAATTTCTGGGCAAATGCTGCAACTGAATGTTATCAGTAATGAGACAGAATTGTGAGCTGTTCGCTAGTGCCTGATGTTACTATTTCTGTGATACCCCTACCAAAGATAAACCTTCAGTCTCGCTGATGCAATGCCAGACAAATGCAAGCGCAGAGAGAAGCATTCCTGTGGTTTTTACAAGTGCCAGGGTCACAGAGCTCAAGCAAAATCTGAAAGAGACTAAAAAGACATGACAAATTTAACACAGAATTCCAAACTGAATTTTGGTGTCTTTTTGAAAAGGATCAGTGGGTAGTGGTTAAGCTTGAGTGGTGTTTGAGTGCCTTGGCAAACACGAGTCTTGGTGGTTTCTTCCTGTTGATGGTGCGCCAAGGAAACATCTGTGTGGACAAACATTAGGAGGTGCTGGGGAGATGAGGCACTAGTCAGCACTCAGTCTAAAATGATTTTAGGGAAAAAGAAAAAATTCTTTTCCAACTGTTCAGGAAGTTTGTGATTATTTCAAAAATTTTTTAATTATTTTAATCAAGCTTTAAGTGGCTACCATACCTTTTTAGATTGGCGCCAAGCGTTGAGGCACACGCCTGTAATCCCAGTCCACAGGAGGCTGAGGCAAGAAAATGGTGAGTTTCAGACTAGCCTGGGCTAAATAGTGAATCTCTGCCTCAAAAATAAGGGACAAAGATTGTTTTGATCTGTGTAAAGATTATCTGTTGAGACAAAGTTTCATCGTATATGTGGAAGCTGAATTATCAAGGCCTTGGCTTCCAGATCTGGAAGTGTCCAGGTGAAGGCCTGTGTCCTCGGGGCCGAAGGAGAGAGTGAACTGCACCTGTAATGTCCCTGAGCAGGGGTAGGTGGGATGTCTGGGTGTGTTCTGGAGGTTGCTCAGCTAGTGTCTGTTTAAAAAGAAAAGGGAAGCACCCTTTGCTCAGGTGACTCTCCTGTAGATTCTTTTACTTAAGATAAAATCTAAATTCACCACTGAAATCTTAAAAAGCTAGACAGGGGCTGTAACTCAGTGTTACCCTTGCCTAGCATGCACAGGGTCCTTGGTTCAGGCTCTGTCACTTAAATAAATCAAAATTAAAGTGACTTTGATACCCAGACATCTCCTCATGCCCAAAGAAACCAGTGAAGTCATTCTTGTTTCCTTCCTATATTCCAGCCCCTGGCAGCTTCTAGGCTGTCTGTGTCTCTGGACATTCCCTACAAATAAAAATGAGACAAGCTACAATCTCAGTGTCTGGGGGAAGTCTCAAATTTGAGGCCAGCCTGGGCTACTTTTCTGTGCAGTGTGGAGAGTGATCTATGGCAGCTATACCTTGGTTTTGAATGAGTGAATTTATTAAGCACAGAGCAAGCAAGTATAAAAGAACAAATAGAAAGTAGTGCAAATAGCAAAACATCCTCAAATTAGTTTCTAATGGGCAGCAGAGATGCCAGAAGTAGCCTGCTTGAGAAAGCAGACAAAGGTAACAGTATCAAATCAGAGTTCACACAAACACCCAGCAGAAGCAAGGCATTGGTGGCACACGCCTTTAATCCCAGCACTTGGGAGGCAGAGGCAGATGATCTCTGAGTGCAAGGCCATCCTGGTCTACAAGAGCTAGTTGCAGTACAGCTAGGGCTATAATAGAGAAACCTTGTCTTGGGGAAAAAACAAACAAAAAACCACCCAGCAGAAATCAGCTGGGGAAGTAGAGGCACTCTGCCGGAGTGCCACACTGAGCTTTCTCCCTGGCTTCTCACTCCCACTGCAGGCACTTTTGTGTCGTGGGATCATAGTGACTCTTTTGGAACTGGTTACCTTCTAGCAGTTCTCAAAGGCATGGGATTTAAGTCCCTTAGCTGCTGCTGTTTCCCTGTCTCCCTGTTACAGAGCCAGCTTGATCCTGGACTAGGGTTTGAAGGAGACAAAAGAGAACCTCTCCTCTCCTGGAGTCCACTTTCCTCAAGTACACTACAGTGTACCAATTTAACTTAACATTAATGCCACGTGGTAAAACAGTCTCATTTTTTTCAGGCAGGGGTAAAGTGCTTTTTGTCCAAGCATGGGGACCAGAGTTTAGATTCCCTACTACCCAAGTGAAGCTGGGCGGTGGTGGCGCATGCCTTTAATCCCAGCACTTGAGAGGCAGAGGCAGGCGGATCTCTGTGAGTTCGAGACCAAGCCTGGTCTACAAGAGCTAGTTCCAGGACAGGCTCCAAAACCACAGAGAAACCCTGTCTCGAAAAACCAAAAAAAAAAAAAAGTACCTACTACCCAAGTGAAAAAGATGGTGGGCCTGGTGGCCTACTGTAATCCTAGTGCACTGGCAGTAGAGACAGGGAATCCATGGAACAAGCTGGCTAGTGAGACTAGCTGAAATGACAAACTCCAGGTTTAGTTAGAGACCCCACTGTAGGTGGAAGTGACTTAATATTCATTATAAATGCTTGGCCAGTAGCTCAGGCTTGTTACTAGCTAACTTACAATTATTTTAACCCATTCTTTTCCTCACATCTTAACCCATATTTCTTATCTACACTTCACCACGTAGCTTAGTGCTCTTCTTGGTTCTCTCTGCATATGGTGGTGACTCCTGACTCCGCCAACTCCGCTCTTCTTCCCATCATTCTGTTTGGCTCTCCCCCTAACCTTATCCTGTCCAGCTATTGACCAGTCACCTTCTTTATTAAACGAATCACAGTGACATATATTCACACAGTGTAAAGAAATATTCCACACCCCACTTCAATATGTAAGGGGGAGGAGGCACATGTTAGCCTTCAACTCCCACAACCACATTCATAAGATTTTTATATCACACATACATGACTGTACATCACAGGCGCACACTACACACGTACATGACTGTACATCACAGGCGCACACTATACACATACATGACTGTACATCACAGGCACACACTACACACATACTATGACTGTACATCACAGGCACACACTACAACATGTACTTTTTTTCGCAGATGAATGTGGTGCTACATTTCTGTGGTCATGGTGCTTGTTGCGGGGGAATCAGGAAGATAAAGAACTCATGGGGGGTTTTTTTGGTTTAGTTTTTTGAGACACAGACCTCCAGTGTAGACAAGCCTCTTCTCAGAACTTTTGTGCCTCCTGTCTAAGCCTCCTGGATGCTGGAATTTCAGGTGTGTGTTTTGAGACTTGAGTCTTACCATGTTGCCAAGCTGATCTCCTGATGTGTGCTACAGTGCCTGGCTCTTTTTGTTGGGGTTGGTTGGTGCGTTGATTGGTTTCCAGTCAGGGACTTACTGTGTAGTACAGACCAGCCTGAAATTGAAAGTGATCTGCCTACCTCAGCCTCCTGGATGCTGAGATTGTAGGCATGGCAGCCTGGGTTACATGGCGAGTTCCAGGGTAACTAGAGCTATATAGTGAGGCCCTGTCCCTAAAAAATATCATTATTCTAATGAGCAACAGTGTTTTGTTTGTGGCTTTTGGTTTTGCTTTGATTTTTTTTTTTATTCTATTTACTTTTTGAAACAGGCTCTCTATGTAGCCTTGACAGTCCTGGAAATCACTATGTAAGCCAGGCTCCTCCTCCCCAGCACTAGACTTGTAGGTAAACTGGCATATGCTGTGCCAGTTTTTTCGTGGGTGCTGGGGATCTATCTGAACTAGGTACTCAGGTATCTAGCAGATACTTGATCAATTGAGTCATCTCGCTGGCACCTTCCTTCCTTTTTTAAATTTCACCTGTTTGTTTATGTGCACACCGTGATGAGCATGTGGAGGCCAGAGGACAGCATGGGGAGTCAGTTCTCTGCTGTCATTCAGGTCATCAGGCTTGCGACCAGTACTCTAGTCACTGAGCCATCTCTCCAACCCCATCCTGTTTATTTTAAAGCTTATCAACAGGTGTGTAGCCTTGTAGGCAAACTCAGCTGTTTCGTAATTTGATGCCCTAAACTTGGAGTTTGAGTGAGCAAGTTTGAGGTGGGGAATAGCTGAACTGCTGAGCAGTAGCAAGAGCCCGGTGTTTCCTTTGCTTTGACGGTAGGTGTGGGGGTGTTCTGTGTGATTGCTCCTGAGAAGGATGTTACTGATGCTGCCTGTTTTCTTCAGCTGTGGGACATCCGCAAGAAAGCAGCTATCCAGACATTTCAGAACACTTACCAGGTGCTGGCTGTGACCTTCAATGACACAAGCGATCAGATTATCTCTGGTGGAATAGACAATGATATCAAGGTATGGTTGTTTATATTTATATTTACCATTCGTGTATCAGAAGCTAATCTTTCTACATGTTTTGAGATTGTACAAGATTGGCACTTAATGCCAACTAAAAAGAAGATAGTGACCTGAAACTTACTTTTTTTTGTCTTTTTCTGATTACTTCCTAAATCAAAGGTTACATATAAATATATATCGGCTCATATAAATGCCATCAAGGGCCAGATGGATATATGCAATCCATGGGTAGAGGGGAGCTGTGAAAATACAGAATATGGCCAGGTTTGGTGGCATACGACTTTAATCCCAGCACTCTGGAGGCAGAGACAGGCAAATCACTATGAGTTCAAGGCCAGCCTGGTCTATAGAGTCAGTTCCAGGACAGTTGGAGCTACACACAGACCCTTTCTCAAATAAAGAATACAGAGTGTAGTTAGGCCCTGACTAGGTATTTGTTTATTCATTTTTAATTACATTTATTTCTGTGAGTGGAGGTCAGAAAAGAATTTGCAATCAGTTCTCTCCTGTCCTATGAGTCCCAGGGGTTGAACTCATGCTGTTGGTCTTGGTAGCAAATACATTTATCTGCTGAACCTTCTCACCCAACAGAAGACACTGACGATTGTTTTTAGCTTTTTGCTTTAATGAGACAGGGTTTCTCTGTAGCTTTGGAGTCTGTCCTGGAACTCTCTCTGTAGACCAGGCTGGCCTTTAACTCACAGAAATCCGCCTGCCTCTGCCTCCCGAGTGCTGGGATTGAAGGCCTTCACCAACACCCCCCAGCCAGCTTCATCACTCTTAACAGTTAGTACAGTGCTTTCCAGAGCAGAGGTCGTGCTGCTGACAGCCACCCGCTGCCACCCAGAGCTGCCCTCTGTGCCAAGCCCCATCTCCGATGTCTATCAACCATTGAACTCTTTGTCCTGTAGCTCCTTTTCCAGGATGTTGGGGACATATGAGTGTGTAGCTTTTGGGGAACTAACTTCTTTTTAATTGTGAGAATTTGATTCTCCTGTCTTCACCACAGGTCAGACAGACCGAAAGAAGGGTTCTTAACACAAACAGTCTGGATGCTGCTGCTGGGCCTTCTGTGCATCACAGTGCAATGTAGTCCGAAGGTCTACCTGGTCCCTGTGTAGTGTAGTTTACTGTCTTCTCAGAGGCGTGTATGATCCCTCCTCTTAGGGCGGGGTCTCTGCAGAGAATAAATCCTAGCCATTGTATGTTAATATATACCAGTTTTACTCTGAAATTTGAACTTATCTCAGATATGAGAAACATAAATATAGCCCCATGAATACTGTAGTTAAATTTAGCTCTGTATTCTAAAATATTCTTTCCTATGTTTTTGGAAAGTGTCCTGATTCTCATAACCCTGCAGCCTTCATTTTTCTAAAATAAGTCTTGGTTTGGAGTTCTCTTGTTTTGTATATGTAGCTCTGGTTGACCTTGAACTCACAGGTATTCCTCTGCCTCCTGATGCTGAGATTAAAGGTGTGTACCACCACACCTGGCTTGTTTTGTTTGTTTGGGCGGTAGGTTCTCAAACTTATCATCCTTCCATCTTAATTTTCTGAATGCTGGCATTGTAGGCATGTATTTAGACATTCAAAGTGGGGTTTTTTAAGGTGTGTGTGTGTGTATATAACATCCTTTAGGAAGCAGAAGAGAGTATCTGATCCATTCAAAGTGGGGTTTTGTTTTGTTTTGTTCTTAGGGGCATGTGTGTACATCCTTTAGGAGGCAGAAGAGGGTGTCTGGTCCCTTGGAGCTGAGTTAATGTTAGTTGTTAGCCACCCACTGTGGGTGAACAAGGTTACTATGCATCAGCTACTCTGGAGCAGGAAGTTCTCTTAACCACCAAGCCACTTCTCCAGCCCTAGTATTCAAATTTTCACATCAGTGCATGCACCTAACTCCTTTCTGAATATTAAAAAATGCCATGCTTTAGAGGACATCAGATATTTTATTTATTTAGAAAAATTACATGGCAGTATTAAATGAAGTTTTTTATAATACCAGTGACTTTCACAAAATTGCTAATCTTTTTCCTTTTGACATCCAGACTATTTCTGTTCCTGATAATGTTTATTATTACATATTTGCTTAATCGCCTATTATGTAAATTTTTTATATTTTGGCTTTAGAGTTATTTTTAGGAACTTGCTCAATAGTATTTAGAGCCTGCCATGTACCAGGCATATTCAAAACATTCCTATTTGTAATCTTTCAGAACGGCAGAGCACTTACCTAGTGTGCTTGAGGCCCTACGTTCAATCTCTAGCATTACTAAAAGTATAAAAGACAAAGGGACAGAAAATATGCTGGTGATGTCATCAATGGTAGCACTCAAAGCTCTGGACTTGAACTTGAACGATGAACAAACAACAAAGGGCAGAACTCCTAGACAGATACTCTTGTGTTTGTCTTCCAGAGGAGGCTCAAAGGGCTCTTTGCATAAATACGCTTTTCATTTTCTTTTTTCTAAACATACATACATACCTACATACATACGTAAGTACATACGCATTGTTTCTATATACATATTATAACATAAGATGAAAAATCTTAACTGTTTTCCAGTTTCGTGTTTACTATATATGATCTTGGGCTTTGTTTTCATTTTGTTTTGTTTGTGTCCCTGCTTGGCCTGGCACTTGCAGCAATCCTGCCTGTCTCTAGTGATGTTCTCATATACATACATCACTGTAATTAGCTTTGTCTACTTTTTTTTTTAATTTTTAGTTTTGAGACCTCTGGCTTCAAATGCACTATATAGCTAAGGGTATCTTTAAACTTCTGATCTTCCTGCTTCTCCTCCCAAGTGCTAAAATTCAGGGGTGCCGTTGGCTCTCTTTCTTTCTTTCTTTCTTTCTTTCTAAGATAGGGTTACTTTGTATAGTCCTGGCTGCCCTAAAACTCATCCTGTAGACCATGCTGGCCTCAAACTCAGAGATCTGTCTGCCTCTGCCTCCCGAGTTCTGGGAATAAAGTCATGTACCACCACCGCCTGGCCTTTATGATTTTTTTGAGATGGTCTCATAGCCAAGTTAGTCTAGAACTCTGTTATTCAAGCTGACCTCGGGTTTAAAATCCTTCCTCATCTGCCTCCTGAGTACTCAAATTAGACATAGACCAGTAAGCCTGTCATCTGGTTTATATAGTTATTTTTCTTTCTTTTTATTTTTTTATTTTTCACTTTATTTGATGTGTATGAGTATTTTGCTTGCATGTGCACATATATGTGCAGCACATGTGTGCCAGGTGCCAGCGGTCAGAAGGGGGCACTTGTTCCCCTGCAGCTAGAATTACAGTTGTGAACCACCATGTAAATGCTGGAAACCAAACCCAGATCTTACACAAGAACAACAAATACTCTTAATCTCTGTGTCATCTCTCTAGACTCTGATGTGTTTGGCTTTTTCATTTGCTTGTTGCTGTGACCTTATTTGTGCTGGAACTGGCTCTGTAGACCAGACTGGCCTTGAACCCACAAAGATCTGCCTGCTTCTGCCACCACACCTGGCATTTCTCTGCTAGTTTTCAGTTTGAATCCTGAGTGCAGTTTTGTGTTGTTACAGGTTTGGGACCTGCGTCAAAACAAATTAACCTACACCATGAGAGGCCATGCAGATTCTGTAACTGGCTTGAGTTTAAGTTCTGAGGGATCTTATCTCTTGTCCAATGCAATGGACAATACAGGTAACTTTGGAGAACAAAGATATTCTGGGACTAGTGTCTGTTGACCGTAAAAGTGGGGGTGGGGGTTGTAGCACAGATTCTAATTAGTCTTAATAATAAAAATCTGGAGTCAGATATCAGCGTAAAGAAAAATCAGAGAAGTAACGGAGCCAGCCACTAGAGAGACTTTACCGCTGAATCCTCAGACCGAAGGGGGCAAGATCCTGCCTCTACAAATCCTCGGACTGAATACTCTGAACTCCTATCTCTTCCCACCTTATATTCCTCTCTCTGCCCAGCCATTTCCCTTCCTGTCTCCATCTCCCAAGTGCTGGGATCCCCTTTATTTGAGCTCTGTTTCTCTTTTAGACAGATTCAATCCTGTGTAGCCCAGGGTGGCCTTGAACTCACAGAGCTCCCTCTGGGTTAAAGGTGTGTGCTGGGCACTGCCTGGCCTCTACGGCTAACTAGTATGACTAGCTCCACATTCTGATCTTCAGAAAGCTGTCAGACCACAGACAAAATATCACCACAGGAGTTAGTATTAAGTAATGTGTATTGGGAAGTGGTGATATAGCTCAGCTAATTAAGCTACCTATGTTTAGACTAGATTATTTGAGCTTGCTCCTAGGACTCCGTACTGAAAGGAAAGAGTCAGCTGGGCAGTGGTGGCACATACCTTTAACCCAGCACTTGGGAGGCAGAGGCAGGCTGATCTCAGAGTTTGAGGACAGCCAGGGCTACAAAGAGAAACCCTGTCTTGGGGTGCGGGGAAGAAGGAGAGTGTCAGTTCCCATAGTTGTCCTCAGACTTTCATATGCATCCCACAGCACGTGCGCTCCCTCACTTATTCGCTCAATCTCCTTCCCTCACCTGCACACACTAGATAAATAAAGCTGTTAAAAAAATTTTTTTTTTTTTTTTTGATTTTTCGAGACAGGGTTTCTCCGTAGCTTTTGGTTCCTGTCCTGGAACTAGCTCTTGTAGACCAGGCTGCCCTCGAACTCACAGAGATCCGCCTGCTTCTGCCTCCCGAGTGCTGGGATTAAAGGCGTGCGCCACCACCGCCCGGCTGTTAAAAATATTTTGATCAGGGGCTGGAGAGATGGCTCAGAGGTTAAGAGCATTGCCTGCTCTTTCAAAGGTCCTGAGTTCAATTCCCAGCAACCACATGGTGGCTCACAACCATCTGTAATGGGGTCTGGTGCCCTCTTCTGGCCTGCAGGCATACACACACAGACAGAATATTGTATACGTAATAAATAAATATTTTAAAAAATATTTTGATCACAGCCGGGCGGTGGTGGCGCACGCCTTTAATCCCAACACTTGAGAGGCAGAGGCAGGCGGATCTCTGTGAGTTCAAGACCAGCCTGGTCTACAAGAGCTAGTTCCAAGACTGGCTCCAAAACCACAGAGAAACTCTGTCTTGAAAAACCAAAAAAAAAAAAAAAAAAAATTATTTTGATCAGGAGTCTGGGGGATAAATCAGTGGGAGAGTGCTTGTCTAGCATGCATGCAGCCCTGGGCACAATCTCCAGCCACACAGAAGGATTAGAGGGAAGTGTATATTAGACTAGATGAAAGTCCAGGACAAAGGGAGGCTGACATTTCACTGTCAGCTAGAAGACAGTTGAGGTGAGGTGATCTAGAATCCAGGACTCTAATCCCAAAGCTCCTGTGTAGTCTGAACGATTGTACACACAGAGTTTCTCCTCCCTGGGATTCAGGCATTCCTATGTAGGTAAAATGGTAGAGGGCTGGATTTTCCCTTGCTGTTGTGCAGTAGTCTTTCTGTACACCATGATGAAGTGTCACTGTGATTGGTTTAAAAAATGCTAAACAGCCTGTAGCCAGGCAGGATTTTCCGGGCAAAGGGAACTCTGGGAAGAAGGGCGGAGATGGCAGAAGAGGAGGAAGCAGGAAAGCAGGATGATGCTTAGATGAGGTAATCGAGCTTTGGGGCAGCACATAGATTAATAGAAGTGGGTTAAGTTATGAAAGCCACTTAGAAACAAGCCTAACGTATTAGCCTAGCCTTCATGGTTAATAAGAAGTCTCTTTGTTATGATTTGGGAGCTGGCTGTGGGACAGAGAAAGACTCAATACACATAGCACCTGATGTGAGGCACCAAATGAAGCATTTATTTGTTTGTTTGTTTGTTTGTTTTATTTTGTTAAGACAGGGTTTCTCTGTAACTTTGGAGCCTGTCCTAAAACTCACTCTGTGGACCAGGCTGGCCTTTAACTCACAGAGATCCACCTAAAGGCTAGTGATAGTAGCAGAGGCAGGCAAATCTCTGAGTTCAAGGACAGCCAGGTCTACAAAGAGAAACTCTGTGTTGAAAAAAAAAAAAAGAGGGGCTGGAGAGGTGGCTCAGAGGGTAAGAGCACTGACTACTCTTCCAGAGGTCCGAAGTTCAATTCCTAGCAACCACATGGTGGCTCACAACTATCTGTAATGAGACCTGGTGCCTTCCTTGCCAGCAGTACATTGTATGCTTAATAAATAAATAAATAAATAAATATTTTTAAAAAAAAGGGAGCTAGAGAGATGACTCAGAAGTTAAGAGAACTGGCTGCTCTTCCAGAGGACCCAGGTTCAATTCCCCACATGGCAGCTCACAGCTGTCTGTAACCAATTCTAGGGAATCTGACACCCTAATACAGACATACATGCAGGCAAAACACCAATGTACTAAAAATAAATAATTTTTAAAAAGGAAGAAAAATAAAGTTTACCTCAGCTGCATATTCAAGGTCAGCTTGGGCTACACAAGACTGTATCCAAAAAAAAAAAAAACAACTGATGTTTTTGTTGTTGTTTTTCTTAGTTTTACAGAACAGGAAGCCAAGACATAGTCTCATTTTAACCTGGCATTACCATTACAAAATTAGATTCAGAGTTTCTGTTTTCCAAGGCAAGAATGTGTGGTAGAACGTTCACCTAGCATATGTGAGAGCCTGGATTAAATCCCCAGGACCTTAGGATGGCGACAGTGTTCATATGTCCTGAGGTTGGGGACAGTATTGTATGTCCTGGGGTTGGGGGGCAGTTTTGTGTGCCCTGTGGATGGGGGTGTTCCTATATCCTGGAGGTGGACATGTGGATATCATGAGGAGAGTATCGTGTGTCCTGATTCTCATTGTGGAGGTTTCTTGCTATATTATTCAAGTTTAGACTGTCAGAGCACCCGTCAAATTGAAGGAAAGGTTGAGTCTTTGCAGATGCGCATCACAGCAGTCAGTGGTGTTTAGATTCTTATGAGTGGGGAGATGGCCCAGTTAATAAAGGACATATGTAAAATCCAGACATCTGTGACCCTAGGATGGAGCTCACTGGCCAATCGGTGAGTGCTAGACTTAGTGAACCCTGTTTCAAAAAATAAGGTAAAAACTGAGCATGGTAGTTCATACTTTTAATCCCAGCACTTGGGAAGCAGAGGCAGGGTGATCTCTGGGAGTTCAAAATCAGCCTGAGTAATCTACATAGAGAGTCCCAGACCCAGGAAGGCTATAAAATGAGACCCTGTCTCAAAAACGAAAAAAAGGAAGAAAAGAAAGAAAGAGAAAAAGGTTAGCCACTGGTATCCAAGCATGAATGCACACTAAGCATGCACGCACATTGCATACACACACACACAAAAAAGTTTATTTAATGTATATGAATGTTTTGCCTGTGTGTGTGTGTGTGTGTGTGTGTGTGTGTGTGTGTGTGTATGAACTGTACATGCTGGTGCCCTCAGGGGCATTGGCTCTCCTGGAACTGGGGTTACAGGTGGTTGGTTGTGAGTCACCATATGGGTTCTGGGAACTGATCTGAGGTCCCGTGCAAGAATTTGTGCTCTTAACCGCTAAGCCATCTCTCAAGCCTCCAAAAAAATTTTTTAGATTAAACAAAATCATTGTCATATTGAAACTTTGCTGGATGTAATTCTGAATTGGCAGAGGAATCATTTGGAAAATATTTTTTTATTTTGTATGTTTTATGATCTGTCTCACTCTCCCCCCAAAATGCCTGTGGGGTGTGTGTGTGAAAGGCAGACAAACACAGGAAGATTTAACTACATCGTTGCAGTTTCTATGTCCTTGGCTCTCCTTCCTCTGTGCCCTCAGCTTAATGAGGAAGATGATCATTGGTGACCCCACTGGAAGAGTGAAAGAGCCTTATCTGCCGGGTGGTGGTGGCACACGCCTTTAACCCCAGCACTTGGGAGGCAGAGGCCAGCGGATCTCAGTGAGTTCGAAACCAGCATGGTCTACAGAGTGAATTGCCAGACAGTCAGGGCTGTTAAACAGAAAAATCCTGTCTCAAAAAAAAAAAAAGGAAGAAGTCAAAAAGAACCTTAGTAATTAGTATTATGTCATGTTGGACCTCCTTAACCAGGAGACAGTATTTGTTACTGACATGGAAGCTGCTGGCTTGTAGTTATGTTTGTTGTTTGATTGGCTTGGCTTTGCTTTGTAGTGCGTGTCTGGGATGTCCGGCCCTTTGCTCCCAAAGAAAGATGTGTGAAGATATTTCAAGGAAATGTGCACAACTTTGAGAAGGTGAGTGGCAACTGCCACGGGGTTGGTACCTGTCCATTTGCTCTGAAGAAACATTTATTTAGTGATGCTAAAGGGTGAAGAGTTGTTGGCCCTCTGAGAATGAGTGAAGTCTGGTAACCATCATCATCGAAGCTGCCCTCTCTTCTGCCTCAGCGTCCCTGTGCTCTTCCAGGAGCAGGCTCCGCATCTGCCTCAAAGTTTGTAGGACTTGTGACTTCAATGCCTCCCTCCCTAACAGGGCATCCTGGCCTTTTATTCCTTAGGAATCTCAACCCTGTAAATCAGTGTCTGTGGACCCCGACTCCCATTGCTGTTACCAGATACCTGCTGTTAGAGCTGTGGGTTCATACCCATTCCCCTTGTAATCACGATGGCCTGAGTCCAAGAGAATTTTTCTCAAATCCTCAAGTATCTGATCAGCTCTTTTGGAAGCTGCTTTTTTTTTTTTTAGCATTGAGTTTCTTAAAAGAGATTAATGATTTTCTTTTGAGAGTTCACTGAGATTGTTTTACCCTATAAATCAAATCTTATTTTTGTTGGGTTTGGGTTTTTTTTTCTTCAAGATAAAGCAAAAGAATTTAAAAAAAAAAAGATTAAATTTTAAAACGTTTTAATGAGGATCAAGATAAGTGGAGCAAAGGGAGCCTTTGTTTAAAGACAGAACAAATTTTTGTTGCCAGGTTTGTTCTTAATAACTGTAGGTTAAGCATTTCTGCATCTAGTTTTTTGTGTGGTATAAAATTACAAAGCAGGCTGGAGAATTGACTCAGCAGTTAAGAGCACTGGTTGCTCTTGCAGAGGTTGCAGAGGACCAGGGCTTGACTCCCAGCAAACGCCTGGTAGCTCACAGTTGTCTGTAACTCCATTCCCAGGAGATGTGATGCCCTCTTCTGGCTTCCTCAGTGACCAGGCATACCTCAGGCATACCTGCAGACCAAACACCTAAAATAATACACATAGAATAATGAGATAAGTATTTAAAGAAGAATAAGTAAAATTACAAAGCATGCTGTTCTGAGCAGGGATTAATATATTAGCTGATATTTGTTCTGGGGAGACACTCAAAGCCTAGTAGAAAATTTAAAGTCAATTGACTCCTAGTATAGCAAGAGGAGTTTGGCCTATTAACTGTCTTGTACATCCCTCTCCTTACAGAACCTCCTGCGGTGTTCTTGGTCACCTGATGGAAGCAAGATAGCTGCTGGCTCAGCGGACAGGTAAGGGCTCCTGGAGTAAGGTAGAGAATGATGTGGCTGTTCGGGTCTCGCATTTAAAGTGTGGGTGTGAAGACAACAGGCGTCTTTACCCACGTGACTAAGGGGTGCCCTGTAAAGCACAGCGTCCACTCTACTCTCTACAGTACTACTCCTGTAGCTCCGTGCCACTACAGGTCGGTACGCAAGCCGGGAATTGGGCCTGGAGATTTAAAAACACGCACAGAGACAGACAGAAAGAGACATGGACACGGGTCACCCTTGATACAAGAAAACCAACTCAGGGGCAGCTTATATAGTGCTCTGGCCACACGCCTTTGTTTCAGCCCAGCATCTGGTCATAGCTGCCAGTACGGATGATGATTTAGAGTCATATCTGAGCTCAGTGGAAAGTACCAGCATTGCTAAGCAAAATGGGCTGATGTTTCCGCCAAATTAATAAACCAGGACTTTTTTACATGTGAATTTAAACTGGTTCAGGGCCATATGTTATGAGGGAGAGAAGGGAGAGAATTCACCATCAGATGCTGTTGTTTTTAATTGTCCCTGGTGATGTGTACTTGGGAGGAAATCAGGTGGAGTAGGGAATCTGAGGGCCAAGGACACTGGGCTTGTGGGAACTCTGGAGACTCGTGGTAGGGGCATGTAAGCAGGGTTCTGCCCTGGCTCATAGCTTTCAGCACAGTTTAGGATTCCCTATGGAGACATGCTTAAAAACTTCTTTGGTTTTGTTTTTTCAGAATGTGATCTCCATATGTAGCTCTTACTTAGTCTTGGAAGTTACTCTGTAGACCAGACCACCCTTGAACTCACAAAGATGCATCTGCCTCCCAAGTACTTGAGTTTAAAGCACCACTACACCTGATCTGGCTTGTGTTTGGATTTCTTTCTTTTTTTTTTGTTTGTTTGTTTGTTTGTTTGCTTTTTTGTGTGTTTTGTTTTATTTTGGTTTTTTGTTTTTCGAGATGGGATTTCTCATGTAGTTTTGGAGCCTGTCCTGGAACTAGCTCTTGTAGACCAGGCTGGTCTCGAACTCACAGAGATCCGCCTGCCTTGCCTCCCGAGTGCTGGGATTAAAGGCGTGCGCCACCACCGCCCGGCCATGCTTGGAAATTTTTAAGTCATTTTTTTTTCCCGATCAAATTTAATGTCAGGAAAACTGGACAAGTATTCAGGGTGTTTGGGGCAAGTGGATAGCTAAGGGAAAGAGTGCTATATTAATGGTTTGAGTCTCAGAGGTTTAAAAAGCTACCATGAAGAATCTCAGAGATTTTCTATTATTAAGATAAAGAAAACTTAACCCTACCCCCTGGCAATGGGCAGAGACGTCTCCCTGGTGGTGTTGTTCCCACATCAGCCAGGGCAGAGCAGGTAGCAGTCCTTTGTTCATCCTAGCTAGAGGCCTGACTTAGTGGCCAAAGCTGTTTCATGCCTAGGGCACATTCAAAAAAAACAAAACAGGGGCTGGAGAGATGGCTCAGTGGTTAAGAGCATTGCCTGCTCTTCCAAAGGTCCTGAGTTCAATTCCCAGCAACCACATGGTGGCTCACAACCATCTGTAAAGAGGTCTGGCGCCCTCTTCTGGCCTTCAGGCATACAGACAGAATATTGTATACATAATAAATAAATAAATATTTTAAGAAAAAACAAAACAAAACAGACACACAGAAACTTAGGAAATAGTCCAAGGAGCCTTGCCTGGTGCTTGCCTGTAACCCAGCACTCAGGAGACTAATCCAGGGTCAGAATTTGAGACTGTCCTGGCGAGTATAGCGAGACTCTGTCTTTTTAAAAACAAAAGTACAAGAAGTTTGCATTCTCACAGAGTGGAAAGCATTCTTAGTATTTTTGTATCATTTTCTGTAGAGATGGTATGTTTCCCCTTATAATTGTATCTTTTTTTAATTGTTTTAGATTTATTTATCTTTTTTGAAAGATTTTTAAAGCATTTATCTAGCCATATCTACCTATATGGGTGTCTTGCCTTCATGAATGTCTGTGGACCACTGGTATGTCAGGTGCCTGTAGAAACCAGAAGAGGATGTTGGATTCCCTGAATCTGGAATTAGAGATGGTTGTAAGCCACATCTGGGTGCTAAGAATCAAGCCCTAGTCCTCTAGAAGAGCAGCCTGTGTTTCTAGCCACTGACCCACATCTCTCCAGCCCCGAATTGTGTCTTTGTTTTGTTTTTCAAGACATGGTTTCTCTGTGTAGGTCTGGCTGTCCTGGAACTCTCTTTGTAGACCAGGCTGAACTGGAACTCGGAGAGAGCCACCTGCCTCTGCCTCTGCCTCCCAAATGCTAGGACTAAAGGGATGATGAACCACAATGCCCGGCACACATTTTCCATTTTACAGTGTCCTCTCATTCCCCTTCCTTCTCACCATTCCTTACATGAGGATGCATGGCTTGGTCAGAAGCAAGGCCTATCCACTCTGTTGGGCTGGGCAGGATTTCACAGTCCACCTCGACAGTTAGCCTGAAGTAAGCAAGCAGTTCTATTACATAAGTAACCTGGTTTCTACCAAATGTTGACATGCCCAAATGTGGAGAGGACAAGGAACCCTCTAAATTTAGCATGTAATTGGCATCCATGAAGAGTGAGGCCTTAAAGTAAACCCTTGGAGATCCAGGCTTCTGTCAGCTTCTGTGTACTTGAGAGATAATATCCACCTCAGAAACCCGCTTTCCAGCTGAGTCTGGCTTTGGCAGATTTCCCCTTTCTGCCTACAGATAGATCACTTCCTTGTGTGCACTTAACCCTCCACAGCCCTGTTCAGACACTAGCCAGGCTGCTGATTTCATGTGACTCTAGCTTTATAACACATGTACTCATAATAATAACAGCAGTCATTAGTTCTGTGTGCCAGATACTTTGCATATATTCTTATTTTTCTCAGTAAGCTTTAAATTCACTTTTTCTCCATCACTATAAAAGAAAAAGGAAGCAGTTGTGTTGAATTATCTTGGTTCGAGAAATAAACAAGGTAGCTAAAAGATAGAACAGTTATATATTTATTTATTGTAAGGGGCAAACTCATGAAATAGGAACAAGAAATCCAAACTCGGATATGCTGCGAGGAAACCTCACAGAGAGGGCGCACCAGGTCCCAGAAAGCCACACCCTAACTTGGTCCCTCCTCTTAAAGTTAATTGGTTGGCAGAGATTCCTCATCACAGTTGTCTGATTACTTAGCTAGTGAATCTGCCCTGGAGGTCATCCCAGCTTCTCTGATTCCAGTGCTGTCAGCCTTCCACTCTGCCCTTGGTGGGCACGAGGGATAGTGGTTTGTGCATGACAGAAAAGAGGGCATGAGCACCAGCTAAGAGGCAGAGAAGGGTAGGGTTCTGCCTCCTGTCTAGAACAATTTGCTGTAGCCAAGGATGGTTTTGACTTCTTCTGTCTGCTCCTCCCAAGCGCTGGGTCTATAGGTGTGCACCAATATGCCCAACTACTCAAGAGCTTTTACTCATTTGCTCTTGAGCCTAGACTATGAGGGTGTGAGGTATAATTAATAAGCCTTGTTTACTTAGAGGGTAGATGTAGCGCCTGCACTATGAGACGGTACGTGAGCTGGGAACCGTGCTGTAGACTTAAAAACACACGCACACAGACAGACAGAGACATGGGGACATGGTTCATCCTTGATACAAGAATGCCCACTTTAGGGCTGGAGAGATGGCTCAGAGGTTAAGAGCATTGCCTGCTCTTCCAAAGGTCCTGAGTTCAATTCCCAACAACCACATGGTGGCTCACAACCATCTGTGATGAGGTCTGGTGCCATCTTCTGGCCTGCAGGCATACACATTAATTGTATACATATTAAATAAATAAATAAATATTTTTTAAAGAAGAATGCCCACTTTAGCCGCGCAATGGTGGCGCACACCTTTAATCCCAGCACTTGGGAGGCAGAGGCAGGCGGATCTCTGAGTTTGAGGCCAGCCTAGTCTATAAGCGCTAGTTCCAGGCCAGGCTCCAAAGCTACTGAGAAACCTGTCTCAAAAAAAAACAAAAAACTTTATTGAGCTCAGGGGCAGCTTATATAGGGCTCTGGCCACGCCCCAGCTCTTGATATCTTTCAGCTGCAGACTCACCAAAACCCACTCCCCTGCCATCAGGGTCTCGTGTTCAGAGCAGCTGCAGGCTGCTCAGAGCAGAGGAAAACAAGTTGTTTACAAGAAATTCGGGGCCTGGTGGTCCACAGTCCCCAACAGGTAGAGGGTCTGGAACATCTCACAGCATATCCTGGGCTGGCCTATTCCCATGGCAGGATTGCAGGTATACATACCGTGCCTAGCTTGTGTGGGTCTTAGAGTAAAAGTATAAAAGTATACCTAGGTTTGTGGCTTTCCCCTACCTCTGCGTTTGCAGCTTATTACGAGCAAGCTGTACCAGTAACATGGATATGTTTATGTTTCTATAATTTCAGGATTTGGTTGGTTTTCAGCCACCAGATATTCTTTTTTTTTTTTTTTGGTTTTTCGAGACAGGGTTTCTCTGTGGTTTTGGAGCCTGTCCTGGAACTAGCTCTTGTAGACCAGGCTGGTCTTGAACTCACAGAGATCCGCCTGCCTCTGCCTCCCAAGTGCTGGGATTAAAGGCGTGCACCACCACCGCTCGGCCACCAGATAGTCTTTATTTACTTGGTAGAGTCTTAGTTTCTAAAACCCAGAGTATAGTTCAATAAACAAACATTCCCATTTCACTTCGATACCCAGTGTCCTCACCGACCTCTAAGGGATCTGCACTTGTCGTTATGGCCCCTTGCAGGTTTGTGTACGTGTGGGATACTACGAGCAGGAGGATCCTGTATAAGCTGCCTGGCCATGCTGGCTCCATCAATGAAGTGGCGTTCCACCCTGATGAGCCTGTCAGTAAGTCCACATCTGCCCTGACTGCTACAGAAGAGAAAGCAGCCTCTCTCCCTGGGACTTGAGGGACAGAGGCAGGCAGGGCTGTTGTATGAATCCAGTGCTAATTTGGGTTTTGAGGTATTTTGGTGTGGGGTTTTCATGGGTTTGGGGTTTTTTGTTTGTTTTTTGTGGGGAGTTGGGTTTTTGTTGTTGTTGTTATTTTGGTTTGGTTTGGTCTGGTGTTTTTGTTTTTGGGGTGGGGAGCTGGCCATAAGAGAAGGCAGTTGTCAGCATAAAGGGGGATGCCAGTGCTAAAGCAACCTAGGGTTTTCTTATTACACTAAGATTCGGATGAAATTGGAAACGCCCCCAGCCTCCAGCCTCCAAACAGTTTTCTCTGTGTAGTCCTGGCTCTCCTGGAGCTCTGTAAACCAGGCTGGCCTCGAACTCAGAGATGTGCCTGCCTCTGCCTTTCAAGGGCTGGGATTAAAGGTGTTCTCCACCACCACCAGGCAAAACTAAAAGTGTGTTTTTTCCAGCTAGGATCTTACTATGTAGCCTTGGCTTGGCTGGTGTTCATTGTGTAACCCCTGCTGATCTCATACTTGAGGGAATCTTCCTACCTGAGTTTCCCAAATACTGGGCTCTTCGGAGGAACCCAGCACATAAACCACAGGAAGAGATCTCAGGGAGAGTCAGTATGAAACAGTAGTAGTGTTGGAGTTTATTTCAGAAAAGTTTACTCTGCATTTAAGTGGGGTGCTAACAGGCCTAAAGGGAATGCAGGCATCTTCCGGGGGTTGCTGCCATCTATAGGCCAATCTTGGAATTGCAGTCCTAGATGATGGTTGGCTTCAGTTCTCACCTCAGAAAAGGCTGCCTAAAAGACTGAGTTCTTATGACATTCTCAGTTCAGGTTCTCTCCATAATTTACTCTCTTGGAGTGGCAGAGACTGTAGACAAGAATGACTTGTGAATGTGTAGATTAAAATTATAATAAATTTGATTAGTTAAGCTTTAAATTTAAAGAAAGAACATGTTACCTTTCTCCAGGAGTATATATAGATTTTAAAAAACCAAGCAGAAGCATATTGACTGAGTGGATGGACACTTGTAATCCCACCCTGGGTTGGTAGAAGCAGGAGGATTCCTAGAGGTTTGCGGCTAGCCAGTCTACATCACAAGCTCTAGGTCAGCCCAGTGAATAAAGAGACTGAGAACCTTGTCTGAGAAAGCCTCAGCCCAAAAACATGTGCATACTCCTGCACCTTGTGTGTCTGACTTAGAAGAGCATGAGGTTCCCATAGCATAGCCATCCTTGGGGCTTCAAGGGGGCTTGGATTGAAAAGCCAGGCTGCAATTTCCTGTGTGTGTGTTTAGGAGAATTCAAGCTAAAACCAAATGCTCTTACATGTCACAGTTGTCTTTTGACACAGGGCCCTTGAGCTCCAAGGGTTCCCAAGCCTTCACTTCTCCTGTCTTGTTCTTTTTCCCTTAGTCCTCTCAGCATCCAGTGACAAGAGGCTGTATATGGGTGAGATTCAGTGAAGATTTAGGATGGAAGGCTCCCCGGCTGTGTGACCTGAGGCTCATGCTACATTATGACCAGAGTCATATGGTGTCCAAGCTGACCTGCCTTCAGATGACCGTCACTAGCAAGCAGCTGGAGGTGATGGTCGTACTCCAGCAACCATTTGTACCCCATTTACAGAACAGCTGTGGCCTCTGGTACTACCTGCCACATTTCAGGGATTGGTTTCTTTTTCTTAAAAAAAAAAATAAGACTTCTTCAGAGGGACAAACATTGGTTTGAGGTCTCCTGTTTTTTAACCTATGCTGGAGACAGGGAATGTCAGTTGAAATTTGTTGAATTTGTTTTCTGTTTATTTTAAATTGAATAACTGGCTTGTATGATATTTTTCTTTCTTGTTTGAGTCATTTTGTATTAAAAATCCAAATAGATAACCTTTTTACAAGAACCTTGTGGCTTAGATTTCTTATTTCTTGCTGTCTTTTCTCTGAGGCTTGATTGCTGTAAGTCAGAGGAGTATATGTCTGGTAGATACGATCCACCTGCTCTTCAGTGACTCTGTTTACTTGGAGTCCCCCACCCCCTTCTGTTGTAGGTTTCCTCACTATTGTGAAAATGACAAGGTGTAATTATCAGTAGCAGATACTTTCCTGTAATTACGAGCACAGCGTCCAGAACGTGATGAATGAGGTCCAGAAGGGCCTGGCTCTGGGTCTGTCTGCTCTGCCTCCTGCCCAAAGCCCTTTCCTTAGCAGCAGTCCTGTGCTCGGGGCTCCTGGGGAACCAGAGCTGTGGCAGCCCCAGTCGGGGCCCTTGGCCAGAATGCAGCTTCATGAGCAGCCCAAGTGGGAGATGGGTGTTTTCCTAGGCTTTGACCGTGGCATTTTCTGAGGCTCTTTATGATCCTGTTTACCTGTCTGACTTTGCTGATCTGACAGGGATGTTGAGAAACGCTGTCATGTGCCTTCTACTAAGACAGGTTCCTCCCTCCCTTGGGTCTCTGGTTGACTGTCCAGCACACAGACAGGCACTAATGAATCCATCTGCCCCAAGGAAGTAGAATGTATATTTTTTTAACCTTCTATCTCAAAGCAAAAGTCTTCTTATCTTCAATAATTCTGGGCATGTTTGGCTTAGACTTTGGGCTCATGAACTTAAATCATATTTCTCATAAGTCAAAGAGGATGCTGCTGTGGGTTTAGAACATAGTCATTCAACACCACCAAGCCCTGTTATGTGACAGGCAAAGTCATCATTGCTGAGGACAGAGATGGGAAAGGTCTTGTCCTTGCCCTCATGAGAAGTGCACAAACCAGTAGAAAATATTGTTGGAAATAAACTACTTTCTTTTTTAACTGAGCACATGCCCGAGATTTATTTAACTTATTAATGAAGAAGCCAGCAGGATAGTAAAGCTCTCAGAGCAATTACTTTTAATACAGTGAATGAAGTTTGAGTAAAGCACACTGGAAACACAGGGGGGAAGCTATTTATCGTGCCTGTGAGAGAACAAAGAAGCATCCTGGATGCTGTGGTTATGCTTGCGTATGGACAGCAAACAAGGAGGGCTGTCTAAAACCAGACACAAACCTGAGGGGGTGGGGGTGTCTCAGAAGCCAGAGAAGTGTGCTTGGAGACAGGGGCAGCAAATCCCATAGCGTGGAAACTTCGCATACTTGAGCCTGTAGAGTGAAGTCCCCCAAGGTGTGTTTCACAGACTTGACATACTCTGAGTTTAAAGAATCCCCTCGTCTGACATATTTGGGAAAGATGGCGGGGGGTGGGGGGGAGCGGTAAACAACATGAACCTGGTTTCATTACTTTGAGCCTTTACCATACAGAGTACTGTGTGTACTGTGCTATCAGGACAGGGCACGCAACTGTAATCCCAGCCCTTGGAATCCAGAGACAGGACATCCTCTGCTACATAGCTAGTTGGAGGCCAGCCTGAGTTCGGGTGCTAGAAACTGAATAAAAATCCAGGTGCGGGGGGCTGGAGAGATGGCTCAGTGGTTAAGAGCATTGCCTGCTCTTCCAAAGGTCCTGAGTTCAATTCCCCGCAACCACATGGTGGCTCACAACCATCTGTAAAGACGTCTGGCGCCCTCAACTGGCCTTCAGGCATACAGACAGAATATTGTATACATAATAAATAAATAAATATTAAAAAAAAAAAACTAAAAATCCAGGTGCGGTGGGACTCATTTATAATCCCAAACACTGGCACACCGAGATGAGAGCTGGGGATGGGGATTGTCCAGATGCTCACAGGCTAACTGGCATGAACCCTCACAGCGTGACAGACACGAGAAACCCTGCCTCAAAACAGTAACAAAGTGGAAGAAAGGAACTCACTACGCAGGGGCGTGTGTCTCAGAAAGGAATGGTGGCTGTCATCTGGCCTGGCACTAATTAATTACCTATATGGCTATAATGACCTTCTCCAGGAGAAACGTGGTCCCGAATGTCTTCAGCCTGATCTTCATTCCTCAGAAATCACAAGTAGCTTTTTTTTTAAATAATTTGTTTTTATTTTACGTGCACCAGTGTTTTGCTTGCGTGTATGTTTGTGCAAGGGATTTGGATCCCCTGGAACTAGAACTATGGATAGGTGTGAGCTGCCATGTGGATGCCGGGATTGAACCTGGGTCCTCTGGAAGAGCAGTCAGTGCTCATAACTACTGAGCCATCTCTCCAGCCTACAACTAGCTTTTTAACACCCCTTTTTAAATATGATTTTTTTAAAAAAGATTTATTTCTTGTGTATAGTGTTCTGCCTGTGTGTGTACCTGCAGACCAGAAGAGGGCACCAGATCTCATTACAGATGGTTGTGAGCCACCACGTGGTTGCTGGGAATTGAACTCAGGTCCTCTGGAAGAGCAGGCAGAGCTCTTAACCTCTGAGCCATCTCTCCAGGCCTTTAATTTTTAGTCTATGTGTATGTGTCTGTTTATGTGTATGTATGTATATATGTATGTATGGTATGTATGTGCTTCACGTGCATGCAGTACCCACAAAGGCCAGAGGTGGCATCGGATCCTGGGAGAGCTGTAGTTACACAGTTGTGAGGTACCTGGTGTGGGTGCTGGGATCCAAACTCAAAGACAGCAAATGCTCTTAGCCGCAGTGTCATCCTCCAGCCCTCTTTAACCCTTATTAACACCAGATCCACATGCCTCAGTCCAGCCCCTTCTCACCCCACTGTGTGTGTAAGCATGCTGTGTATGTGTGGGGACCTGTGCTGTGTCACGTGTGAAGGGGACAGGTTAGTGGAGTTGATTGCATCCACCTTTCCATGAGTCACCACTACGCACATGTGGAGGTCAGAGAGTAACCTGGAGTTGGCTCTCTCTGGCCATGTGGATCCCTTGGGTTGAACCCCATTTGTCAGGCTTAGCAACGCCTTTCCCCATGGAGCCATGTCACCTGACTCTGGCACTGTGCTCTCAAAGGCCTCCCAGTCCCTTGAAGAGTCAGTGGTGACTGAGGGTGGAAGGGCTCGGAGGCTGAGGGTGTTTTCCTCAGCCCCTTCAGTCCTTCCTAGTTCTTACGGGGCTGAGTAGGAGCCATTAGCAGGAAATGGCCATACCACTTAGGATTGAAGAGAACAGAAGCCCTAGCCTGGGAATAAAGATTTAAGCATAAAACATCTCCAGGGGGTGAAAATTGTCTCCTCACTTTGGGAGAGATAGATTGCTCCCGAATGAGTAATGGCATCTCTGGCTTTCAGTTAATTTCCCTTTATGACTTCAGTCTCGGCACTTAATACTGCGGGCACTTAAAGCCAAACTTCTTTTTCACTGGGTGGCTTTTTGTGAGCTGAATTGTGAGGGAGGTGGGTTTTTAAGTCATTTTTTTCTGCACACAAACGCACATCGGCACAATTATTTCTTCTAGCCCGTGGCCCCCGTACCGTCTGTCCCCAGTGCCCCCACAGCTGGTTTGCAAACAGCTCATGAGAGCACGGGTTGCCTCTGTCTTCCTTCCCTACTTCCCCTGGTTGCTCAGAGACAGTTGGCGCTTTCCAGGGGGAGAGAGAGAAGAGAATCCCCGGTGATGGCAGTGACCTCAGCCAGGGATGAGTCCCCAAAGGGAGACCCAGTCATCCTTTGTCCCGTGTAGTCAGATGACAGGCAGAGCTGACTTACCCAGGGCCAGCTGCCAGTTGTTTCTTCACATCAAAGCCACAGAATTTACAAGCTGGGTGAGGCACACATTTAATCCCTACACTTGGGGGCAGAAGCAGGCAGATCTCAGTGAGTTCAAGGCCAACCTGGTCTACCCAGTGAATTCTAGGATGGCTGGGGCTACAGAGAAACTCTGTCGTGAAAAACTGAAAAAAAAAAATCAAAACAGTATTTGCTAACCAATAGGCCAGAGTCTGCTTCTTCCCAAAAGGGGTAGAGGTGGGGAGGCAGAGGTAAGAAAAGAATTCCTGAGCAATGTCGGCTGTGAGAAGTTGAGCCTTAGGGGAACACTGTCGGAAACTTGGTTTGACAGGACTGTTCCTTCCAGAGAATTTTGGATGGGTTTGCTGGGTTTGATCCCTAGCACCAACTGGACAGCTAACATCCCAGGCCAAAGTGTGCTGGACCCTCTTTCTGTGGGACCAAGTAAAGGCCCGTGTTCTCATCAGCTACCTCGCACATATAATGACCTCTGACCGCATCCTGGGTGAACCCCTACCCTCTGTATTGAGCCCTGGGCTGGACCAGACTACGCTTCAGGTATTTTCTCATTCCACTCTGAAGCTCATCTGGACTCTTGCATTATTCTTTTTTTTTTTTATTTATTTATTATGTATACAACATTCCTTCCATGTATGCTCGCATGCCAGAAGAGGGCACCAGACCCCATTACAGATGGTTGTGAGCCACCATGTGGTTGCTGGGAATTGAACTCAGGACCTTTGGAAGAGCAGTCAGTGATCTTAACCTCTGAGCCATCTCTCCAGCCCTCTTGCATTATTCTTTAACTTGGGTCAATTTTGTCCCTTAAGGGACATTTGATGGAGCTTGAAGATCCCTGTGGGTGTCTAGCAGAGACCAAGGCCACACAGAGAATTTGCTGCTCCAGAAAGTCATTCGTGATGCTGTTGAGAAAACCTGCTCTAGAACAGTGAAATTCATTCATTCTTTTGGTTTTCCAAGAGAGGGTTTCTCCGCGTCTTTTATTCATTTTGTTTCCATAGAGGTGATTGAAGTCGGGGCTTCAGGAATGCTATGCAAATTTTTTTTTTTTTTTTTTTTTGGTTTTTCGAGACAGGGTTTCTCTGTGGCTTTGGAGCCTGTCCTGGAACTAGCTCTGTAGACCAGGATGGTCTCGAACTTACAGAGATCCACCTGCCTCTGCCTTCCGAGTGCTGGGATTAAAGGCGTGCGCCACCATCGCCCAGCTATGCAAATATTTTTAAATAATTTATTTAAATTTATTTTATGTGCATTGGTGTGAAGGTATCATATCAGATCCCCTGGAACTGGTCTCCATATGGGTGCTGGGAATTGAACCCAGGTCCTATGGAAAAACAATCAGTGCTCTTAACCACTGAGCCATCATCTCTCCAGCCCTGCTATGAAGTATTTTATAACCATAGGGCAGTGATTCTAAAAGTGGGCTTTCCTGGGCCAGCAACAGCAGCAACAGTCAGAACTTCTTAAAAATGCAAATTCTAAAGGCCAGGCAGTGGTGGCACATACCTTTAATCCCAGCACTCAGAAAGCAGAGGCAGGAGGATCTCTGTGAGTTCAAGACCAGCCTGGTCTACAGAGTGAGTTCCAGAACAGCCAAGGATACACAAAGAAATCCTGTCTAAAAAAAGGAGGAGGAGGAGGAGGAAGGAAGGAAGGAAGGAAGGAAGGAAGAAGAAGCAGCAGCAGCTTAAGGAGAAGGTGATGTTCAACAATCTGTAATTTCTTTGTAATGCTGGTAATTGAACCTCGGACTTCATATGCTAGGCAAGCGTTCAGCTGAAATAAATTTCCCAGCCCGCAGCATCCTGGTGGAGCTGCTTTACCTTTGAGAAGCACTGTATTCAGAAAGCGCTAATCTTTCTGATCCTTCCAAGGGCCACTGCAGAGGCTTTTCCTGTTTACTCTATCACCATCCGCTGGCCTTTGAGGCTCAACGCTGTGCGTTGCATTATCCCATGAAGCAGCAATAAGTTCAAAGAAGGGAAGTTACTTACCCAAGATCATCCCGCTAGTAGTACGAGGGCAGCCGGCTTTTAACCCAGCTGGATCCTTTCCAGACACCGCAGTGTGGACTTTAATGGCTGCTTCTCGTCTTGAATGCACACTGGAATCACCCGGGGAGCCTTTAAAAGCCCAGACTCAGGCTGAGCTCCAGACCAACTGAACTTGAATCTTGGCCATGGGCCTCAGGAAAGCTCCTTAGGCGGCTCCAATGGACAATCAAAGCTGAGAACACTGGTGCTGGCCGTCCTGTAACTACACCAGAGGGCAGCATAAAACCGGCAACCCCCCCCTACACACACACACAACACCCTGTTATCCACTGTCTTGCTAGAAAGCCACTGGCTTCTCCCCTGTGCTACGTGAGCTCTAGAACGTCTATCAAAGCCCCTGGTTGGACATAAATTCAGGAGCTTAGCCATAGAAGCGCATGGTCATCTCTGCCCGGCAGACTATGGAACTTTATGTCAAATAACCCCCTGAAAAGGCCCTGGGTGTTCAAATGCTCTCAGATAGAACTGTTCAGGGAGCCATCCGGGCCTTCTCAGTGCTGGCACTCAGTGCTTTTCCTGAGAGCCTATGATGGCCATCTCAGGCTCCGACAGACTGCTAAGAACAGACACCTGGTGACAGAAAATGACACGCAGTGGCCAGCCAGCAGGGAACGGGAATCCCATCAGAGAGGGCCTGGCCTGAGCTGACTCCATCTGCTGGCTTTCTGCTCTTGGCCCTGGGACAGCTCGGTGCAGCACGATGAAGGCTCAGCAGCAGTGCGGGGCTGCTGGGAGAGGGCCTCACCTCATCCCTCAATGTCCCTGCTCAGCTGGTCTCAGGGCCTACTTGAGCTGAAAGCCCATGTGTCCTCCCAGGGCTGGTGGGAGAGGAGATTTGTCTCAGCTGTCAGCAGATTCTGTGCGGGAGACTCGGGGAGACTCGGGGCTCCACAGCCCGGAAGAGGTCACTTCTGCAGCACCACTTAGGATCCTGACCTTCCATCTCTGTACAGCCCTGCCCTGTCCTCCATCCCACCCCATGTCTTTCTTTCTTTCTTTCTTTTTTTTTAATATGATTCCACTATAGAGCCAGCTACTGAGGTGTAATAATTTGATTGGGTTTGTTTGGGTTTTTGTTTTTATTGTTGGTTGGTTGGTTGGTTTTGATTTGTTTTTTTTTTTTTGTTTTTTTTTTAATATTTATTTATTTATTATGTATACAATATTCTGTCTGTGTGTATGTCTGCAGGCCAGAAGAGGGCACCAGACCTCATTCCAGATGGTTGTGAGCCACCATGTGGTTGCCGGGAATTGAACTCAGGACCTTTGGAAGAGCAGGCAATGCTCTTAACCACTGAGCCATCTCTCCAGCCCCCTGATTTGTTTTTTGAGGCAGAGTTTCACCGTGTAATAGTCCTGGTTGTCCTGGAACTCACTTCATAGACCAGGCTGGCCTTGAACTCCCTGAGATCCACCTGCCTCTGCCCCCGGAGCACTGAGATTAAAGGTGTGTGCCGCAACCGCCTGGTTTCAGTTTATTCTTTAGTGGCTGGCATTGAATCCACTAAAGCCTTTCAGGCTCTTAAATGATAGCGGGATCTTTGGTTTGTTCCGATGATGGAACCTTGGCCCTTGTACATGCTAGACACGCATTTTAACATCAGGAATGTCCTTTACTTACATTTAAATTTTTATTTGGTGTTATTTGAAGCAGGGTTACCCTTTATAGCCCAGGCTGGATTGGAAGTCACTATTTAGCGCAGGCTGGACCCAAACTCCACTCAATCCTCCTGTTTTTAGTTTTTCAAGGGCTGAGACAAGTAAGTGTCACCAAGTCCATCTATTTAGTTTTCTGGATTTTTTTTCTCAGCGTGTATTTATTCTTTATGTGTGCATGTGTGTGTGCTTACACGAAGACAACTTGCAGGAGTCAGATCTCCACTCCCAACATATGGGTACCAAGGTTCAATCTCAGGTTGTCAGGCTTAAAGATGGGTACCTTTTCCTACTCATCTAACTCACCAGCCTCCCCCACACCCTTTGAGACAAGGTCACATGTACTCCAGGCTGGTCTCTCATTAGCTGTATAACAGAGGATGCTTTGAATGTCTGATCCTCCTGCCTCCATCTCCAGAGAGCTGGGATTAGAAGCATGCATTGCTGAACCCTGCTTTATGTGATGCTAGGGACTGAACCCAGCACTTCGTGCATGCTAAAGCAAACACTTATCAACTGAGCTACAGCCCTGGACCCCATTTAGGTGCTCTGTAAGGCTGATTCTGTGTAATCCAGATCAGCTCTGAATTTGCGATCATCTTGGCTCCTCCATTGGAGAGCTAGGATTAGGGTAATGTGGGATTCCCCTCTGTATGCTGTGAATACCATTGGTTAATAAAGAACTGTCTTAGGCCTGTGCAGAGCAGAACTTAGGTAGGTGGGGAAACTAAACTGAATGCTGGGAGAAAGGAGGCAGAGTCAGGGAGAAGCCCTGTAGCCCCGCAGGAGACAGATGCTGGAATTTTAGCCGGTAAGCCACAGCCATGTGGCAATACACAGATTAATAGAAATGGGTTAAATTAATATGTAAAACTTACCCAATAAGAAGCTAGAGCTAATGGGCCAAGCAGTGATTTAAATAATATGGTTTCTATGTGATTATTTCTGGGCTTAGCTGCCAGGAACCAACAAATGGCTTCTTTACTACATTTGGCACCATTGCTTTGTGGAAAAGTTTGCTGAATACTATGGCCCTGTAGGCTGAAGATGGATACACCAATGGTACAAAAGAACTTTGGGTGATTGTCCAGGCAGCGAGATGTCTCTATCATTTCTAGAATTTTGGAAGTTGCTTACAATGCACTTCCTCTCTCTTTTTTTTAACATTTATTTATTATGTATACAGTGTTCTGCCTGCATGAGTACCTGCACCCCAGAAGAAGGCACCAGATCTCATTACAGATGGTTGTGAGCCACCATGTGGTTGCTGGGAATTGAACTCAGAACCTCTAGAAGAGCAGCCAGTGCTCTTAACCTCTAAGCCATCTCTCCAGCCCTAGAGGGGTGTCTTAGGGTTTTATTGCTGTGAAGAGACACCATGACCATGGCAGCGCTTACAAGGAAAACATTTAATTGGGTAGCTTATAGTTTCAGAGGTTTAGTCTGTTATCATCAAGGCGGGACATAGCAGCATGCTGGCAGACATGATACTGGAGAAGCTGAAAATTCTACATCTTTTTTTTTTTTTTGGTTTTTCAAGACAGGGTTTCTCTGTGGCTTTTGGAGCCTATCCTGGAACTAGCTCTGTAGAGCAGGCTGGTCTCAAACTCACAGAGATCCGCCTGCCTCTGCCTCCCGAATGCTGGGATTAAAGGCATGCGCCACCACCGCCCGGCTGAAAATTCTACATCTTGACCAGAAGACAACCAGAAGTGAACTGAGATACTGGGCGTGGCTTGAGCAGATACGAGACCTCAAAGCCCACCCCCACAGTGACACACTTCCTCCATCAAGACCACACCTGTTCCAACAAAGCCACACCTCCTCATACTGCCACTCCCTATGAGATTATGGGAGCCAATGACATTCAAACTCCCACAAGGGATGTACTGGGAGGCTGTATCCAGAGACATCTTTTGATAGTCACTAAGCATCTTTCTGTCCTCCCAGAGCTGTCCTAGGTGCTAGGGCGGCCCCTGGGTAGTTTCAGAAGAGGGCCAGTCATCAGAAAGGTCAAATGATCAGCAGGTTGGAACCTTTAGCCTCACCCACTGGAGATGGGGTATCTGCAAAGCCTTGAGCAAAGAGCTCCTTTTGGCTCTTCCAAGTGATGAACACGGACTGAGCAGACCAACCCTATAGAGACAGAAAAGCCCGCACCAAGGACCCCATCAGATCCCACCCTAGGTACCTCTTTTTATCTGTCCATTCATTGGAATCCTTTATAATAGACCAGCACATGTAAGTCTAGTACCTGCCAGGGTTCTGCAAGTCAACTCTAGCAAATTGTGGCATGTGAGGAGGGGGACATGGGAGCCCCCATGGACAGCTTGTCCACCAGCAGGACAAAGGATAGACAGAGGTTTGGGACTGGTCTCTCGCAGGGGTGCTAGCTTGTGAGACTGAGCCCTTCACCGGTGGGGTCTGTGATAGTCCCACGTGGTTCAAGCCATAACTGAATGGAATCGTCAGACACCCAGCTGGTTTAAAGAATTGGTTAGTGACAGAAAATGTCCCAGAAGCTATAATTAGTGAGCAGATTCTGCCCTCCAACATGAGGGAGTTATCGGGCTTAACATTCAGCCAAATCATGAAAGAAATGTTCCTAAGGCTTTCAGTTTCTCATCGTCAGAGGGCAAGACCCACAGCCCCTGCCTGGCCTTGATTTAGAGCCGGGGAACTGCCCAGTGCCCTCTTCCCAGCGTATCTGCCAGTCCTCCCTCCAGGCCTGACCAGGATCCGGCCTTCACACTCAGGAAATGTGGCTGGGCTCTGAGTCATGGCTGTCCTTTTCATTGTGAGTCCTGCTCCATCTTTTCCACAGTTTCCTCTAAGCCTCTGTTAGTCATCCCTCATGATACCGTCTGCAGGCCCCACCCCCACCCCATGTCCGCCCTAGTTCTGAACCTCTTGCTCTGCTTGTCCAGTTGGGTTGCCTCCTTCTGAGAACCTCAGGCTTCAGAAAGAAAAGGGACCTATTGAGACCCAGGGTTGGAAAGGGACCCAGGTGCTGGCTAATTTTATGTCAACTTTATGTTAATGTCATCTGAGAGGAAGGGACCCCAATGAGAAAATGCCTCCCTAAGATCAGGTTGTTGGCAAACCTGTAGATCATTTTCTTAACTAGTGATTGAGGGGGAGAGCCCAGCCCATTGTGGGTAGGACCATCCCTGGGTTGGTTGCCCTGGGTTCCGTAAGAAAGCAGGTTGAGAGCAAGCCATGGGGAACAATCTAGTAAGCAGCACCCCTCCAAGGCCTCTGCATCAGCTCCTGCCTCCAGGTTCCCCTCCTGTTGGAGTTCCTGTCCTGACTTCCTTCAGTGTCCTCACAG
Source organism: Microtus oregoni (assembly GCF_018167655.1). Taxonomy (NCBI): domain Eukaryota; kingdom Metazoa; phylum Chordata; class Mammalia; order Rodentia; family Cricetidae; genus Microtus; species Microtus oregoni. Next base: position 22,517,915 of record NW_024543064.1, on the reverse strand, counting down.
GGCTCCCAGTCTCCTTCAGGAAACAAAGGCAAAGGATGTTCTTGAACGAGCTATCATGGAGGTAGCGAAGGTTGGGATGCACCAGAGAAGGGACACCGAGGGTGACCAAGGGTCAAGGAGTGAGGCCTCAGCTGAAATGCTGAAGATGAACCGGAGTCAGCTGCACTACAAATGGGGACCCCAGAGTAGAACCATCCTGGGCCTGAGAGATGGCTTTGGGAAAGGACATTTGCCACTGCGTACAAAGACCTGAATTTGAAATCTGGGACCCATATGGGGGAATCTCATTCCCATACGTTGTCCTCCTTTGAGAGCCATGAAGGCGCTCTAACATGCATGCACCCAAACACAGATGTGCAACATAAGTAAAGAAAAAAGGCAACCCTAGAAGCAGGGAGGGGCCAGAGAGAATGGTGGCCGGGATTCAGTAGGGCAGGATGGAGAATAAATGACCGGGGACAGGGGTTAGTTCAGACTTTGAGCAAGGTGGTCAGGCCTCGGGCCTGTGGCGTATGGACATTCAACAGCCTGGCAGGACTGCTCAGAGCAGAGCAGAACCCTGTCACTGTGTGGAGAGGGACACTGTCACTGTGTGGAGAGAGACTGCTTGGGTTCCGTGAGAGTTGACTAACCATCCATATGACGGTCTGAGCACACTGTCAGCATGGAGGAGGGACCGGACATTGGCTGAAAGGGCTGCAGGGGATCCTGTGGGGTACCAGCACACCTGAGGATTGTCTCTTTTGTGGGAAAACGTCTCTTTGGAGACTGATAAAAGCTGAGAGCCAGTCCCCACATAAAGTCATGCTCTGCGTATCATTTTAGGGATTGCACAGACACCAGAAAGCCTAGCTAGTCTTGGAAACGGCTGGACACAGCTGTCATTCCCTAACAATGACTGAGAAAAATCCCCACTGCTATCCTAGCTGCTTCTTGTGAGAGTGTGTGTGGGAGGGGGAGCCATTCTGAGTTTGTAGGATGGTTGCCTCAGGGAATAACCTGCAAGGCCTTTTGTTCTGGTGTTGTTGACTAAGCAAGGGCTGAAATCTAAGGCTTTATGCACGCTTGTCTTGCGTGTTTTAAAACGTTTAGTTGGGCCGGGCGGTGGTGGCGCACGCCTGTAATCCCAGCACTCGGGAGGCAGAGGCAGGCGGATCTCTGTGAGTTCGAGGCCAGCCTGGTCTACAAAGGGAGTCCCAGGACAGGCTCCAAAGCTACAGAAAAACTCTGTCTCGAAAAACCAAAAAAAAAAAAAAAAGAAAGAAAGAAAGAAAGAAAACGTTTAGTTGGACATAGTGGCTTATTCATGTAATCCCAGGATTTGGGAGGCTGAGGCAGGAGGATCTCCTAAAAGCTACTCTGGGGACCCATCTGGTCCCTGAGCTATGAGGACTCATGGGAACTGAAGAGTGCTTCAAGAATACCTCTGGCTTCCAGAAACCCCGGATACACCAGAAAAAGGAAAGTGGGAATGAAGAAAATGTGTCCAGGAAACCAGGAGGGCTGGCAAACTGGGTTTAGAACGCAGATGGAAACAGAGGACAAAGTTGGAACCCCAGTGCTCTCCTGGCAGGGTGGCTCCGGCTCACTCAGCAAGCCAGGCTAAGGGCTAACGCTCGGTTCACACGACTGCCTGAGAGGGACTTTTTTCCTACTTTGCTCGTGAGGCCCCCCCCGGGGGTTGGGTCCAGAGAGGTAATGTGATCTGCCCAAGGTGACACAACCAGCGAACAGCAGCGTCGAGGCGACCCAGAGCCGCCAGCTCTCAGGACCCGCACTCTTCCACTTCGCTCCACGCCCCTCCCCTCCCCCGCCCCCCTCGCTCTTCCGCCCCTCCCTTGTCTCCCTCCCGGGTGGCGGCCGAGCCACGTGGTGGGCCGGGAAGCGGCAGCCGCCGAGCGCCCGGGCGGCTGCCCCAGCTGGGCAGTGCTGCACCGCGCCGCGCTCGGTGCCTGCGGGGGCCGCTGCGCGCTGGCCGGCGCCGCGGGCGGGAGGTGTACCGACGGCCGGCCGCAGACAAAGGAGACGCCGCGGAGCCCGAGCGGACCCCGCGCACCATGCACTCGGGGCGCGGGCGGCCGGCCGCGGCTCTGGGGATCCGGCCCTAGTCGCCGGCCCCGCCGCCCCGGGGCGCCATCGGGACGCCGCCGCCCCGCGCGGCGCGAGGAGGAGCCATGGGCAAGTGCAGCGGGCGCTGCACGCTGGTCGCCTTCTGCTGCCTGCAGCTGGTGAGCGGGGCGGGGTGGGGCCGCAGCCGCGCGTGGACGCCACCCGGGGTGCTGGGTGGCCGGGCGGAGCCTGCCCCGCGCGGGCCGGCTTGTCCCTTTGTGTGCGCTCTTCGCCTCAGCCCCGCGCTCGCGCGCACGGTCCAGCGCGCCTGGGCTGCACGCGTCGGCTTGTACGGTGCGCGTGGGCTCCCGCTGGGGCTGCGCCCCGGGACTGTGACTCCCTTGGGTTTGGGGGGTGTGTCCGAGGCTGGTCTTTGCACTCGGCGAGGTCTCTGACCGCATGTTTCCCTTCAAATGGCTGGTTCCGTGGGTACCCCAGTTCCCTGGGCTCCGCCCCTGTGAGTGTCTCTCACAAAGTCTCTTTCTGCTCCTGTGTGTGTCTCTGGAATGTTTTTAGATTTCTGGCCATTTCTGCTTCCTGTTTGTATGGTGGGACCTGGGACTCTTAAGAGCCCTCTGCCGTCCTTTGTGCTTCTTTTTTGCCTCCCGGAGCCCTCCCGACTGGATGGCCAGAGATAGCTGCCTCCGTGAGGAGGGTCACCAGGAATTGATGTATCTTGAGCCAACCTGATTTGGCAGGCATGGGACCCACTCTGTGGCTTTGATCTGGCCACCGAGTCCCCCAATGTCCCAGGAGCCATCTGTTCCATCATCAGCGGGGTGGGGTCAGGTAAAGAGTGCCCTGGTCCCATTGGATGGGGACACTTAAGTGTCCTGGGAAAAATCAGATCATCTGGGGACTCTGTGCTGGCCCCAATTTGGGGAAATGAAGTGTTTGACTGGGGAGGAGGGGGGCAACAGAGTGAATCTGGAGGCTAAGAGTAGCTGAGGTCCTGGCCTGTGAACTGGGAAGGTGAGAGAAGAGAGGCAAGGGTCTCCTGCCTCCCTTGGACCTGGGCTCCAACACCCATGGGCTTTACTCCTCCTTTTGGCAGTGGCAGGTAAGAACTGCAGACAGCACTCGGGTCTAAGGAGGAGTCAGGTATGCCTCTGCCTCACTCCTGTGGGTTCCTGCATCTGGGGCTGCTTTCTGACTTGCATGTGCCTCCTGCCCCCCGCCGCCCCAGGTGCAGAGGGTGATGGAGGGGCTTTGAGTGGGGTGTATAGGTGACCCTTGTCCTCTCGATTTTCCTCTTGAGAAAGCAGCCCTAAGCCTGCCATCCACAGCATTGTCCTCTTGGGCTCCGTTAGAACCTCCTCTACTCCAAGATTGGTGGCCCAAGGCCACCTGGTCTGTCAGACGTCCATTCTCAAGGACGGCAGAGGGGGTTAATGGCCACCAGATAGGCTGAAAACTTCAAAAGGGCAGAAATAGCTCATTTTGTTCTTGTTAAATCCCCAGCAGCTGGATGGACTTTGACACCTCATTAATATTTGTAAACTAAATGAAGAAACAGTTATTTGGCAAATCTGGGCTCACAGTATAAACATTCTTCTGTATCTTTTTTGTTTTGTCTTGTTTTTCGAAACTGGGTTTCTCTGTGTAACTACCCTGGCTGTCCTGGAACTCACTCTGTAGACCAGGCTGGGCTGGAACTCACAGAGATCCTCCTGCCTCTGCCTCCCAAGTGCTGGGTTAAAGGTGTGCACCACCACCGCCCAGCTCCTGTATCCATGTTGAGAAACACAAAATGCCAAGAAGTCTTCAGACTTTTCAGAGGATTCCTTTTCTTTAAAAAAATTTCTGGAGGCTTGTTAAAATTAATTGTGTGCATGCATGCATATGTGTGTGTGTGTTGTGCATGCGCACATGCACATGTGCATCAGTGCATAGGTGCTCAAGGCGTCCTGAAGAGGGCCATGGTGCCCTGGAGCTGGACATACAGGTGGGGAATGCTGGGACCCAAACTCATGTCCTCTGCCAGAACAGTGCCCTCTTAACTGCTGAGCCACCCTCCAGCCCTAAGGATCCCTTTCTGGTTTTGTTTGCTTGTTGTGTTTGTTTGTTTGAGACATGTTCTAAATCTGCAGTCCAGGCTGGTCTTGAACTCTCAGCCCCCTCTGATGGATTACAGGATGGCTAGCTTAAATTTTAAACTGCATTTTTCTGTCTGTTTGGCTTTTTTCAAGACAGGGTCTCACTCTATATAGCTCTAGCTGTCCTGGAACGTAAGAGGTAGACCAGACTGGCCTTGAACTCAGGGATCCGCCTGCCTCAGCCTCCCACGTGCTGGGATTAAAAGTGTTTGCCACCACCACCCAACTTTAAACTACATTTTTTAAACTTAAGAAATGATGTGCATATATTAAGAAGTGAATAAGTAAGTGCTCAGAGAGTGGAAAGCAGGGCAAGTTTTCCTCTCTCTCTGCCTGATGCCCTCCCATAGGTAAGCAGCTTGTCAATGCTCACTCTCCAGTACTGTTGCTAACACACTGGGGCCAGCTACTCTTGTGAGTGCCTTTCCCTGAGTTAATGCATGTATTAACCTTCATTGTGATGCAATGATCTAATTTGCTTAGATGGATCCAGGCATGGGACCAGCCTCCTCTTTTACCTTAGCTATATCATAAGTAGCTCTGGCCTTGGCACACTGGGGTACCTAGAGAGGTGCTCACCCATCTAGGGAAGCAGAAGTGGTACAAGGGGTCTCCCAGCCCCCAAGGTTTCCCAACCAAAGTGATGCCCATTCTTTCACCAACACTGAGATGCCTTAGATGGGACCTGGGTGGGATTCCACTTCTCTCACGCCTTGCCTAGTTAGCTTGGGCAGCTTGTGCGGGCTACGTGAGACAATTTAGGCAGCTCTGGGGGAGTTGGGGGGACTTGAAAATTGGTCTCCTGGCTCTGTTGCTCTGTCTGAGCTGATTGCAGAGAGGGTCCCTCCAGCTGTCGCTCACTAACCCCCTAGAGCCCCTGCAGCCTGGCAGCTTCCAGAATGTGCTCTCAGGATGGTGAATGTGCCAGCCTGAGGGGAGAAGGAGGCTCAGCTTTCTCATCCAAAGGACCGAGGTATTAAAGAGGTAGTTAGTTATTTTTCAGCTGAAAGCCTAAGGAAAGAAAGGATCGTTTTCTTCTTCCAGAGTTGAGGCATCGTAACAAAGCAAGCCAGTTCCAAACCCTTCTCTGGGGGGAGCTGTTTTGTTTGGGGCACAGGGATGGAACACAAGGGATGGAGTGTTAGAGGAAGCAGACCGGGACTGTGTCATTGAGGGGAACAAGTTAAGGTAATAATCGAGGCTCTGGACCTTGAACAGAGTCCTCTGAGTTCCAGATCTCTCTGTCACATAGTCATTTCCTGGCTGTGTGTTTTGGATGAGTGTCTCTGTCTCTCTCTCTCTTTCTCTCTCTCTCTCTCTCTCTCTCTCTCTCTTTTCAGTTTTAATTTCTTTATTTAGTGTATGTGTGTGCAGATGCCATGGCATGCGTGTCGCTTGCAAGAGTTGGTTCTCTCCTTCCACCACTGGCTCCAGTGATCACACTCCGGTTGGCAGGCTTGGCAGCAAGCACCTTTACTTTCTGAGCCATGGTGCTCGCCTGTTGTTGATTTCCTTATTGTTGTTGTTTCTGGTTTTGTTCTTTTGTTGTTTACTGTTGTTTTTAATTTTGAGACAGAGTTTCTCTATGTAGCCCTGGCTGTCCTGGACCAGACTAACTTTGAACTCAGAGATTCATCTGCCTCTGCCTCCCAAGTGCTGGGATTACAGGCGTGTGCCACTATGCGCTACCTCCCTTCTCCAAAGCTCAGCTTTGTTGTCTCTCATGTATAAACAGTTCCCGAGGGTGTAGGTGCACAGGACTGCACATGCATATGAAATATGAAGGCCAGTTGTTGATGTCAGTGTCTCCCCCAGCCCCTTCCACCATTTTTACCTTACAGTGATCCTAGATCTCACTGATCTGCTTATCTCGCAGGCCAGCAAACACCAGCGGTCCCCTTGTCCCCGCCTCACACACAGCTGCCTCCAACTTTCTTAGGTGGGTGCTGGGGGTCAAACGGGTCCTTATGCTTGTGTGTCAAGCACTGGATTGACAGAGCTGTCTCCAGGCCCCCAAGTTCCTGATTCTTAGGGTTATAGGGTTTGCCTCCTCCGAACTGTGACTAAAGCATATGGGGGGCCGGGGGGAGTGTCTTGTGCCTTCTTTTACAGGAATGGCAGGTACTGGGACCCTGAGCTGAGGGGTGGGAGGACTGGCTTCTACCCTGCTCCACCCTCAACGTCCTGCACATTTGTGCATCTGTTTCACCTGTTTTGCTTTGTTTTGTTTTGTTTTCCCCCATCTATGAAATACAGAGAACCTGAAGGTTGGTTCCTGGGATCCCAGCTCTGCCTGCCTGGGATCTGAGAGGACACCTGAGCTGGTATGGAGGTTTTGTCGTTTCCTCTGTTTGCAGACCCTCTCTGGCCCTTTGGTTTCCTGGGTTCTAATTACTGTAACGTGTTGACATTATTAATTCCGTTCTCACCCTGATTTTCGCTCATTTGCATATTTTCTCTCTCTTCTCACCTCCTTCCCAAGCTCTCACGGCCACTCTGTTCTGGTGAGAGGATGAACCAGGGACATTTGCCCCAGGGACTCATCATGGGTTTCTTCATCGCCATCATTATCGCTCCCGTTTCAGGAGGCCTGTGCTAAGCACTTTGTATGCATTACCCCATTTAACCAAATGAGCTTACATATGTAAAGTGCTTGGCAGAGTGCCTGGCACATGTTAAACGATCAATAAACGCTAGCCGGCTTCCTGCCTCTGCCCTTCGCATTGTCTTAATTCCACACTCGGGATGGATGGTTTTATGATCCCCTTTTTCAGATGAGGAAATTGAGGTGGCCAGGGTGAAGAGGTTTGCCCAGGGTCACCAAGCTAGTTGTTTGGCAGAACCTGAATGCCAGCCCCCTTGAAAAATGTCTTAATGTCATACAGTTCCAGCTTTGAGTTTCTTCATCTCACGTGAGGTGTTAATGGTATCGCGTATTGTGTCCCCATTATGAACTGGCACGGGCTTCCTACTGTGGTGGTTCTTGTGGCAACTCTGTGTGACCTTGGACGGATGCATTCTCCACGGGCCCCAGGTTCTCGTCCCCACCTCACAGAACGATAGAAAGGCTTTTCTTAGCCAGGTGTCAGGCACATAGTAGGTAATCAGAAAAAAAAAATGGTGGAATCGTCCTCCCCACCCCCTTTTGGAAAGCTCTTTGCTTTCTGGAAGGTGGTGGGTGAATGAGGGGGAAATAACTCGGCTTCCAGCTGAGCCGAGAGTAATGGAGTGAAACGTGGTCAAGCTGATGGATGTCGTTATTAGTGATAGTGATGGTGAGGACGGAGGGAGGTGGCTCTGGGGGCCTGTGCGCCGCAGTAGCCACAGCTGCAAGCTTCTGGCTCCTTCTCAGGCACCGACTCTTCACCCGGGGCTTGCGGTCCTAGGGGTGTGAAAGTGTCCTGGTCACTTTTGTTCTTCAGTTCCCTGTGGACAGAATGAAGCTGGGAGATCTGCTCCCTTGAGCAGGACTCTGGGGCCAGCGATGGCCCCTTTGCAGGGTAGGTGGGACGGGGAATGGTGGGAATGAGAATTGCAACTGCGTGATTAGGGGGGCATTGCTGCCCCCCTTCTCACCTATGAAGTAGAGCAGCCCTTCTGCTGCATGGCAGTCTGGGGACATGGTGAGGCGGTGTCCTGACAGTGTCAGGCATGAACCTGGCTGGGAAGGCGCTCCCCACAGCTGGCTGCTGTTTAGACTGGTCACTCAGCCCCATCTCCGCCTAGATCGGAGGTTTTACAGATCAAGGTCATTCCTATAAAAGATCCATGTTTATCCAAGTTTGTCATAATCCTCTTCATTATTATGGAGAGAGAGGTGGGGTTTCTCTGAGTAGCCCTGGTTGTCCTGGAACTCACTTTGTAGACCAGGCTGCCCTTGAACTCAGAGACCCAACTACCTCTGCCACTCCAGTGCTAGGATTAAAAAAAAAAGCATGTGCCACTATTGCCTGGCTTCCTTTTTACTTTTTTTTTAAAAAGAAATATTTATTTATTTATTATGTATACAATATTCTGTCAGTGTGTATGTCTGCAGGCCAGAAGAGGGCACCAGACCTCATTACAGATGGTTGTGAGCCACCATGTGGTTGCTGGGAATTGAACTCAGGACCTTGGAAGAGCAGGCAATGCTCTTAACCACTGAGCCATCTCTCCAGCCCTCCTTTTTACTTTTTTTTTTTTTTTTTTTTTGGTTTTTTGAGATAGGGTTTCTCTGTGGTTTTGGAGCCTGTCCTGGAACTAGCTCTTGTAGACCAGGCTGGTCTCGAACTCACAGAGATCCACCTGCCTCTGCCTCCCGAGTGCTGGGATTAAAGGCGTGCGCCACCACCGCCCGGCTTCCTTTTTACTTTTTAAAAGATTTGTTTTTAATCATGTGTCTGCGTAAGTGCAGGTGCCCTCAGAAGTCAGAGCTGGAGTTACAGGAGTGTTGGGAACCACCTGATGTGGGTACTAGGAATCGAACTCAGGTCCTCTGAAAGAATAGCAAGTGTTCTTAACCACTGAACCATCGCTCCAGCCCTCCTCCTCTTCCTTTCTTCTCTCTCTCTGTCTCTCCCTCTCTCTTTCCTCTCCCTCCTTCTTTCTGTGGTTTTGTTTTTGTTTTTGTTTTGTTTTTTTGGTTTTTCGAGACAGGGTTTCTCTGTAGCTTTGGTGCCTGTCCCGGAACTAGCTCTTGTAGACCAGACTGGCCTCGAACTCCCAGAGATCCACCTGCCTCTGCCTCCCGAGTGCTGGGATTAAAGGTGTGCCACTGCCTCCCAGCTGTTTTTGTTTTTGAGACAGGGTTTCTCTTTAGCTTTGAAGCCTGTCCTGGAACTAGCTCTTGTAAACCAGGCTGGCCTCGAACTCACAGAGATCCACCTGCCTCTGCCTCCCGAGTGCTGGGATCAAAGGCGTGTGCCTTTAAAGACCAGGTCTTGTGTAGCCCAGGCTGGTCTCAAATTCCTGATCCTCTTGCTTCGCTGTCCCAAATATTGGGATTATAGGAATACACCGTGCCCAAGACTTCATTTCCTTATGTGGAATGTGTGGGGCTGGGTGGGGAATAATCCCGTCTTTCTATGTGGGGTCTGCTATGAGCCTGGCATTGTGCATGCCTGCCCCTTGATGTTTTCTGGTTTATTCACGACTTCATAAATAGTAGATAAATGACAGCCTCTATAACTTGGCACTCAAGAGACTGGGGCAGGGGTTGCAGAGAGTTTGAGACCAGTCTGCTTTATACAGTGAATTCCAGGCCAGCCCAGGCTATGAAATGAGACCCTGTCTTAAAACAAGCAAACAGAAAGCCGCCTACGCGGGAGCCAGGAGTGATGGCCCATGCCTTTATCTCAGTACTTGGGTGGGAGGGGCAAGCTGATCTCTGTGAGTCCCAGGCCAGCCTGGACTACAGAGAGAGTCCCAGGACAACCAGTGCAGCATAGTGAGACCCTGTCTCAAAAAATAAAACAAAAAAACTACAAAAAACTGGAGCTGGTGATGCATATCTCTGATGTTAGCACTCGGGAGGCAGAGGCAGGAGGATCTCTGTGAGTCTGAGACCTGCTGGTCTACAGAGCAAGTTCCAGGGCTCCAGAATGAAGCCATGGTTCAAAAAGGAAATGAAACAACAACAAAATAAGAGGCCAATAATATTGCTCAGCTGGCAACAGCACTTTGCTAAGCAAGCCTGGCAGCTTAAGTTCAATTCCCAGGACCCACATGACAACGTGGGGAGAGAAATCAAGTCCACAAGTTGTCTTCTGACATCCATGTGTGCCTCATGGCACATAAGCCTCTCTTATCATGTATACATACACAAAAGAAAATTAATTTTATTTTATTTTGTGTGTACTTGTTTTGCCTTTGTGTATGTCTGTGTGTCATGTGTGTGCCTGGTACCCACGGAAGCCAGAGGATGGCCTCAGACTCCCTGAACTGGAGTTATGGGGCAGTTGTGAGCCACCATTTGGGTGTTGGGAATCGAATTCAGGTCCTCTGGAAGAGCAGTCAGTGCTCTTAACTACTGAGCTGTTTCTCCATCCCCTACAATAGTAATAGCTTCGCGGGGCGGGGGAGGGGCAAGTAAAATGGTTCAACTGGTAAAGGCAAGGCGCTTGCTGCCAAGCCTGATGTCTTGCATATATGAAGCCTTGGGTTCAATCCCGGCGCCACATACACTGATGTGGTAGTACGTGCACACAGACTTCATGAAGTTGAGGTAGACCAGAAGTCCAGGTTATCTTTGGCTACATAGTGGGTCTGAGGCCAGCCTGGACTGCATAATATCCTGATATATATGTCAATCAGGATGCGGCTCCAAGCCATGGAGTAGAGCTGATTGTCTTGTCCCTGGCTTTCCCTGCCCTAACCTAGAGAGCAACAGGGGTTATTCTGAGACTGACTGAGAGCGTTGAATGTCAACACACACCTCCCTTCTGGGGACATTCATTTCTGCCAGCAGGGTAGGAAACTGAACACAGAGGTTTGGGATGAACTTGGTGGTAGGTTTCTTTTCTTTCTTTCTCTCTCTCTCTCTCTCTCTCTCTCTCTCTCTCTTTCTTATGGTTTTTCAAGACAGGGTTTCTCTGTAGCTTCAGAGCCTGTCCTGGAACTAGTTCTTGTAGACCAGGCTGGCCTTGAACTCACAGAGATCCAGCTGCCTCTGCCTCCCAGTGGCAGGTTTTTAGTTTGCTGGCCCTGCATCTCAAAAAAGCTGATAGATGTAAGGGGTACAGGTGTGGATTGGGGGAACTCTAGCTCAAGCTCTACCTGGGCTGAGTTCCAGTCCTGCCTTTTTGTAGTCCAGTGGCCTTGGGCAAGACAATATCTCTGAGCTTCCACCTGCACTATCCTAAGCTGAGGTACTCATCACCTGCCTGCATATTGTTGGGAAATCCCCTTGAGTGCAGAGCATTGGAGCCAAAAGGTTCTGCTAGATGCTCTGGGACAAGAAAAGCCTGTCTCCTTCCTCAACAGTGGAGGAGCAGGGTGGAGCAACAGTTCTGTTTAGTCATGTGGACTTGCTGCTCCTGGATCTGTAAAATGGGAGAATGACAGCTGCTGTCTCAAAGGACTGTAAGAGTATTTACCTGGGCTGGCTCATCATGGGGTTTGTAATACACCCTCATCTGTGACCTTGAGTCCAGGATCCTGATACTCACAGTACAACTTTCTAGACTTCATTTTCCCAGTCTGTGAAATGGGAAATTGGAGGAGGTATTGAACTCCATCAGGATTTTCAAACTCTACAGAGGCCCAGCTATGAAGAATCACTGTGGGTTCAAGGGCAGTCTAGGCTACATGAGATCTAGGGCAGTCTGAGCTATAGACCCTGCCTCAACTTCATCCTGCGGCACTTCCATAAGCCAGTGGCCATCTGGATTGGGGCTGATAACTGAGTGGCAAGTTACCTATCTGCAGTGGTGACTAGGTTCATAGGTAGGCTGGGTGACTTTTTGGATCTGTAATAAATCTGAAGATGACCCAGGTTTCTGGAGCCACCAGATGGTGGGTCTTGAGAGGACAGTGCCAGTAGCGTAAAACGCTGTAACAAATAAAAAGTGTATTCTTTGGACTCTCTCCCCGAGCCTGTGCCTTCCTGATTTCTCCTTAAGTCTGGGCCTGGTGGAGTTCTGGACCCTGGAAGCAGAAAAATGAGAGTGTGTGCACATTTTACTCCCTGCCTGAGAAGAGACAACCTGAGTTTCTCAGAGTCCTGGTTGCTCCTAAGTCTTCTTTCTTTGCTTTGGGGAGGGGGGCAAGTTCTGGAGCCCCAGCCTGAACCAGAGATGTGGGTTTTCAATTACACAATTAAATGCACAATTAGGCATAATTACCAATACTCCGAGCCCGAGACTGCTCATAACAGGCGTGTAATCTACTGCAGCCTCTGTTTATACTACTCAACGCGCTCCCTAATGATGCCGAGATGCCTTCACACTGCACTGTTGCCATGGAGATGAGCCTGCCACCACCATGCAAAGCTGACAAATGGTACTGTGGTCCTGGGCCCTTGGATTGTTTCCATGGCCTCTGCAGCCACCTTGGAAGTGGAGGAACTAGCTAGGTGGGTCAGGAGGGCAGGTCGGTCCTTCCTGTCCTCCGACACTGTGCAAGCCAGTCTCGGGTCCACCAGGAAGGCCCTGAATGGTCCCTGAGTCACTAGGGAACTTCGGGTCCCCTAGAGTCCTTTAGCCATGAGCAGGATGACTCAGTCTTGTGGAAATCTATTTCAGCTTCTCCAAGTCATTGGAGAGGTCAAGATGTGGACATTCTTGCTGTTCCTGGCTTTTCAGAGTATCTGACTCTGACCTTAGACACCTCCCATCCCTCTCTGGGACTCTGTATCCTCACATATGAAATGAACCACGAGGTCTTTCCATAGGACACACCTCGGGTTGTAACTTCTCTACCTGCTAAAACCCACGTATCTTCCCTCTGCTCCTGCATAAGGACCCATGCGTGATGGACAGCTGCCATCCCTCTTTACAGAAACAGCATCCAAGGACTTCTGCAGTCTCGCCAGGCAGGGCTGGGATCTAGGGCTTCACCGGGGTCATGCCAAGAGCATTACCTTCTCCCAGCTGAGGACTCCAAGAATGGGCAGAACCGCAGTGCAGCATCCGCCTGGTGCCCAAAGTCAGGGTTCCACATTGTTATTTCTTTCTTTTAATGTGTATATGAGTGTTTTGTCTACCTGTATGTCTGCTACATGCATACAGTGTCTGCAGAGGCCAGAAGAGGGCTCAGATCCCCTGGTATTAGAACAGACTGTTGTAAGCCCCTGTGTGGGTGCTGGGAACTGAGCCCAAGTCCTCTGGAAAAGCAGCCAGTGCTCTTAGCCTCTGAGATATCTCTCCAGCCCCTTACACTGTGGCTCTTAGTAAAAGTAAAGATGGGTTTAAAAGATTTCCTTTCACTGGTGTGTGCTAAGGATCCCTGCCATCCCCACCTGGTTGCAGCTGCTCAGGAGGGAAGGTGGCCCGGGTCCTCAGACCCAGCACTATGCTGTAATCCTGAAAACAGTTTGAATCTAGTTATCTACCCAGCAGATCCTACCTAGATCAGTACAAGCAGAGTCTGTTATTGTTTTGAGATGGGGTCTCTTGTAGTCTGCCTGCCTACAAGTTGGTAGCCAACGGTGACCTCGAACTCTTGATTCTCCTGCTCCCATATCCCAGGTTCTGGGGTTACAGGTGTGCACCACCACACCTGGCTTTTGGTTTTGCTCCGTTTTTCTGTAATTGAGAATTTTATTGTGTATTTCTTGTTATTATGATGTGTGTGTATATGTGCACCAGAGGGCGCGTGTGGAAGTCAGAGGACCACTTTGTGGAACCGGTTCTCTCCTCATTATGTGGGTTCACCGGACTTGAATTGCAAGCACCTTTTTCTGCTATGCCATTTCACTGGCCCAGGAACATAATTTTGTAAAAGAAAAGTTACGTTGTGTATAAGCTGCCTGCATATGTCCTTCACATGCATGCAGGAGCCCGAGGAAGCTTGGAGAAAGGATCTAATCCCCTGCAACTGGAAGTACAGGTGGCTGTGCGCCAAACCCAGATCCTCTGCAAGAGCATCAGAAAGAGCCATGTCTCCAACCCCTCCCCCACAGTATTATTTATGGGCACCTACTATAAACTGACTCCTAGAATCACAGATAGGTCAGGCAAAGTAGGCCACTTAATACGTGGTGTTGATCAAATTGCCTTGGCACCAGCATCACTTGGGTTGGAATTTTTGTTTTTTTGTTTGTTTGTTTGGCTGGTTTTGTTTCTGTTTTTTGAGATAGGGTTTCTCTGTGCAGCCCTGGCTGTCCTGGAACTCATTCTGTAGACCAAGCTAGCCTAGAACTCAACAAAGATTTGCCTGCCTCTGCCTCCCGCATGTTAGGCTTAAAAGCGTGCACCACCACCACCACCCAGCATGTGTTTTGTTTTGTTTTTTTTCTTTTGTGGTACTGATAATTGAAGCAGAACCTGGCTCAACCTGGGAACAACACTCCCAGCCCTATACTTTAGTGACCTGACCTATATTGCAGACAGCAGTTTGTTCCCTAACTGGCATTGTGTGCTGGGTGCTAGACTGAGCCTCGTCTGCCCTCCGCGACCTCCTCCACACACCCATTCCCACTAAATAGATGGAGCAGCTTGAGGTCCAGAAGGCTTAAGAGCCCTGCCCAGGGCGTACAGCCCCTGAGGGGTAGAGCAGGCATCTCAGCCACGCTGTATCTCACTCCACAGAGGTATCATGTCTCTGGAACATCTTGCCAGTTTTCCTAAGAGAATGAAGCATTTGGTTAGAGGGTCGATTGCCTACTTGGCAAAGCTCAGGACTGTTCTGACTTTGCAATTCCCTAATTGGTATGTGAAAAATGAAATTTTTTTTTTTTAAGAGTTGGCCCAGGCCGGGCGATGGTGGCGCACGCCTGTAATCCCAGCACTTGGGAGGCAGAGGCAGGCGGATCTCTTGTGAGTTCGAGGCCAGCCTGGTCTACAAAGGGAATTCCAGGACAGACTCCAAAGCTACAGAAAAACCTTGTCTCGAAAAACCAAAAAAAAAAAAAGAGTTGACCCATCAGACATCAGTTTCACTCTGCACTAAGCTGAAAAACTAAAGCCCAGAGATAATTCCTGATCTGTTCTAGACTTCTTGTAAGTTAGGGTAGCACTGAAACCGGGACCCAAAGTAAGTTTGGGACACTTTTCTCAGCCTCTCCCATAAGCCTTACCAGTGTGTTGTGAGGTAAGAAGGTTTTGTTGTTGTATGAGACCAAATATCATGTAGTCCAGCCTCAGACTCAGTGTGGAGGTGGCAATGGGACCTTGAATGGGTCCTCCAGCCTCAGCCTCCCAAGGGTTAGGATCTATGACATAGGCACCACTCGGTTATAGGGAAGGAGGAGTTTGTCTGTGCTGTAGGCGCATGTTTGTACACATTCCAAACTGCACACGGCTGCAGACCTGAGCGTTAGTGGGGCAGACTCTGGCACAGAGAGATTTGTGGATCAATAAACATCCTTTCCTGCTTCCTCCCTCTTCATTTATTCATGAACTCTGAACTCCCTGGCTCCCGAGGAACTGCCTGGAAGAAAGCAATTAGAGCATAATTAGAGCCACTCCTATCACCAGCAGGGATGGGGTGGCCCTGGGAGTTCCCTGTAGCTCCTCTCCACACATCCCCCCCCCCCCAGCTTCTGCAGTGGCCACTCAGCTTCTGCTCACTCATAAAGACAGGGACACCCTCAGCAGGGACAAGGACCACTCTCCGGAGGCACTGAAGCACTCAAGTGCTGCGCGGGGCTCCGAAGAAGGGCTCTCGGCATTGCGCGCAGAGCCGGGCATTCCTGCGAGGAGTCTGCCAGTGACTGAGTGCCGAGCTCTTGGGCTCACCCTCCCAGGGATCCCCAGCCATGCATTGCAAGGAAACTAAAGAGCCTCATGGCTCTTGCTTTCCAGCCAGCCCGCTTAGCACACTGTAGTGAATAAGGACTGCCAGGATGGCAGAGTGTTATAAATCTCTAGGAGGGAGCCATTTACCAGCTAAGGCTCCGTTCACTGCCAAATGATTAATATTAATAGTAGGTCGGGTGTAGTGGTGTGCACCTATAATCCCAGATCTCTGGGGACTGGGGCAGGAGGATGGAAAGGTTGAGGCTAGTCTAGGCCATAGAGTAAGACCTTGCCTCAAAAACCAACAGAAGTAGCCCTTGGGAGGTGGAGGCAGGAAGATCACAATGCAAACGTCAGCCTCAGCTACATAGGAAATATGAGACCATCCTGGGCTATGTAAGATGCTCTCTCTAAAACAAACCACTACAAGAAAAATTAAGGGGCTGGAGAGGACTCAGCGGTTAAGAACATTGCCTGCTCTTCCATAGGTCCTGAGTTCAGTTCCCAGCAACCACATGGTGGCTCACAACCACCTGTAATGAGGTCTGGTGCCCTCTTCTGGCCTGCAGACATGCACACAGACAGAACATTGTATATATAATAAATAAATAAATAGAAAAGAAACATTAATAATAAAGGGGCCCTTGGCCAATACTTACTGGGCTTTTTGATGTTTCGTTTTGAGATTGTGTTTTACTACTTAGCAGTGGCTGGCCTGGAACTTGTTATATAGACTAGCTGGCTTCTAACTTCCCAGAGATATGCTTGCCTCTGCCTCCCGAGTGCTGAAACTGAAGACATGCACACCATGCTTAGCCTTATGGGACATTTCTAAAACAAGCTGGCTGCTCTTCCCCACATGGTGACCCACCAGCAAGGAGAAGCCACCGGGATTCATTGTGCCTCTGTGAGGGTCAGGAGGACAAAGTTAGCGCTGGCCAGCAGGACCCTTCCCCTCAGGTCCATTTTCTCACTTTTCTGGTAACCTTGGGTAGTAGCACCATTGTGTAGACATTGGCCTAATGTACCAGTGGGGAAACTGAGGCTCAGGACAAGACAAAATCTGCCCGTAAGGCCCTTGTCACCCTGCGCTTCCTTGACGAGGGCCTTGAGACACTGTTGAGTGTGCTTTTCCTTGGGAATGGCGCGTCCCAGTTCCGTTTTCACTTGTCTCGTGCTCCACCTCAGACTTGAGTCACCATCCCCAGACTGGTCTTTGCCCCCACCCCAGCATTCTTGGTAAAGGAAGGCCAAGGCCTAGAGAATGAGAGGCCCTGGCCTCTTGAGGGGAGATCACCATGGCTACCAAGGTTGTAGCCATGGAGACAGCCCCCCAGCCCATGGACTGAGACCAGAGGTTGTGGCTTCCTGATGGAGGGGCAGAACTGGGATGATGAGCTGGATGGAGTCAGATGTGAACTTAGGGGCCGGTGGTTTAGTGGACTCCCTTCTGCAAATGGAGGGATATAGTGGGGCATCTGGAGACAACCAGCCTCCTTTCTTCCCTTTCCCTGACCTACCTTAGGGGAAATTGCCATGACAACCAGCTTCCCATCATTGACCTCTCTGTGGGACCCTGCCCTTTTTCTCTGAGTGACAGGTAGTCACCCTGGCAACAGGCCCTGTGCCCAGCAGGGGCCTGTGACTTGTCACGGCCCCTCCCTTTCAAATAGAAAGCTACACTGTGCAGCTGGCTGCAGCTCTGTCCAACTGGAGGTGGGGCCTCGATGTCTCACCTACCCCTCACTGTCAGCCCTGGGTCTCTGCCCTCACTAGCTGACAGGATCTTAAGAGAATACAATGTTGATCTGTCCCCCTCTGCCTAAAACCCTCCACGACTCCTCATTGCCTTCCTGCCTTCTAAATGAAGCGAAGCCACCTTCTCAAACCTGAGTGTGCACCAGGATTGCCCAACAGGCTTGCAGATTTCTGAGAGATGGAGTGTTGCCCCCTGTAATCCCAGCACCTAGAGACAGGGCAGGACAACCTCCAGAAGGCTAGCCTGGGCTACATAGTGAGATCTTGTCTCAAAGAAACAAACTATTTCTAGGTCTCATCCCCCAGAGCTTCTGGTTGGTAGGTCTGGAGTGGAACCCTCGGTCGGCATTTCTAAGGATTTCCCAGGTGGCAGTGCTGCTGCTGGTCCAGGTACTAAATAAATCAGTGGTCTAGCCTGTGGTCAACCCAGGCTGGCCTGCTGAGCTTTCTTTTTGTTTTCCATTTACTTACTTATGGTGTACGCGTGCGTGCGTGTGTGAGTGTGCATGTGCTCTCCATGGCTTGCCTGTGGAGGCAGGGGGACAACCTTAGGGAGTTAGTGCTCTCCTCCTATCATGTGGGGCTTGGGGATCTCACTCAAGCTGTCAGTCGGTCAGGCCTGGCAGCATTTGTCTTTCTTTACCCACTCAGCCATCTCACTGCCGCTCAACTTTCAGTCTTGACTTCCCACCATATTCATGTCCCCATGTGCAGCCGCGCTCACCCAGGTACTCCCGGTTCATGGCCCTGGCGTTCGCTGTTTCCTCCTCTTCTGATAGGAAAGCCAATTTATCTTTCCTCCTTGACTTCCTGTCCCTACTTCCTTAATCCCCCAGGCTTAATTGGGATCCTTTCCCAGAACTTGTCACCAAGCACAGTCTGCTGAATGCCCTTGATGACTATGGGGTGCTTGAACGAAAGGCTTTAAGGTTCATTTGGCTGGTGAGACGTTGGCTGGTCTCACTCTGTGCCGGGTGCTGGGGTTCAGTGGTGCCAGTGATGTGGAAATACTGTGGGTGCTGGACCAGAAGAGAGAAGGATACAGGGCAGGGAATGTAGCTCGGTTGGGAGAGTGCTTGCCTAACATGCATGAAGCTCTGACTATGGCTCAGCATAGCATTGACCATCGTCCTAGCTCTTGGGAGGTGAAGGCAAGAAACTCAAGGTCATCCTTAGCTGTAACACAGTGAGTTCAAAGCCAGCCTGGGCTTCATGAGACTGTCTCACAAGACAAAACAAAAAAGGGCAGATTAGACGGCTCAGTGGGTAAAGATACTTGCCAAGGAATCCCCCCCCCCCCAAGTTAAGGTCCTGGAGCCCATCGAAAGGTAGAGAGAACAAAACTGTCCCCTGACTTCCACATGTGTCACACACACACACACACACACACACACACACGTACAACTCATACAACAATTTTGAAATAAAAATGGAGATGAGGACGCCATAGAAAGGGCTTCTTAGCTCCCCCTGGAGGTCAGTATGGAGCTGGTAAGTCTGTGTGTCAGGAGGGCTTGAACCTTTCTCAAGCCGTTATATCCCTCCTCAGTCCAGTCAAGGAGCAAGCTGGACCCAACAGGTGAGTTTTCTGGGATGCATCTGTTATGTGGTAGAGTTGGGACTTGAACCTGGTATTCCTGATGCTGAGCCCCTAGCTCTTCAAACCCTGCACTGACCTTTTGTAACCTGAAGCTCTCCTCTGAAAGTGAGGTCTCCAATGAGGATTTAGCAGTTTGCTCATAGCAGACATCACAATCTTACAGGGCCCCTTGCTGTTAGATAAGAGTCTACTCACTCAGCAGCAGAGCCCAGCTGCTAGGGGATGGGCCTAGTCCAGCTGTTGCTGATGGTGGCTCCTGACCTGTATATGAGACCCTTTCCAGAAATGCAAGGCTGCCTGAGGCCGCTTTTCCCAAATACCCAGAGTCGTCCCTTCTTCTGGAACACAACCCGGGAGATAAAAACTCAGCCTGGCTTCCAGACCACTAAGTCAAGAATCAAAATGGAATATACTTTATTTAAGGTTTGTTGTCTTAGTTCATGACTGTTATTTTGTTTGTTTTCTTGCTGTGTAGCCTGGGTTGGGAGGAACTTGGTATGTAGCTGAGGCTGGTCTCATCACCTGGCCTATGCCTTCTGAGTCCCAGGATTCCTGCACGATCTATCACACCCAGCTGCTTGTAACTTTTAAATGTTCAGATACAAATGCATGGGCCTTTGTTGCTGCTCCTCCCTGGTCCTGAGGCCTTCAGCTGTTAAAGGAAGGTCTTACCTGGGTGTAGGGTGCATGCTCTGACTCCCCCAGGGGTCTGATCAGCCTCCAGCACCACCAGCTGCTCCCTCAGCCTGTCACTTCCTGTTTGCTGGTCAGCAGCCCCATAGGTCGAGTGGACTGCTGTCCCCAAGCTGCCATGAGCTGTCATTCCCAAGACAGGCCACCAGGGACGAGGATCCCTCTTCTGAAGTGAGAAGGTGTCTGAGACTAGGCTTGTGGGAGCCCGGGCTCCTCCACAGGAAGTGGGGCGTGGCAGGGTAGGGGGAGACTCTCTAGGGTCAGATGCCTGGTGAGGGACCCACACTGCCTTCTCTGTCTTGCAGAGATGCTGCAGTATCGTATGCTCCTGTGCCCCCAGCATGAGCAGCAGTTCATTGCTCTGCCTCTCCTAGCCGGTCCCCTTTTTCAGAAAGTGGGGGTGCTGATTAACCACACCTGGCACCTAGTTGTTTGTTTCTTTGATTTAGTGGTTTTGGGGTTTTACACTTATTTATTCATTTAGTGTTGTTTTAGTTAGGGTTAATTTGGCTTCCGCACCGTAGTTCATCGCTGAAGGAAGTCAGTACTCAAGCAGGAAAGGAACCTGAAGGCAGCAGCTGATGCAGAGACCATGGAGGGGTGCTGCTTCCTGGCTTGTTCCCCTTGTCTTGCTCAGACTGCTTTTTTACAGAACCCAGGACCACCAGCCCAGGAATAGCACCACCCACAATGGGCTGGGCCCTCCCACAGAAACCCTTAATTAAGAAAATGCCCCAAGTCTTGCCTACAGCCAGATCTTATGGAAGCATTTTCTTAGTTGAGGTTCCCCCCCCCCCCCCCCGGCCAGGTGATTACATCTTGTGTCAACTGACATAAAACTAGCCAGAACAAATTATGTGTGTGTGTGTGCACGCACGCACACATGCACACTTGTGAGTTCACGCATGCATGCCATGGTGTGTATATGAAAGGAAGGTCAGAAGATGGCTTGCACACATTGATTTTCTCGCTCTCCATGAAGGTCCTGGGGATTAAACTTGGATCATCAGCCTTGGCAGTGAACACTTACTCACTTAGCCGTTACTCAGGATGAAATCTGTAGCCCAGGCTGACCTCTTGCCCCAGCCTCCTATGTTGGGGTTGTGCATGTGAGTTACCATATCCAGCTGGCATTTAACTAAGGCTTTGCAAGCGGTGCCTGGAGTAATAGTGGCCTTCATGCACACTGCTGGGCTCTCTGAGGGGTGTCTGTGCAGGCGCAGTCATGACTGCTGGCTAGTGTGAACACACTCTACATTTTTACACGGGCTCCTATAATACTAGAAGGCATCCCTCTAGCACGGGCCCAGAGAAGGGCCTGGCACCCAGTCCCAATCTCCTTTCTTCCCTTCAGGGAAGGACAGGGTCCCTGGCATCAGGGGCCCCTTAAGGACTGTTCTAGAAAGCAGGTTTCTGCCATTCCGACTGAGGATCCAGTTGGGATACACAATTCCAGACAATATGCTGGCTGACGAGTGGCAGCTGCTGCCTTCTCTCTTCTTGGGGACTGTGGGCAAGAGTCTGCTGTTCAACATTGCTCTGTGGTCTTGGTGCTCCTGGGAACAGTGCATGGGGACCAGGATGGGCAGGTGACCCACAGCCTGGAAGTCTCATTGCATAAGTCATAACACCGTAGACATTCCCGGGAGGGAAAACTCCAACCCACAACCCCCATGAACTCAAGAAGGGTCTCATTCGTAAAGAGAAGGTGGACCAGCTCATGGGCGGTGAGTGTAGCAGGAGCTGGCACTCCAGCCAGAGACCCTAGCGGAAGTCCTCGGCAGCCCTGTGACCTCACCACTTACTCTGTTTCCTTATCCTTGAGTACAGAGATCAGAGTCTGTGTGGCATGTCTGTGAGGGTTAACTGAATGGGAGCTTCTAGAAGCAGGAGGTCCATGGCGTAGAGGTTTTGCTGATGCTACTTCCTTTTGGCGTTCTGGAACTATAAGTACCAAATGCCTCCTGAGACGAGCCCTTCTCAGCGCTAGCACATAGTGGGTTCTATGAACAAGCCCCCCCCCCACATCTGCTCCACTCTGGCCTCCTGTGCAGCCAGCCTTTCCCCCTGCCCCCAGACAGATTCTGCCAGCATTCTGGCTCAGGGCCAGGAAATGATTGCGAAACGTAGCCAGGCTTTGTCCCTCCTGTCCCCCACCCCGGCACCCCTCTTTAATCTCCAGGCCTACCCTGGGCAGATCGTGGGTGTCTGAGAAAGAGCTTGGGCTCTGGTCATACCACCTGGCTTGCTGAGGATCTACCCCGTTAGTCCTGAGATCTCAGGCCAGAAATTGTCACCCATAGAAGGGTGGGCTGATCACCCACTCGTCATTTGTGATCGTGAGGACTAGATGAGATGGTGCGTGCAAGTGCTTGGCACAAATCCTGGTACTGTCGATGCATGCAAAATCTTAGCTGTGCCCAAGTTCAGAGGGAAATCTGTCAAGTCTGTTCAAAGGGGTATCCCTTTAGAATGCCTTGTGCCTTCTCCCACAGCGCCTTCTCACACTTTATACCCATAGACTCCCAAACAGCTTTTCACAGGGTCTTTACTCGGGCCAAACCATAATAAAGCTCCCTATCCCCTATGAGAGGTAGATAGCCAGGGAAAGTGGGTGTGGGCATGAGCCATAGTCTCTCCATTTATTTATCGTTGAGTCCTTAATGCCAATGGCTCTAACGTCTGTGCAATAAACTTTCAGCATGTGGAGGGTAAGGGCAGTGCAAAGGGAAGGGTGCCAAGGGGTTCAGGCTCCCTCATCCCTTCAAGCCTCTGCTCCCTCCACTCATCCCGTAGGACTAATACTAACATGCCCCAGGGCATCGTAACTAATCTGCACCTTTTGGGGCTGGACACTCGGTGTTTGGGATCCTGAGGTAGAGGGGTCTTTTGTGCACTTTTGCCTGCTGGCTCCTGGCTGCTGGCTCCCACTACTGTTGCTGGGCAGACTTCCCCACCTGGCTCTTAGGCAGAAGTGGTTGCTGTTGCCATAGCAGTGAGGCTGGTTTTCATCAGCATTTCCTTCCCCGGAGCCTCAAGGCAGGAGAGCCGCTAAGTCAGCCAGGGATGGGGTGCTTTCTTTCCCTGCTTCACTTCACAGGAAGGGTGGCATCGGCCAGGAGAGGTGCCTTACATCAGGTGCTGGGTGCTTCCAGGGTAGTGTTGAGCCCCACTGGAGTACTCCCCAGACCTAGGCTGCTTTCCTGCTCTGCCCCAGCCCTGCCAGGTCTGTCCTCCAGACATGGTGGCCCTTCACATTGTGCCCTCCGTGCCCTGAGCTCTAGCCAATGGGTGTCTCCAGGCCCTCTCCCTCCACAAGATTTTTGCTTTAATCCTGTTGCCTCCTCACCCTCAGGTCCCATCCTCAGGCAAGCCTTCCTGACCACGCCCACTGCAGCTCTCTTCCTGGACCCTTTCTTCAGAGCATTGAGCACAGAGTAATTTTGCTCTCTAGGTGTGTGTGTGTGTGTGTGTGTGTGTGTGTGTGTGTGTGTGAAAGTCTTTCTCTGAATGGGGACTCCTGAGGGCAAGAGTTGGATCAGGGTCTCCTGTGTGTGTGCATGTGTGTGCTTGAAACAAAGTTTCGTGTAAGCCAAACTTGCTGTATAGCTGAGGCTAGCTTTTGACCTCCTGGTCCTCTACCTCCCAAGCGCTAGGATCACAGGCGTCCACTTCCATTCCTGCTTCTCTTTTTGAAAGTTGAATCATAGAAGCTGCAGAGATGGCTCAGCAGTTAAGAAAGAGAACTGGCAGCTCCTCGGGAGGACCAGAGTTTGAGTTCTAGTACCTGCATAAGGTGACTCACAACCACCTGGAACTCCAGTTTCAGGATCCACCACCTTCTTCTGGCCTCTCTGGGCACTGCACACATTTGATGCCTATACATATACACACATAAAATAAAAATATCTTTAAAAATTAAGATGCAGCCAGGTGGTGGTGGCATATGTCTTTAATCCCAGCACTTGGGAGGCAAAAAGATTTGAGATATTAAGATGCAATTGACATGTTATAAAATTTCCCTTTTGTGTGTGTATTTATGTATTTGTGTGTGTCTGCACAAGTACACTCACGTGTATTGCTCATATATTACATGCTAAGAATGCACTCAGTTACTAAGCCCAAGCCCTATTGCTTTTTTTTTTTTTTTTTTTTGGTTTTTCGAGACAGGGTTTCTCTGTGGTTTTGGAGCCTGTCCTGGAACTAGCTCTTGTAGACCAGGCTGGTCTTGAACTCACAGAGATCCGCCTGCCTCTGCCTCCCGAGTGCTGGGATTAAAGGCGTGCGCCACCACCGCCCGGCGCCCTATTACTTTTTACTAAAGCTTTTTGAGACTAAGAATCATAGCCCTGGCTGACTCCAGACTCACTCTGTAGCCCAAGCAGACCTTGAACTGTAGTTTCTTCTGGCTCAGGCCCAGCAAGTTCTTCATATTCAGGATGTGCAATTTGCCTGCTTCATTATTTGACTGATTGTGGTCTTGATATCATAGCAAGGGAGCTATTGTCTAATCTAAGGTCCTGCAGGGTCAGACCTATACCTTTGTTTGTTTTGTTATTGTGGTTTTTGAAGACAGGGTCTCTCTCTATAGCCCTGCTTGTCCTAGAACTCGCTCTGTAGACCAGGCTGGCCTCAAACCTACAGAGATCCTCCTGCTTCTGCCTCCCTAGTGCTGGGATTAAAGGCCGGCGCTACCACTGCCTGCCTTTTGCTTTGTTTTCTGAGACAAGAGTCTCACTATGTAGTGAAGTCTGGCCCAGAACTCAGGCTGGCCTTGAGCTCACAAATATCCTCCTGCCTCTGCCTCCTTAGTGCTGGGAATAAAGGTGTGCTACCATACCTTACTAGCTCTGTGTTTCCCAGAGTTTTACACTCAGCTCTTACAGGTGGGTTGTTGGTTCCTTCTGAGCGAATGTTTATCTGCGGTGTGGGACAGGGCTCCAGCGTCGTCCTTTTATACATCCGGAGCCAGTTATCAGTGCAGTTTGCTGAAAACTCACTTTCTCCATCGAGTGGTCTCGGCGCCTTGTTGGAAGTGGCAATGCAAGCCTTCGATCCCAGCACAGAGGTGGGTGGCTCTCTGAGTCCGAGTCCAGCGTGGTCTACACAGTGAGACCCTGTCTCAAAAGATAGCAAACAAAGCAAAACGTGCACGTACAGGCACGTGTCAGCTGACCGTAATCAATGGGTTTTTCTTGGGCTAAGTTGTTCCACCGATCTGGGTGTTGAGTTAAAGGCAAACACTACCCTGTCACTTTGCTGTAGTTTTGGTGTAGGTTTATTTTAGAGACAGTCTCACTGGATAGCTCTGTCTGGGTTGGAACTCCTGAAGATCCATCTGTCTTTGCCTCTGTGAGTGCACACACCACCGTACCTGGTTGTCCCAGGTTCTGAAATCAATGCATGAGTCCTCTGATTTTGTTCTCCCCCACCCCCGCCAATTAAAATGTGTATGTGAGTGTTGTATTATGGTTTTTTAGGGGGAAGGGATTCAAGATAGGGTTTCTCTGTGTAGCCCTGGCTGCCCTGGAACTCTAGGCTAGGCTGGCCTCAAACTCAGAGATCCACCTGCCTCTGCCTCCCAAGTACTAGGATTAAAGACGTGTGCCGCCGCTGCCACCCAGCATACGTACATATGATTTTTAAAGACCAGCTTATCCATTTATTTTATTTTATTTTTGAGACAGAGTTTCACCATGTAGTTCTGCTGGCCCAGAACTCACTGTGTAGACCAGACTGGGCTAGAACTCGTAGAGATCCATCTACCTCTGCCTCCTGAGTGCTTGGTATATGCCACTATGCCCCGCCCATTTCTTTAAAAACAAAGGTTGTTACTATTTGGATGGAGACTAAGCAGAGTCTGTAGATCACTTTGGAAGATATTAACACACCCTCTTGGCCTCTGTCAGTTACTAGCCATGTGACCTCTGACAAGTGTTAAAACCTCCCTCAGCCTCCATTTCCCATCTATAAAAGGGAAAAAAGGACCAAGCCTGGTTTTGTTCTGGTTTTCCCCACCTCATCTCCTTCCCACTTAGCGCTCCTTCAGTCGGGAGCTCTGCCGTAATTAATCCTGTGCCTAAGTGCCTGCTCCGGCTCCGTTAAGGTGCTTTCTGGCGGGGTTTTTTGGCTTAATTATAGGGTGGTGTGCATTGCACTTAGTCAGGGGATCTGATGAATCGTGTTTTATTTATCTGGATGTATGTCTGCTGCCAGCATCTCTGGGGAGGTCTTTGTGCTGAGGTCGCCTGGCTTGGAAGAACCTCCTCCTGCCTTCAGGGCTCCTCTTCAGAGGACATTCTCCTTGCAGGCCTTCCCTGCCTGCTCCAGAGCCTGGAAGCTGGACCTCAAGAGAGCTAATAGTCTGGAGAGAGGAAAATGAGCTATGTCAGCATTGCCAGGATCTGAGGGTCCTGGGAAAGCTGGAACTCAGGCCTCGAGTAGAATTCTGGGTGCTGTCCTAAGCTTGCCAGGAGAACCACACACATCTCTTCACCCCGTCTCCAGTCCAGCTTCCTCAAAAGCCCCAACTTTCTCGACTGCCCCAGGAAGAGATGACTCAGTAGTTAAGATGTGTTAGAGTCCCAATCCCCTGTACCAGGTGGCTCATAACTGCTTCTAATCCCAGGTACCGGAGACCTGACACCCACTTCTGTTGGTATTGCACGCACACGTGTGCACACATACACAATTAAAAATAAAATCTTGCTGGGCAGTGGTGGCGCACGCCTTTAATCTCAGCACTCAGGAGGCAGAGGCAGGTGGATCTCTGTGAGTTCGAGGTCTAATTTGTCTACAGAATGAGTTCCAGCACAGCCAGAGCTATTATATAGAGAACTCTGTTTCAGAAGGAGGAGGAGGAAGAAAAGAAGGGAAAGAAAGAAAGAAAGAAATCTTGAGGGAAAAGATTCTTCTGCCCAGAAAGGAAAGAAAGAAAGAAAGAAAGAAAGGAAGGAAGGAAGGCAGAAGAAAGAAAGAAATCTTGAGGGAAAACATTTCCCTGCCCCTTAGACCACAGATGGAGCCCTGAGCCTGAGGTCCAACCTCGACTTTCCCTTCCAGTCACCTCTTACTGCCTCCATCTGGTTATCTGTACTATCCCTACTTGGCCCAACTTGCCTAGGACTTTATTGTTTGTCTCCCAAAGTGCTGTGCCCCAAGAAACCCTCAGGTAATCGGGAATGGCTAGTCTACCTGCCTCAGGCACAGGGATTGTGTATGTTTGTCATCCGTGACTTATTTCATGCCATACTTTTGCTTCCTATGAAATATTACTCCTCAAAGGAAAAGCCTTACAGAGCCATGACTGAGTCTCAAAATCTCTGTCCTGCCTACTCCTTTCCCCTCATACCATCCACATTTTCTGCAGCCTGCCTCCACATCATACATAGTCCAGCCCACTTTTTGAGTTGGATAGTCCCAGGGTTTCGGAGTGAAACCAGACAATACTGCAAAGAGTATGGCCTTGTCTCCGTCTGTCACTGGAGAAGGAAACTGAGTCACGGAGGCATTGATTGCCTTCTGCACTGCCTCCCCTTGTGGCTTCTAAGGGCTTACCGGGTGGTGAATGAAGAAACAGGCCCAGTGGAGTGGTGAGGGTACTTTGATTTTGTTGGTTTTCCCCTTATAGTTCTGCCCTGGGCTGTTCTGGGGTTTATGCAAATTAATGTAGATTTATGTTAATTGGATCACTACCAGTCAGCCTGCGCTAATGGAGCTGCCAGCTCAAAGATTTAGTGAGACAGAGCTGTCCAGAAGGGGCCCAAGGAGCCCCCAGCTGAAAAAGGGGTATGGGTCAGTGGTCACTGAGATGAAGGGGTGGGGTTGCCGTGGATACAGAGGCCAAAGCCCTGCCTCTTGACAGGACCAGACTGGCCAGATCAGCCTGCTGGGCCTCACTAAAGCTCCCAGCTGGTCTCTGAGGATTAATTACCCGGAAGGTGAGGACCAACTGCTTTCCAGCTCCCCCCTGACCCAGTCCAAGTGGAGGGCTGGGCCACGGCAGGAGGGCCCGAGGACAGACAGATGGCAGTCTGGAGTTTGGATCCAGAGATCTGAAGTGAGGAAGAGGGTGCCTGCTTCTGGAGCAGAAGGCCCCTCCAGCAGGCCTCTTAAGGGGTAGTACAGACAGTCTCAATTGCTAAGCTCTGTGAGGCAGGGAATAGTGAGAGCTTGGGCCACACCGTGGCTGAAACTTGAGTTCTTGCAGTGTCTCTTTATGCATGAGCCCTTCCGCAGCTCTGGGCCTCAGTCTTCTCATTTGGGATGGGATTAGGGGATATAACAGGGAAGTGAAGGTCAGTATACAGCGGTATTTAATAAAGTACACTAAGGTAGATCCTTAAGATTGTCACTGTACTGGGGGCTTTGGTTTGTCCCTTAGTATGAGAAGGACATTCCTCACTTGTTCATGTTCCTCATTCCCTTTCTCTGTGCTTAGTACTAGTGTCCTCAGAGGAAAGAAATGACACGAGCCGTGTCCCCAGGTAGGAGCTGAGCTCATTTTTCACCAGGGAGTTTTCAGGACTTGGCCCACAAAAGGCGCTGAGTTGGCTCAGCCAGCGAAGATGCTGCTGCCGAGCCTGACAGCCTGAGTTCAACCCCTGGGAGCCTGCGTGGTGGAAAGTGAAAACTGACCTCTGAATGCTGTCCTTCGACCTACACACACACACATAAATAAATGTGATATTAAAAACAATTATTAGGCCAGGTAGTGGTGGCCCACACCTTTAATCCCATCACTCAGGAGGCAGAACCAGTCAGATCTTTGAGTTCAAGGCCAGCCTGATTTACAGAGCGAGTTCCAGGACAGACTCCAAAGCTACACAAAGAAACCTGTCTTGAATATATATGTGTGTGTGTATGTATACATACATATGTATGTATATATATGTATACCATCTATAGGTGAATGAATGGATGCTGTATATTCAGAACAGTTCATCTAGGAGAGAAGTGGCAGGGTGACTCAGGAGGTCTGTTCTGTCACCTCCCCACGCTGTCCAGAAAAGCAATGGATGCAGGACCATGTTCCAAAGTCAGCCACTCGTGTCTGAGTAACTTCAGAAGTTGGGAAACAGCAGCAGGGACCGGATGCCCTTGGCCTGCAGCCCTTGAAAGAAAAGAGAGGCTGGGGGCTGGAGAGATGGCTCAGAGGTTAAGAGCACTGACTGTTCTTCCAGGGGTCCTGAGTTCAATTCCCAGCAACCACAACCATCTGTGCCCTCTTCTGGCTTGCAGATAGAACACTGTATACATGATAAATAGATAACTCTTTAAAGAAAAAAGAAGGGTGTGAATCTGGATAAAGTCAGGTTGGAGGAGGTAGAGCAGCGAGGGGCAGCGACTCTGGGACAGGCTAGCCCAGGGTCTTGGAGAGTCATGGTCAGGGGCAGGAAAAGTCTGGGACAGGCTAGCCCAGGGTCTTGGAGAGTCTTGGTCAGGCTTGGCAGCAACTGTCTTTACCCAGTGAGCTATCTCATTAGCCCAGCTCCTTTGGTTTTTGTTTGTTTTTGTTGGGGGGATTGTTTTATTTTAAAAATATATAGCCTAGGCTAGCCTCAAATTCAATGTGTAGCTGAGGCTGGCCTTAAATTCCTGACCCTCCTGCCTCTACCTCCCCAGTGCCAGGCTTATAGGTGTATGATACCACACTCGGCTTTTGAGAACTTGTGTGTGTGTGTGTGTGTGTGTGTGTGTGTGTGTGTGTGTGTGTGTAGGTGCTGGGATTTGAGTCTGTTTCACACACAGTAGCCCTGTCCCTCAGCTGTTCACCTGCCACCTTAACGGTCTTTCTTTTTTCTTTATTTTTTATTTTATGTGCACTGGTGTTTTTCCCTGGATGTGTGTCTGTGTGAAGGTGTCAGAACTCCTGGAGTTGCAATAACGGACAGGTGTGAGCCACCATGTGGGTGCTGGGAATTCCCCTGAAAGAGCAGCCAGTGCTCTTAACTGCTGAGCCATCTATCTCTCCAGCCTCCAAACTTTAACCCTTTCTTTTTTCCTTTCTTTTTCTTTCTTTCCTTCTTTCCTTTTTTCTTTTTTTGTCTTTCACAGCGCCAGAATATATTGAATAAAACATTCTCAAATTTCAACCCTGTCAATGGCTGCAGTTTACCGGATAATTTCTCCTACTTTTGTAATCTAGCTGAGGCAAAGGCAGGTTCTTTTAATTCAATTTTTATTTTATTTTTTAAATACAAATAATTATTAATTCTTTTATTTTTGTTTTTTTAGAGTTTTTTTTCTATCTTATTTTTTTGGTTTGGTTTTTTTGAGACAGGGTTTCTCTATAGCTTTGGAGCCTATCTTGGAACTAGCTCTTGTAGACCAAGCTGGTCTCGAACACACAGAGATCCACCTGCCTCTGCCTCCCGAGTGCTGGGATTAAAGGTGTGCACCACCACTGCCCGGCTAGAGTTTATTTTTATTGTTTTTAATTGAGCTATATGTTTTTCTCTTTTCCCCTCCCTTCCCTTCTCCTTCTACCCTCTCCCCATGGTCCCCACACTCCTAATTTACTCAGGAGATCTTGCCTTTTTCTACTTCTCATGTAGATTAGATTTTTGGTTTTTTGTTTTGTTTTGTTTTTTAGGATGGTGTTTCTCTGTGCAGATTTGGAACCTGACCTGGAACTCACTCCATAGACCAGGCTGGCCGCAAACTCACAGAGATCAGTCTGCCTCTGCCTCACAACCCTTCCCCCTCCCCGTGCTGGGATTAAAAAGCCTGCACCACTGCACCTGGCTGACTTTAACTTTCTTAAACCTATTATCTTAGTTGCGAGCCAGTTCACAGCTCCAGGTGTGTGTGTGTGTGTGTTTAGAGCCTCGTCTCCTGTCCCCTGCTCTGCTCCCCTGAGATGAACCCTCATAACCGTTGCCTTTTCCTGTCTCTTGATGCTGCCTTTGCTCTCACAGGCATTTGGTGTCTTTTTTTCTGGCTTTTGTTTTTTACACTGGACTCATGCTGCTCTGCCACTTGCGTTTTTAACTTAATGGTGATAGTGCTGGCTGGTTTCCAGTGGGGTCTGGGCTTGGGAGGGCGGCTGAGGCTCCCAGAGAAGGCAGGGACACAGTGTGTATATGTCAGTGGTGTCCTAGGCACAGAGGAGAGGGGGCCTTGCAGTGTCCCCATATCAACCACCAGAGGCCATGGCCTCTTCCTTCTTCCTCTCTCTCTCTCTCCTTCCTTCTTTTCTCTTCATCCCTTCCCTTCGTCCTTCCTTCTTGCTACTTTCTTTTCTCCCCCCACTTCTGGGTTTTGAGATCCGGGATTCACTGTAAACCCAGGCTAGCATCAAATCTGCAGTAGGCGCTCCTGCCTCTGTCTCCCAATCCCAGATGCTGGGACTGCAGGCGTGTGCCACCATAGCATCTTGGACCCCTGCTTTCTAAGACAGAGGCCACATGGTTTGCTCACTGCCTCGCATCCCCCTGTCCTTAGCCCTGGGACGTGGCGCAGAAGGCGCTTAAGAAATCTCTTCGGTGGATTAAATCCCTTCTCTGCCCTTGTTAAAAGCCCCACCTGGTCTCCACCACGCTCCCTTTAAGCCAGCTAGGATACTCTTTCAGCAGACACACAATAGTGCTGGCCCCAGGTGGAATCCCCCCCAGGTGGTCCAGTCTAGGAACTGGGAGCCCCCTCCCCTCAGGCTGTCCCTCCCAGCTGTCGCTGTGCTGACCCCTAATGAGGGCTGCACTAGGAGGATCTCGGGGCTCCTTCCAGCCTGCGGCATCAGCTTCAGCCCAGCCCCTCATTTCACGGATGAGGGGCTGAGTCGAGTGTAATTTTATCAGCTGCCTCAGAAATCCACTGGGAAGGGGGGCTTCGAGGCACGCGAGGGGCTGCTGCCTCGTACTGAGGACCAACTGTGCCTCAGACACCCCGCTAGCTGAGCGCTTTATGTGACAGAACACTTCACCAGTGGGGCAACCGAGGCTTGAAGAGGGAGAACCAGCCCAGGGTTGCTGGACGAGTCACTGACTAAACTGTGTTCCCATCCCAGTCTGCCGGGCCCCAAATGGGAAGATTTGCTCCTCAGAATCAGTCAGAGGCAGAAGGGCTGCCCTTTCCGTTCCTCTGGGACTCTTAGGGCGCCACCCTCCTCTTCCCCCAGACAGCCAGACTTCTGCACCTAAGGCATATGGCCGCACACTGGAGTATTGGCCAGGGAAGTAGTTGACTTGCAAAATTGATGGGCAAGGGCTGAGGTACCAGAGACTTCTGATAAAGTTCCATGGCCCTTTGCCCAGCCCCTTCCCTGTCTCCATCCTAGCCAGCTTCCTGTGGCTGGGGTACAACCATCTGTATTATTCCCCACCCCCACTCCAGTTCCCACCTGGGATTGGGCTCCTGGGGTTGGAGTCTAGACAGACAAGAGCATCCTACTGAGACCAGAGGCAGCTCTGACAAGGGGCTGAAGGTTCCCATAGCAACAGCATCCCCCTCAGCTTGCAGCCACCCGATAAATAAATAATCAGGGTTTGGGGGTGGGGAGCTAAGGGCCTGGGGAAGGGCAGCCAGGCAGACTAGGTCTTGGAGGGAAGTGAGTGTGTGTGTCAGGCTTGAGGTATCTGGGAGGGGAGGGTAGGAGCGTCCAGGTGGGAGGAAACACGCATGGTGAAAGTGATCAGATGGAAGACTTGTCCTGTTTGTGACCCCTAAACTTGGGGGTGTTAGAGAGCAGGAAGAACGCTTGAGTTAGAACTGAGGTTTCCAGCTCTTGCATTTGGACACATCAGGGGAGTGGACACTGGCAATGGACAGGGCCAGAAGGTTAGGTTTACAGTGAATGCCAGACATGGTGGAGTGGGTTTGTAAACCCAGCACTCTGGAGGCTGAGGCAGGAGGATCTTGAATTGCAGAACAGCCTGGGCTCCAAGATCCTGTATGAGAAAAGAAAAATTGTATTCAGAGACCAACCAGTGGGTGATATAGCCAGCATTGAAGGTGCTGAAATAGCCTTAGGGTAGCGTGGTGATCCAAAGACTGTCAACCCCTGTTGGGACTTTGGGAGCATGGGAGAAGAAAAGAGAAGCAGACTTCCCAAGGATGCTTCTGGGAGGGTGCAGTGCACAGGATAGGGCCAAGGTCAGGGGATGGCAGTGTGGCGGTGGCACAGCCCAGGGAGGCCGCACATAACCCCATAGGCTCAACAATCAAGATGACAGCCAGGTGATGGTGGCGCATGCCTTTAGTCCCAGTGCTGGGAGTTCGAGGCCAACCTGATCTACATAGAGCAGTGGTTCTCAACCTTCCTAATGCTGCAACAGACCCTTTAATACAGTTCCTCATGTTGTTGTGACCCCAAACCGTAAAATTATTTTGCTGCTACTTCATAACCACCATTTTGCTACTGTTATTAATCATAATGTATGACAAAGTAACAGACCCCCAGAGACCACTTGCGGCTTCTGGTTCTAGCAGCCTTCCCTGCCCTTCCACCATTGGCTGCACAGAACAACTTGGTGGCACACACCTGCAATCCCAGCATTCCAGGAAAGAAAGTGAGACAGGATGTCACCAATAACCTTGGCTACCTGGTGAGTGTGAGCCCAGAGTGGGCTACATGAAGCCCCGTGGCCAAAAACGTTAATTAATTAAATAAAATAAAGGGCTGGGAAGATGACTCGGTGGTTAAAGCCCTTGCCACCGAGCGTGACAACCTGAGTTTGATCCCAGGAGCCCTAGATGCCCAAAAGTTGTCCCTCTAACTGCCGCATGCTCACTGTAGCACATTCGCTGCACACATAGCATAATGATAATAATAACAATAAAGTTACATTTTATGAACGATGGTGGTGACGCACACCTGGGAGCCTCGCAGCAGGAAGAGAGGTCAGGAAGTTTCTGGGAGTGCAAGACCGGAAACTGAGCTACTCACTGTGCACCCAGGCTGGACTTGAACTCTGATTCTTCTGCTCCCACCTCCCAAGTGCTGGGATCATGGTTGTACACCACCAACTCTCAGCAAGTTCTTTAGTATCCAAGATGGAGTTTGTTTGCTTGCTTGTTTTTCTAAGACAAGGTTTCTCTGTGTAGCCCTGGCTGTCCTGGAACTTGCTCTGTAAACCAAGCTGGCCTCCAACTCAGGGATCCACCTGCCTCTGTCTCCCGAGTGCTGGGATTAAAGGCATGTGCCACAATGCCAGACAGTATCCAAGATGTTTATTGGGAATGTTTCCCACTCATCTTGAGTCAAGGTGTGCTTAGCTGGCAAATTAGAATAAAGCATTTTTTAAATTTTTTATTTATTAATGCATATATTCTGTCTCCATGTATGCCTGCACGCCAGAAGAAGCCATCAGATCTCATTATAGATGGTTGTGAGCCACCATGTGGTTGCTGGGAATGGAACTCAGGACCTCTGAAAGAGCAGTCAGTGCTCTTAGCCT
Organism: Microtus oregoni; assembly: GCF_018167655.1. Lineage (NCBI taxonomy): Eukaryota > Metazoa > Chordata > Mammalia > Rodentia > Cricetidae > Microtus > Microtus oregoni. Next base: position 22,483,888 of record NW_024543064.1, on the reverse strand, counting down.
CTGAGCCATCTCTCCAGCCCCTTGAATAAAACATTTTATTGTATACATCCTCTCTCCATTTATGAATTTATCGTGTGTGTGTATGTACAGGCCCACTTATGCCAAAATGTACATGTGAGATCAGAAAACAGTATGCAGGAATTGGTTTTCTCCTACCACGTGGGCTTTGAAGATTGAACTTGGATTGTCGGACGTGGTAGCAAGTGCCTTCTTTACCCACTGAGCCGTCCCCCCACCCAACTCCCATACCAGTTTGAATTTTTAAAAGTGTCTTTTGTGTGTGTGTTTTGAGACAAGGTGCTACTGTGTAACCCAGACTGGCTCTGATTTGGGGTCCCTTTGTCTCTGCCTCCTGAGTCCTGGAATTATGAGGTATACTACTATACTACCACACTAGACAAAGGCTGTCTTGACATCTGTCTCTCTGAGGCCTGGAGTTTGTGACTAGCCTTGTGCTGTATGATTTCCCAACCCACTTTACACTATTTCCAAAGGGTGGGGACCTCAGAGCCTGCACAGGTGATGTATACTAACTGTTCTGAGATGTGGAGGAGCTAGTGGATGGGACACACTGTGTGTCAGGTGGATGGTGACCCTGTCAGAGCTCAGTGCTGGAGTGGATAGGTGATGGCTATGAGGGGCAGGAATGCAGCATCCAGGGTTAGGGATGGAGCCACCTGGGGTCCTGCCACCCGTGGAAGGTGAGAGTTGAGCTGTATTTCCACAACCCAGGAGACCTTGGGAAAAGGAAAGGAGGTGGAGGCTCCAGTTCTAAATTCAGTTGCTGAAAGCATAGAAGTCAGGGGACAGTAAGGCGGCATAAAGTCACCTGATGCTAGATCTGATAACGTGAACTTTATTCCTGGGACCTACATGGTAGAAGAAGAGAAATGGCTCTTGCGGGTTGTCCTCTGGTCAGCGCACACGCACGCGCGTGCACCCGCATGCACACACAAATAAAATTTTAAAAAAAAGAGAGAGACAGTGGAGTGAGGAAGAGGATGTGCCTAGTGAGTCCTTCCCCAAGGTCAGCCAGCCACCCAGTCAGGGCTGGATTGTGGAGTCCATTAATCCTTATGTATAGGTGAGGAGCCTGAGGCGCCCAACAGGGCAGGTGACCTGGCCAAAGTCCCCCAGCAGACAGAGGCACACTCCCCTCTCCCCACCTGTGCCCCTTGACTCCAGAGCCAGGGCCCGCTGGGAAGCATGGTACCTTGGTATTTAGATGAGACAGGTGGCAGAGAAAGGTCTGCTCTGCCACCTGCCTGCTGTGTGACCTTGGGCAAGTCATTTGTTCCATCTGAACTACATGCTCTCTTTTCACGATGACGTAAGAGCCCAGATCCGTCTTCCTGCCAAGGCGTGTGCAGGGAGAGATGAACTTGGGATGCCTCTGACCATCTGCAGCGCCCTGTGAGGGCTGTCACCAGCAAGAGGCAGATGGGAAGGTGCCCATGCCCAAGCTTGGCATGACCAGGCTCCCCTCATATCCTGCCCAAGCCTGCAGCTTCTTTGGTCTCTTCCCAGGCTGTGCCATCTGTGTGGTGGCATCAGCCTGTACCATCCTGCTGCCCTGGCAGGAAGAGACCCTGGGATCTCTCACTTGATTCAAACCCCCCCACCCATCCACCCTCATTCCTAAGCAAGCCCTCTGCTTCACTCTGGGGATATTCTTGTTCGGTTTTAGTGCTGAGAAGCCAGCCTAAGGTTTGGACATGCTGGACAAGTGCTTTCCCGCTGAGCTATATTCTCAATCCCCCAGTCTAGAAAAATTAATTACATTCATTTATTTGGAGGAAGCCTTATGCATATCAGAGGACCCATTGTGGGATTCGGTTCTCTCACCATTTGGGTCCTGGGGATCAACTTCAGGTAGTCAGGCTCAGTGGCCAGCACCTGCATCCTCTCAGCCATCCTGCCCCGCCCCCACCCCCACCCCATGTCTATTTGTTTTGAGAGATGGTCTTACTGGACTTGCCAGCAGGAAGGAGACCTGGCTCAGATTCCCACTCCTACCCCAAAGTCACGGTCAGCTGTAGAGGACGGACTTCCTCTTGCATTACTCCGGGCTGAGGGACCGGGTGTCTTGAGTCTCTGTCCTTTTGCATGGCAGTTGTCTCAGTCTGTCTCTTCCACAGGTGGCTGCGCTCCAGCGACAGATCTTTGATTTCCTGGGCTACCAGTGGGCTCCCATCCTGGCCAACTTCCTACACATCATGGCTGTTATCCTGGGCATCTTTGGCACCGTGCAGTATCGATCCCGGTATCTCATTCTGGTACGTCCCTTTCCTTGCCCCTGTCTCCTACCCATGAGCCCAAAGGGACAGAAATACCCAAACCTCAAGGTCATGCACTCACAACATACCAGGATGGTATTTTTCACTAGAGAATCTTCCCAGGGGATAAACGTAAGATATTTCATAAGCAAGATATGTCAACATGGGGCTGGAGAGATGGCTTAGAGTTTAAGAACACCGACTGCTCCTCCAGAGGTCCTGAGTTCAATTCCCAGCAACCACATGGTGGCTCACAACCATCTGTAATGAGATCTGGTGCCCTCTTCTGGCCTGCAGGCATACATGCAGGAGCAACACTGTATACATGATAGATAGATAGATAGATAGATAGATAGATAGATAGATAGATAGATAGATGATAGATAGATAATCTTAACAAGAGAGTTATGTCTCCTGTCCAGGGTAGGCCAGGCAGAGTGCTCAGTTCTACCTCTGTGTCCCATCATTAAAGCAGCTCCACCACCTCACCACACAGCTGAGGAAGAGGCTCAGAGTGGTTAAGAGTCTTCCTCAGGTCACACAGCTAAGAAAGGCAGAGCCAGGTGTGGAGTGAGGGTTCCTTTCTACACTGTCACTGTCCATAAGCTATGGGGACAAAGAAGGAGTGGGCCGCATCCAGCTATGTTTCCCAGGGTAGCAAGGAAGCATCAGGAAGTCACAGCTTCTGTCTCTACTGACTGCCGTTCACTGAGGGCGTGGTCTGGCAGGTGCAGCATGGTGATGCATATCTGTAATCCTAGAATTTGTGAGACAGAGGCAGTGTCATTGAGAGTTCAAGATAGCCTGGGCTATGCAGTGAGACCATATCTTAACAAACAAACAAACAAACGCGGTTTGTCTGAAGGTAGCTGTTGTGGCCTTTTGAGATCAGTGGTTCCTGTGCTCCAGCCCCAAGGGTCTGACAGCATTCCCAGAGCTCTCCCCTGCTAATGGTCTGCTAGACTTTTAGCCTCAGAGGCCCTCAGCCATGCGCCCTGCTGGGCCTCAGTGCCTCTTCAGCCAGCCATATCAAGGAACAGCTTTTTTAACCTACATCCATACTTGATACCAGGACATGCAGTGTCATGCTACCAGTGGCCCATCCTGCTCATTCTAGTGTTGGACTAGAAGTCCAAACATCAGGGAGGAGTTGCTCCAGACACCACTCTAATAACCACAACTGATGCAAAAGCAAGGACCCTTCATGTTCGGGATATGAAGGACATCGATAGCTGTTACAGTCCATCTTTCAAAGCAATAAGCCACAGACACAAGGGGGGGACCTGTAGGTTGTTTTCCAACTTATTGGGTTGGCTTATTCAAAGAGTTATTAGCAGTGATTTGTCTATTCCATAGCAGGAGAATAGCTGTGTGATCAGGTAGATAAGGGGAGCATCTGTGGTCCTTCCTGACCTTGTTCTAGTGACTAAATCAATACATCAGGAACTGAATCAACATCTGTGGGTTGTCTTTGCCTCAATTCCCAGAATGGAGTTATGCTTGAAGATTATTCATAAGGACACAGAAGGATGAGCAGTCCAGCATGTGTGTGTGTGGGCGACTGTCCCGTTTCCAAGAGAGAGTGAGTGTAAGGTTTTAGAAAAATGTCTTGGGGCTGGAGAGATGGCTCAGTGGTTAAGAGCATTGCCTGCTCTTCCAAAGGTCCTGAGTTCAATTCCTGGCAACCACATGGTGGCTCACAACCATCTGTAATGAGGTCTGGTGCCCTCTTCTGGCCTGCAGACATACACACAGAATATTGTATACATAATAAATAAATAAATATTAAAAAAAAGAAAAATGTCTTAGGGTTGAGGGGGCTTACAAATTCATTTAGAGTCTTTCACTAGGTCACCCTTTGGTTTCTAAGGCCAGCTCCACCATACTGGCTCTGGTGGCAGCTTCCCTCACCCACTGAGCCATCTCACCAGCCCTTGGAGTTTGTGTTTTTAAGATTTTATTTATTTATTTTTAATTAGGAAGGGGTGCACTTGAGTGTGGGTACCTGAGGAGATCAGAAGAGTACATTGGATCCCATGGACCTCAAGTTGCAGGTGGTTGTGAGCCTGCCCTTGTGTGGATGCTGGGAACAAAAATCTCATCTAAACTGCTGAGCCATCTCTCCAGCCCCAGTTTGGTTTTTGTTTTTGTTTTGTGTTGATTGATTGATTGATTGATTGATTGATTTTGAAACAGAGTTTTCTGGGTAGCCCTGGCTGTCCTGGAACCACTCTGTTCACCAGGCTGGCCTTGAACTCGAAGATCCACCTGCCTCTGCACAATAGAAGAGAACACCAGATCTCATTACAGATTGTTGTGAGCCACCATATGGTTGCTGGGACTTGAACTCAGGACCTCTGGAACAGCAGTCAGTGCTCTTAACCTCTGAGCCATCTCTCCAGTTCCTCCCAATTTGTGTTTTTAATAAACTACTCAATGTAATTGAAATACACATAGAGGAGGTCGCTCCACAAGAGCCTGGGCTAAGGGCCAGCCCTTCATCCCAGCTGTGTGATCCAGAGAAGCTGAGCCTTCCTCTGGGCCTTCATAGAGCAGAGACGACATGCTTGCCTGCCCTGCAGGGCTGTGAGAGATGGATGTGGACTTGTAACCTCAGCTATAAAGATCCCCCTGCCCTTGCAGTCTGTCTTGATTGAGCCGCCTCAGCCCCCACCCTGATCTCCCCTCTGCTTTCCTCAGTACGCAGCCTGGCTGGTGCTCTGGGTTGGCTGGAACGCCTTCATCATCTGCTTCTACCTGGAGGTTGGACAGCTGTCCCAGGTAAGCCTCCGGCCTGGTGGTGTGCAGGGCACAGCCTGACCTTTGCCGTCCCTATGGGGGGACTGGGGCAGTGTGTCTCCCACACACCTTTACACTCAAGTAATCCGTGCGGCCGCTTGACCTCCATTTCTGTCCCTGACCTCTTCTGCATGTCTCCAAAACAACGATGGGACTGATGAGGCCAAGGAGCATTGGCTGTGAAGATGAGCTGAGGACTCTGTTGATCACAAGCTTAGTAAAAAACCAAAGGTGTGAAAACATCACACGTGTACTCCTCATCGCTTAGGCACAAAGATGTGGTAGGCCCAGGGCTGGTCAATCTTCTTCAGAAAGGAAAGAGACTAAATGGCATTTGTTCAGGGGAAATTGAACAAACTATGCCATATGGAGAAGAGCTGAAGAAAGTAGAGGTGTGGAGCTGCAAGAAGAGCAAGCCCGAGAGACACAACTCCTGTTTTTAGTTATGAAGGAGGCCACATATGTGAATAAGAACTTTGGCTTCATGGTTTGACCCTGCTCCGTTTAAGTTCCTGCTGAACACTGCCCGGCAGTTTGACAACTGGGCAAATGGCCTCTTCTAAGCTTCAGTTAGCTCTTTCTTTAGATTCATTTGTTATTTATTGTATGTGTACGGCTGTGTGGTAGTTACTTTTCTATTGCTGTGATAAAACGCCATGACCGAGGCGACTTATAAAAGAAAGAGCTTAGTTTGGGTTTCAGAGTCAGAGTCCAGGATGGCTGAGCAGGGGCTTGCAGCAGAAACACCTGAGAACTCACATCTTGATCCACAATCCCTGGGTGGAGGGGGAGATCAGGGTGCTGGCAGAGCCTCAGAGCCCCACCCCCGGTGACACGCCACCAACAAGGCCACGCCTTCTAATGCTTTCCAAACTGTCCCACCAACTGGGGACCAAATACTCAAACATATGACCTTATAGGAGCTATTCTCATTCAAACCACCATGGGGGGGGCTGGAGAGATGGCTCAGTGGTTAAGAGCATTGCCTGCTCTTCCAAAAGTCCTGAGTTCAATTCCCGGCAACCACATGGTGGCTCACAACCATCTGTAATGAGGTCTGGTGCCCTCTTCTGGCCTGCAGACATACACACAGACAGAATATTGTATACCTAATAAATAAATAAATATTAAAAAAATAAAAAAAAAAAAAAAAAAAAACAAACCACCATGGGGTGCTTTGGCTGGCTGTATGTCTCTCTGGACATCGTGTGTGCAGTGCTGGCAGAAACCAGAAGAGGGCAGATGAACCCTGGAACAGGAGTTACAGACAGATGGGAGCTGCCCATGTGGGTACTAGAAATAGAACCCCGATCCTCTGGAAGGGCAGTCGGTGTTCTTAACTGCTGAAACATCTCTCCAGCCCACCCCTCTTTGTTTTTATTTGTTTGTTTGTTTTGTTTTTTGAGACAGGGTCTCTTGTAGCTTTAGCAGGCATCAAACACTCCATAGCTAAGGATGACTTTGAACTCCTGACCCTCCATGTTTCCCCCCAAGTGCTGGGATTACAGTCATACCCCACTGCATGTGGTGCTGGGGAGGGACCCCAAGGCTTCTTTTATGCTAAATAAGCACTCTTCCACCTGAGCCGCATCCCCATCCCACATCCTTCTCTAAACCAGAGATGGTTCATTGGCCAAGTGCCTGAGTTCACATCCCCTGCAACCACAATAAAAGCCCTCCAGTGGTGTGTATCTGTAACCCCAGTACTGGGAGAGGCAGAGAAAGAGGTGTCCCAAGGGATTTCAGGACAGCCAGTCTAACCAAACTGTGAACTCTAGGGTCATTGAGAGGCCCTAACTCAAAAAATGAGGCAGGGTCAGAGAGGTGGTTCAATGGGTAAAACGCTTGTTTTGCAAGCCTGGTGACCCGGGTTCAATCCTGGACCCTGCAGTGGAAGGCGAAATGAGAACCAGCTCCCAAAAATTGTACTCAGACCTCTGGACATGTCCTGTGGCACTTGGGTACACACAGGTGTGCACATAGGCGCGCGCACACACACGTACGCACACACACACCAGCAATAATAAATGTAAAAGAAAAAAGGTGGGAGGGCAATTGAGGAAGCCAGCCAACTTTGACCTCCGGCCTCAGTATGTGCACATGTGTGTTCACACACGCGTGCACACACACACATACACATACACTAAAGTACAAGATGGGCATGGAGGTACACATCTTTAATCCTAGCACTCTGGAGGCAGAGTAGGCAGTTTTCTATGTTCAAGGCCAGCCTGGTCTACAGAGCAAGTTCTAGGGCAGCCAAGACTACACAGAGAAACCTGTCTTGAAAAACAAAAACAAACAAAAAAGTAGAGCCCCATGTGGTTACACAGGAGACGAAGCTCGATCCCGGGCCTGTGTGTTTGGCTTCTGGCCAGCATGGTGGCTGTTGGTCTGACTGAAGGAATAAAGGACTAACGGCATTGATGGGCACAAGGCTGCATGCACACCATGCCCTTCTCCATGTAACAAATGGGAGATTATGGAACAAGAAGAGAGATTTGTCCAGAGTCACACAAAGGGGACCAGTGGAAGCTTGTATTAAGGATTTCACCAATGCCTGGGGAGTTAGACCCTGTGCCTGTTAGTGTCCCTTCTTATTCTGAAATTCCGAGGCTCAACACTCACCCTTTTCCACTTCACTGATAGCAGGGTAGTGTCTACATGATCATCTACTGCCACCTGCTGGCAGTGTGTGGACTTGCAGGCTGTGACGGTGGTAGTGAGAGCCTAGGGAGTATCCTTCTGTCCCTCCCCACCGCTCAGTATCCCAGGCCCCTCTGCCCCCCAGGACCGGGACTTTATCATGACCTTCAACACATCCCTGCATCGCTCGTGGTGGATGGAGAATGGGCCCGGCTGCCTGGTGACTCCTGTTCTGAACTCGCGCCTGGCACTGGAGGACCACCATGTCATCTCCGTCACGGGCTGCCTGCTTGACTACCCTTACATTGAAGCCCTCAGCAGTGCCCTGCAGATCTTCCTAGCTGTAAGTCCTGTTCATCACCCACCCCATCTTCCCAGAAGTGCAGAGTCCAACCCATCCTGTTCTTTAGTCCCAGTTAAGAGAGGACAAGCCAGGTGTGGTGGCATATACCTTCAATTCCAACACTCAGGACACGCAGAGGCAGGGGGATCAGGATCACAAGCTGGAGATCAGCCTAAATTACATAGTGAGTTTCAGACTCTCCTATCCCCCGAGAGAGAGAGAGAGAGAGAGAGAGAGAGAGAGAGAGAGAGAGAGGGGAACCTATGTACTCCAGCCTCCCTTGGCTCCACCTCCATCCCCCTCCCACCCTTCCCCCAGCTTCTAAGAAGGGCACAGACAAGTTTCATGAATGGGACAAGACTTCAGGCAAGCTCCTGCTGGACTTCACTATCTAACATGCCATGGGACCTTGGATAAACCTAAGCTTTCTTCCTGTTTGCATGGAAAAAGCAGTGCCAACCTGACAGGGTTGGGAGACTAAGAAAGGGGCTCCAAATAGGAGTCACAGCCAGGCATGGTAGTGTACACCTTGACCCCAGCACTTGGAAGGTAAAGGCAGGAGGATCCAGAGCTCAAGGCCAGCCTGGGCTACTTGAGACCATTAACCAGAGGGCTAGCCCTGTCCTAAGCACTTTACACGGGCAGGGTCACATAATCCTTTCACTTAACAGTTTGAGTGAGGTACAGCCCTGGGCTGACCTGGGAAGCCTGAGACACAAGCTGCTTGTCGGAAGTCACTCACACACACAGTCTTTGAGCGTTGGCATTTAACTTAAGTGTTTGCTTTGGCCAGGGTGCTGAGTCAGGTGTGTAGAGGGGGCAGGGACAACTTGTCTTGCTCTTCCTGACTGTCATACCCCCCCCCCCCCCCGCCAGCTGTTCGGCTTCGTGTTTGCCTGTTATGTGAGCAAAGTGTTCCTGGAAGAGGAGGACAGCTGTAAGTGCGGCTCCCCCGGGGAAGTAGGGTGACTTTTCAGCACCGTGGACAGGGCTTCCTCCCTCCCCCCCCCCTCCAGGGAGCCCCGGGGTCAGCTTGGGGACCCCGTTTCTAAGGAAAGAAGAGAGGGCAGGGGTGCATGAGGTCTTCGTACCCATTCTGGTTAGGACTCAGATGACCAGGTGCTCAGTCCAAGGCCCCAGAATCGCCCGTTCCCATTGCTGGCTCTAACCCAATTGAAGGTCTTAGAGCCTTAGGGCCTTCCTTTAACCTGGCCACCTCTCTCCTACTGCTGCCACTTGAGAACGGGGCACACTTGTCCTTCCCCTCTCCCACGCACGGCCCCGCTCTAGGTCCTCGTCCTGATTACGGGCATGGCCGTTCCCGGCACCACTCACTCCTCAGGCCGTGCTACCCAGGGAATGGAGTCCAGTCCTGGGTTTTTCACCTTCAGAGCTCTCATAACTCACCCCTTTCCTTCCGCAGTTGACTTCATCGGTGGCTTTGACTCCTATGGGTACCAGGCGCCGCAGAAGACGTCGCATTTACAGCTGCAACCTCTGTACACGTGGGTTCCTGTGCATGGGGGCGGGAGGTGGTGACTGGGTGTGGCTGGAGGCGGAGTCTGTAGTGTTGGTGGAGGGAAGGACGCAGAGGAGGCATGGGCACCCGGGTCTCTCTGCTCATCTACTCGCAGACCTGCAGATGCACCCCCTAAAACGTCTTTGTTTCCTGCAGGTCGGGGTAGCTTCTGCCCGGGACCTACCCGCATACCTGGGCAACTGGAGTTAGAAGCAGCACTGTAAGGAGCTCGGATCACGATGGGCAGGCGCTCTCCTTGGCTGCCCACAGGCTGACTGCACCTCGCGCAGCCTCTTCTGGATCTACTGCCCCTGGAGCAAATGCGGACTGAGACTCAAACTTGGACTTGACCTGGCTCTGGCTCTGGCCATGGCCCTTAGCAGCCGAACTTCAGGGTTGGGACTGGATGGGACTGGGGGGAGGGGGAATCGCTGGGTTTGTATTTTTTTTAATCTCAGCCTTGGTACGTGCCAGGGTCTCTCCCTCTTTCTTCAGATTCGCTCCTTACCTAGTATTTTGCCCTCAGTTCAAACAGCAAGACAGTCGGACTCATCCCCCATCTCATCCCTCATGTACCTGCCTTGGGGAACGACACTATGAACTAGGAGCAGGAGTCCTGGGCTCCAGCTGCAGGGGCATCTCTGATATCCTGCGTGACATCTGGCAGAGCCTTTACTCTCTCTGGGCCTCAGTTTCCCCACCTCAGATAATTAAAATAATCCCCGAGCAGATGACACTTCCGGCGTGCTCATTTCTCAATTCCCTGGGCTACAATGCAGATGGGAAAACTGAGGCCCAGAGACGTGAAGTGACTCGTTTGAAGCCACACAGTAAGGCTTTAGTGGAGGCAGGCTTTGAATCCCGCAGGCTCTAATTTTAAACTCTGCAACCCAGGATCTGGCCTCCGGACTTGGTTTACACGCCCCCTTGCAGCGTGGGCATTCCCACACATTCACATACCATCACCACCACTCACCAGCTCCACTCTTAAAGCAATATACCAGTTTCTTCTCTTGTTGGGAACCAGACAGACAGAGCCCAAAGTCTTGAGTTCTACCTGACCCACAGGAAACCTTTGTAGTCTCAGCCTGCCCTTCTTTGGCAAACCTTTGAACCTCATCCTCCAGGAAAGCAGGGCCACCCCTCATCCTACCCTCCACCAGGTCCTTAAGCCTGGGTCTCCTATCCCATGATCCTTTGCTGCTACCCCGCCCCCTTCCCCTAGCAATCCTACTAAAGCCTTGATTCCTACACCTACTTCACCATTGTGGTCTCAGGAGGGAAGAAGATGGTGTCCAGGAGCACCGAAGGGGCAGAGTGGGGGTGTGGGTGGATTGTCAGCACCCCACCCTTCCTGGGGACAAGCAGAGAGGAAGCCTGTTCTCATCACCTCCCTCCACAGATGCCCTGAGGACCCTGTGTCCTGAGTTCGCTTGGTGATGTGTCCAGAGAGTAGCCGTCAATGCCCCATCTCTGGAACTGGAGCCTCCCTGACTATGAAGCCTATCAGAGAGCTTGGGCAGTGGAGACAGTTCACACCACACTGTGGTGAATTCCCCATTCTCCATTCCAGGCTTGCCTGAGTTAGGATGGCAAACCTACTCCACTGTCCCATCCAAAATGCCACACGGAACAGCCAGGCCCAGGAGCCCCTCTGGTCCTCACAGGTCCCTGGCTGGTGAGCCACATCAGAGGGTGACAGACTTCCTTTAGGCCAGGCTGCCTCTTGTCACCTGCAGCCCTCACTTCTCCCATCCCTTCCCCAGGCCTCTTTCTACTCAAGGGTTTAGCCACTGATGATTTGAAGACTTTCGGTTTTATAAGCCGGGTTTTGCAGGGGGACTGGGTTTGCTTCTCAGTGAGACCTTATGGACTGGGACCTCCCTGGTATCCATGCAGGTGGTTTGATTAAAAAAGGTGTTTTCTTCACTGTGTGCCTGTCCTGCCCTATAGTCAGAAAGACCTCCAAAAGGGAAAGTCCCTGCCAAAAAAATGGGCAAAGCTGGGTGGTCATTTCACTTTTAACATATATACATACATTTAGCTTTCTGTTAGAGACAGGGTCTCTCTGTGTAGCCCTGGCTCATCCAGAACTCACTATGTAGACCAGGGTGGCCTTGAACTCATAGACGTCTGTTTGCTTCTGCCTATGAAGTGCTGGGATTAAAGGAGTGTGCCACACTACACTTGCCCTTTTTGAAATATTTATAATAATATTGTGTTGGGGGGGGGGCTGTGTGCCACAGTGTTCATGTGGAGTTTGAAGGACAGCTTCGTGGAGTTTGCTATCTCATTCTACCTTTTTTTTCCCTTTCACTCTGTTTGTGTGTGTGTGTGTGTGTGGTGTGTGTGTGTGGTGTGGGAGTGGACTGACGCCCACAAGCCACAGAGCACACGGGAAGTCAGAGCACCACTCGCTAGAACCAGTTCTCTTCTACCATGGGAGTCCCAGGTATTGAACTCAGGCTTTAAGACTTACTTAGCAAGTGCCTTTTCCGGTGGAGCTAACTCCCCTTTGTGGGTTTGTCTTGAAACTGGGTTTCACTATATAGCTCAGTCTGTCCTAGAATTCATACTCTTCCTCCTTCAGGCTCCTCGGTGCTGGACTGAGTGTGCACCACCTTGCTTAGCCTTTATTATATATTCCTGAGGCCCTGGCTTCTGCCTCATACTGGCTTTGTGACTTTGGGCAAGTCACTGTCTCTGCCTTCCTCAAAACAGCACAGAGGCCAGGCAGTGGTGGTGCACGCCTCTAATCCTAGCACTTGAGAGGCTGAGGCAGTGGCTTTTGTGAATTTGAGGCCAGCCTGATCTACAGAGCGAGTTCCAAAACAACCAGGGCTGTTCAGAGAAATCCTGTCCCCCAAAAAGAGGCAGGGGGAGGGGAAAAGAAATGCAAAATGCTTTCTATTTTGTTTTCTTGGTAAGTGCCCATTCTGATGTTATTTCTGGGTCTCCTTTGCATCTTGGCTCATTTCTCTTTTTGACAGCTGATTCGCTTGCTTTGAATGAGCTATGTTTTGGTCACTGTTCTATTGCTGTGAAGAGACGCCATGACCACGGCAAGTTATAAAAGAAAGCATTTTAACTGGGGGCTTGCTTCCAGCTTCAGAGGGTGAGTTCCTGGCCATTGTGGTAGGGAGCGTGTGGCGGCACACAAGCAGGCATGGCGCTGCAGCAGTAGCTGAGAACTTAACATCTGATCTGTAAGTTGCAGGCTGAGAGAAAGCGAGACTGGGCTTTTTGAAAACTCAATGCCCACTCCCAGGAACACACCTCCTAATCTTTCCTAATCAGTCCACCAACTGGGAATCTAACATTCAAATACATGAGCCTGTGGGGGCAGTTCTCATTCAGACTACCTCAAGATGGCAGTCGGTGCTTTCCACATGGATTCCTGTCTCCTACTCTTGACAGTCTGGATCCTTCTGGTAACATAGCCCAAGAATCAGTATTTCCAGTTGACCCTGAATCTTGGGACACCTCCCTGGTCATACATGTGAAGCTGCTGCTTGCTCTTTTACAGTGACTCTTCCTGAGCCCAGGTCTTACACGAGGACACCAAGTCCCCTGTACTACGTCTGGGGACCATGCTTGGCCATGGCATTCAGAGAGGAAACTGAGAGCCCAGGGCAGGAGTCAAAGTATAGGAGGTGAACATGATGTCTGGGGTAAGATAATGGGATGACTGGAGGGAGTACCACTGGGGATGAACTAGCTTCCTATTAAGATGACCCATTGCCGCAACTTTAATAAAACTTCAGTGCCTTTTTCTTTCTCTTTTGAAACAGAGTCTCTCTATGTAGCCCTGGCCAGCCTGAAACTGACTGACTGACTTCCTTCCTTGCTTCCTTCCTTCCTTCCTTCCTTCCTTCCTTTTTTCCCTCTCCCTCTCCTTCCTTAGATAGGACTTGTTATACTATTCAGGTTGTCTTGAATTCCTGGGCTTAAGCATTCTCCCACCTCCCCCTGGACCATAGACATGTATCATCACAGCCCCAAATTCTTGAGCAACCTCCTCCCAATCACTGAGATAGTTATCTGGCCTTTGAAAATACTAAAAGTCTTGGCTGGGGAGATGGCTCAGCAGCTGAGAGCACTTGCTGCTCTTGAAGAGGACCTGAGTTAGGTTCCCATCATCCACATGGCTGCTCACAACCATCTGTAACTCTAGTTTCAGGGAATCCAATGCTCTCTTCTTCCCTCCTTGGGTACCAGGCACATGTATGTTGCAGGCATGCATGCAGGAGAGACTCATACATAAAAGTAAATATGCCTTTTAAAAAAATACTGTAAGTCATTGGAGATCCCACTCTAGTCTTCATGGTCTCCTGAATACCCACTAAGAGAGGTGGTTTAGGAGTTGTGGATAGAGCTCAGTTGGTAGAGTGCTTGCCTAGCACGTATGAAGCCTGGTACCACATAAACCGCATTCAGTTATACACGCTTGTAATCCCAGAATTTGGGAGAGAAACAGGAATTCAAGATCACCCTCAGCATGTATAGAGTTAGAAGCTAGCCTGAGATGCATAAGACCCCATTTCAACAAGCAAAAGAAAGTGACATCCTTGTCAGAATAATGCTGAGTATCTCCACTTGCCAGTCAGGAGACCAGGGTTTTATTCCTGATGCATCCTTTGGGGCTAAAGAAATGGCCTGGTGGTTAAGAGCACTTGCTACTCTTGCAGAGGACCCTAGTATGATTCTCAGCACTCACATATGACTTGCAACCATCTGTAACTTCAGTTCCAGGGGATCCAATGCCTTTATCTGCCTTCCACTGGCACTAGACATGCAAGTGGTGCACAGACATGCATGCAGGCATAATACCTGTGAAGAGGAAGAAGGAGGAGGAGGGAAGGAGGGAAAGGAAGGGGGGGAGGAGAAAAGAACAGCAAAGGGAAACACACCTTTGATCCCAGCACTTGGGAAGCAGAGGCAGGTGGATCTCTGAGTTCAAGACCAGCTTGGTCTACAGAGTGAGTTCCAGGACAGCCAGGGCTATACAGAGAAACCCTGTCTCAATAAAACAACAAATAAACAAAGAAGATCAAAAAGTAAAGAACAGCTTAGTTGGGTATCTCAGGCCCCAGATACATCCTGGTTGGACGGCACATGGTTGTGCTGATACGACCATGTCACCACATGAGCTCAGTGACTCAGCTGCGGAACAGAGAATGTCAGTTCTCAAAGGCAGCACCGACAAGCCTTGTGGTTGCTCCATAGCAAACATTTTCTGTGCCCTGGGCCAGGGTTTCTTGCTCCCTGATAGTTGAGCCATTGGTGCTGGTGGCATTTTTTTAAAGATTTATTTATTCATTATGTATACAGTGTTCTGTTTGCATATATGCCAGCAGGTCAGAAGAGGGCACAAGATCTCATTACAGATGGTTGTGAGCCACCCTGTGGTTGTTGGGAATTGCACTCAGAACCTCTGGAAGAACAGACAGTGCTCTTAACCTCTGAGTTATCTCTCCAGCCTCCCCCTTTTTAAAAAAGATTTTTTTTTTTTGGTTTTTCGAAACCCTCTGTGACTTTGGAGCCTGTCCTGGAACTTGTTCTGTAGACCAGGCTGGTCTCAAACTCACAGAAATCTGCCTGCCTCTGCCTCCTGAGTGCTGGGATTAAAGGCGTGCGCCACCATTGCCCGGCTAAGATTTATTTATGAATACAGTATTCTACCTGCATGTGTGTCTGTAGGCCAGAAGAGAGCACCAGATCTCATTATGGATGGTTGTGAGCCATGTGGTTGCTGGGAATTGAACTCAGGACCTCTGGAAGAGCAGTCAGTGCTCTTAACCTCTGAGCCATCTCTCCAGCCCCGCTGGTTGCATTTCATATTCAGTTGACATCCAGCAGTTTCCTACCTGCCCAGGTACTGTTGACCTGAGATCTTCATCCCATAGGGTCAATATTCCATATGCATCTTGTGTGTAGGTGGTAAGGTGAAGTTCTGGGGAGGATAAGTTTATTTTCATAGGTACACAGTTTGGGGGCTGGAGGGATGGCTCCTGGGTAGAGAGCACTGACTGCTCTTGTAGAGGACCGGAATTTGGTTTGCAGCACCACATCAGACAGCTCACACCGTTCCAGCTGCCTGTAACTCCAGCTCCAGGGGATCCGATGCCTTCACCCCCCATGGGCACCTGCATTTGCTTGCACAAACCCACACACAGACATAATTAAAACAAAAATAATAAAGTATATGGTTCTACATAGGACCTTGAAAAGCACCAATCTGATTTGGAATTTCCATCTTATGCTATGATTACCATTAGTGAATAAAGAAACTGCTTTGGACCTATAGCAGGGTAGAACTTAGGTAGACGTAGTTAGGCAGGGAAAACTGAGCTGAATGCTGAGAGGTGGAGTCAGAGGGAAGCCATGTAGTCCTGCTGGAGACAGACCACCAGAACTTTGCTGGTAAGGCACTGCCACATGGCAATATATAGATTAATAGAAATGGGCGAAATTAATATGTAAGAGTTAGCCAGTAAGAAGCTAGAGCTAATGGGACAAGCAGTGTTTTAAATAATATAATTTCTAGCCGGGCAGTGGTGGCACACGCCTTTAATCCCAGCACTCGGGAGGCAGAGGCAGGCGGATCTCTGGGAGTTCGAGGTCAGCCTGGTCTACAACAGCTAGTTCCAGGACAGGCACCAAAGCTACAGAGAAACCCTGTCTCGAAAAACCAATATATATATATATATATATATATATATATATATATATGTATGTATATATAATTTCTGTGTAGTTATTTTGGTTCTGGGCAGCTGGGATGAATAAGCTGTCTCCTCCAACACCAACCCATCCCCAAAACCATGTGTGTGTGCAGTTTTTCTTGTTACTGTTGTGATTTTCTGTTTTGTTTGTTTGTTAAAGGCAAGGTCGGATTATACAGCCTTGGCTGGCCCTGACAAACTCCAGATCCTCCCACCTCAGCTACCTGAGTGCTGGGATTACAGGCATCTGGTACACCAAACTGCTGATAAATATTTTTTGAGTGAATGGTAAATAATTAGACAATAATTATACGAGCACGGGGGTGGGGTGGGGGGGTGAGATAGACTCCAGAAATAACTCAGATTCCAGATACATCATGGTTCTACTCACAGCTATGTGGTACATGGTCATGCCGTTTTAAGCTTAGCTTACATATGGGAGAAGGCTACCATTTTATGGGGTAGTGTGGAGTAAGTGCAAGCCCCTCTTGAACATAGCTATTAATACGTACAAAATGCATGCTAGTGGAAGTGGTAAGACTTCCTCATCCTCCAGTCTCAACCCACTCTCCTGCGATCCTACAAGACAACAAAGTCCTCAGCACTCAAGGAGGGGCGGTACTTGCACCAGGATTATGCAGCAAAACTGGGACCTGCTAGGACTCTGGACACTTAGGACCCTAGTGTGGCCCGCGGAGTAGCAGCGCTGTGGAGCAAGCCACTGACTCTCCCAGGCCAGCCGCTTGCATTGGCGCCCCCTCCGTGCTTTCCCCACCTAGAGCCCCTCATCCTCCACCACCATCTCTGCAGGAAAGAACCTCTGGACCCGCAACTCCCAGCTTCAGTCCCGCCCTGTGCAGCCCCTCCAGCCAGCTTTCCTCCCTCTCCGCTCAGCCTCGGCAGGACCTCCCGCCCACCTCTGTCTCCCAAGGCAGAGTACCAACTTCCACTTTCTCTGGGCCCAGTCCGGGACCCCACCAGCGCTCAGCTCCAGAAATGGGAAAAATTCCCGCCCTAGTGCTCAAGGTCAAGCTACGAGCAACCCCGCCCCATCTACCTTGGTTCCTCCCCTGACGAGGCCCTGCCCCCTGCTCATCGCGCCACGCCCCATACGACCGATCACTCGTTTCCCCAGGCTCCGCCCATCGTTTGGTCCCGCCCGTTGGATAGGCTCCTCCTAACCCCGCTCTGACTACTACCCACTCAGACTCGATCCCCAATTTGGTCCCGCCCCCAGATTTTCCCTATTTGGCTCCTGCTCCTCCTGGCTCGGTCCCACCCCTGCTCTCCTTTGTTCCCGCTGGGATCACCGCCTTCGCGGAGAGCTGCGGAATTCTCGAAGCCTGGCCCTCTTGAGGTCCAGTTTGTCCTGGTTTCCAGACTCCTTTGTCTGCTTTGTCTAAGAGTTGTGTGTGCGGGCGCTGGGCCACCCGTTGCTTTGTTCCCTAGAACATTCTCTTGGCCCAGCCCTCCTACTTGGGGAGTGTGGATGGATTATGCAGCACATTGTGGACCCCCGGTCTCGGTAACCTGTTTCCAGCTGCAGGTGGGAGCAGAGAAACCGGTATCCGATACCAGTCGGAAGGGAACCCAGCTGCCGGCACCCGCCTTCTCAAGGTCTCCGCCGGGGGAAAAAAAAAATGAACTCCTGCCCCACGGCCCCACCCTGTCCCTCATTCCGCCCCGTCACTCATCCCACAATTTATATCCTTTGTCTCACCTAATCTCTCAGACACATCCGCACCTTAACCCAGTCACCCTGAGGTACACTACTGAAGTAATTCCTTACCAGATTCTTCCAATTACCGTTTTAACAGTCGAGCCATAAGTGGGCTGGGAAAAAACGGCTCTGCAATTAAAAGCACTTGCTGCTTTGGCAAAGAACCATCATAGTTCTGTTCCTGGTACTCGCATTACAAGTTCAGAGGATGACTGTGTGAGTTTTTCCCTCCCAGGGCAGTGTGTTTTGTATTGTTTATCTATTTTTACTTTATGTGCATTGGTGTTTTGCCATGGGTGTCTGGTCCTCTGGAAGAGCAGTCAGTGCTCTTAGACAGTGAACTGTCTCTCCAGCCCCACCCTCTACACAGGGTAGATTGTAATTTAGTTTCTCTTATTTTATTTTAATATCTGAGGTGCTGGGGCTCATACCCAGGGCCTTATGAATGGTGGTAAGCATTTCTAACACTGAATTACAACCTAGCCCCTCCTTTTGCACCATGTGTATTCGTCACTAGGGTTGGAGAGGAGGCCAGAAGAGGGTGTCAGAGCCCCTAAAACAAGTTATAGACAGCTGTGAACACTGAGAGCCAAACCCTGGTCTTCTACAAGAGCAGCAAGTAGTCTTAGCTGCTCAACCATCTCTCTAGTCCTGTCCTATTTTTAAACTTTAATTAAGGCATTGTAAATACCTGTTCGTAGACTACAGAGTATATTTCAGTAAAAGTTTATAAGATATAATGAGTTTTATGAATTTTTACAAGTAAAACTCCCTGTAATTCATGCCCTTATAAAGATACAGAGAAAGTCTAAAAATTAAAGTAAATAAATAAATAACACAGGACTGGAGAGCTGGTTCAGTGGATTGGAGAACTGGCTCCTCTCCCAGGGACCAAAGTTTTATTCAACATGATGGCTCATAACTGTTTTTAGCTCCAGTTCCAGGAGATCTGATGCCCTCTTCTGGCCTCCAAGGACACTGCATGCACATGGTGCGTGCACAGACATAAACACCCGTAATACAATAAAACAGCTTCCTGAAGCCAGGCAGTAGTGGCACACGTCTTTAATCCCAACACTTGGGAGGTAGAGGCAGGTGGATCTCTGTGAGCTTGAGAACATCCTGGTCTGCAGAGTGAGTTCCAGGACAGCCAGGGCTACACAAAGAAATCTTGTCTCAAAAAACAAAAATAGCTCCCTGGAAGGTCTTTGGGATCCCTTCCCAGTGCCTCTGTACTTCCAGTATCTGTCATCATAGGGTAAGTTGTTTGCATTCTATTTGTTTGTTTGTTTATTGAGACAGGGCTGCTCTACATAGCCATGACTGTCCTGGAACTCACTGTGTAGACCAAAGTGGTCTCAAACTCCCAGAGATCCACCTGCTTTCCCAGTGCTGGGGTTAAAAGCGTACACCAGTGTCACAGAAGCAGGTGGCAACTAGCGTTCAGATGTCAACTCACCAGGGTCGTCTACCTGACCACCCACGTATACATGTGCCCATAAGCCTGAGATGCAATCGTGAGATTACACAGTACAATGCAAGTGTAGGGGAGACACCAAGCTGCTTCCGCAAAAGTGAGCAACAGCTTTCAGAGTCCATGGTCCTGCAGACCTTGTCTAGACAGGATTAATCCTCCCTCCATCAGATAACCATGCCTCTGGTGGGTTGACATCTGAACGCTAGTTGTCACCTGCTTCTCATGGCCCGTGAGAACCACCATACCAAGCAGGTTGTGTCTTAATATAAATGGAAAGGCAGGTGTTTTAGCCTGACATGGTCATGTAGGCCTACAACCCCATCACTCCTGTGGCTGGAGGAGCAGGAGCATTTCCAGTTTAAAGCCAGTCTGGTTTACATAGAAGGACTCCTCAAAGGACAGGGGATGGAGAGACTGGAGAGTTGACTGAAGGGTTAAGAATACTTATTGCGCTTCTACGGGCAGCTAACAACCATCTGTAAGAAGAGATCCACCACTCTTCCCTGTCCCACAATAGAGCCTGCACCAGTGCGGCTTTTGCCTACATGGAAATACACCTACACAGTTGGTTTTTTGTTGTTTGTTTTAATTTGGGCTGGAGAGATGGCTTGGAGATGAAGAGAATGTTGTGCCCTTGCAGAGGACATGTTTGGTCTACAGCATCCTCCTCAAACAGCTCACAACTGCCTGTAGCTCCAGCTGCAGGGGGCTCCAACCCCTCTAGTGTCCCTATCACCAGTACTCACGTGCACAAACCCACAGACAGACACATAATAGAAACAGTAAAAGTTGGGGCTGGAGAGCTCGCTCAGTGGTTAAGAGCACTAACTACTTTTCAAGAGGACCTAGGTTCAATTCCCAGCACCTACATGGCAGCTCACAACTGACCCACCACCCATGGCAAAACACTAATGCAGGGGCTGGAGAGATGGCTCAGTGGTTAAGAGCATTGCCTGTTCTTCCAAAGGTCCTGAGTTCAATTCCCGGCAACCACATGGTGGCTCACAACCATCTGTAATGAGATCTGGCGCCCTCTTCTGGTCTGTAGGCATACAGACAGAACATTGTATACTAAATAAATAAATATTAAAAAAAAACACTAATGCACATAAAATAAAAATAAATAAAAAGTGAATTTTTTAAAAAATCTATTATGTATATAATATTCTGTCTGAGTGTACACTTGCAGGCCAGAAGAGGGCACAAGACCTCATTACAGATGGTTGTGAGCCACCATGTGATTGCTGGGAATTGAACTCAGGACCTTTGGAAGAGCAGACAATGCTCTTAACCGCTGAGCCATCATCTCTTCAGCCCCAAAAAAGTGAATTTTAAAAAAGATTAATTTATGGGCTGGAGAGATGGATCAGAGGTTAAGAGCACTGCCTGAACTTCCAGAGGTCCTGAGTTCAATTCCCAGCAACCACATGGTGGCTCACAATCATCTATAATGAGATCTGGTGCCCTCTTCTGGTCTGATGGCATACATGCAGACAGAAAACTGTACGTAATAAATAAATTATTTAAAAAAGATTTGTTTGTTTTTATGTGCCTTGGTGTTTTACCTGCATGTATTTCTGTGTGAGGATGCCAGATCCCCTGAAACTGGAGTTACAAACAGTTGTGAGCTGTCATGTGGGCACTGGGAATTGAACCTAGGTCCTCTGGAAGGGTAGTCAGTGCTCTTAACTGTTGAGCCATCTTTCCAGCCCCCAAACTATGTAACAGTCCTGGCTGTTCTGGAACTCGCTTTGTAGACCAGGCTAGCCTCGAACCCACAGAGATCCACCTGCCTCTGCCTCCCACGTACTGGGATTAAAGGCGTGCGCCACCACTGCTGGGCTCTGAATCTTTTATTAAAGATTGTTTTTTATTTCTCTTGAGTAAAAGCAGGAAGGTTGGGTCATAGGGTAATTGTGTGTGATTTTATCAGAAACTGCCAAACAGCTGTGTAAAGTGTTCCTACCATTCCACAGGCTCACCAGCAATGCTAACACCCTTGTGAGCAGTTGGCATTTCCAGTCTTCTTCCAATTCTCTTGGGCATCGTTAACTCTTAACGCCATTGGCTTTCTCTCCGTCTGTCCATGTGTGTGTGGTGTATACATATTCATGTGGGTTTATGAACATATGGACATGTGCGTGATATCAATAAAATTTTGTTAAATGAATACATGATGGTAAAAGAAGGCCCCAGGGGCTCCCACGGGCAATATAAGCTGATTTATTTCTGCTCTTTTTCTTTCTTTCCTTTTTTTCTTTTTTTTTTTAAATAGCACTTCCTGTATGTCAGCTGCTGGGCGAACACTGAAAACGCCCCTCTATTCTTGTTGAGTAGTATTACCTCACCCTTCTGGTAACAGGACCCCTATTTTTCTCAAGGGGGTTGTCTTTCTCCTCTCAACCCACACTTCCATCAGCTTCCAGGGCAGGTGACTCAGGCCAGGCCAGTCAGAACGTGCCAGCCCCTTGGCAACAGTGACCAGCTCTTCCTGGGAATGTCAGTCCAGAATGGACCAATGAGAGCCAGCCCTCGACTGGTGTGGCATAAACAGAGAACCCTGTGAGAATAGCCGCTCAGAAGTGATGTCCAGGAGAATTGAGTCATGAGTGAAGGGGAGAAGCTGGCCTCCAGAAGTGGAGGGACACCCCCATCATGCTGGAGGAAAGATAATACAGGGAATAGAAGAGGACAGAAGCAGGGTGGGCCAAGGAGGACTTTGGATTTTACAGTGAGAAGCTAATCTAAAGTTTTCAGCAGAGGAGGGGTGGAGGACCTAAGATCTCCAGTTCAAAGTCAGCCTGGGCTACAGAAGAGGGTTCTGGGCCGCCCTTAGCAGGGAACTACTTAGCAGGGAACCAGTCTCAAAACAAAAACAAACAGCTAAAGAAATGCAAACAAAAGAAAAGCAAGCCTGGGCTGTAATTCCAGCACTTGGGAGGATCAGTTATTCGAAACCATCCACCCTCTACTGTTCTCAGCCAGTTTAGGATACTCAAGACCCTGTCTCTAAAAAGAGTTTGGAGCAGCATTGTTATGCAGTCTGACCCACGTTGTTAAAATATCTCTACGTGAGGGCTGGCGAGATGGCCGGGCAGGTGAAAGCGCTGGCTGCCAGTCTGCTGGTGACCTGAGTTTCATCCCTCGGGCCTTCCACACAGTTGAAGGAGACTCCTGACTCCTTAAAAATGTCCTCTGCCCCTCACACTTACTCTGGACCTTGTGTTTATCCCCACCTAATTAATAAATACATGCTTAAAATTTTGAAAAGAGCACTATCCAAAGATGAGATTAGGAACGAGGGGAAGGGGTAGAAAGAGAAGGGAGACAGAGGCTGTCGCTGTCATTGAAGACTCTGGGTTGGCCTGGGGTTCTAGCTATGGGGAAAAATAATTCGGCACCAACGGCTGGAGAGAGTCTAGGGCACAGCTGCTGATAACATCATTTGAACACCTGGATCCAGCTATCCCTGAGGCAGTTGCTCCTAGTTTAACAATTACGTGAGCCAATACTTCTATTATTTTTAAATTTTATTGTACTGGGTAACATAGGCCATTTTCATGCACACACACATATACATGTATATACAAATTTTCTTTTTTGTTTATTTTGTTTTCTCTTTGTTGTTGAGACAGCATCTATTTAGCCCTGGCTGATTTACAACTTGCTATGGTCTAGCCTCAAACTCACTCTGTAGCAAAGGCTAGCCTAGTCCTGTAGCTCTGGCTGAACTCATGGAAATTCCCCTGACTCAGCCCCATCCCACCTCCTGAGTGCTGAAACAAGAGGCGTGTCCAACCACACCTGGCCTGTGGGATTGGCATTTGGGAATGCGATCTTTGGGTATATGTGCATTCTCATGAATCCTCAGAGCGAATCAGTGTCAGAGTTGTTGAGAAGGGTTGGAGTGTGTGTGTGTGTGTGTGTGTGTGTGTGTGTGTGTATGAGTGAGTGAGTGAGTGAGTGCAGGTGCCAGAGGCACGGGATCCCCGGGAGGTGAATTTATAGATGACTGTGAGTTGCATTATATGGATGTTAGGAGCCAAACTTGGGTCCTCTGCGAGAGCTGTGCTCTCAACTGCTGAGCCATCTCTCCAGCCCCATCATTCCACTTTATTTTTATTTACTATTATTGTGTGTGTAAGTTTGATGTGTGTTCCACAGTGCATACATGGAGGTCAAAGCAGTTGATTTTCTCTTCCACAGTGAGATGTGGGAATCAAATTCCAGTTGTCAGCCGGTCATGGTGGCTCATACCATTAATCCCAGTACTCGGAGAGCAGAGGCAGTCAGCAGATCTCTGTGAGTTTGAAGCCAGCCTGGTCTACACAGAGAGTTCTAGAACAGCCAAGGTTATATAGAAAGACCTTGTCTCAAAAAAAAAAAAAAAGAAAGAAAAAAAGGAAAGAAAGAAAGAAAGAAAGAAAGAATTCTGTCTGTCAGGTTTGTGCAGCAAGTATTTTTTTTCTCTGAGCCACCTACAAGCCCCCTTTAATTTAATAGATCGATTAATTTTATTTTCCCCCTTCTTTCCTTTGCTGATTTTACTGTGTTTTCTGTGCTGGCCACAGACTTCTGGACTCAAAAGATCCTTATCTCTCTGAATGCTAGGATTGCGGGCTGCCCCCTCAAGCCAGACTTCTCCATTGGTACTTTTTAAAGTTATTTTATTCCATGTGTGTGGATGTTTTGTCTGTATGTATATCCATCTGCCATGTGCGTCTGTGGTGCCTGAGGAGGTCAGAAGAAGGGATCAGATGGGACACCATCTGAGTGCTGGGAATTGAACCCTGGTCCTCTGCAAGAGTTAGCCTGTGCTCTTATGCTTTGAGCCATCTCTCCAGCCCGGCTCCTCCATCCTGGCAGATTTGCCTGATGCTCTTACTCTGGCTTTGTATCACCTAGACATCTCTTTCCCTTTCTTCTTCCTTTTTTTCTTTTCTTCAGTCAGTCCTTGGTGTTATCTAGGAGCTGGGGCCTCCTTCCTACTCTCAGGGTGGATTACAACAGAGCAGTCCAGAATGTTCCGAAGTCTAGCAGTGGTTCCAACAGCATAATAGTTCACAGCACATTTGAAAATCACCTAATAGTAACATTAAAATAAATATAGTGAGGGGCTGGAGAGAGGGCTCAGCAGTTAACAGCACTAGCTGCTCTTGCAGAGGACCTGGGTTTGGTTGGCAGCAACCACATGGTAGCTTGTAACTACAATGTAATCCCAGCTCTGGGTCTTTTGTTTGTACTGCACACCTGCATTCCATGTACAATACCCACACATATACAGAGAACTAAAGGCGTCAGAGGGAATCAGAGATGGCTCAGTGGTTAAGAGTGCTTATAGATCTTACAGGGACCTGACTTCCATTCCCAAACAAAACAAATTTTTTTTTAAAAAAATGTGCGAGGGCTGGAGAGATGGCTCAGAGGTTAAGAGCATTGCATGCTCTTCCAAAGGTCCTGAGTTCAATTCCCAGCAACCATGTGGTGGCTCATAACCATCTGGCCTGCAGGCATACACACACAGACAGAATATTGTATACATAATAAATAAATAAATATTTTAAAAAAATGTGCGAAGCCAGGCGGTGGTGGCACACACCTTTAATCCCAGCACTTGGGAGGCAGAGGCAGGAGGATCTCTGTGATTGTGAGGCCAGTCTGATCTATAGAATGAGTTCCAGGACAGTCAGGGCTACACAGAAAAACCCTGTCTCAAAAAAAAAAAAATCACGGGGGCTGGAGAGATTGCTCAGTGGCTTTTAATCCCAGCTGGGGGCTAGGAGGAGAAGAGGTGGGGAGTCTGCCAGAACTACACAGAGAGACCTGTGTCGGAACGAAAACAAAAACAAACTTACATAAAAAGTCAGAGGTGGACAATAGCGTTTTGTATTTGGGTATTGGTTTGTAATACATTCTCCCTCCCCCATAATAGTTTCTCCACCCACACAGTAAGCCAGATCAAACCAAATTGAAAGAGTATAACAACAGGTTTATTTGAGCAAAGCAACTCCTGGACAGGTTCTCCAGTCTCAGAGATCAAGGTTGGAGAGGCCACACACTCAAGACTAAAGCAGGGAGATTATATAGATTGTAGGGCGAGGGGTGTGATGTGTCTGACACTGGCTGGGTTTGTGCCCAAGCCTAGTCAAAAGCTGAAGGCTTTAGGCGGGACTTGAGCAGCTGGCGACTTCAGGGGAGGAAGCTATGGAGCTGCCAAGAGTTTGCAACTGGGCTTTAGGGTGCTCTCTGTTCAGAGAGTCTCTGAGAGGGCAGAGACAGGAATGGGGTTTTCTGGATCATGCAGGGGTGAGCTGGATAAAGCTATAAAATCCTCACCTTCTAAGACACGTAAGTTAGTAGTCGGTCACCTCACAAAAGATCAACTTCTTTGGGATGTTCAGATTTAACTTCTTATATATGTTCCCAAAGTTAAGCCTAAAACAAGTGATTAGGAACAAACGACATTGTCTAGTTTAGATATAATTAATCGTTTGGTTTTGCACAAGGGAAAACCTGAGTGAAAGGTGTTATTGCCCTGTGCAAAGCCAGGTGACCCCTCCATCTCGGGTCTGTGCTCCCTGCCCTGACTTGCCCATGATATGGACCTTTTCCCCTTTGCCTCCCCAGGCATGTGAGCACCATAAAGTTTACCACATGGTTGCTCAGAAGACACACAATGGCCTGCGATCCCAGGACCTGGCTGCTGCAGTAGGGGAGGTTGCCTCCAGCTGCAAAGAACATGACGATCACCTTGTTGCTCCCAAAGCTTCCTAATGATGACAACTTGAAGACTTGTTTTTTTTTTTTTTTTTTAAGATCTACTCAAGATATTTTTCTTTCTAGTGAAAGAGAATGCTTATTGCACTCACTGCTGCCTGGGTTATCTTTTGTTCATTTTATTGTACTTTGGTTTGTGACTCATCAAAGCATATTTGAACAGAAAGAAAAAAAACTAAACTGGGAAACTGATTGCAACACACACATCTTTTTTTTTCTTCCTTCCTTTCTTTTAAATGTCTGAGATAGGGTTTCTTAGCGTAGCCCTGGATGTCCTAGAGCTCTCTATGTAGACCAGGCTGGTCTCCAACTCAGAGATCCTTCTACCTCTGCCTCCCAAGGAGTGCTAAGGTCAAAGGTACACACCACCAATCCTACTCCCACACATGTCTTAACTGAGGACTCCTTGAAAACAAGAATGAAGCCAGGCTTAGTGGCCCACACCTGTAGTCCCAGAGGCTAAGGAGGCAGAGCTGGGAGACTTGCTACATGTTCCCAACCAGCCTAATTTTCATAGTGAGTCCCAGGCCAGCCTGGCTGGGTAAGACCTTCTCTTAAATGAGAAGATAAAGAGGAGAAAAGAAAAGATTTAACTCAGCTTTCCCCAGAGAAAATCCAAGCAATTCTTGTGACTATTCATTCAGCAATATTACAAATGTTGTTAAATATTACCAGTGTGGTTGAATTCCTATATAAATTAGAATGCCTAACACACATCTCCATTCAAAATGAAATTGGAGGTGCTGGAGAGGTGGCTCAGTGGGATAAGAGGACTGGTAGTTCTTCCAGAGGACCTGTGTTCAATTCCCAGCACCCATATGGCAGCTCACAACAGCTCTAGTTCCAGGGGATCTGATACCTTCTTACCAATGTACATAAAATAAAGTTAAATAAATTATTTTAAAAAAGTGAAAATGGATATGAGTCATTTAAAATTACACTTTCCTAAGGGTCACTTAATAGATCTTTTTCTTTCTTTCTTTCTTTTTTTTTTTTTTTTGGTTTTTTTTTTTTTTTGGTTTTTTCGAGACAGAGTTTCTCTGTGGTTTTGGAGCCTGTCCTGGAACTAGCTCTTGTAGACCAGGCTGGTCTCGAACTAGATCTTTTTATATTAGGTTAAATACTAGAAACTTCTGGGTTGTTATTTGTTTACCTCATTAGGTAGCCCTGGCTGTCCTGGAACATACTATGTAGAACAGGCTGACCTCACAGAAATCCACCTGCCTCTGTCTCCATATGGCTAGTTTATTCATGTGTTTGTGGAGTGATAAGCATTGGACCCAGGCTCTCACACATGCTAAGCAAGTGCTTTACTACTGAGCTATACTCCTTGCATGTTGGAGGGAGATGTTTTTTGTTTGTTTTGTTTATGTTTTTTGTTTTTTTTTTTTTTTTTGAGGTAGCATTTCTCTGTGTAGTCCTGGCTGTCTTGGAACTTGCTCTGTAGACCAGGCTGGCCTCAAACTCAGAGATCCAACCTGCCTCTGCTTTCTGAGTGCTCGGATTAAAGGTGTGAGCCACCATCACCTGGCTGTTTTTGTTTTGTTTCCTTTGAGACAGGGTCTTGCTGTGCAGCCCAGGTTGGCCGTGATCTCCTGCTTATTCATCCCAGTGTGCTTCTGAGGACTAGGTAAACCTTTGCTGCTGTCTTTATTTTTTAAATAGGGTTTTTTTTTAATTTGTTTTTATTCTATGTGCATTGGTGTGTATGTCTGTGTGATGGTATTGGGTCCCCTGAAGCTAGAATTACAGACAGTTGTGAGCTGCTATGTAGGTGCTGGGATTTGAACCAGGGTCCTTTGGAAGAACAGTCAGTTCTCTTGAGCGCTGAACTGTCTCTCCAGCCCCCAAATGGGAGTATTCTTTTTTTTTTTTAATATTTATTTATTTATTTATTATGTATACAATATTCTTTCTGCATGTATGCCTGAAGGCCAGAAGAGGGCACCAGACCTCAGATGGTTGTGAGCCACCATGTGGTTGCTGGGAATTGAACTCAGGACCTTTGGAAGAGCAGGCAATGTTCTTAACCGCTGAGCCATCTCTCCAGCCCCCAAATGGGAGTATTCTTTCTCCTAGTAGAATATCACAGGACAACAAACCTGGAGATCATCATGTTTAATAAATATATAAGATTTGAAGCCGGGCGATGGTGGTGCACGCCTTTAATCCCAGCACTCGGGAGGCAGAGGCAGGCGGATCTCTGTGAGTTCGAGACCAGCCTGGTCTACAGAGCTAGTTCCAGGACAGGCTCCAAAGCCACAGAGAAACCCTGTCTCGAAAAAACAACAACAAAAAAATAAATAAATAAATAAATATATAAGATTTTAAAGGTTTTAGAGCTCAGATTGGCTTCAAACCCGTGATACAGCTGAGGAAGAACTTGAAACTTCTGATCCTCCTGCCTCTGTGCCTGGAATTACAGGCATGCACTGCCATGCTCGGTATATACTGTGCTGGGAATGGAACCCCGGGGCTTTTTGCGAGCTAGGCTAGCTCTCTATGAACTGAACTACTCCCTCAGCCCTGCTAACAGGACTTATGATAGTGACTAGCTCAGTCAGTAAAGTGTTTACACATGTGTAAGGACCCAAGTTTGATTCCCCAAGGCTCACAACTTGGAGAAGAAGGACTCCCACAGGGTGTCCTTTGACTTCCAAAAACACTGTGGCATCTCCCACCACCCCACTAAATAAACAAATAAACAAAAAAGCAAAATAAGCAAAAACAAAAAAATAAATAAAAACAAGGCTCCAAAGAGGATAATCTGCCGGGCGATGGTGGCACACGCCTTTAATCCCAGCACTTGGGAGGCAGAGGCAGGCGGATCTCTGTGAGTTCGAGACCAGCCTGGTCTAGAGAGCTAGTTCCGGGACAGGCTCCAAAGCCACATGGAAACCCTGTCTTGAAAAACCAAAAAAACAAAACAAAACAAAACAAAAAAAAACCAAACGAACAACAAACAAGTCAAGAAGCAGAAGAGAAATCAGTCACTGCGAGGTGTAGTTGCCAAGGAAGCAGACAAATGCTACAACTAGGGCACTGATTGTCAGCACTTTGCAGCATACCCTCGTGACACCCACTGCCCTGACCATCCTCTCCTACACAGAATCCCTCACAAACGGAGAACGTGTCCTGAATGGAGTGAGGGGGAGGAAGAGCAGGGATGTGGGGCACAGATGAAGTCCTGAGCGAATGAGTACAGCCATGTCAACGGTTCTAATGCCCCAGACCCAGGCAAATGACAAAGCCTTTCCATGGTCCATGTGCAGATGTTGACAGTGTGTACCAAATGTACCACCGCTTCCTCCTCTGTCTGCTTCCCTACAGGCTCCCTACTCGGATTAGCTAAACCTGCCGCTTGGTTCATTTTATGTGCATTGGTGTTTTGCCTGTGCGGATGTCTGTGTGAGGCTATTGGATTCCCTGGAACTGGATTTACAAACAGTTGTAAACTGCCAGGTGGATGCTGGGTATTGAACCCCGGGCCCTCTGGGAAAGCAGCTAGACTTCGTGGCTGCTGAGTCATCTCCCAAGCCCCCTCTCTGAGTTTTTGAGATAGAGTCACTCAACGACCTAGAGTTTGCTGATTCAGCAAGGCTGGCTAGCCAAGGAGCTACAGGGATCTGTGTGTCTCTGTCCCCCATCCTCCCACCCTTATCCCAACCATTGCTGGAGTTGTAGACCCAGGCTGCTGTGCCTGTTACTTGTATTCCAGGGATCAAACTGGTTTTCAAGCTTGCAAGGCCAGCAATTTACCCACTGAACTATTGCCCCAGGCCTAAGTTAGAGTTCTTATTCAATAAAAGTTCTCTGTCCCTCTCAGGCCTTTGCCTCAAGGAGAGCTGATGAGCTCCTCTCCCCTGCTAATGTGTGCTTCATCTCATCTGAATTCCCTTAGGGACACAGATAACATGGAGAATCTCACCACAGGGACCTCAGAGCATTTAGCCGCGCCTGAGGAGCCCTTCTGAGGATGGGACCTCTGGAAGACCTTAGAGACTGCATACCCCTAGAGCTGGCTCTCCCTGGAGGCTCTTCATTTTAGATTTGAGGCATTTTGCACCCCTTTGTTCTACTTTGGGGCCAAATCTCAAATAGTAACAGAAAAATCCTCACTCAAGTGTTGTGTGTTTGACAACTTGACAGTTCTCTCCTGTCCAGTCTCCTTTTCTTTGATAATTGAATCCCCCAAGAATCAGCTGGGCACAAAGACTACATTTCCCACACTCCCCTTCCATCCAGGACATGCAGAAGATGATGGTCTCACCAAAGAGATGAAGTGTAAATATTGTGCATTGAGGCTTTCCTTAAGAACCTTCAGTGGTTAAGAGCACTGGCTGCTCTTCCAGAGGACGTGGGTTCAGTTCCCAGCACCCACGTGGCAGCTCACAGTTGTCTGTGACTCCAGGTCCAGGGGACCTGACAACCCTCACAAAGACACACAAGCAGGCAAAACACCAATGCATGAAAAAGTAAAAATAAATCATTAAAGTTGTATTATTTTTAAAAATTGCAGCTTACGGAACTCTTACAGAGTGTTTCAGGCCAGCCAACTCTAAGTAGAGAGATTTTATCTAGAAAACCAAATGAAAAATGTGGGGGCCAGCCATGATAATCTAAGTCTGGGCAGGTCACCCAAAGGAAGTTCTTTACTTCTAACCATTATCACCTGGGACTCTGGCCATCGATAAATAAGAGGGCTGAGTCTCAGTAGTTTACCCTGAAGCAATACCTGGTAGCAGGAAAATACCACAAACTGAGATTACCTGACCCCCACCCAAGAACAGACCATTCAAAGGAAATGCCTGACATTCCAACTGCTGTAGATAGGATCACCTGCCAGTGTACCTCACCAGGACACCCCTAGACAAATGTCAGCCAATCAGGGTTCCTGAACCTCAGAGACCCCTCACTCCCACCTTTACTACTATAAAAACCCAATTCTAATTGAGCTCAGGGCTCTCCGGATATTCCAATACGTTGGACATGCGGAGAGACCGAGTTTGCAAACTTGATTAAAATAAAGGCTCTTTGCTTTTACATACGGGACTCTTGGTTTCCTTGTCGGCTTGCAGGGATTGCGGATTTCGGCATAACAAAAAAGAAACAAAAATAGCAAAAGACATTTCCTATAAAAGTGCTAATAGGAAATAGGCCTGCTTGTTCATGTGCTCATTCAATAATCATGTATGAAGTATCTAGTACTCCCAGCTCCACATGCTATGGGGCCATGGGATGCACACCCTGTTCAAGTTTCCAGTGAGATTCAGTGGGTGGGGAGCGTCTGCTCTGGTGGGAACAGAGTGTTGGGAGCAGGTGCTAGGACCTATGATCCTCTAATTGCTAGGTAGCGTAGCGGTGATGGGGGCACACAAGGAGGAGCAGCCATTGCTGTGAGGGCAGACTGGAGAGGTCCTTTCCCACAGCCAGCAGTGATTCTTTGCAGAATTATCAGGAACTCCCTGCTCTAGCATGGCTCAGTCTGTGTCAGCCTCTGCAGCTGGAAAGTCAGGGATGTTGTCGGATAAGGGACAGGCACGGGTGCTTAACAGGCCTGATTCCTGCCCTTGCCACACAAATGGAACACTAAACTGAAGGCATCAAAGTTCAAGAATGAAATACATTTATAACGGGGGATCTGGGTGAAGTGGCACACATTATGGGTAAGGCAGAGGCAGGGAGAAGGCTAAAGGTTCTGGAACCCTCATGGTCCACACAGGAAGTCCAAATCATCCAGGGAGAACGTTATCTCAGAAGCAAACAAACAAAAGGGGAAAGGTTAATGGGTTCCTACTGCTGAAATCCCAACCATATTGTAAAAGATTGAACTTTTCAATCTTTTGAAATATGTTCAACTGAGAAAATAAAAACAAAACCCCACAAAATTAAAGTCACACGATGCATGAGGGCAAAGGGAAGTTAAAGGACAGATGCTGGTGTGGGGAGACATGGCTTAGGGAGGTGATCTACATGGCAGAAGTAGGGTATTGATTCATGCAAGTAACGTAGGGCTGGGAGAGGTGGCACAGGCTTGCAATCCCAACACTCAGAGGCTAAGGCAGGAGGGTGGCAAGTTCAAAGCCTGCCTGGCCTAGAGAAGCCCGATTTCACAACTCGGAAAGCAGAACTGAGGAGATGACTCAGCATCTAAAAGAGCTTCCTGCCAAGCCTGATGACCTGGAACCCACGTGGTGAAGAGAGAATGGACTCCGGCAAGTTGTCTTCTGACCTACACGCTCAAGCTTGCATGCACACACACCACATCACACATCATATCATATACATACACACATACACATTCACACCACACTCACAGACACATCACATCACACACACCACACACACATCACGTCATATACATATACACATAACATACACATTCACACCACACACACAGATACATCACATCACATACGCCACACACACATCACACATCACGTCATATACATACACACATAATATACACATTCACACCACACACACAGACACACCACATCATATACATACACACTAAACACACACACCATATACTCATACACATGCATACACACACACCACATCATATACATACACACATAATATACACATTCACACCACACACAGACACACCACATCACATACACAAACACACACCACATACACATGCACCACACACCACACCATATAGACATACATGCCACACACACACCACACACATACCACACTCACGCATTCATGCACACACACACATACATAGCAATACTACACACCACATCATATACATACACTCACAAACCAATCAAACAACCAACCAACCAAACAAACAAACAAATGTAATTTAAAAAATACAATGCCCACCTGGGAGGTGGTGGCACACGCCTTAAACTCCAGCACTCAGGAGGCAGAGGCAGGCAGATCTCTGTGAGTTTGAGTCCAGCCTCGTCTACAGAGGGAGTTCCAGGACAGCCAGGGCTGCACTGTTTGTTAAAACTGAAAAAATGATAACGACAAAAACAAACAAGAGGGGGCGGTGGTGGTGCACGCCTTTAATCCCAGCACTTGGGAAGCAGAGGCAGGCGGATCTCTGTGAGTTTGAGACCAGCCTGGTCTACAAGAGCTAGTTCCAGGACAGGCTCCAAAACCACAGAGAAACCCTGTCTCGAAAAACCAAAACAGAAAAAAAAAGGGTGACCAACAGAGGATCTCCGTGGGTAAAAACACTTACTTGCCAAGCAAGCCTGATGAATGGCCTGAGTGTGCCCCTGAATCACACATGGTTGAAAGAGAGAACCTACTCTTAAGAGTCTTAAGAGATGTCCTCTGACCTGTACACACACACATACACACACACACACACACACACACACACACACCACATATCACACACCATATACCACAGAGACACATCACATCACACATACCACACACACAAAAAACACATACATATACTCACACACACACACACACACACAATGCACACTATGAAACAACGCAAAACAATAAAACAAAAAAAAACCCACTGAAGTCTGAGTGGGAAGGCGACAGAGTCCTAGGCTGCCCCTCCCCCACACCAATTGCCAATCCCAGCAGCAACCAAGATCCAGTTGGGGCAGCAGGAAGGGTGTGGCAGGGTCTGCATTTAAGGTAAGCCATGCAGAGGGCACCTGGCAGGCAACAGATCAGCTCTCATTCTTAGCCAGAAGGTTTTGCTTTCCAGCTCTGGAAAGACCTGTTTGGGGGCAGGGTGGGGGGAGGGTTGTGTGTGGAGTCCGTGTCTGCACAGGGGGCGGGGAAAGGTTCCCAGTGAGAGAAAAGAAAACAGTATTACACAAGCAAGACCCCTTCACACAGACAGTTCGGCAAGCAACCAGCGTTTATCCCAGGTTGGTTTTAAGAGTAGTATGGTGACTGTGTACTGGACTCAGCACCTTTAGGGGGCTGGTTTTGCTTTTCTTTTCTTTTCTTTTCTTTTCTTTTTCTTTTTGCAAAAAGATTCTTGCTCTGGAGCCCAGGTTGGCTTCAATCTGGCATAAGTCTTCCTGCCTCTGCCTCCCCGCTGCTAGGATTACTGTCATGAGACACCTGTCTGGTTTAATCAGCACCTTTAGCCTGCATGCTTTGTATTTCCCGTGTGTTGCTTTTCCCTCTACTGAAAATAGAACCCAGTACCTCACACCTGTTAGGCCAGCACTTCAGCTTTGGCCAGGGCTTTAGGAAAGGCCAGAGGAACTGAAGGATTTCTTTTTGTTGTTGCTGTCTCTGTTTGATTGATCCACCCCCCCCCCCCCCATCCCCACCCCAAACTGCCAAACAGGTTTCTCTCTGTAGCCTTGGCTGTCCTGGCACTCTCTCTGTAGACCCGGCTGGCCTCAGAGATCCACCTGCCTCTACCTCCCATGAACTGAAGAATTTCATCATCATAGGTGGCCTGCAAGTTCTGCTGACAGTCTGCTCTATCTCTGGTCTCCAGACACCTGCAAGGCTCTGCTTTTGGAAAAGACCCACATGTCTCTGTGCACCTCTCAAGGGCCCTCATTCCCTGAGCCTTTTAGTGCAGAGAGGACATGGTACAGGGCCAGGCTTAGGGGCTGGTTAGCCTGCAAGGGTGCCTGGAACAGGGGACAGGACACAAGCCATCAGTTTGTCCATCTGCTGTTATGGGAAAGGACTTTGTGAGCCACGCCTTGAGCGGAAAGTCCACCTGGCCCCAAAGAGGCCTCCTAGACTTAGCAGAAAGAGTCCCAAAGGCCTAGCCAAGACTCTTGCCTTCATCTTTGCCATGAAATATGCATGGGAGTTGGGAGGATAGCACTCACCTAGCAGGTATGAGGTCCTGTTTCATTTCCAGCAAAAGTATTCACTCACCCACCACCTGTGTATTAACTTTAAGAACTTAGGTGGGGAGGTGGGGGAGAAGGGCAAGAAAAGGGCAATGTAGCCCCGCCTGGCCTGGACCCCTTATGTAATGCAGGCTGTTTTTGAACTCA
This sequence comes from Microtus oregoni, assembly GCF_018167655.1. Lineage (NCBI taxonomy): Eukaryota > Metazoa > Chordata > Mammalia > Rodentia > Cricetidae > Microtus > Microtus oregoni. The sequence goes on along the minus strand of NW_024543064.1, from coordinate 22,448,637 downwards.
GAGATCTGCCAGCCTCTGCCTCCCAAATGCTAGGATTAAAGGCATGGGCCACTACTAATCAGCCCCAAACACTTTTTTCCCTTCTCTTTTTCTGCAGTGTTAGGGATTAAACAACCAGGGCTTCACATGTGCTAAGCACACCAACTTTACTGAGCTACTACAGGCTTTAACCTTCTTCCTCCCTCCCTCCCTCCCTCCCTCCCTCCTTTCCTTTCCTTCCCTTCCTCCCTTCCTTCCTTTCTTTTTAGACCAGGCTGATTACCAACTGAACTTGCTGACTCTGAGTTTTTATTATTAAGACCAACTAGAATTCTTTTTTTTTTTTTTTTTTTTTTTTTTTTGGTTTTTCGAGACAGGGTTTCTCTGTGGTTTTGGAGCCTGTCCAGGCTGGTCTCGAACTCACAGAGATCTGCCTGCCTCTGCCTCCCGAGTGCTGGGATTAAAGGCGTGCACCACCACCGCCCGGCTCCAACTAGAATTCTTGCAACAAGACAGGAAACCAATTCCTTGACTAAGCTACACTTTCAGGCCCTCACTCAGTAATTTTTATTTTTTTTTAAATATTTATTTATTTATTATGTATACAATATTCTGTCAGTGTGTATGTCTGCAGGCCAGAAGAGGGCACCAGACCTCATTACAGATGGTTGTGAGCCACCATGTGGTTGCTGGGAATTGAACTCAGGACCTTTGGAAGAGCAGGCAATGCTCTTAACCACTGAGCCATCTCTCCAGCCCCACTCAGTAATTTTTAAAATGTTGCTTTGTGTCATTATTATTGTTGTTTTCTGAGCCACGGTCTTGTTATATAGGCTAGGCTGGGCTGGAACTCATAGCAACCCCCTTGCCTAAACCCCCACATCCCCCCCACATACTAGGCTTACAGGCCTGGACCACCCCACTTTACATCCAGCTTCAGGAACAAGCTGTCTAGAACATAGAACATTCATTTGAGTTTCTTGTTTCTCTAAATACATTTACATATAAATGTATCGGGAGACTTTATTTTGCAGATCCTACATCCTCAGAGGAAAACTTACAACAAGTAAAACTAGATAAAAATAATTCGAGGGCCCAGGAACATGAAGATGGAACAAAGAAGTGGAGAAACCATGAGATTGGAACAGAAGAGAGTCCTAGGGGAACTTATCTTCATTTTAGATTCTTTTGAGTCTGGGGAGAGCAGCCCCGTTGTTAGAGTATGCATAGCAGGCAGAGACCTGTGGTGTTGTCCTTAGCACACACAAAGTTGGTTTTGTTGTTGCTGTTTGAGACAAGGTCTCTCTGTGTGTAGCCCTGGCTGGCCTGGAATTCACTGTGTAGGCCAGGCTGGATTCCAGCTCACTGTGTTGCAGAGAATGACCTGGAACTCCTGAGCTTCCTGCCTCTGCATCTTACCTGAGATTACAGGCCTATGCCACCACACCCAGAGTGTTTCAGTTCTCAAGGGATTTACCCACTAGCTAGCATGAGCTAATCTGTAGGCAAAACCTTATGAAGCAATCATGTAGGGCTGGGGTATAACTCCGCAGTAAAGTGTGTGCTTAGCAGTCACTGCGCTTGCTCTTCATGCTATGGTCTATGTCCGGCCCTTGTTTTTCTTTTCTTTTTTTTTTTTTTGGTTTTTTTTTTTTTTTTGGTTTTTCGAGACAGGGTTTCTCTGTGGCTTTGGAGCCTGTCCTGGAACTAGCTCTGTAGACCAGGCTGGTCTCGAACTCACAGAGATCCGCCTGCCTCTGCCTCCCGAGTGCTGGGATTAAAGGCGTGCGCCACCATCGCCCGGCCGGCCCTTGTTTTTCTGACACAATGTGTGTCTAACTGTGAAACCCAGGTTGGCCTTAAACTGGAAAGTCTCTTGCCTTAGACTGCCAAGTGCTGGGATTACAGGTATGGGCTACGATTCCTAGGAAGCAGGCTCATTTTATCATGATTTCCAAGATGAAAACCTAAATTTCCAAAATTAATTTCTCTGGACAGGTGTGCTGGTGCATGACTTTAATCCCAGCACTGTAGAGGCAGAATCAGGGAGAGCACTGTGAGTTCAAGGCCAGTTTAGTCTACATAGAGCTTCAGGCCAACCAGGGCTACATAATGAAACCCTGTCTCAAAAATCAAAACTAGCCGGGCATCAGGTGGTGATGGCACATGGCTTTAATCTCAGCGCTTGAACAGAGGCAGGCAGATCTCTGTGAATTCGAGGCCAGAGGTCTTCAGAGCAATCAGAGCAAGTTCCAGAACAACCATGGCAAAAAACAAAAACAAAACAAAACAAAACAAACAAATAAAAAAAACCCAAAAAAACAAAAAGCAAGCCTGCCGGTGGTGGCATATACCTTTAATCCACACCTTTAACTCAGGATGCAAAGGCAAGTAAATCTCTATGAGTTCGAGAACTGCCGGGTCTACAGAGTGAGTTCCAAGATGACTAGGGCCAGAGAAACCCTAGCTCAAAGAAAAATTAAAAAAAAAAGAAAGAAAGAAACAAATAACAACCAAAAAACAAAAAAAAAAACAAAAAAAAACCCACGCGCACACACACACACACTCACATATGCACACACATGCTGTATTAGTTACTTCGCCGCTGCTGTGATAAAATGCCCTGGCAGAAGTGACAAACTGCTAAGTTGAGGGTTATTTGGCTCACAGTTCTAGAAAATTAGAATCCATCGAGGCAGGGAAGACGTGCCAACAGTCAACGAGAACATGACGGACGGTAGGAGCAGGCAGCTGGCTGGTCACATTTTCATCCACACATAGGAAGCAAAGAGAGAAAGAGCAAGAAGTGGGGAGAGGCTGTAAAACCCTAAGTCCTGACTCCAGCAACATTCTTCCTCCAGCAAGACTCCACTTCACAAAGGTTCTATAACCTCCCAAACAAGGCTGCCAACTGAGGACTAACTGTGCAAACACATCAGCCTATGGGGGACATTTCTCACTCACATCACCATACTTGCACACATACACACACACACACACACACACACACACACACACACACACACTCAATGTTGTAATTATATAATACAAAATGTCGACTGGGCGTGGTGGTGCACGTCTTTAATCCCAGAGAGGCAGAGGCAGGTGGACCTCTGTGAATTCGAGGCCAGCCTGTTCTACAGAGCTAGTTCCAAGACAGGTAGAGCTGTTATACAAAGAAACTCTGTCCTGAACACCACCCCCCCTCCGCACAAAAAAAATCATAGGAGGCCATTGTTTTGGACTGGGCTTCTTCACTAGGTCCCAACGGACTAGGCCAGACCAAAATGGAGTAACTCAAGCCACGTGCTGCAAAATCGCAGGGAAACTCTCATGAAGCAGACATTTTCCAAAACAGACTGCTGTCCCTAAAAAACAGGAGATGCCAAGACACCTGAGTCAGCAGAATAAGGAAATCCCAGGTTCAACCATTACCAAAAATAGCACTAACTAATCAGCATTTTATTGTTTGGTTTCTTTGTTCCCATCTTACAAAACATATTGTTTTTCCAGTGCAAACTCTCAGTCCAATTTGCAGAATAAGAGCCAATTTGATCTATAACCAAGTTTGCTGTAATTTTGCCCTTTGATATAACCAGAGAACTTCAGCCAACATTCCCTCCCTGTCTTCCCTTGCCCAGGGTACACAGGTCAGAAAACAGCCTGAGTTCAGGGTTCTCTGTACCCTGGCCAGCCTCCTGGCCTCACTCTTGCTGGCTCCCAGTTCCTCCTATTTTGTCACCTCTCGCTGAGCCCCCAAGTCTTAGATTCTCAGTCTCCTAATCAGGACTGTCCTCTTCCTTCCCTTATCTGTGGCAATTTTCCTCACACCCAGCAATCCCACTGGACCTTTCTAGTAGGGTGAGGCTTTGCTTCCTCCCACTGATCCACACTCCTAGCAGGTTTAGCCAAAGAGAGACTTGTGGTAACCCCCAAGGGCAAAGATCACCTCAGGATTTAATTGCCATTGTCTTCACTAAGAAAAAAGTTAACGTATGCAGGGGTAGAGGGTGGGGACATCACCTGCCCTAATCCCAGGATTTAGCAGGCAGTGGAAGAAGGTCATCCTCAGCAAATTCAGTTGGTGAGCAGCCTAGTCTCAAAAAAAAAGAAAAAAGAAAAGAAAGAAAAAAAGAAAGAAAGGAAGGAAGGAAGAACTCAGGACAAACGGCTATAACTGTGGTGCCTGTCAGCATCACAAGTCCCCGTGACAGAGTCCTGGCTCCTCTCTGTACTTTTTACTCCCATCCCCTACTCTAAACCTCTCCAGCCCCTGAGCTTCGCTTCCCCCATCGCTGATCCCTCTGAAACTCAGCTACCTCACTCCTTCCTGTTCTTTGCTTCTCTCCTCCTCTTTTGCCCTTTTGACTCTTCTCCCTCTCCTGGTCCCCTCTCTTGCCCCCTCTCTTCTCTTCCTCTCTCACCCCTCATCCCTTCCTCTTAGGCCCTCTATTTTGCTGGCCATGTTTGGTCTAGACCCTTCCAGATGCCGCTGACTGTTCTCTTTCTCATGTCTACAATAAAAACCTTCTCCTCAACCATACCAAGGAGTGGTTATATCCTCAGTTTCATTCAGAGTCCCCCACAAGAGCAGCGCATTAAGTTGTTTTGCCTTTTTTTTTTAAATTTTATTTTAAAGAAAAGATGGGGGGGAGCTGGCAAGATGGCTCTGAGGTTAAGTGCACTGGCTGTTCTTCCAGAGGTCCTGAGTTCAATTCCCAGCATCCACATGGTGACTCACAACTATCTATAGTGGGATCTGATTCTCTCTTTTAGCATAAAGTTGTACATGCAGACAGAGCACTCATACATTAAAAAAAAAAAAAAAAGACAGGGTCTCCCTCTAAACATGAAGCTTGCCATTTCAGAAAGAGCAGCTGCTCAGCAAGCTCCCAGGATCGGCCCAACTTTACCTGGCAACACTAGGAGCAGAGTTACCTCGTTTTTACACAGGTGCTGGGTTTTGAACTCAGGTCCTCATGATTACTCAGCAAGCACTTTTGCCCCATCTCCCCAGCATCTCTCTGTAGCTACAGTTTGAACTTAGTCTTATTCATCCCCTAAACAATGTGTGATAATATGCTGTGCCAATATTTATATTCTGCATAAACATTCTGCCATAACTGTATCAAATTGTGCTCTGATTCTTGCCAAGGGAGAGAATTTCCCATTATCACCCTCATCATCTTTGGATGAGTCTAGACATTCCATCGCTCAAAATCTGAATCACAGGCATCGTATTTCAACAACAGTGCCCAAGTTTTCTTCATTTTCCCGTGGATGTGTACATGTATGTCTTGGAATCAGGTTTCAGTTCAGTTTGGTTGGTGTATGATTCATTTTTCCTCATGTTTATTGGGAACATGAAATAGACGCTGCCGATCTTTATGTCCATTCTCATTCTGGTGTTGGTGAAATATTTTCCAGCCCCCCCAAACCTTCCAATGCGCAGAAAACAATAGACTCTTTTGAGATGTGATGTAACCATGATAAGGTGTCTCCCCTCCCCCATCCCTTTTCCCCATGGTGACTAGAACACAATTTCCTCCCATAACCTCAAGCATCTGAACACTTGCAAGTAGCATCATTTGGGGAGACTTACAAGTTATGGCCTTGCCAGAGGAAGTATGTCACCGAAGGTGGGCTTTAAGAGTTTGTTTTTGTTAAGATTGATTTATTTAGACTTATGTGTGCATGTATGTGTCTGTAATTAAATGTGAGTGCAGGTGCTCATGCAGGCCAGAAGAGGGCGTCAGATCCCTTGAGGCTGGAGTTACAGGTAGCTGTGAGTTGCTTGATGTGGGTGCTTGGAATCAAACTCAGGTCTCTGGCACAGACTCTCAACCACTGAACTATCTTTCCAGTCTGGGCTTTGAGAATTTAAAGACTGCTATTTTGAGTTTGATTACTGCTTCCTGCGAGAAGTTTGAGATATGGTCTCTCACTTGTTCCTGCTGCCAGAGCTGTCACTTGCTGCCACAATTCCTTGCTCTGATGAATGCATTCTTCTGGAACCGGAAGTTCAAAGAAACTCATCCTTTGATGAATTGCCTTGGTTGTGGAATTTATCACAGCAACAGCAAAGTAATTAACAAACTACAATTGTATTGCTCCGTGGTGCACACCTTTAATCCCAGCACTTGGGAGGCAGAGGCTGGCGGATCTCTGTGAGTTCGAGGCCACCCTGGTCTACAAGTGCTAGTTCCAGGACGGCTAGGACTGTTACACAGAGAAACCCTGTCTCAAAAGCCAAAAAACAAAAAAACAAGAAAAAAGAAAGAATCTGAAAAATTCTTATTCAAAACAGATAATATTTATTCATTTGTTTTGAGACAGGGTCTCATTATGTAGCCCTAGCTAGCTTGGAACTCACTATGTAGACCAGGTAGGCCTCAAACTCATAAAGATGCCTGCCTCTGCTTCTTTAGTGTTGGGACTAAAGGTGTGTGCCACCATGCTGGGCTTAATTTCGTCATTTTTATTTGTCTTTTATTTTTGAGACTTCTATCTAATGCCAGAAAAAAAAAAAAAAAACTCCAACAGAGAAGCCCCTTCGCTTTGGTCTGTGTCTCCTGAAACTTATGTTGAAACTGAATTGCTAAAGCAATAGTATTAAGAAACTGATCCTTGGGGCGTAGGGGGGGAGGAGGGGGAGGGAAATGGGAGGCTGGGAGGAGGTGGAAACTTGTTTTTTTTTTTTTCTCCTTTTCTCAATAATAATAAAAAAAAAAAAAGAAACTGATCCTTGTCAGTGTTTTAGTCCCATCACTCAGGAGGCAGAGGCAGGTGGTGCTGTGTGAGTTTGAAGCCAGCCTGATTTACATACAGCCAGCAGGACTGCACAGTAAGAAAGACCCTATCCCAAGAAAAGGCAAAGAATTTTTTCTTATGTGTCTGGGTGTTTTCCCAGCAGGTATGTCTGTACATCACGTGTGTGTGTGTGTGTTATTCTCAGAGGCCTAGAGAAATCACTGGATGCCAAGGAACTGGAGTTACAGATGTGTGTGAGCCCCCATGTGGGTGCTCAGAATTGAGCTGGTGTTCTCTGGGAGAGTAGCCAGTGCTCTTAACTGCTGAGCCGTCTCTCCAACCCTGTTTAATGTTTTAGAGCAGCGGTTCTCAACCTGTGGGCTATGACCCCTTTAGGGGTGTCATATATCAGATATCCTGCATAGCAGATATTTACATCATGATTCATAACAGTAGCAAAATTACAGTTCTGAAGTAGCAACACAGTAATTTTACAGTTTTTGGGGTCCCCGCAATGTGAGGAACTATATTAAAGGGCCACAGAATCAGGAAAGTTGAGAACCACTGTTTCAAAGGAACTTGCCTTTCCCTGAGTCTGGAATTGGGATTGAATGCACAGCTGCCCTTCTACTAGAGTAGCTACTGCTGTGGGCTACTGACTTGTCCCCAGAGTCACTGCCCAGAGAAATTCTAACCAAAGCCGGTTCAGAAGCTGAGGATCCAAACTACAGGACAGGCTGTGGCAGAAGCAGGCACATGTGCATCCCTGGGTACCCACGCATCCTAGGTAGCCTGCAGGACTAGGGATGTAGAAATTAACAAAAAGTAGCTTTAATTTTTAATTTTTTTTTTATTCTTTTAATTTTCTGAAACAGAGTCTCCCTACAGGGTCCTGGTTGGCCTAAAACTCACTATCCAAACCAGGCTGGCCTTGAACTGGTGGGAATCCTCTTGCCTCTGCTTCTCAAGTGCTGAGATCACAGGTGTGTGACATCACTCCTGGCACAAAAGGTGTTAAATTCTTCTCTCTTAGTATGCTGCTCATCAGTGACCAGTCATAACCTGGCTGCCTGCTACAGAGATCTGGGTGTCATTGCCCAGGCCTCTGGGGCAGGGTTCAAAGGGGTCACATGACCACAGTGGAAGCAAATGCCTGATCAACATTTAGATTATCACCTCACTCACTGCAGGCTCTAAATATGGGTGTAGTGAAGTGAGCTTTGAATGAGGTTGGGCTAGCCTTTGGGCCTCCACCTCCCCTGAGAAGAACTTCTAGGCAGAGCGGTCAGAACTCCTAGGGGAATAAGAGCTAACAAGTTAAGAGTATATCAGGTGACTATAACATTTCAAAATAAAATTAAAAAAAGATCTGATTTACCCATGTTATCAGCAAACAAGATCTTTTAAAGAGCCAAGTGCCCAGGCTGCAGGTGGATATAGTCCAGCGGCAGAATACTGGCCTAGAGAGTGTGAGGTCTGGACACAGTTACCAGCACTGCGGGTGCAAGGCACTCAGGTCAAAAACACACTAAAACGACGAGGGAAAAGTATTAGCAATAGAAAAGATAAACAAGAAAAATCTTTTTTTTTTTTTTTTTTTTTTTAATTTTCGAGATAGGGTTTCTCCGTAGCTTTTTGGTTCCTGTCCTGGAGCTAGCTCTTGTAGACCAGGCTGGCCTTGAACTCACAGAGATCCTCCTGCCTCTGCCTCCCGAGTGCTGGGATTAAAGGCGTGCGCCACCACTGTCTGGCTCAAAAAGAAAAATCTTTTTTTTTTAAATTTATTTATTTATTATGTATACAACATTCTGCCTCGATGTATGCCCGCACACCAGAGCAGGGCGCCAGATCTCAGTACAGATGGTTGTGAGCCACCATGTGGTTGCTAGGAATTGAACTCAGGACCTCTGGAAGAGCAGCCAGTGCTCTTAACCTCTGAGCCATCTCTCCAGCCCCCAAGAAAAATCTTTAAAAGAGTCAAGTGGGGAGATGGCTCAATGGGTAAAGGAATTCACGTTCAAGTCCAGAGTTTAATCAAGACATGTTGCCCTGGCTGTCCTGAAACCCACTCTGTAGACCAGGCTGGCCTTGAACTCAGAGATCTGCCTGCCTCCTGAGTCCTGGGATCAAAGGTGTGCACCTACTCTTGCCAGCTGTCCTCTGATCTTCATACATGTGTCTTAACTGCACGAAAGTGCACGCATTCACACTAGCACACACGCAAGCCAACTAGAAAAAGCAACTACCGCAAAGGTTGGGGGTATAGATCAATTGATATAGCAAATGATAGCGCAATTGCTCAACACGCAGGAAGCACCGAAGGACTTTATAAATGGCGTGATTGAATAGAAATAGTTAAATTAATTACTAAATTTTAAGCTAGAAGCCATGGTACATACTGAAAAGTCTTTGCACCCCAATAAAGCTCTCCACCGATGCAATAATCTGAATCAGACGAAATTAATCCGAATTAGAAAAAGCCCAGGTTTAATGAATACCAGCACTTCTGGGTGGTGTTTCAGTTCCCCGAGAGGAGATAGGAAAGGACAACCAGAAAAACACGTTCTTGTTCTCTGGGTTGCTCTTTAAATACGCTGTGGGAGTGGTCTTGAGCATCTCTGAGGAGGGGTCATCCTTTGGGCTTTCTTGGGGGTGGAGTCTGGACTGAGGCAACTCCCAGGGGAAGGGGCTTGGGCTGGAACTTCCACCCAAACATTCCAGACTCTGGCTATGTGGATGCCAGGGACTGGGGCAGAAAGGTTGACACCAGTTGGAGGCCAGCCTGGGCTGCGCAGTAAGTTGGAGGCTCCCCTGGTAGTAGTGTGAGACCCCGTCATAAACACACAAGCTAACAGTTAGTGAGACTTAGGCCCGTGCCCTCCATGTGTTTTCCTGAACACTCAGTTCCAATGGCTTATGCTGGAGATGGAGCCCAGGGCCTTGTGTATGCTAGGTACACACTCTACCACCAAGCTACACTCCAGCTCTGTAGCCAAATCTGACCTCAAAACTGTGATCCTTTCACCTCAGCCTCTAGCATGCTGGGATTACAGATGTGCAAGGCTATGCCTGACTTCAGTCCTCCTTCCCCACCAACTCCAGGTGTCCTTGGGTGCAGGTGGCCTCAGAGGTAGCGGTGGCTCCAGGAAGAAGGCAGCTAGATCACAAGAATTCCCCCTCCCTAGGGCCCCAGGCATCACCATGGGCCCTGATTTAGGTAGTTCCTGGCTAGTCATCAGGACAGGACACGCTGTCCCTCATTCTCGTGACCATCTGGAGGAGCTTAGGACAGTTGTTCAGTTGCCTAGACTCGCCATTACCGGAAGGGAAACCTTTGTTTCATCTGGTGCCTGTTTATCTCCAGGACTGGTGATGGAGCATAAGCCTGGCATCCTTCATCCCACTGAATTTATATTCTCCCTGGAGAGCTGAGAAGTGGGAGGAGATAAGGATAAAGAGATTTCTCCTCGAAGGTCTGCACAGCCTTCTGTGGCAAAGTTGAGCTCTAGCGCGTTCTTCAAGGTTGCCGCAATCACAACCTAGCTGAATCCCGGTCACACTGCCTGCCCTGCAACAACTCCTCCACCCGTGAACTGAGGCCCAGCTTGTCTATCTGGATGATAGGGAAATTTTTAGCCAAGGGGCTTGTATCAGTTTCTTCCCTTTGCCTTAAAGACTTTCCCAGGCTTCCACTTTTTTGAATGCAGCTGTAGCTAATTCAACAGGATGCTCCAGGGTGGGGGTTGGGGAGATGAGAATAGGAAAAGCCTTTAGACCAAGGCTATACAAAGAAATCCTGTCTCAAAAAATGAAAGAAAGAAAGAAAGAAATGATGGATGGAAGGAAAGAAGCCTTTAGAAAGGAAGGATAAAATTATGGAACAAAGAAAAAGCTAATCAAAAAGCGAACAGAAATGATCAAAGTTGTACCTTAAAAATAGAGAAGAAGGCTGGGCAGTGGTGGTGCACGCCTTTAATCCCAGCACTTGGGAGGCAGAGGCAGGCGGATCTTTGTGAGTTCAAGACCAGCCTGGTCTACAAGAGCTAGTTCCAGGACAGGCTCCAAAACCACAGAGAAATCCTGTCTCGAAAAACCAAAAAAAAAAAAAAAAAAAAAGTAGAGAAGAAGAAGGGGCTGGAGAGATGGCTCAGCGGTTAAGAGCACTGCCTGCTCTTCCAAAGGTCCTGAGTTCAATTCCCAGCAACCACATGATGGCTCACAACCATCTGTAATGAGATCTGGTGCCCTCTTCTGGCCTGCAGGCATACATGTAGACAGAATACTGAGAATACTGTACACATAATAAATAAAAAAAAATTCTTTAAAAAAAAATAGAAAAGAAGAGCTGGGAGATGGTGGCTCACGCCTTTAATCTCAGCACTTAAGAAGTAGAGGCAGGCAAATCTTTGTGAGTTTGAGGACAGCCTGGTCTACAGAACTAGTTCCAGGACAGAGAAACCCTGTCTCAGAAAATCAAACAAATAAACAAAATATATATATTTCTAGAAGAGGGCCAGTGAGATGGCTCAGCAAATAAAGGAGCTTGCCACCAAGCCTGAGTGTGAACCTGAGGAACTTGTCACCACTCCTGAGTGTGAACCTGAGGAACTTGTCACCACTCCTGAGTGTGAACCCGAGGAACTTGTCACCACTCCTGAGTGTGAACCTGAGGAACTTGCCACCACGCCTGAGTGTGAACCCAAGCAGCCACATTTTAGGAGGCAGGAAGAGTGTAGCGAGCTTAAGGCCAGCCTGGAGTACATAATGAGTTTAAGTCCAGCCTGGGCTACAGTATGAGACCTTGTCTAAACAATAACAACAAAAACTTCAAACCCAGAACAAAGTAGAACCGTACAGAACAGTAGGTAAAAATCACTGGGGATCAAGAGGATGGAGAGCTAGTGGAGAGATAAACGCTTGTCTGGGAGTGTATACATAAAGACGCATAGTGGAGAGCTTGCCTATGAAATCCTGGGTTGATCACCAGAGCCACCAAAGTAAATAAAAATGAAGACGGTTCCAAGTCACTTAAAAGATACAAACATTCTTAAAAGGTGCTTTAAATAATAATGTCACACAAACAGGTGAAAAAGACTGATCACTGTGGGTAAAGGTGTTTGTCACCAAACCTGGTGACATAAGTTCAGTTCTCAGAACCCACAAGGTGGAAGGAGAAAACAGATTCCTGTAAGCTGTCTTCTGATTTCCCTCTTTTTTCTTCTGAGGCAGGGTTTCTAAGTGTAACCCTTGCTGTCCAGAACTTGCTTTGTAAACCAGGCTGGCCTCGAACTCACAGAGACCCACCCGCCTCTGCCTCCTGAGCACTGCCATTAAAGGCGTGCGCCACCGCTGCCCAGCTGTCTTCTGACTTTTATATGTTCACTGTGGGATGCAGATGCACTCTGTTGCCCAAATTAAAAAAAAATTCCAATAAAGACAGGAAAGTTTGTACGGACACCTGAAGTTTCTGCCCCGTTGATGGTAATGTACAATGATTCAGTCACTTTGGAAAACAGTCTGACATTTCTCAATGGATTAAGCGGAGTTACCATGCAACCCAGGTGGGAAGTCCACTAGTATGTACCCAGAGGAAGTGAAAACACAGGCCACAGGAACTTGTACATGGATGCTACATCATTGGTGTTCATAGCACCCCAGCAGAGACACGGCCAAGTGAGTGCTCAGTGGATGCATCAAAGGCCATACAGTGGCATAGTCACGGGATAGTGAGTTATCATAGAGGAATGAGCTCAGTGGTGGTGGCACACGCATTTCATCTCAGCGCTCAGGAGGCAGAGGCAGGCGGATCTCTGTGATATTAGGCCAGCCTGGTTTACATAGTGAGTTCTAGGATAGTCACGGATATGTAGTAAGACCTTGTCTGAAAATACCAATGCAAAACAAAAAAGAAAAAGTACATATAAATAATACAATTTGGATGGACCTTGAAAATCTCATGCTAGGTAAAAGAAGCCAGCAGACATAAAAAACTACACAGTGTATGGTCCCAGTCATATAAACATCTGGGATAGGGTCAATGACATGGCTCAGTGGGTAAAGATACTTGCCCTTCTATAACATAAGCTAGATCACCTGGGTCTGATCCTGTGAACTCATGTAAAAGTGAAAGGAGAATATCAACTCCACATCTATACCCTGATCTTTAAATTTATAGCATGGCATGTGCAGCCTGGCACCCCCAAACACACACACACACACACACACACACACACACACACACACACACGGTAAATAAAATAAAAAGTCCTGAATAGGGAAATCTGTGTAGGCCTCAAAATCATGATCCTACTGTCTCAGCCTCTGAAGTAGCTGGGATCATAAGTGTGCAACTGTGATGCCTGGCTCAGAACAGAGAGATCTACAGAGACAGAAAATACCTTAGTGGAGTTAGGGAGATGGTTCAGTGGGCAAAGTTCTTGGCAGGCAATTGTGAAAACCTAACTTTGATTCTCGGAATCTGTGGGAAAAAGCTAGGTATTCTGGCAGGTGAATTTTGATTCCAGAACTGGGGAGATAGAGACAGGTGGCTCCCTAAGACTCTCTGGCCACTTGCTAGCCTACTTAGCATGCTCCAAGCCTCTGAGAGACTGTCTGTCTTAAAACAACAAGGTGAGGCTGGGGTTGGAGAGATGACTCAGCAGTTAGGAGCATTTACTCCTCTTCCAGAGGACATGTGTTTATATCCCAGCACCCCTGTGGCAGCCCACAAACACCCCCCAGTTTCAGGGGATCTGATACCGTCCTCTAGCCTCCCCGCGCACTTCGGAACACCACACACATACCATAATATAAATCTTCAGGTTACAAAAACAAAGGTGGGTGGTGCCTGAGGGTGACACACACTGTGCACAGGTGCACACACGCATCCACTCACACCCACACTGAAAAGAAAGGCACGGGCCAGTGTGATGACTCAGGGGTAAAAACAGTTGTCGCTGAACCTGATGGTCTGAGTCTGATTCCAAGAACTGATACGATGGAGGGAGAGAAGCAACTCCTGGAAATCGTCTTTTCACCTCCACATGAGCACCGTGGTCCATGAGGGCTACCCCAAAATACACATGCACACACATACACATGCACACACATACACACATACACACACACACACACACACACACACACCAATAAGTGTAAAAATCCAAGAAAGACGGGAGGCAGAGACAGGCAGATCTCTGAATTCGAGGCCAGCCTGGTCTACAAGAGCTAGTTCCAGGACAGGAACAAAAAGCTACGAAGAAACCCTGTCTCGAAAAATCCAAAAAAAAAAAAAAATCCAAGAAAGAGCCAGGCGGTGGTGGCACACGTCTTTAATCCCAGCACTCAGGAGGCAGAGGCAGGCAGATCTCTGTGAGTTCGAGGCCAGCCTGGTCTACAAGAGCTAATTCCAGGACAGGAACCAAAAAGCTATGGAGAAACCCTGTCTCAAAAAAAAAAATCCAAGAAAGAAAATTGATTAGTAGTTGTTTAGCTTGGGGTAGGGAAATAGAGGGTCAGGAGCAACGGCTAACTGGAATAGGGCCTTTTCTTTTCCTTTCCATTGTATTTGAGATAGGGTCTTTCCCAGCCCTGACTGTCCTTCAACATTATTTTTTTTTTGCTTGTTTGTTTGTTTGTTTTTTGAGACAGGGTTTCTCTGTGTAACAGCCCTTCTTGTCCTGGAGTTCACTTTGTAGACCAGGCTGGCCTCGATCTCACAGAGATCTGCTGTCTCTGCCTCCAGAATGTTGGGTTAAAGGTGTGTGTTGGCGTCCTTCAACTTTTTATGTTGCTGAGGGTGACTTTTAACTCCTGGTTCTTCCACCTCTACCCACAACTTCGAAGTTTCTTTTGGAGGTAATAAGATGTAAAAGAAATATGCAATGATTGCCTTGTGGTAAAATTTAAGTATCTTTATTAAAATCAATGAAAGGGCCGGGCAGAGGCAGGTGGATCTCTGTGAGTTCGAGGCCAGCCTGGTCTACAAGAGCTAGTTCCAGGACAGGAACCAAAGCCACAGAGAAACCCTGTCTCGAAAAAACCAAAAAAACAAAAACAACAAAAAAAAAATCAATGAAAGGATCATTTAAAAAAGATTTTTATTCATTTTAATGTCTGTGTGTGAGTGTGTGTGTGTGTGTGTGTGTGTGTGTGTGTGTGAGAGAGAGAGAGAGAGAGAGAGAGAGAGAGAGAGAGAGAGATTGTGTGCATGGACCATGTGCATGTAGAACCCATGGGGGCTAGATGAGTGTGTCAAATATCCTGAAAGTGGAGTTCAAGAGGGTTGTAAGACGCTTGGCACGGTGGTACACACCTTTCATCCCAGCATCCCAGCATTTAGGAGACTGAGGCAGGTGGATCTCTGTGAGTTCAAGGCCAGAGCGAATTCCAGGACAGTGAAAGCTCGTCTTGGAGAAAAAAAAAAAATTGTGACCTACACAGCATCTGTGTTGCAAACCGAGAGTACAAAGTGGGTCCTTTTTAAGAGCAGTACATGTTCTTGGCCACTGCGCCATCTTTCCAAACCTGACTTAATTATAAAATTACGTGCATGAGAGACCAAGTGCCCATGGAGGCCAGGGGCATTATACCTTCCTGGAGCTGAAGCTGTAGGGGTTGTAAGTCCCCTGATGTGGGTGCTGGGAATCAAACTCAAGTCCTCTGAGGATTATTACCTGCTGAGCCATCTCTTCAGCCTTTGCTGGTGTCTTGTAGACACCAAGAAGTACTGAACTATACACATTAAATAAATGAATTAAAAATGATATATGAGGCCGGGCGATGGTGGCGCACGCCTTTAATCCCAGCACTTGGGAGGTAGAGGCAGGCGGATCTCTGTGAGTTTGAGGCCAGCCTGGTCTACAAGAGCTAGTTCCAGGATAGGCTTCAAAGCTACAGTAAAACCCTGTCTCGAAAAACCAAAATAAATAAATAAAAACAAAACAAAACAAAAAAACTATAGAGAGGTTTCTGAGATGGCTTATACGGGAAAGGTGTTTGTTACCAGGCGTGATGACTTTTATTCCAGAATCCACATGGTGGAAGGTAAGACCTGACTCCACACTTGGGCCACAGTATGCATGCCACCACACATATATACCAAGTATATGATGTGGGATGTCCTTCTGGATATGTGTTGCTTTTATTGGTTGATGAATAAAGCTTTTTGGGGCCAATGGCGTAGCAGAGTAAAGCCAGGCTGGAAATTAGAACAGAGATGGAGAGAGAGAGAGTAGGCAGAGTCAATGAGACATCATGTAGCTGCCTAAGGAGACAGATGCCAGATGGAACCTTACCGGTAGACCACAGCCTGTTGGGGGCCATGTGGGTCCAACATAGATAATTATTTCCCTTAACTGAACTGGTACAGAGTTGCGAGGAATAATCAGACACAGCTTACACGATCATGATGGAAGGGCATCTCAGAGTCTTTTCTCCTGACGATCTACTGAAGAACTCCCAGTTTATTCTCTAAACAGCTTATATATCATCACATCAATAGAGCGGGAAATACATTAGACTCGTATCCTAGGTAAGCAGGTGAATGGGCTTTAGTCATGTCCGCATCTGTATGCTAGCTGTCACGTAGGCCATGAATTAGCACCTCTATAAGACATCCTCCAAACATCCTGACCATTGTTAGGCAGAGATAGTTTGTCTGTAGAGCTATGTGTCTACCTCAGATTGGGCTTATGGCTTTTATGCTTGGCTGCCACACCATACAGAAATATGGGCCTTCACAGCCTTGTGGCAATACATAGATTAATAGAAATGGGTTAATTCAAGATGTAAGAGGTAGCAAGGAATATGACTAAGCTATTGGCCAAATAGTATTACGATTAATATAGCTTCTGTGTGATTATTTGGATCTGGGCAGCTGGAAAACAAATCACAAATGCACATCATAAATAATATTTTATGAGGAAGTGCAGTTGGTACATAAAATGAATAAAAATGAAAAAAATTCCAGGAAAAAATATTTTTTTGTTTTTCCTTTTTTTTTTTTTTTTCAGACAGGTTTCTCCATAAAGCCCTGGCTGTCTTGGAACTCACTCTGTAGACCAGGCTGACATCAGACTCACAGAGATCCACCTGCCTCTGCCTTGGGAGTACTGGGATTAAAGGTGTGTGCCAACATTGCCTGGCACTTTTTTTTTATAATGAAGTTTTTCTAAATAATTAGCCATTTTTGGTGCGTATGTGCATGAATGTATATGTTTTGGGGTGTGTGTGTGTGTGTGTGTGTGTGCGCAGCATTAGCCATTTTTGGTGCGTATGTGCATGAATGTATATGTTTTGGGGTGTGTGTGTGTGTGTGTGTGTGTGTGCGCAGCGTGCATGTGAGAGGGCAGTCATGGGTGGTGTTATTCAGGCAGGGTCTGCTTCATTTTGAGACACTGTTTCTCATTTGCTTGAAATTTATCAAACAGGCGAGGCTGACCAATCAGTGAGTCCCAATCCACTTCCTCCCAAAACTGGTATTACAAATATGGACCACCATGCCCAGGTTTTGCACCCCTGGGTTGTGGAGATTAACTCAGGTCCTCACAGTGCACAGCCATGCTTTACTCATTGACCCTCTAGCTCTTGTCTGTTCTTGAACACGTTATATTAAAATTCCCATACATTAGTAAAGCAAACCTGACAATTTCCAGGTCATGGACAATCTAGATTCCTTTGGGTTCTCTTCTGTTTCTTCTGTTTTAGAGTATTTCAAAGCTGATCCCAGATATTACACGGCTATAGCCTAATTAGGAACTTGCTTCAATGGTTTTCGCTTGTTTGTGTGTTTGTTTTTTAGCTCTGCCTCTTTCAGACTTTCAATATGACAGAGGCACCTTTTCCGCCAGCTCCTCTGGGACCACTGGGTAGGAGCTGTGCCTATCACCTCAACTCTGGGAAGCAGTTGGTCCATGCTGTCACCAAGTATCTTGCAGCATGCTTCCCAAAACCCCATTCAAGTGCTCAGCCTCCTGAAAGAGCCAGAGCTGTTCATGCAACTAGCACAAACCAGAAAGCCTCTTTTTTATTACATTAAATATAAAGTGATTGCCTAGTAGCTCAGGCTTTTCATAGTAACTAATTCTTAAAAATCATATTAGCCCATTATTCTTGTCTATGTTAGCCATGTGGCTCAGTACCTTATTCGGCAAGGCAGTCACATCTTGCTTCCTCTGCATCTGGGTCACGCTAGAGATTGTGCTTTTCTATTCCCAGAATTCACCTGTTCTTGTGGCCCTGCCTCTACTTCCTGCCTAGTTGTCCCACCCCTACTTCTTGCCTGGTTACTGACCAATCAGCGTTTTATTAAAATACATTTGACAGGAAGGAGCCATGTAGTTTTTGCTGCTACTGCTGAGTCAGGAAGCCTTCTTTCTCTCTCTCTTTTTAAAAATAATTTATTTAACTTTATTTTATGTGCATTGGTGCAAAGGTGTCACATAAGATCCCCTGGAACTGGAGTTACAGATAGTTGTGAGCTGCCATGTGGGTGCTGGGAATTGAACCCAGGTCCTCTGGAAGAATGTCCAGTGCTCTTAACCACTGAGCCATCTCTCCAGCCCCCATGGAAGCCTTCTCTTAAAGGATTGAAACTTCTACTTGCTTATAGCAAACAGCCCATCTGAGAAAATGCTGCTACCATAAAACTGTGTTTAACTCTGTTTTTTGTTTGTTTGTTTGTTTGTTTGGTTTTTTTCAAGACAGGGTTTCTCTGTAGCTTTGGAGCCTGTCCTGGAACTAGCTCTTGTAGACCAGGCTGGCCTCGAACTCACAGAGATCGGCCTGCCTCTGCCTCCTGAGTGCTGGGATTAAAGGCGTATGCCACCACTGCCCTGCATTCTGTTTTTGTTGTTTTTTTTTTAAAGATTTTATTTATTTATTATGTATACAACATTCTGCCTCCATGTATGCCTGAATGCCAGAAGAGGGCGCCAGATCTCATTACAGATGGTTGTGAGCCACCATGTGGTTGCTGGGAATTGAACTCAGGACCTCTGGAAGAGCAGCCTGGGCTCTTAACCACTGAGCCATCTCTCCAGCCCCCAGGCATCCTGTTTTTTTCTTTTTTTTTCTTTTGTGTGTGTGTGTGTGTGTGTGTGTGTGTGTGAGTGTGTGTGTGTGTTTGTGTCTAGAATTTTTTCCCAAGCTCGCTCAGGTTTTATGTGAATGTAGCTACTTCATGTTGGGTGCCATTTTATAGGCAGAGATTGCTTGTTCATTTCCCAGTTGCTCAGACCCAAATAATAACACAGAAATTATATTAATTACAACATTGTTTGGCCAATAGCTTAGGCATATTTCTAGCTAACTCTTCCATCTAAAATTAATCCATTTCTATTAATCAGTGTATCATTATGAGTCTGTGACTTACTGGAAAGGTTCTGGTAACCATGGTCTCTTTCTCCTTCAGTAGCTACATTACATCTCCCTGACTCTACCTACTTTCTGTATCTCTGGATTTCTCTGCCTGGTTTTTCTCTACTAAGCCATTGGCCAAAACAGCCTTTTTAATAACCAATGGTAATGAAACATATGAAACATATTCATAGCATACAGAAGGGAATTCCACATTGCAGGGCAAGGGGGGGTGTGGAAGCTGAAGAAATGGATCCGTATTGACTACTCTTCCAGAGGATTCAGCATCAATTCTCAGCACATAAATGGTAGCTCACAGCTGTTTATATCTCCAGTTCCAGGGGATCTGGCACATCCACACAGGCATACATGCATACATGCAAAATATCAATGAACATAAAAATAAGTAAAACTAAAAAAGTAAATAAATAAAAGACAGGGACTCTCTATTCTGTAGCTTGGGCTGTCCTGGAAGTAGTTCTGTAGACCAGGTTGGGTTTGAACTCACAGAGATCCACATGCCTTTGTCTCCAGAATTCTGGGATGAAAGGCTTGTCACCATACCTGATAGTTTCAGTGTTTTGATAACAGAGCTGTAAAAAGACTGCTGTAACTGTTAAGATATACATTGTAATAAAAAAAAAAAGCAAAAGTAGAAGTTACATTGTTTTCCTTAAAGATATTTTCTAGCAAGGCTGAGGGCTCATACTCCTTATTCTAGCCCTGGGAGGTAGTTGCAAGAAAATTAGTACATGTCAAAGCTAGCCTAGTCTACATAATGAGTTCCTGGCAAACCAGGGCTACATTATGAAACTTTGTCTCAAAAACTCAATAAACGCACAGGTCCAATACCCTTAGTATGAAGCAAAACAAAAACATAAACACTAAAGCATAGCAAAAACAAATAATACACCAAATACAAATATAAACTCCACACCTCTCCTTTTTCCTTCTCAGTTGCCTATCAAGAAATTCCCCCCTCGGGCTGGAGAGATGGCTCAGTGGTTAAGAGCATTGCCTGCTCTTCCAAAGGTCATGAGTTCAATTCCCAGCAACCACATGGTGGCTTACAACCATCTGTAACGAGGTCTGCTGTCCTCTTCTGGTCTGCAAACACACACAGATTGAATATTGTATACATAATAAATAAATATTTAAAAAAAAAGAAAAAAAAAAAGAAAATCCCCCCTCCCAAGTACTACTTCCAAATGAGAGGCTTCCGTGTCAGTTCCTCGCTAGGCTTTCCTAGACCCTGGCTCAGTAATTCTCATTTCCTCCTTAGCTTTTCAATACTGTCAAACAGAACTTTTTATGTGTCCCCTTTAGCAGGCTTTTTTCTGGGCCACCCGGCTTTTTTCTTCAGCCCCCAGATCATGACACGGAGACTTATCTTTAGTTATGAATGCTCGGCCTATTGTAAGCTTGTTCCACTGGCTCTTATAACTTAAATTAACCTGTTTCAATTCATCTATGTTTTGCCTCAGGACTTTTTATGTTTCTTTTATTCTGTATGTCCCACTCTATGTTGGACTGTTTTGTGGCTGCCTGGCCCCAGACACTTCTTAGATCAATCATGTGCCTTAGGTCGGCAAGGGAAAACAGCTACAGGTCTTAACATAATTTAACAAATGTAGCATAAGGTAACACACCTTTCTTTACATAGTTAACTAATATCTGCAACATAAACAAATGTAACACATCTTTACATAGTTAAATAGTCAACTAAAGTTTCCACTTTTTAGTTTTCCTTCAATTGAAAGATTGCTTAGATCCTAGTTACTAGTTGTGGGTGATGGATGTGGTTTGCGGGTGGGGGGTTGTCTATTCAGATTTACAAGGAACCAAAGCGATTATTGAAAATAGTAACAGTGTAACAGTGGAAACCACAGATGCCATTGGAGGGAGACTCTGAGAGAGATAAGTGTCCAAGCCTAACACAGTTGGAAAACAATGTTGATAACAAAATGTCTTTTCAGAAAATTAGAAGACCTCAAGGCTGCCTGAGAATCTTCACAGTGTTTACAACTGTACCTCCCTGCCATAAATCATACCCAGTTTATGCATTGCTGGGTACCAAATTTAGGGTTTAATGCATGTGAGGCAACACCCTACCACCAACAGAGCTATATCCCCTGGTCTCAACATTCAAGAGCATGTTGTATTCAGAGAGTCAACTTGAAGCAAGACCTGAAATTATGTAACCTTGATTTCCACCACTTAATATAACAATACTTTGTTGAATCAAGTAGATAATACTTTTAGCCCCTTCAGGCCAGGGCAGTGAGCAGTGTTGCATAGCCATCTAAGAAAATACACAACCCTGGTGGAGCATGCCTGTAATCCCAGCATGCTCCCCATGTAATCCCCACACAGGTGGGGGTGGGATGGCGGGAGGGTCAGATCTCTTGAGTTTGAGGCCAGATTGGTCTACAGAGTGAGTTCCAGCATAGCTAAGACTACACAAAGAAATCCTGTCTAGGAACAGACAAAAAAACCAATGGGAGGGAGAGAAATTTGAGGGTTAGAGTGAAAGTAATTGTTAAATTCTTGCATGGAACGTGTTTGATGAGTAGTTACTATAAGCCCTGTACAAAACAAGCTACATTTATTGACTAGTAGTTCTGTATCACATGATACTTTGTGTATTAGTTCAACTCTCCAACGGTATTCAGAGGTGAAACATCTTAGTCTTGAGTGTAGGTCACTGGTGTGGTTAGCATCGGTGAAGCATGGACCCATTAGCATAGGTGAAGCTTGGGTTTTGTTCTTAGTTGATTTGGTACTTGTTCTGTAACCCAGATGGTCTTCCAAGTCATGGCAGTCCTTCTGCCTCAAACTCCCAAGTGGTGGAATCACAGGTTTGTGCCCCTAAGCGCTGCTTTATGTTTTTTTGATTTTTGATTCATAATTATATATTTTTTCTCCTTTATCTAGAAAGGTTTCTCTTTCCCAGTATCTTCTGGTCTTTTAGAATATTGATATTTGCTCAAGTTTTAAACCCATCTTGAATTTGTGATAAGACTATCTTGGGCTGCAAAGATGGTTCAGTGGTTAAGGTGCTTGCTGGACACCTGAGTTCACCTGGGCCCCGCATGGTGAGAGAAGCAACTCTCATAGAAGTTTTTTTTTTTTCCTGTCTTCTACTGCTGCCTCCCAAAACAAATAAAATGTGATAAAAATCTGTCATTAACTACCAGTGATTTTTAAGTCACTTTAATCAAACCTCCAGTTCCATTCATTTTGGCAACTAGACAGAATGACAACAGCTAATACTGATATCGAGTGGTTCTTGGAGGCAGAGGCAGGTGGATCTTTTTGAGACCATCCAGGGTTACACAAGACTCTGACTCATAAAAAACAAAAACAAAAAACAGCGCTTGTAAACACCTCTGACTTCATGTTCTAAGCTTAGTTAGCTGTGCATCTTGAAATTTCATTTTTCTTTATATTTCTTTCGACAGAGTTTGCTGTGCCATCTTGAAATTTCTTCCTTTCTCTCTCCTTCCTTTCTTTTTTCTTTTTTTTTTTCAAGACAGGGTTTCTCTTTGCAGCCCTGGGTGCCCTGGAACTTGCTTTGTAACAAACCAGGCTGGCCTCGAACTCAGGGATCCGCTTGACTCTGCCTCCAGAGTGTTGGGAATAAAGCCAAGGCGAGCGCTATCACCGTCCAGCTCCATCTTGAAATTTCTAATCACTTTTTTTTTTTTTTTTTTGGTTTTTCGAGACAGGGTTTCTCTGTAGCTTTGGTGCCTGTCCTGGAACTAGCTCTAATCACTTTTGAACAGGGTCTAGGCATCGCCATTGTGTTCCAGCCAGAGCTTGCCAATCAGGTTGAGGTCCTGCCCTCCATCCTCTTGGGCGTTCTGTTAAGGAGCTGTTGGACTTCTCCCTCGTATGTTACAATGGGAAAATGGAGGCAGGAAGGTACAATAAAGCCACGAGCCAGAAGGCTGGGAGGGGTTCGAACCCAGCCTCGGGCCGGACTGCGGAAAAGCCCACGCGCAGGCGGCCCCTCGTCGGCATCCCCTCCCCCTCGACGGCGGGCCGGGTGCTCCGTCCGCGCCCGAGCGCCTTCCTCCCTGTTCCCTAGGCGGCGGCGCGCTCTCGTCCCTGCGGGCAGGCACAGCGGTTGTGTGGCCTGCGAGTTTCCCCGAGTTCACGCAGGCCCTGCGGTTGGCATGGCAACGGGGCAACCTGTTCCAGAGCCGCCCGCCCGCCCGCTCCGCACACGCCGCTGCCACCGCCGGAGCCGGGGCCGGCGCCGCTCCCATGATGCACCGCGCCAGCCCAGTCCCCAGTGGGCCGCCATGTTGTCGGAGTGAAAGGTAAGGGGGAGCGAGAGCGCCGGCGAGCGAAGATCGGGGGGCCGGAATCCATCTTCATCCTACCGCTCCGCCCGTGAGTATCCGCACCCGGGTGACCCCAAACCGCGCTCCGGACTTCCAGCGAGCCGATGCGCCGCTCGTATTGGCGTTTGGCCGCGGTTGGCGGGGCGAGGAGGGTTTAGAGACGCCTCCGGGCCTGGCGGAGGCTCGGCGCTCGCTCCGCTCGTACGTGTTTGGGAGGCGGCAGCGAGGCCCTATTGTTATCCGCGAGGAGGGGGTGGGGAGCGGGCCGCGGCCGGGGCCCGGCCCGGAGCTACCGCCGGCGGCTCCGTGCCTCCGTGCGGCCCTGATGGGAGTCCCTGGAGATTGGCGTTGGCCGTTCGGCTCGGCTCTTTGTATTTCTTTTATCTCTCTATTTATTTATTTCGGGATGGGTTGGCGAAGCCCGGAGCCCTCCCTTGTGGCCGCGGAGTGGAAATACGGTGCTCCCGCGGGTCCCTTGGACTTCTGGAGCTTCCGTGGCAGCGCCGAGGGAGGAACAATACATCGCTTTCGAAAGCGCCGGCGGGCCCCGGTCCACGGGCGAGACTCCACGGTGGTGGGGAGTGGGCGATTTTTGCAAGCCTTAGATGCGGAGAGGTGGCCATCAGGAAGTTTCGGATCGCCTTTTGGGCTCCTGGGGTTTCTTGTGGCCTTTTGTTTCCGTGAGAGCGTGTGTGTTTCTTTTTCTTTTTTCTTTTTTTTTTTTGGGGTGGTGGTGCTCTTCCTCTTTGAGCCTCCCGGTTGTTAGTGTGCTTTTCTCTTCAAGGGGCTTTTCGAAAGCCTTAGGCAGTAGGAAAACCATGGTAGCTGCTCAGCGCTACAGTTTCGGTCCTCACGAACGTGGATGGTAAACACGGGTCATTTGTTTTCTCGACAGTACCACTCCCACGTCAAGTGAGGAACGCTCCTGTAGTAACTTCTCCCGAGTAGTTCACCCCTCCCCCAAGAACCCCCCCATCGAAGAACTCCCACACATCACCAAGAGAAGGCTTTATCCTCACCATAACTTTGAAGAATCGTTCGTTTTCATTGTGCAAATTACGATAATGCTTCGTTACACTTGGTCATTTTGCTCGGCCCATTGATGACTCTTATTATGAAGATGATTTATGAGGCCTTTTGGGCGTTCTGTTTTTAAAATCTGTTACTTCTGAAGTTAGGATTGTAGCTTTAGCTTTTAGTTTTGGCAGAAAAGTTACCAATGTAGTCCTCCCGCTAACATAAGCCGCTACCTTTGGGGTGTTAGTAAACAAAGTAACCATTTTGACCCATCCCTGATTGTAACTTTGTAAAACATCCTCCGTAGAGGATTCTTTACCTGAGCGCCTGGGAAGAACTACTGGGTTCTGAACTCGGAGTTAGTATTTTGCCTTTCCACGGTTGAATTCATCTTGTCCAAGGCCACAGCTTTTTTTTCAATTGGGATTTGTTTAGTTTGGGGCTGTGATGAACTGCTTTAAGATAAATTTATGTCCACAAAAGGTTGGTTCGGTGTGGTAAAATAAACACCTTTTAAACCGGACCGTCTTAGTAAAAAGAGGTAGATTAAGCCCTGCTGCTTTGTTTAGAGAAAACTCAATAATAGTGATATTTAAAAAGTAAAACCAAACTGCGGCTTGATCTTTACACAGTTTGAAAGACTTGGTACTTCATTGTATTGTTAAAACGTCTGTTTTTTAAATAAAGTCATTTGTAAGACAATTTATTTCAAATACTATACATAACTTTTAGTGAGCTTTCAGAGTTCCCTGAAAGGTAACATCAGTTTCACGGTTTCTGGTACTTAGGTAACTGATTATTAATTTTTGTTTTGTCAGTTCTAAGATGTTACAAAATTCTCCCACACACATGTTAGTGTTTCGATGTTGCTCACTTTTCAGTTGTCCCTCTTGCCAGGGTTTCTCTTGTCTGAGAAACTGCCTTGCCTCCCTAGGTAAAGCAGGAAGTCTCGGCCTCCAGAGAGCCTCACAAAAGCCAATTGTTGTGCTTGAATATTTTTGTAAGTGACCCCCAGTTATTTTTTAGAATGAGTTTGTTTTCAGGGACCAGCTTTTTCTTACTATGGAAATTCATTTTAGGTAGCTTTTGACATTTACTATTTTAAGAATTCCCTTGGAGATTGGGGCTCTGTTGCCTTGACTAATAGGTAACTAAATTTGTGGAATTGTCAGCATAGTGATTTGAAATTTGTTAAAACCTTCATAACTTTTTTTTTTTTTTTAGTTAGAAAGCTCCAAAAAAACTAAGGCATGGAGGAAAGACAAACTTACTTACTTTGGAAACTGGCAGAGAGAGATTTTTTTTAGTTTAGTGGCAAAACTTGGGCTTTGCATCTCTTGGCCTAGTATCTGATAGAGATTCTCTTGCAGAAGAAAATATAATATGCAGTCTGAGGGTAATGAGGTCTTTAGAGAGTCAAGTGAGGAGGCATTAGGCTGGCATTCACTTGGCAAAGGCTGGTGATGAAACACCTATGATTTTCTAGTTTTGTACTGAAGCCTAGACAGCATTTTATTCATGTGAGTCTAGAAGGCTAAAACTGTTCTAGTAAAGGTTCTGTTGGATGGGGTTTAATTGGAGGGAAGGAGTTCGAAGACTGTATTGGAATTGTTGATTTATACCAGGCTTTTCCAAAGTAGAGGTTTTTTTTTGTCTTTTTTTAGTTAGTTATTTTTATTTTATGTGCATTGGTGTTTTACCTGCACGTATATCTAGGTGAGCGTGTTAGACAATTGTGAGCTGCCATGTGGGTGCTGGGAACTGAACCTGGATCCTCTGGAAAAGCAGTTAGTGCTCTTAACCACTGAACCATTTCTCCAGCCCCCTTGTCATTTGTTAAGAGAATACGTAGTGGTGTTCCAGATTGGCCTTAAACTCTCACAGTTTAAATGTAAGCTGCCTTTGGAGTATTAGTGCTTCTCCTGCTTTAGTCTCTCAAGAGTGCTGGGATTACAAATTAGGTTTTGAACAGATTGCAGATTGCTTTGTGATCTCTTACTTATAGCTTCCAAACATGAATTAATTGTAAGAAGTTTCCAGGAGGTTACTTATCTAATGAGAGAACATGGTTGGAGACTGGAGAGATGATGTTCAGTAGTTAAGAGTACTTGGTGCTTTGCATATATGGTGTACGCCTTTAATCCTAGTACTCAGGAGGCAGACACATGGGTCTCTGAGTTCAAGACCAGCCTGGTCAACAAAATAAGTTCCAGGACAGTCAGGGCTGTTACACAGAGAACCTGTCTTAAAAAACAAAAACAAAACAAAAAGCACTTGGGGATGCTTTTGCAGAGGACATGTGGTGTTTTATTCCCAGCACCCACATGGTGGCTTACAGTCATCACTGACTCCAGTTTTTAGGGACATGATGCCGTCTTCTGACCTCAGACATTGCATGTACATGGTGCACATACATGCAGGTAAAACATACCCAAAAGAATAAAAAATACTTCAAAATAGACAACGGGGCTGGAGATATGGCTCAGTGGTTAAGAGCACTGACTGTTCTTCTAGAGGCTCTGGGTTTAATTTCCAGCACCCACATGCCAGCTTACACCTGTCTAACCTCCAGTTCTAGGGGATCTGATATGATATCTTCATATCAATGCACATAAAATAAAGCTGAATAAATTACTAAAAGAAGAGAAAACAGGTTTTTTACTTGTTTTGAGCAGTGCTGATATCCTTGGAAGTTACTCTAGTGGTAGCAGATAGGTGTATATTAGTTGGTAACCCCTTTATTTTGTGTGTACAAATTTAATTATTTGGTTTTTGAGGAACTTAAGTAGCAATGCTTCCTAGTAACATTTGATTTCTTTTTTTTAATATTTATTTATTATGTATACAACATTCTGTCTATGTGTATGCCTGCAGGCCAGAAGAGGGCACCAGACCCCATTACAGATGGTTGTGAGCCACCATGTGGTTGCTGGGAATTGAACTCAGGACCTTTGGAAGAGCAGGCAATGCTCTTAACCTCTGAGCCATTTCTCCAACCCCTAACATTGGATTTCTTTGTTGGATTTCCAGAGGAGTTTAACACCCTACGGATAACTAACTGCCAGGAGGGGTGGCCCACTTCTTTGGTGCCAGAAATCAGATAGGCAGATATCAGTGAGTTCAAGGCCAGTCTGGTTTCCTCGTGGTGAGACTGTCTCAAAAAACCAAAAAAGATAGAAGTTATACTACTATTAGGATTCTAGAACGAACTGGGATTGGTTTCAGAATAGCTTGAGATCTCTGCTTTTTAGATGGATGATGATAGCCTTGGGCTCCTCCTAACTTCTGTAATGTTTTACTGTAAAAACAGGGCTGCTAATGCTTCCCTTTCAGTGTTTCTGTGATGAGATAATGTCTGCCATGTATTTGCTACCCTATTCCTGTGGTTTTTACAGTTTTCCTCTGGTTTTTACAGTGAGTTTAGTCCTGTTTCTAAGTTGATCACTAATGAACGTGATTGCTTTGTATTTGTAGGTTACTAGTAAAAGTCTTGATTTCCCCCTTGTTATGAAACCACTGATGATCTTGGTTAGGATATATACTCTTGTCACACAAACATGTTAGATATTTTAAAGGGTCCTTTGAAGTTACAGGATCTAAGCCATAGGCTTTTTTAAAAT
This sequence comes from Microtus oregoni, assembly GCF_018167655.1. NCBI lineage: Eukaryota > Metazoa > Chordata > Mammalia > Rodentia > Cricetidae > Microtus > Microtus oregoni. Next base: position 22,420,565 of record NW_024543064.1, on the reverse strand, counting down.
TTATTTTTATTTTTTGTTTTATGGTGTTTTCCCTTTGTGAGGGTGTCAGAAGCCTTGGAACAGGAGTTACAGACAGGTGTGAGCCCCCATGTGGGTGCTGGAACTTGAACCTGCATCCAGGAAGAGCAGCCAGTACTCTTTAACTGCTGAGCCATGTCTCTAGCCCCAACCCTAGGCTTTTTTTCTTTTAATATTCATTCATTTACTTATTTATTATGTATACAATATTCTGTCTGTGTGTATGTCTGCAGGCCAGAAGAGGGCACCAGACCTTATTACAGATGGTTGTGAGCCACCATGTGGTTGCTGGGAATTGAACTCAGGACCTATGGAATATGGAAGAGCAGGCAATGCTCTTAACCACTGAGCCATCTCTCCAGCCCCCAGCTTTTTTTTTTTTAATTGACATGTTTATAAGTTTTTTTAAAGTGAAATTGGAGCGTGGAGGGGTGTCCAGGGTATTGAATCTAGGAGCATTTGAGGCTAGGCAAGCACTGTATTGCTCCGTTGAGCTATGCTTCCTGACTGTAAGCTTAATGATGCTTTCAAAAGTTCCTGGTCACAGTCCTGTTGTTGCATGCCTGTGATCCCAGCACCAGGAGGTGCAAGTAGAATGGCCAGCTTTGGCTACCTATAACTATCAAAGCCAGCCTAGGTTACATGAAGCCTCACCTTACAAAAATAAAAAAAGGAAACCTGTTTATTTAGAGACTGAAGTACATTTGGCTTAAGGAGAAACTAAGTTGAGTAGGGAAGCCATTGATTACATATTATTTATTTTTGTGATCCTAGGGCTCAAATCTAGATCTCTATCATTACTTTTTTTTTTAATAAATAAATATTTATTTATTTATTATGTATACAATATTCTGTCTGTGTGTATGTCTGCAGGCCATAAGAGGACACCAGACCTCATTACAGATGGTTGTGAGCCACCATGTGGTTGCTGGGAATTGAACTCAGGACTTTTGGAAGAGCAGGCAGTGCTCTTAACCACTGAGCCATCTCTCCAGCCCCTCTATCATTACTTTTTATTAGTAAAGCTTGGTTACGGTAGTGGGCCCTCATCGCAGCACCAGTTGAAGTACTTGCTGCTCGTTACCTTTATTTCTGCACACACAGGCCCAGGAGGTTCAGTTCAGGAAACTGTTACAAGACACTTTTCTTCTTGGTAGAGACTGGTTGTTTAGCCTTTTATACTGGAGTATATGGAATTGTTTTTAAAAATACAAGCATTAAACATCTGTTAACTGTTTGTTCTTAGGTGTTGGTGGAATGAGCGTTGCATGTGTCTTGAAGAGAAAAGCAGTGCTTTGGCAGGACTCTTTCAGCCCCCACCTGAAACATCACCCTCAAGAACCAGCTAATCCCAACATGCCTGTTGTTTTGACATCTGGAACAGGGTCGCAAACGCAGCCACAGCCAGCTGCAAATCAGGCTCTTGCAGCTGGGACACACTCCAGCCCTGTCCCAGGATCCATAGGAGTTGCAGGCCGTTCCCAGGACGACGCTATGGTGGACTACTTCTTTCAGAGGCAGCATGGTGAGCAGCTTGGGGGAGGAGGAAGTGGTGGAGGCGGCTATAATACTAGCAAACATCGATGGCCTACAGGGGATAACATTCATGCAGAACACCAGGTAAAAAAAGTTCCCTATTTCAGCTTTAAGACTCTCTAATCACTATCCGCTTAGGCTGTCTGCTTTTAATGACTTTCTTAAACTCTTTGATTGCTTATTTAGTTTGTTGTAATCAAGAGTCACTTCTTGTAAAGAATGGTTGTTCATTGTAATTGCCACTGGGTTATTTACCATTCTGGTGTTATATAGTAAATCCACTAAAGAAATCTTAAGACTGTTTTAATGTTCACAATGCATTTCTAGGAATATTGTTAACAAAATATCTGTTTTTCACCATTGATATGCTTTTAAGAATTGTTTGGATTTAAATCAGAGCCTTTCTATTGGCTTGGGTGATTTATCTTTAAGATGCTATTGTTTGGAAGCAATGTGAGAATGTTTAAATTCCCAGGAAGAATTAAACTTGATGGTTGTTGCAAATGGAAAATTAAAGGAATATTGAAATAAAAAGATTTTATGGTTGAAAGTAAGGGAAATTAAGAAATCATCTGCTCATTTGAGGTTTGTTTGAAGTGGAACTGATGAGTGCCCAGTGTAAGGGTTGGTTGTGTCTTAGGTCCCTCTTCCAAGGTTTCTCTGGGTAGCCCTGACTATCCTGGAATTTGCTCTGTAGACCAGGCTGGTTTTAAACCCAGAGACAGCCTACCTCTGCCTCCTGAATGCTGGGATCAGAGGTGTGCACCACAAACTGGTGGTTTTACTTTCTTATTCAGTAGAAATGTATTGAGCAGGTTGATCGTAGATCTTTGTTTTACTGGTGTAGGTATATGTAGGTGAGGATGCTAGTGATAAGACAAAGGAAATATCTTCCGCTCCTGAGTCATTTTTATTTTTTAAAGATTTATTTATTGTGTGTACAATGTTCTGCCTGCATATATGTCTGCAGGCCAGAATAGGGCACTAGACCTCATTACAGATGGTTGTGAGTCACCACGTGGTTGCTGGGAATTGAACTCAGGACCTCTGGAAGAACAGCCAGTCCTCTTAATCTCTAAACCATCTCTCCAGCCCTCCTGAGTAATTTTTAAGTTTTATTTTGTACTTATTGCAAAGTACTTCATTTGTTTACTGTTAATGCAGTGCATCCCTTTTTTCCTTGGCAGTACTGAAGATAGAACCCTAGTCCTTTGAGCTTCATAGCCAATATCTCTATTTCTGAAAAACTACATCCTCAGAATTTTTTTTAGAGACTTGAAGGTAGTAATTAAATGTACGCATCTCTTTGAGGCCAGCCTGGTCTACAGAGAGAGAGTTCTAGGATAGTTAGGCTACACAGAGAAGCTCTGTTTCCAAAAAAAAAAAATTTTTTTTCCTAACTTAGTATTCTATTATGTAGGTAGACTTTAGCATGTAGGAAACTTTGGGTCTGAGTTTGATGTCACGCGCCTTTAATCACAGTATTTGGGATATGCCAACACCCTGTTTCAAAAACACCAAAAATAAAACATGGGAAGAAATCTATTTGTTCCATGATTATCTAGCCTTTTGGTCTTTCAGTAAGGTTGTAGAAAACTGACATGGTAGAGGAAAAGGACTTGAATGCCAGGCCAAGATGTGATTCTCTAGGCAGCATTGTTTGGCATGGCTTTTATGTAACCTTGGTAGTGTTCTAATGAGAAATGGGTAAGGACCATGTTCCATTGGACAACATTTTGAGGATTTTTCTTCTTTCTATTTTATTTTTGCTTTTTGAGACAGGGTTTCTGTTGTGTATCCCTAGCTGACCTGGAACTAGTTCTGTAGACCAGGATAGCCTTGAATTCACAGAGATCCTCTGCTTCCTGAGTGCTGGGGTTAAAGGCGTGTGCTACCACCGCCCTGCGAGTGTTTTGCCTCATGTATGTATGAGTATGATGTGTGAGCCTGATGTCTGTTGAGGTTAGAAGAGGGTGTTACAAGGGACTGGAGTTACAGATGTTTGGTTGTCAGTACAGTGGGGGTGCTGGGGACTGAGCTTGAACCTGTACTCTTAACCATTGAGCCATCTCTCCAGCCCCCACCCTCTAATTTTTTCTTTCTTTTCTCTTCTCTCCTCTCTCTCTCTCTCTCTCTCTCTCTCTCTCTCTCTCTCTCTCTTTTGAGACAGGGTGCTCTGTGTAGTCCTGACTGCCCTGGGACTCACTTTGTAGACCAGGTTGGCCTTAAACTCAGATCCACCTGCCTCATCCCTGCCTCTGGAGTGCTGAGAATAAATCACACCCAGCTCCTCCCTTTTTTCCCCCTTTTTTGGTATTGTCTCTGTAGTGCAGGCTAGCCTAGGACTGTCAATTACTGTGCCTCAGCCTTCTGAGTGCTGGAGTTCCAGGTGCAACCTGTTCTGGATAACAGCTTGAACAGATACATGAAGTATAAGCATGAGAGACTGAGGTGTAACTCAGTGGCAGAAGCTTGCTTAGCATGCTTGAGGCCTGGGTTTGAACCCCAGCAGTGCCAGAAACCTTACAGAAAAAGATAGGGAGCTGAGATGCGTGGCATTGTGAATTACAAATGCTGGGGTCCTGGTTCATGAAGTAACAGGACAAGTAGGTACTCTAACATGTTGAGTTTAGGTAAAGATGGGATGCAGTAGGTAGATGCTATATGTGGAGAGGTGTCAAGCTAAGACTACATGTTTGGGTGGCACCTTTGGAAAGGCAAAGCAGAAAAAGCCCCTTATCTCTTGACTTGGTCAAATGTTTAGAAATCCTACATAGCCGGGCGGTGGTGGCGCACGCCTTTAATCCCAGCGCTCGGGAGGCAGAGGCAGGCGGATCTCTGTGAGTTCGAGACCAGCCTGGTCTACAGAGCTAGTTCCAGGACAGGCTCCAAAGCCATAGAGAAACCCTGTCTCGAACCCCCCCCCCCCCAAAAAAAAAATCTGTGCTATAATCCTGGTGATGGCAGTGCACAACTTTAAATACCAGCACTTAGGAGACAGAGGCAGACAGATCTTTGAGCTCAAAAGGCAGCTTGGTCTACACATTTCTAGGACAGCTGGAACTACACAGAGAGACTCTGTCTTGAATTTCCCGTCAAAAACAAAAAAGCAAACCTCTGTGTTACAGACCTGAAGCTTCTTATATTGACTTTCCTTGTCTCAGGGTGGTGCATAAAAGATTCAAACTTAGGATATTTTTGCAAAGCGAGCAGATTAGACTCTGGATCAGTTGATAGCAGAGCTCTGAAATCTAAGATCTGGTTGCGCAAGTCACCAAATGTTTTCTTTAAGGTTTACTCTGCTTGTCTGAAGTGAACCCTATAATGAGTATCATATCTGATTTAGCAGGCAGTTTGTTTAGCAAAGCAGTTAGAAATCAGTGGCAAACCTGTTTACTACACAGGGTCCTAAACCAGCGCTTGGCTTGGAGTTAACTAACAGTCAGCATCACACTGGAGTGGGGAGTTAACTAACAGTCAGCATCACACTGGAGTGGGGAGTTAACTAACAGTCAGCATCACACTGGAGTGGGGAGTTAACTAACAGTCAGCATCACACTAGAGTGGGGAGTTAACTAACAGTCAGCATTACACTGGAGTGGGGAGTTAACTAACAGCATCACACTAGAGTGGGGAGTTAACTAACAGTCAGCATCACACTGTAGTGGGGAGTTAACTAACAGTCAGCATCACACTGTAGTGGGGAGTTAACTAACAGTCAGCATCACACTGTAGTGGGGAGTTAACTAACAGTCACCATCACACTGGAGTGGGGAGGGTACCCCAGTAATGCACAGTGGTAGAGAACTCTGGGGCTGATACGTAGTTACGGGGAATCCACATACTTACACAGTAATTATTGTGTTGTAATGTTGTGGCCCCCTCCATTGGTGTAGTTGATAGCATCTTACTCTGACCTGGCACTTGATGGGGATCCTCTTGCCTCTTTCCTGAGCGCTGGGATGACAGCCATGTCTGGCTTGGTTTTGGTATTTGCCTCACTTTTTGGAACGAACTAATGTAGGGCAGAGGTTTTTGTGCCTTTTCCCCTGGATGTGTTCTTTTAATTTTTTAACTCAGGTAAAAACAGCTGTTTAATTTTGCCCTCAGGTAGACAAGTGGGTCTTCCAGCTTAGCTGTCCCAGAAATGACAGGCTAAAGGTAGACACCTTGTGAAAGGAGTTGCAGAGTATAGGGGAGGGCTGTGCAGGGGTGTGCGATCTAAGCCAACTTGGACTAGACTGAGACCTTGTTTTTGTTTTTGTTTTTAAAGGCAGCTGAGGTGGCCAACTCCTGTTATCCCAGCACTGAGCAGGAGGAACACTAGAACAAAGAGACATGACTAGGTAGGGACCCTGCTCTTTTCAGCCACTGTTACAGGTGAGGGTGAGAGGATGTGCGATCTCAGGTAGGTTGAAGTAAGCGTTTTTGAGAGCCAGACAAGTTCTAGGCACTGAGTTCTGTAGTTCCTGGATTTGATCCTTCCAGTTCTGTGAGGTAGCTTATTTCTAGGGACAAGAGACTGAAGCTTAGCCATGAGGCAGTTTCTAATGCTAGTATTACAGGAACATACCACCACCGTGTCCAGCAGTCTAAGTGTGGGTGCAGTTGTAAGCTCTTGGTAGATAGAGTTCTGCCTTCCCAGGAAGATATGCTAGACCTCAGAGAACTGTTGGAACAAAGTAGCACATTCTTAGGCCAATGGATTGCTTTACTGGGATGGTAGAGACCATAAACTCCACAGTAGATAAATACAAACGATGTTGACTGTTGTCTCATCCAAATGTGACTGAAGACTTGTTTTGTGTTTGGTGTATGTTCTCTTTTTATGAGGGATGGTTATGTCTAAGTAGTAATTTTTGGGAAGTTATTTATCTCTGTAGAGATAGGGTCACAATATGAAGTGACCAGTGCCTGCTACTTCAGTGCCTGCTACTGTACTACTGGTTATTCATTTTTTGGGGGGCTGTTTACTTTTCTTTTTCTTCTTTTCTTTCTTTGGTTTTCAAGACAAGGTTTCTCTGTGTAACAGCTCTGGCTGTCCTAGAATTCACTCTGTAGACCAGGCTGTTTTGTGTGATAATTTTGTTTTGTTCTGCCAAATAAAGCTTACCTGGGGATCAGCTAGCCACTACTTAACCACAGAAGTGGGGGCAGTGGCAATTCAGGAAGTAGAGACAGGAAGTGAGGGCCGCTGCCAGTTCTGATCTTCCAGGTTTTTACTCTGGGGGTTTCTCTGCTTATCTCTGGCTGTCCTGGAACTCTCTCCGTTGTCAGGCTGGCCTTGAACTCACAGAGGTCCACCTGTCTCTGCCTCCTGGAGTGCTGGGATTAAAGGTGTGTTTTAAAATGACTTTTTTTGGCATAACTGATCAATTTGCTTTTCATTTTATTATCATTCATTTGTTTTGAAGACAGTCTATTCTCACTCTGCAGCCCTAGCTGGCCTGAACAGGCTGTGTAAATCAGGCTGACTTTGAATTTACAAACATCTGCCTGTTTCCTGAGTGTTGTGATTAAAGGTGTGCACTAAAGCCCAGTTATGGGACAAAATAAAATCAAATTGGTAATTTGCTTTTCATCAGAGTGGCTGTGGTGGAATTTACTATGCCAAGGGACTTTAGATTCATGTTCCTCCCTTTTGTGAAAACTTTACATTTTAACCTTTTTTTAAAGTTTGTGTTTTGCCTCCATGTAAGTGAATCACACACATGAAGTACCCACAGTGCCCACAAAGGCCAGAAGAGGGCATCAGATCTCCTGGTACTAGAGTTAACACAAGATTATTAGCAGCCATGTGGGTGCTGGGAACAACCAAACTGGGGTCCTTTTTTAATAGTAGCAGGTGTTTTTAACTGATGAGCCATCTTTCCAGTCTATATTTATTTATTTTAAGTGATTTTATTTCTGAGATGAAAGTCTTGCTATTTTGCCCAGGCTAGCCACAAGCTCAAGATTTTTTTGCTTCTCAAGTAACTGGTATTACAAGAGCATATTATATATACAACACTAGTATAACACTTGGCTTTTCCACTTTATAATACTGAATTCTTTAAGGACAGGAATACACACACACACACACACACACACACACACACTTGAAATAGAGGAAACATTTTATAGTCCATGGGTTATTCACATAAACTTAAGTAGCTCTGTCCTGGCCATAGTGCCATGGAGCATACTTCATGCAGTTTTTCCTGTGGTTTTGGTACTAGAATCTGTTGTAATTCTCACTGATCTGGAACTAGTTTTGTAGGCCATGCTGGCTTCAAACTTCAGAGATCCTATAATATTCCCCCTATAAATAAAGTGGGCATGGTGGATCTAGTCTCTAATCCCAGCCTTCAGTAGGTTAAGGCAGAAGAATACTGAGTTGGAGGGTAGCCTGGGCTTCATAATGAATCTTTGTGTTAACCCATGCCCCCCCATATGAACCATAAAAGATTATAATTTTCTGCATAACTTGGTTTAATAAGTAAAATTTCTATATTTGATTTATTTTGAATCTTCAAAACTCTCGTTTTTGGACTCAGTGGAAGTCTCTGGAGGAGAATGAGGAAAAGTGAACTTGGTAGTGGGTTGTAAAGTAAGTCATTAAGGACAGACAGATAGACAGACACTACTTTTAGACATCAGTAGCAACTATATTGCACACATTATAGTATCCAAAACAAGCCATTAAGATGACAAATTTGAGGGCTGGAGAGATGGCTCAGAGGTTAAGAGCACTGGCTGCTCTTCCAGAGGTCCTGAGTTCAATTCCCAGCAACCACATGGTGGCTCACAACCATCTGTACTGAGATCTGGCACCCTCCTCTGGCGTGTGGGCATACATCAAGGCAGAATGTTATATACATAATAAATAAATCTTTGAAAAAAAATAACAAAATCCTTGAAAAAAAAAGATGACAAATTTGAGAATGCTATAAAAGAGCTATCTTTTTCATATAAATAAGTTATATTTTAATAGTCATTTTGAAGATTCAGGATTATTTTTTCTGACTAGCATTGAAAATTTCATCTTGTAAAACTAAAGGTTAAATCTTTGACATGTGATTGTTGTACTCTTATTGTGAAATCTATTTTCTCTGTAAAATGCTGGGAGATAAAGTAGGTGATGAAATAGGGGAAACATTGTAAGATCCATGGTTGAACTGTGGCCTTTATATTGGGTTATCCACACAGACCTAAGTAGCTCTGTCCTGGCCATAGTGCCATGGAGCATATTTTGTGGGGTTTTTTCCTGTGGTCCTTGGTTCTAGAATGTTATTCCTTGTAAATTGGCATGATAAGGAATGATCATAAATGGGCAGGCAGAACTCTGGATGGAATGGCTTCAGTGGCCCTCTTTTTCTTTGTTTGGTGTGGGCATCTGATGATGTACGAAGATGCTTGTTTCCTCTCCAGTGCTGCAAAGTAAAGTAACTCTGACACCTTGTAATTAGAGTCGACTTTTGGTGTAGATTGCTTAGGTTCTTTAGCATTTGGACCAGTAGCATTTGAATGAATAATCCATCTTTCATATTTTGTATCCTCTTATCGCTACACTCTCACCCTTTGTATTCTAAACTTCCAAGATTTAACATTAGGTATTTGGTTACAAGGATGATCAGTCCTTTTGAGTATATACTCTGAAGAATTATATGGGTCCAGTGGTCCTGGTGTGTGCACTCATGTCCCTTCAAATATTGTCCTAATGCTGTAACTTGATATGTATGCTTTTTGGGCAACACCTTGTTTCAAAAAGCTTTTGGTAAGGTATTGAAGGAAATTATAATAGATAGTCATGCGATGTCACAGTGGAGAATAAAATGACATAATCCAGAATTTATTTTGAGTTCAGGGACAGTCTGCGCTATATAGGAGATCCTGTCTCAAAATTAAAAACAAATAAACCAAAAATGCATGGAAGTAATGTATACCACAATTACAGTTTGGTGAAGAAAAGAGAATGGAATGAATGGTTTTCTTTTTCTTTTTTTGAGACAGGGTTTCTCTCTGTACCCTTGGCTGTCCAAGAACTAACTCTGTAGACCAAGCTGGTCTAGAACTCACAGAGCCGACCTCTGCCTCTGGAGGCGTGGTCTACCACTGCCCCGGGTGGTGGTGGCGCACGCCTTTAATCCCAGCACTCGGGAGGCAGAGGCAGGCGGATCTCTGTGAGTTCGAGACCAGCCTGGTCTACAAGAGCTTGTTCCAGGACAGGCTCCAAAACCACAGAGAAACCCTGTCTCGAAAAACCAAAAAAAAAAAAAAAAAAAGAAAACTAGCCTGGAGGCAGAAATGGGCAGATCTCTGTGAGTTTGAGACCAACCTGGTCTACAGAGTGAATTCTAGGACAGTTAGGGCTACACATAGGAAACCCTGTCTCGGAAAACCAAAACCAAACCAAAACAAAAAAACAACGAAAACCTCCTTTTTTGCTGTGTTTCCATTTAGCTTCTTCTGGATACATAGAGTTGTGATATAAACTCAGTGAGTCCTGGTACTTTGTTCTCTGCTGGGAATTGTGCAAATGGTGTACAGATTGCAATAGGTTATATGAGTTTATTTACTTTGTGGAGATAATGAGAATGGAGTCTAGGACTTAGCTTATGTTAGGCAAGTGTACTGCTTGCTGCCTGGCTACATTTCCAGCCTTGAAGAACTTTTAGAATTAATAAGTTTTCAAGAAAGTGATTTTAATGTGTAAAAACAAGGAGCCTAAAAGACTACCTCTTTGATACAGTTTTTGCTCAATTATAGTGTTAATTCAGTGCTTGTTGGCTGTTGATATGGTTGCCTTGCCATCACCACAGTCATTATTCTCATTAGCTGTAGATGTAGTACCCTAACACTCCCCATCTCTGTCTAATCTAGTCTGTGGATGGCCTGTTCAGAACTTTTTTCAGTTGGATAGTCTCTGGTTGTTTGTGGCTACCTTCCCTCCTGTAGCTTAGGCCAGTGTTTGAAGCGCTCATCCAGGGTCTGAAGATGGAGTCCCACAGTGGTGCTGCTTTCTGAGTAACTCATGTTTGCAGGGGAGTCACAAGTGCTGTCTATATTACTGTTTCTTTTTCTTTTTCAGTTTAATTTTTATTTTTTCTTTTATTAAATTTTAAGATTTATTTTACATCCGAACTGCAACTATTTCTTTTTAAAGATATGTTTAGTTTATGAGTGTGAGTGCTTGCCTTTGTATATCTATGTCTGGTGTCCACAGAGGCTCCCAGAGGATGTTGGGTTTTCTGGAACTGGAGTTAACAGGTGTTTGTGAGCTGCCAGGTCGGTTCTGGGAGCTGAACCTGGCTCCTGTGGTGCTCTTACCTGCTGAGGCATCTATTCAGCTTCTATTATGTTTAAAAAATACCAAGCTTGGGCTGGAGAGATGGCTCAGTGGTTAAGAGCATTGCCTGTTCTTCCAAAGGTCCTGAGTTCAATTCCCAGCAACCACATGGTGGCTCACAACCATCTGTAATGGGGTCTGGTGCCCTCTTCTGGCCTGCAGGCATATACACAGACAATATTGTATACATAATAAATAAATAAATATTTAAAAAAAATACCAAGCTTGCTGATACAATTTTTTTAACTCATTAAAGAGTTTATTAATTCAGATCTGTGTTTTCCCAGTTGTAGATTAGGGAGATAACTATTATCCAGAGTCAGAAGTCTTGAAAATGCAAAACAATGAATCTGCTTATGTCTTTCCTCTGAAGAAACTTGGTTTCATGAAGGGAAGTACAAAATGGTTTCAAACGGGAATGTCTCACTCTGTACTGAGCTATTGGTTCATTTCCTAGAAAATGGGTTTATAGCTGGGCGGGTGGTGTGATCCTTTAATCCCAGCAGGTGGGAGGCAGAGTCAGGTGGATTTCTAAATTCTAGGCCAGCCTGGTCTACATAGCTAGTTAGTTCCAGGACAGGCTATTACACAAGGAAACCCTGTCTCAAAAACATCAATCAATTAACAAACCTACCAGCTCTACTTCTCCCCCAATTTTATCTTTTTGTGTTTATGTTCCTTGAAATGAATCCTCTGTCCCTCCAACCAGAAACTTATCAATTATAAAAATTAATCCTTACCTTAGGCTTGTCCCATTAGCTCTTTTTTAAAAAAAATATTTATTTATTTATTATGTATACAATATTCTGTCTGTGTGTATGCCTTCAGGCCAGAAGAGGGCACCAGACCTCATTACAGATGGTTGTGAGCCACCATGTGGTTGCTGGGAATTGAACTCAGGACCTTTGGAAGGGCAGGCAATGCTCTTAACCATTGAGCCATCTCTCCAGCCCCGTCCCATTAGCTCTTATAACTTAAATCCACCCATTACATTCTGTCGCATGGCCTTTGCCTCATCTCTCCATAGTGTTCATGTTGCTTCCTCTGCTTCTGACTGTTGACTCTGCCTTTTTCCCCCCAGAGTCCTCTCTGTCCCTGGAAGTCCTGCCTAATCTCTTCTGCCTAACTGTTGGGCCATTCAGCTCTTAATTAAACTAATTACAGTGACATATCTTCACAATGTACAAACATCCACAGTAGTTTTCCTGTGTGAGTGGATTTGTCATGCCATGGTTTGTAAGTGGATGCCAGAGGATAATCTCTGATGTTCTCACCTTCTCTCTATTTGAGATACAGTCTCTTGTTTGTGCTGAAGTACCAGGCTAACTGGCTCTTGAACTTCTTTGGGATACTGTCTGCCTCCCCTCTTGCTCCGAGAGCACTGGGATTAGAATCCTATACCAGCTTTACCTGGGTTCTTGGAATCAAACTCAGGTCCTCATCTCCCCAGCTCTGTTTTCAACTTTCAAATATCAGGGGTGTGGGTGTTGGCGGGGTCGGGGGGAAGCTTAGTCTGCCATGTTGAGTGAAAGTGAATGGCTAATACATTTCCAGTAGAGGTGTTTTGTTTGTTTTCAAGACAGTGTTTCTCTGTATAGTCTGGTTATCCTGGAATCCAGTAGAGTTTTTTTTTAAATATTTATTTTTTTATTATGTATACAATATTCTGTCTGTGTGTCTGCTGGCCAGAAGAGGGCACCAGACCCCATTACAGATGGTTGTGAGCCACCATGTGGTTGCTGGGAATTGAACTCAGGACCTTTGGAAGAGCGGGCAGTGCTCTTAACCTCTAAGCTATCTCTCCAGCCCCTCCAGTAGAGTTTTAATATTGGGACAGACTTTGGAAAATTGTTTTACTTTTTTTTCCAATGCGGCAATTTTTGTTTTAATAAAAAGAGGGGCAGGAGAGATAACTTAGCCTTTAGGAACATGTACTGCGCTTGCAGAGGGCTGAAGCTCGATTGTTCACACAACCGTTGTAGTTTTTTCTTTTTTTTAAAGATTATTTATTATGTACACAGTGTTCAGCTTCTATGTATGCCTGCAGGCCAGAAGAGGGCACCAGATCTCATTACAGATGGTTGTGAGCCACCATGTGGTTGCTGGGAATTGAACTCAGGACCTCCGGAAGAGCAGTCAGTGAGTGCTCTTAACCTCTGAGCCATCTCTCCAGGCCTAGTTTTTTCTTCTTAAGCCTCCTTCCTTTTTCACCAAGCCACCTTCTATTTTATTTTTTTATTAATTTTTTCATGCTAGCAAAGAGAGTAACATGTTTTCTTACATTTTCACAAACTATATATCACTATACTTTGTTCTTTGCTCCATTATCCTTTCCCTGTCTCTAGAACTTCCTTAATCTTTCTTTCATAATCTTCTATACATATATATACATAAAAATTTATCCTAGTGCTGGTGGCGACTTACACCTTAATCCCAGGGCGACAGACACAGACAGATCTCTGAGGCCAACCTGGGCTACAGAGTGAGTTTCAGGACAGCCAGGCTGTACAGAGAAACCCTGTCTCAAAAAACAGACAAACAAGGGGCTGGAGAGGTGGTACAGTGGTTAAGAGCATTGGCTGCTCTTCCATAGGACCCAGGTTCAATTCCCAGCACCCACATGGCAGTTAACAACTGTCTGTAACTCTAAAATCTGGCAACCTCACACAAACATGTATGCAGGGGGAACACCAATGTATATAAAATAAAATAAATAAAATTAAAAAAAACCAGATGAAACAACACAAAACAAAAACCAAAGCCAAACTGGGGCATACGGGGGTGTTAAATACAGATGTTAAATGTGAGGGAAAGCAGGTGACATATATTCTGTGCTTTGTTTTTCTGTTTTTGTGAAAATGTTAATTTTATTCTTTCAGGTGTTAAGTTATGTATATGTACATATTCCTTTCTCTCCTCCTCCCCACTGGCTAGGCTAACCTCAAACTAGACAAGTAACCAAGCATGACCTTAAACTGATCTCTGCTTCTTTCTTTTAAGTGCTGAGATCATAGCTATTGAGAGTCACGGCCAGCTTGGGCCATATATTCCTACCCATTCATCTGTGGTTTACTTCTGGGCTTTCTGTGTCTTGAGCATTGGGAATAGTGCAACAAAAGCATGGATGTGTGAGGGTCTCTCTGCTATGTTGCCATAGAGTCTGTTATGTTACTTGCTTTCTGCTGCTGTGGTAGCAGCTCATCATGACCAAGGCAACTTAATAGAAGTAAGGGTTTCTTTGGGCTTATGGTTCCAGAGGAGTAAGAATTTATTGTCATTATGGCATGCAGGCATGGCAGCCTAAGAAGAAAGCTGAAAGAACACATCTTGAGCCCCAACCAGAGTGGGGGAGTTTTAGGCTTGAAACCTCAAAGACAGCCCCCCCACCCCCATGACATTCTTCCAGCAAGGCACTTCCTAGACTTCCCCAAACAGTGCTACCAACTGGGGGCTAAGTGCTCAAATACACAAGTCCACATCATCTTCAAGCTTCTGTTAAAAGTGCCTTCATTTGTGGTAGCCATTGCTAGTTCCCTCTTTCTTCCTTAGCTGAATGCTCTTGTGCCTGTGTGGTGCTTAGTTAAAACATTTATTAACAGTCTTATAGTTGAGTATTTCCTGTGTTTCCTTTGGGTGTTACCATGCTGTTGTAAACAAGTGATGGACCATCAAATCATAATCTCCAGTGATGAGTTGTCGTTAATGTATGTTTTCAAAGCCTCCCTCCCTGGTGATTCTTATGGGTGCATCATTAGTTAAGGACCACTGGATGCTTCCTCAAAGATGTCTTTTTTTTTTTTTTTTAGTTCATAAAACCATCTTTTTTATTATTCTTCCAAAATTATCACTTAAAGATTAATTCTCACACCAATTACTGGGCTCAGTGGATTCTTTTCTTTTCAGCTTGATGGAAAGATGTCTTTTAAAGCTTCTTCTTCCCAGCACCTGGCAAGTAGTATGTAAGTGCTGAATGAAGAGATTATGTCATCAGGGTACCCTGAGGAAGATGCATTGAATGAGGTGTTTTTTTTTTTAAATATTTATTTATTATGTATACAATATTCTGTCTGTGTGTATGCCTGATGGCCAGAAGAGGGCACCAGACCCCATTAGAGATGGTTGTGAGCCACCACGTGGTTGCTGGGAACAGAACTCAGGACCTTTGGAAGAGCGGGCCATGCTCCCAACCTCTGAGCCATCTCTCCAGCCCCTCCCCCCTTTTTTTTGATTAATTAAGATGTCATTTTGAATTGATAAACTTGTAAGGTGTAACTTGAATACTGATATGGTTTGGGTTTGGATGAACAGTAATCATGCATTGAAAGGCTGCACTGAAGAATCTTAAAAAGGTGTGGCTCTGGATGTTGTGATTGTGCCTTAAAAAACTCAAGGCTTGTGAGGTGGTTTGGCCTTAAAGGTGCTGGTTGCCAAGCTTTTAACTCTAGTTCTAGAGGATATTCTTTTCTGGTTTCCAGGGGAGCTGGGGATGCATATGGTGGCCAGACATATGTGCAGGCAGAAGGCCTATAGACACATAAAAAAATAACATGAAAAAGTGAGCTCTTTTTTCTTCTGCTTTAAAATTTTTCTTTTGTTTTTTGTTTTTAATTTAATTATTATGTATACAGTATTCTGTCTACATGTATGCCTGCATACCAGAAGAGGGCACCAGATCTCATTGCAGATTGTTGTGAGCCACCCTGTGGGTTGCTGGGAATTGAACTCAGGACCTCTGAGCCATCTCTCTAGCTCCTGTTCTTGCTTTTGGGATAAATTTCATTCATTATGTATCTCTGGATGGTCTTGAACTCATTATAAAGATCAGACTGGCCTTGAACTCGCACACCTACCTGTATTTGCCTTCAATACTGTTAGGCATGCACCGTCATGCTTGGCTACAGTTTTTACTTTTTAAAAAGGGCTTATTTTTTGTGTTTGCATATATGTGCTGGTGCTTGTAGTAATAAGGGCGGCGGCGGGGCTGCGTCCCCAACACCCCAGCCGCTTGCCCGGCTAGCTTATGCCCCGAAATAATTACACGGACACTGTATTCTTTTAATCACTGCTTGGCCCATTCTCTTCTAGGCTAATTCTCACATATTAATTTAGCCCATTTCTAATCATCTGTGTGTAGCATCCCAAGGTGCGCTTACCGGGGAGATTCTAGCCTAGTCCATCCTGGGTCGGAGCTTCATGGCGTGTGTCTGCCCGGGAGGAGAGCTGTCGAGACTCTGAGCTCACTTCCTCTTCCTCCCATCGTTCTGTTCTGTTTACTGCACCTATCTTCTAACCAATAAAATGGGCCAAGGCAGTTCCTTTATTAGCCAATGACCTTCCTCCATCAGGTGCTCTCTGATGCCAGAGAGTACATTGGATCCTTTGCTGAATTATAGGTGGTCTTCTGGGCAAAAACCAAGGCTCTTAGCCACTGAGCTGTCTCTCTAGCACCCTTTCGTTGGTTTTTGCTAGTAACTTTTGTTTTTACATCTCAGAAAAGCTTTTCTATTCTGTTACAGATTTGTATACTAAATATGTCTGTGTCCATGTATTTATATTTATTTTCTTCCATAGAAAGATGCTTTCAGAAGTATCCTTTAAACCTTTAGGGTGGGATAACATTTTCCTAGGCAAGCAGATTCTTTCCACAGTATCTTGATAGTTCATCTCCTTTTGCTTCTTGAACTAACAGAAGAGAGCCTGAGTGTGTGTTCACAAATGGACTGGGTAGCTATTCTTCATGGATGGCTGGAGCGTGCTTCTGTTGCACACTCTGCCTTCAGTTCTCTATTTCTTTCATCTAGTGTAGTTTTCTTGGATCTGGATTATTTTAATCTTTTTGCTTTTGTTGTATAAAATTAATTGGGATAGGATGCTGAGTTAAGACTCAAGTTCTGGAGCTGGTCTGCCTGTATAACTGAGCAAGGTTTTTTTTTTTTTGTTTGAATAGGTATGACCCCCATAGACTCATGTATTTGAGTGCTTGGTCCATAGGCAGTGACATTCTTAGAGGTATGACCTTGTTGGACAGTAAGTATGGCCTTGTTGAAAGAAGTGTGTCACTGGAGTTGGGGTTTGAGATCTTATGTATGCTCAAGTTATGTCCAGTTTGTCACACAGTTCACCTCCTGTTGCCTGCTGATCAGGATGTAGAACTCTGAGCTGTGTGCTGAGATGCTGTGCCATGATGACAATGAACTAAATGAACCTCTGAAGTTGTAAGCCAGCTCCAACTAAATATTTCCTTTATAAGAGTTGCCATGGAAAAAAAAAAGTTTTCATGGGGGCTGGAGAGATGGCTCACTGGTTAAGAGCATTGCCTGCTCTTCCAAAGGTCATGAGTTCAATTCCCAGCAACCACATGGTGGCTCACAACCATCTGTAATGAGATTTAGTGCCCTCTTCTGGCCTGCGGACACACACACACAGAATATTGCATACATAATAAATAAATAAATATTTAAAAAAAAGTTTTCATGGACATGGTCTCTTATCACAGCAATAGATACCTGAACTAAGACAGAGTTTAACCTTTTTTTTTGTCTGGTTTTTGCCTTGTTTAAAAAAAAGTGCAGGGAGAGAACTTCATTTACAATTATCTGTTTGAGAACTAAGAAACAGTGTTAAGGATATATAGTAAACCCTAGCTGTTAAAATATTTGTCTATCATGATGGCACTGAAGATTGATCTGTCTCTGCTTCAAATAGTGCTCTCTGTAGAAACTGCCCATGGACTTTCCATACCACATTTTAAAAAATAAATTTATTTGGCTGGAGAGATGGCTCAGTGGATAAGAGCTTTTTGCCTGCTCTTCCAAGGTCCTGAGTTCAATTCCCAGCAATGACTCACAACCATCTGTAATGAGATTTGGTGCCCTCTTCTGGCCTGCAGGGATACATGCAGGCAGAACACTGAATACGTAATAAATAACCCTTTTTAAAAAAAAAATAAATGGGCTGGGCGGTGGTGGCGCATGCCTTTAATCCCAGCACTCGGGAGGCAGAGGCAGGCGGATTTCTGTGAGTTCGAGACCAGCCTGGTCTACAGAGCTAGTTCCAGGACAGGCTCCAAAGCCACAGAGAAACCCTGTCTTGAAAATCCAAAAAAAAAAAAATTTGTCAGTTATATGCCCTTGTTTTGATTTTTTTCCTAAGAAATAACTATACAATAGTCTGTATGCGACTTATTTTTTAAATAAATATGAAAATTTTTAGAAAGTTTATTGCGTCCATGTGAATGTTTTGTGTACCCACTGTCTATATATGTACAGATATGCTTGGAGGCCAGAAGACGGCATTACATCCATTAAGCTGGAATTAAAGGTGACCAGTGGTGTTCTGAATCAGACTGTGATCTGAAAGAGGAACGAGCGCCCTAACCATAGAACCCTCTAGCTGCATGAAAGCTCACTCTTAATTTTGGCTATTAATGATCTGTTTCTAGAAAGGTAATGGTTTGAGTACTTGTTAAGTTTGTATAGGTGTGGGTGTGAGTGGGTGCGCAGGTGTGTGGCTGTGACTGTTTTCCTTATGGAACTCAGATTGGCCTTGAACGCACCTTGTAACCCATTGTGACCTCAAGTTCAATTTCTCCCTAAAGTTCAAGTGATTCTTTTAAAAGTCTCAGCTTCCCCAAGTGCTGGGATCATAGGTGGCACCATCACATGTGCTCCTGAAGGATTTACTAAAAAAAGAATAATTTTATTTATTACTTTATTTTTTAATAATTTATTATCATTTTATTATATGCATATAAGTGTTTTGCCTGCAACTATATGTAGGTAAACCACATGTGTGCTGGAGCCCACAGATCAGAAGAGGGGGCATCAGATTCCCTGGAATTGGAGATAGATAGTTGTGAGTTGTGAGTTGCCATGTGGGTGCTGGAACAAGAGCTATTAATTAATTAAGCAGTGTGCTGCTTGCATGTATACCTACATGCCAGAAGTCACCAGATCTCATTATAGATGGTTGTGAGCCATCATGTGGGTGCTGGGAATTGAATAAGGACCTCCAGAAGAGCAGCCAGTGTTCTTAACTTCTGAGCCATCTCTCCAGCCACCTTCCTCCCTTACCAAAACCATCTTGCTGTGTATTCAGTACTGATCTATCGTTTGTGGTTTGAATGAAAATAACCCCAAAGCTCATATATTTGTATGCCTAGTCCCCAGGTGGTGACTGGCTTGGAAGGATTAGGTGTGTCTTTGTTGGAGGAGGTACTTTGTAACACCCGATTCTGTGTTACACCCTCGGTACAGTTCGTGTGCCACTGTACCCTTGGCGAGTCGAGTCGGGCAAGGGCCTGGAGATTAAAAGAACACACACAGAGACCAGGGTCCTTCGAAAGGAGACCAGCCGATTGCCCGTTTATTCAGACTTGGGGAAGTCCTTAAGTACCTAACTGCTGCACAAGGACCTCTGCCCAGGCAGGTGGGAAATTACCATATTAACAAAGAAGTCGGGTTGGAGAGATGGCTCATTGGTTAAGAGCATTGCCTGCTCTTCCAAAGGTCCTGAGTTCAATTCCCGGCAACCACATGGTGGCTCACAACTATCTGGAATGAGGTCTGGTGCTCTCTTCTGGCCTGCAAGCATACACACAGACAGAATATTGTATACATAATAAATAAATAAATATTAAAAAAAAACAAAGAAGTCAATGCCCTACAGCTAATCACCAGGCAGGGCAGGGAGAACACAAAAACAAACAGGATGCTTAGTTAGCTGACCAGAAACTGTCCTCCAGATGCACCCCAGGAACAAGGGCAGACCAGGGCCCTACAGTACTTGGCTGAGTGTGGGCTTTAGGTTTCAAAAGCTAATGTCAAATTCAGTCTGCTCCTGCTCCCTGTGGATCAGGAGGTAGCCTAGCATTTAGCTCTTTTCTAGTACTATGCCTACTGCCATGTTCTCTGCTGATATGATCATGGACTCGTTTCTGAAGGTATAAGCAAGTCTCCAGTTAAATACTTTCCTTTATAAGAGTTGTCTTTGTCATGGTGTGTCTTCACAGCATAGAACATTGACTAAGACTGTAACCCACTCAGTAGTCCACACTCTCCTACCTTTGCTTTCTTTTTCTTTGTTACTTTACTTTTTTTTGTTTTGTTTTTGTTTTTGTTTTTTGAGCCAGAATTTCTCTGTGTATCTCTGGCTGTCGAATTTACTCTGTAGACTGGCCTCTATCACATTCACACCACCACCACCACCCGGCAGCTTTTGTTTCTTCTTGTAATTATGGTTGCATCTGTGTGTGAGTATGTGCACATCCAGGTGCCTGCAGAGGCCAGAGGTGTTGAACTCTCTTGGAGCTGAACTTTTAGGTACTTGTTAAGCCTTCTAACATTTGTGCTGGGTCCTCTGGAAGAGCAGTCATTATATATGTGCTCTTAACCACTGAACCATCTCTTCAGCTCCTAAAATTGTTTCTTGAGCTGGGAGTGTATGTGTATGCTGCCATGCTAGGGTACCCAGGGTTAAGAGGCTCTACATCTATTGTATTCCTTCCCTTCTTCCCTCCTTCCCTCCCTCCCTCCTTCCCTCCCTCCCTCCTTCCCTCCCTCCATCCCTCCCTCCCTGCTTCCCTCCCTCCCTCCCTCCCTCTTGCCTTCCTTTCCTCTTTCTCTCTCTCTTGACAGGGTTTCTCTATGTAATCTTGGGAACTCGCTCCCATTGTGTATTACCCTACTTTGAGCCTTTATGTACATATGTTTCTGATAGAAATTTAGACATGTTTTAGGGTGCTGGAGGAGTGGCTCAGAGCTTAAGTGAATTTACTGGTCTTCTGTAGATTCACTACTCAGCACCCACATTGTCCTGTTAACTCTAGTTCCATAGGATGTGACTCCCCTGGCCTCTCAGGCAGCAGGCACACACATGATGCACAGACATAAATGCTGGTCAGTGCTCATACACATAAAAAATTTAGACATTTTAAATAGCTATATCAAATTCTGTAACTTCTCCCAGGCGGGGCATGCCTTTAATCCCAATAGTTGGGAGGCAGAAGCAGGTGGATCTCTGAGTTTGGGGCCAGAGTGAGCTTCAGTACATCCAAAGCTACACAAAGAAACTGTTTTGAAAGGTGCCCTCCAAATTCTTTAAAGCACATGTTGTATTTAATAACTCTTCCTGTTTTATACTGTGGTTTGAGATCTTTGTCAGTAAATCTTTGCCCATATTTCTGATTATTTGCTTAGGCTTTAGATTCCTAGAAGTCAGTTTATCAGATCAGGGGGCATGGATATTAATAAAACTCATAAAATTTATTGTCAGATTCCTAGAAAAGCCAGTAAATCATGCTGGTTTCTCCCGAGGCAAAATAAGAGTCATTTGACCGAAGCTGCCTCTAGGGGTATAATTTCTGCTTTCTTGCCACTCCCATTTGCTCTCTTGGCAATCATAAGATTGTAATTTAAAGGTACAAATATATATGTAGATGACTCAACTTTTAATTTAGCTAGATGTTCAAAGATCACATGGGGGAAATATGAGCAATTTTTATGGTATTGCCAGTCATGTTAGCACGTAGCCCTAGTATGTTACCTCAGGAATAAAGGGAGAGAGGCCCTTTATTAACATGGCTCTCAGTTCTCAGACTTCTAGTCCTTGAGGAAGAGAGAGCATTTCAGCTGGATAAGTAGAGACAGGTCTTCCTTATCAGTGTGTGCTTGCCTGGTGAGTAGTAATTTCTCCAGTGAATCTGTTTTAAAACTGATCATTCTCACTGGTAATATCCCCTCTCCCCTTTTTTCTTTTCCTTTTTTGATGTAGGGTCTTACCATGTAGCCAAGGCAGACCTCAAACTCAATGACCATTTTTTTGCTATTACTGAGTCAATACTGATTTCCTATACCATGGTAGCCTCTCTCCAACAACAGATGGAATATTCTCATTTCTTAGTAAATTGTGCTTATTTGCAAAGTTTCTGTCTTAAATTTCTGCTGTGTTAAAGGTGACTTTCATTGTCTACAGATACTGGACACTCAATGAAAATCCACTCTGTACGTTCTCACAAAACAGAACAAAAAGGGAAATGTAGTACTTAGACTAAAACTGGAGCAAAATTCTGAGGCACTAATTTTTTGAACTCAACCTGTTGTGCTAAGATACCCTTACCCCATGGAGATATTGTCTCACCCGTTATGTAGCTTTAGCTGATCTGGAACTCTGAGACCAGGCTTGTAAACGGAGGCTGCTCATTCGTTTCCTGGCTGCCCGGACCCGAATAATCACACAGAAACTATATTAATTACAAGACTGCTTGGTCAATGACTCAGGCATATTTCTTGCTAGCTCTTACATCTGAAATTAGCCCATTTCTATTAATTTATGTATTGCTACGAGGCTGTGGCCTAATGGTAAGGTCCCTGTGTCTGTCTCTTTTGTCAGCTACATGGTATCTCCTTGACTCCATCTATTCTCTCTATATTTCTTCCAGCTTGGCTGTATTTTGCCCTGCCATAGGCCAGAGCACCTTTATTCATTAACCAATAAAAGCAACACATACAGAAGGACATCCCACATCACAGGCTAGCCTGGAACTTACTGAAATTTGCTTGTCCTTATTCCTGTAATGTTGGATTTATGTGTGCCACCACATAGCTTTTGTTCTAAATCTCCCTCTCCTCTGTGTAGGGGTTGCAAGCAAGCACTGTATCACTCAGCCATATCCCCACCCCTGCCTCTCTTTTTAGAGATTTAATTGAATGTATGAGTGCTTTGCCTTCATGTATGCATATGTACCACCTGAGTGCCTTCTGCCCATGGAGGTCAGAAGAGGGTAGTTGATTCCCTGGAATTGGAGTGACTGATGTTTTTGAGCTGCCACTTGAGTTTCTATGGGAGAACAGCAAGTGCTTTTAACTGCTGATCATTTCCAACCCTTCACTTAATATTTTATGAGACTATTACTTAGAAATTTGTTCCAATTCAGTTTTAAACAGTTTTGGGTAAACTTTATTCATTTTACCTATCTACCTACCTGGTTATTCATTCACCTATTTATTCATTCACCCATCTATTTATTTATTGATTGATTGATTGGTTTTTTTGAGAAAGGGTTTCTCAGTAGGTAGCTTTGGAGCCTGTCCTGGAACTAGCTCCTGTAAGTAGGCTGGTCTCCAACTCACAGAGATCTACCTGCCTCTGCCTCCTGAGCGATGGGATTAAAGTAAAGATAAAGATGTGCACCACCACCACCTGACTTAATTTACTTTTTACTTTTTCTGTATGTTTTCTTTTAAAATTGCTATTTCAGAATGAAACTTTACTAGTTTTATGTGCTATTTGCAAATCACTATTTTTTCGAGGCAAATAATAGCTTTCTATGTAGTCATAAATAATAAGCCACTTGAATAAGCCTATACCTTAATAGCTTTCAGACAGGACTCATGTTTATATTTAGTATGGCCTTCAATATCAGTTAACTAATCTCTCCAATTAAAGAAGTGGCCTTGCTGTTTTCCTTTTCCCCTCCCACCCTCCCTCTCTCCCTGTTTTGCAAGATGGGGTTTCTCTGTAGTTTTGGAGCCTGTCCTAGAACTCTAGACCAGGCTGGCCTCGTACTCACAGAGATCTGCCTGCCTCTGCTTTCCAAGTGCTGGGCGTAAAGGCGTGTGCCACTACTATTCGGCCATAGAAGTTTTTTTTTTAATATTTATTTATTATGTATACAATGTTCTGTTTGTGTGTATGCCTGCAGGCCAGAAGAGGGCACCAGACCTCATTACAGATGGTTGTGAGCCACCATGTGGTTGCTGGGAATTGAACTCAGGACCTTTGGAAGAGCAGGCAGTGCTCTTAACTTTCTTATAGGTTAGTGAATACTGACTTAGTGACAGTTTGTCTCGTCTATGTCTTGCATATGCTATAAAGGACTCTACGAACTGTTGCACCCAGCAGTTGAGTAATAATCTGAGCATGTTCGTCAGTCGTGTTTTGTAAGTGGTGCTGAGGATTACCACCCCGCCCCCCAGGAACTCGTTACTGGTGAGGTAGGTCCATTCATTCCTTAGCACCAGTGTCTGTTTGCTTTAGTTTTATTCTCTGGTCCCAGTGACTGCAGAGCTTACCAGTGTCTGCTTTATTATTCTGTGGCTTTTTAAAGTGAACAAAATGAAATGATAGTTTATGAAGTGTGTATATGTGTGGGTTATTAACTTTAAAAAAAATTTTGGAGCCAGCCTGGTTTACAGGACAGCTAGGGCTGTTAAACAGAGAAACCCTGGCCCGTCTGCAAGCCCTCCCCCTTTTGAGTTGTAGTGTACTTGATTTAGCCTTTTAGGAGTCCCGCTCCTCCCATTCTACTTTAGGCCAACAATGTGTCACAGTTGGGAGAAACAGAATAGGAATGGTCAAGAATTTTAGGGGAGTGCCTCCTCTCTCTCTCTCTCTCTCTCTCTCCCTCCCTCCCTCCCTCCCTCCCTCCCTCCCTCTCTCTCCCCCTCCCTCCCTCCCTTCCTCCCTCCCTCCCTCCCTCCCTCCCTCCCTCCCTTCCTCTCTCCCCCTCCCTCCCTCCCTCCCTCCCCCCTCCAAGGTTTCTCAGTATCCCTGGCTGTTCTGGTACTCCTCCGGTGGACCAGGCTGGCCTTGAACTCAAGAGGTTTATCTGCCTCTGCCTCCTGAATGCTGGGATCAAAAGCATGAGACACCATAGCCTAGCATTCTTTTTCTTTTCAATGACAATTGGAAAAAAAAAAGTAATGTTACCATGGGCATAAAAGCAGTGATTTATTTGGGGATATGGGGCAGTGTTTGAATGTCTGCACTTAGTTTTTTGGTTTGGCTCAGAGTTGAGATGGCAGAAGAACCGGTATATGGGTATACATTGAATTGTACATTTCAGAAAAGAAGATGTTCAGACTTTTACTAGGGAGACAAAACTCTTTCCCAACACACACACACACACACACACACACACCCCATGACACAGCAAAGTCCAGCTTGGTGAGCCAGTAAGTGTTTTGGGCTACTTAACAGGAATATGGGTGATGGGTTGCTTTTGAAGCAAAGCTCCCAAAAACGGTTAGCCTGAACCTCACTGTACAGTCTGCAGGCAGCTCAGCAGTTTGGAAGGGTCTTCCCAGGTGGCTTAGTTCATCTAAACCTCTTCAGTCACCTCTGCTGGTCTGGTCTAGTAGTCTTTGTAACTTGTTTTGTCTGAGTGACTCAGCAGTCTTTATTGTTTACTTTTGAGAGGGAGTGGCTAGTGAATCCGGTCAATTTCAGGGACTTCTGGGAACTATTTTGAGTTGTTTATTTCTGTTTTATGGAGTCTCTTCTGGGTGGAATGTTTTGATCTAGGAAGACAATGCTACACAAAAAAAAAGTTACATGAAGGAGATGGTAGTAGATATTTGAGACTATTCTTCCCTTTTTAAAATTTGAGACAATCTTCCTATGTAACTCTGATTGTCTTAGAACCTAGAGGTCTATCTTCCTCTCATGAACCACCTCACCTAGTTTAAAATATCTCAGGTGGGGGCTGGAGAGATGGCTCAGTGGTTAAGAGCATTGCCTGCCCTTCCAAAGGTCCTGAGTTCAATTCCCAGCATCCACATGGTGGCTCACAACCATCTGTAATGAGGTCTGGTGCCCTCTTCTGGCCCGCAGAGATACACACAGACATAATAAATAAATAAATAAATAAATAAATAAATAAATAAATAAATAATCTCAGGTGGGCAGTGGTGGTACACACCTTTAATCTCAGCACTTTAATCCCATGTGTGTGTTGGGAGTTAAATCCAGGTCCTCTGTAAGAACAGCAAGTGTTTTTAACTGCTGCGCAATCTGCAGTCCCTAAAATTAAAGTTTTCTTTCTTTTTTTTTAAATTTTTTTAGGGAGGGGCGGGGGGTTCGAGACAGGGTTTTTCTGTTGTTTTTTTGAGCCTGTATTGGAATTTGGTCTACAGACCAGGCTGATCTTGAACTCACAGAGATCCACCGTCTTTCCTTTCTGAGTGCTGGGATTAAAGATTTGTGCTACCACTGCCCAGCCTACTTATTTATTTTTATTGTATTAATATTTTACCTGCATGTATTCATTCCCTGTGGGGATTCTAAAAAGGTATCAGATTCCCTGAGTTGGAGGTATGAGCTATGAGCTACCATGTGATGTTGGGAATTGAGACCCAGGACCTGTGCAAGAATAGCTAGTGCTGAGTAGTCTCTCTAGCCTCTTCCCCCACTCCACCTTTTTTTTTAAAGAAATTGTTTTAGTGGTGGTGGTGCTACACCTCTTTAATCCGGGTACTAAGGAGGGAGTGGCAGGCAGATCTCTGAGCTTGAGGCCAGCCTGCTCTACAGAGTCCCAAGACAGCCAAGGCTACTGAGGAAACTGTCTTGGGGTGCCAGGGCGGGGGGGGGGGACACCAAAAAACAAAACAAAACTCAAAAATTTGTAAAGTAGTACTTTGGTCTTTTCTTTTGTGGATTACTCTTTCTTTCATTTTCTCTCTACTTGTTATGATTTAATTTTGCAGGGCCTTATGTGGCAAAGCACTAAATTAATGAGTTAAATTATGGGGTTAATTGGCAGGTTTGGACCTATCAGAAATAAACTCTGGAAGAGGAAAGGAAACTCATAGCATAGGGTTATGATGTCTAGAGGTGGGTTCAAGA
Organism: Microtus oregoni; assembly: GCF_018167655.1. Lineage (NCBI taxonomy): Eukaryota > Metazoa > Chordata > Mammalia > Rodentia > Cricetidae > Microtus > Microtus oregoni. The sequence continues at coordinate 22,394,062 of NW_024543064.1, read as the reverse complement.
CGAATGCGGTCAGGTTGACTTTCATAGGGCTCTGAAGAAGGGGTTGTTGTCTTGGGTTGGAGAGATGGCTGAGCAAGTAAGAGCTGTCGCTGCGCTAACAGTGGCCCTGGTTTCAGTTCTCAGCATCCACACTGTAGCTCACAACCACCTGAAACTCCAGTTCCAGAGAATCTAATGCCCTCTTTTTGTCTACTCAGGACACCAGGCATGCGTGGGTGAACACGCAGGCAAACATTCATGCACATAAGACAAAAGTAAATTTTTTTGGTTTTTCGAGACAGGGTTTCTCTGTGGCTTTGGAACCTGTCCTGGAACTAGCACTGTATACCAGGCTGGTCTCGAACTCACAGAGGTCCGCCTGCCTCTGCCTCCCGAGTGCTGGGATTAAAGGCGTGCGCCACCATCGCCCGGCCTAAAAGTAAATATTTTAAAAAGGATTTGGTAGTGGTGTCTGTATGGGAGGAGGTAGCCATATTGCAGAAGCAGAGAAGCCCTGGGTTGTGAGCTCTACCACGTGGATGCTGGGAATCAAACCCAAGTCCTTTTCAAGGCAACAAGTGCTCTTAAGCTCTGAGCCCCTTCTCCAGCCCCTGTTTATGTACAGTTTGGTAAATTTCAGGCTGGCCTTGTATTTGTGATTTTTTTGCTACAGGCCTCTTAAGTGCTAGGATATAGGTTACCATACCTAGCTTGAATTGTATAAAATTATGTTTATAGCAAACACTCTATAAAATTGTTACAGCTTAATAATACATTGTATCATTAGTTGCATAGTTTGTTACCCGTGGGTTTTAAAGTACCCATAGACAGCAGTAGTACTCCCAATTTATACAGGAGATCTTCTACTTTCTACTTCCCATGTAGATTGAATCTATGTAAGTCTCTTTTAGTGTCCTCATTGTTGTCTAAATTCTCTAGGATTTGGTTTGTAGGCTGGCTTTCTTTGCTTTATGTTTAAAAACCACTTATGATTGAGTACATGTGATAAATGTCTTTCTGTATCTGGGTTACCTCACTCAAAATTATGTTTTCTAGTTCCACCCATTTTCCGGCAAAATTCAAGCTGTCTTTTTTTTTTCTGCTGTGTAGTACTCCATTGTGTAAATGTACCACATTTTCCTTATCCATTCTTTGGTCGAGGGGCATTTAGGTTGTTTCCAGGTTCTGGCTATCACAAACAAAGCTGCTATGAACATAGTTGAGCACATGTCCTTGTGGCACGATTGAGCATCCTTTGGATATATACCCAAAAGTGGTATTGCTGGGTCTTGGGGAAGGTTGTTTCCTAGTTTTCTGAGAAATTGCCACACTGACATCCAAAGGGGTTGTACCAGCTTGCACTCCCACCAGCAGTGCAGAAGTGTTCCCTTTTCCCCACAACCTCTCCAGCATAAGTTGTTATCAGTGTTTTTGATCTCGGCCATTCTTTCAGGTGTAAGATGGAATCTCAGAGTTGTTTTGATTTGCATTTCTCTGATGACTAAGGATGTTGAACATTTCCTTAAGTGTCTTTCAGCCATTTTAGATTCTTCTGTGGAGAGTTCTCTGTTTAGGTTTGTACTCCATTTTTTTATTGGATTATGTGATCTTTTGCTGTCCAATGTCTTGAGTTCTTTGTATATTTTGGAGATCAGACCTCTGTCTGATGTGGGGTTAGTGAAGATCTTTTCCCATTCTGTAGGCTGTCGTTTTGCCTTGTTGACCATGTCTTTTGCTCTACAGAAGCTTTTCAGTTTCAGGAGGTTCCATTTATTAATTGTTTCTCTCAGTGTCTGTGCTGCTGGGGTTCTATTTAGGAAGTGGTTCCCTGTGCCAGTGCTTTCAAGTGTACTTCCCACTTTCTCTTCTATAAGGTTTAGTGTGCTGGCTTTATGTTGAGGCAAGACAGTGTTTTTCTGTGTAGACCAGGCTGGCCTGGAACACGTAGAGATCACCTCACTCCACCTTTACCTCATGAGTGTTGGGCTCAAAGGTGTGGGCTGTCACTACCTGGTTTCATTTGGGTTTTAAGTGCTATCTTTCTCCTTTCTTGACTTTAGCTCAAGCTTTGCATTATTATTTATCCACCAATCTTGGGAAGGTGGTGGCCAACAGGACAGCAGGTTTAGGAGGCTCCTCCTTTAGGTTTCTTGTTTTCAGATGTGCCGAAAGGCCTCTTTCTTAAATATTTTCATGGATGACTGACTCTAGAGTGCTTCAGAAAGCAGAGATGGATTGTTGATAATAATTGAGAAGACCAACAGATGGCAAAGGGCTTTTGCTGTTTTGAATCACAGTCTTTCTTAAACTTACAGTGACTTAAAACTTGCCATCATTTTGCCTTTTGCCTTCTAGCTTGATGGAGAAGACAACTTTGAATACTTGTTTTCAAGAATGTTTTATCTTCATTGCTGATGTTCTCTTTTTTACAAGAGCTAGTTCCAGGACAGGCTCCAAAACCACAGAGAAACCCTGTCTCGAAAAACCAAAAAAAAAAAAAAAATTGTCAGGCGTGGTGGCACATTAGGGAGGCAGAGGCAGGTAGGTCTCTGTGAGTTTAAAACCAGCATGATCTACAAGTGAGTTCTAGGACATCTCGGGCTACAGAGAGAAACCCTGCCTCGAAAAAAAATACTATTACTATTGTATGTGTGTGCTTGTATGTGTGTATGTGCATGTGAAAACTATCTGTGGGAGTCAGTTCTTTCCTTGAACCATGTGGGTCCTGGGGTCATACTCAGGTCATCAAACTCAGTAAAAAGTGCCTTGATCCACTGGTACCTTTACCTTTTAGTTAATGACTTGGAGCTGGTTAAATGAAAGCTTAAAGAAGTTGTATATTGATAATGCTTTAATGAGCTGTGAGGAAGGTTTCTTTGATATATACTATTTATTTTCTCCCTTTTTTGAGATTTGGGATTTCCTGGAACTTCCTCCTGTGGATAGATGTTTGAATATAAAATTTATAGACTGATACCTTGGAGTAATCCAAGAAGGCTAGTTCAGACTGGCTTCATTTATACTTGACAGCTGAAGGCTGAGGTGCAGCGCTGCTGACTTTAGGTCAGAGACTCCCTACTAAATATCATTGCTGTCCAGCATATTGGCCTCTGCTTATTACAGTATGTGAAAAGTAACTGACATTATTGTCATGTGATGTTTTCATGCTTTGAAAATAGATGGGAATTGGTAGGGTAAAGCAGGGATCATTTCTGAATCCTGATGGTTAAAGGTGAGTAATACTTAATCCCTTGAGTTTTATTACCATGCCTGTGGAGTTCTTAAAGTTAATATTGAAAGATGTTTCATTTGTGCATGATAGATACATAATATTTATGATGCTGACGTGAAGCTTTCCCCTCTATTCTGAACACTAGGTACGCTCAATGGATGAATTAAATCATGATTTTCAAGCACTTGCTCTGGAGGGAAGAGCTATGGGCGAGGTAAGTGAGTTGGTGTGGTTCAAAGTGGGAAGCTTGGAGTTGTCTTTGATTAGATGTGTCTGAATCTAGTCTCTAGAAATATGTGCTTGCTTTTCTCTGTTGCCATCCTCACAGTAGGAATAGGATGCTGGATAGCTGTGTCAAAACTACTGATACAGAATGACTATTAACTTAGTCCAGTTACTTAAACAACAAAGCACCAACATATGAACACACATTAATAAGTAAGTTAATAAGTTAGATGTAATGTGAGGTGTTCAAACATTTTAATTTTATATTTATTAAGTATTTTACTTCATTTTTCAGTGGCTAGGTGTTTTGACTGTTGGAAAGGGAGTTTTAGATGTGCTGATAATCAGAGGATGTCAGTAACCTGTTTAGACCAGTGCCTTTCAAAAAGAAATTACCCAGGACTCCATTGTGAACGCAGGATGCTTCTTAGGTTTCTGGTCAGATACAGCTAGTCGTTCGGAAACAAGAACTTTAGTTTCTTTTTAGTGTTTAATTTTTTTGTTCATTATATTGATAAATAGAGTTGCCATTGTTTCAAAGGGGAATATAGTTAAAGAACACCCAACTTCTGAAGGTTCAGCTTGTTGACAGGACTCCTACTGATGGACAGATCTGCAGACTGTTCAAATGTATTGCTGAAGACTGCATAGGTTCATAAGAGGCCATTTGCTTGTGACTGTCCTTCTGGGCAGAACTCTGGGTTTGTCTGTTGTTCTGTACTTAAAAATTCTCTTACCTACTTTGATGTTTTGGAGTAGGGAGATGACTGTGCTTCAGATTTTTTCCATGTACTAGCCATTAGATAATATTTGTTTGGTTTAGTGAATGCTATTTGGTCTGGCCATTGTGCTAGGTTTGGAAGATTCAGAAGTAATACAGTTCCTTCGCTGGGTTTACACTGAGCACTCCTGGGTTGCTTCTGTGACAGCATTGAGTAGTCACAAGCTTCTGCTGCTTTGTCCTGGGATTCTTGCTCATTTTGTTGGAAGATTTTGCTTTGACTTTTTCTGAATTTTCTTATGCTTAGAAAAGTAGTTTCTTCCTCATCATCTTGGGCTCTGAATTTTAGGAAATGATTGATAGGGGTCCTTGTGTTAATAATTCTGCCTGCCTACTGTCATTGGAGCAGCATGCTTTAATAAACCTTGCATGTTTTTGGGTAAAAACTTTGTTACTTTATTTCTAGCATAAGATTTGAAGAGAAAACTATCAGATTTGGTAGCTATTAAATATGGAAGAATAAATCATGTTTCTCTTCTATTCATGTGATTTTAACCTATTTGTTAAAAGTCAAATTCTAAAGCTGAGTATGTTGGCTCATGCCTTTAATCCCAGCATTGGGAGACTGAGGCATGAAGGATCATTCAAGGTCAGCCTGGACATCATGGTTGAGTGTATTATTAGTTAGTTTTCTGCTGTAATAAAATGAGCAAGGGTGACTTAAGGAAAAGATAGTTTATTTGCGTTTCTGGTTCCAGAGGGAGAGTTTGTAATGGTAGAAGAGGCATGACCATAGGCCATGGGAGCAGAAAGTGGAGAGATCAAATCTTTTATCTTTGGCATGAAACACACTTGGTTTGGTATGAAACTTTAAAAGCTGCCTCTAAAGTGATTTACTTCCCCCAGCAATGCTGTACCTCTCTATAACCTCTCATAACCTCTCTAAACAGTGTTACCACTTGGAGACCAACTGTTCATTAATGCCTGAGCCTGTACGGACCTTTCTCATTCAAACTTCGAGAACACAAACCAGCACATTCACAAAGCACCTGTGCTGACTACAATTCGTTAACTACCTTCTAGGCAGATATGAGGACCCACTGAGGACACAGTTTTATTCTCCACACAAGGAAAGATATTATTCCTTCCTTAAGCTCAGATGACTCACACAAGTTAACTCTCCAAAACACAAAAAGGGCAGTGAAATACAGAGTGAAGGAAACCCTGAATCTACATGGAAAGAAGAACAAGTTTCTTCTATAGCTGAAACTTAGAGAAGAAGGGCTTTGAGAGCAGCATATCAGTATCATGAGGAGAGGGTACCAGACTGAGAAAGCATCTTTTGGTCAAATGAGGACTCAGTTACATACATGCAGATTGGGATATCCCCCTCTCTCAATCCAGGGGAGAGTAGGATAGCAGAACCATAGCAATATGCTTTAAATTTTTTTTTTTTTTGTGAGACTCAGTTTCTAGAAGAGACTGGCCTCGAACTCAGTGATTCGCCTGCGTGCCTCAGCCTCCCTAGTGCTGGGATTAAAGGCTTCAGCCGCCACCACCGGCTAATTCCAACTTCTAATTGCTTGATTTTTTCTTTGTATTTATCAATAAAACATCTCTTGAAGGGAGTAATACAGTATTTACTAATACAAAGACTAAATTTAAATGGATTGGATGGAGTTTTAAGCTAAGCGTGGTGTGGTGGGGAGGGAGAGAAAATACAAAGTACATGAATGTATGGGCCTTTAAAGCTTCAAAGAGTGTGTTAGTGCTGCCTTACTGTGTTCAAAGCCTTTGCCATAGATAAAAAAAATTTGAGTGTTTCATAGTAGAAATTTTGCTAAGAAGTTGTTACTTAAAATACCACTCACATCTTTGCTGTGTCTGGAGTGCAGCTGGTGTGGGTTTTTTTTTCCCCCTTCTCCCCGTTCTTCTTGGTTTTTGGAGATAGAGCTTCTCTGAAGCTTTGGAACCTGTCTTTGGAGCTCACTCTGTAGACCAAGGTGACCTCAAACTTACAGAGATCCACCTGTCTCTATCTCCAGAGTGCTGGGATTAAAGGTGTGCGCCACCACCACCCGTCAAGTGCAGCTAGCTGTTTTTATTGGAAAAACTTCCAAAAAGATTTAGTTTCTTTCTTTTTATTTATTAATTAATAATAATAATAACTATTATTATTATTATTTTATGGAGACAGAGTTTCTCTGTGTATCCTTGGTTGTCCTGGAATTCCTGGAGAGTTGCCTGCTTCTGCCTCTCTATTGTTGGGATTAAAGGTGTGAGCCACCACTGCCCAGCCTAATATTTAGTTACTTTTATTTTATGTATGTGAATGTTTTGCCTGAATGTGTGTATCTGTACTATATGAATGTTTGGTGGCTGCAAAAGCCAGAAGAGGAACTGGAGTTAATATAGCTGCTTTTGGGTTTCTTTGTAGGTGCTGGGATTTGAACCTGGGTCCTTGGGAAGAGCCAACAGTGCTCTTAACTACTGAACCTACTTTGTGGCCCGTACAGTCCAGCTGTTTTTAGCTGAAGGGTTTTCATTCCCCTTAGGTAGAATGTGAAAAAGGAATAAAGAACAATGCCTTGGGATATGGATGATAAGTTAAGTCCCATGAGCTTTATTTGCTCTTTCATTCAACTTAAAAGCCCTCAAAAGTTTTTTTTTTTTTTTTAAAAAAGTAAAAAAGCTTAGTGGATTCAGGAAAGCTTATGTTCTTTTGTGGTCATCGATACCAAATATCTGACAACAACAAAACAGTAGATAAATTTTTTTCTTTAAATTTATAGGAGATGAGCCCCCTTCAGGATTTGTTTTTATTTTTTGTATATGGATGTTTTGCCTGTATATGTCTCTCCAGCCCAGGATTATTTATTTTAGCTCTCAGTTTCTGGGTTTGGGAACATTTAACAGAAGAACTTCTTTATGGCAGACAGGATGCAAGTAGTGAAACGGGCATACAGGAAGAGACTATAGCAACATGGTAGGACATACTTCCAGGACTCTATGTAGTCCCTGTTTTCTGCCCTCCTCCACCCCCCCACCCCCCCCACCCCCCCACCCCCCCACCCCCCCCACCCCCCCACCCCCCACCCCACCCCCACCCCACCCCCACCCCCGGTAATGATAGCTTTTTAAGACTCCACTAGGGGGTTGATCACTCATGATACCAGAGTTTCTGGAGGGGCCTCGCTCTGTTTTGCTTTTAGTCAATTCTGAATCCAAGCTGGTTGACTATCACAGTTAACTATCATGTTGACTTAAACTTTCTTCATTGTTTTCCTGTGTGGTCCTTTCTTTCTATGTAGAAGGGTGGTTAGGACGTAACTGTTTATGTCCTAAAAGGATGAATTTGTGGAAAGGAATGAAGTATTGTGAGAGCCATTGACAAAAAGATCCCTTAGTGCATAGTTGACCTTTGTGTTCTCTGTTGTTTATTTGTGCTTGTCTAAAAAATATTTTTGTATAGGGTCTATGGTTTTGTTTTTGTTCTTTTTAAGACAGATATTCACTATCCTTAGCTTGGAGCTCGATTTGGAGGTTAAGCTGACCTTAAACTCATAAAGAGATATACCTGTCTCTTTCTCTGCCTCCTAACATCTGAGATTAAAGGCATGTGCTACTGCAATGGGAATGATGAAGTAGTCTCATTCTACTGGAACTCACTATGTTTCTCAGGCTGCCTTTGAAATATAGTTCTCTTACCTCAGCCTCCCAAGGACTGGGGTTACTAGCATGAACTAGCTGAATTTTTCTAACCTTTATAGAACAAGTGTTTTTTTTTTTTTCCCCTTTTAGAATGTTGGTGATGATGTAGGGTCTCATATAGTTCATGCTGGCCTCAATAAGTGACCTTGAATGCATTCTCCTGCCTCCACTTGAAAATGTTAATGTTCTAGTCATTCACCGTCACAATGAGCTAAGATTCCATAATGTTTTATATATCTAGGATAGCTTAATAGTGCAGGCCACCATGTCATTCTGGATTAAACTGAATATATTTAGATAGCCCTTCATCATTTAGAAAAATACTTGGTGTTAGATTTTAAATCTGATTTGAGATGGGGCTGGAAAGATGGCTCATCGGTTAAGAGCACTGGCTGCTCTTCCAGAGGACTCAGGTTCAGTTCCAAGCATTCACATGGCAGCTCACAGTTGTCTGTAACTCCAGTTCTTGGGGTTTTGACTCCCTTTCAACAGACATGCATGCAGGCAAAATACCAGTGGACATAAAATAAAGATAAATCATTAAAAAATCTGTTTAAGAAAATCTAAGACACCTTCCCTAAATACAAAGTGATAAAGAGTTCTTCCATATTCACCAGTAGACTTTAAATGATAATTGCAGATACCAGAAATTAGAAAAGAATAATATCCCTGAGTGTAAGACAGTTTTAAAAATGTTTATTTTTTTAGGGGTTGTGTCTCTTACTGTGACAGTCTGGCTGGCCAGGAACTTTCTGCCTCCGTAGTACTGGGGTTAAAAGCATGTAGAGGAGGGAGTGATTTGATAGTGATCTGGAAAACTGTTTATTCAGAGAAAGAAAGTTTCGTAGGGTAGAACCAGCATAGAGCAGGGCCTTAGCCAGTGCTTCCGTCTGTGGTTCTAACATTTATTTTTGGACTTTGCTTCTTTCTTTCTCTAGGAGATGTTGAGTAAGAGAGTTTAGTTCTAGGATGCTCCCAGATCAGAGATTGCTGGAGTTTGACCTTATGTTGACAAAGAATGCTTTAGCCTTTTTGGTGGAGAGAGGAAAATATGCCAAAGGACATCTGAGTGATTTGTCATCTTAGAACTTTTCACTGGTCTCCACACGCCCCCCCCCCCCCCCCATACACTCTTTATATAGTCCACTCTTCCTGGACTAAAATAGGTTTTTTTTTAAAATATTTATATATTTATTATGTATACAATGTTCTGTCTGTGTGTCTGCAGGCCAGAAGAGAGCACCAGACCCCATCACAGATGGTTGTGAGCCACCATGTGGTTGCTGGGAATTGAACTTAGGACCTTTGGAAGCGCAGGCAATGCTCTTAACCTCTGAGCCATCTCTCCAGCCCCTAAAATAGGTTTTCTTGTATCTCATGCTGACTCCAGCAAATAGTAAACTTGTACAGCTTTAAAAAATATTTTTATGTGCATATGTGTGCCTGCATGAGTTTATGTCACTGTGTGCATGCAGGAACTTGTGGGAGTCAAAAGAGGTTGTCAGATCTTCTGAGGGGAATTATAGGTGGGTATGAGCTATCTATCGGTAGACCTGAACCCAGGTCCTCTGCCAGAGCTTTAAATGTTCTTCATTGCTGAGTCATCCTCTTCAGCTTCAACCTCTAATCCTACCACTTCCATCTCCAGAGTGCTAGAGTGATAGCTGTGTACCACCATACTCTGTTTATGTCATGCTGGGCCTCATACATACTAATGTATGGAACTGCCAATGGTGTTAGAGTTCTAGCCCTCATTGCGTCCTTTTCACTGGCCCATTCACCTTTCTACAGCTGATTGGAAATATCCATCAGGATACATGGTTTGGAGCCGAGTGGAGATTTGATGTGGTGGCTCAATATGTTAAATTATTTTCCATTATGGTTGACATTGTCTCCTAGAATTAGAAAGTTTTAATCAGGGTTTGTGAATTTTCCTGAATGGGAACTGCTGTTTAAGGTGGAAATCCCTTTTAAGTGTAGTTCATTCGGTTGACTACAAATTTGATTGTTGAAAAGAGATATACTGTTGACTCATAAAGTAGGCCTTTCTAGATATATTAATACAAAGTATTTGGCCAGCCCATAACTCTTTTTTTTTTAAATATTTATTTATTATGTATACATTATTCTGTCTGTGTGTATGTCTGCAGGCCAGAAGAAAGCACCAGACCTCATTACAGATGGTTGTGAGCCACCATGTGGTTGCTGGGAGTTGAACTCAGAACCTTTGGAAGAGCAGGCAATGCTCTTAACCACTGAGCCATCTCTCCAGCCCCCAGCCCATAACTCTTAACATCTTTTCTCCAAACTCTTGTTGAGCCTAGACAGCAATAATGAAGGCCCTAGTTCTATTAACTCTGTATTAAAACTATTTGATTTAGAACATATCCTACATCTTGCTGGTAGAATGAATTGTAGTCAGGCCACATGATCTAAAGAAGCACACTGTTAGTTTACGACTGACTAAAGTTACTGTGTGTTGGATGTGAAGTGACTTTCTGTCTTATTTGGGGCGATATTCCTGAGGCTTTGTAATAAGTTTTGAGATTTGGCATTTTGAGGGCAAAGGTAAGGTTCCTTCTTAACTAGAAGAGTGGGTGTATCTGGGATTTAGAACTTAGTTTCTAACTCCTTGTCCCATCACTTTGAAACCTGTGTTAAACCTTAGTCCTACATGTATCCACCTTATCACTTTTACCGAGAAGGCTTGGCAGACCTACCGTGTACATTGAGCATCCTTGGAATGTGGAAATGCAGCAAACATAGTAGTATCTTTGCTTTCTTTGCACTGATGTATTTCTACACTTTCATGCTTCTCTTTTGGCTAAAATGCTAGATTAAAAAAGAAAAGAGGCTGGATACAGTATCTTTAATTCTAGTGAATTGGAGGCCAGCCTTGTCTAAATAGTGAGTTCTAGGACAGCCAGGACTATGTAGAGAGACCCTGTCTTCCCATGTAGCCTAGGCGGGCCTTTATTACTATTACTACTAATTTTTTTTCTTATGTACATTGGCATTTTGCCTGCATGTATGAGGATACCAGACCCCCTGGAATATGAAGACAGTTGGGAGCTGCCATGTGGGTGCTGGGAATTGAATCTGGGCCCTTTGGAAGAGCAGCCAGTGCTCTTAACTGCTGGAATCATCTCTCCAGCCCTCTAGCCTGCCCTTTTACAGTGATCTACTTGCCTTTGTGCTGGGATTAAATGTGTGTGCCACTGTGGCTGTCTGTTAGTGTCTTTTTGATGCATATTTTTATACTTGAGTAAAACAATTAAACATTTATGACAGTAAATGTCACTTCCAATACCATATTTATATGATACCATTAATAGCATCATCTGTGAGTCATTCTTTTGTTTTGCTTTGTTGTTTGAAATATATCTCCACTATGAAACCAAGGCTTGCCTTGTACTCTGTTTTTACTTGGAAAATGCTGGGATCATAGGTGTCACTTTCCCTGATGGGACCCCACCCCTCCACTTTTTTTTTTTAAGATGAGGGAAAGAAAACCAGGTAAATCTCTGAGTGTCAATACTAAATGGACTGATTCCATTTTGTTGCGCACAGTAAAAGAATAGGAACAAACAGTTTTTCTGTCTATGCTTATTATCACTTCATCGACATAATGTTTTTTGTGATGGTCCTTCAATGTTAGAATGTTTTTTTTTAATAGATAGGCAAGAGACTGATATGCTTATGCTCTGGCTGTTTGACCTAGATACATCACTTGCAGTTCATCATGTCAAGTTTTACTCTTTTAAAGATCAGCTGCTAGTTTGTGCTCCTGCATTAAGCTCTCTTGCTCTCTCACCACCTAAAAGCTATGGAGTGAGTTCAGGGGCTTCCTCCTGTAATTAAGGCCCTATACTTAGCACCAAGAAATCCAGTTCAATTGTATAAACAGCTGTAGCACTTAGATGCCTTTCTTGCCCCTAGGGTTGTGAAGATGTGGTGAAGAGGATGAGTACCAACAAAACTGAAAGGCCCTGCTCCTCTTCTGCAAGTAGTTACTTCAGAAACACTGGTACCCAGGATCCAACAGGGCTCTTGCTCGTCAAGTTGAGTCTGATATGAGGCCCTCTGTTTTTGAGACAGAGTCTTAACTGTGTAGCCCTGGCTAGGCTGAAACCTGAGGTGTTCTTGCCTCCATGTCATGAGTACGGGGGCAGAGGAGAGGATATGGTCGGCATGCTCTACCATAGCTGCCAAGGCATTTGTTACCAGAATCGTGGAGTTGAACCAGATCAATAGGCAGCTTTGTCTGTATCATCTGCTATGACGTAGACACCCCTGTTCTGTGTGCATAGCCAGACATAATGGTGTCTAGGAAGTTGGGCTTATTTGTGCTTTGTTGCTTACTTAGATATGTATTAAACTACAACGTGTGCAATTCTTTTTTTTTTTTTTTTTCAAATCAAGGTTTCTCTGTTGCTCTGGGTGTCCTGGAGACCAGGCTGTCCTCAAATTTGGAGATTAGCCTGCCTCTGCCTTCCAAGTGCTGGGATTAAAGTTCTTTTTTTTTAATTTCTTAATTTATTCCATCAATTTATTGGCTCATGTGTAGCCCTGACTGACCTGGGACTCACAGAGCTCTGCCTACCTTTGCCTTCACAGCACTGTGATTAAGGGTGTGGTGTGTACCACCATGCCTAGCAAATCTTTCTTAATTTTGTTATAAGGAACCAGAGAACATCAAATTTATTTCATTGTAGTTTGGTGTGGTTCTCATAGCTGGGTACTTAGAGAAAGTCTTTTCTGTTTTGGTATTCTTCGTATAAATAGTAGCTACATTTTTGAAGTAGTTATTTCTGAGAATGCTCCTGTCTCTGGCACAGTGTAGCTCACTTGAGTGGTGAGAAGTACTAGAGGCTGACTGACAGAGGGGCTAGGCTGAGTGTTGTATTCTCTGTCAGTTATTTGAAATTTCAGACTCTAGAGGATGTTGGCTACGGAATGGTATTAGCACTGCCTTATTCCTGAACTTTGTGCTAAAGGGTCTGGGGTAGGCCTTTTGTATATTAGGCTATCAAGAAAAATTGTGTAGTTTTTGTACATATAGGGATATTTTAACAGGAATATGGTCGGAACACGGATCAGCCCTATCATTTATTCATGTGACTTCATCAGTAGGTAACTTGACAGACAACACAGTTCCATTTTATTGTGTTTCTTCCTGTTATTTTTCTGGACTGATTGTTAATTTGTCAGTGTTAAGGTTGGAAAGACTTTTTTTGCTGTTCCAGTAACTTGAAGTGGGAGTTTGTTTAAAAGAAAAAGAAGAACTCAGGAGTGCTCAGTGGAAAGAGGTCAGTGTGTGACTTGTCTTTCAGTCAATGTATCACAAGTGACAGGACGTTTGAGGTGCTATCGATGTGCCTGGATGTTTTTGAAGGACTTGCTTCATGAAAGCAACATGTTTTTTGCAGACTGTTTGAGGACAAGTTGCTCCTAATGGCTGTGCATCAAAGTGTAGTGGTCGTCTAAGAGCCAGCCTGCAGCACAGACTGATGGGAGTCCTAAAGGCCATCAGTTTTTCATGTCTCTAACCCACTCCATGGCTTGGACACCTTGATTCTTCAGCAGTTCATAGTGAATCTTTAGGGCACCTTAATTCCTTCTGGATGGATGAAACATTAGCCCTTTGTGCCTCAGTTGACTACAAAATAGATGCCCAGTTAAAACAACTTAAGAAATAAATTTGCGTCAGTGATTACATTCTTGTTTGTTATAATAGGCCTTGATTCTTAATTTATAATTACAGTTACAAGGGCAGGAGAGCACATGTTCTTGCAGAGGACCTGGGTTTGATTCCAAGTACCCACATTGTAGTTCATAACCATCTCCAACTCCATTTCCAGGATATCTGAAGGCACCAAGCACTCACTTGGCACACATGTAGAACACTCTCAAAGAAAATGAATAAATCCTTTAAAAAAAAAGAATTATAGTCAACAACAAAACCCAAAATGGTCTCTTAGAACTAGGGAGGGATGTAGCTCATGGGCTTGTCTAGCATGTACAAGTTCCCGATTGCTACTTTGTATGAAAGTAAATAAACTGAGTAAGTAAAGCAGTGGGAAAGCTGAGTGGCACCTTAAAGGGTTCTCTTTGGGCTTCACAGCTGAGATACTGCATATAGACTATCTTCTCACTCAGTTTGAAGAATTTCTTAGGTTAGTATTTCATTATTTGTGTGTAACATGTGCATGCGGGTGCATTTGGAGGCAGAGGCAGGCAGCTCTCAGTGAGTTTGGGGCCAACCAGGACAGTCAGGGCTACACAGAGTAACCCTGGTGTTCCCCGCCTCCTTTCCCCCCAAAAAACCCCATAAAACACCGAAAAGACTCCACGAAAACCTAGCTGGCCTTGTACTCCAGCCTCAGCCTCCTGGTTGCTGGGATTACAGACATACATTTTCTGTGGGTAAAACTTATTTTTTTTCCATAGGCAGAAAAATCAGCATTAGGCCCTTTAGATTCAGGAGGGAAGACTCAATGACTATCTTGGCCAGCTAAGTGATGGGTGGGTTTCACTGTAGTAGTAAAACTGGTGTTGAATGGTACTAACCCTGCTCATCAGAAGTGTCTTATAACCCAGGACAAGAAACTGTTAAGTTTCAGGGGCTGGAGAGATGACTTAGGGTATTTACTGTCACTCTGGAGCTGCCTGTGGTCCAGTGCCAGGGAGCTCTTCTGGCCATCACAACACAGACACGCTGACACATACAAATGTCTTTTCTCTCTCACATACACCAATAATAATAATAATAATAATAATAATAATAATAATAATAATAAAACCTTGTAAAAAAATTTCTTCCCTTCCTACACTGATGGTTCATGTCTTGCTGGGCATTAAATTCAAGACCGAGCCCCAGCCCCAACCCTGTTGTGTTCTTATTTTTAATACAATAATTGGCTTTGTGATGGAACCCAGTGATGATTTTTATTGCCCTTTATTTAAGCTGCCATTTGTAAACTTAGCTGCAACTGTAGGTGTTCAAATTATGTTCAGTGATACAGTATAATCTAAATTACCACCAACCTTTGCCATTCTTACTTTTTTGTTTGTTTGTGTTTTTTTTTTTTTTTTTTGTTTTTTTGAGACAGGGTTTCTCTTTGGTTTTGGAGCCTGTCCTGGAACTAGCTCTTGTAGACCAGGCTGGTCTCGAACTCACAGAGATCCGCCTGCCTCTGCCTCCCGAGTGCTGGGATTAAAGGTGTGCGCCGCCACCTCCCGGCTGTTTGTGGTTTTTTAAGACAGGGTTTTTCTGTAGCTTTGGAGCCTGTCCCGCAACTTGCTCTGTAGACCAGGCTGACCTCAAACTCTCAGAGACCCGCCTATCTCTGCCTCCCAAGTGCTGGAATTAGAGGTGTGTGTCACCACTGTCCAGCTAACTTTTGTCATTTTAAATTCATGTTGAAGCAAATTTTGTCTCTGAAAAGAAAATGGTTTACTTGTAGTGAATTCCAGGTCACTTAATATCAGGTTTTATTCAGTAGATTGTGAGTTGTAAACTCTTAAGGATATTTAAAAATGTTGATGTTATGTGTATATTTATGTGTATATATACACATGATTGTGTATTTATTACTGTGTATGTTTATAGGTCAGAGTACAACTTGAAGTAGTTCTCTTTCACTATGTCTGTCTCAGGACTTGAATTTAGATGATCATACTTGGTGGCAAGCACCCTTATTTGCTGTGCCATCTTGCTGTCATTACTAATTCAACAAGGAATTCATAATCTTACTACATCAATCAATAAGCACTAATTTTTGTTATTTTTACTTAAAAAGACAGAGTCTTACTATATAATAACACAGGCTATCCTCAAACTCAGACTTCTTCTACTTCTGCCTTCTAAGTGCTGGGGCTACAGATGTGTGCCATTATACCTGTGTCTTTTTGATACTAAAAATATAATTTTATATGTGTGTGGATAGGCATGTGGAGGTCAGAGAACAGTTTAGGGGCATTAGCTTGCTTACAGGTTCTGGAGATTGATCTCAGGCCATTGGGCAAGTAGTGTCTTTACCTGCTGATCCATCTTGGAATCCTGGTCCAAAAGGGAACAATGCACAAAGAGAAGCAATCTTTCTTTGAAAATCTTTATTACAGTTTAGAGGGGAAGGGGAAGGGAGAGAAAGCATTTGTTATTGAGAAAGAATCTTGTTTGTAATCCAGGCTTGTGATAATTCTCTTGGGGTGCTAGACTATAGGCATATCCACTACCATGACAGATTGAAGAGGTTTTTTATTGTTGTTGTCATCGTCATTGAGATAAATTCTTGGGAATTCAGATGGCCCTTTATTCATTCTTCTTCTGACAATCTCCCCCCCCCCCGAACTCATGAAAGAATTGTGGTAACAGTTAATGAATGACTAAGTCTTTTTAAAGTTTTATGAATAACTGATTTATACTTTTATTTATTTTCTGAGACACTCGCTCATTCTATAGGCCATGTTGGCTTTATTTTATTTTCAAATTTGAATAAAACTTTAATAAAGAACCAGGTGTGGTGGTGCAACCTTAAATTCCTAGCACTGGGGAAGTAGAGCCAGGTGTATCTCTGAGTTCTAGGCCAGGACTGCCAGGGCTGCTACACAGAGAAACCCTGTCTTAAACTACCCCTTCAGCAGCAGCAACAACACCCAAAAAACAAAGCAAACAATTCCCTCAAAACTTTAATAAACAGAATAACGACTTAGCATCGGTATAGGTCATTGCATTTGTGGACACTTTTCTGTGTTGTTGCATTTGACTTCAAAACCCGATATGAAGAGACTAGCTAAATCTGGTGTAGTTTTGAGAAGGGATTTCTGGAAATGCTGTTTTTTTTTTTTTCCTTTGCATTAACTTGTGAATTACTGTAGTCACCTACATAGCTCACATTCCATTCTCAGACGGCCAGGATAGATAGGAACAAACTTAAAGGATTTTTAAAATCTTACCAAATGGTTAAATGTTTTAGTCATTTGAAGTGAAACTAGGTTTGGAAATTTGAGTAGGCAGATAACTTGATACCTAATCATACTTGTGAGTTTGTAAGCTTCCCTGTGTGTCTTACTTACAAGCCAAATTTTGTTGGGAGTAGTGTCTTGGGGGGGGAAGAGAGGGAAGAGAAGAAAGAGGGGTTAGAGGAGAGAGAGTGGTGGTGAGGGAGAGAGGGAGGCAGATGAAGGGGAGGGAGAGAGTTGGGTAGATATTTACAAGTATTAGCAGTTTACACTTTAGAGCATAGGGTAGGGTAGCAGAAGGAATGCTCACTTGCTGTTAAAGACCTCAGAGAACATCATGGATACTTCTTTAGGCAGACATTAATATTGATGTGGTCATACGTGCTAGTTCTCGGTAATAGCTTCCTTAGGTCTGCAGAACTGTAGGGTTTGGTTGGTTAGTGATTTTTTTTACTACAGTGGCCTAGGTAGCACTGTGCACTGTGCTTGTTTTATCTGCTGGCTAAGTACGTTGGGCAGCTTTAGATCGGGAAATAGTTTTTTCTTTTTTTCCCCCCTTCCCTCTCCTGTTTTTTTTTTTTTTTTTTGAGACAGTGTTTGCCTGTGTAGCCCCACAGGTCTGTGTAGTCACAGAGATCACCTTACTTCTGCCTCCTGAAGGCTAGGATTAAAGGTGTGCACTCACATCTGGGCTGGGTTAGGGAACTCTTACTCCTCTGGAGTAGGAGTAGTTCTTCATTGTGAGCTGTATTGCATTATTTCATTTGATGTTCATGACACTATTTGTGAGGTGTAATAAGGAGGCAGATAATAATTTCGTGTGGAATTCAGAGAATTCATGTAAGTTATCATGAACACTTTAGAGTCTTCATATGCTAAGGGATCCTTAATAAGGGATATAAGATGACCAGGAGGCTTTTGGTTTTATGTTTGTTTTGGGTTTTCTTTCCTTTTTTTTTTTAAAAGATTTTATTTACTTACTATGTATACAGTGTTCTACCTGCATGTATGCCTGCACACCAGAAGAGAGCACTACATCTCATTATAGATGGCTGTGAGCCACCAAGTGGTTGCTGGGAATTGAACTCAGACCTCTGGAAGAGCAGCCAGTGCTCTTAACCTCTGAGCCACCTTGTTTTGGTTTTGAGACAAGGTATTTGTCATCTTAGACTTGGCTTGGAACTTACTATGTAGAACAGGCTTGCAGTGAATTTGTGATATATCTCCTGCCTCTGCTTCTGATTGCTGAGATTATAGGCATGTGTAACCAGACTCCAGTGGTATAACTTCATTTTCTTTTTCTGTTAGACTTAAAAAGCAAGAAAGGTATTCTTAGGCAAAATGTCAGTTTTCTGGTGTCTATCTAATTGCTTGTAAACCAGTACTTCTCTCCTGCTTTCTCGAAGCCTCACAAAGTGCTCACTGGTCTAAATATTTCCTATGAATCCGTGGTTCAGAAGATAAAGTGGCATACTTTTTCCTTCTATCCAATTAGGAATTCTTTTTTAAAAAAATATTTATTTATTTATTATGTATACAATATTCTGTCTGTGTGTATGTCTGCAGGCCAGAAGAGGGCACCAGACCTCATTCCAGATGGTTGTGAGCCACCATGTGGTTGCTGGGAATTGAACTCAGGACCTTTGGAAGAGCAGGCAATGCTCTTAACCACTGAGCCATCTCTCCAGCCCCTCCAATTAGGAATTCCATTTGATGAGACATTATAGGGAAAGAGAACATCTATTCTAAAGCTGAGGATGGCAATATGAGGACCCCCCCCCCACATGTGTAGGTTGTGTGTGTGTGTGTGTGTGTGTGTGTGTGTGTTTTCTGAGACAGGGTTTCTCTGAGTAGTGCTGGCTGTCCTGGAACCCTCTCTGTAGATCAGGCTGGCCTCAAACTTACAGAGATCCACCTGTCTTTGCCTCTTGAGTTCTGGGATTAAAGGCATGCGCCATTACCCACCTGCCCAGCTGGTTTGTAGATTTTTAGTAGGCCTTCAGAGGAATTGGATTATTGCATAGACTCCACTCTAACCAGAGCCACAGGAGACCAATGTGTAAAAACCTAATTGCAGTTTATTAATTTCTGAGGAGAAATTGTAGTTTTCAGTGGACAGGATCACTGTGGTTGGTGATCACTGTGCTTGACTCATGAAATCAGTTTTGAGAAGCTGCTTGCTGTTAGCATTGGAGTCGGAGAAGTTGTTGCACTCATGGTTGCAGGTTCACTGTACTCAAGCTGACTTTCTTAGGTGTGGACTTGGGTATCATCTGCTCTTTTCAATGTGCCAACTGTGTTAATGGTCTGACAGTATCTGTCTCCTTAACTTTTGTTGGACCAATTCCTACTTCCCATCACCTTCTTTTAGAATTGTCTGGTATTGCTGGGTGGTGGTGTTGCATGCTTTCAATCTCAGCACTTGAGACAGAGCAGGCAGATCACTGTGATCTAAGGCCAGCCTGGTCTACAGTGAAAGTTCTTGGACAGCCAGGGCTACATGTCTCAAAACTAAAAAGAAAAGAAAGAAAGGAAGAAGAAGAAAAAAAGAATTGTCAGATCTTAACCTTTTATAGCCTAGTTTTCACTTAAAGTGAATTTTGTAAAGCTGTACTGTGATTTATTGATTTTTTTTTTTTTTGACTGTAGTCTCTGGGCCAGGAAACAGAAGCAGGATTGCTTAGAGCTGGAAATCTACTTGGATTACTTACAGAGTTCCAAGCCTAGGCTTACCTGCTCCACAAAAGAAAATGTCTGCTGGCTAGGAATGTCGCTTATCCTCAGAGTACACTGATCGGTTTAACTTTGTGTAGATAGATTGTCAGTAATTCTTCCCCCACCCCAAATCCCGCAAATAAGTTAATGCTGGTTGCATTTAAATTTGTAGTGTTTGAAATTAACTCTAGCTGATGTGATAGTTTGGCAACTTAACTTATTTTTGGCAGTGAGTTGATTTGTGGGGAGGCTGTGGCTTATGTGGTGGATAGAATTACCTCCAGAGGTGTGATTGCTGAATTTAAGTGGCTCTGAGATCTTGATTTTTACATTAAAGTTGTTACCTAGCTCTGTTTTACCATCAGCATTGAAGTTCAGTACTTTGATTATTGACTTTGAATAAAAAGTTGAAAGTGTTGCCACTGCTTGTCAGTTAGCAAGCATAACTTTAAAAGCTACTTATTTCCAGTGTGAAAGGTTATAAAACAGGAGAGGAGAGCATGAAATGGACAGAGCTAGTTAATCACTTTTTTCCTAAATCAAAAACTAGTGTACTTTCAGTACTGGGATTTAGCTGTTAGAAAAGGGATGAGAAACATTTCTTTTTTCCTTTTTTTCTTTCTCTCCTTTTTTTTTCTTGGTTCTTTTTCAGACAGGTTTCTCTTGTGTAACAGCCCTGGCTGTCCTGGAACTAAATCTGCCTCAAGTGCTGGATTAAAAGCGTGTGCCACCACTGCTAGGCAAGAAGTCTTTCTTAAAAACAAACTCAAGTGTTTGAAATACATACTTTTGCGTAGTCATGATTGATTAGTTCCTCCACTGTGTAACAAATCCCAGACCGTTTAGAAGGCCATTGTTTAAACCTCATGACTTATAAGATCTCTTTTAAGTAGCAGGCACGATGCCTACCAGGTCTGAATTTTTGCTCAGCTTTATGAGAGAAGAATCTTCCAAGTTCATGTGGTTGATATCAGGATCTTGGTCTTCATGGACTCTTAGAATGAGGCCTTCAGTTTCTAGTGAACTGTTGGGTAGAGATCTCTTGGTTCCTTGGCAAAGTGAGCCACTCTCTGGTGTGGTTCACAGCATAACAGCTGTCTAAAAGCTGAGCAATGGTGGTGGTAGTAGAAGGAAATAGAAGCGGTGCAGGGCACCATAACTTCTTTGACCTCACAGCATCCCATTATAGGTCCTGTTTACAGTACAATGGGACTAGGTCATTTGGAGTCATCTCTTCTGCTTACCACAATTGAGTACAGACAGTAGGTTTTATAGTAAATGCTAGGTTCTGTGTAGAACTTAGAGATTTTAAAGGGCTTAACTAAGCTTCCTTTTAACTTGCCCAGATTCCCTTGGTTCAGGGATGTGTGAGCACCTATTCAACTCACCCTTTCTACTTTGCCTGGCCTCTATCAGCATGCTGCACTCTGTCTGCCTGTCTC
Source organism: Microtus oregoni (assembly GCF_018167655.1). Taxonomy (NCBI): domain Eukaryota; kingdom Metazoa; phylum Chordata; class Mammalia; order Rodentia; family Cricetidae; genus Microtus; species Microtus oregoni. Next base: position 22,373,073 of record NW_024543064.1, on the reverse strand, counting down.
TTCTTTCTCTTTATCTCTTGGGAACTTGCCCAAATAGTACCTACTGTTCTCACTGATACTAGCTAACTGATCTTCACCTCACTAATGTATATAGAGCTCTAGTACTGTGGGGGCTACCTCTAGTGTTTGTTTTCTATTTTTAGTAGTAGGAGAATTGGTTGACTCAGTGAGCTAGGAACAAACTTTGATTTCATTCCATTGCACCTTGTTGCTTGCATCTGCTACTAATAGGAAGTAGACTCTCTACTTACTATTTTTTCATATTTGTTTCATTGTTGATTTATTTATTGTTCATATGTGTATATTTGTGAATTTATGTGTGCCATAGTTCGTGTTGGAGGACAACATATGGAGTTGCTTCTCTTGTAACATATGTGGGTTCCAGGGATTGAACTCAAGTACTCAGGTTTGAGGCAAGCATCTTTACCCTCTGAGCCATTTCACCAGCCCTAAAAATATCACTTTCTATATGTACTTGCAGCTTTGCATGTTGTGACAGCCTAACAGATAATAGTAAACAACATTTGAATCTCACAAATCCCCTTTGACACCTTGAGCTCAAAGATCGCTGCTTTTAGTTACCAACTGATAAATCATAGCAAGATTGTTTATATGTTAAGCCTGGTACTTGTCAAGGCTATTCTTGAGTTTATATAGAGGATTAAGATTGGAAAAAATGGCAGCATAGGACTAGTTTCGGTCACTTTTGCTTTTTCCACCATTTCACGGAGCATAAAATTAATCAACATAGATGTGACTGTGCTTCTTTTAGTATACAAAGAAGAGTGGTAAATTGGGACTTCTGTTTGGTCTCACCCTCTTCAAACTAAGAATGAGAATTTTTGTCAGACGTGAAGGTGGCAGAAGGCATACAGCTAGTGAGTAAGTTTTATAGGCTCTTTGGAGAGGTCATTTGCAAGGTGAGAAGGAGAAATAGAATGTGAAAGCAGGAATTCTTTTAAGTTGTTCCTTGTATAGTTAATAATTTTTTTCACTAACTCTTCTGGAATTTGACCATGATTTTGCTTATGTCTGATGCCACTGAATATGTTTCCCAAGAAGCTGTTTGGTACTTGCCGTTGATGTTTCTGATTGGCACAGCCTCTGAAAAACAGGTTTGGCCTCAGAAAAAAAGAGGAGGAAGGATGCCGAGGGCAATTTAATAGTAGTTCCCAGGGCATATTTACCTATTTAGTCCAGCACTTCCGATTCCTGCTTAGCTTCGCCTGGACGCCTGTTTCTCCCTCTTCTTTTCCCTCTTTCTCTCAAAACCAGCGCTTTTTTTGGTACCCAAAAAGCACCAATGAAGGATTGATTGATGCTTGTAATTTAATTTTCTATCTTTGAGGCTGCTTAGCATTTGTACAAGTAAACGCCAGGCCAGAAGTCTTTTTGCTAGGTTCTTTCCGTTTGTAAAAGGTTGCAAACTGCTTGAGTTCATGTAGTAACCTATGGAATAGTTAGAAACTTTTTGAAGGTGGGTTAACATTGTGCTGAGAAAGCAGCAGTGAGGCTGGAAAGCTGGGGTTTATTTTTGTGGACAGCTTTGTTTTCTTTATTATGCTCAGGTGTTGCTAATAAATTGGAAAGTTCAACATGTCCAGGAGGAGAGCAGAACTCTTGGGCTTTCTGGTGCTTTATTTCTGAAAGTCAGCATTCCATTTCTGACATTGCATAAGTCAGCTCTTCAGGTATGCCCTTTTATGCTCAGAAATAGTGTTACATGTTATCTCAAACTTAGCAGTTGAAAAGAAAACATAATTAGAGGAAGTAAGAATTTATTAAGTTAAAGACCAAGAATGATGGCAGTCTTAAGGACTTTTCCTTTGTAACTGAGACCCCTGTTTTTTTGTTTGAAATCACTTTAATGGCACTATCAAGTATTAAACCTAACAGAGGTTAAGAAATTTGATTTCCCTCTGGAAGTAGATGAATGACTCTTTTCTCTTTCTAAAGTCTTAGAACAGGTAGGTGTGGTAGGGAAGTGTTGGTTATTGGATGTTATAGCTTGCATTCTGTACTTCGGGTTCATAGCTGGGTTCATGCTCTTGCTTAAGTAACTGTGTGGTCAGGCAGTGCATGTGCAGACAGTATGCTAACAGTCGTAGGCACATTCCTTTGCAGTTAGAGTTGTCTTAGCAAGCAGTTAGTTAACAGGGCGATGTTTCTACCCTTACCTCCTCCTCAGAAATCTTCACATAGACTAAGTGAATGATTCTAGGTAATTATGATGGATGTCCCGTTGCTTTAGGTCTTTCTGTATCTTTTAGTAAATAAGAACAGTGCTCTGATCACAGCTGTGTAGCCAAAACCCTTCGATTGAACCCTTCAGGGCCCATGAGCATCTTCAGAACCCTTGTCTAAAGAAAGTGTTGACTGCTGTACTTTCATTCTTTATGAATTCTTTAAAAGCATCTATTATTTTTAATTTGCAGCAGCTCTTGCCAGGTAAAAAGTTTTGGGAAACAGATGAATCCAGCAAAGATGGACCAAAAGGAATATTCCTGGGTGATCAATGGCGAGACAGTGCCTGGGGAACATCAGGTAATCTAGCTCTAGCATCTCTACTGTGATTTATGCCTGTCTTAGAGCTCCCTTCCTCAGCACTTGGCAAGTCATGAATTTCACATCAGTGGCAAAAGCACTCCAAGCAAATGTCCTGTCCAGTAGTAGCTTAGATATTGTAATATATTAATAATAATTAATGCAAAATCAAATCTTCAATATTTTCTGAAGTTCTAGTCACAGAAGAATGTACTCATTTGAAATGACTGTAAATTTAGCTCTGAGTTTTCACTTTGTGCTACTGTCAGCTTGCCTGGAATTGGAAAATCCAAGCCTGTGCTTTGAACTTCATGATTCTTTCACCCCTTGATGTTCTGTGCCATATATGGAATAGTAATCTTTAAATGTGCGTGGGGCCAAATGAAATCACCAGGCACAGACATTCTTGTGATAGACTTCCCCTGAAGAGGGCTGGGGAGAGTTAGTAGAGACAAAAAAAGCAGCAGTAGATAGAAACCATAGCTTCCAGAGAAGAGAAGATAGAAAACCCAACACTGGACAAGCTGTGTTCAGGACAGTGCAAAATGGAGTTCTCAGAAAGATTTGTTGTTGCCAGTAAGCAACATTAAAGAAATTCTGCAACTCTAAAGAGGTGATTGGCTTACCAACCTAGCTATGTGAACTGCTGTCCTCCTTTGCTCTCCTAGATAGAGGAGGGGTGTGTTCTGTGTCCTTAGCTTATGTAGAATATCAGTGCTTATTGAAAGACCCACGAGGAAAGCTTGGCTCAGCTGACTCTAGTGGGTCTCCTGATTCCCAGACATTGCTTTATCCATGAGACATCACTCATAATTTGTTTGGTCCTCTGGCTGCACTGTGTCATACTTGTGTATCTTTTTTGTAGATCATTCAGTTTCCCAGCCAATCATGGTGCAGAGAAGACCTGGTCAGAGTTTCCATGTGAACAGTGAGGTCAATTCTGTACTGTCCCCACGATCGGAGAGTGGGGGACTAGGCGTTAGCATGGTGGAGTATGTGTTGAGCTCATCCCCGGGCGATTCCTGTCTAAGAAAAGGAGGATTTGTAAGTTGGCTTGAGGAACTTGTTCCTATCTCTTTCTTCCCCTTCCCTCGAAGCAAAATGTGCCTTTTGAGTTTCCTAGTTACTCACAGCATTCATTACAGGGTGTTAACACTTCCATTGTAGCACAGAGCTCAGCAAGCAGGAGAGGTAAACTACATTTCAAAGATGGGGCACATCGTTAGGTGAGATAAGAGCTAAAATCATAGTCTCAGTTACTTGATCTATGAGAAAACACTCTTCATTACAACCAAAAGCAACTTCTTTACAAAGGAAGCAGAAGTTGGGTGTCAGTAGAAGGGAGGTACTTGTCTGAGAGAGGAATGATTGGCCACCAACCAAGAACCTTAAAAAGCATTCTTGATTTGCAGGCTATATTTTAATTTTATGGTGGTCTTTATTAAGCAGCTTTTTGCCTATCCTGATGAGGGGAGTTTGAAGTTTCTTTTTTTTCTTTTTTTAAATTCATTGCCACTAGCCTCACTTATGCTGGCCAAATAGTAGCTATAGCAGCCTTTGCTTCCTGCCACTTCCTATTAAAGCATTCTTTCTGAAGCTCTGTGATTGCTTTCTCAAAGCATACTATATATATCAGCTCTATAGATTGAAGAATCTTAAGAAATAATCTACTTGAGTTTTACTCATTTTGTACTCTCTGACTGATGTTATATGTAGCTGCTAAGAAGACCAGTAGGGACTCTGGCATCTGCCTGTCTTCTTTACCCACTAACTTGCTTGGTTTTGTTCCTTTTCAGTCCTTTTCTTGGAAAGTTTTTATGGCCTAATACTACCTGGTGACAAATGTTTGAAATACCTTCCCCCCCATATTATCATAATTTTGGTTTTATCCATACGTGTATTTCTTTATATGTTGCGTTTGTTACCTAGACTCCTTTTCTGTGCTGGTCCCTCACGTTGCTTAAAACTCTAGAATAGCAGTAATTGGTGTTTGGTGTTTAGTAGCTTGCTCTGTATTTCAGGTACATTCTTGAGTACTAGCCTTTTCAAAGCTGACCCAAATGTTTCTGGATCTTTTGACTTTGTCCAGACACAGTGACTTATAAATCAGATAGGAAATAGCTTCTGTGTTCCTTCTCAAGGAGCTCCTTGGGGGAGAATAGATCTACACTTTGGATAAGAGGAATGGGATCAAGCCGAATGCTCATTTTCCTATCTTCTCAAGAGAAGACTGGAACTCTGTTTTCACTAATACTCACCTCAGTTTCTTCACTCCTTAACCTCTTAAGATTTCTTTGAGAAAGTGCTGCCTTCTAAACACTGCCTGCTGCTTTGAGTTACTTGCTGGAGAGAAATGAGAGCCTTGATAACAATGGCTGTGAATTCTCTGACCAGTTTCTGGTTTGTGAACATTAGCCACAGGCACACACCCAGATTCTGTGAACTTTGTAAGAGGGAGAAAAATCACTTGAATTGAAACGTAGATAAAACAGCAGAATGAAATTATTACTAGTGGAATCATTTTAAAGACAGTTTTATGATAAAACCCCACCTTTGGGTTGTAAAGTAGGGTTCCATTTTTAGTTGTTTTGGGAAATTGGTCATTTTTATCTCTGGGATAGTATTGTGATTAGATGAAATTAGGCCTCAGGCCAGATGATATGATGACTATCCCACTTCCAGTTGAAAACAGTAGTCCCCAGGAGACAGCACTCTTGGCAGTTAGATAATTTCCTAAGCTTCTGAGATGCACACCCAAGATAATAATAACCGAAAATTTGTGTTCTCCTCTTTTAGGAGAACGGCTGTGGGGGTAGAACCCTATCTAACACTTTGATTTCTATGCCATCTGTAGATTGATAGAAGACTGGTAAATATCAAGCCATGGTGTTGGCAGGTGCCATATTCAGGGATGTTGACTAGAGAACGGCTGGTCAGCATTGGAGTTGCATTCTGCTGTTTTGTTTTTGTTTTTTAAGATTTATTTATTCACTATGTATACAGTGATTCTGTCTGCATGTATGCCTGCAGGCCAGAAGAGGGCACCAGATCTTGCTACAGATGGTTGTGAGCCACCATGTGGTTGCTGGGAATTGAACTCAGAACCTCTGGAACAGCAGCAGGCTGTGCTTTTAACCTCTGAGCCATCTCTCCAGGTCCTCTGCTGGTGTTTTTTTATGGACCTATGTTTACTCCTTTGTTGGTTAGGATGATACCTAGAGAAAACTGTACTCATGGGAAACCTGAATCACTCTCTAGTTCTCATGATATGGATACAATATCTTTCTTAAAAACAAAAGTACTTCAGTATTAAGTTTGGAGAGCAAGTAGTTTTCCAATTTCATGAGATTTCCTCATCACAGCTTGAATAAAAGGATTTAGCTCTTTGTCTTCCTTTCCTTGTGCTTCCTTGAGTTGATTTTGGTGCTGTAAATATTCTCAACTTAATAGTTTTTGTTTCTGAGATAAGGAACACTTTTGGGAGGTGGGGCATAGTGGTGTACATTAGAGAGAAGCCAAAGTATCCTGTGAGTTTGAGGCCAGCCTGGTCTACGTAGTGAGTGCCAGGCCAGCCAAGGCTACATAGAACCTGCTACAAACAAACTACCTAACTTATTTTGAGGTTCAACAGAAGACTCTGACAGCTGCACTGTTCTCACGCTTACTGTGAATGCTAGCTAGCCTGCTGCATGTGTATCCCCCACCTTTTACAGTGGTAGATTTTGGAATGAGAAAAACTTGAATTCCTGAGTCAAGTCTTTTTTTCCCCTTTTAGCTTTTATTTCATTTGTTCCTGGAATACGATATTTTACAAGTAGTTATAAAATCATAGGAAATTTGAAATTCTATGGGTGATATTGCTTATCTAAGGACTCTGTTGGTCTTCTGATTTTCTTCAAATAGGTTGAACATGATTGCTACCTTGTTTATCCACTGCAAACATTGGATTAGTGACAACTGGTCTAACTTGGGGAGATGTTGGAAGCTCTCCCCATTTGTGTCAAGCTCCTGCTTTCTGACCTGGAGAATGCATACTTCTAGCTGTCATCTGGGCCACAACAATTTGGCTTGGGAGGCTAGTATATTATAATTGATTTTTGTAAAACTTCGGGTATTGTATTACATATAAAAGTCAGAGTTTGAGTCTCAATTGAATTCTTCATCTGTATAATAGGGATAATTAGCATTCAAGGAAGTCTCATAATATGTAACAAAGTATATTGATACTCTAAGTTAGTGTGCATCTATATCACTAGCATAACCCTGGGGCTTAGGATTGCTAGACCCTACCCTAGGCTTCCTGAACTGAAAGCCACATGCCATTTTGGGGACAAGGTGTCATTATGTAACCCAGGCTGGCCTCAAACTCATAGTCTTCCTGCCTCCGTATCCTGAGTGGCAGGCTTGCAGAATGGGCTTAATTTTCAATAAGATAATCCCATCCCAACCCCCACCCCTGTGATTGACATGTGTACTAAAGTTGAGACACTATTAGAATCTCCTTGAAAGATTATGTTATAGGATAGAATGAATGCCTTTAGATTCTGGCTAGTTCTGCAACTGAAACCACATGCTGTATTCTGCAATGTCAAACTTAAAAAGCAAACAAAACCAAACTGCTTTTGAGGGTTTTCTAATAAAATCAAACATCATTTTTTGCCTGAAAGTTTTTTTTTTCCTCTTGGATATCATAGCAGATGCCTATTCGTCTTAACTTTCTGCACACCAGGAATTGGGTCGTTAGGACCATGGTGCCTGTGTAGGCCATGCACTTTTTTCAGCTTTTGTTCCTTCTGAAATCAGTGCATATTTCAAATGGGTCCATGTCAAACTTGAACTAATGTTGTGTCCTTTTTTTTTTCGTGGTATCTAGCACGATAATATCTCAGAGTCCATGAAATATAGTGGCTGCATTTTTTCATACTAATTTTAGAAAAACAAATTGATTTGTTTTTATTTTTTGAAGAACTTTAATTGTAAGAATTGCCTTATTTAGGGGCTGGAGAGATGGCTCAGAGGTTAAGAGCACTGTCTGCTCTTCCAAAGGTTCTGAGTTCAATTCCCAGCAACCACATGGTGGCTCACAACCATCTGTAATGGGGTCTGGTGCCCTCTTCTGGCGTGCAGGCATATACACAGAATACTGTATGCATAATAAATAAATAAACATTTAAAAAAAAAAGAATTGCCTTATTTAATACTTGGAACAACCCTTATGGTAGATTAATTTATAGATGAGGAAAATAAGACTCAGAAGCAAAGTTCTGGATTCAAGCTTTCTTTTCATTTCTGTTTTGTCTGGCATGGCATTTGTTCTATGGTGACTTGAGCTAGGTTCTTATTAAGTTGTTACAGAAAGGCTAGCAACTGCAAACTTTTTACTTATTTTCTTGATACTGAAAGTCTATACCTATTAGAGAAATTAACTATTGTACTCTGAAAAAATTTGGGTTAGGGGCTAGATAGATGGCTCAGCATTTGAGAGCAGTAGCTGCTCTTCAAGCTAGAGGACCCGGGTTCAATTCCCAGTACCTTCACGGCAGCTCACGGCTGTCTGTAACTCCAGTTCCAGGGGATCTGACACCTTCACACAGATATACGTACAGGCAAAACCCAAACACTAGTGCATACTAAATAAACAAATAATCAAAAAATGGGGGGCTGCATGCGTTTAGTTAACATCATCTTGTTTTGTAGGCACAAAATACTGCTTCTTTGGTACCTATGGAGGAGAGCCTCTGATCTCACTAAATGGCCCTTCCACTATGTGAAGTGTTGTTAAAAGAACCTGGCCATCAGAGGATTTCTGGCTTTAAGTTCCTTGGGAATAAGAGAGATGTTTAGAAGTCTCTTCCTTTATCATTGCCCGGAAACGGCTAAGCTGGAGTGTGCAGGCCATCCATGTGCTTCATGGCTTTTTTTTTTTTTTTTTTTAAAACCAATATCTGCTTGACTCCTGGTTCTTTGGAAGCTAGCAGTGGGTAATCTTCTTCCATTACCGTGTTGCTCGGCTATCTCTCAGCACCCCTTTCTTCCCACTGTAGAGAATGTGATAGGGCCTCAATGCTTGTGCAGTCTACACCACTGGTGGTGGTTTTGAACATTACTGTTTAGGGTTTTCATCGCATTAAAGAAAGATTCCGTGATCCTTGCTTGTCTTGTCATTTATTTATGTGTTCTTTCAGGTCATAGGGTTTTTCTTTTTAGTATTGTTGTGTACTAAACAACAGGACAACAAATCGAGGACACAAACCTTCCTTGTCTTTTTAATTTTTCTGTTTGATCTTAATTATGTTGTTTCTGAAGTGTTGGTACTTAAGAGAGCTTTTAGGGAAAAGTTTTCTTAAAAGTGCTATATGTGGAAGCATTTTTAGATGAAGTAAATCGGAATGTGTGTGGGTGGACCCCAGGCACCTATAAATTTTGAGATTATGATCATCAACCAGGACTAATGGCTGCTCTGGGAGGACCATATCAGTTATGTGTTTGTGTTTGGTAGTATTATGTGCATCTATTCTGCTGTATTTTTGCATGTGTATAAAATAACATTCTTAAACTTCACACATGCAATACTTTTTTGCTGTTCATAACTAACTATTTATTAAACAAGATTATCTCTGTTTTAAAGATAAGAAAACTAAGACTCAGATTAAATAACCAAAGTCCTATGTCCAGTAAATGTTGCAGATAGAACACAGAATAGTGCACCTGTGCCAGTATTATCTGAAAGACCACATAACTGCAAACACCCCACCTTACGTATTAAGAACTACAAAGATGCCCAAAATGGATACATTATACTCTATTTTAATTTTCCCCCTAAATTTATTTTTATTTTATGCATATGGGTTACCTGCCTGCATGTTTATCTGTACAACATGTGCACGCAAATATCCCTGGAGGCCAGAAGAGGGTGTCGATCCCTAGAAACTGTTTTGACCTGCCACACAGCTGCTAGGATTGAACCTTAGCCATCTTTCTAGCTCTACTTTTCTGTTAGGCTTTTCCTCCCTCCCTCCCTCCCTTCCTCCCTCCCTCCCTTTCTTTTTACACACACACACCATTCATATATATATATATATATTCATATATATATATATTCATATATATATATGATAGTGTCCAATAGTGAACAGGCTAGCCTATAACCTGTTTACGTTCATGGTAATCCTCCTGTTTTATCACCTGAGTGCTGGGATTTCAAGTTTGACCTTCCTGCCCTGCTGGCCCCTCACTTAAGAGACCTTTTTGTAATTATTTGAGACAGGGTCTTTTACTGTGGCCCTAGATAGCTGGTAACTTAATGCTTCTGCCTCTTAAGTGCTAGGACTACAGAAAAAAACATTTTTATGATCTGGAACCTAGTACTGTCTTTATGTAGCAGCTTGTTTCTCACTATGATCTTGACATAAGGCAGATTTGATTGCCAGCTATTTTTGTTGTGTGTCATTGTTTATTCAGTGAACTTTTTAAGTAAAGTGGATTCGCGCATATATATACATATATACATATATATGCATGTATACATACATATATATATATATTGGTTTATACACACACAAGTGCTGAAGTTTTAAATGTTCTCCACAATTTCTACAAGTGGAGATTCACCATGAAAAATCAACAGGTAGGAACATCTCTCAGATCCCTTACTGTCCGGTAGAAAGAGTTGCTTTGCCAATGCTTTGCCAAAGATTTGATGTTTTAATAGGAGAAGAAAGCCAGACAGCAAATTGTAGGAATGGATTTTTCAGGATTGGCGAAAACTAGCCCTCCTCGGGGAATATTTTGACTATGTAATTAATAATGAAATTTTGTTATTGACTGTGTTTTTCAGTATAGACCAGTGAGCAAATAGATTGAGCAGGTTTGCAGGAAGCCCTTGTGAAGGTCGCCAAAGAGTGAGAATGCTGAAAAGTGAGTTGCCCACTGAAGGTGCCTCTGCCCGTATCATGCTTGCTGTGTAGGACCTTCCTACTGCTCCCTTCTTCTAGTTCCTGTGCAGTTTTATGGACTTTTGAACTCCTTGGGAGATACTGGAACTAAACAATTTTTATTGAGCCATAGATTTGATTTATAGTCTTCTTCATGTGATACTTACTGTCCATTGACAGTAATAGTTTCTTTTTGCTTTGCAACAATATTCTCACCAACTAGACTGATTTAATGATGATAAAGAGAAGATCAACTTTCTTATTTTTGGCATTTTGGTTTCACAGTAGATTTTCATCCTCACCATTAGAACACTTCTGGGTCATTTATTGAGCTTCTGCTAGATAGTGTATTCATCTTTATAGCTGTAGCTACAAAAATTGAAAACTTTACTTCCTTACTTTTCTTTGCATTGTGTAGGTTGGTGCTGATTCTGGCTATCATGCAAGCTCTGTTGGCCTTTAGAGCCTAGTCTTCCCATATCTGTGTTTGAAGTTTCAGGGTACTCCTTCAATTCTGTGTGTTGTAGAGGTGCAGTCTTCAAGGCACATGCCACTGTGGCTCTTGTTGTGCTTCAGTGTCTGGATGCCACTAGGCTTTCTTTTTGTGCGTGTATTTGAACTGAGAATGACTTTAAAAGGAAAATGAGATCTGAAATAGTATCCTACAGGTCTGAGACTGTCAGGCTCTTGCGTTGTAGTTCTGGCCAGGTGATTTCTAAACTCTTCAGAGAACTTCTGTAGTTTTCTCTGTGCAACTTGTCACTCTTTTCAGTCAGGCTGCTCAACAGCTGTCTGCTGCTCTGTGCTCTGCTGAGTTCCACTGAAGATAACCTGGTGATTGGATGCTTGCTGTACAAGTGTTTGCTTTTTGTCCACTGGGCTTGCTTTGTGCCAGGAACTTTCATTTGAGCCATGTACACTTGTTTCCTCCATAAAGCAGGAGTCAGTGATGGGAATAGCAAGATTGCTTCTCTCATTTTATAAAAGCAATTTAATTAGTGCCCTGCAATGCCAGGGTCTGCAAAACTCTGTACTATGTCAAGTCCCGAGATAGTAGCTTTCCTTTTGGAAATCAAAACTTTTTTTTCTTCTCCTATATCTAAGACTTATGCTGGATTCTATTAAGAAGACAAACATTTGCATTTCTTTAAAAGGAAGGACTTGAATGTATCTGGTTTCCAATCCATTGCAGTAGGTCCAGTGTTTGAAAGTGTGAAACATTTCAGAAGTAAATTCTATTGTATAAAATTCCTCAGTTATATCATTAAAACTAATTTGCACTTAAATATGTAGACAATGGAAGATGAGTTTTAAGAGTATGCTTCCAAAAAGAAAGATTTAATTTATTTTGAAGCATCTTCAAAAAAAAAGTCAATGTTGACTGGACTGGTACACACTTGTAATCTAAGCATTTTAGAAGGCTGAGGCAAGAGGGTTGCCAAAAATGCAGGCCAACCTGAGCTTTGTTTGTAGTCTGTTCCAAGCTAGCAAGGGACAGCAAGAACCTGACTCAGAAATCAAACAGACAGAGACATAAACAAAACAAACAGGCAAATCAAACAAATACAATAATTTTAAGGATTTGGCACAACAGGGTGGAACTGGGGTGGTAGTGCAAGAGGCAAGGTATATATATATATATGTATATATATATATATCAAGTAGAGACAAGTTGAGTTAGAATAATTTTGGCTCACATTGTTTCATGTTTAGAAATGAAGGAGGGGCTTATAGGATAGTGAGAAATCATGTTTTTATTTTTTTTTGTTTTTTTAAATAGGCATAATACTTTTCCTGTTGGAGTCATGCTAGACAGATTTGAGAGTAGAGAAGTTGAGAGTTCCACAGTTTTAACTGGGCTTTGACTAGAAGAGGGGATTGGGCAGAAGGGAAAGTATATGGTATGATAAGATGTCCTCAGTTCTGTAACATACCTGTCTGTGTGTCTTCCCCCATTTGGCAAAACATTCTGCAGTGTTCTTGCCTCTGTGTTGTTTGTAAACTAGACTGTAATATTGGAAGTGGGTGCAGTCTTCTTTCAGTTAGCATTTAGTGTAGTCTGTGTGCACAGTGGGTGTCCACAATTAGCTGATGATGATTAGTGAAGCTGAAGCTATTTTTTAAACAGGGCCCAAGAGATGCAGACAGTGATGAAAACGACAAAGGTGAAAAGAAGAACAAGGGTACGTTTGATGGAGATAAGCTAGGAGATTTGAAGGAGGAGGGTGATGTGATGGACAAGACCAATGGTTTACCAGTGCAGAATGGGATTGATGCAGACGTCAAAGATTTTAGGTTTGTATATTTTACACTTCTGATTTTGAATTGTGGGCTGTGGGTTCTTTGCTTTTATTTTAGTCTCTTCCTTCCTGTTTCTTTAAAAAAAAATGGATCTAGTATAGATGATGCTATAGAGCTGTAAACTAACTGGTAAGGTGGAATTTTCTAAGAGCTGACCATGTTTGATGCTTTGCCCAAATGATAGAATTTGTATTTGTATGGAGCTGGGTTCTCAGAGTTATTTCACAGAGGAGATTTTAGTAAAATACTTTTGGTGTAGGTAGGTGTTTTGGGACTCTCCCCCTCCCCCACACCCAGTTTCTCCCGTACCACTATACACTAGCGCCCCCTCTCACAATGGAAGGAGAAATAACTGAGAACTTTTGCTCCTTCTCCCATTTCATTTGCGTTCAGCAGCTCCATTCCTCGTAGGTAGGCCAGGCATCAGTTAATTCAGACTGAAGAAGTAGAAGTTGAGATGCAAAGGGTCTCACTATGTAACCCAGGCTGGCTTTGAACTTGCAATCCTCCTGCCTTGGCCTCTGAGTGCTGGGATTTCAAATGTATACTGCCACACCCAGAAATGGTTTGTTGCTAGTCATACTTTCCATGGAAAACTCGTGTGCCATCTCTGGTTATGCCTGAGTTGCAGATTTTACCCCTGTAGCAGAACATACATAGTATTATACATTTGTCTTCCCCATTTGGCAGCCATTCTTGTTTATATAGACAAGCTATTCGTTATGGTGTGTAATTTTAAAAAGTATAATTTTTTGGTTCAGTGATACATGTATAAATAATGCCAGTCTACAGGTAATGAGTGTTTATTTGAATACACATACAAACATGCATTTCACATCCTCCAAATACCCATTATTATAAAAAATGTATTTGCACCTTTGCAGCAAAAGTGTCAGTTGCTTAATAAGCCTAATTTTGTATATATTGAGCATACATAGAAATAGAGTCTTTGAAATTTGAGGCAAATGGCAGTAAATGCTTGTCTGTGTTCTTGGGATGTGTTCAGATAGCCCCACCTCCTTGTAGCACAAGCACCCTGGAGCAATGCTTTGTGATATCTGGATGGGGCAGGAGGTGGTTGAAGTGGTGGTGTATGTGAAGGATCATGACAATACTTTTAACTTGTACCAGCTGTGTTCTTTTTTAGAGATGAAGGATTGAATGTAGGCACAGGCTGCTCTCCTTTGCCTGCAATGGGTTTGAATGATACAGTCATTTAATATAGGGTTGTGGTATATCTCAAGTCCCAGTACAGTACTCACTTAAGCTTGTGGCCAAGTAATCACCAGTGGTGCCTTCTTTGCTCTTTGCAGTGTCATGACATGGAGTATGCAACTAGCTTAAGTTTAGTATTGTCTTTGGAGTAGGAGCTTGTGGTCAGCAATGAAGCTTTATACATTTTTGAACTGATGCTTCTTCCATTCCTTTGGCAGATGGGTGTAGTGTTTAACACTCAAACTAAATAGTACATGAAAACTTTTTTATTAAAATCATTTTAAGAATTGGAATTTCCTCTAGGAATCAGCATTGGGTGTTTTGCTTTATTTGGAAACAAATTCTTGTGCATACTCCAGCATAACTTTGAAACTTGCACTGAATGCTGGGTTCATAGGTGTGTGCCACTTTGCCTGGCCTGGGAACTAACCTTTCCGGTTTGCTCTGTGTTTAAAAGGAGTGACTACTGGTGGAATGTATTTATTTATTTACCTCTTGTGTTTGGGGGGGCATTTGTTTTCATGACTACCATGGGAAGTATTGTTTTTAGCTTTCTCTGTTTCTTCAATTTAGATTCCATGGTAAAGGTATTGTCCATTAATAGCAGATGATACAGGTTCAAGAGGTGTCTAGGAGGGAAAGCAAACAATAGACTCATTCTAGAGCTGTCAACCCTGTAAGCCTTGTCAAATATTTTGTAGAACTAGCTTCGAAGACTAAACTGGGGGTTGCTGTAGTGTCCATCCCCGATCAAAATAAGGTTTAATGCCCTTTACTTTCTCTGTTTAGCCGTACCCCTGGTAATTGCCAGAACTCAGCTAATGAAGTGGATCTTCTGGGTCCAAACCAGAATGGTTCTGAGGGCTTAGCCCAGCTGACCAGCACCAATGGTGCCAAGCCTGTGGAGGATTTCTCCAACATGGAGTCCCAGAGTGTCCCCTTGGACCCCATGGAACATGTGGGCATGGAGCCTCTGCAGTTTGATTATTCAGGCACGCAGGTACCTGTGGACTCAGCAGCAGCAACTGTGGGACTTTTTGACTACAATTCTCAACAACAGGTACAGTGTGTGTCTTTGTCACCCTTCTACTTTTCTCTCTAACCAGCACATTATGGGGGGTTGGATGGGCAAAGGTGTTATTTTAAAATGCCACCAGCCAGCTACTTTTTATCCCGCAAAGAAATAAGTTTACAAAGTTTACCTTTCTCCTCAGGAACCTGGGTCTTAGGCTAATATTGCTGGGATGAGAGCATCTTGCCCTCTATATATTGTGCCTGGCTCTTGTCTCCCCACCCCTGGGGAATGGAAGAGCATCCTTTCAGATGCTAAGTCATACTTGAAGGATTAATGTTGTTGTATGCTGTTGATGGGTTGTTTTGTGTTAAAAAAAAAAAGAGAGGCTAAAGAGAGATGGCTCAATGGGCAGGAATGCTTGCTTTGAAAACAAGGTGACCCCCAAGTCCAAATCTCTAGCACTCTTGTAAAATGTGGACATAGCTGTGCATACCTCTAACCCCTAGCATTAGAGGTCAGAGATTAACCAACCTTACAGTCTAGCAAAAACAGTAAGCTTCAGATTCAATGTGAGACCCTGTCTCAGAAAATAAGGTGGTTAAAAAAAAGGTGGATAGCAATGAAGGAAGACTTTTAGTGTCCTTCTCTAGTATTCACATGTGCACAGAGGCACATGTTCCCATTTCTCAAGTGTGCATGCCCTCTTCCTCCCGGAAAAGGGAGATATATAAGATAGTGATCTCTTGTCCATTCATTACCTCAGTATAATCAACCCATTATAGATATAGTCTATAACACATATAATAGATACCTTTCAGAATATGATTAGTTGAGCATGTAAAATGCTCTGTAAGGTCTATAATTATTATTTGGTGCTGGTGTGTGTGTGTGTGTGTGTGTGTGTCATGAGAGCCAGGAGTGTATGTCACCTGTGCATGCACCTGTAGAGGTCAGAGGATGATGCTGGATGCTTTTGATTATTGCTCTTTGCCTAATTCCCTGAGATTGGGTCTCTCATTGAGTCTGAAACTTAGAGCTTTGCTTAGTAAAGCTCCAGTTATCTCATTCTACCCTCCACTCTTTAATGAGCCTCTACTCTCAGTGCCAGAGTTACTATGCTAGCCGTGCCCATTGTTTTCCGCACATTCTCTGAATCCAAACTCACACTTGTACAGTAAGTGCTTTTACCCACTGAGCAATCTCCCTGACTTAACTCTCTTATGTTTGCAAGTTTCTAGAAAATTTGTGAGTTTATAGTTTTTTTTTTTTGTTTTTTTTTTAATGGCCTTGACTTTATCTTCTGGTCTTAGCCTCTTTTTTTTTTTTTTTAAAGTTTAACTTTTTGTTTTGTGATCATGCATGCCCATGTATTATGTGGTGCAGTGCCCAAATGAGGAAAGAAGAAACTGGAGTTACACATACATGTTTGTGGGTGCTGAAATTGAACCTGGATGGAATTATTGCTCTATAACACTGATTCACCTCTTCAGTCCTTTGTCAGCCTCTTTGGTAGTACCGATCACAGGTGTGATGAGCCTCTTATGTCCTCAAAACTATGCCAGCCATTTCTGAAAGCATAGTAGGTAGGGAATCAGCTCCCAGTGGGACCAGGCAGCCTCACAATCCACAAACAATTTGTACCTTTTCTGTTATTTCTTAGTTTTGGACTGGGATGCGGATACATATTTTAAGTGGGAGAGACTGCAATATTTTTGTCGTTTTCAAATTCTTTATTGTCTTTGGAGATGAGTTGTGCTGTGCTGTGCCTGTACTTACCGTCATTTAACTTATACCAGATGAATTTTGGTTGGTAGATATGAAGGAGTTTACCAAAAGAAATTCCTTTGATGTATGCTGTGAGTATAAATGGTTGTTACGTGTTCGTTGCTTTTTCTGGTATTGGGAGTCGAACCTGTGCTATACAGGTGAATAGGGCTGAGCTATATCCCAGTCCACATGAAATTTGTGAAATTTGAAAAAAAACCTTTTTTCATAAAAGGAAAAATATAATTGGACATTTTTCTCTGTAGCTCCCAGTAACTATGTCCAGCTCCATAAAAAATTGTCTGTTTTTTCCTCTCTCTTTTTTGGCCTTTATTGATTGGCTCAATGTTTTCATTTTCTGTTTTAATTGAACCCCGTTTTATGTAAGAAGAGTTTGTCTCAAGTGTTTTGCTGACATAAATTTGTTTCTTTCACTTAACTGTTCTTTATTTCATACATAGTCAAGGAGTTATTGTCTTTTGGTTTAATAGTCTATCGTTTAATTTTATCAGGAGTTTGGGAACTAAGTATAAGGATTTAAAACACAAATACATACTTTTATATGATTCAGATATAACAGTCGTGTAGATGTAGTGGCTTTTCCACTGGCTAATTTAAACAGATTTGCACTTTGGAACCTGTTGAGTTAAGGCTATTCATGAATATCTTAGTTTTTGCAGCGAAAGGGTATTGCTATGTGCACAGAAGTGATGTGGACCTTATTGTTTTACTCCTTGTCTTAGTGTTATTATTGCTATGATCAAACACTGTGATCAAAAGCAAGTGGGGTAGGAAAATGCAGTCTGTCATTGAAGAAAGCCAGGGTAGGAATTTGAAGTCAGGAGCTGATGCAAAGACTATAGAGGAGTGTTGCTTGCTGGCTTGCTCCTTATAGAGCTTTTCTATAGAACCCAGGACCACCAGGCCAGGGATGGCCCTACCCACAAATGGACTCTACCACGTCAATCACTAATAAAGAAAATGCTTTATTGCCCGTTCTCATGGGAACATCTCCTCAATTGAGGTTTTCTGCTCTCAGATGACCATAGCTTGTTTCAAAGTTGACTAAAACGAGCCTGCTCATACCATTTACCCAATTACTGCTTCTTCCCCATTCATGCCTATGAGACGCTCAACTCCTGAGCTGTATTGCCAAACTCAAATTAACTGTTTTTGTTTTGGTTTGTTTGTTTTTTAAAGTAGATTGTTTTTAAGAACTTT
The DNA here is from genome assembly GCF_018167655.1 of Microtus oregoni. Lineage (NCBI taxonomy): Eukaryota > Metazoa > Chordata > Mammalia > Rodentia > Cricetidae > Microtus > Microtus oregoni. The sequence continues at coordinate 22,355,079 of NW_024543064.1, read as the reverse complement.
TGCCCTGGATACCCACATAACATCTGGTAGTCATTATTCTAAGATTTCCAAGCTCGTTCCAACCTCAGAGAAGCCAGAATTTTTAAGGCATTTGGTAGGTGTTACCTTCCTCATCACTCTAACCTTATATATTTTTGCATTTTATACTTTTCTGCTACTGTGGTAAAACACCATGACAAAGACAGTTGAGAAGAATGGGGTTATCTGAGCTCCAGGTTTTAGAGGGATGAGAGTCTGTCATTGCAAAGAGACGTGACAGCAAGTAGCAGGCATGCTGCAGGAAGCTGAGGGCTCACATCTTTTACTGTAAACGCAAAAGAGAATGAACCAGAAGTGGCCTGGGTTTCTAAACTTTAAAAACTCACCCCTTAGTGATGTATTTCCTCCAGCAAATTTGAGTTCCCAAACTGCACCATCAACTAGGTTTCAAGTGTTCAAATGTCTGAGACTGTGGGGGACATTTTATTGTTCATCACATTTTTATTCTCTTCCTCCAAGGGTCAGCTGGGTCACTCCTTTGTTTCTATGTAATCTTCATCTCCTGTGAACTCCCATTGTATAAGGTGGCTCATTTAGAGCTAAGAGCACAAATGTGATATATTTTGCCTGTGTTGTGGTAGTGTTATTGTCTTTGCCAGTTTGAAGGCCTCTGCTTTCCTTCAGCCAAATGAATCTTTAGGGAGCCATTCCCTCTCACTACTTCTCTTTTTATTTAATGCACTTTCCCAAATTAAAATTTGAAATTGTATAATACATGGGAAAGCTTTTGGATATTGTTGGAAGGTTTGTTATATAAGATCTAGTAATATAATATTATTGTATAATGGATAGGAAAGTTATTTCTTGGATCAGATGAACCATTTAGGGTCACTGTGTTGCTATCTGATCAAAAACCATGGCCCTTTGCATCTGGAAAACATTCTTTTGGCACCCAATTTTGCAAACTGATTCTGGGAGATTGAGGATTTTTGGGGTACATACAATAACATTTCGTTGTGTCTTTTTCATCTATATCCAAATACAACTTTTAATGATAGAGCAAGATTTTCTATTTGGCTTTTTTCTACCCAGTTCTCTATTTAGTCATTAGGATGAATTTCATCATTTAAATTTTACAATGTAGCACTCCATGATAAGAGATGGTTCAGTGGTGTTAAAACACACTTGCTGCTCTTCAGAGGTGCTAGGTTGGGTTTCTAGTATCCATGTTGGGTATTGTCTTAGGATTTTTATTGATGTGAAGAGATACCATGACCATGGAAATTCTTATAAAGGAAAACATTTAATTGGGGATGGCTTAGAGTTTCAGTGGTTCAGTCTGTTATCCTCTTTGCAGGAAGACATGGTGCTAGAGAAGGAGCTGTGAGTTCTATATCTTGATCCACAGGCAGCAGGAAGTGAATGAACTGGGTGTCACTCTGGGCATTACTTCAGCATATAAGACTTCAAAGTCCACCCCCTTGGTGACACACTTCCTCTAACAAGACCAATCCTCCTCCAACAAAATTACGCCACCCCCTTTGGGCCAAGCATTCAAACATGAGTCTGTGGGGGCTATATTTATTCAAACCACCACAGAGTGACTTAAAACTGTGTACTGCCCCCCCCCCCCCCCCCCCCCCCCCAATTACCACCGAGTTTTAGACCAGGCAGGCCTCATTCTGTCTGTCTGAGATTGTTGGGATTAAAAAAAATGTGTATTGTTTATTGCCCTTCTGACCTCGATAATAGGTGTGCTTATATACACGTGTGTGTGTCTTTAAAATAACAAAAAGAGATGAGACCATTGAGGTCTACACCATAGAACCTTTCCTTGCTGGGAGGAAGAGTTCTCTTGTCTCCAGCGGAAATAAAAACTTCTGGAAGAACTGTTGGTGAGTTGTTCCTTATTTTTGCAGGAGATGAGAATTGAAAATACTCATGGAGTAAATAGTGTAACCAAAGTCGAAAATGCAGATGATCAGAGGTGTCTTCAGCCTGCATGGTTATTTGGATACACTGTGAAATAGAGACGGCACTTTTTACTAACAATGACACGACATTTCTTAGGAGCATTTTTTCTTTTTTCTTTTTTTTTTTAAGTCAGCGTCTTTCTATGTTACCTTAACTCTCCTGTAACTCATGAACTCTCTGCTTCTATCTTTCAAGCACCGAGAGTGCAGTTGGAATGTCTTAATTTTGTATATGTAGAAGCAGGTTTAGGCACTCGTGTGTTAATCAGTCTGTTAGTTAATTGTTGACTCATGAGTCCTTCAGAAACCTTGGGTTCTGCTTGAAATGGAATTGTTTTCAGCTGGTATAAGTACTGTCAGTCAGGGATGGGAGAGATCAGTGATGACCATGGCACTCTTAAAGGGGTTGTTGAGTGTGTATTGTACTGGTGACAGAACAGATATGGGAATGATGGATACACAATCAGAGGATACCTGGAGTACTAGCCTAGTGTCGAGTCCAAGATTGCATTGAGAATGAGTCCAGGTCATGGAGGTCTTGCTTGAGCCAGGTGTCTCAGAAGATATCCCAAACAACCGAGAGTTTAGCTGGTGATATGTGTGTTTTTGTGTTATCATTGTATTTTTTTGTACGTTTTGCTCTTTGATTTTGGGTTCTATAAATGAGGAACAAAGGATAATCATTTTCCTTTATTTTGATTGATTTTGTTTCGACTAGTAGGGCAGTTTAATTTTTTTTTAAAGGGGAACTGGCACTAACAATGAAAGAATAAATAATCTATTTCTTTCCATTGTGACATTGATGATTATGGAAGTTTTAGTGAGATACATGATGTAAAGTACCTAGTGAATAGGGGAAAGGTGAGTTTTTTTTGACTCAGTCCATTTCATTCTTGGGGCCTTGGATGGTTCAGTTCCTTCTCTGGTCACTGATGCTCATTGTGAATGTGACCTTTCAGGATTATTTACAGGAGCAAGAGTTCCAGAAATCGTCTGAGCAGTTAGGTGATCCCTGTAGCTTGCTACCTTGGATGTTTTATTTTATGATCTGAGGGACTAAACCAGGCTTTTGTGCAGACCCAGCAAGTGCTCTGCCTCTGAACCTGCCTTTTCAATTTATAGTGTTTGAAATATGTGTTTTTTAAAATATATAGTATACTGAAAGTATGGAGGAAGTATCACACAAAAATGTCAAGATACTTAAGCAAAATTTATATTTGCTTCTTTTCTACATATGAAGTATTAGCTCATAATGAACATGAGAAGGATTTTGGGATGCTTGTCATGACTACAACATAAGTGGGAAATGTACATTGTTTCTGTCTGCTTGTAATAATTTTTAGGTTTTCTTCCCACAGTCCCAGTTGAACAAACTGAAGAGATTTCAGGTCCAGAGAGACATTCATTAAAATAAGCCTAGAGGATTGTCATTTATGTAAAAGGTTCCCCAGTTTAAGGGTATTTTCTCTGCTTGATAGTCTGATGTCTTTCTTTTGTAGGGTTATTCCCATTGTCCTGCTTTTCACTGTTGCCTTTTTGTTTTGTTTTTCATTTTGGTCCTGGCTGCCCTAGAATTTTCTTGTTCTAAGACTAAGTTGACCTCAAACAAACAGAGATCCACCTGCCTAATAATGCTGTGTCATCATAGATTAGTTAGATTGTTGATGTTTTATTTAGAACACAATCAATTAAAAAATAGCCTAATATGTTACGAGGCAGGGTCTTATGTTACTGGGACTGACCTAGAAAACTCTTTTGCTGAAAGCCTTGAACGGACCCTCCTATTTCTGTCTCCTTTGTGCTGGAATTGTAAGGGGGTTACCGCATGTGGCTCACAAACTCCAGCTCTGTGGGGGTGTGGGGGGAGGAAGAGGAGGGTCCAGTGCACTCTTCTGATCAACCAAATACATAAACACACACACACACACACACACTTTCTCATTGCTTTATTAGTGCTTAACTATCCTTTTCTTTTTTGCTTTGGTTTTGATTTTGGTTTTTCGAGACAAGGTTTCTGTGTAGCTTTGGAGCCTGTCCTGAAACTAGCTCTTGTAGACCAGGCTAGCCTCGAACTCACAGAGATCCTCCTGCCTCTATCTCCCGAGTGCTGGGATTAAAGGAGTGCGACACCACCCCGTGGCTCTTAACTATCTTTCTTAAGAGACCATTTGAGTATGCTTGAATTTAATGTTCTGTTATTGACACAGTTTCTTAGTAGCTTTGGATGTTCTGGTACTTGCTATGTAGATCAGGCTGGCCTCAAACTCTTAAGAGATCTACTTCCTTCTCTCTGCCTCCTGATTGCTGGTTATCACACTGGCTTATCTGAGTATCTTTAATGCAAAACTTTTTAAGTTTACAGGTAACGATTCCATTAGTGTCCTATGTGTTACTGAGGAAGACTTGAAACTGTCTAGTGATGGGATGGTTGAAAGTTACTTCAGTGTAGTTTTAATTTGCTCAGATATGCAGGAACATTTGGTAGAGGATTGGGTTTAGTTGTGATCTGAGATCTCAAATTTTTTACCTTGGAGTTAGGTCCGTCTGTCTGTCTGTCTTCCATCCTTCCTCCTTCCTTCTCTCCCGCTTTTTCTTTTCCTCTTTTTCTGTTTGGTTTCTCTAGCCCTGGCTTCCCTAGACTCATGTTACTAGACTGGCCCCTGCAGAGATTCAAAGTGTGCACCACCGTGCTTGATTGAAGTTAATGTATCTGCTAAGGAATACTGGAGGTTTTTAAAAAATATCACATTTATTTAATGTGTATGGGTGTTTGGTATACATGTGTGTATATGTACTGCTGACCCTTGTCTCAGATACACAAACAACAACAGTTAAGTTAGAAACAAAAAGAAAAAAGGTGAAAACTTTTGGTTTCTAGTGCCAGGGTTCCAAACCCTTTGCCCTTTTTGTCCTAGGAACACAAAGGCTTTTGACATGTAGATTTTTTTCTGATCCTTATTCAGCTTTATCCAGAGGCTTTTGGGTGACTATTTTTCATTTATTTATTGAATTTTGTTGGTTGTTTGTTTTGTTGTTTTTTTGGTTTTTCAAGATAGGGTTTCTGTTTGTAGCTCTGGCTGTCCTGGAATTAGCTTTATAGACCAGGAGGCCTTGAACTCAGAGATCCATCTGACTCCACTTCCTGAGTGCTGGGATTAAACGTGTGTGCCACTAATTCCTGGCTATCCAGAGCCCCCTTTTTTTTTTTTTTAAATTCTCCTTCTGCTATATAGGATATGGTCATTAACTGTAGGTGGTAAGGCTTGGGGAAGTACTTTTAGCTCATATAAAGGACTGGCAACAACTTGAGAAACTATTGCTTCTTTTCTTTGTTTTTCTGTTTGGCAGAGGAGATAGTTGGCATGCCTTCTGCAGTTCTTCGGTTATCTTCAGACACTCACTACATTGCTCTCCAGATCAGAACCCCACCATGCTAGAGAGTGTTAGTAGAGGTAGTAGTTTTGTTTAGTTGTGGTGTGTCCATCTCCATCCCCCTCCCCCCTTTTTTCTTTTTTTCTTTAAACGGGATCTGGATATGCAGATTAGGCTGGCCATGACTTTTGGATCCTCCTAGCATGCTGGAATGTGTGTTTAAGGCCATGTATGGCAACAGTAGCATTTTTTATGCCATCTATGATTGTAACAGTAACGATACTAATGGCTCTCTCTCTTAACATACAAGCAGGAACTATCTTTTATAAAATGTCCACTGTATGGTAGTAATACTTCAGTGTGTGTTTTGAGATGCCCATTTCCTTTTGGAATAGGACCACTGTCTTCTGTAAACTCATGTAGTGAGGGACAAAGAAGGAAGTCAAAGCAGTTTGTCATCAGATACCCAGATTGTGCCTTCAGTATTTATTGTGAAGCACTACACAACTTTGACTAGTTGCTTGGTTTCCCCTGTGCTATCTGTGAATGAGTTGTAATCTGCATAGATGCTCATCAGTGCTTTCCTTCCAAAAGCACCTCCTAGCAGCTCAGTTGCTGGTCATTGGCTCCTTTGTGAAATCATGACAGTGGTAGCAGAACTCAGGCTTGCCCACAGATGGCATTAGTGTGAGATTTTCAGGATCTTGCCAATTTTTTAATTTTGTTTTGGGTACCCTATTTCTAGTTAATACTGACTGCACCATTTGCATAAAGAGAATGTGCCAATGTTGCTGTATTCTATTTATATAATCAAATCTCATGGCGATAGATTCATAATTAGCTTTTGTTAAATTGTTTATTACAAAATGTTCTCAAGGAAATCTCCCATTTTTCTTATATTCACTAATTATTAATCAGTCTTTACCACAGGCTATATGGAGGCTCTTGTAAGGCTTGTATATGCTTTTTGATACCAGAAATGATCCTTACCTTAAAAGTGACCACATGAATGTGGGGACTGCAGATTTAGGTTACATGGGATGATTGATGGTATTCACACACATTTCTATGTATGTATTTACAGTTTACAAATAATGAGTTATGTAGAATACCTCATGAAGTACTTAGCAAGGAAACTCTGATGGAATGGGATCAGATCATGTCAGAATACCCTCAGCAGTTACAGTCTATATGTACCGCCTTTCTCTCCTAGCTGTACCCTATATTGAAGCCCACCAACAGTAGGACTTTTTGCTGAGATGGACTTTTTTACAGTAGGGCTCTGGGGTGGAAAAAAAGCAAATAGAAGCAATTGTTGAGAGTGTGACTGTTTCAAAAGGTTTTAGGTTTTTACTCAGCTTTTCCCTTGATTTTTTTTTTTACTTATTTGTCTTTAAAATTGTTATTATTATTATCATCATTATTGGTTCTTGAGATTGAATCTAAGGCCTCATGTATGCTAAGTGAATGTTCTACCACTAATCTTTGTTCCTAGCCTCTTGGCTGCCCCTCTTGTGTGGACTGTCTCAAGTTGCTAGAGAAACTGTTCTTCAGATAAACTTGCAAAGCCCACAGATGCAACTTCCAAGCTATACATTCAGAGTGGACAAGTATTTTGAATGCCCCACTCTTTGATTAGATGTGTACAGGGCAAGGCCTTTTCATTTTTATCATTTTTTATCAGCATCATGGTGAATTCTTTGAAAAGGAATGCTGGAGTACTTTAAAAATCTTCACTGGATTATATTTCTTTTTTATACAAATTGGCAAGATGAAATTTTTTGTTTTTAATTAAGATTGATGTATAGAGAGTAAGTTACAGTTTAAATTGACCACTGTGTTCAACACATGCAACTTTTTATTTAAAAATTTTTTAGATATATTTTATGTGTATGAATGTTTGCCTGCATTTATTTTTGTGTACCTGGTCCTATGTGGGCTCTGGGAGTTGAACCTGGAGCAAGAGACAGGGCTTTTGCTGAGCCATCTCTTCAGCCATTCATCTTCTTCTTTACAGTCAGCCTATGTTCATGTTTGAGACAGAATTAAAGATTCTATTTTATACATTGTAAGAATAGTTACAGTGGTAATTTAGTTGAGTTTGGGAGATTGCACCTTCTGATGTCTCTTGATAAATATGCATATAGTTTAAGGTCTGTACTATCTGTTATTTTTCACCTAGTGATATGAGCTGGTCCGTTGATGGGCCCCAAAGAAAGAACAGGTGATTGGAAGCTATATTCTAGGAAAAGGACTCTTTAGCAATCGCTCAGCCGCTTACATTTCTGGAAGGAAGCCTATTGAGGATCTTTACAAGTTAGGCTGCTAGTTTCTTCTTTCTTCATTATTTATGATAAATTGTTATGTCTAGGAAAAGCAAGGAGAGAGTTTTTTTTGCTCACAGCTTCTATATCCCTGTTCCTTACATAGTAAATACTTGTTAAATGAATGGATAAATGATTCCATAAAAGACTGTTAATACTTTATTTTAACATTTACATTCATGGGATAATTTTACTGGGAAGGTTTTTACACTTCTTTCTTGAATTAAAAAGTGTGCCAGGTATGAGCTCACATTCTAAATTTTATTTCTTTAAGATTTTGTGTGCAAGTGCAGATGTCACAAATGGGAGGCCAGAGAGAGGACAGTTTGTCCCTTCTGGGGCTTAAACTTAGGTTGTTGGGCTTGGTGTCAGGAATCTGCTGATCCATCTTTCTGGTTCACAGTGACAATTTGTACTTCTGTTCTTTTAACTAGATATAGGAGACTTTGAAATTCCTGAAACCAGGCATTTCTCTAATTCATTAGGAAAAGCTGCTAGTTTAGGAAGGTATGCAAAATCACTTCCCCAGAGAATAAAGTACACAGTCCTCATAGGTGAGAATTCAGTGCTCATTGGGTTTGAAAAGTCCTGAGAGTAGACTGTAACCCTTAGGGTGGTGTGGAAGTCACTTTTCAGTATTCTTCCCCAACTTTAAGGTGTACTTTAGTCATTTGGGGCTGTATATTTGCTGGAAGCCATTAAGGATTTAATGTATGTGTTTATCTGTAGTTTGGGTTCATGAGACATATATCCAGTCTGTAAGAGGGGAGACCAAATTGAGATCGTGACAGAGGAAAGACAGATTGAAGCATTATTCCTCCAGGGACTGGAGTGTCATGTGTAACAGTGGCTAATGAAATTAAGAGATTTAAAACATCATTTCATAGGACAGTTCTCTAATACAACATCTCTCTCTTGCTTCAGCTATTCCAAAGACCCAATGCCCTTGCTGTCCAGCAGTTGACAGCTGCTCAACAGCAGCAGTATGCACTTGCAGCAGCCCACCAGCCTCACATCGGTAAGTCCTTAAGCTCCAGAGCTCTCTTGCTATCTAGGAGAGGTGCATTCTGGGAGTTCCTTTAAATTGATCACCCTGGAGGCAGAGAGAGGTTGAAGGATAGTGTGAATTCCAGGCCAGCTTGGATTATACAGTGAAACTGTCAGAAAAAAATAAAAGACCATGGCGTATGGAGTAAATTCAGAGTAAATGGCCTCTTTCTTGTGTCTACTTGTCTCTAGCCCATATTTATTTTATTTTAGATGTGCTAGACCTGAACTCATAAGTTTTCTTTGGTATCCATTTTTTATGTACCTTAAATGTATCAGGATTTAAACACTTTACTAGAGAAATGACTACTGATACCTTTTGGTAAGATGTAGGCAACAGATCCAGGTGTGGTGGTGCACACATTTATCTCAGCGCTCAGGAGGCACAGGCAGGAGTATTTCTGTGAGTTGGAGGCTAGCTTACTCTACAGTGAGTTCCAAGCCAGCTAGGGCTACAGAATAACGTCTTGTCCTCCCAAATAAATAAATAAATTGATTTCAGCACCCATGATGGGGTAGTTGGGGTTTTGTGTAGATAGCGTATCAACTTACTGTGTAGCAATAGTGCTTTCATTGCTTTTAGATTCACCTTCCAAGCCTTGTCTTCCCTTTGCTGGGGTGAGTTTGGCACATATTTCAATCTTCACCATGACCTTTCTATTATTGGAACTCTATTTTTAGTTTATTGAGAAACAATTACTGTGTAATCCCAGCTGGCTTCAGACTCAAGTCAGTTCTCTTCCTTTAGCTTCCTGAGTGTTGATACTACAAATGTGCCCGCTGTGCCTGGCAATGCCCCCAGACCTTCCTCTCTTCTCTTTCTCTTTTTTTTAAATCTCTTCTCTTCTTTTTTTTTTTTTAAACAAACAAACTATCCTTTTTACTATACATACCAATCCAAGTTCCTACTACCCCTACCCAAGTTCCCACTACCCAAACCTTCTTAAGACTCTTCAGACTAAATGTCATGACTGCTCATAAGTGGTAGTGGAGATTTTTTTCATTCTTGCTTCAAAAGTACATAGACATGAGCAGAAAGGAGACCCTGGATGTGGTATGCAAGGAAGAAGAAAGAGTACTTAATCACATCCTAGTTGACAGAGAGTGGGCTGGCACTATACACATGTAAATTGTAGTCTTTATTAATGTTTTTGATGGAAATAAGTCCGTCTCAATAAGTGTTTTGAAGCAATTTTAACAGTAAACTTGAAAAACTAATGAGTTTAATATTTGAAGAAGGAATTTAGTGTATATACAGTGAATTCAGTGTCCACATGACCCTTAGATCTAATTCCCAGCACCACAAATAAAACAATAAAATGAATGCCTAACAATCTAGCTGGCTCCAAACTGTAATGGACATTTGTATTGTGGATGTAGAGGGGTCACTTGACATTCAGGAGGTGTTGGGTTTGATCTTAGTATGGAGTCAAAATAAAAATGATATATAAGTGATCTGTTACCAACATTACTTTAATAAAGATGGGAAGGGGTGCACAAAACAATCTAAACTAGCCGTGGTAGTCCACCACTTGGAAAACTGAGGCATTGAGGAGTGTAAATTCAAGGCCTACAGAATGAGACCCCCATTTCAGAAAGATAGGCTGGGGTGATGCTTAGTGGGTAATATTGATTTTTGGGAAGGAAGAAGACCTGAGTTCAAATCTCTAGTACTCACAAAGACAAAGTAGATTCCAGCTTTGGGGAAGGGGAACAGAAAGATTACTGGCATGTCTATGTAGCCAAAACAACATGTACAGCCATAAAACGTCTTGAAAAATACTGTAGGAAGCCATAGAAAAGTGTGTGTGTGTGTGTGTGTGTGTGTGTGTGTGTGTGTGTGAGAGAGAGAGAGAGAGAGAGAGAGAGAAAGAGAGAGAATGAGTATGACCCTTTCACAAGGGGGATTGAATATCAGATACCGTGCATATCAGATATTTACATTATTATAACAGTAACAACATTACACTTATAAAGCAGTAATGAAATAATTTTATTGTTGGGGTCACCACAATATGAAGAACCGTATTAAAAAGGGTCAAAGTGTTTGAAAAGTTGAGAACCTTTGTTATAGAGGAAGGAACCCATTGTCTTCCTCTGTCTTCCCTATGTTCATACACAGACACATACACAAATGCCACAATGGCTTTTTATATTGAGGGTATAATATCTTTGTGAAATTCCTCTCTACTGTACAGCCTATTCTCTCTTCCCTTTCCTTCCCTTCATCTCCAACCTGGAATGCTAGCTGAATTCGAGAGATGTCTAGTAGGGCTGTAGTTTCGTCGTCATTTATTTTTACTGACAGGTGTGTTTCCAGCAGGTTTAGCTCCCGCTGCGTTTGTCCCCAACCCATACATCATCAGCGCTGCTCCCCCGGGGACGGACCCCTACACAGCTGGATTGGCTGCAGCAGCGACACTCGGTGAGACATCTGCTGCATGAGGGATTTACTCACCAGCTAGAAAAGGGCATGCCTTCTTTCTACTCTGCCTAATACATGTCTACAACAAAAAATGTTTCCTGATCTCAGCGCTAGTCCCTTGCCAGTCAGATTTCTCTGCTTAGCTATTACTCTCCCCGTTCTGCCTAGATAAACAAGGTCCTATCCTGGACCACTATCTTGGATCCATCCAATTGCTTGCTCATGTTGCAGGATATTTGCTCAGCTGTTTTCTGCTGGTACCACAGGGAATTTACTATTTCCTTACCTTCTTGCTTTGCGGCTTTCTCTTCTTCCATTCCTCCAAATTGCATAGCCTTTAAACACAAATCTTATACACAAATGCCTTGTATTTGTCTTTTCCCTAATCTGTACTGTTGCATGCTGCTGTTACTGTTGTATACTGCTCATCATCAGAGCTTTAGGAGATGGTGGTTGTTCCTTGGACTGACTAGTAATACAATTCTGAAGATTGGCTGAGGTTGACTCCTTATGTATTGTCCTCCCTCCAGCAACTGTAGCCATGCACACTCTTCCTCCTGTGTGGTCATATTGGCTCACACCACACACCACAGCTAGCCCTATGGGATTTCAGTTTCCTTACTTTCCCAACTTGGGCCTCTGTCTCCAGACATCCATTACAGTTTGTGCATGGGATGATCTCTTACTGACACCTTTGGTTTTTATTACTTGTAGATGAATTCATGATGGTCTTGCCCTTCCTTCAATTTCCCATAAATGTTCAAGTGACTTCAGTTTAACATGATGATGAAAGCAACAACCTCTGAAGCCTTTGGGGTACATATACCCCTCTCTAAGTTATGCTCATTTCAACACAGTATCAATGTGAGATTTCATCAACTCTGTGGTCTGTGGTTCATTTATCTCTGGTGTGTAGTTTTCAGTGATGATGTCACAGCAGCTTGTCATTTCTGAGACTGATCTCTAGAGTTGCTTCCCTGGTTATAATGGTAGCCTATTTAATGCTGTTACTTGTTCTGCCTTTGGGGAGAGTGGAAAGCTCTGTCAGGTAATGTGATCTTGTCTTGCTACTATTACCATTTGCTTCACACCTGTTGGCCATGCACTGCCCTTAGTGCTTTTTATTTTATTTTATGTCTGAGTCGTTCAGTAGTGACTTTACAGCTTAGAAGTTTGGAATTCAGAAAGAAAACAGTCTTATGTTGGGTCATGATTTAATTCTGTGTGGTCAAGGTTTTAGCCAGGTTTGATTCTATGACATTAAACACCTGTGCTATCTTCAGTTACCTTTCCTTTATTGCGTAATGTGTGTTAACTTGAACACGGAATGAGTTTCAGAATAATGAACATGAAGTTATGAAATGATAGATTGATGGTTAACAATTTGCATATGAGCTTGAGACTGTAAATGGTTTTAAATGGAAGGAAGTGTTTTGTTAACATGGAAATTTAAGCAGGCATTCTGATAAGCCAGTCTCAGCTAAGTTCTTTTGGGGTGTTTAGTTTTGGCCGCATGACCAAAGTAGAGTAATGGAAGTGCCAGATGAAGGATTTGAATGTTAAATTTTTAGGGTGCTGTCCTTCTAGGTCATACACCATGCACTGGGACAGTTCCCTTAAGTGCCTTTCTCTCCTCACCCTGCTGTGTCTTTCTTTATCTTACTAATATTTGGACCCTGGTGAGGTGAGTTTGTAGGTGGTTGTTTTCTTTAGCTTTTGAATTGCTTAGGTTTTTATAAGTCAACAAATCATTTTTATCTCTTACTTATTGTAAGAAGATGGTTTGTATTGTAACATAGTTTTCCTCAACAACACTGTCATTTTGCAGCTGGCTGTAGAGTTTCACAGTGGCCATTTTTGGTCATGCTAAGCCTTTAGGCAGTGGTGCAGTCAGACTGGCTTGTGCTTAGAAACTGGAGAACGTGTGACAGTTTGTTTTTGTTTAATGAGAAGCAGCTCCTCTCCCTGCACTACTATACCATGAGAAACAGCTCTTTGGAACGCAAGTGTAATATTTGCCCTGTGCTGTGACTGTGAATGATGCAGGTATATTTCACCAGAATTGAGGAACTGTCTTTGGATACTTTCTCTTTTTTTTCTTTCTGTACATTCTTTTATTTATGTAAAATTTGCTCACAAGATTCACCTTTGAAACCTCCCACTGTCTGATGGCAAATTACACCCTTTGTGTTTTCATCATCAGCTTCCTGCATAGAATTTTGGCCTGGGCTTTGTCCACATCAAAGTTGCCCTCTGAGCCACCCTTTTACATTCAGATCTGCTGTTTGGCTCTGTGTGCATTCACTGGAGTTGTCACCTATCACCAAAGAAGGTCATCAGTGTGCTTAGTTACAGTGCTGTGGTCAGTGATGAGTTAAGGTTAAAGTATGCAATTTTTTTTTTAATCGCTGTCATTGAAATTTACAAGTTGAAATACCAGTGTCAGTGTTTGTGTTGAGTAGCTTAGGACTTTAAACATGGAAATAGAGGGGGGAAAAAAAGAGCGTTTTTGAAAAAGTGTGGTGGAGGTCCTGTTATCAGAAGGAAATAGATTTCATCTGGAGTTAGTGCCACATGGGTGTGGTAGCCCTGTGCAGTTAAAGTGCAGCTGGGTTTTCTTATTTTTCTTTTTGTATATGTCATGCCATCTCCCATTTTTTTCTCTTTTAACAGTATACTTTGTCTATTGTCCATCACACATCTTTTCCTTCTCATGGGGTGAACATAACTTCTGGATGGCTATGCTGGTTAATGCCTATAATCTCAGCGCTTGGGGTGCTAAGACAGGAGCATCTCTAGTTTGAAGCCAGATCGGGTTTCATAGCAAGACTTTGTTTCAGGCAGTTTCTCCTTTTGTTTAGCCCCATCCCTTCAGTTCTCCTCCCAGCCTCTCCTTTCAGTAACTTCACCACCTTACCCCCTTACATTGTCAGGCTGTAGTGCATTCCTGCCTTCAGAAGACCCTGCCAGGAGGACCAAATACAGTCACAGTCCATCTGTTCCTTCCCCCTTGGTCATAATTATTAGCTAGCACAAATCTTTGTTTTCCTTAAATTAATATTTTTTGGATTTCCTCTTTCAAGATCTGAATAATCCTAAGGTCATTCTTTCTAAACTTCTCTTTCCTTTCTCTGGTTATTTTTAGGCCCAGCTGTGGTCCCTCACCAATATTATGGAGTCACTCCATGGGGCGTCTACCCTGCCAGTCTTTTCCAGCAGCAAGCTGCTGCAGCTGCAGCAGCAACAAATTCTGCTACTCAACAGAGCGCTCCACAGGCCCAGCAAGGACAGCAACAGGTAAAGGCAACACCAGCCACTCCTGTGAGGGCAATTCATGGTGTGTGCTACTCATTAAGAGGCAATGTCCCTCTTAATCACAGTCTTATGAGTGCCTGTGTGCAAGCCATTCATAGGTGATGCTGATCCTGTCCATAAAACACTGAGTGCCTTGTATGTTTATGGTGTGTGTGTGTGTGTGAGTGTGTCTGTGACTTACCAGTGATGATACTCGTCATCTCTCTTTTTTTTTTTCTTTCTGTCTTGAGACAGGGTTTCTCTGTAGCTTTGGAGACTCTCCTAGAACTAACTCTTGTAGACCAGGCTGTCCTCAAACTCACAGAGATCCTCCTGCCTCTGTCTCCCTAGCACTGGGATTAAAGGCATGCGCCACCACTGCTGGGCCTGGTTCTCTGTATCTTAAAATGCTGTGTGCCTGTGTGTGCACACCCACATACTTGCTCCAGTGCTTATTTAGCTGTTCATATTGTTGTTGGGGGTTATATAGGCCAGAGGTTATCTTCTAGTGTCAAGAGCCATCCTCTTTTGTTGTTGAGACAAGCATCTGCCATCCAGACCTGGTACTTAACCAATTAAGGTTGGACTGTCCAGCCATTGATCACGGGGATCTTCCTGTCTCTCGTTCTCTATCATTGGTACTCTCTGTTGATGATTGTGTTCTAGTTCACGTGCTCAGACAGCAAAAACTTTAGCGACTATTCATTCAAAAATGCCTCCTTCCCTCCTTTCCTCCCTCTCTCTCCCGCTCTCTCCTTTTCTTTTTTATTCTTTTTTTTTTTAAATTGAGATAGAGTTCTACTTATACCCCTGCTGTGTATATATGTATCCCTGTGTAGACTAGGCTGTTCCTGAACTCAGAGATCTGTCTGCCTTTGCTTCCTGTGTGCTAAGATTAAAGGCGCACGTCACCATGCTCTGCTATAATGTCAGCTGTGCTTTTAAATTTAATTAAGAAAATGATACTAGTTTTGTTTTCTCTTTTGGTGCTGTGTGCCTTCTGCTTTTTCTTTTTTTTTTCTTTAAAGTCAAAGTCTGTCTATGTAGCCCAAGATGGCCCTGAACTCATTTTGTAGCCCTGGCTGACTTTGAACTTGGAATGATTACCTACTCAGTTTTACCTTACTGAATGCTGGGATTTTTAGGTGTATGCTATAAGAGTTGCTTAGAGTGGCTGGAGAGATGGCATAGT
The DNA here is from genome assembly GCF_018167655.1 of Microtus oregoni. NCBI lineage: Eukaryota > Metazoa > Chordata > Mammalia > Rodentia > Cricetidae > Microtus > Microtus oregoni. The sequence continues at coordinate 22,339,473 of NW_024543064.1, read as the reverse complement.
AGTTAAGTGCACTGACTGCTTTTGCAGAGGACCCAGATTCAATTCCCAGCACACACATAACATCTAACAACTGTCTATAACTCCAAGTTCTGACACCCTCATACAAACATACATGTAGACAAAACACCAATGTACATAAAAATTATTTATTTATTTTTTTAAAGAAAGAGTTGCTAGAGGGATATATAGTTACCTACCTAGCAGGTACACAGTGACGCTTTAGGCTGAATACCATTTACAGGGCATTGAAGGGTTTTGCTAATGGATTGCCAGCCAAATTAAAGTTGTGTTTTTAAAACTAAACTTAAGCTAGTAGATTAAATCTTAAACCTATTATATCTACGTTAACTTATATGTGTGACCGGTATCAGTGAGGTCAGAAAAGTGCATCAGATTCCGTGGAACTAGAGTTGGGATGTGGTGGTTGTGAGCCTCCCATGTAGATACTAGGAACAGAACTCTGCAAGAGCGATATCATCTCATTGCTGAGCCATCCTTCCAGCCCTTCTCTTTAATTTTTAGTTAATGGCTATAATCTTTTTTTTTTAACTACATATCTGGCTTTAATAAGTTTTAAGGTGTATTAGTTGCTTTTCTATTGCTGTGTTTTTAAAAAGCTGTCCCCTATAAACTTCCTGTGAGACAGCATTTCTTCCTCTTGTTCCTAGGTTCTTCGTGGAGGGGCTAGCCAGCGTCCTTTAACCCCAAATCAGAACCAGCAGGGACAGCAAACAGATCCCCTTGTAGCAGCTGCAGCAGTGAATTCTGCTCTTGCCTTTGGACAAGGTCTGGCTGCAGGTATGCCAGGTAAGGTTGTACTGATGTTTTTAATACTTTGCTGGGTCAAAAAAGTGTATGTGTGTTTTCAAGGAGAATGGGTATTGCTTTTGACTTGTCTGAACCTGTTATGATTGGGGACTGGCAGGGATGATACATACTTGCCCTCACTTAGACCTCTGGGTCATTGACGAGAGCTTTGTTCTGAGCTAGTCACTGTTATCCTTCCATGTGAGAGATCTGTGAGTGTCGGCTGATTAGAGTGTGAGCTTTGCTTTGCTAGCTGCCTGTTTAAGGGATATTCTTCAGTTTTGGTTTAAATACTGCTTGTGTATTCAAACATATAGGCCTATGGGGATTATTCTTTTCCAAACAGCCACAGTAGCTTAGAGTTATAGATTTTGGCAATTGGAATATGGAGATTTTATTCCCGCACATCAGCAGCCTCAGTGTCAGTACTCAGGTACTTCCCGCTGTTGTTAAGCAGTGTGACTTCAAGCACTGCAGCACCAATACTGCTGAGACAGTCTGGTAACCAAGACAGCTGTGGCTGATGGGCAGAGAGCATTTACAGGAGGCTAGAAATAGAGTGTTCTGAAATTTCGTCATGTCACTTAGAATGGCTGTGTGGTTTAATGTTTATAAATGTGTGCTTCAGGAATTTCCACCTAATACTTTGCATGATGGTTAAAACACTTGCAATGGAGACTGAAACTGTTCTCTATCCCCAGGTTATCCAGTCTTGGCTCCTGCTGCTTACTATGACCAAACTGGTGCCCTCGTGGTGAATGCAGGGGCGAGAAATGGCCTTGGAGCTCCTGTTAGGCTTGTTGCTCCGGCTCCCGTCATCATTAGCTCCTCAGCTGCACAAGCAGGTGAGTTTTGTTTTGGAGAGGGAAATAATGGGGTCGGGTGACTTAAAACAACAGCAGTCTTTCAGATAGGGTGTAATGTGCTTTATTTTGAAAATCTTAGCATAGTTTTTCTTACCCTGTAATATTTCAAAGAGAATCAGAACCTGCAAGGCAATCTGGTAGATTCTAATTCTGTTGGTGGTTCTGTGTTACCTGGTTAGATATGGGGATTGGTACTTCAGATAACAGACAGTGTGGTGGTTGTTTTTTTTTTTTTTTTTTTTTTTTTGCAAGGTCTATGCCTTGATAATGTAGCAGTCAAAGATTCTTTTTTTTTTTAAACAGATATAGCACAGTCTGTGAATATGACTAGTGTCTTTCTTTGCCTAATGGTTTTCTTTCTTTCTCACAGCTGTTGCAGCAGCTGCAGCTTCTGCAAATGGAGCAGCCGGTGGTCTTGCTGGAACCACAAACGGACCATTTCGACCTTTAGGCACCCAGCAGCCCCAGCCCCAGCCTCAGCAGCCTAGCAACAACCTGGCTTCCAGCTCCTTCTATGGCAACAACTCTATGAGCAGCAACTCCCAGAGCAGCTCCCTCTTCTCTCAGGGCTCTGCCCAGCCTGCCAACACGTCCTTGGGATTCGGAAGCAGCAGTTCTCTTGGTGCCACCCTGGGATCGGCCCTTGGAGGGTTTGGAACAGCAGGTATAATTTAGACTAAGAAGCTGTTAAAATGAATTTGAATGAGTTTTGTAATCTTTCTGGAACCCTGACAGTGCATGACACCCTGCACAGATACCACAGGTAGTCTGGATCAATTAAGGCCCTGGGAGTCTAGCCAGCCCACTTGACCTTTGAGATGTTGGACTATAGACATTAAGTTATGCAACTGGGACCTCTTTTAGTTTCATGCTCCTGTTGCTATTTACTTATGCTCACTTTGTCAGTATGTTTTTAGGCTTTGGAAACTAAAGAGAGGTTCTTCTAGGTTTTAGGAAGCTTGTGGAGGGAACTTGGGCAGTATGGATGTTGGGCTGAGAGAGAAGGAATCACTGAAGGTCACAGGGCTGGGTGCTTCACATTCAGGATTGTGCCCAGGGCTTGGCTTGACTACCTTAAACCATTAGGGAGTTTCATCCCGTGTTTTGAATAATGTTAAGGGAGATGCTGTGGAACATTGGGAGGAAGGATGCTAGACCAAAACATTCTATTTTGATGGGAGAAAAGTGCAAGAATGTAGACTGGACAGTGGGATACTTGGAGTCCTTATCAGCAGTGTGATTTCAGAAGAGAAGGGCATGTCTGAGAGAAGGCGTACTAATTGGAGCTGTAGTCTTAGCCGCAGCTCCTGATGGAGCCCACCAAGACAACAGGCCTGCATAAGAAAGTCTTGTGTTGTAGGGCTGTGCCCTGCTTGCACATCTTTTTTCCGTATTTTGTTTTTCTGCCAGAACCTTTCAGCTGATGAAAGGCATTCCTTCTAGTTCATTTCCTTTCACTTCTCCCATAGCTCATGTGGCCGTCAAAGCTTTTTAACCTGCCCCCATCCCATAATATCTGTGACACTAAAGGAAGGTAAATTTGGCATATTTGTGTAACGGCTTGAATAATAGCTCTGTTAGCCCAAGCCATGTCCTCTTTATTTATTACCCTAGAACTGCTACATTAACAGTTAGGCTGTCTCTGCTGACACATTTGCGGTGGTAAGGAGTCTGGATCAAAGTGTTAGGAACAGGCCACTGGGCTTGTTCTTCAAAGAACAGGCCTGTTCTTATCTGCATTGTTTTAATTCCATTTTAGTTGCAAACTCCAACACTGGCAGTGGCTCCCGCCGTGACTCCCTGACTGGCAGCAGTGACCTTTATAAGAGGACATCGAGCAGCTTGACCCCCATTGGACACAGTTTTTATAACGGCCTTAGCTTTTCCTCTTCTCCTGGACCCGTGGGCATGCCTCTCCCTAGTCAGGGACCAGGACATTCACAGACACCACCTCCTTCCCTCTCTTCACATGGATCCTCTTCAAGCTTAAACCTGGGTAAGAACCATTACTCTAACACCACCTTGAACGCTAGAAATCTCTTGCCACTGATGACATTACAAGTACTTTCTTTGCATAAGCAAAGGATACAAGTACTTTGTGGTCCCTTTATCCTAGAAGGTCCTGGTGTTCTGTGCCTTTGGTAAATACCTCATGTTGCTCAGGTTGTACCTGTAGCTTCACAGCAGTTGGGGATTGCCTAGCATCTGGATACACTATGTGTATTCACTCCAGCTTCAGTGTGAACATTTTTCTCTTGGGCAAACACCGTAAACTTTATCCCAGCGAGCAGAAGGACACAGAGAAAAGCATAGTCCCTAGCATAGCACCCATAATGACACCACACTGAACATGTTGCTTACTTTCTTTGTAGATTCCTCCCTCCCCTTTGTGTAAAAGTTAGTAGCTTGTTTTTTCACATAAAGCATTTCATTGAATTTTTTGCCAGATTCTTAAGTATTTATAAATGTGCTCCAAGCCTACCATCTCTTAATACCTGGATGTATATATTTTCACCTGTTATATATTAATATTCTTTTATGTGTGGGATTATTATAAGAGACATTGGGTTTCCAACAGCAGGCTTTAAGAATAATGGGAAAATTATAGTAGCACCAGGTAGGAGTGTAGCTTTCTTTTCAGAAACAGGGCATACTCCTCTTTCGTTTCTCAGGTGTGGATTTCAAGGTTCTGATTTACTTCCCAGATGGGGAAAGTTAAATGAGAGAAGTGGAGAATGCATTTTATGAGCAAATGGCGAGGTGAGAGCGTGCTGTTATTTTGTGTTGATGACTTTAAATGAGAGTGTCCCGGACAAATCATAAAGGATATGCTTACTAGAAGATTCTACCTTTGCCCAGCATGTTTAAATGTGGTTTCAGGGACTTGGCAGTGAGGACTGAGTTAAAGTGAATAGCATGATTTCATTTGGAGAGACATTTATACAAAACAAGAAAAGTTTTGATGACATCTATAGTAAATAGTTATTCTTATCAAAGAATGGTGTCTTTGAGTTTGAAGGCACGTTTTTCACAGTGTGTGTGTGTGTACACGCGTGTGCATACCTGAATATGTATCAGAATGTGTTGTATTCTTATTGGCTGTCTACAATGGACAGAAGAATGGACAGGACTTGTGGCACAGCAGTGTTTCGTAGCAACAGAAAGCCTGGCTCCAATGTAGGATGATCAGGAGGGAGGGTATAGGCTGAGAGATGGAGGACTGAACATTGATTTTTACCCCTGGGGAACACAGTAGTAGGGTAGCAGTATGTCATTCCACATGTGGGGAGCTTTCTCAGAGCTTGAGTACCGTTCCTTGCTTGTCTCAGAGTTGAACAGATTTTCTTTTTTTAAATTCTAAACCATGCATTTTCAATGCATATTCTTGTTATGTAATGTGCTCAGTATGTCTTTTTTTTAAAAAAAAAAAAAGATTTATTTTGTTTACAGTGTTCTGTCTGCATGTGTGCCTGCAGGCCACAAGAGGGCACCCGAAATTTTTACAAATGTTTGTGAGCCATCATGTGGTTGCTGGGAATTGAACTCAGGACCTATGAAAGAACAATCAGTGTTCTTAACCTCTGAGCCATCTCCCCAGCCTCCCAGTATGTCTTTTGAACCAGCACATTAAAACTAATTCTATAAAGTTTTGTTGTGTGTTGTTGGTGCTGTTGCTAGTTTGTTTTGTCACTATTTTTAGTTTTTAGATTTTTTAAAAACTGGTTGATGTTTTACCCGCATGTGTGTTTCTGCACCCCTTATGTCTCTCATGTCCATTGAGGCCAGAAGAGAAGGTCAGATCCCCTGAAACTGGAGGCAGAAACAGTTTTGTATCACTATGTGGGTGCTGGGAATCCACCCTGAGGTCTCCAGAAGAGCAGCCTGTGCTCTTGTCTGCTGAGCTTTCTCCTACCTGGCTGTCTTCTAATTAACTAGTTTTTTTTTTGTTTTTTTTTTGGTTTTCCGAGACAGGGTTTCTCTGTAGCTCTGGAGCCTGTCTTGGAACTAGCTCTTGTAGACCAGGCTGGCCTCGAACTCACAGAGATCCACCTGTCTCTGCCTCCCGAGTGCTGGGATTAAAGGCCTGTGCACCACCACCGCCCTGCTTGTTTTTTTTTTTTTTTAAGGTGACGGTTGTATCCTGTGGTTTATAGTTTTTCAACTTCTGAACTTAGTGCAATGACTCTAGGTGTTCATACGGAATCTGAAAATGCTGCATGCGGGTGACCTTTTCTCTTTTCAGGCTGTCTGCATTCACAGTTAGACTCAGGAGTCATCATTATGAATTAGACCATTCTGAGAAAGCAGTTGACTTGCCTAGTATTTATTTCTGTGTGCCTAAGAACCCTCAGCAGCCATTTGTTTCTATTTGTTTTGAGCATGTATTCTGTAGAATAAATTTTTCTGTCTGTAAGTTGAGTGGATGTCAGGGTAAAACTTATAATATTTACAACCTTTCTTACCTGTTTGTACTTAATCCTGATCTTAAATGCAATTAACAATGATGAATTTAATTTGCATTTTATTTTCTCTTTTTTAAATTGGTCTATAAATTTAAAATATAAATAGGCCAATAGATAGTTCCTTCTTATTAGACCATTTTCCGTTTTTGTGGACCTTTTGTCCTGCTACTCACATTTCATAGGTATTTGTTCCTGTTCAGGCTGTTATACATAATACAGCTATGAATATTGCAATGCCAGAGTTTCTGTAGATGTGCTGTTTCTCTAGGAGTAGATTGTGTGTGAGCTTTATGATCAGCCTTTTCTTTCTGCTTAGATATGATCTTACTCGGTAGCTCTGGCTGGCCTGGATCTCACAGATCTGCCTGCCTCTGCCTCTCAGGTGCTGGGTCGCATTCAACTTTCTTCTGAGAAACTGTAGGTTGGTGTGGTTGATGGTTTCACTTCTCACCAGAAGTTTACAAGGATTCCAATGTCTCTACTTCCTCAGTTACATTTTTGGTTTGATTTGATATAGCTCTTTTCATGGGCAAGGAATAGTATTTCATGGTAATTTTATTTTCATTTTGCCAGTGACTTGTTATCCTAGATCATTTTTGGGAGGAGGTTAAGACAAAGACTTACTGTAGTCCAAGCTCTCCAGGTTTGTAATCTTCCTGCTTCAGCCTCCCAAGTGCTTATTTCATATGTTCTGGCTTTAGAGCATTGTTTTATGTGCTTATTATTAATCTTTAGCTATCTTTGAAATCTCCTCGTGTGTTTTACTCATTCAAACCTTTAGCTTACGGAACTGGAGAGGAGGCTTAGCGTTTGAGAGAGCTGATTGTTCTTCCAGAGTTACCCGGGTTCAATTCTTAGTACCCACATGGCAGCTTGCAACTGCCTGTAGCTCTAGTTCCAGGGGATCTGGTACCTTCACAGACATAGATTCAGGCAAACACCAATGTTTATTTAAAAAAAAAAAGTTACTTGAGTTATAAGTTTTTATGTTCTCATCTTTTACATCTCCCATTTTAGAAACAGTGTCTTTAAAGTGTGTCACGTTTTAATTTTGATAATGTTTACTTGAATGAATTTTTGGTTATCCTAGAAATACTTTCCTAACTCTAGGCCTTGAATACAGTTTCCTATCATCTGAAAGTTTTATTGATTTTTTTTTTAAAGATTCATTTTTATAATTTTATATTATGTGTAGGTGCATGTGAGTGCAGGCACCCTCAGAGCCCACAATCACTGGATCCATGGAGTGGTTCTTTGGGAGAGCAACAAGTATTTTATCCAAACGTTTTATTGTTTTAACTCCTAATTTAATGTGTTCATTTTGAGTTAATGCTGTCATCTTGTGGGGTAAGGGTTCATTGATCTTGGCTGTGGATGTCTAGTTGTTCCAGTACCTTTTTATAATTTAATTTAACTTTTTATTTCATGTACATTGATGTTTTGCCAGCGTGTCTTTTTAAAAAAAAAAAAAAAACTTCAAGAGGGCGCCAAGCCTCATTTTTATTGGTCATTGAGTAGATGCATTTCTTTTTCTTATTTATTAAAAATTTCCTCCTATTTATTAAAAATTTCCTCCTCCCCCTCCCCCCTGTGTCTTTCTTTGTAAGGGAGGCAGAACCTCTGGAAAAGATAGTTGTGAGCTGTCATGTGGTTGCTGGGAATTGAACCCCGATCCTCTGGAAGAGCAGTCAGTGCTCTTAACCACTGAGCCATCTCCTTAGCCCATCCAGCACCATATTTTTACGGTGTGTCGTCACCCCCCCCCCCCCCCCCCCCCCCGGCAAAGTGTGTAGTTTGCAGTGTGTGGTTTAGATGCTGCTATGAATGGAATTGTGCTCAAATTTAGGGCGATTTTAGGGCATTAATACTAGGCAAGAACTGGTTGAGTTCTTGCCTAGTATTAATGCCCAAGGTTCAGTCCTCAGCATAGAGGGGAATGTATGGTGTGGGGTGTATGTGTCATTGGGTAGTGGTTGGGTGAGCCGGTGGTGACAGAAGACAAAACCTTTAAACAGGAAGCACACACAAAGTAGAACATCTAAACACTTAATTCTCTAGAATGTTGCTTTTAGACACTGTCTGGATACTATTGGAAATGGAAGTCAGAGTTAGCTTTTAAGAGTCCTGTTAATTGTCCTTTTCAAGAATGGCTCTCAGATGCAAGCACTACTTACAGTGATTTGTACACAGGTACCTAGGGGTGAAATAACTATTAGGGCTTGGACACGTGTGCGCTTTGTTTTGTTTTTGACATTCCTAGTATAAGAGCGATTTGGTCAATAAATACTGAAATCTGTTGTTTGCTAGATGTGTTTCCAGAACAGGACCAGAGAAGTGCAGATTTTTTTGTTTTGTTTTTGGAGCTTCAGTTTTAAGCAAAAGTTAAGGTATTACTTTAATGTATGGAGAAATACCTGGCTCATTCAGAATACATCATTAAATTGCCAGATTAATTACCCGAGAGCATTTTTTTCCTTTCAGATATTTGTATATACTTCTTTTCTTATTAAATCTGAACAGAAATATATAATTTAGAGGCATGTTAGCTGTCATTCCCTCTAGCTTTTTGAATAGTGTATTAGTATATTTTTGGCCATAGTAACAAAGTCTAGCTAATATTTCTTCAACAGTATTGCATGTATTAGTGTACATAACTGGAAATTGAGAGGGCATTGCTGAGGATTATTTGTTGCTTTATTTGACTTTTTTTAATATCAAGGACCTGGCTTTCTTTCAGCATACCTTCTGCCTTTGTCAGTGACCCGCTGACAGGGTACCTGACATTGCTTTGACAGTTGTGTGCGTTTGTGCTGTTCCTTCCTAGGCATGCTTATTGTGACCACCACATTTGCAATACCTGCTGTTCCACCAACCTTGTGACCATGTCTTTATCCCCCTCTCCCCAAACAGAGAAGAATGGTTTCTTACGGCAATAGAGAACAATCATTAGAATTTTTTTTAATTTAATATATCCATTTGCATTCAGAAGTGCTGTGGAATGTGAGGACCGCAGCAGCTTTCTGAAGAATAATCAAAGTTGATGTAACTGAGTCTGAAATAAGTCACACACAGCTGTGACTTTAGGGCCAAGGGTCTTGTGTTCCATTCTGGCTATTAGAACTATATGTATTGCAGTTTTGGATGACAGCTTTTTCTTTCAGACTTAAGTTTCATATTAGATAAATATATTGTTGAGAACCATGGGAAACATCCACAGAAGAACTAAGTATAGATAGATACTCAGGAGCTGTGATCCACAGTAGAACTTGAGCAGTAATCGTTGTTATTTTAGGTTTCATTGTTTGACTGAGACCTAGACTTTGGAAGCTGGGTCCTGGAACAAGTCAGGTCTCTTCTGTACTTGCCATTAAATGCCATAACAGGTACTGTTCAAAGCATATGGAGGTAGCAATAAGTAGTTCTGGTCAGGGGCATTGCTCTTGGATATGGGGTTGCTGCTCATCACCATCTTTGTGGTTGATGTGGTGTTTCTCAATACTTTGTTTATAGTGATTGGAGGAAAACAACCTGGTGCTGGGAGGCACCTCAGTGGTAGAGCTTTTGGCTAGCATGCATAAGACCCTGATGGCAGCCTACTGAATGGCAGGGGAAAAAAAAATTAAGACATGAACCAAGCTGGGTTTGGTGGTTCACACCTTTAATTCCAGCACTTGGGAGGCAGAGGCAGGTGGCTCCCTGAAACTGAGAACAGCTGGGGTTACATGGAGAAGCCATACCTTTGCAAAACCACAACGAAAACCATGTGAACTGTAAGAATGATTGAAAAGCAAGTGTTCCTGTTAACTTATATGCTACTTTGTGCTTGTGTGCACGTTGTCAGTTGGAGCCCAGTGCTACCCCCGTGCATAACCTCTACCACTGATCCAGACTCCAGCAGTGCTTTACTTTTTGTTAAGCCCTTTGATCATAGTTCTGTCTTACCTGTTTAGGGCCTCATATTTATACCATATTTGCCAATCAGAGCAGCAGTGCAAATGCCATGGAGAATCTTTATTGTTGCATAGTGTCAGGCATTGTCCTGTGGAAGTTGTTAACAGCTGCCCACTGATGAGGACCTTGAAAACCAGCCCTCTGCCTTAGATACAAGCTTTCCAAATGATTCTTCAAAGAACAGCTTCCCAGAGTTTCCTGTACATAAATTCCTTCTCCTTACAGCAAAAGCAAGTGCTTTCTCTACCCCTGAACTACCCCACTCGTGTTTGTGCTGATCTTAAAGGGGGGACTTGAGCTGGGAATGAAGGTTATTTAGGAATGGTGTGAGTTCCTGTAGTGCTGAGTGGACAAGCTCAGAAGCCTCAGTGTGCTTTGCATTTCCTGAGTTCTTACTGCAGGTGCTCTGCCCCATTTTACTTATTAAGGACATACAATGTATTGCTCCATTCTTTTTACTTGATTTCATTTTCTCCTTTTTAGGTAGTGCTGGGAATTGAACACAGGGCCTCACGTATGCTAGCAAGTGCTCTATCTTTGAGCTGTATCCCCAGTACTACAGCACCAATTTTGCTATCAGTGGTTAAAGCAAAACAACCACCAAACAAACAAAAACCCCAATAAATACTTCTTTCTCAATCTTTATGCAAATGTTTTCTTCCAGATTGGTAAGTGGGCCTTATGAAAGTCACAGTAGTAGTAGAATTGTCTGATTGTAAACAGTGGCATGGAAGAAGTGAGGTCATACAGGCTTGTGAGGGGGACAGGAGGGGGTACTTTTTCCTTTTAAACGAGGTTCCCCTAAACATGGACTCAGGTTTTTCTGTTCTGTAACCAACAGGAGGACTCACAAATGGCAGTGGAAGATACATCTCTGCTGCTCCTGGTGCCGAAGCCAAGTACCGCAGTGCAAGCAGTGCCTCCAGCCTCTTCAGCCCCAGCAGCACTCTGTTTTCTTCCTCTCGGCTGAGATATGGGATGTCTGATGTCATGCCCTCTGGCAGGAGCAGACTTTTGGAAGATTTTCGAAATAATCGGTACCCTAATTTACAACTACGGGAGATTGCTGGCCATATAATGGAATTTTCCCAAGACCAGCATGGGTCTAGGTAAGGACCTGGCTTTGGTAATAGCATATCTGAGATTTGTACCTTAAATTCCATTTCTCAGATAGGTATATATCTCATCATAAAAACATAGTACCTTTTGTGATTCACAATATGCCTTTGATGTACCTCCTAGTCTCTTATTTCAGAGGGATATGGGCATAGGACAGCCTTCAAATATTTCAAAAGAACTTTTATTTATCTGGACGATGGACTTTGAGCAAACTCTTTACATTTATGAGCGCGTAGCCTGTGTTTCTAGTATCTCTTAAAGTACTGTTGTTTGCCACTGGGCATGGTGGTACATACCTACAATTCCAGTACCCAAGAGGCAGACTCAGGATTGCCACAAGTTCCGCCATCTTGGTCTACACTAAGATCCTGTTTTGTTTTGTTTTTTTTTAAAGATTTATTTATTATGTATACAACATTTTGCCATGTATGTCTGCACGCCAGAGGAGGGCCCAAATCTTCTTACAGATAGTTGTGGGCCACCATGTAGTTGCTGGGAATAGAACTCAGGACTTTTGGAAGAGCAGCCAGTACAATTAACCACTGAGGTATCTCTCCAGCCCAAGACCCTGTTTTATATACACCACCACCAAAAGTTGTACCCGTCTCTATATTTGAAGAAACTGTCTTCCCAGGAAGCCCTGTGCATGCCCTGCAGTAACATCTGTTCTAGGGGAGACAGACACTGTCACATGATAATGTAGATTCCCCAGTTCTTAGGAGCACTTGCTCTCATCCCTGCTCTAGAAGGGAGAGCTCCGGGAAATCTTTGCTCTAAGAGCTCCCTAGAGGTACACATGGGGTTTAGGGACCCAGCAAAATGAGATGATATCACTCACTCCTTACCCTTCTCATATCTGTTGTGGTTTTTCTTACTCTCTGTGTTCAGGGAAATTCCTAATGGTCTCCCTGCTCTGTAGCTTTTGCTAGCTACCTCCTCTGAGGAGTGGAGGCCAGGTACAGAGGCAGTAAAGTTTTCCTATGTGGTCACCCGAGTGAGTTAACTGAGTAACACTATTTCAGACACTAAAGAATGCCTCTCTTGGCAGATAGAAGGTATAGAGTGAGGACCATGAGCCTTAAGTATCCAATGAGGGACTGTTTTCTAAAGATCAATGTTAAGCAGAGCTGGTGCTTTCGTATATGTGCCATCCTGTAGTGCAGCACAGTAGAACAGGAATACACTTTTGAAAGTTGGACCATGTTAGGGGAATTCCCTTTCAGAAATCTTTTCTCTGAGAGCTTGAGATTGATTTAAATAGCCCAGCAGCCCGGCATGATGATGCATCTCTTTAATCTCAGCATTCAGGAAGCAGAGGCAGGCGGATCTCTCTGTTTTCTAGGCCAGCCAAGTCTTCATTGTGAAACCCTATCCAAACAAACAAAACTCACTGCACTTATTGGGCACATGGGCCGCATGTTGTAGAGTTGATCTAACAAGTGATGCCCTTCACACCTTTGCAAATCATCTCTGTGTGTGGTTTGATTGCCCCTTCACTCTGTTCTTCAGATTCATTCAGCTGAAACTAGAGCGTGCCACAGCAGCTGAGCGCCAGCTTGTCTTCAATGAAATCCTCCAGGCTGCGTACCAACTTATGGTGGATGTGTTTGGAAATTACGTCATTCAGAAGTTCTTTGAAGTATGTCTTTGTTCTTTCTGCCCTTTCACTTTGAGAATCTCCAGAGCATTTGATTTCTGTTGACTTTTTGAAGCACAGCTGTTCATTTCAGCCTTTAAAATGAAGTGATAGGGTCTTGAAAAGATTTTTCGTTTTTCTCCAGTTCTTTATCCATGTTAAATGCCCATCCAGATGTGCTCTGGAGGTATGGTTTAATAGTTGTCTCCACGTGGGGCCCAGTCTGGGCTTGAACTCACAGAGATCCACCTGCCTCTGCTCCTGCCTTCCAAGTGCTGGAGTTAAAGGCACGCACCACCATGCCTGGCCTAAAGAGATTGTTTTTTTTTTTTTGTTTTTTGTTTGCTTGTTTGTTTTTTTTTTTTTAAATCATGTTTATTTATGGGGGGAAAGTGTGCCTAAGGAGGCCTGAGACATTGGAATCTTTGAAACTGGAGTCAGTCCATTGTAAACTGCTTGGTGGGTGCTGGGACTCAGACTCGGGTCCTCTGAAACACAGAGTGATGCTTGTTCTAACCACTGAGCACTGCCTCTCCCGCCTCCAGCACAGTGGTTCAGAGGCTTTAGCAGAATTACAATAAGACATGGTGGGAGTGAGGACTTGGCTTTGTACACCAGGCTCAGTGATTCCATTGCGGCCTGGAGTTGTGTCTCTGGGGGGCTTCTTTTGGTCTTAGCTTCTTCTTTTGTCCATTAACTTGGGTCATGGAAGTACATTAGTGATGAAGAATGTCTGCTTTCTCTAATAACTTAACATTTCAAAGACTTGGGATTTATTTTTCTTTTCTATTTTTATGTTGTTAATATTGTTGTCATTTATTATTTATATTTATTAACAATGTTTACCATTGCCAGCAGCTTCAAGCTGTTGGATGTCCCAATAAATTGAAAGAACCAGGTGTGGGGACAGTGGAATTCTAAGGTTATCTGCAAATAAAGAAATCTACAAATTGCTTCTGGCTCTTATTTGTGAAATGGTTTTAGAGTTGCTTTCTTAGACTTTACCTGCCAACTTTCCTCACAGACACTTAGTTCTCCAGCTTGTGTCTCTTGATTCTGGATGGTCTCTGCTCTGCTATTTTGTCACTGATACTAAAGTGCTGTACCATGTGCAGCTTGGAGTGTCAGAACAAATGTGACATGTGACCATGTGATTGGGAACAAGCCAAAGAGTCTCACTAGACAGTCCCATGATGGTTCTAATCACACAAGAGCAAAGAGGATGCAAACCAGCCCTTAGGAAAACACTGTATAGTGTAACCTTTTGGATTTCTTAGCTTCTCCTTTCAAAGGCTTCCTGTTTAATAGCAATAGTCCTGGAAAGACATCAATTCATAAGAATGTTGTGTGTACTTGACTTGCACTTGGCAGACTAACTTAGGTGAAAGGGCTTGCCAGCCCGACCTTTCCTTGTCCACCGGCTGCCCTATACAGCACAAGTTAGCACATCATTTCTAGGCATGTTGAGCCTTGAAGCCAGTCCCATCTCTGCTGCTGGTTTTGGAATAACAGGATATGGCTCCTTCCATTTAGAAGTTAATGCCTAATTCTTTAGGGCATTAAATATTTTTTGCAAGATGGCCAAGACATGGCTGAGCATTAAAGAAAGTTCCTCAGGTCAAAGCTTTAGGGAACAATGGCTTTTTAAAAGGTGTTGTTAACCCTAGGAAACAGGGCAGCAAGAAGTTGAGGCTGGACACAACACAGGTTACAGAAAACTTTTGTTTTCTCTGGTCTTTCTTCTTCATTTATGTAATGGTGTCTCTCACATTATGTCTAGTTTGGCAGTCATGAACAGAAGCTAGCTTTGGCTGAGCGCATTCGAGGCCACGTCTTATCATTGGCGCTGCAGATGTATGGCTGCCGAGTTATCCAGAAAGCCTTGGAGTTTATTCCCTCAGACCAGCAGGTAATTGTAAGTTTCCTTTTCAGTTTTCTCTCGGTGTTTCTCTGTGCTGCGTGCAGTGCACTGTGGAGAATGTCAGTGTGGAGTATCTTTGCTAGGTTATGTGGGTGCTTGTGGCTTTCCATCTGCAGAGCAAGCAGGATTTGCCCAGTTTGCAAGTTTCTAGTGGATCTGGTGTTTTGTGTGAAAGAGTTTACAGCATCATCTCTTTGACCAGTGAGTAGCCTGAGTAACTGCAGTTTTACAAGGAGGATGTAAACACATAAAATGCTGCTTAGCATTCTCCTCAAGTAGCACTAAACTTTCCAAGAAACCTGAAGTGAGGTTCAGCTCACTTGCAATCTCCTTCACCACCCTCTTGTTCACTGATCACATGCTCGGGCCTGCTGTGTCAATGGGTGACATGGTGATGACAAAGGCCTAGCTGGTCCTTGCTGCTGACCCACAGTGTGGACAGGACAGTGGAAAATGGTGCTGCCCATGGAGGAGGCCCTCACCCAACCCATGCAGAATCAAGGCTAGGGATAGTTAGACAGGAGAAAGGGAACAGAGGCCCAAAAAACTAGCTGCTGTGAGTGGGGGTTGATAGGGGAGTCATCCAAAAGCCCTACAGGTAGGGAAAGCACATTGCAACTGCTTGTGCCAGGTGGTGCCAAGGCCTCTGGCCTGCACCCCTCAGCCTCTGTGCTCTGAGCTCCCCCAGCCTTCTCAGCGGAGGGGTTGCTGTTGTCTGGCAATGATGACCCACTTGCCCTCACTGAGGACAAAGTCCGATAATGAGAATCTTTATTATGGACTCGTTCTGAGCCAGGCAGAATCCCACCAGCTCTGATTCAAACCCATTGAACTACCAGCCAGTGGTGCAGATGGTGGCAGTTGAAGGTTGGTGGAGCCCAGGGCACGTGGGGTGCATCTTGCAGTTTGTTGCGTCTTATAGCTAGGCTCTTGAAGATACTGTGAAGTGGGTGAGGTTAGAGACATGGCTCTGTGCCTGACTTGGAGCATTGAAAAGACAACACTGTCTAGCTGAGTATAGCGGTACATAGTGATCCCAACACTTTGGGAAACAGAACCCCAAGTTTGAAGCCAATCATAGAAGGCTAGTTAGGAAGACCCTGCCCCCAGTCTCTAAGAAAGGTGATATTTGTATTGACAGAAAGATCCAAGGCTAGTTTTCGTTGTTATCTATTATTCACTGAGATGTTATAAATTTTAATGACCACATTATTGTGGCTTCTTGTTGTTGTTGTTGTTGTTGTTGTTGCTGTTTTCCCCACATGGAAGTTTTTTTCTCTTGGATCATGATGGCTACTTACTAAAAGAAAATAGCTGCTCTGACCCTTTCTATACTTCTCTCCTTCCCTTCCTCACTAGCAAGTTGTCTTTTTCCAGGCTCTATTGCTCTTCCCACCCTCTCTGTCCGTCTCCCCAGCTCTTCCTCTTTTACTTTTACGGCAACACTGGGGGTTAAAACCAGGGCTTTTTACAGGTTGGGTGTGTGTCCTGCCACTGGCCTTAGAAGTCTCCTGCCTAAGGTGGCTTCCTGAGCAACTGAGTCATGGGTTTGTGCAACCAGGCAGGGAGCTCTTTCTTATATTTTCTTTTCTCTGGTCCAGTTCCTCTGGTGCCTTGTTCTGAGTTTGGACTGTTCTGCTGTGGACTGTATATTTTGTTTTAGGAGATGAATTTTATCCTTTTTATGTCTCCCAGGCAGATGGTTATTCTCTCGTGCTATGTTAGTAAGTGTTCTTTTGTGATCATGATGTCTTCTGTTAGCTGATATTTCAGTTACTCTGGAGTCGGTTCCATCTGGGATTCACTCACACTGTTCATGAAAGGTGCCTAGGTAAAGTTGCCTGTGGTGTTCTAGCACAAATACAGAGGAGCACAGAGAAGTTAAAGCCCAGATGAAATCAGTAGGAAAATGGGGAGCCAACTCCTGCCCAGCCAGGTTCAGCATTTCACTTTAGGTGTTCTGAGGCTGGGAGTCTCAGTCAAAATCTAATCTGGTTGCAGTACATACCCTGACACACTGCTTTTGCACTTTGTCTACTTACAGTCTGTATTTGCTATTTGGACACAATTAATGAACTGGGAAAAACCATTTCTGCTGACTTTAATCAATGCGCCTTGGTGGAAAAATCACAGACACTGGTAGTCACAGAGTGACTGCTTTGAAATTGTATTCTGTGGCCCTTTGTGTTTCCCTCTGTTCTTTGATGCTACTAAAGGAAGCTGGCGGGGGCACTCTTGGAGACATGTGCTCCCCGTGCCTAGGCTAACCGAGAACCTCTTCGTTCTCCAACAGTCATCTCTAGGAATTCACCACCGCCGCCACTTCCTCTGTCTCTATAGATTTAGTTTTTGGTGTTTTGGGATTTTTTTTACTCTCTAGACCAGGCTGGCCTCAAATTTGAGGCAATCCTCCTGCCTCAGCCTCTTAAGTGTTATAATTACAGGGTCGAACCATCATTGACTTTCCTATAATTTTAATTATGTGACTTCGCCTGTAACTTCTTTTGTTGCTGGGAGGGCAGCATGGGATTATATAATTGACAGGTTGTTTCCCAGCGAATCCTGGCTGCATCATTGCTGGCAATTGCTTGGGTTTGAGGCTTCACAGTCTAGGTCTTTTTGAACAGGCTTTGTAATTCGTCTGCTCCGTGGCTGCCTAACATGATCTGTTGGGTGGAACTAAAGTACTCCCAGTTCTTGCAGTTATTTCTCACCTGGGCAAATTCTAGATCAACCCTTCATATTCGTGTGTGTGTGTGTGTGTGTGTGTGTGTGTGTGTGTGTATGAAGCTTACATGATTGTCAGGATATGACAATATGACAGTGTGATGAATCGTATATTATCAATCCTGTGCATTTCGTATAGGTGTTTTTCTATTTGAAGATGATGGTAGTTTTTTATTCTCGCACATAGCCCAGGTCAGCCTTGAACTTACTCTGTAGATAAGGCAGACCTTGGACTCATGGTCCTCCTGCTTCCCTCTCCCTAGTGTTTCGATCACAAGGTGTATCACTAAACACATTTTTACAATAGGACTTATAGGTAGCATAGGATATGTGTGGCATATGTTGTGTGGCAGCTCCAGTTCTGTCTTACTTCCTGAGACTTGGAGTTACAGGTGTGCTCCACACTACATCTGGCTGGTGTCAATGTTTTTAGAGTCTCAGCAAGCCTTTTCCAAGTTTGATATCTTTTTGGTTCCACTTGTTTTCTCTTGCTTTGTTGTTGCATGACTATAGTTGACTTAATTTACTTTGATTGCCATGTATCTGTGCAGTGCTTTGCTGCTTGGTAGGGTGTGGGGATTGTCTGGGTGTTGCTGGCTATGATTCTGGTATTGTCTTTTCTCTTTGTCTTCCATAGAATGAGATGGTACGGGAGCTAGATGGCCATGTCCTGAAGTGTGTGAAAGACCAGAATGGCAACCATGTGGTTCAGAAGTGCATTGAATGTGTACAGCCCCAGTCTTTACAGTTTATCATTGATGCATTCAAAGGGCAGGTAAGTAACTTGGGTTCATGTCATCAGCGTCCATCTCATACATAGTGCACTCTGTAGTCAATTTCAGTGGTGTCAACTTGGCCCTGTTAACAGGTCTCTTCCCTTCACTCTCGGGGAGTCTGTCATGGAGTACATAGCTAGCAGCAGACCTGTTAAGATGAATTTAATATTCGGAGGATTATTTTTACATGGATAGCTATTATTCCTATCTGTCATCATCAGTCTATCATCATACAAGACCTTTACTTTACACCCCTCCCGGCAGGGTTCCTTTGTGTATCCCTGATTATTCTGAAACTAGTTCTGTAGACCTGGCCAGCCTCAAACTCACCGAGATCTGCCTGCTTTTGCCTCCTGAGGGCTGGTGTAAAGGCGTGCATCATCGCTGCCTGTCAATCTGTCACTTTCTCATGCTATCACTTTTCTGAGTGCCTCTAAATTAGGATAATTGTTAGTTTGTTTGCCAAAAATAATACCTTCCCACCTTGGGGAAGTTACTGGGACAGAGTGGTAAAACAAAATTCCTTTTTAGGTATCTGAATCTGGACTCTGGACTCTGGATTCTTTTGGGCATATGAATCTGAAGTACTGTTCAGTTTAAGTGGAAGCATGATTTAGAATTCTTTCAGAATGGGGATTCCCACATCGTTGAGAAGAGTCAGAACTTAGGGGTTATTGGGAGTTTCAGGATTAGTAGAGCAGAGGGTGGCACATTCATTCACTGAGACGCTATATTATTCGAGCTGGAGAGGTGGTTCAGTGGGTAAGAGCACTTATTGCTTTTGCAGGGGACCTGTATCCATCACTACTCATTACTATATTTATTTGTAACTAGTTCCAGGGGATCAGACTCCTCTTTTTGGCTTTGGTGGGGCACACACACATAACAAAAACTTTAAAAAGACATTAAGTAAAATGTACAGCAAAATTAAAACAAAGGAAAAAAATGATTGTCCTGCTTTTTTGAGGGAGTGATGAGGAGCTAATGGGATAGCCAAGCACTCTACCATTGAGTTCTGTCTCCAGTCCAGGAGTTGAATGCTATCTTGTTGAACCTGTCAAAGTGTTGGCAGCTAGATTAAAGAACTCCTACAATCGAAGGAAACGATAGAGGTGGTGGCAGATGAGCCAAAGATGAATTAATACTTCACGGAAGCACAGATTAGCAGTTGATAAGAATAAGTCTATTCCATTAGTTAGGAAGAAAGTACAAAATGAGGCTCAGAAACAGAGAGTTCCTACCATGCAGTGCAGATTTGTGCTTCAGGAATGTGAATCAGCCACTTGGGTAACTAACCAGTATCTTCTTAGATTTCAGAATTTATATTTCTTTGATCCAGTACTTTGGTCTAGCTAACATTTGTATCTGGTGAAATATCCACTTAGCATGTTTTAAAACTGCTGAACAGTTTCCACACAGAAGTAAGAAATAAAAAATAGGTTTTTTTGTTTGTTTGTTTGTTTTTTTCTCCTTTTCCCGAGACAGGGTTTCCCTGTGTAACAGTCCTAGCTGTCCTGAAACTAGTTCTTGTAGACCAGGCTGGCTTCGAACTCACAGGGATTCACCTGCCTTTGCCTCCTAAGTGCTGGAATTGAAGGCGTGTGCCATCACCTCCCGGCTGTAAAATAAAAAATTTTTAAAAAGGGGACTGGAGAGACTGTTCAGCATTAAGAACACTGACTGCTCTTCCAGAGGACCTGGGTTCAATCCCCAGCACCCACATGGCAGCTCACAACTGTCTGTCTAACACCCTCACAGATATAAACAGACAAAACACCAATGCACATAAAATAAATAATTAAGCAAACAAGCAAGCAATGCAGATGTCTGGACCAAAGTTTAGGTTTAGAAGTGCCATGCTTTGCCAGCAGCATGCCTGGAAAACGTTCTAGACATGCAGTGGATGCTTAGAAGTGGTTTTGGAAACGCAGTGAGTGAAATAAACTGCTTTAGACCATGAACAGGCACAGTGTCTTTTCAAAGCTCACCTTAAGTAGCAGGTGCAACCTTAGGGCCCTATAGCAAATGAGAGGACAAACACTTGGTCTACTAATTGATACTTGAGGTCCATAGCACTCACCTCATGTGAGATGTATTATTTTTCTTCAGAGTCTTTTTTTTTCCCTTGGTGATTTGAGGTAGACTCCTGAACCTCATAGTCCTCCTGTCTTGCTTTTCTGACTGCTAGGATTAAAGGCATTCACTACCACGGGAGTATATTTCCTTACATCTAGGAAAGGCCAGAATCAAGATTGGGTGTGTGGGCTGAGGAAGCAGCTCAGTGGTGGGACAATTTTTTTTATTCCTCTTAAACCTAACAGTGCCTCAGCCAGCCTTGTGTGTAGCTGTGTGTTTGTATGAAAGCATTCATATATGTTCTCTGCTCTTTGTGTTGTGTCTCCCTGTGCTGAATGTTGTCAGCCTTTGTCCTTATAGGTTCAGATGAGCACTTTATCAATGACCTCTCTGTAGCTTATTGTTTTGTGTGTGTGGTGTTTTTTTTTTTTTCCTGTTTTTGAGGCAGCGTCTTAGCTGTGTACCTCTGTCTTCCCTGAAGTAGATCCCTGTCTCTGCCTCTAGAGTGCTGGGATTAAAGGTACTGGCACACTTTCTCTTCCTCCTGTTTTTCATCCTATGTTTTGGAAAGGCAGTTGATTGACATTCTTTTTTTTTTTTTTTTTTTTTTTTTTTTTTTTTTTTTTTTTTTTTTGGTTTTTCGAGACAGGGTTTCTCTGTGGCTGTGGAGCCTGTCCTGGAACTAGCTCTGTAGACCAGGCTGGTCTCGAACTCACAGAGATCCGCCTGCCTCTGCCTCCCGAGTGCTGGGATTAAAGGCGTGCGCCACCACCGCCCGGCTGTTGATTGACATTCTTGATTCATTTTTAATTTTTCATGACAAGATTTCTCTGTGTAGCTCTGGCTGTCCTGGAACTCAATTTGTAGACCAGGCTAACCTTGACTTTAGAAATCTGCCTACCTCTACCTTCGGAGAGCTGGGATTAATGATGTATGCCACCACTGCCTGGTGTTGCTCTTGATTCTTGACTAAGTGGATTTTTTAGTACCTTGACTCCTTTTCTGATTCATTTTTAGACTTCTTGGAAGAGTTCATTTTAGCTAATTTATACACATATATGAATTCTTAAAACAACCCAGGAAATGGTTTATTAGCTCATAGTGGCTTAAACTTTTCTATGAAGCAGAGGAGTGGGGTAATAAAGTAACAATACTGTCTTGGATCTTTCTGCTCCAGGTATTTGCTTTGTCTACTCACCCTTATGGCTGCAGGGTGATTCAGAGGATCCTAGAGCACTGTCTCCCTGACCAGACTCTCCCTATCCTTGAGGAGCTTCACCAGCACACGGAACAGCTTGTGCAGGTACTACTGCAGACCCTTACGGGCTCTTGTAGGCCCAGAATGTGTGTTTTGTTAGCAGAAAGTATCAACATATCATCAGTGTACTTCAGATCTTTGGAGCTTGTGTTCATCACAGCCCAGTTTGTGTTTCATGAAAAATAGGCAATGATTTGAAGCCCTGACCTCTGATTTGGAGTCTGCACTTAATTGTGTACCTCTGGGTCTCTGCTCCATTGGCCACACAAGCCAAGTGTACTAGTTGATTCTTCTTTTGGGATTTGCTTCTATTGCCGATAAAATAATGAATCCCGATTGTTTTGTTGGATGCAGATCTCCAGAAAGATGCAAGCTTTTTGCAACTTCTAATAGGAAACATTTTTTTCCCCAAACACTCCTTTCCCCATTCTGAAATAATTATATGCCTACTTTCTTGTGAAGAAGTTAGCTAGGAAGTAGGTGTATAAATATATAAAGAGAAATAATCTGTAGTCTAGTAACAATGTGTTCTCGTTTTGTAATGAGAGGGAATAATTTTACTCCTGTCCATTTTAAAAATTGTTGCAGGTTCCTTCACCCTTAGATAAGCTGTCACAGTGCTACATGAGTGATATATATTAATTATATGGAGGACCTAGTAACCCAGAGAACTGTTATTTATGTATATTTTCTTTGTTTTGTTGCTTCTCAAATAGGATCAGTATGGAAATTATGTAATCCAACATGTACTGGAGCATGGTCGTCCTGAGGATAAAAGCAAAATTGTAGCAGAGATCCGAGGCAATGTACTTGTATTGAGTCAGCACAAATTTGCAAGGTCTGTGCTCTGGGAAGTGAGGATTGGGTAGTATTTTCAGCTGCAAAGTTTTGTTGTTAGGCATTTCTCTGTCCCACCAGCCAGCTCCCAAATCATTACATGCAGACTTACTATTAATTATGAAGGTTTGTCTTGTAGCTTAGGATTGTTTCTGAGTAGCTCTTATAACTTAAATTAGCCCATTTCTTTTGATCTATATTCTTTTTTTAATATTTTATTTATTTATTTATTTATTATGTATGCAATATTCTGTCCGTGTGTATGCCTGCAGGCTGGAAGAGGGCACTAGACCTCTTTACAGATGGTTGTGAGCCACCATGTGGTTACCGGGAATTGAACTCAGGACCTTTGGAAGAGCAGGCAATGCTCTTAACCACTGAGCCATCTCTCCAGCCCCTGATCTATATTCTTTTATGAGGTTCAGTTGCCTTTACTTTGTAATGCTTGTCCTGCTTGTTCTATGTTCTGACACCTGCCCTTCTTCCCAGCATCCTCTGTGCCTGGGAATCCTGTCTAGCTATTGGCCTTTCAACTTTATATTAAAGCAGTCTGAGTGACACATCTTCACAGTGTACAAAAAGATTATTTCACAATACTTTCCCCCTAATTTTTATACTTGCTTATTTGTTTATTTGTGGGTATTTGTCTGTGTGCTCGTGCACTGTACCGCTGTGCACATGTGGAAGTTAGAGGATAGCTTGTGGGAGCTGGCTCTCTTTTTCCATCTTACAGGTTCAGTTTGTTGGTCATAGCCTCGAGTACAGTTACATACGAAGCCATGCGTATTACCTGCTTTAAAAGTCAAGAAGTATACCAAGTGTGGCTTCAAAGACATTTCCTTAAAAGTTCTTTCCAGTCCTTTGGAGTAGCCACTGAAATCTCCTGTGTGTTTCCTACCTCGGTGGTGGGCATTGTGAGATAGCCTCCACTCGCCTTCATCTTTGGCCCGAGAGGGGCAAGTTGCCAGATCTGCGCAGGCCTCAACTTCTCAGCTTCAGAGCATCAGGCTTGGAAAATTCCAGCTCTGTGCCTTAGCTGGGCGCTCTTCTGAGCAGGGTTCACTCCTTCTCACCGCTCAGGGAACATAGCGCTGAGTAGTTTTCTAGGATTTTCTTCCCTAGCACTTTCGTGTGATTTTTTTTTTTCTCGACATATAGCTTTTTTTTTTTTTTTTTTTTTTTTGGTCAGGGGTTTATATTGATGTTCATTAATAATTGCTTTCAATTAGTGAGATCTGTTGTAAAAAAATCATTTCTTACAATTCTGTGTGTGTATGTACTTGATTGAGCATGTACATTTCATAGTATCCATGTGGAGCTTGGATGACAACTTGCCAGAGTAGATAAGGTTCTTTCCTATCCTGTGGGTTCCAGAGAATGAACTCAGGTCTTCAGGCTTGGCAGTGTAAGCACATTTATCCACCATGCCATCTAGCTTGTCTATTAATTTATGAGCTGTGAGTACTTAATTATGAGCAGCCTAAATCAAAGCACTTAGTATAACTTAGTCTAGAGAAGCCAACGGGCAGCGTGCCTGCATGAGGATCTCTTTTGCGGTTGCGCTTACTGAGTATGGTCTGTTTTGGTGGGTTTGGCCTCTCGTTAGCCTTTTCTCCTTGAGGGTTTGGGACCTAGAGCTCTCTCCTCTTTGAGCCCTTGGCAAAGCCTCAACTTTCACCAACTCCCATGTACTGACTGCTGCTGGGTCTTGGGCTCAGTAACAGCAGTGCACACAGCACATCCTTTTTGTTTATTTTTGGGATAGGGTTTGTGTATCCTCAGTTATCTTAGAACTCTCAGAAGTTCACCTGCCTCTGCCTCCTGAGTGCTGCAATTAAAGATGTTCACCACCACTGTCTGGCTAGCACACTCTGTTGTTAATTTGTGCCCCGGGAACTGCGGTGAGGAATCACTCACTGTGTGGTGACTAGTCATCAGTCTGGCAGCCAGACATTTCATGTTAGAAAACTGTGCTAAGTGTTCACAAGTGATGACAGAAGGCAGGGCCTTCTGTGCTTCTGAACTGCCGAAGTGCTGTGCTCCTGCTTGAAGTTCCTTCACTGAGCTCAGATCTCCCACCATGGCCCAGTGTCTGGTATGACCAAAGGAGTTTTGTTGTTGAGCCTGAGCTTACAGATGCAAGGACAGCATCATAGGTCTTGGTTTGAGTTGAAGTAGTGATTGTAAACGAGTTGAGCTATTAGAAATCTCTGCTGTGAATCTCGCTATGAACTTGGCAAGCTTATTACTATCATCTGCCAGCAGGTCAGGGCCCCTCTCGTAGAACACTGGGGCTCAGGTGATTCACTGTTGGACACCCCAGTGTTAAGACCAAAAAAGAACATTACAGAGCCAGACCTTGGGCAAATGAATTCCCATACGTACCATCTCTTCCCTCATTGTCCATCCTAAAACACACAGCCTAAGTGGGGATCTTATCTGATTGTTCTTCCTAATTTTCCTCATGACAGCAATGTTGTGGAGAAGTGTGTTACTCATGCCTCACGTACAGAGCGTGCTGTACTCATCGATGAGGTGTGCACCATGAATGACGGTCCCCACAGTGCCTTATACACCATGATGAAGGATCAGTATGCCAACTATGTGGTCCAGAAGATGATCGATGTGGCCGAGCCAGGTCAGCGGAAGATTGTCATGCACAAGGTAAGCACATTGGGTGCCAACCCAGAGTGGGAGAAGGACCAGGTGGACCGTGTTCAGATATAGCAGATAGTAGACAGTGGGCTTCTTTGTGTTGCTATACCAGACTTGTTCTGTGCTTCCTCCTCTCACTGTGTGGGATCACTATGGTCTCTCTGTGTTTGTCACTTCTTTCCTCAATTCACAGTATGGGAGTCCTGGTTCTGGTTTTTAACTTTTTCCCCCCTTTTAGGGGTTTGGGTATTTGTCAGCATGGGACCCTGTGCACTGCCTGCCTGCAGTGTTTTTGACACCTGTTTAGTGTGTGATTGTGCTGTGGTGCATGTCTAGGTCACAGTGATGTGGTCAGGTTTCATGGCAAGTGGTCTTTACTCACATAGCCATCCTGTTGGTCTGTGAGAAGCATATTTCCTGTTTTTGAATATTGTTTTGAGGGCTGAACCCAGGCCTGGTGCAGCCTAAACTAGCATTCAGCCACTAAGCCACATCTTGGCCCTTGTTTGTTTATTTGTTTGGGGGGGTTGGTTGATTGACAGAGCTTCATTGCTTAGCCCAGGCTAGCCTTAAAACTATGGTCCTAGGCCGGGCAGTGGTGGCGCACGCCTTTAATCCCAGCACTCGGGAGGCAGAGGCAGGCGGATTTCTGTGAGTTCAAGACCAGCCTGGTCTACAGGACTGACTCCAGGACAGGCTCCAAAGCCACAGAGAAACCCTGTCTCGAAAAAACCAAAAAAGAAAAACAAACTATAATTCGAATTGCTGGAATCACTGACATGCCATCACACTTGGCTGTGAGTGAGAACATATTTTTGTGAGGTAATTCCTTCCCTGGTCTCTGAGATCATCTCATCAGTTCAGGGTAGTCTACTTCCTGTGTCTCCTTTTCTTGTTTTTTTTTGTGTTCACTGATCCCATCATACTTTCCTGCAAAGGCCTGGTCTCTGCTGCTGACCCACAGTGTGGACAGGACAGTGGAAAATGGTGCTGCCCATGGAGGAGGCCCTCACCCAACCCATGCAGAATCAAGGCTAGGGATAGTTAGACAGGAGAAAGGGAACAGAGGCCCAAAAATCTAGCTGCTGTCAGTGGGGGTTGATAGGGGAGTCATCCAGGAGCCCCACAGGTAGGGAAAGCACATTGCAACTGCTTGTGCCAGGTGGTGCCAAGGCCTCTGGCCTGCACCCCTCAGCCTCTGTGCTCTGAGCTCCCCCAGCCTTCTCAGCGGAGGGGTTGCTGTTGTCTGGCAATGATGACCCACTTGCCCTCACTGAGGACAAAGTCCGATAATGAGAATCTTTATTATGGACTCGTTCTGAGCCAGGCAGAATCCCACCAGCTCTGATTCAAACCCATTGAACTACCAGCCAGTGGTGCAGATGGTGGCAGTTGAAGGTTGATGGAGCTCAGGGCACGTGGGGTGCATCTTGCAGTTTGTTGCATGTGGAGGTGCTAGGAGGTGATGTGGCAGTGTGTAGGAGGTGGTATGGTAGCGTGTAGCAGGCAGGAGCTGGAAGCACAGCTGTTGCTGAAGCAAATAACTAAACCTGTGGCGATAGGCAGATCCTCAGAACTGCGTTGTCCTGGTGCTCACTGAGGGACTGTGCTCACAGGCACGGTAAAGCCAGGAAAAGCAGGGAAGAGAATAGAGTATGGTGGAGTGGTGCTTGCAGAGTGCATGGTTAGAAAGAGGGCCCTTTAAGGAAGAGGGCACAGTAATGACGACTAGGGACCTGAGAGGAGACTCTGTTTAATACTTTTTATATTTACTTCACTTTATGTGTGTGCTTCAGCCTGCATGAGAAGGTCAAAAGACAGTTTATTGCTGGAGTCAATTTTTTTTCCTCCTTCTATGTGGGTTCAAAGCATGTCAGGCTTGGTAGCAAGTGATTTACCCATGGAGCAAACACTCAGGCCCAGGACAATTGTGCCACCACTGTAATTTGGAGTAGGGGAAGCCATGAAAACAGCTGAGCTAATATAATAGCTGGTGGCATTTTTCAGATTGAAGAGAAGTGGTCAGTGTAAGCTAGAATCAAAAGGAGAGGGAGGGCCAGGAACGGCTCTCCCACCACTAAGGTTTGTGTTAGAAGAGTGGAAAGCAGCACCTCACACCTTCCCAGTCCAGGTTAAATGGAGTGCAGCAAAGCTGAGGAGAGTGGGGTGGGGTCGGGAGAGGGAAGGGAAGGAGTGCTCAAGGCTGGGGTCTAGTGAGAGAAGCCCTTGTTGAGGGTCAGGGGAGAGGGAAGGGAAGGAGTGCTCAAGGCTGGGGTCTAGTGAGAGAAGCCCTTGTTGAGGACATGGCCCTTACCACGTCTGGGGCTGCAGCACAACTGGATCCTTTGGATAGGCAAGCTTGGGAAGGTATGTAGATTGCTACTTAGCGCCCAGACCCCTTTGTTTTCAGCCATTGTCACTGAAGGTGCCAGGAGGAGGTGTGCGGTTTCCTAGCCTGTGTTCTGTGTGGGTTCATAGCAGTTTCTAGAGCTCCTTGGCCCTTCCTTACTCTGAGCTTACACTTGGGCAGACAAACTGCTGGCCTTGTAGGCTTCAAGATGGGCTGCCACCTGTCTCCTGGCATGGTGCTCCTTGAGGTTTGTGAGCAGTGTGAATTTTTGTTGGGAACATTGTTAAAGTGCCCCTCCACCATCTTCTATTTTCTGTGTGGAAAGATTAGTAGGCAAGCAGAGGGGAGCCAGCACTGCTAAGTGTATAGCATGGCCCCTGAGCTTTAAGTGAAGCCCCCTCAAGTGAGCTGTGTACACAGGAACAGAACAGGTCTAGGGCAGGGGCCACGAGAGTGCTCACAGGAGTGATCAGAGCTCTCTAGGTTGGAGGAGCACGGGTGTGGGAAGTGACTGATGCCAGTGATGTGTCACAAGTTATAGGAAGAGTGAATCTGTGGGGTGAAATACCTATACTATTCTTTATTTTTAATTTGTCTGTGGCTGAACTACAGAACCACTCTGTATCTTCTTTTTCTCAGCTGCCCTGGCACAGCGTCAATCTTCCTTCCTTTGTTTCTGTCTGTCTTTCCCTATTTATTTATATATTGGTGTATTACGGTTTCTATTGCTTTGGTAAACACAATGACCAAAAGTATCTTGGGAAGGAAAAGATTTATTTCATCTTTAAAAACTCTTGGTCTACTCTATTATTGAAGGAATTCAGGGCAGGAACTGATACAGAGAGGCAATGGAGGAACGCTGCTTGCTGGCTTGGCTTGCTCAGCCTGATTGCTTATAGCACCCAGGACCACCTACCTGCCCAGGGGTGGTACCAGCCACAGTGGGCTGGGTCCTCCCTCATCAGTCATCAATCAACAAAATGCATCACAGTCTTGCTCACAGGCCAATCAGGTGGGGGCATTTTCTCAATCGAGGTTCCCTCTTCTAAAATAGCTTTAGCTTTATCAAATTGACATAAAAACTAGCTAGCATAATCAACCCCTTGTCACCTTTACACACAATTGCATTACTTGTAAAGTGTAACCTTTCCTTTCCTGTTTATCCCCAGGAGCTCATATTAATACTAAGCTCACAATATAAAAAAAAATCTCAGTTTTTTAAACCTCTGTGATCTTTACAAATATTTTGAAAATCTAATTTCTTTAAAATATCCAGAGTCTCTTAACTGTGGGCTCCTATAAAATCAGAATAAGTTAAATACTTTCTTATTCTGAGAGGGAAGAACCAGGGCAAAACCACAGTCCAGCAGTGTAAAGCTCAGCGTCAGACTTGTAGGACTCAATACCGGGATCCTTGGGTTACTCCAGGAGGCTTCAACAGCTATCCACAGCCCCTACAGTATATCTCCTAGGCTCAGGTTGGCTCCACTGCACAGCTGCTGCTGTTCTAGGCAGTCATCCCATGGCACTGGCATCTCCAAAATGCTAGGGTGTCTTTGTTGGGATCCACCTTTACCACTAACCCCTCCTGGGTACTCTTCAAGGATTCTGACCCTGCCACATTGGTGCCAAGTCTCAACTTCTTTCATGATTCCTTCAGTCTTCACTGCCACTCAGCCTGCAATTTCACCAGTGGCCTTTTATCCTCATAGTGCCAAGCTTCACCTTCTCGCCATGACCCCTTTAAAACCAGTACCACCTGGAAGAGTCTTTAAACATTATCAAGGTTGTCTGCAGCATGACGTGTACCCTATTGGCCCTTTCTGGACTCCACCTTCTGTGGAAATACTCTTGGAAGATTTGAGTTCACTGGTGCTGGTCTCCTTAATCATAGCCCCAGCTAGTCAGTAGCAATGTACCAGCAAAGCAAAGGTTTCACGTTAGTGGTGAATTTGAGTGTCACTTGAATGGTCCTGATAGAGCCTTTGCTTTCCCCTGAAGCTTCACAAGCCAGGTCTTTATCACCTGGACTGCTCACAGGTTCCCACAGAAGCCCACTGAGCTCTGAGCACACAATGGCTTTTCCAGCCCAGACTTTGGGTGCTACCATAAAATATTCTGTCACAGCAGTACCCCTGACCTGGTACCAAATTCTGTCTGACTTAGTGTTTCTATTACTGTGGTTAAACAGTATAACCAAAGCAACACGAAGAGAAAGGATTGCCTCATTTGTTTGTTCATCAGTCAGGGAAGTCAGGGCAGGAGCCTGGAATCAGGGGCTGATTAAGGAACCATGGAAGAGTGCTGCCTGTTGGCTTGCTCCCAGTAATTTGCTCAGCCTGCTTGCTTATAGCATGAAGGACCACCAGTGCACAAGAAAATGCACCACAGATTTGCCCACAGGCCAGTCAGGTGGGGGTATTTTCTCGATTGAGGTTCCCTCTTCCAAAATGACTCTAATTTTTGTAAAGTTGACATTAAAAACTAGCCAGCACAGTTGGTCACTGTTAATTGGAAGAAACCCTGTGCCTTGGAGAACCAGGGATCAGGTGGTGAGTTTAAGTGAATGGTTCCCCAAGGAATCCTCAGCTTCCAGGACAGCTTGGATTTCTGTGTGCAGGTGCTGTTCTGCCCTGGGTGGGTTCCCTGTCCTGTGTCAATGCTTAGGGCAAGAGCTCCTGTCTTTATCTCATGGCTTCTAGCAATAAGAGGACAAAGATACCTTTGTGGGGTGAAGTGTGCACCATGCAGTCCATATCTGGGAAGGTGCTGGCAACATCTGAGGCCTCTCTGGCCCGTGTAACACACACTGTCCTCTTTAGATCCGGCCACACATCGCGACGCTTCGAAAGTACACCTATGGCAAGCACATCCTGGCCAAGCTGGAGAAGTACTACATGAAGAATGGTGTGGACTTGGGGCCCATGTGTGGCCCCCCTAATGGTATCATCTGAGCAGTGCACCCATCCCCGTCCCGCTGACCTCACTGACCCTGGCAGATCCAACCAGCAACCAGAAATGCCCAGCGTAGAGTCAGAAGTGGGCAACGGTTGCTCCGGGATTACTCCCTCCTCCAAAAGGAATCAGTTCCATCCGTGGAAAGGCCTTTGTAAATTTCATTTTATTACACATGTACTAATTATTTTTTTTAATTGACTAATTGCCCTGCTGTTTACTGGTGTATAGGAACTTGTACATAGGTAATCAGTGTACATGGGAGGCCACATGCTTTGTTTTATGTTGTATCTATATTCCACATGTGGACACTTTCAGGGTGGTTGGTTTAACAAAAAAAAAGTTTAAAAAAAGACAAAAAAAGGTTTTTAACTCATTTGCCTTGTGGCAAGTTTTGCAAATAGCTCTTCACGACCTCCTCATTTTATTAAAAAAATAAAAAACAAAATTGAGAAATTTGAATTTTAGTTAAATGACCCCAAACTGGCATTTAACACTGTTTATAAAATATATATATATATATACATATATACATATGAAATGGGAACGTTTCAGAGTCGTTAAAGCATCAGCCTGTGTTCATGACACTCTTTTTGGATGGAGATGATCTCATGCTGAGGAAGATGGTGGCCGCAGATCCAGGTGGAGAAGGAGTCACAGAGGCCCAAGGCCAGTGGTTGGGGCCATGGGGTTGCTCTCTGTGAACACTGAGAAGCAGAATCTGATTATCTAGCATGAGTGAAAACCCAGCTCTGCTCCTGGTCTTGCTTCTATAGATACATAGTGTATACTTGTGTAGACTTTTGCATATATACAGATTTGTAGTATTTCCTGTTTTGATGTCTAATCTGTATCTATAATGTACCCTAGTAGTCGGACATCCTTTTGATTGTACAATTGTACATTTGTATACCTGTAATGTAAATGTGGAGAAGTTTGAATCAACATGAACACGTTTTTTTGGTAAGAAAAAAAATCAGCGCCCCTCCCCCCATGCACTCAGTGTATATCCACCTTTTATGGTCGTAGCAGATAGTGTTGTATATTGTAAATTGTAATTTCAACCAGAAGTAAATTTTTTTCTTTTGAAAGAATAAATGTTCTTTATACAGCCTAGTTAATGTTTAAAAAGAAAAAAAATAGCTTGGTTTATTTGTCAGCTAGTCAAGATGGTAGCGAGAGCCTTTCTAAATGTTACTTCAGACGATTCAGTTCACACTAGTGTTCTTTTTTTTTAATCCTAAAAAAATGTTTTGCTTATTTTGTGACAGTCAAGAAAGGACGTGCAGAAGTTTCGCCTGCCCTTCCCCGCTCAGCGCCTCCCTTGTAAAGTGACTCGCCCTCCGTTTTGTACAGATGAGCTGTATTTTGCATTTTGTCTACTTGTAAGTGAATGTAACATACTGTCAATCCTCGTTTGAATATAGACTGTAACACTACACGGTGTACATTTCCAGAGCCTTGTGTATATTTCCAATGAACTTTTTGCAAGCACACTTGTAACCATATGTGTATAATTAACAAACCTGTGTATGCTTATGCCTGGGCAACTATTTTTTGTAACTCTTGTGTAGATTGTCTCTAAACAATGTGTGATCTTTATTTTGAAAAAAATACAGAACTTTGGAATCTGAATTTGGTATTTGTGCTGTTCTCTCCACACCTGCTCATGGGAGCCCTGCTCCAGCCTGGCCTCGCTGTTGTCCCTAGGGCGGGCAGGAAGGGTGGCATGGTAAACTGGGGTTGGAACTGATGGCTCCTGAGCCTGACTCGATCTGAGAGGTTGAGTTCGGTCTGCCTTGTACAAAGCCTGGCTTTCCCATGTTGTGAGTCACATGCACAAGTGCACCTGGTCAGTGGTGGTGCACACCTTTAATCCCAGCACTCTTGAGGCAGAGGCAGGCGGATCTCTGTGAGCTCAGTGCCAACCTGGTCCACAAGAGCTAATTCCAGGACAGGCTCCAAAGCAACACAGAAAAACCCTTTCTTGACCCCCCCCCCCCCCAAAAAAAAGTACACCTGGTCAACCCAGAAAGGGGACCCACCGCAGACAAAATTAACAATTGCACCAGAATTCAACTTGGTGAAGCAGTGAATATTTATTGAGGTGTTGGTTACTCATGAGAGCAGTCTTGAACACAGCGGCATCACCACAAAGCAAGCTCCTCTACCCCAAATGCTGCAGCCCTGAGCATAGAGGAAGCTGGGGAGGTGCCTTCTCAGATCTTCAGTGTTCCCTTTCCTGGATTTAACCTTTTGCTCCGGAGACTCCTGGAGGAACTGTTTCAGTTAAGAGGAAACTGCCAGACAGGGCTGGTGGCTTTAATCCCAGCAGAGGAAAGCAGATCTCTTAGTTAGAGGCTAGCCTGGTCTACGATGTCAGTTCCAGGACAGTCCAGGACAGTTAGGGCTACACAGAGAACCCCGTCTTTAAAAACCAAAAGGGAGAGAAGGAAGGAAAGAGAAAACTGCCATCGGTCCCCAGCTGACTTGGAAATCCTCTGCTATTGGTCTCCTGTGCCCTTCTCTGCAAGCCTGTGTCTTGGCCATCCTACAGGATCCTCTGCACTTTGGATTGTGTCCAGTTACCCTCAGTTGAGAACCCCTTTGTGTTCACAGAAGTAGCGCCTATCTTCAGGGTGCCCACCCTTCTTTCACCCAGCTGTTCTTCACCTCAGAAGGCCACGCCACGTCTGAAATTTCATCTGGTCCCCTCCTACATGTGGAGGCCAGTGAGCCTTGGGCTGGAAATGGAGGCCGACTCTTTATAGTTGAAGGCCTCATTTTGCTTGGACAGCTGGAGTTAGGCCACACCCCAGCCTTACCTACTAAGGTGGTTTCCCAGAGCATGTATGTGCTGAGGGTCCGTGAACCCCTTCTGGGAGAGGTGGGCAGTGCCTGGGGCCTGTGTTGCAGGCAGCTCAAGGTTCTTGTTGCCCTCCTAGCCTCTTTGCATTTTCTTATGTTTGCTTGGTTTGGGCTCTTCCTTTAGCATCTCAGTGGAAAATGCATGTGGGAGCTGGCTGGAAATGGGACAGCCCCTAATATGAAGCCTTGTATGTTTGAGGAGTCTTTAGATTGAGGATGAAGTGCAGTGTTTAATCCTTGCATGCCCCTGATGACAAATTGCTGTAAAAGAGGAAACTATCTGAATATTAATAAGCTCTTCAAAAGCAGTTGTGTAGATGGAGATTATGTAGCTGAATAGTGCCCAGCGCATCTGTAGCAAACAACACCTGCATTTCACCTATGTAACACCTTGTGAATGGAGGCTGTGAACGGAGGTGGTGCGGAGCCTATTCTTTCCCTTCCCCATCCACTCGGTGACTATGCACAGAGCATGTATGGGCTCACAACCCTAAGAGGCTGAGGCAGGAGAATAGAGTTTGAGTTTAGACTACAGTAACAAGATTGTCTCAGAAACGGAAAAACAAAACCAACTGAGCAGGTGCACAGTCACACAATCCCAGCACCTGGCACGTGGAGTTCAAGGTCTTGGCTACGTGGTGAGCCAAAGGCCAGAGTTGTGGTTGGGGAGGCTTGGTTCATGAGCGGCTGCACAGATATGGAGGTCAGAGGACAACCTTTGCTTGTCCATCCTTACAGCCTTGTTTGAGGCAGGTTTCATTTTGTCACCCGTGAGCGAGCTTCAGGAGCTTCTTGTAACTCTTCTCGCCACAGGGCAGGTGTGCAGGATGCCTGTTTCTGGCTTTCCATGGGCGCTGGGGATTCTAACTCATATCCTCACAGTAGGGGGACAAGCTCTCTATCCACTGAGCAGTCTCCCCAGCCTTAAGCAACCAAAAACTGTTACTAAGTAAAGAAGTCTATCCAGTGTATCTCATTGGACATCAACTCTGCTGGCCACAGAAGGTAGTTTTGGTGTGCCCGTTTCAGATGGGAAAGCTGAGGTCCCACATTTTGACCTGACACTCAGCCCACTGCGTGAAAGCCTGCCTTTCTCTGTCTCTCTCTGTCTCTCTGTCTCTCTCTCTCTCTCTCTCTCTCTGCTGGACTGCAGGCTTTGTCCACCTCTCATCCTTGGGACAAGCAGGAGGAAGGGAGTGTAGACGTTCCAGCAGAAGACAAGAGATGGAATTCGTGTGCATTAATAACCAGCCAGGCTTTTATCTGGGTCTTCTGACTCCCTGGATCCAGTGCTCTGCCATTACTTGTATGACCTAGCAATTGCTATCTTTTAGAGCCACGGAAGGGCCAGTGAAATGGCTCAGTGCTGGTAAAGGTGCTTGCTATCAACCCTGATTACTTGTTTTGATCCCCAGGACCTACATGGTGGAAGGAAGAGAACTGATTCCCTTGGGTTGACTCTGACATGTACATGTACACTGTGGGGAACATGCATGCCCCCCACACGTATGTACATTAACACGCACAAATAAGATGTAAAAACTAATTACCAAAACAACAACAAATAACCCAAATTACCAGAGCTGGAGTGGTGTAAGCAATTAGGAGGGCGTTCTGCTCTTCCAGAGGACCCGAGTTTCGTCTTTAGCACCTAGTTGAGGAGGCTCATTTCTGCCTGTAACTCCAGCTCAGTGGGATCTGAAGCCTCCATGGAACCCGGTGTACACCCAAAATTGAAGAGGTGGCAAAAACCCAAAAGAGTTGCAGAAAAGAATTCACCCATGACGTCAAAAGAACCTGTGACTTCTGGTGGTTACCAGCTTTGGCCACATGAGGGCGCTGCCGCCTAAAGCAAGCACTACGGTTTCCAGGACGCCAGGATTCAAGGTCTGGCTTTCTGGACCAGAAAGCAGAGTAAGGTTTGTTTCTTCTTCACTCCTCCCCAGGAGTCCCCAGTGTCACAGCCAGACCTTCACTGCCTGGGGTGGGACCCGAAGCTCACACATCTGGAACATCCAATTGTTTTGGTTTGCTCTAAGACCCCTGTGGAGCCTCTGCCTTCTTGGGACCTCCATCTCCCCACTTGTCACCTGCTGAGGTCAGTCTGTGATCGGGCCTGAGAAGAGCAGGCCCAGGCTCAGTGGTCTAAGCCCTGGCTGACGCAGCCAAGCTCTCAAACAGCAGCCTCAGATCCCAGCCCCGGGGTCTCCGAGCAGCTGTGTAAGCCGTCCGACAGCGTTCTCCTCCAGTGGGAGTGGGAGGGCATGTGACAGCCCCTGACCCAGAGCTGGGCACAGAACTGGAAGTGAGCACTGCCTTTCATTCCTGATTCTTTGCTAGGATGGCAGCCTGGGGCCACCAAAGCAAGAAAGTGCACCTCTGCTAAGTGCCTCACTGGGGGCCCCAAGGGTCCTGCCTGGTAGTGGACTCCTAGAATCACAGCCCACAGCAGAACAGCAGGGAAGGGTGATTTGACTTTTGAAGTTTGGATTCCTATGGAAATTGCACCTGACACTCTGTGGGCAGAATCTTCAGACACCTGGGGAAGACTCTGCCCTATGGGTAGGGTACCCGCTCCAGCTGTCCACTCCCTAACCCCCGGGGCTAGGTACCTCGGCTTGTCAGTTTCAGGCAGCGTGGCATCCAAACAGTTGACAGCTGGCTGTGGTGGTCAGATCCACCGCTGTGCCATCCTTGAGTTCTGAATTTCAGGACCCTACCCCAGGCCTGCCCTGTTTCCAGATCCCTCTCTCCCATCTAGGCAAGGGGGACACAACTCCCCTGGGGACACTTGAAGGCAGCTATTGCCCCTCTGTGTCCCTCCGGGACCGCTCTCCATGGCAGATTTCTGCCTCACCCAGAGCTGTGGCTCAACAGTGGTGGGGCTCGATGACAGGATCATAGGACCTCTAATCTAGGCAGTGTTCATTCCTAACAACAGCTGTGCATGGCCCAGGCCAGGGGAGTCCTCAGCTCTTAAGCTAGGCTGAGGAGGAGCAGTGCATTTAGGAAGTTCACTTTTTTCCCTTCCATGAAAATGACTT
The DNA here is from genome assembly GCF_018167655.1 of Microtus oregoni. Taxonomy (NCBI): domain Eukaryota; kingdom Metazoa; phylum Chordata; class Mammalia; order Rodentia; family Cricetidae; genus Microtus; species Microtus oregoni. The sequence continues at coordinate 22,303,164 of NW_024543064.1, read as the reverse complement.
TAAATGTGCAGTTTATTCCCAGAAACTTGGGTGTACTCTGGTGAGACCTCTGGGGTGATGTCCTTCCTCCTTCCTTCTCCCCCACTTCCTCTTTTTCCTTCTTCTTCGCCCTCTCCCCTCCCTGGCCCCCTCATCCTGCCTTTTCTCTCTCCCTACTGTTTTAGCCTCACCCCTCCCCTCCTCTTTCCCACTTCCCCTCTCTCCCTGTTACCTTCTCTCCTTCCCCAGAGTCCTTGGGTCCCCCAAGGCAGGAAGGAGGACAGATGTGAGCCCAGGTGAGTCTAGGCCTAGGTTCCCCACAGCCTTCCTATGACCTCGGTCAGGGTCTTGGGCAGAGGTGACCATGAGACGTGGGATAGTCTGGGAGGACCCACCAGGGTGAGGAGTGAGCCATCTAGTTCCCAGCTCAGTTAGATGCTATGTGGCATTGTACCTGTCACCTCACTTCCTGTTCCTTTTCTTAGTGTGAAATGATATAAAGGAATTTCAAGACCAGCCGCTTTCTTCAGTGTGGACAGGACAGTTGCCATCAGGAAACAGAGCCGCGATGGCCATATAACACCTTCGGGAGGTGGGGCCTGGCCTTGAGTTAATATAAAATGGAAGCAATACCCTGGAGTGAGTGGGGCAGCAGTCTTCAATAGGGTAGCGCCCCTAGACATAGAGGAGAGTAGGGAAGAATAGGGGGGCTCAGGGTCACCTGTCCAGGAGGCTTCTGAAGATGCAGCTGCTGCGACTCACCCCTGCTGCTATGAGTCACTCCAAGCTAGTTTCAGATAGAGCCGTTTCTGTGGTCTGTTGAGTCCTATCTGGGGCAGACAGCCACTTCTGCCTATATCTCAAGGAAAAAATACCAAAATGCTCAATCTAGGATCCTCAGGCACAGTGACAAAGCCCCCAGGCTAGATGCTCCCTGTCTCTCCACATGCGCTGTGTTGGGATGAAGTTCCAGGCTGCTTCCAAGCACCCCTTCCCCAGCCCACCAGGAGATGCTACTACTTGGAAGCCTTCTGAGAATTTTGCAGAAGGTAGCCTCCTCCTGGCACCAAGTTAGGATCTCTTCAGAGGCAAATTGCTTTAGAAATAATACGGGCAGCAGCTCAGGTTCCCTAGTGCCAGCCTCACCCTCCCGCTCCTCTCCCCAACAGCAGGTCCTTAAGCCTCGTCTGCTTTCCAGCATACTCCCTGCTGATCTGGCAGTGCTGTTGAGGAACCTGCTGGGGTCTTGAGGCTTCTACTGGCCCATCCATCCACAGCCACCCCAGACACAGAGACCACTTAGTTCAGACTCTGACTCCCTCTGTTCCCATTCTCATTGTGCCCTGAGGGATGGCTGGGCTCTGGCCAACAGCCGCTGCCCACGTGGGATTTCCACATGTGGGGCAATGACCTCTGAGGATCTCCAAGTTCTGCGAAGTTGAATGTGGTTCCTCCGAGTCTGGTGTGATGCTGCCAGGACCCTGATTGGTTCCTCCGAGTCTGGTGTAATCCTGCCAGGACCCTGTTTCAGTTCCTGCATTTGGCGGGTCACTGACTCCCCAGCCTTGTGTCACCAAGTCTTTCTCAGAAGCAAATCTTGACTCAGACCTCCGTCTTGACTTGGGACAAAACAGAAGTTTGAGTGGAGAAGGAAGGGCTGAAAATGCAGAAATCTGTGAGACGCCCCCACAAAGGTCACCACCCAGCACAGAGGTTACAAGCCAGGTTACAAAATTGTGACACAGTCTTTAACCTCAGCACTCAGAGGCAGAGGCAGAGGCAGGCAGATCTCTGTTAGCTCAAGACCTGCCTGGACTACTTGAATTCCAAGCCAGACTGGATTACACAGTAAGACTGTCTCAATTTTTAAATTTTTATTTTTTAATTATTGCTTTTTTTTTTTTTTGAGACAAGGTTACTCTGTATAGTCCTGGCTGTCCTAAAACTTGCTCTGGAGACCAGGCTGGCATTGACCTCAGAGATCTGCCTCTGAGTGCTGGGATTAAAGGTGTGTGTGCCACCACTGCCCAGCTATTTTTACTTTTTTAAGGCTAGAGAAGATGGTTGAGCAGGTAAGCGAACTTGCTGTTTTTAGAGGACCCATGTTTGTTTCCAGCAGTCACAGCTGGTGGCTCATGGCTACCTCCAAGGTATCTGAAGCCTTCTGACTTTTTTTTTAAATATTTATTTATTTTTTTTATTATGTATACAATATTCTGTCTGTGTGTATGCCTGCTGGCCAGAAGAGGGCACCAGACCTCATTACAGATGGTTGTGAGCCACCATGTGGTTGCTGGGAATTGAACTCAGGACCTTTGGAAGAGCAGGCAATGCTCTTAACCTCTGAGCCATCTCTCCAGCCCCCGCCTTCTGACTTTTGAGGGCACCTGCACCTTTCCACACATACATACTCAAACAATATAAACTTTTTTTTCTTTAAGGACTGGGCCAAGATTCCTGGTTCAAATCCAGGCTTGTCTGCTTACTGCCTGTGAGACCAGGAGCAAGGTACTGATGCTCTGAGCCCCAGATTCTCCTGCTGGAAGAGTGGGGGCCCTCAGAGCCAGCAGGCAAAGCACTCACTGCAGACGGGACAATCACTAGCTTCTCCCCACACCAGGACTGTGGGAGGAGTCAAAGAGCGGGTGCCTGGCTAGGGCTTGGCAGTGATATGGCCTCTAACCTTAGCTTTCCCCACTCCACAGGACTGTTGAGTTTTGAGGGCCCCTGGAGAGGCATGTGCAAAGATAACAGCTCCTGAATCAAGTCTGGGTTCAACCTTGAATGGAGTGGAATGCTGATGACACCTCTTCCAACCCTTTTTGGGGGCTCCCCTAGCTAGGAAACAGTGTCACAGTGTGGGGGAAAGGGTTGAGGCGATAGTCATCTGGGCACCAGGTTGCCCCTGAGCATGGCTCCCTCAGTAACTCCTAGTTCACTCATCAAACACTTCCTGCACAGCCTGGAGTTAAGAGCAGAGGCTGAGGACTTGGTTCTCCCTGGCAGGCTTGGGTGGGAAGATGGTGTTGGCTGGACCGCTGCCCTACACTTTCTGCCGCTGCGATAAATCATGACCAAAAGCAACTTGGCGGAGGGAAGGGTTTTTTTCAGCCTTACGACTCTTAGACCACACTCAGTTACTGAGGGAAGTCAGGGCAGAAACCCAAGGCAGGAACCTGGAGGCAGGAACTGAAGCAGAGGCCATGAAGAAAGGTTGTTTGCTGACTTTTTCTCTGCTTCTTGCTTGCTTTCTCCTTCCTTCCTTCCTTCCTCCCTCCCTCCCTCCCTCCCTCCCTCTCTCCCTCCCTCCCTTCCTCCCTCCTTCCCTTCCTTTCTTTCCTCCCTCTTCCTTTCTCCTCCTTTTTCTCTTTTTATTTTATTTTTTCTGAGACAGGGTTTCTCTGTGTATCCCTGACTGTCCTTGAACTCACTCTGTAGGCCTCAAATTCCAAGATCCTCCTGCCTCTGTCTCCTAAGCGCTGAGATTATTTGCCACTGCCGCTTGGCTTAAATATTATTTTTATGTGTAAGAGTGTTTTTGCCTGTATTGTATGTATGGTTTGTGTGCTACTTGTGTGCCCAGAGAGGCCAGAAGGGGGCATTAGATCCTCAGGTACTGGAGTTCAAGACAGTTGTTAGCTGCCTTGTGAATGCTGGGAATTGCACCTGGGTCCTCTGGAAGCCAATGCTCTTTTTTCCCCCCTTTGAGACAGGGTTTCTCTGTATAGCCCTATCCTGGAACTTGCTTTGGAAACCAGGCTGGCTTCGAACTCACAGAGATCTGCCTGCCTCTGCCTCCCAAATGCTGGGATTAATGGTGTGAGGCACCATGCCTTTACTCTTAATCACTGAACTGTCTCTTCACTCCTAGCCTGCTTTCTTTTACAAACCAGGACCGCCTGCCCAGGGCTTGCACCACTCACAGTGGGCTGGGCTCTACCACGTCCATCACTAGTCAAGAAAACACCCTAGACACCTGCCTGTGGGCTAAGGAGATGGAGGCCTTTTTCCCAACTGAGGCTCCTTCTCAGGTGACTCTAGATGATGGAAAACTGCCCATCTCTTCTTCAGCCCTGAAAATACGGGGGTGCATCACATCATAGAAAAGTGTGGGGCAGCCGGGTGGTGGTGGTGCAAGCCTTTAATCCCAGCACTCGGGAGGTGGAGGCAGGTGGATCTCTGTGAGTTTGAGGCCAGCCTGGTCTACAAGATCTAGGTCCAGGACAGACTCCAAAGCTATACAGAGAAAGCCTGTCTCGAAAAACCAACAAAGAAAAGAAAAGAAAAAGTGTGGGGTGCAGGCAGCTTGATTGGGTCCCTGCAGTTTTTGTCCTTTGAGGATGTGGCTTTTCCCAGTTCCAGGAAAGACAGGACTGTTGAAGGCAGGATGGGTGTGGTCAGAACTGCTTACCCCTGGGAGTCAGGAAGTGTGCCAGGTGACCTGCATAGTCTGGGGGCCAGCAGAAAGAAGGGTAGTCCCTGGTGTCTCTTTGGGTGGTGTTAGCACAGGAAAGGGGGCATTGGTGTTCTGGGGTGTAGTAAGGACACCCGTGGAGGTATAGGAAGGGTGACCTGTGGTATGTAACGTATGTCGAGGGCCTGAATGTGCGCCTGATTTCCAGCCAGGATGGCGTCCATCTCAGCTGTCTGTGGCGATGCCTTTGACAAACAACAGATGGCGCTCTTGGTCAAAGATTCCCCACAAGGTTTTCTGCCGGGTTCTCAGGGAAGTGAGGGAGGGCAAGGCTAGGCCATGTTTCCTGGCAACCTGGTAGGCTCCTGTGAGCAACTCTCTGAGCCTTGCTTGCCTCCCAGCGTGAGCAGCTCAGTACTTTGTCCGTCAGTCAGATCCAGCTGTCCCAAGGTTTGCTTCGCACCAAGATGACATAGCACTCTTCGGGTCTCCTTCTTGATCCCCGTTGGCCTTTGGGAACACCTCAGATCCAGTCTGTCCCCTTGGTCTGCTCAGTCACTCTGGACGGTGGTGTCATGCTTATATCTGTGTCCCAACGACATTGGTTGAATCCCAGTTCAGGAAAGGGAAGAGGCCATAAAACCTTCCTAGCCTGTCCCGTTCTTTTTGCTGATGAATAAGTGAGCCCCATATGATTATCATTTCCCTAGTAAACTGGGAAACAGTCTCAGAGAGGTAAAATCACACACACAAGGACCACAGCTCATGATCGTCAGAACCAGGATTTGAACCCAAGCACTTACTTAACCCAGAGTCCCTCAGCTCCCAGCTGAACTAGTAATGAAGTCAACTTCTGATTCCTCGGCATGCCAGGCTTTTCCTGTCCCACTCGCCAAGGCATTGTGCCTCCAAATGCCGAACTACTTAGGAATGGGATTCACTTAAAAGGGTGTTTTTAGGGGCTGCGGATGTAGCTCAGGGGCTGGAGTGTATGCTCTGCCCAAAGCCCTGGGTTTGATCCTTAGCACCACAAAATAGGATCATCAGTTGTTCAAGGTCATCCTCAGCTACATAGCAAGTTCAAGGTCAGCCTGGGCTACTTAAAAACCCCACCTTCTTAAAAAAGTTTTAATATTTATTGTTGTTGTTGCTTTTTCTTTTTCTTTTTTTTTTCCAGACAGGGTTTCTCTGTGTAACAGCTCTAGTCCTCCTGGAACTAACTCCATAGACCACGCGGCCTCAGACTCACAGAGATCCATCTGCCTCTACTTTCCAAGGGCTGGGATTAAAGGCATGCACCACCACTGTGTATGTGTGTGTGTGTGTGTGTGTGTGTATGCGTGTGTGTGTGTGTGTGTGTGTGAGAGAGAGAGAGAGAGAGAGAGAGAGAGAGAGAGAGGAGAGAGAGAGAGAGAGAGAGAGAGAGAGGGCACCTATACCCATGAGTGCAGGTGACATACCCCATGTGGGTGCTGGGAACTGAACTTACATCCTTGAGTAACACACACTGCACCCTTAACTGCTGACCCATTTCCCCCTCCCCTTTTAATTTCGTAAAGATAGGGACTTGATGGGTAGCCCAGGCTGACCTTGAACTTGAGATCCCCGGCTTCAGCCTTGTTAGTGTGCTGAGTGCTGTGGTTCTGGCATTCACTACCTAGGCTTGCGGCTTTCCTAGCATCTGTAAACCACAGAGTGGACAGCCCCCTCCCTCGGCTCAGGATGTCTGCTGAGGGCAGCTGGGCAGGCCCTGCATACCTGTGACGCCCCAGCTTCTCACTCCCTCTGGGGAACCCTTCACACACTCAGCCTTATATGGTGCTGAGCTTCATGCGCCGAATTTCTTTCCAAGGGCCTGTACAGGACAAGGACCCGTGCCCATCAGAAGGATAATGCTGACTGCGTGGACCTCAAGAGGGTCCTGGCCGGTTCATGTGTCACCTAACCAATGCCTACTCTTGCTAGTTCCCTGGACGTCCCTTGGTGCAACTGAGTCCCTGTGAATGGGAAACACTGGTGACTTCAGTGGAACCAGATGCGTGCTGATGCTCCCCGCGATGCCTGAGTGTAGTTGACCTAAGCCCCTGATCCCTGGACTCAGGGTGCCAAGGGGTTTTAGTCGGTGTCTCTCAGACAGAGACGGGCAAAGAAGGGGGACCCCAGGCTGGGGTCGAGCCCGTCCTCTGACACCACCCTGCGGGAGGCAGAGGAAACCCGGGTGCTGCTGTCTGGAGGAGCAGGTTCTCCGGCACTTCGGTCCACCGCGTGCTCAGCGGATCCACAGTTGGGGAGGAGCGGTCGTCAACGCCTCTCGGCCCCACCGCGCTCGGGAAAACTGAGGCCGGGGGCGGTGTCGCGTGCCGCTGTCGCCGCGGCCCCGCCCTCCTGCTCGCCCCGCCCGCGCGGGGGGCGGCGGTGGCGGCGGCGGCTGCGGCGGCGACGCTTCCTGCGGGCGCGGCCGCTGTGGGCGCGGAGCCGCGAGCGAGCGAGCGAGCGAGCGAGCGAGCGAGGCGGAGCCGGCGGCCGAGGAGCCGAGCGCAGGTCCCGCGCAGCCCGCGCCGCGAACAAAGGCCGCCATGAAGCCGGGGCCGCCGCGCCGCGGGGCCGCACACGGGCCGCGCGTGGACACCACCACTCACGCGCCCGGGGCCCGCGGGCTGCTGCTGCCACCGCTACTGCTGCTGCTGCTGGCTGGCCACGCCGCAGGGGTAAGTGATGGGCCCCAGGAGGGTCCCCCGCGTGTCCCCCCGCGTGTCTCTGCTTGTCCCCTTGCCGCGCGCTCCACGCTGGGTGTGTCCCGGTCCCGCGGGGTCCTCTCCCCGCCGGGAAGCGTGTGCGTCCGATATACGCCGGTGGCCTCCTCCCCGCCCCCACCCCATCCCTAACCGCCCACAGGGCCTTGGGGGCTTCTGAGGGGGAGGGGTAAGGAGATGAGTCGATGAAGGTGACCCACGGAGGTGAATGAGGGTGACCCTGTGTGTGTCCGCGTCTAGGAAGGGTGCGTGGGCACCTGTGGGTGTGGGCACGAGAAGGCTCTGTCCATATGGGTGGATGCCATCCGCACCCCGTTTCACATGAGGGTGACCCATTGTGCACATCGTGTGTCACCATGGCCATAGCTGTGTGCCTGCCGGATGAGGGGGTGTGTGCTTTGACCCATGGGAGTGTGTGAAAGCTCACGCATGTGTGTGCAGGTGTGTGGTGATTGTGGGCCTGCGAAGCCCCCATCTCAAGAGACATGGGTGTGCATGCTGGCAGAGGTGTGCACCAGGTGACCCCTGACTGTCCCTTTGAGAGACCGAAGTAGCTATGGGGTTGAACTTGGTCCTGGCTTCTCTAGGGGAGCTGGAGGAAGAGTGTCCTGCAGGTGGGTGAGTCACATCCCTGCCCTGAGGAACCCAGGTCCCAAGTGAGTTCTGAGTTGACAGGTGTCTAGATGTGGGCTGAGTGAGCGGGGACTTCTAGGTCCTACCACCATGGCTGACTCCAAGAGCAATGGCTGTCCCCACCCCTCGGATGACCACCAGAGCCCAGGCTGGCTGGCACACCCCTTCTCTAAGCACAGTGGCCAGGCTGTTGAGAGGCAGGAAGGGCCCTGAACTGCTCTGAGGATCATAGGCTCCTCAGGCTGTGAGCTTTGAGGAGGAGGACCCCAGGATAGTGCCCGGTGGTCCATGCCTTGTCTTCCCCCATCCCCTGTTAGGGGTGAGGGGAGAGGTACTTGAGAAAATGAAGGCACTGCCCACTCTGGCGGTTGGAACTGCTTCTTGGCAGCATTATAGAAAATTATCCTTAACATCACAGACCTGGTTTCAAAGTCCGGTGAGCACCACCCCTTCGTGGTGAGATCTTAAGTCAGTTGGCCACTCCTCTGAGCCTCAGGTTTCCCCTCTGCAAAGAGGGACCAAGGGTGCCCTCACCAGAGGAAGAGTGGGCACAGAGGCCTCTTTGATGGCATTTTGGTGTGAGCGCAAAGGGCTCAGGACGGATGGCCCCAGGGAGGCAACTGTCCCTAGAAGGGGACCCAACAGATAGCAGGGCCTCAGCCAGGCAGATGTGAGGGTCAAGCGGGGCTGCCTAGGTGGCGGGGCCTGGCTGAATGAAAGCAGGGACTGTGGAAGGGGTATGACTCAGAGTGCCTTCTCTGTAGGCATGTTGTCCTCCCAGGGGCTGGGCTCCACTCCGTTACCTGACTCGGGGAACGAAGGGTTAAAGGGTGGTGCTAGGCTGTTGGCATGCCACACCAAAGGAGACTTGTGCTCTCAGCCAAAGTGGTCTGAGGTTAGACCAGAAGAAGACCAGCTGGGGGTTCCAGGAATGGCCTCTGGCGGGGCCTCTGAGGATAGCAAGGGGCAGGCAGTGGCTGGCTCAATAGGGGAAGAACAGGATGACCCCCCCCCCCCCCCCCGGTCTTCTCGCCAGTCTGAGAGGGTATGGGACATGGGGATGGGCCCTGGGGTGATGGGATTCTAGGGAAAAGGGTGGTTTCACTAGGTTGTGGCTTGCAAATTGGGGGTGTGGCCTGACCTGGGGCTTCAGTCTTGACAGACTGGATGTCTCTTGAGGACCTCAGGTCATCTCAACTGCTCTGCTTAAATGACTCTCAGGATGTCGTGGAGTGTGGGGACACCAGAAATTTTAGCCTTTGGAGAATGCTGTTTTAAAGTTCAGGTCTGGGAGGGACCATAGGTGTCGTTCACTCTGCTCTCGAGGATGGATTTTCACTGATTTGTGGCTGTGTGACTTTGTGGAAGTGGCTTAACCGTCCTGTGCCTCAGTTTCCTGTATAAGATAGAACAAGAAGCTTAGTGTATGTGGCGCTCTCTCTCTCTCTCTCTCTCTCTCTCTCTCTCTCTCTCTTCTTTTTCTTTTTCTTTGAGCTAGGGTCTCATGTAGCTCAGACTGGCCTCAAACTTTCCACATAGGTAGGGATGATCTTGGTCTCCGACCCTCCTACTTCTCCCCTCTAAGTGCTGAGATTACAGCGGAGAGTCACTACGCCTAGGTCTTTTTCAGAGCTGCTCTTGTGTGTTTGGGAAGGCAAGTTTCCTCCAACATCTAAGAACCCTTACTTCTTGCCCTTCCTGGCTGCTCTGGTGAGCTGTTGCCCTCACTATAGAAATGACAAGCTGGGCACTCTTGGGCTGTTCAGGTCAGGAACCATGGTGAGCAGAGGAAAATTCAGAGGCCCAGTAACCCAAAGTTCTGATGACTCCCGGGCTGCTGGGCGCCAGGGGCAGCAGCTGTGTGATCTGGGCAAGTCTCTCGCCCCTAAGACCCTTCCATTCATTAGACAGTGTCAGACTCAGGCCCCTCAATGGGAGTGTACTGCCTTTCACTGGAGGTGGGACTTCCTGGAGGAAGAGACCTCCTGAGCTAAACTGACAGGGCTCACACCAGGCAGCCAGTGTAACCCTCCACACTGTCATTCTGTCACCTGTAGAAATGGTCAGATTTTCCGGGCTGTTGGTTTGGACCTGAAACCTGCTGCTCCCTGGGGGTGGGGTGGGGTGGGGTGGGCTCAGCCTCCTAAAGCTGGGCAGCTGTGGATGGGGTGAGTAGGCAGGACTACCTGCTTCCTTCAGGGAAGGAAGGCTCCCTGGAAACTGCCTGGGGAAGGGGCTGCTACTTAGAGCCCTCTGGGCCAGCTGGGGGCCCAGCTGATGAGGAATCAGGGTAAATGCTACAGTTCCAGGCTGAATACTGGACACAGCTCTGACGCCCTGCCCCCAGAGCGCTATGTGGTTGAGTATAGGGTGTGCTCAGGACAGTCTCAGAAATACCCAGAATCTTTCTATTCAGATGAGGACATGAGCCACAGAGACACTTGGTGGCTTGCTCGGAGCCACGTAGCCAGAAACTAGCTGTTTCGAGCTGGGGCCAGGCTGGCTCTCAGCCCTGGACATTAGTCCTGATCTATGTATGCCCTTGTGCTACATGAGCTTAGGTACTTTACCTCTCTGGGGTCTCCTTACACCCCCAAGTTATGTATTTATTAAAATATTTTTTGACAGGCGGTGGTGGTGCAGGCCATTAATCCCAGCACTCAGGAAGCAGAGGCAGGTGGATTTCTGTGAGTTCGAGGCTAGCCTGGTCTACAAGAGCTAGTTCCAGGACAACTAGGACTGTTACACAAAGAAACCCTGTCTTAAAAAACAACCCCCCCCCAAAAAAAAAGGAAGAAAGAAAAAAAAGAAAAATTTGAGGCCCAGGCTATACTTGAACTCATTATTTTCCTGTCTCAGGCTCCTACTTGTTGGGCCACATCATCACCTCTTGGCTACCATTTGGTGGGTGCCCAGTCTTACCATAGATGCCATCCCTGCTCCCGTTTAATTCTCTTGTAGTCTCGTGAGCTGTAACAAGCAGCTAGTGGGAAAAGATCCAGCCTAGCGCTCTTCCTCTACCAATTGACAGGTCCCTGTCACCTGCAAAGGAGTGACTGACTCTAAGGATTGTTGGGGACAGGCTGGAGGAACATTGTCAAGAGGGCTCTTGAAAGATGTGTACAGCTTGAGGGGTTTGGGCTGGGTCACATGGTGAACACAGGGTAGGAGGCACTTGGAATCTTGGATGATAAGGGCCTAAAGACCCAGACCCCTTGAGTACATCTGAAGCCTGGGCCATGCCTGTCTGCACAGGTGATCCGACCCTCCGTGCATCTGTCCCCATCTCCTATCCCCCAAAACCGTTAGGAGTCCAGCGCCATGTCCCAGCCTGCCCTTAGAGCGCCAGCTCTCTAACCCTCACTGTCTCTCTGTCGGCCGAAAGGAAGTGGGACTCACAGGGTCCAGGACAAGAAGAGGGGAGTCACAGTCCTTTCTTGACAAACCTGGAGCTTCTGGGGCACCCAGAGCCACCCTGTGCAGTGGGAACTGAGCATAGAGACAGAGATAATGCAGCTGGGCCGGGCCCTCTGCTCCTGTGTGGCCTCGAGCAGTTGGTGAGCTGGGCAGGAACCTGCCCTCTCCAAGGCTTGGGCTGTGGACTGGGAGGCGCCAGGGGGCTGCACAGGGCGGGCCTGTGGTGACGTTGTCACCGCCAAGTCTGGCCAGGACCATGAGGTTGTGGCTCTGGACTCCAGCCCAGCTTCGTGCAGCCCTGTGATTTTGTGTCTGGGGGTAGGGTGACCAAGCTGGGCACTGCCTGGGGGCCAGCCCCTTGTCTTCATCCCCTCCTGCTGGCTCCCACACCAGCCAGAGTACGGCCTGGACTGGTTACCACTTGGACCCTTCAGATCTCTGTCCCACAGAATGTACTGGGAACATTAGCTTTGTTGCCTGCCCCCTTGCACTTGTCTTGGCTCCCAGCCTTCTAAGATTCCGGGAGGCTGGGCAACCTTCACTTCCGGCCCCTCACTCCAGAGCAGGCCCCCAGCCAGAGGGGTGGCCATTTCCCCTCCCCCACTCCCATGCCTGGTCTGAGTGCCAAACAGGAAGCGGTGATTACAGGGGGGAGTCTGAGCAGCCTTGACTGGGTGGGGGGGGCAGCTGTGGGATAGGGGGTAGGAGCACCCTGACAAACGATTTAGCACCTGGTTGCTGAGGGTTTCAGGCTGGGGCCACCATGCTGGCCTTTCATACCAGTTGGAGGAATTGTTTTAATTCCCACTGCTGGAGCTATGAGAGGCTTGACTTCCCACCAAGACCTTGGTGCTGTGTCTGTTTTGGGGGCCACTGAATCTGAAAGTGAACTTGAAACTAGAAAGCAGAGACCCCTGATCCAGCTGGTGAGGGCTGAAATCCTGCTATTCTCAGTTTCTTGCTATGTAGCCTGGGCACATTCACCCATCCTCTCTGAGCCTCAGTTTTTTCTTTACTGCGGGGCCTTGGGAGTTAGGATGTGGAGTGATGGAGTGAGCAGGGAAGGGCCACTCCTGCAAATGTTAGATTAGCATCTTGCTTTTAACTGCCCAGGCCTTTTTTTTTCTTTTCTTGCACTCTTGATCTTACGAAGAAACTGATGTCTGGAAACAGGGCAGAATTCCCTTGCAGAGTGTGGGAGCCAGGTCTGAATGGCCTGAACAGAGCCCTGGGCCCTGAGAAGGAGAATTTGGGTTGAGATGCCCAACTGCAGTGGACCGGATTTAGGCCAGATTAGACAGAGTATTTTCCAGACTCTATGATGCTGAGTTTCTGGGAATTCTGTCCCCTGTAGTGCAGGATAGAGGCAGGTAGACCTGTCCACCGCTCAGGCCCCATGGCCCTGGGACTCCTAGAAGATCAGGTTGCCTATATGCAAAACCTTGGGCAGGGTGGTGTTTGTGGAATCTGAGCAACCATGGCCCACACGCCCACAGACCCTTAGCCCAGGGCACTTGATTGTGTTCTGTTGGTCCCTCGGCTTGGCTAATGTGGGCTAATAGGAAGGAACTTTGGAGTGGGTGGGTCCTGCAGAGATGGTCACCCTCAGCCAGTGCCTCACAGCGGGTGGCCCATTCTGCAGCTCTGAGTAGCTCACCCAGCCTTCCAGACTCCCTGGGAGATGGGCATCACCACCTTGTTTATAGGGCTCTGGGTGGATGAGATCCCCACCACAGAGCTCACTATCAGAAGGAGGTGGAATCTGGGCTCAGCTGCCCCACCCCTGCCCTGGGGCTCTACCCTGAGGGGCTAATCTTGTCATCATTCCTTCAGGGGTGTGCTGTGCCTGAGCAGCCCCAGAGCATCCTGCGCCCCCTCCTTGCCTGGTAGACAACCCCCCCCCCCCAACACACACTTCAGCTCCTAGCCAGGCTGTAAGAGTCACGTGGGAGCGACACCAGTGGCATCTGGGAGCCTAATTGCAGCTGACTGATTGCCAATTTGATCGTCTGTAGCTGGCACCAGAATGGGTGGGAGCTTCCTTCTAGCTTCAGGCCTGGGGACAGCTGAGCAGTCCTGGGGGTAAGGAGAGCTGTTGGCCTCTACGCTGGGTGCCTGGTCGAGCACATGCCTGGCACATTACTTCAGGGTGGGGCAGGTGGGGGTCCATCTACCCTCTTCTGACTCTTGTCGCTGCCTCACCTGGTGTACAGTGCTTGCATCTGAAGCCCGCCTGCTTCCTGCCTTCAAGGTCCCCCCTGTGAGAGTGGTGGAGGCAGACGGTAGGGAATGGCAGTTGACAGGCACAGTGGTCAGAACATACGGGATTCTGCGAGACACTCGGCACCTCTGGGTCCTCAGCAGGCTTGCTATGTCACCCTGTTTTATACTTGGAACGCTGAGACCTGGGCAGCAGATGGCTTGCCAAGGTGGACATGGTCCTCTCCATTCTTCCAGGTGCTTGTCTGGAGTGCTAGGCCACAAAGCAGAGCATACAGCGGTGAGGGTTTGGGCTTGGCGCTTGGATCCTGATCATGGTTGGTCTTCATTGGGTACCTACCGTGTGTGGGGCCCATGCTGGGGGCTGTGGTATTGGTCTGAACAGTCTAGCTGCCTGACTGTGGATGGCTGTGGGAGGGTGTGACATTTGTGGCGATGGGGGCCAGAGAGACCACTTCTGTCCACTCAGGGCAAGCCTAGCCCTGCCACTGGAAGAGGCTCCTCTTATACGAGAGGGACTGGTGGCTTTGGGAGGCAGAGCTGGTTCAGCAGTCACTAGTTACAAGGGTGGCAGGTTTTATTTTTAGTATCAGCTTCCTCTAAGAGTGACTGGACTCAGAGGTGAGTCCTCCAGCAGCTCATTCAGGGAAAGGGAACAATCTGTGAAATGGAGCCATTGGATGGGGTGATCTGGGCCTGCCAGTCCTTACAGTTGACGACAGGGTCTGACCGAGTGTCCCACACCCTTCATGTGCTCTGTTCATGATTCCTCTTGGGTAAGAGTGAGAGAGTCCCTTTCCTTTCTGGTCACACTGAGTGCCACCTCTCCCCTGACCCTGGGGGCATGACCACTCACATCCAGGCCACCCAGGGACCAGGCACTGAGTCAGATTTCTAGGATAAAGGAGGAACACTGGGTGGGAAGTCTGGTACTGGGTCTTTGCCCTCCCCTGCTGGAATCTGCCAGTGTCTGACCTGTGTCCCCTCGGTGTCCGGCTCCTGACCCTATGAAACATCAATTTGGAGAAGGAAGGAGATGGAAGTGAGGTGGTGGTTTGACTCTGGAGGTCGAGGGCTGACTTGTGAAGGAAGTGACCTTTGTTCCAGGTCACTTGAAGGATGGCAGAGGGGTCAAAATGGACAAAGGCTCCAAAGCAGGAAGGGCCATGGTCTATTCCAAGCTGTGGAGAAACAGTGAGGCTGCCAGCTGCAGGAGGAGCAGTGCGTGTGGAAGGGGAGCATGCTTTTCTTTGGGATGGGGCGCTTTTCTCCGTCCCTGTCCTTACTAAGTGGGTAGCCTTACTAACTGGCCACTTCCTGGTCCCTGGACCTGTGTCTCAGCACATTCTGGGGTTAACTAGTTGACCCCACCCCACCCAGCCCAGTCCCCAGAGCAGAAGACTCCGACTCTCCCAAGGTGGGCTGTCAACCTTTGTGCTCTGCCCAGCAGGCAGAGGGTGTGGCTGGAAAGATGGTCATGTATCAAAACTCGCTCAGCCTTGTGAGAAAGGCTCGGGTATTGTCTTGATTTTACAAATGTGAGAGAAACACAAAGAGGTGGAGTAATTTGTGCAAAGTTCCAGAGCGAGCTAGAGCTGAGTTGGGATTTGAACACATGCCGTCGGGTGCTAGAGTCTTAGCTATTACATAAACCTCCCGCAGTACGGCAGTTGCAGGGTGTGTGCTACAGGAATAATGAGGCATAGGTCTTGCCAGATCCCCGAACTTGTGTGGCTGCTGGGTGCTCCTTGGCCAGGGGCTCCTTGGCTTCGGTAAGGACAGTTCTCTGTCATTGTCCCCGCTGGAGCTAACCCAAGCTTGAGGGGAGGGGACTGGTGGTGGTTAGAGGACCCAAAGTTGATAACTGAACAAGTTGATGATAACTGAACTGTGAGAACCTTTTGGTGTTCCAGGCTGGGCACCAGCCCCTACACCAGCTTCTGTCGTCTTTTACCTGTCTCTGTTTTGCCCAGAGTGCAGGCTTAGTTCCACTTGTTTCTCTCAAGACGCCTGCCTCCCTGGTTGCCCCAGCTGCTCTCCCATCCCGAATGTATACCACATCCATTCCCATCATTCTTAGTGCACTGCATCCTACTGGTTCCTCTGCCCTGTGCTCGCCCCACCCAAGACCTCTGAGTCTGACTTTTCCACACTTGTGCACATCCTCTCTCTCTCTCTCTCTCTCTCTCTCTCTCTCTCTCTCTCTCTCTCTTTTCCCAGTGAACTTCTACTTGTGCTTCAGAGTCCAGCCAAGATGGCCCTTCTTCCTAGCGGCCGCGGAACACTGAGGGAGGCCTCTTCTGCCCCTACCTCTTCTCAATTCCCAGGCTCTGCTCTTCTGAACATTTAAGATTCTCTGCCAAGCCCTGATCCTATTACATTGCTTCATCTTGTCTGGCTCCCCACAGGGTTACATTGTTACCTCCCCTCTGGGGAGCCCTGTCTTGGATACACTGTTGCAGCTGCTATTCCCCCCTTCCCCATTACGTCATCTCCCTGCCCAATTCGCACATTCACTTTCTTTCATTTTCCCCAGTCTGACATTGCTGTATTGTTTCTTTTCCCCTACTTTCACACATCCTCATTTTGATTTATTTCTGGTTCTTCTCACTGTAACACCTTGTCTTTTCTCCCCGGCCCTCCCCCGCATGACCCCCAATCTGGGGAAGAAAGGGGAGTGGAGGGCAGCTGGGGAGACTTTAGCCATAGTGCTTCAGTTTAGGAGCGGCAGGGGGTGGGGGTGGGGGTGGGGTGTGTAGGGGTGCTTGCTTTGATGCCACCTTTCCTGAAGGTGGTAGGCCCTGGGGACTGGGTTACCTGGAGGTGTCCCCTTCTGCTTCTCTTCCCCCTCCTCTGATCTTCTGTCCCCTCCCTTCCCCCTTTTCTCTCTCCACTACTCTGATTCCGAGGCTGTCCCTCCCTCTCTGCCTGGCTGATTGGAACCTCTCAACCCTGGCTGGGACTTAGTGGGTACTTGAGGTCTTGTTTCTTGGGGACAGGGTCTAGTTAGAGCTGGGATGATCAATCATTCGGGAGCCCTCACCTGCTGGTCAAGAGCTCATCTCTCCCTTTGACCCCCACCCCACCCCACCCAGCCACTAAAGCTTTGGGGTCAAAGCTGCTTTGAGGACAGTAGATACTGGTCTTTCTGTCAGGACCTTGTGCTCTCTGGGAGCCGGGAAGCTTGTGGAATCTTGTTCTCACTTGAAGTGGGGAAACTATTTCAGACCTGGCCTGGAGGCTGTGAAGACATCCGGTGACCCTTTCTCATGTGCTCTTTCCATCGTGTTTCTCTCAGGACTTACACTTGGGTGAGGGACGTAGGTCATGGGCATGCGGGTATATGTGGATCTCATCAGGCGTCTGAGCTGATGCTTGGGAGCCTAGAGTAGCAGAGATAGATTGTTGTTTATGCCAGGGAGATCAAGAGTCCCCAGAGACCTCCTCTCCCCGTTCCCCAGCTGCTGAGGTTCACCCCCCAACCCCGTGGCTGCAGATGCATTTTGGTGGGGGAAGCTGGGAGAGTCTTGCCTGCATCGTGAGGGCCTGACATGCACACAGTGGCCAGGGAGGTAGCTCAGTAGTTGAAGTTCTTGCCGTGCAAATGTGAGGACAAGAGTCTGGATCTCTAGAATCCGGGTAAAAGCTAGGTGAGTGTGGTGGTCTACCTAGCAACCCAGCACCCAAGAGGCTGAGACAAGGGGTCCCTGAGACAAGCTGCCTAGCCATGCTCCCTGAAACTGAACTCTGGGTTCAGCAGGAGCTTCAACATGAAGGTGGAGCATGATCAAGGACGATACCCGAAACCAACTTTAGGCTCCACATGCATGCACATGTGCACATGTATGATGCATGCACACATGTGAAAACAGAGGAATGCACAGTGCAGGCACAGCGCTGGAGCTGTGCTCACGGGAACAGGCCTGTCCCTAATCCAGACCTTAATCCCAGGGTCCAGAGCTCTGGTCAGGGGCAGCTGGTCATCTGACCTCCTTAGGGAGATTAAGGCAAGGGCAGAGGGGACACTGGGAGCTCTGTCTCCTACCCAACCGCCAGGGACACTTGACTCTCATCCACCAAAAAGCTAACTTGGGGCCCCTTAGAGAGTTGGTTCTATATGCCACTCATAAATTCTGGGCGCTGACAGGGTGGGAGAGAAGAGAAGAGAAGAGCTGTGTGTCCCTCAGGAAAGGGACAGCTAGTAGAGAGAGGCCAGGAGGGGCATCTCCCGTCACTTACGTTCCTGCCTGTCTGCAGTGGTCCCCAATTCAGAGTCTTTGGCACCACCCATTCCGTACTGAGCCATCTCTGATGAAGCAGGAACAGAAAGCTCAGCCAGGAGATGTCGTGATTTAGGTCCTAAGCATGGGTACAGCTGGGACGGGGACATGTCTAGGCGGAGGGGAGGACTGAACTGGAGGCTCTAGAGGTGAATAAGGACATTGTTGGTCACCCGTAGGGCAGCAGCTGGCACTGAGCTGGCCAGGCTGTGGCTGCATGGCTGCTGTGCTGAGCATGGTCCCAGGGTGGGCAGCTGGGCCCTGAGGCATGTGAGAGTGAGCTGCTGGGGGGATCAGCATGGACTGTAACCCTGAGGTGACTGTCCCTGGCCTGCGTGGAGAAAACACCCCTCACTACCCATGGTCCAATTGTACGGGGGGAGCCTCACCTCTGTTCCTTCCCCCCTCAGCTCTGTCCAGTTTGGATGGGTAGCGGTGTGTGTTGAGGTGATGGGAGGAGGGTGGCTAGAGTGTCAGCTGGGTGTCCTTGGGCAGGTCACCTTGTACTTGTGTCTCCGGATCCCCGCTGTAGTTCCTACTCCACTCATGTGGCCTGCTGCCAAGCTCATGGCCAAACTGTGGCTAGTGTGTTGGTAGTGGGAGGAGTCTCGGCCACCAGAGGTGACAGTTGACACCCTCACCCCCGTCCCCACCCCAGGCTCAGTGAACAAGACTGTCCTGGCAACAGTCCTCAGGCTGACGTCCAGGATGGTGGCTATCTTTTCAGCTCAGGCCCTCTGTCACTAACACTTCTTCCAAGCTGGATCCTGGGCAAGACCATCTGGGACTTGTTCATTCAACCTCATTCATTCACTCCTCCCCTCTCTCATTTATTCATTCATTTTCTTACTCATTCCCTTCCTCACTTAATTATTCATTCATTCCTTCTTCACTCTCTTATTCCCCCCCCCATTCATTCATTCCTGGGCTGGGCTGGGCTGGAGGCAGCTAGCCCTCTGCTGGCCTTGCTGCATGCAACTTTCTGTAGGGAGGGTGCCTGGCAGGTATTATGGGGGATCTTCCAACCTTGTCTGGGACAGGTCTTGGAGGAATTCTTGGTGGAGGGTGTGTGGTGGCTTTGTTTTGGGGCTGCAGAGTGGGTGGAGGTCAGAGCCCTCAAAGTCCTTGAAGGCGGAGTGGACTCTGAGCCCAGGAGGGAGCGTGTGTTAAAGGTTGACGCGGAGGACAGGACATATATACTGGGATCTTGGGATGCTGATGAGGGCAGAGACAGCATGTAGGGCTTTCCACACTCCTTCCATCCTGTCACGGAGGGGACACTGAGAACCTGCTAGACAAAGGCAGGCAGCTGGGGCTTGGGCCAGGCCTCAGGACAGACGGAGCCTCCGTCTGGGAGCCGAGAGCGGAAACTGCCTGGGGCTTGGCAGCTGCTGCTGGCATGGTAGAGGTTTGGCCTGGGAGCCAAGTGAAGGTGGGTAGGGCTGAGGGACAGACCCTGAAGCCCACGGGCTGTCTGTCCTTGAGGCTACACTAGATAGCCACAAGGCAGAGGACAGATGGACTTGTGTCCAACCTCTGGGTCCGCTCTGGCCCTGTACCTTGTTGTTAGAGCAGCCAGCTGAGCTCTTGAGGGGGCATCTGGGAGCTGCCTCTTCTCTGGGGCCCTCTCTGGATCTGAACTGCACCGGCACCCTCCAGTGGCCCTTTGAGAGATCGTGGCCTACAATACAGAGAGGTCTGGCTGGGCCCTGCTTACCTGGGGACTCCCAGCAGAGGTTTGCCTGTCTGAAGATGGGCACCATGTAGCCTTCCCTGAGGCCTAGACGGTGGGCACTCAGATGGGAGCGCAGAGGTGAGGCCAGAGTGTGGGGTAAGTGCTCTGGAAAGTCTGGGTTTGAGTCTAGGCTCTGCTGAGTGTCCTTATGCAAGCCCCTCCCTCCCTCTGAGCCTCAGTTGTACACTTCTGCCTTCCTTTCCTTCTTTCTTTTCTTCCTTCCTTCTTTCTTTTTATTTTATTTATTTTTTTTTGTTTTGTTTTTCAAGGTAGGGTTTCTCTGTGTAGCCCTGGCTATCCTAGAACTCACTGTGTAGACCAGGCTGGCCTTAAACTCAGAAGTCCGTCCTGAGTGCTGGGATTAAAGGCGAGTGTCACCATTGCCCAGCCCCTCACTTTTGCTTATATAGCTGTACTGAGATGAGACTCAGATGCCATGAAGTGTAAACAGTCTCCTTACCTGTGGCTTCCCTCCCTTGCTCAGTCAACCATAGCACAGCAATAATAAATGGAAAAACAGTTCAGAAAGTTCAAATTGTGCATCTTTCTAGCCGGGCGTGATGGCGAACACCTTCAATCCCAGCACTCGGAGGCAGAGGCAGGCAGATCTCTGTGAGTTCGAGGCCAGCCTGATCTACAGAGTGAGCTGCAGGACAGTAAAAGATACACAGAGGGGGGCTGGAGAGATGGCTCAGTGGCTAAGAGCACCGGCTGCTCTTCCAGAGGTCCTGAGTTCAATTCCCAGCATCCACATGGCAGCTCACAACTGTCTGTAGCTCCAGTTCCAGGGCATCTGACCCTCATACCATTGAGTATAAAATAATAATAAAATAAATTAAAAAAAATACACAGAGAAACTGTCTTGGAAAAAAATGTACATCGTTCTGAATGGTGTGGTTAAATCCTGAGCTGTCCTGCTGAGTCCTGTCTGGAAGCACGGAGCTCATGCTGTGTGTGCACACGCCCGTCACTTAGGACCAGATGGGCTATCGCTGTGTCACCAGACTGGTGTTCAGCTGACCTTTGCTATGCTTACCAGTGGCCCTAGCATCAGGAGTGGAGATGCATACAAGGTGCCAGGTGTGAGACATGGAAGGACGCTGGGCCCCACGTGGCTGCAGGGCACACCCTTTGGGTCAGTCTGCCTGAGTTCTTGGGACCCTGTGGGAGCCATAGGAGGGTGGAAGCTGCTGTAATTCAGAGTTGTGTAGTACACATCCAGAATGCTGTGACTGTCACCAAGTTTAGGTTTTTCCTTTTTTAAAAAACAAACAAACAAACAGGGTTTCAGGTAATCCAGGCTGGCCTCAAGCTTGCTCCAATGCAAAGATGACCTTGAACTCCTGAGCCTCCTGCCTCCCAAGTGAGGGGTCTGCAGCTATATGCCACCATGCTTGGTTATTTCAGAACATTTTTTTACCCTGTGCCAAGGTCGGTGTTCCCTGCGTGCCCGGCTTGCGCAGACCTAGCAGCCAGCATGCTGCCGGGCTGGGCACTCCCTCCCAGGGGGCCATGCGGCGGCGCGAGGGCTGCAGAACTGACTTTGTTCCTCAGTGCAGTGTTTCTGAGGTTTACTCACGCGGCAGCCTATGCCATCTTTGTAGCTCTCTCTGCTGAGCAACATTGTTCTGTGTGGATGGATCCTGCTTTATGGATCCTCGCATCGGGTGAGGCGGGTGAAGAACAGGGTCACCTGAGCGCCAGCATGGTGACACGGTAATGGTCCATCTGGTAACAGAGATGTTCCTACTTGATTTTCGTGTCTACGTGGCATGGGCCCTGTGCTCCCAGGCAGACCTCAGCAGGGCAGTCAGAACGGCTTCAGCTTCTGCCTCTTCTCATCACCACAGCTTTTCTGTTCTTCGTTGCATTTATTTTATCTATTTATTATTGGGTGGAGGTTAAAAGACACCTTGTGGGCCTCTGTTCTCCCCTCTACCATGTGAACTCTGGGGATCAACTGAGGTCGTTAACTTATCAGCAAGTAGGTTTATGAACTGAACCTCTCGCCTGCCCTTCTTTTCTGTTTAAAACCAAGAAAACAATAGAATTCCTGGGTCCTATAGGCAACTCCGTGTTTCACATTCTGAGGAACTGCTGGCTGCTTTTTGAAAGTAGCCATGTTCTTTGATGTCCGCCCCCGCCCTCCTCCAGCGGGGTCTGAGGTGGTCTCCCCTAAAGCTTCATCAGCTAACTGTTGTCTGACTTCTGACACAGTGGTCCCTGCATCCCTCAGGTGTCTGTGGGGTTGACACAGTGGACAAAGTTTCAAGCTCCCAACGACAGTGGGCAAGAGCTTGTTCCTTGAGGGGCTGTTTTGGAGGCCTAGCACTTGTAGGTGCTCAGCTGAAGGAATCAGACTGTTTGGGGAGCTGGGACTGCAGACCCCAACCTCTGAGAGCAAGGCGGGGTGGGGGTGTGGAGGGATCTGCCCATGGGCCACCTGCTGTGCCAGGCTCCATGCTTCTCATGGCCTTCTGCCCTGGGTCAGGGCTTACAGAAGGGAGACTGAGTGAGGGTCAGGTGGGCAGCTTGCCGAGAAGGGAGGCTCTTACGAGGGCCGTGGTGTCAGGTCCCCTGACCCTTTGAGGTTAATGAGGTTATTAAGTTTATATAAGCAAAGCAAAGAAATCACACCTCAGAGAGGTAAATTTCTGCCCCAGGTCACGCAGCTGCAGAAAGCCAGTGCTGGAGTTTGGACCCTCCTTGGTCTAGCTTGAGTTGTTGCTCATTTGGAAGGCCTATGCGACAACCAGGAATCAGGTTGGAAACGGGGTGGGAGGGGGCAAGTGTGGTCCTAGGCAGGGTCCAAGTGCTCTGCCCGCCAGACCTCCATTGGTGTTTTATGTGAGTCTTTCCGTGTGCCTCAGTTTCTACATGGACATGGGGATGGTGGCTCCTGAGGCCTCCACTGCCCAGAGCATCAGAGTCTGGCCTGTTTGTCCTCTTATGTGAAGGAGCTCTCCTCCTATGGTGCAGATTTGGGAAGGATGGGACCCGAGGCCCTAGCATATGAGCTTACGTGAGGTAAATAACCTGTTAGACTCATGGAGCAGGAGCTGCTACGGCTGGAGGCCCCAGAACAGTAGGAGCTGGTGGGGCTCAGCTAATGTTGGCTTCGTATCTTAGTCCCATTGCTGTGAGACTCAGGGCCAGTTGCTTCACCTCTCTGAGCTGTGGTTCTCATGTGTGAAATGAGGGTAAGACCCCACCAGGGAGGGACTTGTGAAGAGAACTGAGGCTGTGTGCATCCAATGAACAGGGCCCGTGGTGAGCGCTCCCTCTTGGGAGCATCACAGTAGTGATGGAGTGATCCAAGGGTCTTCCTGAAAGATGCCCTGGGATGCACTGTACTACAGCTTGGGCCCGTGTGCCCTCTTGGAGGCTCAGGAGTTCCCTGGCACAGGATTCAGACAGGGGGTCAAGTCCTGTTGGGGCACACTGGTGGTTAGCAGCCTTAGTGTCCTTATCTGTACACGAGATGAGAAGAACCTCTGACCCAGCATGGTCAAACAAGCCTACAAAGCCAACTGAGGTCCCAGGATAGGAGCTGGGGTATCCCATTGGCCAGAGGCCGAGGCCTCCATGGGTGGTTCTTCTTCACACAATTTGGGGCTGGGGACAGTGTGTCAGGGCGGTCTCAAGGGTGCCATTCAAGAGCAGGTGGCTAAGATGGTGGGGTGGTGACAGAGTTGTCTCAGCCTGGGCTGAGGAGTTCTCTAGTTTTCTAGGACTGGTCAGTCCTTCATCCAAACGCAGGAGGCAGAATGTGCGCCATGGAGTAGCTGCCTGCACCCCATGTCTATGGTGGCTGGTGGGTGCCTGTGTCTAGGGCCAGCATGGTGAGGTGGCGAGGGTGATGGTCTGGAGGCAGCCAGGCCCACTAACCGCCAGCTACAGCCGGCTACCTTTTGGTCAATGTCCACAGAGGAAGAGGGCCGAGGAGGTCACTGACCAGCAGAGGGTGGGGGAACACAGGGGTGAAGAACTGACAACCTTTCTTATTTATTTATTTATTTATTTATTATGTATACAATATTCTTTCTGCGTGTATGCCTGAAGGCCAGAAGAGGGCACCAGACCTCATTACAGATGGTTGTGAGCCACCATGTGGTTGCTGGGAATTGAACTCAGGATCTTTGGAAGAGCAGGCAATGCTCTTAACCGCTGAGCCATCTCTCCAGCCCCCTGACAACCTTTCAAGACTGACGCAAAGCACTGGGAAACGTTAGACAGCTCTAGACAATCCGCTGGCCTCCGTGGCCTCCCTGAAACATAATATGGGGATGTTGCTTTCGTGACAGTTTCCGCTTGGCTGGCTCAAATCCATGCACGTTTAGTAGCCTCCCTTTGGAACTCGAAGGTGATGGTATTAACTACTCACACGTCCTAGGTCCATCTTCCATTATGGCACCCAAGGAAGGTCCTGCTGCCTTTGTTTTGTCTGAAAGGACAGGCTGACGGAGTTGGTGTCCATCCAGGGCCACTCAGGCAGTGAGGGACCCAGCAGCAGTCATTTCAGCAGCTCAGCTGTCCCTCTCCTGGCAGTCAACGGACGGACAACTTTCCCCTTTTCTGAAATACTCTTTCAAAACAAGTTTCATAAAAACCGAAAAAGCAAACAAGCAAACAAATAAGCAAGCAAACAAAAACACACAAAGTAACAGCTCCTGGAATGCATCCAGGCCTTTTAGGGGCCTAATAAGACAACATGGGTGTGTGAAAATACAGTTATTGACAGCTACATACTAGTCCATATCCCCTAACTTATTAACAGTCTCCTGTTGGGAATGTAAGTTGCATCCAGTTTCCCCTCTTACAAAGAACACTGCCCTGGGGTCCAGTTCTTGCGGGGGGGGGGCAGTCCCAGCTGGCTGGGGAAAGTCTGGGGTCCAGTTCTTGTGGGGCCCAGTCCCAGCAGGCTGGGGAAAGTCTGGCTTAGCAGGGTCCTGACTTGAACTTTGCAGCCTGAGATTTTTTTTCTCACTTTACCCAGGGGAAATAGAAGCATGTTTGGAAGTGGGGAGGAGCTCACTGTTGGGTTGGGTTGTGTGTGTGTGGGTCACTGCCACTGTAGGGATAGAGATTTTGGGGCACCAGAGAGTTGGGGAAGGTGATTGAGGGAGGCTTTGCTGACATCCCAGCACCCAGCACCCAGCACCCAGCAGGGAAGGGGTGCAGCTGCCATCTTGACTCCCTTTGTAGAAAAGTTGGCGGGCTGGGATGTGCTAAGTGCGGGGGGGGGGGGGGGGGCTGCCCTCTGTGCTGCCTTGTGGGGGTAGGGTAGGGTGGAGGGAGGGGGAGCTGGGAGTATGAGTGGGAAGGGGTAGGGACTGAGGTATCTATGCTGTCATTGTCACCCCTGGCCATCCTTCTGCCCAGAGTCTGGCCACAACCCACATTCCTGCAGAGAGGCTGTGGGTCTCCCTGGTGGAGCTGGTGAGCATGAGAGGCATTGAGTTCTCACAGGGTTGAGGGCCTTTGGGGACAGAGCACGGGGACCCTGGGGCTCTGCTGAGACCTTTCCTTTGCTAGCCCCACTCCAGGAACCAGCCATCACCCCTGTGTCTTTGGACAAGTCACTCCCCTTCTCCGCTGCTTGCCCAACTTCTCTGGACTGCTCCCCTTTCCCCACGCCCATCTCTGCATCTTTAGGGAGAGGGAATTGAACACCACGATCTCACAGGCCTAGTTTAGACTTAAAATTGAGGTCTGGTGTGGGGACGGATGGGCGCTGTGTGAAGACCAGCTGAAGATGAGCCAGCACCAACAGTCCAGCTGGCCGCACGTGCTCCTTGTACACTGCCTGAGCAGATCCTCACAGCAGTTCTAGGAAGCATAAGGTATTATTGTCACTGTTAGTCAAATACAGGCCCAGGGAGGTTATATAGCTTGCCCAAAGACACCCAGCACATAGGTAGAGCTTGAGTTGAATCCAAGACAGTCTGAGCCTAAAGCTGGGCTCCCAGCCCAGCTCACATTGTCTCTGGTCACCAGGACAGTGGAGGCCCAGTCTGGCTAATTAGAAGAAGGAAGCTGGGGCAGAATTAATTACACTTGATTTTGTCCTAGCTTTTGCAGCATGATTAGCGGGGCACAGGGTGCTGGGCTCCTGGCCCCTGGCGGCTGACCTAATTTATGTGTCTGAATGCTTCTGCCCCTCTCCCTGTCTTTCCCCTCCTCCGGCCTCTCTCTTTAGCTTTCTGTGTGGCTTTGGCAATGCCACTCAACCTCTCTGAGCACCAACAGTTTCCTCTATGTCTGTCTCCTCCAGGAGGAGGAGGAGGCTGAGGCTTCAGTCCTGTAATTGTGGAGACATTAACCTAACTGGCAATCAGCTGTCACTTAGTCACTTACCAGGTGTCCTGTTCATCATTTGCATTGTCCTGGCTGCTTTTCCCAGTGGCTCAAGATTCCTGCCCTTTCCATCTCATTTCACGACAACGGGGAACCGAAGGACCAGACTCTGCGCTGTCCTGTCTCTCTAGAAGGTCCTGGTGAGGGAGGAAGTAAAGATGGCCCCTTGGGACTTTGTTGGTGTCTTAGAAGGACCTCTGAGTAAGGGAGGTGTCTCTGAGCCAGTGGCTGCTGTGGACTGATGGGATATGTCTGACACAAGGCCTCACCTAGCTTGGGCCTGGTGGGAGAGTTGGAGAGATGGAGGCGGAAGCCTTCTGCCCAGGCACTGGTGAGCCCAGCACCTCCCTGCTATGAGAAGAGGGGCCTGTGGGCCAGCAAGTGGTAACTAGGGGAGGCTCTTTACCACAGGGCCAGGCTCCCCACATCCCTGGGCAGGGGTCTGGTGTCTCTGAAGGTTGAGGCTGTGGGTCGGTTCCAGATGAATGTCATAAGGAGGGAGGAACATCGTTTCTGTACACGGGGAGTTTGTGCCGTTCTATGAGGGCAGAGCCATGAGTCTGGAGGGGCCTGCTCCAGCAGTGAGGAGCCTGTAGAGTTGTCAGGGTCTGGTGGCAGCCGGGACCAGCAATTATTTCTCTGGATCAGATCCCAACATAAACTATCTCTCTCTCTGGACTGGCGTGGAGGCGTGGGAATAAAGACACAACTCACATGGCTTCATCGGGAGAGAGATTTTCAGAGATCCCTCATGAAATCCTGAGTTCACATCCTGAGAAATCCCTCTCGCTTTATTCTCCAAACAGCCTTATATATCAAAACATAAACTGAGGGGGGAAATCATTAGCATTCTGTTTCCTAGGTAACCAGGTGAATGGCTTTTCGTCACATCCACCTCTACCTGTGTCTCCTCTGTCACGTCTTCCCGGTTTGTGTGCTAGCTCAGTCATGTAGGCTTGAATTAGAATCTCTCTATTCAGGCATCCTCCAAATTATAGAGAAGGAGCAGAGCAGCATCCTGATCTTTTGTTAGGGTAGCGACAGCCTGTCTGGAAGGGGATGTGACCATCTCAGGTGTGGCCTACGGCTTGAGAGGTGGCTGCCATACCATATAGAAATATGGGCCTACGTAGAGTCTGTGGGGAGGGTGTGTGCTGTGAAACAGAGGCACTCGCTGGGGCCAAGCCTGAGAGCAGGTGGGGCCGCAAGCACAGGCAGGTACTGAGCCCTGGCTGGGGTGGGTGGCAGGCCGGGCAAATCGGCTGGGCCACACCTGTAGAAAGCCTGGGCCCTGGCTGAGCATAGTGTGGCACCTGGGGAGAGGGACCAGGGTTGAGGGTGGTGCTCATGCCTCCATTAGAGGCCAGCCTGAGGATATTAACCCCTGGGGGTCGTGATGCCCATGGCCTGATGCGCAGGTCCCCACTGGCAGAAAACATCTGCTCATGGTGTGTGCCGGACCAGGGGGTGGTGTCGTGGGTGTGAGTGTGAAGGGGTCAGATTCAAGTTGTGATGCTTGTATTTGAGGGGCACAGGCAACACGAGTAAGAGCGCCATGTGGCCTAGGAGCAGACATCGGCCCGTGGAGGTAAGCCTTGGCACATGTGGTCCTGAGTCTTCTGAGTGGGGACAGTGGTAAGCCATTTGTTCCTGCCCTCTAAGGTGTGTGCACAACTGGGGTATGCTAGACACACAAGTGTGTGCTGGCATACATTGCTGACAAGCTCTACTGAGCATGTGCATTGGGGTCTGGCAGTGCTGCCTTTAACTGTCTCCATTGGGCTATATGTCTGCTGAGGGGTATATGTGTGCACAGGTGTGTGTGTGTGTGTGTATGTGCAAAATTATATGTGTATGTTCTGGGGTATGTGTGTGCATGTGTGTATCTATAAGTATGTCTGCTAAAGGGCATATATCCACTGGGATGTGTATGAATGGATAAGTATATATATGTGTGTGTGTCTGCTGGGGTATATGTGTGTTGGTGTGTGTGTGTGTGTGTATGTGTGCTGGGGTGTGTATACATGTGTGTTTGTGTGTATGTGTGTGCATGTGTGTGTGTAGTTGAGTGTATGTCCAAAGGGGTGTGTATTTGTGTGTGTACATCGTTCTGTGTGTGCCATGGTGTTGTGCTAGGGTGTGTAGCTTACACATGCACACATTAGCCGTGTCTCCTCTCAGGCACTGTGTGTAAACGCTGAGGCATGGGTGCCTGCAGGCTGCTTCATCACAGGAGGCTGTAGTCTGGCTCTGTGGAGAGCCACATGGAGGGTCAGACAGCGAGAGGCCAATGGGGTGCAGGGCATTAGGAGTCTGTTCTTTACGGGGGTGACAAAGAACTGTGCTCAGTCTGTGTGAAGCATTCAGGGGTGAGATGCTGTCTGGGGCCCCCTTCTCGGTTTGTGACATTTAGGGTTTCTCCACTGCTGATTGAAGATTGTCGCCTCCATCCCTTCTGCTGTCCCCTGGGAGTGAGCTAGGAGCATCCCCAGTATTTTTGCAGCCTTTATCTTGCGGAGACCCCCAGGGTGACCTCAGGGTGACTGGGCTATCAGCTCATCATGGAGGAAGGGTGTCTGGTGGAGGCATGTTTGGGAAATCACTGAGGCTGCCTCTCCCCAGAAGCCTCTGATGAGTGTGAGGCTAAATTGAGATGTGAGAATTTTCCCTCTCTCTCTCTCACCTCCCCTTCTCCCCAGGCCTGCCTACTCTGGCCTTCCCCCTCTCCATCCCTGCTGTCCTCTGATCCTTTACCATCTCCCTCTCCCACACTCTCCAACCCTGTGGGGGAGCTGCAGCTTCTGGTCCTTAACTATGGAGAATATGGTTGTCATGGCAACCGTTGTCATGTCAATGGCTACTGAGCCAGGAGGAATAGTATCTAGGTGAGTGCTACCTGAGTGGAGGCTGTTAGGTTCATGAGAGGCTATATGCTCTTTTCTGAATTCGGAGCTGCATGGAACACCCCACTTCTCTCAATGCCCCCAAAGGCATGCCGGCATGCTGCCTTCAGTGGCTGCCTCTAGTTGAGTGTGTATTGGTGCATGTCTGTGTATCTGGCTGTGTCACAGGCAGGGTCTCTGTGGCTTTGGAGCTGTTTCTAGGTTTATGCAAGCCCTTCTGAAAAGTATTGGTGGCTGGTATTATGTTGGCCACTGAGAAACCTTAACTCCCCCATTTTGGCACCTGTGTTCACTCTTGTTTTGAGGTCTCTGGAATAACAGATTTCTTAGAACCTAACCTGTCTTGAAGGAGAGAAAGACAGAAATCCCTGCCTAGTCCCCATCCTGCTGTGATACCCGACTTCTGGCTGGACAGCTAGTGGGACGGGCATTCAAAGCCCCCAAGAGACTCTAGCTTTCAGAAGCATGTGGCTCCTGCAGCCCCAGGACCTGGGGCATGTGTGCTGGGCAGGGGTGAGCTGGCTGATGATGACGGGCTTGCTCTGAGCTCCTGGGATCTTGACAAAGGAGGAAGACCCAGTGATTAGTCACAGGGACAATTACACTAATTGTTCCACCCCGTGACTCACTGGTAGAAAGTAAATACTGATTAATTCATTAGTTCCAGACGTGCATGTGTGTGTGTGTGTGTGTGTGTGTGTGTGTGTGTGTGTGTGTGTGGTGTATGAGGGGTACCTCCTGGCTCCCTGCCCTGGCTGGATTGGCTGGGTCTCTGGAGCAGGTGCTGGTGTACCAGGGCCCATGAGTGGCAGGGGTGTGAGAGGCTGAGTGCAAAATGCTGTGCCTATTTAGTTCCTCCCCTTGCTTGCACAATTTCCTGCCTACCCCCTGATAGCTGGGGCTGATACCCAGGCACTAACTGAGACCTCCTGATCCCTGGGATCGGTTTTCATTGTCACGTGCAATTGCTCTGGAAAATGATTGACTTCCAAGGGAAACCCACCCACTGTCTAGACACGGGGCCCTCTGTGACTTCTCAGCCCCACCCCCAGCCATCCCAGCTCCAATGCTGCCCCCAGGAGCTAAACATGTCTCCTAACTCCAACTCTGTCCTTAGCCTACTCAGTACCAGGAACCTTGCTGGACATGCAGCCCCTCCTCGTAGAGCATATCCTTTATAGAGGGTGAACGGGGACAGCCCTCGACTTCAGTACTTCAAAGCAAAACTGCTCATGAGCATCAGGCGTCATGACTTGGGAGCGTAGGATGCTTTTCAGACGTGACTTTGGAGTGGGAGTTGGAAGGATGCTGTAGGCAGAGACCAGCATGACTGAGAAGAAATGAGGGACCAGGAGCTGTGGAAGGTGCTAGGTGAAGCTGAAGGGCAGTCAGGGCCAGTCTGAGGGAGGCAGCTGCCTTGACCACCCCAGGATGTCTTCAGCTTCCCTTGCCTGTGTGCCTTTCTCTCTGGATTTCAGTTGTAAGATGTAAATGCACTTGGCTTCGAGCTCACACCAGCGTGGGGACCATGGCCAGGGTGCACAGCACATCAGGGCCACTTAGGGAGTCCACATACCTGTCTCTGAGGTCCTTAGTGCTGGCTGCAACTATGGGTTTCTAAGGAGGGGGTACAGTTAGAGCTGGCAGTGCCAGCTCCAGGCTTCCTAGGTTCCGACTCTGAAGGGGTCATAGGCCTGGGGAGCTAGACCCTAGCAGAAGTCTACTGACCCCTGGAAGTAGAAGTGTGGAACCCGAGCAGATGTTGGGCCCGCATATGTTATGGGATTAGGCAAGCAGGAGCTAACATTCTGTTAGGGGACAAGCTGGGGCTGGCTCAGTGTGAGCAGCCTCCTCTCCCCTATTCTAGAACTTCTCTCCTGGACCCCAAGTCTCCCCAGCACTGTCTGTCTACCTTCCTGCCTTTGGCAATTTGGGGTGCCATTTGGATCCCAAACCTCATTTAACTCCTAGCCCTCTGAGCAGCAGAGCCTCAATTTTCTCAACTGTGGATAGGGCTGGTGCCTGCCCCCTTCCCAGTCCATCTTGGGGTCTTGTCGGTGGGTGCTCTTCACACAGAGGTGACTGTGGACCTGTGTTGAGTCTGCAGGATGCCAGGGTATTCTTGTCACTGTGCTCCATGAGGAGCCACTTTTCGTCTGCTGAATGCGGAAACTAAAGCACAAAGGGAATGGATAACCTGCCCCGTTTGCAAGCAACCTGTCTTGGTTTCAGACTCAGCACTGTATGCTCTGAGCCCATCCTGTGTAAGGGGCCCCTTGCTGTGGTGCAGGCAGCCGGTGGTACCTAGTGGCAGCTGGCTGGTAAGGGAGAGCCCTGCTGCCATGGCCTTGGGTAGGTGGGAAGTGGCTACCTGCTGACACCCAGCTCTCTGGAGCACATAAGGGTCACTCTGCCCGTGAATGTGCCTGCTGTCTCTTGGGCCTGTACAGGCCAATGCTTTGGGTGCCTAGCCCCGTGTGTGTCTGCACCCTCCCAGGCTCAACGCTGGCGCAGCGAGAACTTTGAGAGGCCGGTGGACCTTGAGGGTTCAGGGGACGACGACTCGTTTCCTGATGATGAACTGGATGACCTCTACTCGGGGTCTGGCTCTGGCTGTAAGTAATCCCCAGGTCTCCCTGCCTGTCTCGGGCATCTAGTACCAGCCCAGGAGCCTTTAAGGCCACTTGAGTGAATCTTGTCACTGTATGGAGGTCAAGACCTCAAGAAGGAAGAGGGCAGAGCATCCTTCTGGGAGGGAGTAGTCTTGGGAAGCTCTCAGAGCCCGGGACTCTTGTTCTGTGTCTGTGTGTGCAACCTAGGCCTCTCCCCAATGCTGGGGCCTCTGCACTATCTACATATGGAGGACATGGGAAGTCCTCAGCAGGGATGACTTTTTGATCTAGTCTAGAGCAGGTGGCCCCTTGGATCCATCAGCAGTGGCCAAGCTCAGGGTGAGGGCAGAGCTACTAAGGGGCCTCAGGGACCCGGGATTGGGTTGCTGTCGTGGGGAAGGCCAATCAGCTATGGGTCAGACACTGATGTCCGTCTACCTTCCTGCCTTTGGCAATTTGGGGTACCAAATTGATCTAGCAGCTCTACCCTAACCTTGTGATCAGGCAGTTGGGTGACTTCTGACTCCTGCGGTGCCCCCCAATCTTCCTACTTGCTGAGGAGTTTACGTTCCTCTCAGAGGCCTTGGGAGGTGGGGACAGGAGTCAGTGTGGCCCTGGAGATGGGATCAGAGAGGGTGCCGAAATGGGCCCAGCCAGAGGACGGGTGTCTAATGAGGTTGTCCCAGGCTCATGTTCCTGAGCTGGCTGCTCCAACTCTGCCTCCGGCCTTCCTGGAGTTGCTGTTTCAAACTGCTCCCTCACTAACGTGGTACCCTCCTCTGAAGTCTCCCTTCCCTGCTCTTACTCTCTCCACCTGCTCAGCCCTCAATGACCCTGGCTCCTCTTGGCCGCTCCTCACATCTCCTCACTCGCTCCTCTCTCCCCTTCCCAGTCTCTTATCTTATCCCTCCCCGAATCATTTATGTGACCTGGGAAATGGGGAAATGTCCCTCAAGATGCCCTCATCCCCTCTGGTCCTCTGCTTATGCCTGGGAGGCGGGATGACTCAGTGTCCCTACTGCCTTGAGTTTGTACGGGACATGTCCTTGCCTCTGGCCCTTCCCAAGAGCCAGGCCTCGTTGTCTTGTAACCGTGAGTGGAGTTACAGGGCAGAGGCTTTACTCACCAGTCTCTAGGTCTCAGAGTGGGTTGGCAGAGTCAGAGCAGACTGCCTGGAAGTGGTGGCCCTCTCGCGGATTTTGGCTAGGCACAGGCTAACTCATCTGATCAAACCACCTCCTTTCTCTCCTGTTTTCCTGGGGAAACTGGTTAGAGAGGGCTGTGCTGCTGGGAAGGCAGTGCTGCCTGGGGATCTCGCGGTGAGGAGCACCCACTCCCCAGGGCTCTCCCTCTCCCCACTCCCCTCAGACTTCGAGCAGGAATCTGGCCTTGAGACAGCCATGCGGTTCGTTCCCGACATGGCCCTGGCTGCACCCACTGCGCCTGCCGTGCTCCCCACGACAGATATCCAGCCCGTGGATACCCCGTTTGAGGACCTCCTTTCTGAGCACCCCAGCCCGGAACCAGTTACCAGTCCCCCGCTGGTGACAGAGGTGACAGAAGTCCTGGAAGAACCCAGCCAGAAAGCCACCACCATCTCCATCACCACATCTACCACGGCTGCCACTACCACGGGGGCCCCTACCATGGCCACGGCACCTGCCACAGCAGCCACCACTGCCGCTAGCACTCCCGCGGTACCCCCTGCCACGGCCACCACCGCTGACGTAAGGACCACCAGCCTACAGGGGCTGCTGCCTCTTCCCCTGACCACAGCTGCCACAGCCCAGGCCACTACCCCACCGGCACCCTCACCGCCCACTACTGTGGCTGCCTTGGACACGGAGGCCCCCACACCTAGGCTGGTGAGCACAGCTACCTCGAGGCCACGAGCCCTTCCTCGGCCAGTCACCACCCAGGAGCCTGATGTTGCAGAGAGGAGTACCCTGCCGTTGGGGACCACTGCTCCTGGACCAACGGAGGTGGCTCAGGTGAGAAGAGTGGAAGAGGGTGTTCGTGCAGAGTGAGCAGAGGTGGGCTGGGCAGGGACTGGGAGGTGCCGGGGTGAGCCAGGCAAGGTGCATCTGGTGTCTATGCTGAGTGTGAGCCTCTGGATGGGGTTGGGGAGTGTGAGCCTCTGGATGGGGTGGGGTGGGGTGTGAGGTCAGAGAGCCAGGACAGGTGGGTGTGGCTACTATTGAGCCAAGATACTAATAGGGGATTAGGTGGATTTGTGGGTTGGAGTTGGGGAATGGTGGGTGGACCTAGCTAGGGGTTCAGGTCTGGCGTGTATTAAGGGATTTCCAGGCTTGCCAGAGCATGCTGGCACATGCCTTAAATCCCAGTACTTGGAGACAGAAG